>NW_024429205.1:19370000-20570000 GCF_017639785.1 Mesocricetus auratus | reverse complement strand
ATGTGGGTGACCTCGTTTCAAGCAGTGAGAGGTGCAGAACCCTGGAGTATGGATTTCTATAGCTGGACTGTTTTTTGCTTCCATCTCTCACAGAAATGTGGGTATGGGCAAGAATCTGACACAGCACATCTTTTGTGGAGTGTCAAAGCCTCCCTGAAAGCCGTCTGTTTGCCTCCCCAGCCTTGTCTTGGGTACTTGTCTACACTGTCTCTGATGTTTTCTCCTCGCTTTGCAGATAGCCTGGCAGGGGTCTGGTGGCAATGAGAAATATTTCTTTGAAAATGAGAATGTGAGTAGACTCGCTTCCTCGCCACCATTTCAGTAAGCCCCATTCCAGCGTCTAGTCCGAGGGACGAGTGGCAAGGGATGGGGAGTCTGCAGGTAAAGGGTGGGGGTGAGACAGGGAGAGGCGGAGAGAAGTCACCCTGAACACAGCACCTTCCACCCTTTTCCTCCATTCTTCCCCAGGTGTGCATGATCTTCAATGCTGGAGAGCTCACCCTGGTGGAGTATGGGAGTAATGACTCCTTGGGTTCTGTCCGCACCGAGTTCATGAACCCTCACCTCATCAGGTAGCCTCACAAGGTTCTCTGAACCCTTGAAATCCAGGAGGATCCCTTTTGAGCGTCTAAACCGTGTGCCCCCAGATGTGTCTAAAATGTCAACCCCATATAGTAAGACCCCAGGCTCAGCCCACTTCACCTTACCTTGTTCTTATTTCAGCGTCCGTATCAATGAGAGGTGCCAGCGAGGAATGGAAGATAACAAGAAGTTGGCTTACCTTGTTGATATTAAGACTATTGCTATAGGTAAGATGCTCTTAGCACTTTAATACCGAAACAGACACCGGTATCGCTCTTCTGTGTCAGGGGATTGCATTCAGTGGTGAACCCAGGAGTCTGCAAGGCACCAGGTAGAAATGTAACCTCATTTTACAGTGGTTACAGGAGATGTTTACATCCCTGTGGGTATGCCTTTATATAAGTATCTAGTTATGGATACATAAATGTTCAGGCATATCACATAGGCCTGTCCATATAATTGCCATGTTTTCTCGTCATCTGTCTTGGGGTCAACAAGTTGTGAGTAGAGAAGAATTAGCAGCAAATTTGAGAATTTTCTTGTTTAGATATCATCAAATCATAGACTCTTTAGAACTGGAGGGGCTGTAATTTTTTTATATCCTTTATTATTAGTAACTAGTAACAATAGAAATGTAATTTGCATTTCACAAGTGTTTCGTTTATAAATCTTAACTTTGTAATTTTTGTCACCAAATGTTACGAGCATGGAAGAAGGAATTGAGAATAGCATAGTATCCTCTAGAAAGTAGAGATGAACATACATATACAGCATAGCTGTAAGAATGGGACTCTGGGGCCAGCTACCCCAGCTGTACTCGCTAGTGTGTGAGCCTACCAAAGTTATTTAGTCTCTCTTAGATTCTTCGCCCACAGAGAGGGACCAGAGGTAGCAGTTGTGTCAGATGGCAGCACTTAGATTCTTGCCTGCCACATGATCACTGAATGAATTTCAGTCGCTGATAGTCATGGCATACTGTTAATACTTGCTTACCCGTGCCTAGGCCTGCTGAATCATAGCCTCGTGTTGCATTTACACAGGGTCTTTGCCTCATCTCTCACTCATGGGCATTTAGAGCGTTAATGTTTTTGTTTTGTTTTATTTTTTTGAGACAGGGTTTCTCTGTGTGGTCCTGACTATCCTGGAACTCCTGCCTTAGACCAGCCTGGCCTTAAACTCAGAGAGAGATTCACCTGCCTCTGCCTCCTGAGTGCTGGGACAAAAGGTGTATGCCACCACACCCTGCTGAATGTAATTTTTTTTTGTTTTTGTTTTTTTGAGGCAGGGTTTCTCTGTATTGTTTTGGAGGCTGTCCTGGAACTCACTTTGTAGACCAGGCTGGCCTCGAACTCACAGGGATCCACCTACCTCTGCCTCCCGAGTGCTGGGATTAAAGGCGTGAGCCACCAACGCCCAGCTGAATGTAATTTTTTGTTGTTGTTGTTGTTGTTGTTGTTTGTTTTTTGAGACAGGGTTTCTCTGTACTGTTTTGGAGGCTGTCCTGGAACTCACTTTGTAGACCAGGCTGGCCTCGAACTCACAGAGATCTGCCTGCTTCTGTCTCCCGAGTGCTGGGATTAAGGCGTGTGGCACCAATGCCCAGCGAATGTAATTTAACTTTATCTTATGTGCATTGGTGTGAAGGTCTCAGATCCCCTGGAACTGGAGATAGGTGTGAGCTGCCATATGGGTAATGGGAATTGAACCCCCGTCCTCTAGAAGAGCAGCCTCTTAACCACTGAGCCATCTCTCCAGCCCCCAAGTGTTTTTTTTTTTTTAAGGTTTATTTATTTTCTGTGTATGGATATTTTGTCTACATGTATGGCTGTGCACCATGTACATGCCTTATACCCTTTGAGGCCAAAAGAGGACAGTGAGATCCCTGGAACTTGACTTATAGATGGTTGTGAGCTGCCATATGGGTGCTAGGAATTGAACCTGGGTCCTCTGGAAGGGCAGTCGGTAGATTGAAGCACTGAGCCATCTCTCCAACCCCTCATTGTTTTGTTTTGTTTTTGTTGTTGCTGTTTGTTTTGTTTTGTTTTTAACCACAGTAATGCTATTCCCTGAGGTCTGTGCTTAGAGTAGCATTGAGGATCACAGAGGAGCTGTGCCTTCAGCTTCATGGTTTCCCATTGCTCTCCAAAGCTGCTGGTCAGTTTCCATTCCTCTCCCAGTTAGACTCGAGATACCTGGTGTGTGTGAAATGCTGTTGCGCTTGCTTGTTGGTCACTTAGAGCTCTTCTGTGACTTGCCAGCCAGTCCTCACCCCTTGAACATTGTAAAAGTCAAGTGGCCTCTCTCTTAGAGATGTGAAATTCTTAAGTGCATATGTAGCCCCTGATGGTTACTTACAATGTAGTTTTTTTCCCCAGTCCATGTGGCTTGACTTTCTCTCTTTTAGGTGTCTTTAGTATTGAGGCGTTTAAAAAGTGGGGTCTTCCCTTCCACCACGTGGGTCTAAGAGCTGCAAGCAAGCCCTGCAGCAAGCACCCTTAAAAATTAATTTAGGTGGCCGGGTGGTGGTGGTGCACACCTGTAATCCCAGCACCCGGGAGGCAGAGGCAGGCGGTTCTCTGTGAGTTCGAGGCCGGGCTGGACCAACAGCCTCCAAAACAATGCAGAGAAACCCTGTCTCGTAAAACCAAAAAAAAAAAAAAAAAAATTAATTTAGGGCCAGTGAGATGACTCAGCATTGAAAGGTACTTGTCACCGAGCCTGATGACTTGACTTCAGCTCCTTGAAGACTCCTCCAAGCTGTCTTATGACCTCCACGTGTGCTTCTTGCAAAGTAAAAGCAAATAAAGGAGGCTGTAATTAACAAATTAGATTAAAATATGAGTCTGGGGTACAGCTTGACTGTGGAGTGCATGGCAGGCCCACGTTCAATCACCAGCACTGCCAATGTAATAACAACTGCTGATTTTTGAGGCCCCACTTAAGAACTTTCCCCTGCTCCCCCCTATATTTTAACATTCTTAAATTTTGCTTTCCACCTGGAATTTATTTTTGTATATGATGTGGGTAGGGTTTTAACTTTATTTTTTTCCATCTGTTTAACCATTTACTGAAAGCACACTGATTTGTTATACCATCCTTGTCATAAATCAAGCTTTCATATACATATGGGCCTCTTCTTAAGATAGGTTCATATTTCATGAATATTACATTTCACATCTGAGCTCAGAGATACAGGTATCTGCAGTGGGATGCTATGTAGGCCAAGAGGACCAGGATTCTGGTGTCAACGATGAGCTGAGACTTCAGACAAGGCCATTCATCCAAAGGGTTCGTTTTCTATATATGTAAAGTGACAAGAGCTCTTCAGTTTTTCCAAGTCACCAGTCCCTTTCAATGTAATGAGAATTATAGACATTTTCCAGAAAAATGCACATATATCAAATTTTGTATATAATTTCAGGGTTCCCAGGGGTCCCTTGAAGCTCTAACTTGGCTTTCTTGGTCTGGATTGTTTTGGTTGCTATTTTGTTTTGTTTTTCAGTGTTTGAAGACAGGGTCTTAGGTGGCCCAGGTTAGCTTTGAATCCCTGGTCCTCTTGTCTCAGGCCCTTGAGGACTGCGATTACAGATAGGAGTCATCATGCCTGCTGTCATCATTTCTTTTTCTTTTTTTCTTTTTTTTTTGTTTTTGTTTTTGTTTTTCGAGACAGGGTTTCTCTGTATTGTTTTGGAGGCTGTCCTGGAACTCGATCTGTAGACCAAGCTGGCCTCGAACTCACAGAGATCCACCTGCCTCTGCCTCCAGAGTGCTGGGATTAAAGTTGTGCACCACCATGCTTGGCAAGACCCTGTTTTTTAAGCATCTTAGAAAAATTGTTCAGTATGGGTCATTCTCAGTCCCCACTGATACTCCTGGGCTGATAACATGTTCTTGAAGCCCAACATGGTTACAAGACCAGCATTCTACAGACCAGCTGCTGCCTTATACTGAGCTCACCCTTCTGACTCTGTCTTCTTTGCAGTGGATCTGATTGGCGGCTACAACATTGGTACTATCAGTCACGAGAGCCGTGTGGATTGGTTGGAGCTTAACGAGACTGGGCACAAGCTTCTCTTCAGGGACCGGAGACTTCGGGTGAGAGGGGTTGCTAGGGGAAAGGTGTGAAACAGCTGTTAGCAGGGTCTGTGGGGGCGATGCAGGACGTAAGTTCTGGGTTCCATGTGCCGTTAGCATAGCAGAAGGGACAGAGGATAATCTGTACCCTGTTGCGACTTGTCCTAGGTACCCTGAAGGAGATTGACTTATGATGGGAACAGAGTCAAGAAGGGTGGTTAAGAGAACATCCCACTGCTCACCAGTCTGTGCCCTCCCCATGACGCTGCTCCCCCTCCTCAGGTCTAGCTGACCTTCGCTCTGCCCCTCTTACTGGTGTGCTTCAGCCAAACTTAGCTGAAGGCATGGAGGCGGCTTGAGTGGTCCCTCCTGGCACTTACGTATTCTCTTCTCAATATGGCATCTCCAAAGAGTTTAGCCTTTCTTGTGATTGTTCATCTCTGCAGGTTGTCAGCTCACTTGGTTTTGTTTGGTAGCCTTACCTGTTAACCTGGTCCAAGGTTACTGTAAGACCTAATCACAGCTTGAATGTAGGTCTTAGCTTGTTTGGTCATCTCATAGTCGACCAGAGTCAGGATATACCAACTTAGCATAAACTCCAGGGGCTGGCAACTCAACACATAACTGACTGGTGGGTCATTTTATCACTGGGGAAATGGGCAGAACCAGACCACATCACCACGCCCCCTCCTAATTGTGCTGTCTCCCTCTTCCAGTTGCATCTATATGATATTGAAAGCTGCTCTAAGACAATGATCCTCAACTTCTGCTCCTACGTGCAGTGGGTTCCCGGGAGTGACGTGCTGGTAGCTCAGAACCGAAATAGCTTATGTGTTTGGTACAACATTGAGGCACCAGAGAGAGTCACCATGTCCTCTATCAGGGTATGTTGCTACCAGGAGACCCCAGACAGGTCAGTCTAATTAATTAGAACCCCCAGGAGAAGTCTGTGAAGGCTGCGTGGTTTGCTCCACCCATAATCTCTATGCTGAAATTGGCAGGTGAAGCTCTTACCCCCTTCCCCATGCTGGCCTGGCCTCCAGAATTATCCTTGCTTGGGTTTCCTGACCTTATATTACATTCCTAGATATGAGCCCACATTCCAGTGGCCCTGGGACTGTATGAAGTCACCATATGGCATTCTTTCTAGTCTAGAGGATAGACCCCAGTAGGAGGGATGGTTCCATGTTATCCTTATGCTTGTTCACTGCTACAGGCCATTCAAAATTCCTCCTTTCTCAAATTACACACAAAACACTCCCCACTGTCCCATCACAACACCACACACACACACACACACACACCATCATCATCATCATCCAGAATCCGTTGGCGATATCCTTGAAAGCTTAACAGGTACTTGAAGACTCAAGTTAGCCAGGATGCAACTTCTTTCCCCTACAAATAATACAAGAACCTTGAAAGCCTTTAACTTTGATTACCTTCCTTTTTTCTTAGTTTGTCCAGTATTTTAATTCTAACCATTAAACGTTAATTACACTTATTTGTGTGTATGTATATGCACACATATTCACAAACACCATGGCATATATGTGGAGGTCAGAGGGCAACGTGTGGGAGTCGGATCTCTCCTTCCACCTGTGGGTCCTGGGATTGACTACAGGCCAATAAGCGTCTCTACCTGTTGAATCTTTTCTCTAGCTCTCAGTTCTTTTTTTTTTTTTTTTTTTTTTTTTTTTTTTTTGGTTTTTCGAGACAGGGTTTTTCTGTGGCTTTGGAGGCTGTCCTGGAACTCACTCTGTAGACCAAGCTGGCCTCGAACTCACAGAGATCTGCCTGCCTCTGCCTCCCGAGTGCTGGGATTAAAAGCGTGCGCCACCAACGCCCGGCTCTAGCTCTCAGTTCTAACCCTCACCATTGCTGCTGCTGCTGCTGCTGTGCTGGGATCAAACCCAGGCCTCAGGCACACTGCACAAGTGTTTACCATTGGGCTCCAACCACATGCAGTGCCTTTCCAGGAGGAGACCTTTAGTTTTGATGGGTTTTTTGTTTTGTTTCATTTTGTTTTTGAGGGGTAGAAAATATTTATTTTTATGTTATATGGATGTTTGTTTTGCCTACATTTAAGTCTGTGCACCATATGATGCATGTCTGGTGTCCATGATGCCCAGAAGAAAGTGTTGGGTCTCCTGGAACTGGAGTTACAGATGGTTATGGGCTGCCTTGTGGGTGCTGGGAACCAAACCAAGTCCTGTGTGAGAGCTAAGCACTGAGTAATCTCTTCAGCTTCACCTTAAGTCATTCAGTATAGAATCTGGCTGTATGGCCCATGCTAGTCGTGAATGTTCTATTCTCTGGCCTTTGCCTCCTAAGTGCCTGAGTACCGGGATTACAGATCTGTGCACTGTGCCTGGCTAGTAAGATTTTTTTTTACACCTCAAATGGGCATCATTCACATTCAATTTCTCATTCTTTCTCTCTTTTCCTTCCTCCCTAAATGACCTGGAGCTGGAGCTTGTAATATAGCCCAGGCTGGCCCTGAACTTATCCCCCTGCCTCTGCCTCTCTGAGTGCTGGTGTCACAAGCGTGGGCCACCACACATGCTCACTTTATGTCCTACATGGACAGGACTTAGATTTGCCAGCAGCGCATTTCCTGCTTTTTCTTCTTGCAATGTTGATTTCCCCTTAGGAGTTATTTTTCTTCCTGGAGAATATAATTTTGAAATTCCTTTGGTGAGTGAGAGTCTCTTTAGTGGAAGAGACTAAAAATGCTGACTGCTGCCCCAAATTTAATCTCTCATCTTTTGATAATCTGAAAGTGGTTTTGGTTAGCTTTTGCTCTAAAAACACTTTTGGACTCAGTACCTAACCTCAGACTGACAGCTAACATGTTATCCCAATAGTTAACTTGCATCCTGTGCACACATGCATGCAGGTGCCAGCTGGGGCCAGAAGAGGACATCAGATCCCCTGGAACTGGAGTTAGAGGTTGCTGTGAGCTGCCCAACTTGGATGCTAGGAAGCTCAGGTCCTCTGCCACAGCGGTCAGCGTTCTTAGTCTCTGAGCCATCTGCTGTAGCCCCTTTGATTGCTTCTAAAACCTACTCTTCTTAGCTGTTTTGACACTTGACTACAGTTTTTCTCCATAGTATTTTTTCCTTGTGGTGGGGTCTTGCCATGTAACACAGGCTGGTCTCCAATTCCTGGGCTTAGGCAGTCCTCCTGCCCCCACCTCCTGAGAGACAGGGACTGTAGGCACAGGCCACCTCGTCAGAGGGTCTGGGGTTTAGTTCGTTTTTGCAGGGGATGACTGACAATTGAACCTATGCATTAGAAGTAAATTGTCTAGTACTGTGCTGTACCCCAGCCTTTCTGTATGAATTTAAATGTATTCCATTCAGCATATGTTGTGTTTCCTGTAGTTGCGAACACACATATCTCCCTCAGTCTTGGGAACTTCTCAGCCACTCTCTCTCAGAACACTGTTGCCGTTCGCTCAGGAAATTCTAACTGAGCATATGCTGTGGTTCTCGTTCTGTCTTGTTTGCCTTTTCTGCCTCTGCTGTGTTTCCTTCTTCTTGCTCCACGAACATTCTGGATAATGTCCTCAGATCCATCCTCCAGCTCATTCTTTTCCTTATCTGCTGCTTACACCACCATTGTCGTTTTACTGTCCATGCCCAGTGTCACAGGTTTTACTCTCATAAGATTTTATTTGAGCCAGGCATTGGTAGCGCACGCCTTTAATCCCAGCACTCGGGAGGCAGAGGCAGGCAGATCTCTGTGAGTTTGAGGCCAGCCTGGTCTATAAGCGAGTTCCAGGACAGCCAGAGCCACGCAGAAAAACCCTGTCTTGAAAAAAAAAAAGGAAGGAAGGAAGGAAAGGTGGAGAGCACTTGAGGAATGACACCTGAGCTTGTCTTCTGGCCTTCTCACCCGTGAGGTCCCACAAGTACATGCAGTCACAGGTGCGCGCGCGCGCGAGCACACACACACACACACACACACACACAGAGCGCGTATGTCTTAGTCTATAGTACTTATATACTAGAGTCTGTAATACACTCTGCTAGTATACATGCAGTCACAGGTGTATGTACACACACACACACACACACACACACGCACACACACACACACACACGCACACACACACACACACACGAGCACTCATGTCTTATCTATAGTACTTACATACTATAGTCTGTAATACGCTCTGCAAGTATACCTCCAGGCACTGGAGCTGACATCTGTAACCGTTGTGTGACCCCTGGGTCAGGTGTGAACCCTGGGTCAGGTGTGAACCCTGGGTCAGGTCAGAGCAGGCCCTCTGCAGCTGGGTGAGTGGGGGTGCTGACCTGAACTGTGGGGTGGCCTGTGCAGGGTGATGTTGTAGGTCTGGAGCGAGGCGGAGGAAAGACAGAGGTGATGGTGACGGAAGGAGTGACTACTGTCGCCTACACCCTGGACGAGGGCCTCATTGAGTTTGGAACAGCCATCGATGACGGCAACTACACCCGGTGAGAGACTGCTAACAGCCAGTGTGGCGGTGAGCCAGTGTGTGTAGGGGACACCTGCCCCAACCCATTAAACTGCCACCGCTCAGTGGGGCCCTGTAATCGTGGGAGGAGCCTAGACAAAAGGACAGAGGGTTCCTTGGCTGCCCCAGAAGCACCAGTTTTCCGAGGCTCCTCCAGATCCTGCTTCTCTCCTATGCTTTGCCTCCCTTCCTCTCCAGGGCAACAGCCTTCTTGGAGACCCTGGAGATGACCCCAGAAACAGAGGCCATGTGGAAAACGTTGAGCAAACTGGCCCTGGAGGCCAGGCAGCTCCACACTGCTGAGAGGTGAGAGCCATGTGGGGCTTAAATGCTGGCAGCCAGAAGGCCAATGTATGGTCACCTCTGTGTGTGTGGTCATCTGTGTGTGTGGGGTCATCTGTGTGTGTGTGGTCATCTGTGTGTGTGGTCATCTGTGTGTGTGGTCACCTCTGTGTGTGTGTGGTCACCTCTGTGTGTGTGTGGTCACCTCTGTGTGTGTGGCCACTCTGTGTGTGTGGTCACTCTGTGTGTGGTCACCTGTGTGTGTGTGGTCATCTGTGTGTGTGGTCATCTGTGTGTGTGGTCATCTGTGTGTGTGGTCATCTGTGTGTGTGGTCACTCTGTGTGTGTGGTCACCTCTGTGTGTGTGGTCACCTCTGTGTGTGTGTGGTCACTCTGTGTGTGTGTGGTCACTCTGTGTGTGGTCACTCTGTGTGTGTGGTCACTCTGTGTGTGTGGTCACTCTGTGTGTGTGGTCACTCTGTGTGTGTGGTCATCTGTGTGTGTGGTCACCTGTGTGTGTGTGTGGTCACTCTGTGTGTGTGGTCACTCTGTGTGTGTGGTCATCTGTGTGTGTGGTCACCTGTGTGTGTGTGTGTGTGGTCACTCTGTGTGTTTGTGGTCACTCTGTGTGTGTGGTCACCTGTGTGTGTGTGTGGTCACTCTGTGTGTGTGGTCACTCTGTGTGTGTGGTCATCTGTGTGTGTGGTCACCTGTGTGTGTGTGTGTGGTCACTCTGTGTGTGTGGTCACTCTGTGTGTGTGGTCACTCTGTGTGTGTGTGGTCACTCTGTGTGTGTGGTCACTCTGTGTGTGTGGTCACTCTGTGTGTGTGTGGTCACTCTGTGTGTGTGTGGTCACTGTGTGTGTGGTCACTCTGTGTGTGTGTGGTCACCTCTGTGTGTGTGGTCACTCTGTGTGTGTGGTCACTCTGTGTGTGTGGTCACTCTGTGTGTGTGGTCATCTGTGTGTGTGGTCACTCTGTGTGTGTGTGTGGTCACTCTGTGTGTGTGGTCACTCTGTGTGTGTGTGTGGTCACTCTGTGTGTGTGTGGTCACTGTGTGTGTGGTCACTCTGTGTGTGTGTGGTCACTCTGTGTGTGTGTGGTCACCTCTGTGTGTGGTCACTCTGTGTGTGTGGTCACTCTGTGTGTGTGGTCATCTGTGTGTGTGGTCACCTGTGTGTGTGTGTGTGTGGTCACCTGTGTGTGTGTGGTCACTCTGTGTGTGGTCACTCTGTGTGTGTGTGGTCACCTCTGTGTGTGTGGTCATCTGTGTGTGTGGTCACTCTGGGTGTGTGGTCACTCTGTGTGTGTGGTCATCTGTGTGTGTGGTCACCTGTGTGTGTGTGGTCACTCTGTGTGTGTGTGGTCACTGTGTGTGTGGTCACTCTGTGTGTGTGTGGTCACCTCTGTGTGTGTGGTCACTCTGTGTGTGTGGTCACTCTGTGTGTGTGGTCACTCTGTGTGTGTGGTCACTCTGTGTGTGTGGTCATCTGTGTGTGTGGTCACTCTGTGTGTGTGTGTGGTCACTCTGTGTGTGTGGTCACTCTGTGTGTGTGTGTGGTCACTCTGTGTGTGTGTGGTCACTGTGTGTGTGGTCACTCTGTGTGTGTGTGGTCACTCTGTGTGTGTGTGGTCACCTCTGTGTGTGGTCACTCTGTGTGTGTGGTCACTCTGTGTGTGTGGTCACTCTGTGTGTGTGGTCATCTGTGTGTGTGGTCACTCTGTGTGTGTGTGTGGTCATCTGTGTGTGTGGTCACCTCTGTGTGTGTGGTCACCTCTGTGTGTGTGGTCACTCTGTGTGTGTGGTCACTCTGTGTGTGTGTGCTCACTCTGTGTGTGTGGTCACTCTGTGTGGCCACTCTGTGTGTGTGGTCACTCTGTGTGTGTGGTCACTCTGTGTGTGTGGTCACTCTGTGTGTGTGGCCACTCTGTGTGTGTGGTCACTCTGTGTGTGTGGTCACTCTGTGTGTGTGGTCACTCTGTGTGGTCACCTCTGGGCTGCTTCTGTCCTGTGTGTAGTCACTGCTTCTCTCTCCCCATCCCCCCCACACCCTCCCTGGTGTACTTACTCCAGACACCCTCTACCCTAGATTTAAAGAATATATCTTTTAAAATATTTACCCTGTCTTGTAAAAACCAAAAAAAAAAAAAAATTTGTGTGTGAACTGCCTTGCTGGATGTGCTGGGCATCAAACTCCTGTCTCTATAAGAGCAGTGCACACTCTTAACCGCAGAGCCATCCTTCTAGCTCCAAATCCTTGCTGGATGTGCTGGGCATCAAACTCCTGTCTCTATAAGAGCAGTGCACACTCTTAACCGCAGAGCCATCCTTCTAGCTCCAAATATGCCCGAAGATTTTGCTTCCCCTTCTTTGCAAGGTTGTTTCTGGTTTGCATTGTTGCTGTTTACCTACTTCTTGCTTTTCTCTGTTTCTGATGTTGCGAATCCAGCCAGGACTATATGCTTATCAGGCAAGCATTCCACTACTGAGCAGCATTCCCAGCCCAAGAGGTTTTTATGTTTGTTTGTTTGTTTGTTTTTTAAGCTTTTAAAGTTTTAAGATTGTTATTTTTAACTGGGTGTGTATTAGGCACAAACACCATGACCAAGGTAGCCTATAAAAGAAAGTACGAAAAGGGCTTATAGTTCCATGGGTTAGAATCCACAGTGGCGTAGCGACCTGGACAGCTGAGAGCCCACATCCTGGAACAGCAAACAGACAGCACTGGAGATGGCAGAAAACTTTTGAAACCTCAAAGCCTCACCCCTAGTGACACGTCTCCTCAACAAGGCCACGCCTCCTAATCCTTCCCAAACAGTTCCACTAACTGGGGCCCATGTATTCAAATATCTGAGCCTGTGGGAGGCATTCTCATCTAAAGTACCACAATGTGTGGGGGGTCTGTGTGTGGGTGTGTCTACATGAATGATGGTTCCTGCAGAGGCCAGAGGTGTAGGATCCCCTCCTCCCTTGACCCCATGGAGACTATCAGCAAGTCCCAAGGAGTATATCTTTTCTATGTGTCTATGTATCCATCTTTGTATCTATCTGTTTTTTACTTTTTAAGGCATATTTATTTTATTTTTATGTGTATGACTGTTTTGCTTGCATATATATCTGAGCACCCATGTATTCCTGGTACCAATGGAGGTCAGCAGATGCCATCAGATCCCCTGAAACTGGAGTTACAGATGGTTGTGAACCACTTTGTATGTGCTGGGAACCAGACTCTAGTCTTCTATAAGAGCAACAAATGCTCTTTAACTGCTAAGCCATTGTTCCCGTCCCAGTTTTGTTAAAGCAAAGTCTTGTGTAGCCCAGGCTGGCCTCAAACTTTTATGTAGCTGCACACGCCTGTTGACCAGAGTTCAGTTGCCAGAACACGTAGTAGAAGAAAACCAACTCTCCTATGTTATTCTGTGACATCTACATGCACAGCAAAACACAGACATGCTTGCATTCACACACATGTAATACACACAAACAAACAATAACTAAAACAATCTTTTAAAACCGTTAGAGGGCTGGAGCTGTAACTCAGTTGCTAGAGTGTGTGCCTAGCATGCATGGAGCCCTGGCTTTCCTCCCCAGCACCACTTATAGCAGACAGTATAGCCTGCCTGTCTGTAATTTCAGCATTTGGGAGGTAGAGACAGGGGGACCAGAAGTTCCTTGACTACATAATGAGGTCATGGACTATGAGACCCATTATGTTGTATAATTGTTTTTGCCTAGAATTTTCCAATAGTTTACTGTTACGTTCAATATAAAACCTAGACAGCTTGCTGTGCCAGTGGCCCTGCAAGTATCTGCCTCTGTCCTTCTTATCCCAGTCGTCCACTTGCCATCAGGTTCTAGCCACATTGTATCCTTTAGCTCTGAGCGGGCCGTCATCCTCGCTGGGAGTGCTGCATAGCCGTTCCTTCTGCCCCATCTTGCCATGACTAACGCTCTTTAAAATGTCTCCATAAGCATATATTATTCACATATACTAATGGGTTTCCTTGTGGTGTTGCAATGCATTTTTATCATATTTATCCCGTTACCCTCTCTTGTTGCCTCTCACTGCCTCTGATCCCCTTCTTCCCAGCCAGTCCCCCTTCTGCCTTAGTATCTTTTGCTTTTGATGATTCTGTGAGTTTCTGTAGAGTTGCTTAAGGGAGCATGGATGAGGGATTCTTTTTTTTTTTTTTTTTTTTTTTTTTTGGTTTTTCGAGACAGGGTTTCTCTGTATTATTTTGGAGGCTGTCGGTCCAGCCCAGCCTCGAACTCACAGAGATTCGCCTGCCTCTGCCTCCCGAGTGCTGGGATTAAAGGCGTGTGCCACCACCGCCCGGCGGATGAGGGATTCTTTACAGGAGCATGGGCACCTTACCAGTGGCCACACCGCTAAAGAAAGTCTTTCCTTCCCCCACTAACCATTAACTGCCCATAGGCCCTGAAAGAGGGGTGGGACCATCCCCACAGCAGGGTGTGTTGGCCCCCACATGGCACAGCCATAAGACAACGTGCTACCCTCTCTTCCAGCTCTTACACTCTTTCCACTCCCTCTTCCACGATGCTCTCTGAACCTTAGAGGGCTTACAGCTGCGCATTCAGTAGTCACTGTCATCACTCCTGCCGGTTATGTCCCTGCAGTTCCATCTGCCCGCTGCACCAGTGCCGATGGCAGCCCTGGCCAATGGACATACACATAATTATTTGGAGGGCAATCTGATGAGCACAGCATGTACATTTAGCAAAAAACAAACAAAAAGCAGTGGTGGCTTCCCACCAGGGTCTATGGCTTCCCCAGTCACAGACCCTGGTCCAGTTTTACAGCACCCGATGTAAATTCGCTCTTGTGGAGCAGGCCTGAAATCCAATGAGAAAGTTCTTGGTTACCCCCTTAACAGAGTTGCCACTTTTAAACGGTGAGCATACTTCTGCCAGGCCAGACTAGCTGCTTCTTGTAGCCAGGTCCCAGCCGATTTCCATGGTCTTTTCAGCCATTGGTGACAGCACCGCCGCACTCGTTTTACTTCTCAGTCTCTCCTCATCTTTGTCCATTTACTATTATTTGTCTCCACTGGAATGGAAAATCCCCAAGGGCAAGGCTTTCCCCTTTCCGTTCCTCTTTGGGCACACATTGGATGTCACTAGTATTTGTGGAACCAGTGACCTAATGGCAATCCTGTAATAATGTAACTGTTGGTATTATTGCCTCCATGCTATAGGTGCTTTTCGGCTTTGGGTCATGTGGCAAAAGCTCGATTCCTGCATGAGACCAATGAGATTGCAGATCAGGTGTCCAGGGAATATGCAAGTATCATCCTCTTGACTTATTCAGTCTCCCAAGCTGAAATTTCTGTTAGTTTTAGTTTTTTCAGCCTCTCTAGCTTCTACCCTGCCCATCCCTGGTCCCTAAAATTGGACCACTTTGGAATTGCCTGTGAAACCTCAGGCTGCTAAGTCCCTTAAAGATCTTTAACTTCTCAAGTCTGTTAGCCTCTATGTCCTCCTGACCTTCCTGTGTCTGCCTGCACTGAATGACTAAACATTCTTTTCCCTGTAGGGCGGAGAAGGAACTGACTTCTATCAGGTTCGAGCACGGCTGGCTATGCTGGAAAAGAACTACAAACTGGCAGAAATGATCTTCTTGGAACAGGTAATGGGAAAAGAGGGACAGGATGGAAGAGGGGGTCTTGGGAGGGGAAGAAGAATGTCGACTGTCTTCCAAAAGTTTGGGAAGAACTTGGGTTTAGAGTTCATCCCACACCATCTTTAGGTTCCTCCTCGGTGTTAATCTTTATCTAGGCAAACATTCACCTTTGGTCTTTAATTTTTTTTCTTTCAAAAACAGTGTCTTAGCTCCTCTCTACTCTAGAACCTGTCTTTGCGGTATTTTATTCATTCATTTAGTGGTCTTTGCATTTTTTTTTCAAGATAGGGCTTCTCTTTGTAGCTCTCTAGACCAGGCTGGCCTCGAACTCACAGAGATCTGCCTGCTTCTGCCTCCCTAGTGCTGGGATTAAAGGTGTGTGTGCCACCACTGCCCAGCTGGTCTTTACAATTCTTGTGCACACAGTAGATCCAAATTTTTTGTGGAGGTCAAAACTTTTACAGTCTAAGAAGCCT
Organism: Mesocricetus auratus; assembly: GCF_017639785.1. Taxonomy (NCBI): domain Eukaryota; kingdom Metazoa; phylum Chordata; class Mammalia; order Rodentia; family Cricetidae; genus Mesocricetus; species Mesocricetus auratus. The sequence goes on along the minus strand of NW_024429205.1, from coordinate 20,554,440 downwards.
TCTTTAAGCTAAATGGCCTTGGGGACCTGTGCAGACAAGAATCTCAAGCTTCTTTTTGTTTGTGGTAAATCCATCACTGAGCCAGGTGCGTAGCTCAGTAGTTGAGCATGGGCTTAACGTGTGCAAGGCATATGTTCAAGTTTCAGTGTGAACACACACAGAACATATTCCTGCCTGGCATCTTAGTCAGGCTGAGAGGTCTTACTGACCCCGCCTCCCTGGGACCCTGTTCCTCCCATGTGGCGCCCTTAGAATGCTGTCGAGGAGGCCATGGACATGTACCAGGAGCTGCACCGCTGGGATGAGTGTGTCGCTGTGGCCGAGGCCAAGGTATTGACTCTGTCTTCTCTTCACAGCTGGTCAGAACTTGGCTTCACCAATTTCAGAACTCTCCCCAAGGAAGCCATAGAATCTGGAATGGGATTGGGGCTGGCTGATATGGCGAGGGATTAACGTATTGGTGCTGTGGGAAGAGCCACTGTCACAGGGGAGCAGGAGAGACGCGGAATTCCTAGCCCCCTTTGTGCATGTCTAGGGACACCCAGCCCTGGAGAAGCTGCGCAGGGATTACTACCAGTGGCTAATGGACACACAGCAAGAGGAGCGAGCGGGTGAGCTGCAGGAGAGCCAAGGGGATGGGCTGGCAGCCATCAGCCTCTACCTCAAAGCTGGGCTCCCTGCCAAAGCTGCACGGCTGGTGCTGACCCGAGAGGAGCTGCTGGCCAACACAGAGCTGGTGGAACACATCACTACGGCCCTCATCAAGGGGGAGCTCTACGAAAGGGTAAGCAGACTGAACCTTTTCCTGGCCCTTATCTCCAGGACCTAACCCCTCCCTCACCCAAGGAGACTTGGGGACACACAGCTCTCCATGACTGCCAGCATTTCTTCTTTGGGGAGCTGATTCCTGGTTCTTTGTGTCAGCGGGTTCATTCACTGGAGTCATGTATGTGTTGACAGGCAGGTGACCTCTTTGAGAAGATTCGAAACCTGCAGCGGGCTCTTGAGTGCTACTGTAAAGGCAATGCATTCATGAAAGGTACTGGCTGCTCCTGAGCCGTCTTTTACCGCAATACACCCCTCCCCATGCAGGGGGTCAGCCACCCGTCTGGCTGACCTGAGCTCTTCTGCAGTCCCCGCTCCTCATCCCTTCGCCCATGCTTATCTCCCTGTCCTGTTTTCCTGAGCCCCATCCGTGGGATTCTGAGCCAAGTGCCTCTTCTCTCCCTGGTAGCGGTCGAGTTGGCTCGACTGGCCTTCCCGGTGGAGGTTGTGAGGCTGGAGGAGGCCTGGGGGGACTACTTGGTGCAGCAGAAGCAGCTGGACGCAGCCATCAACCACTACATTGAAGCCAGGTATGGTGGCATGGGGCATGGGGATTTGGGCATGAAGTGGGAAATCTGAGCGACAGAGGAAGAGATCTCAAACTGTGGGTTAGAATGTGCTCAGGGGCCTCTTACTGCTTCCCATCCTTCTCTCTGCTCATACATATTGAACATCTCTCCTACTGTGCCAGGTGCTCCATTAAAGCGATTGAGGCTGCTCTGGGTGCCCGCCAGTGGAAGAAGGCAATTTATATATTAGATCTCCAGGATCGAAACACGGCGTCTAAATACTATCCTCGTGTGGCCCAACACTATGCGTCTCTGCAGGAGTATGAGGTGAGAATCTCTCTGCAGCACTGAAGCAATGCGGTGCAGGGCAGTAAGGACGTCCCCTCGAAACAAGATGTGGGCAACTCACCACGCCCTTCTTGCTGGAGCTCAGACAGCATCCCTGGTTGAGGAGGTTCACTTACCTGCCATCACCCCGGCATGACACAGATGCCCCAGATAGAGTGACCTCTAGGTCTCTTTCCTGTGCCAGCTCAAGTGATGCTTCATGAGTGACTCCAGCACCGCTGGTGTAGACTGCCCTGCACGGCAGAAATGGGAGGCCCTTGAAGCTCCACTTGAATATGCTATGCTGCCGTGGGAACCTAAGTTCAGATACCAGCACCCACGTGGGCTTGCACATACCTGTGGCCCAGAGCTGTGGCAGGTGAAGACGAGAGGACCCCCTGCCTGGGGCTTGCTGGCCACCAGCCTAGCTAAACATGCACCTTCAGAAACAGACCCCGCCTCAAAGAAGCAAGGCAGAGGGTGACAGGGTAGCACTCTCTCCTCTTGCTTCTGTGTTTATGTGTGTACCTGACACATGCACACACACCACACACATGTGCATTAACACACACATGCACACACACGATTGTTTTCACCCTGCTTTGATCTAGTCTTTTCCTAGAGTCATCTTTTCCTCAGGATTACTACAAAGTGGTGTTCCAGGCTCTCCACCATCCTAGGTGACATCTTTTCAATTTTAGATTGCTGAGGAACTCTACACCAAAGGAGACCGGACCAAAGATGCTATAGACATGTACACCCAGGCTGGCCGCTGGGAGCAAGCCCACAAGGTAGAGAATAGAGAATAAGCAGTGTCCATGAGGAAAGAACTCGGCCTTAGTGGCCGTGTTGCCTCTCTCCTTGATCTCTGATACCTCCTTTTCTGGTTCCCTGAGAGCTAAGAAAGAGTACTAAAATACAGCCTGGCCAACTTGGATCTCTAACACCGGGAATAAATGAGGTCCCTGTTCCTTAACCTGCAGTGCTAAAGACAGCGGATGGACCTGGGAGCCCGGCATTCTGAACTCCCACCCCGAAGCCCCTGGTCACTTTCTACCTCTGTCCTCTCCCCTGTATCCAGAGCTCCGTAGAGTGAGCAGAAGTGTGGCAATGTAGCGTGTGCCGCATGTCACCACTCCTCGTGCTCTTCATGGGCACCTGGTGGACGTGGCATTGTCTAAACTGACTAGCAGAGTGGCGATAACTGCATGCCAGCAACTGTTGGGAGAACTCAGAGTTCAAGAGCAGATGAGTTTCCTGGCAGCTGAAGCTCCCTGGGTTCCATGTTCACAGCTGGCAATGAGATGCATGCGGCCGGAGGATGTGTCGGTGCTGTACATCACGCAGGCCCAGGAAATGGAGAAGCAGGGCAAGTACCGAGAGGCCGAAAGGTGAGTGTGAGGGGCTGAGGAGGCAGAGCGTGACGAAGGGGAGGGGCCGAGGCTGTGTGGCCCCTCCCAGAAGCAGCAGCCGCAGGGATCTAGCTGTGGGAGGCTCCAGGTGCGTCCCCTGTCTGCAGGCTGTACGTGACAGTGGAGGAGCCCGATCTTGCCATCACCATGTTCAAAAAGCACAAGTTGTATGATGACATGATCCGCCTGGTAGGGAAGCACCACCCAGATCTCCTCAGTGACACACACCTTCACCTGGGCAAGGTGAGCCCTTCTAGCTGGCCTGCCCATCCCTCACAGCAGGGTCCATCCCCCTCCATCCTGACACACTATCCTACAGGAGCTGGAGGCCGAAGGCCGACTGCAAGAGGCTGAGTATCACTACCTAGAGGCCCAGGAGTGGAAGGCAACTGTGAACATGTACCGGTCCAGCGGGCTTTGGGAGGAGGCCTACCGGGTAAGGACTTCATGCGTCCCTCTTGCCCGTTCTCACGTAACTAATTTTAACTGAAGTCACAAAGCCCAGGGTATTTTTTGTCAGAAGCACAACACAATGTTTTGCTTATGGCTTTCCCGAAGTCCACCCTCTGTCCCTGAACACTGTGACCTACTTTAGAGACCTGAAACCTGGCCCTCTTCAATGTCCATCTGCAGCAGGGTCCAGAGGCAGGGGCCAGAGATGACAAGGGGCAGCTCTGCAGGGGGCAGCGCTCTTGCAACTTTGTTTTGCAGGTGGCCAAAGCCCATGGAGGGACCAACGCCCACAAACACGTGGCCTATCTGTGGGCGAAGAGCCTGGGAGGAGAGGCAGCAGTCAGGCTGCTTAACAAGCTGGGGCTTCTAGAGGCTGCTGTTGACCACGCGGCTGACAACTGGTGGGTCTCGGGTGAAACGTCCTCTCCACTGGCTCCATCCCACTCAGAGCAGCCCATACACAGAGAAAGAAAACCGACAAACACTGAAAAATAATCCCAAAAGCTGAGGCCAAAATCAAAGCATGAGCCAGGCATGGTGGTGCCACTGCACAATCCTGCCACTTGGGGTGAGGCAGAAGGGTCACAGGTGCAAGGCCAGCGTCAGCTGCATAGCGAGTCTGAGGCCAGTCTTTACACAAACAAAAGAGAATGAAAAATTGGCCAGGCATAATGGACACTTCTCATCCCACTACTTGGGAGACAGAGGCAAGTAGAGCTCTGTGAGTTCAAGGCCAGCCTGGTCTACATAGTCTCAGGCCAGCCAGCCAGGGTTACATAGTAAAACGGTTGGGGGAGGGAGGGAGGGGGAGAGACAGAGACAGAGAGAGAATAACAGAGATCTTTGGAAGGGGGTGTTTTACCAAAGCTTCTAAAGAGATGGGTGGGGCAGGAACGTCTCCAAAAGCTAGAACTATACTAAGTCAGTAACATATCTGGGTCATCAAAGTGTAGTTCTGTTAAATGAAAAATGTGTATTTCTCTCTTTATCTTTTAGACAATTCATGAATACATGCAATGCATTGTGGTCATACCCCCATTACTCGTCTTATTCTCCCACTTCTGATGGCTCCCGGCTTGTCTGTCTCTTACTGTGATATCTTTTGTTTGTGACCCAAGTTTAATCAGGATTGCCTGTATGAACGAACATGAGAGGGGGTTATCTACTGCAGCACACACTACTGATCTGTGCAAATGTCTGCATTTTTTTTAAATGGTTTTTCAAGACAGGGTTTCTCTGTGTAACAGTCATGACTGTCCTGGAACTCACTTTGTAGACCAGGTTGGCCTTGAACTCACTGAGATCTGCCTGCCTGTGTCTCCCAAGTGCTGGGGTTAAAGGTGTGCGTCACTATCGCCCTGGCAAATGTCTGTCTGCATTTCTTAACAACAACAAAGGCACAGGAGCAGAGTTGCAGGCTGGGACTCAGCATTGCTGGGGGTGGGGCTGCAGGAGCTCTCCTGCTGGCCTCAGCAGAGCACAGGACTGTCCGGCCACTTCTACCCGCGCTGTCGGAGTCTGCCTTTCTTCCCCCGGCGGTTGTCTTCTCCATCTTCTCTAAGTATTGTGCCCAAACTGTCTACATCTTCCATTTCAGCTCCTTTGAATTTGCCTTTGAACTCTCCCGGCTAGCCCTCAAGCACAAAACCCCAGAGATTCATCTCAGATATGCCATGTATCTGGAGGATGAGGTATGGATGTAATTTTGTACACCTCTGTGACCAGTTCAATCCCGCCTCCTAATTGCCTGTGATACCAAGCTCCTTTTCACCGCATGCGACTGTCTTTTTGTTTAGGGTAAATTTGAAGAGGCTGAAGCCGAATTCATCAGAGCTGGTAAACCCAAAGAGGCAGTCCTCATGTGAGTTTCCCCATACATTTTTTTCTGTTTGTTTATGGGTATGGAAATGCATGCCATAGCACATGTGTGGAGGTCAGAAGACAACTTGCAGGTGCTGGTTTTCTCTTTCTATCATTCGGGTTCCAGGATTTGAACTCAGGTCATCAGTTTTTGTGGCAAGCACCTTTACCCACTAAGCCATCTCTCCAGCCCCCAACTGCAGGTTCTTTACCCTGCCCTGGGACGGGATAAAGATACTGCCTCAGGATCTTTCGTGGTCATCATCAGTTATACGACTGTCTGTCTCCCACCATTGAGGCTTCTGTCCTTTACTCAACATCTTCCATGTCCCCATCTTGGACAGGTTTGTCCACAACCAGGACTGGGAGGCAGCTCAGCGTGTGGCGGAGGCCCATGACCCTGACAGTGTTGCTGAGGTACTTGTAGGTCAGGCCCGAGGGGCCTTGGAGGAGAAGGACTTTCAGAAGGCAGAAGGGTTGCTGCTTCGGGCCCAGAGACCAGGCCTGGCTCTTAATTTTTATAAGGTGAGTCGCTATATTTGGGCCACAAAGGGAGGATGAGATGGTCAGAGGCCACAGATCCACACTGATTCCTGGTGCTGAAGAAGGCAGGAGAGAGAAAGGACAAGCAGGAGAAGGGAGAAGGCAAACGAGTCAGGGACCAGGCCAGAGGAACCCACCTAGCAGTAGGAAGCATCAGAGCCCCCACCTCTGCCCTTCTGATGGCTGCAAATCTGAGCAGGAGGCTGGACTCTGGAGTGACGCTCTGCGGATCTGCAAGGACTATGTGCCTGGCCAGCTAGAGGCCCTACAAGAAGAGTATGAGCGAGAAGCCACCAAGAAGGGAGGCAGGTAAGAAGCCACTGTCCTGGCAGTGTTGTGCCACACTGCCCCTCCCCAGTCCTGATCATTATTGTCGCCCACCCCACAGAGGCGTGGAGGGGCTTGTGGAGCAGGCGCGGCACTGGGAGCAGGCAGGGGAGCACGGCCGTGCAGTGGACTGCTATCTCAAAGTTCGGGACTCGGGAAGCAGTGGCCTGATGGAGAAGTGCTGGATGAAGGTGAGGCTCCAGTGCTCCCAGCCGACGCCCTTGGGTCCCTTCCTTCCCTCAGCCGCCTTCCCAGACACTCACTAATGCTCCTGTCACTGCATTCCCAGACACTCACTAATGCTCCTGTCACTGCATTCCCAGACACTCACTAATGCTCCTGTCACTGCATTCCCAGACACTCACTAATGCTCCTGTGACTGCATTCCGAGTAACAGATACCTGCTGAGTGCCGCTGTGCACACTAGAGCCACACCCGAACACTAGAAGGATGTAAGACAAACACCCCAGACAGACAGACGTTAGGGGCTTAATTACTACCAAACCTGAGTAAAGACTGAGGTGTAGGAAGTGGAGTTCAGAGACACGAGCTCTCTGTGGGCTGGAACAGTCCAGAAGGTTCTCTGAGGAAGGACTTGAGTGGGAGCCAGAAGAACCCCAGAGCCGGGGGCATAGGTGAAGCCATGACAAAGGCACTGGTGCCCCTGCCCGACAGCTCTCCTTTCGCAGCCTGGGCCAACCCAGTATTCTTCACCAAGCTGAAGACAAGCTGAAGTGCGTATAGACATGGCTGAGATAAGAAACTGGCTCACACAGTTAGTGAAGTGGAGAGTCCCAAGGTCTGCAAGCAGGACGGCCAGGAGGGAAAGCGCTGCAGTCCCTGTCTGAGGGCTGGGGCTGGAGACCCAGTCAGCATTTCAGTTGCAGAGTGAGGGCAGGAGAAATCCAGGAAGAGTTTTCTTTACCTTTTGTTCAGTTAGCCTTTTGTTCAGTTCAAGCTTTCAGCTGACTGGATGAAGCTGTCTACATTAGGAAGGCCAATCTGCTTTACAATTTAAATGTTACTCCTGTCGGAACAATGCCTGTGTACTGTGTATCCCAGTCATCACGAAAAACGAACCATAAGCCAACCCCTTTTATTATCTTTGCATTAAGCATGTATGTGTGATTTAAATGGTGAGCCCTGGGGGCAGGATTACTGGCTCTCTAAATTAAACACTGTTGTGTTGATGTCCATGCAAGATACTCTGAAAGTCTGGGTCCCAGAAGGTGGAACAAAGGAAGTAGAGACTGATGTCTGGTTGTGAGGTTTAATCAAGCACTAAGTATCTGGTACCTTCCACGTTGTTCACCAAAGCATGTGCAGGACTGTTCCTTCAGGGTGGTCACAGGATGGCTCTCTGGATGAGGAGAAAGCATGCTTTAAGCAAGCCAAGGAAGGGAAGGGAAGGGCAGGGGAATTCGTCTAGACGGTACATAAATTGAATCACATGGAAATTAAAATCAGTGAGGATGTGCACACCCCAGTGGAAACAGAGCTGCCAAAAGCACCCTGACCAGCACTGTCTGCTGGGAACCCTGTGCTAGCTACAAATGTGTTGTTTCAGGTTTCTAAGAGAGAGAGGGAATTGAAAATAATTGCAGTACCCCTAAATGAACCTTTAAATGTTGACATTCTGGACTGGAGGGATGGCTCAGTGGTTAAGAGCAGTGGTTGCTCTTCCAGAGGACCCAGTTTATGTTCCCATCACCCACATGGCAACTCGCAACCATCTGGAACTCCAGTTCCAAAGAACCCAATGTCCTCTTCTAGCCTCCATGAGCACTAGACACAGAAAAAAATGCAGGCAAAATACCCATACACATAATATGAAAGTAAGCAAAATCCTTAAAATATTGACATCTCAACATAATAATCATTTAACTTAGTTATTGGTATTTGCCCAAACAGCTGCAGGGTTCCCTGCAGTCTCATTTCAGTTTCTATAACACGCTACCAAGAGTCTACCAGTGACAGAGAAAACGCAGCGAGCTCATGCGGGAAATGAGCTGTGCCCTGGTGGTCAACCGGGAGACTCTTGTGCCTTCCCGCCTCTGTTCAATCTCTCAGGCCGCTGAACTGTCCATCAAGTTTCTGCCTCCCCAGCGCAGTCTGGAAGTAGTTCGGGCTGTAGGTCCCCAGCTGATCGGAATCGGAAAGCACAGTGCTGTAAGTAGGTGCCGGGACCAACATCGTGTCATGGTCGTGGGTGGAGTGGCGACATCACCCTGATGTGCACGGTGGCCCTCTGGCAGGTGTGGCAGTGTTCTGGGGAGAGGGAGTTGGCCAAGTGGGAGGCCACATGGCTAGTGTTCACTCTCCCACTGCAGGCTGCAGAGCTCTATCTGAACCTGGACCTTGTCAAAGAAGCAATTGATGCTTTCATTGAGGGTGAAGAATGGAACAAGGCCAAGCGCGTGGCCAAAGAGTTAGACCCCCGGTAACGGCTAGGAGAGTCTCCTTTTAGTTCCTTTTGTAAACACTGGGGGAAAGTTCTTATGGGAAGGGTGTGGTGTCGCAGGGCCATGGAGTTGGCAATCTCTGTACATCTTCCCAGGTATGAAGACTATGTGGACCAGCACTATAAGGAGTTCCTCAAGAACCAGGGCAAAGTGGATTCGGTAAGGGTCTCAGAGTCAGGAGGCAGAGTGCAGGAAGAGGCCAGAGGGCCTAACTGGATGCTTGAGCTCTTGCCTTGCCTGTATAAGGCCCCGGGTTCAGTCCCCAGCACCACCAAGAGTAAAAGCCAAATTCCTGATGCAGTACTAGAGATCTCCGTGTCCTCCTCTCAGCACGTCTGCCTTCTTGATTGCTCCACAGCTGGTGGGTGTGGACGTAGTAGCTGCCTTAGACCTGTACGTGGAGCAGGGTCAGTGGGATAAGTGCATCGAAACAGCTACCAAGCAGGTACTGCTGTCCCCCCCCTCACCATCTTCCCGACTCCTTCCCTGCTCCCGAGCAGCCTGCCCTTCCCAAGTGCCCCATCTTCAAAGGCTCCTAAGGAGCACCAGCGAGCACCCTTCTCCTTTCTGATACTGTCATCAGAATCGCAAGTGCCCTTTGCCTCCTTTTTTTTTGTTTTTTTTTTTTGTTTTGGTTTTTCGAGACAGGGTTTCTCTGTATTGTTTTGGAGGCTGTCCTGGAACTCACTCTGTAGACCAGGCTGGCCTCAAACTCACAGAGATCCGCCTGCCTCTGCCTCCCGAGTGCTGGGATTAAAGGCGTGAGCCACCAACACCCGGCACCCTGGTCCCTTGTCACGGCCTGCTGTTGCTGATCCCAGCCTTGTCGGTGCTGTCCCTCCACTCCCAAACAGAACTACAAGATTCTGCACAAGTATGTGGCTTTGTATGCAACTCATCTGATCCGAGAAGGTGGCTATGCCCAGGCACTGGCCCTCTATGTGCAACATGGAGCCCCTGCTAACCCACAGGTACCAGCCTTCTTGGGATGAATGTTCCCACTAAGGAATTCCTTCTTCATCCTTTAGAACCAATCATCCCCTCGGCTGTCTCAAAGACTCCTGTGCTGAAACAGACTCTCTGGAGGATTTACACCCAAGCAGCTATCCGTGTTCTTATAGACACACACAGACCTGTCTGTCCATGAGGAAGCATAGGCACCCTTCAAGGGTCTTCACTGGTTTCCTCCAGAACTGGCACTGTCCTATGGAGCATCAGTGTTCTAGACTATTAGCCTGTTAATGTCATAGCTGCACTCACGTTTGTATAGTCGCCCACTCTCACTGAACACCAGCTAACACGATGATGTTTTTCGTTGGGAGTTTTGTCTGTTTTCTGAGTCAGGATTTCACGTAGGCTAGGCCAGCCTGGAACTAGGAGCCTAGGATAACCTTAAAATCCAGGTGGTCCTGCCAAAGGTTTTTTTTTTCTTATGCCTCTTCTCCCTCTGTCAATTTCTTAGCTACTATACACACAGTTCCCTCACTCGAGTCCCCTCCCCCCAACCCCTAGAACTTTAACATCTACAAAAGGATCTTCACCGACATGGTTAGCTCTCCTGGGACCAACAATGCCGAGGCCTACCATAGCTGGGCTGATCTTCGGGACGTCCTCTTCAACCTGGTAAGGAAGGGTCAGCGGTGAAACAGACGGTTCTTTCTGTCCTAGTCTCTTTGGTGTACATAAACCTTTACTGTCTCAGTCCAAAGGGCCAACAGTGACCACTCTATGACCTCCTTGGCCCTCCTCTGACCCGAGCCTAACTATGCTTTCCCTGACCCTTTTCTAGTGTGAAAACCTGGTGAAGTCCAGCGAGGCCAACTCGGCAGCTCACGAGGAGTTTGAGATGATGCTGCTGATCGCTCACTACTATGCGACACGGTCTGCAGCCCAGAGTATCAAACAGCTGGTAAGACTCAGGACAGAGCCCTCTCGGTCACACGGACACACCTTCAAACCTAGGAAGCCACACACGTCCAAGTTCTGACCTTTGAGGTTAGACTCTTGAATCACATGTTTCCCTTTGTGCTTCTCTTCGGTTAATCAGTCGTTAATGCTTGCTGAGACCGAGTTTCTTTCCACACTGTTCTGACCATAAATAGGGCTCTGCCCACAGCTCTACCAGCCTCGTTATGTGGAGACGTTCAAATATCACATTAGTTTTTGTGTACCTCCTAGAAGTACATACACTTTTGACTTATTTGGTTATAACTGTACATACATTTCATGTACTTTGTCAAATTCTAGAAGTAGAAAGAGCCCTATACGTAACCTGAGCTGGTCATGCTAAGCTGATGAAAAGAACTAAGACCAAAGTAGCCTGAGCTCTGAGTGTTTCAGAGCTGCCTGCTGGTTCTCTGGCTCTGTGGCTGCCTTAGTTACAGGCTCCTTGGTCTGGCACCTCAGGCACCACAGGACCAGGATCGTAAACTGCCTTTAACCCCCAGGAAACCGTGGCTGCCAGGCTCTCTATCTCACTCCTGCGCCACACCCAGTTACTACCTGCAGACAAGGCCTTCTATGAAGCAGGCACTGCCGCAAAGGTGAGCCGGGTCAAGGGAAGGGTGGAGCTGGGGAACAAGGAAGATGGAGGCCGCCTGAGCAAAGCCGTCAACAGGGCTGATGCTGACGACACTCTGCCTCTTCGGGGAGCGCTCTCCCTCATACCCATTTACGCTCTCCCTCACACCCATTTACGACTTTTCTGTTCCAGGAAGTCGGCTGGGAAAATATGGCCTTCATTTTCCTCAACCGATTTTTGGATCTGACTGATGTAAGTAGGGAAGCTGTGTCCAGAGGTCAGGTTTGCCGGTCACCAGCTGGGCCTATCTCACGGTGGACTGCTCTGCTACAGGCAATTGAAGAGGGGACTCTGGATGCCCTTGACCACTCAGACTTCCAGGACACAGACATTCCCTTTGAGGTGCCACTCCCGGCCAAGCAGCACGTACCGGTAAGGTGTCACCAGTGGGTTGGCACTGAGAAGGGAAGATGGCTTTGGGATGCTATTTTTCAGCGACATCAGGAGAAGTAGAGGCAGTGGCTAGGTCCTTCAAATCTAAGGGACTATTTATAGCTAAAAGCTAATGTATGGGCTGAGGACTCAGGAAGGCACTGTCCTCACCCCCTCCCCAAGCCCACAGCCTCATGTGAAGCTAGTGCTACCTCTCTTCCAGGAGGCCCAGAGAGAAGAGGTTCGAGACTGGGTGCTCACAGTCTCCATGGACCAGAGGCTGGAGCAGGTTCTGCCCCGGGATGAGCGTGGCGTCTATGAGGCTTCCCTAGTAGCAGCGAGCACTGGGGTGCGGGCACTGCCCTGCCTCATTACAGGTATACAACTCCATACCACCCCAATCCCATGGCAGACAGAAAGAGACAAAAGCAGCGGCGTCAAAATTCACTTCAGTGACAGGACCGCCCATTGCACTCCACCCCAGGCCAGTGTTCACGCTTCCCTTTCTCTTGCAAGCGCCATCATCTGCTTATCTTCCGCCACAGGTTACCCCATCCTGAGGAACAAAATTGAGTTTAAGCGGCCAGGGAAGGCTGCTAACAAAGACAACTGGAACAAGTTTCTCATGGCCATCAAGGTGAGAGAGGGACTCAGTCCCAAAGGACAAGGGCTGGGAGTTGGGTGCCATAAGTAGGGTTGTCCAGAAGGCCAGTACAGACCCTGAGCTGCCCTCGTGACACCAGGAGCTGGTGGCCCCACGACGGCCCGAGGTGTTCCTCTCATGCCCCCCTTTGCCCACAGACCTCCCACAGCCCAGTGTGCCAGGACGTGCTCAAATTCATCAGCCAGTGGTGCGGCGGGCTCCCCAGCACCGGCTTCTCGTTCCAGTGACTGTGCAGCCAGTCCTTGGCTCTGCCCCATTAAAGCTCTGTGAGTAGTTGAGGCTGCCGCGTCCTTTACCAGCGTGTGTCCACCACGTGCAGCCCTTTACCACAAAAGTGACTGCAGTCAGGCAGAAGACAAAGCAAGGGCTTTTATTACATTATTCCTGTCACCCTTGCGTAGTAGAAACACCTGTGGACCACACCGCAGACGAGCACCTGCCCAGTAAAGAAAGAGCCAACCTGTGTCAGAGAGCAGCAGGGCAAGAGTAGCCCAGTCCCAGGAGTGAGCCCGCCCAGGCCTCTTTACCTGTCCTAAACCCAGGTTCTCTGTGAAGCCTGGGAATCCCGATGATAACGCAGTAGCTGCACATTTTCCTGCCTTTTACACTTAGGTGGCTCAAGTTCTGTCAGTTCCTCCAGCTGCAGGAGAGGGTGGATTCAGGAACGGGCCTGAAATGACAGCTCCTTCCAACATAACCAGGGTACGAGTGACCCCTCCCTGTTCCTCCTTACCTGTCCCTGCAGCCCTTCCTTCCTGCAGGGCCCAATTCCCCGCAGGGTGAGTGCAGCCACACAGCAGTAACCAGAGAGCGTGGCCTCGGCTGCAGACATGAACAAAGAGGGGATCCAGAGAGCCAAGGCTGTGTCCTAAAACCAAAAGTAGCGACGAGGACTGGGCCCTGCAGTGGGGGGGCCGCACACAGGGCAAAGGTGAGGACCCAAGGTTTGTGAACAGCAAGAAGGAGCTCACATAAATTCGCGTGGGGTCAAAGGAGCAGTCCGTGTGTCCGGGCCCCTGGTCCAGTGGTATAGAAGGATCCAGCAGTCCTGGATGGCAGTCAGCAATAAGGCGGCGGCCACCATTGGCAATAGTGAGCGACACAGCCAGGAGGAGGCCCATGGCGCAGGCAGCAGACAGAAACAGGTTCACCGAGGCCAGCGCCAGCAGGGCCCAGTGCTAGTGGGGCAGGAGAGCCGGGTGAGCAGACTGTTAATTTCCCCGAGGCTCGAGATTCCCATTGGAAGTCAGAACCGAGGCCCCTCCACCGCTCTCACCAGTCGTGGGTGAAGAAGGTTCCTGGATGCCAAGAGGGCCACAAGTCCCACGGAAACGCTCTGCGGAAGCAACAAGCCTATGGCTCACTGTGTCTGCGCCCTGCCCACCGTGCCCGTCCATCCGCCCTCCACGCTCACCAGCAGCCCCGAGCCCACGGAGATGACATTGGCCGTGGTGTATTCCGGCGTGACGGCGCCACGGGGGTTGGCCACGTGCCGCAGGACAGTGCCATGCAGCACAGCTCCCACCAGAAGGTTGACGTGGCCCACCAGGATCAGCGCGAGGCCCACGCGCATCAGCCGCCTGGGGCCTCGGGCGGCGTCTGAAAACAGGGGGAGGGGTAGATACCAGCCTGCAGGGCGGGGCCACAGGGCCAGCGGCCGCGCGTGGGACGCCGAGGAGCTACAGGGGAGGGGGAGTCGTGCAACTTACCGAAGACGCAGGGGCGGCAGCACCTCATCGTGGGCCGCTCTGCCCGCGCCACCACCCGACCGCCCTACGTGGGCCAGGCCTCGCCCGGCCGCCGACCTGAACCCCGCTTCCGCGCCGCCGCAAGGCAGCTCCACCTGGGCCCGCCCCGCCCCGCCCCGAGGCCCAGCCTCCCAGGGGCCGCCCCGCCCCGCCCCACCTGGGCCCGCCCCGCCCCCCCCCCCCCACCTGGGTGGCTATGCCACCCAACAAGCTGCAAAATACCAAGCGACACTTTTAGCAAAAAGTAGACTTTATTACAGCAGCAACTGAGGCGATTCGAATGGCCCCCGGGGCCACCCCTGCAGCACCACCTTTCTCTCCCGCCCGCCCGTCCGCCCCTGCGGGATTGTAGAACTCAGCTCCCACGGAGCCCGTGGGCCTCCTGTCCACACAGGCAGGGCAGGAGCCAGCAGGTCAGCTACTAGCCCCAGCTAGAAGGTGGCTGCTGAGAAGGCCCAGGCCCACGTCTGTGCAAAACAAGTAAACAAAGTGCAGAGGGGAGCAGGAGGGGAGGAGGGGCAGGATGATGCTCAACCAGGGAGCCCCTAAAGCCCTCCTGAATAACAAGGGGAGAAGGGGCTTCACAGGGTAATACTGACTGGGGAGAAGGGACAGGAGGACTGCAGCATGTCCAGGGACAGCCACACTCAGATAGGGCCTGGCTCAAGTGAGCTCTATGAGGAGACGGTGACAGCGGCTGAGTTGAGGGTGCTGTTCCTGGCAAAATTGAACTTGTTGAGGGTCTCCTCGAGCAGAGAAGTCAGGCGGCTCTGATCAGCCTGAGGAAGAAGCTCAGTGAGACAGGGCTGAGAGGCGGCGGGAGGCAGCCAGGGCACAGAAGGCAGGAACCTCACCTCACTAATGAAGCCCAGCTGCACCAGCTCAGCTGCCAAATCTGGGATGTTCTCATCTGACAGAAAGATGGGAGGGGTGAATGAATAGGTACCGGAGGCCGCGAGCCCGCCCTTGAGATCACCCCGTTCAGAAGCTACAACAGTCATGCTCTGTGAATCACTTCCCCTCCTGAAAAGAAAGCAGACCCTCACTTGGCATCAGGTCACAGCTCAGGTGCCGGTTCAGTTTGTCCTCCAGCTTCAGCAGAAGCGTTAGCTAGGGAAGAGGCAGTCAGAGAGTAAGGCTCCTCTCCCCTGGGATGTCACTCCACCTCTCTCCACCCAGCCCCTCAGCCCTCAACCGGGGCTTACATGGTGTTTGACTCCCTCCTCCACTGATTCGATGTTGCACTGCATCAGCACCACCTGGGACAGGAAGAGAGGACGACACTAGAGACCAGCAGCGAGACACACCAACACCTGGAGCCTCCCAGCACAGAGGACTTGGTAGCCAGAGGCACAGTTCACTGCCAACAGGACAGTGCCTGGGCGAAGACGGCTCTGCCCCCAAGACAACCACACCAGAGCCCCACCTTTCGTGTCTCCACCTCAGCAGGCTCAGGAGTTGGAGTCTTGACAGAGGGGGGCACAACAGGGGATGTCACCTCCTCCTGCTGTGGCTGCTGAGGCCGAGGCAGCCCAAAGGCTGTCAGAGGGTAGATCCCATTCCTGGTGGGAGATGACAAGTCACTCGGACTTTGTGAAAACCTCAGGACGCCTGTCCCCGCTTCCTCACAGAAGTCCACCTTCTCTCACCTGACATCTTCAAGGAATTTGTCTAATTCCAGGGCTGGTGACTGAGAGTACCTGGGGGGAGGAGGAGGAAGCATGAGAATGGGCCTTCTACCGAGGCCCAGTGTGGTAGTGACAAGCTATCCCTTTCAGACCTCCCAGCTGGTTACTCACAAAGTCTGAACTGGTTCTCGTCCTGGCCCTGCAGGGATCTCAGCTAGTACAGCACTGGTGTCCATGTTTTTGGTGATCTCCTCCAGAGCGTTTTCTGGGATCATGTCTGGTGGGTATAATGGGGTGGAGCAGAGTGTAAAGACAGAATTGGTTCACACGTTCACAAGAGGGTTAGACGAACAGGGATAAAGAATCCCTTTGGTAAGAGAATAAAGATGCCTTGTCAGTGATGAAAGCCCCAAGTTGGAAGAAAATTCTAGTAATCTTTGTTTAGCATGGATTCAGTCCTGGTACCAATTTCTAGTAGGGTCTGGGGGACTCACGTTGGTGTCCCACAATACAGTGAGCAGCAAGAAGTTTGAGAGAGGGCACTTCAAACAGTGCTGGGTGGAACAGAAGTTCTCTGGCTGTTGGTCTTCGAGCAGGCTCAGACTGCAGGCACTTTTGAATAAACTCCTATAAGAAGAGAAGAAAAACCTGGAGCTGGCATCTGGCAAGCCTCTCACATCCTGTTAACTTTCATTAGACTTAGGAAAATGTCTCATACATACTTGGAAGTCAACATTTGTTAGGGGAACTGATATATCTCCTGAAAGAACTTTAAATATACATATGGTGATATACAAAATCATCATTCACTGTCTTTCTGGTTTTTCTTTTTAGACTTTTTGTTTTTTTGAGACAGGGTCTCATTAGATGGCTTAAGCTGGCCTCGAACTCACTACATAAGCCTAGGTTGGCTTTGAACTCACAATTCTCCTGTCTTGGCCTCTGAAGTGCTTGAGATTACCACCATGCCTGGCTTTGGTTATTACCTTTTTGTTTGTTTGTTTTGGGGGGAGGTTTTGAGGCAGAGTTTCTCTGTGGTTTTGGAGGCTGTCCTGGAACTAGCTCTTGTACACCAGGCGGGTCTCAAACTCACAGAGATCCACCTGCCTCTGCCTCGGAAGTGCCACCGCACGGTTTACGTTTGTTTGTTTGTTTGTTTTTTAAAGATTTTATTTATTTATTACATATACACCAGATTGAATTGTAGATGGTTGTCAGCCACCATGTGGTTGCTGGGAATTGAACTCAAGACCTCTGGAAGAACAGTCAGTGCTCTTAACCTCTGAGCCATCTCTCCAGCCCCCTACGTTTGTTTTTTTTAAAGATTTATTTCTTTATTATATATACAGTGTTCTGTCTGCATGTCTGCCTGCATGCCAGAAAAGGGCACCAGATCTTGTTACGGATGGTTGTGAGCCACCATGTGGTTGCTGGGAATTGAACTCAGAACCTCTGGAAGAGCAGTCAGTGCTCTTAACCTCTGAGCCACCTCTCCAGCCCCTGGTTATTACTTTTCTACTCTCTAACCACAATATTTTTTCGTTAATGTTGAGACTTAGTATTTTTCTTTTCTTTCTTTTGTTGTTTTTATTTGCTTATTCATGGCCAACGTTTCTTGGATCTTTGCCAAATTTAGTTTTTCTCCCTTCCCACACTTACCAAATTACTAAAGTTAGTAATATTCACCATATTTTTTTGTTTCTCAATACTATTATTACAACTTCTTTTATCTACTACAATTCCTGAATTCACTACATTTCCATGCTTTCTCAAACCTTTTCACCTCCTTTTTTGCCTTTGATCAATCCCATGGCAGCATGTTTTCTTTCAGTTTTAAAGCCAACAAAGTCACATACCTGATCTTTCACCCAACCATCCCATCCTAATGTGAACTAGAACCTGATTACATTCTTACTACCTCTTAGCTAGACCTCTGCTTATTGCTCCCCATTATTGTCTCTAGTTAACTGTTTCTTCCTTGTTATAGTGGGCTTTTCTGGTGGTGGTGGTGGTGGGATTTTCTATTTATTTGTTTGTTTATTTGTTTATTTATTTGGGTTTGGCTTTTGAGACAGGGTTTCTCTATTTGTAGTTCTGGTTGTCCTGGAACTCCCTTTGCTCCCAGACTGGCCCTGAACTCACAGAGATCTGCCTGCTTTCACAAGTACTGGAATTAAAGGGATGAGCTGCCATTCCATCACTGCCCAGCTGGCTGTTTTGTTTTACAGACAGAGTCTATAATGTGGCCCAGGCTGGCCTTGAATACTCTATGTAGAGGATGATGACTTTGAACTCCTGATCCTACCTCCACCTTCCAAGTGCCGGGATTATAGGTGTCTGCCTCCATGCCTGGCCTGAGTTAACTGCTCACTATAGTGAATCTACCTGCTGATTCTTAATTCCTTCATCATTTACATCTTAGCTCATTAAATATAAAATTCAAAATAACTGGTTTGATATTTAAATTTACTTTAGAATGCCAAGATTACTGTGTAAGAGTATGTAGCAATTGACTGAGGTAACCATCAAATCAGCTCGCCTCTATGTAGACATACTTAACTAGGAAACAATTAACCTCAACACTACCTATCTGAACCCCTTTACAAGAAAATTGTAAAGTCAAGTCTTTTCTATTTTGATTTTATTCTTTTTTTCTTGGCCCCTACTCCAAAGAGGTACAATAAGCCTGAAGCATTTGAAAATCAGTTAAGTAAGGATGGACACTGATTCCAATGACTCTTACCCTCTGTAGTGAGTCTTCTAGTAGTTGGATGGCACTGCTGATGGCTTCCTGTGGCACATACGAGGACTCTCCATTGCCCTGAATTTCCAGCACAGCCATCTGTAGTGAGGAAGAACCCAGGGAAAATGAGATCTCGAGACAAACCCAGTGCTTCCACAACCCCTCCCAGCAAATGCTCCCTTTCTGTTTTCCAGTTTCATGTGTTCTCTTTTCCCTTCCCTCTGGTCTGCTCACCTCCAGAGCACACATGCCAAAGGAGTAGATGTCCACTGCTGTTGTCACATTAGTAACTTCTAGAGGAGAACAGATGTCTTAGTAAGCAAGAAAACTGGGGTAAGAAGTGATTGGCATCCTTTTAAAAGGTATACAAGTACAGACAGATGAAGTTTTGATTGCATTATCCCTGTTTCTCAGGTTATAGAGACCTGGGGTGGCTCTATCAAGCAGGGACGGAGTAGGTAGATGGCACAATCTGTTGAGGACCTTAACTGTTTAAGCAGGATCTGAGAGCGGGCAGAGGGTAAGGCTACTCACCTCCATACTCTGGAGCAAAGAAGTGCAGGTTCTTCTGCTCTTCCCGGCAAGTCTTCACATGATTGTTGATGGTGTCAGGGGCCACTAGGAGCAGGAGACACCCACAGTCTGACCACCACCAAAGCATGGTCTGACTCTTGAGAGAGGCTCCAAAAGCCATGTTTCTCCTGAAGTGTCCTTTCTAACACTCCATGGACACAAACCTACTACTCTACTAGTCCTGAACTATAGACTACACATGAACACCACCTATCTTCCCCTTCCGCAGCCGAAGGACTAACGCAGGAACAACAGTCTACACGCTGTACAGACAGACACTGAGGCTTTGGGCTCATCAGGTAACACAGTCAAAGGAAAAACTTTTCATTTGTGACCTGCTCATCTCTCCAGTGTCCCAGATCTATCAAATCCATAGGCCATGAAAATGCTAGGTTTTATTTGATTCATCCGCCCTGCAATTAACATAAAAACACACGCAGCCCTTCCTACTATGGGACAACTGGAGACCTCATGAACCTGGATAAGAAAGGCAAAGCAGCATTAACATACAACCAAGGAGCTAGCCTGTTCCTTACCCATCGATGTTGATGGAAACTCAAAAAACTAATTCAAAAGTGAACCAATACCCTGAAATCAGTTTCACTTTTAATTCACCAAAACTTTAAACTCTTGTCTAAAAGTTTATTTCTCAACATCACCTACCACAGGACTGAAGGAGGAACCAGGGCCAGGCCCAAGCTGGACTCACTCTGACCGTTAACAATGACTACAAGTCACAGAGAATCAAGGAGCACAGTATGATTTAGGGAGCCAGCCAGATGATGAGGGGGAATATGACTAAGAGGAAGTATCCAGCCAGGCAGAATCCACAGGAAACAAGCAGGTTACAAAGGGGCAAGCAGGTGGAGGGCTGGCGGGGCAAAAGCTTAAGCAGGCATAATTAGGCACAGGAAGCAGGGAACGAGCCTTGCTCCCACGACTGCATGCACTGGGCAGCCGCAGAGGGAGCAAAGGGAGCACAAACAGAGCCCCAAGTGGGGCAGAGGGAGCTCTCACCATTAGCAAAAATCCTATGAAAGACTGTTGGGAACAGAGCAGCCCGTAAGCGGGAGGGAGGAAAACAGAGAAAAGTTGTGAGCGATGGAGCAGCCAAGCCCCAGACAAATGGTAACAACACACAGACACGGCACACGGAAATGTCACTGCACACAAATACACAGCAAATGAAGGCACTCACAGCAGGCAGCCTGGAACCTCTTTGGTAGGGTTTGGCCCAAAGGGCGCAAGTCAGACCTCAATCTCCATCTCTTGCCCTTTCCCAGCCTCCTTTCAATTTCTCTGTGTTAGTCCAAGTTTCTCTCCAAGAAGTACAAGAGTGTATACCCTACCCCATTTCACTAATTGGTCTCTCCCTATAAATCACCTCTACTAAAAACCTATCTCTTATCACCAGCCCACACCTCAAAATTCACTGTTTTCCCCACGCCTTTGACCTTACCCCCATGGCTCCCAAATTCCCGAGGCTCCCCTGCCCAGAATCTCTCCCTCCCCTCACCAGAGCCAATCTTGATGAGTCCGTTGTGCTGGATGAAGATGGTGTCACAGGTCAGGTTCCCATGGATGATGGGAGGGTCACAGGAGTGCAGGTAGCTGTGGGGGCACTGGGCTGTTAGAGGGGCCACTAGGAAATTAAGGGCAGGGGGAACCCAAGGGTTAAGAGGAGCAAGGGCCAGGTCTTATCCTGGTCACCATAGTGAGAATCCCTGTACTCTGAATCTACTGTGCCAGGTGACTTAAATCCGATAAGCAGTAGGAGAATGAGGAAGGGTTATTCTAGTGGTTAGGACATTAGGAGGACCCCATAAGAGGCGGGGCTAATCTTGTCAGCACATGACTCAAAGAAATTGGGGAGAGGCAGACTAGAAAAGCAGAGTAGTGCCTTGTAGTCTGTTTAAAGAACTAAATCAGAAGAGACTGGGGAAAAACCAACCAGATATTACTTACCTTAGGGCAGATAGAATCTGTGTGCACCAGCGTTTCCAAGCCTGGAAAAGAGTTTGGTCCAAGGATCAGCGGTAATATTCCCTCTCTCTCTCCCCCTTCCTTCTCCCCTCTCCACCACCCTCCTTCTCCAGGGTCTCACTATATCACCCTAGCTGTCCTGAAACTATATAGATCACAGTGGCACCAAAGGCATGTGCCACCCACCCAGTAGTACTTTCCTCTCTCAGTCTTCCCACTGATCCTTGCCATCCCTCCCTAATTGGCTACATAATTACCCTTTTTTTTTTTTTTTTGTTTTGTTTTTCGAGGCTGGGTTTCTCTGTATTGTTTTGGAGGCTGTACTGGAACTCCTTCTGTAGACCAGGCTGGCCTCGAACTCACAGAGATCCGCCTGCCTCTGCCTCTGGAGTGCTGGGATTAAAGGTGTGCGCCACCAACGCCTGGCCTACCCCCATCTTTTTAAATCCCTAAACCAGCCTAAAACTATGTCTAGCCTCTCTCCATACCTTTTCATTCATAGTCTTGTGGTTCTTTTTGGTCTTCTTCAGAAACTGCTTAAGGCTTCCAGATGACATGTATTCTGTGATGAAAATCACCTAGGGAAGGGAAGCACTTCCTATTAAGGCTTTAACCTAGACATTATCTCTCACTTGGTGACATTTACATCAGATACACAGTAAACTGTGTTTGTTCAACTTTTCTTCAGTGTCACTTTCTTAGGCTTAAGAGCACAGTGAAAATACAGAAGCAAGCAAGTGTTCACTCATCTCTCCCTGTCTTTAGCTGGGAATGCTAGAGATGGCAGATAAAGCCCTGTTCTCCTTGCCACAGCTGTGTATTTCAGTTCCTGTCTCAAAATTCCCTCATTTCAACCTCTGAATGTGAAAAGGACAGTAAATGCAGTTGCTTTCCGTCAAAGAGTTCAGGAAACACTGGGCAAAAATCTTACCCTGGCTTTATTCTCTTTAACATCAGCCCAATACTTGTGAAACTTAACGATGTTCAGATGTTCCAACTGAATCAGATTATCAAACACTGCACGGACCTTTTCCTGCAGCAAGGGAGACAGACAACAGTTCACAAATCACTGTAGTATGTGAAAGCCATTCCCGAACCTCTCCATATATGATCTAACCACGAAGGCTCTCCCACAGTCACTTTCCCAACAACAGCAGCTGTTTAAATACTGGTTCCAATGCCCCCGGGCCTCATTACCTACCTCCTGCAGTTTGTAGTTCTTGCGTTCAGAGAACTGTACCTCATTCCACACAACCTCTACACCTTCCTCTGTGTCCATGGCCAGGTATGCACTGTCAATACCTGGTACATTACGCTGATTCACCTGAGAATCAAGTCAAGTGGAATTAAGTCACCTCACCAACTGGTCATTCTAGTACAGTATTCCACATGACCATCTTCCAACTCCACCCTACTCAAGTCTGGTCTGCTCCTTTGAACAGCTACTCTAGTTCTCACCATTAACAACTTACTCTCCCAAGAACGCCATCACCATCACCTTACCTCTTCTCTCCTCTTCTGCCAACGTCCACAGGGTGACTCTTCCAAGATCTCAGATTCATCTTCACTTTCTTCTTCCTCCTCAGGGGAAGCAGCTGAGGTTGTAGAAGTCACAGGAGGCGACACTGAAGTCAGGCCAGGAGCTGAAGAGGAGGATTCTACCTTTGGGTCTGAGCCACTGCTGACTACTGTTTGGGATTCCCCTTCCGACATGCTGGAACGAACGAACACTCAGCCTGCATTGGTTGGGCAAAGACAGAAGAAGACAGGTCAAAAACAGATCTTCAAAATTTAATAGTCTTGCCGGGTGTTGGTGGCGCACGCCTTTAATCCCAGCACTCAGGAGGCAGAGGCAGGCGGATCTCTGTGAGTTTGAGGCCACCCTGGTCTACAGAGCGTGTTCCAGAACAGACTCCGAAACAACACAGAGAAACCCTGTCTTGAAAAAACAAAAAAATAAATAAAATAAAATTTAATAGTCTTAATTAACTTCATCTTCAGATTCAAAAATACATCTCCCTTGTTTCCTTTAAATCTAAAATCAGGATTACTCCTACCTAAATACTGAAGTGTGAATGAATCTCCTGCTTCTAGAGAAGAGTTACCTTAGCTGAAGACCACCCAGATGCCCAAACACAAGGCTAATGACAACATAACCCACTTTGGTCAAACCAAATACAAAATAAGGTCTGGTTCCCCAGCAAATAGTGATGCAATTAATATAGTTCCCATTGACTCTCCATGTGCTTCAGTTTTCACTGTGCTCAAAAAAAAAAAAAAAAAAAAACGAGGGTTACACAGATTACTTAGAACAGACGACTGTAAACTGTTCCACCAAAACAGCCCTGTGGGTGGGTCTACACCACCCTTAGCCCACTAGCTGAAATAATTTACCCTTCTAGAACCAACAGTGACATTTTCCATCCTTCCCACAGATCCGAAGCTGCCTTAGGGTCAGGTGACTGGCAGGAGTGACTTCCATCCCTAATGGCCTCACCTTCCTTATGATGTGTGACTGTGGTAAATGGGTATTGCTTAATAGCATTTTTTTCCCATTTACTCACTGGAATGTTTAGTTAACATTTGTAGGTTATTGTAGGTCACACAGTGGGTGGGTGCTTGAGATTCATCAGTGAATTAAAATTAAAATGAAATGCCTGCACTTAATTAGCACAAATTGAAAAAAAATCAAAGACCTTAAGTATCTAGCTTCCTTTTTATTCACACTGCTCAAAGGCTCTGACTTTTCCACTCTCCGAAGCATCTGACACTGGTTATTCCTTCAAGTACAAATAATTGAATCTATAGCTTTCATAGGAAAAGTTAAACCATAACATTTCTACAGGGGCAGAGTTGCTTGAAGAAAAACCCAAGTTTTTCATTAACCCACGAAAAAAACAACAGGACAACCAACCAACCAACCAAAGGCTGTAAAGGAACTACAACCTGTGTGTGCTCAGGCTCAAGGGAATACTGTCTACTAAGAAGATGACTTTCCAAAAGTAAACTTGCACTCCAAAGTCAGCTCAGAATACCAGAAACCTGCAATCAATACCAATCCAACCATCCGCTTCTCTCTGACGCCCCTTTCTGCACACCTCTCCCAATCTATTGTTTAAACATATCGTTCTAAGAAACTCAGAGCAACACGGGAAAAATATCTAGTGGGATATTTCCCCGATTTAATTCCCAAGAAAAGCCCTTGCCTACCCTAGAAATTCTCCTCGGTCTTCCAAGAAAGCTATGTGCTTGTCTTAGCAATCTAACAAAAAAGATGAGTTAGGCTAAAAAATAGTAGTCTGTTTCAATTTAGTTCCTAGAGCAGCTACGTTGACTCGATGTGCCTAAAGTCTGAACTGCTAAACTAAATTTCTAGCGAGATGACAACGGAAGATAGGAGTAGAATGTCAATATAGGAAGCTGCGGCCTATGGAATCTAAAACTACTGGTCCAATGACACAGACAGCCGCTTCACAGTTAGGTCACTCGAGAAGACTGTCATCAGAACCGGAAGGTACACGCCTGTGTCCTCCCTCTCCTGACATGTCCCAGTAGGTAAGATGAGAGCAGCGCATAAAGATCTCCAGCCTCTCCCGCTCCGGATGCAGAAACTTCTGCAACACTGGGGGTTCTGCCTCGGGGCTGGGGCAGGTTAAACAGGGGTCGCACATGGAAATGCTCCTTTACATCGGTGAGGGCCGTCTCCGGGAAGCATCTAGCTACCCTGAGGGCACACAGCACAATCACTCCAGGGCACTGTCTGTCATCTTGCAAAAGTTGTTCTCCCGGCTTCCATTATTAGCAGAGAGCCCAGCGCGCGTCACCCCACAGAGCTCGCAGCCACAGGCCGCTCTGAGGAAACCCAGAAAGCCTCTGAGGCCGGCGGAACTGCACAGTCGGGGAGGAAGCAAGCTCAGGGGAACGAGGTCTTCAGCATCTCCACACTCCAACAGGTCGCCAGGCCAGAATCGGGAAGGAAGCGGCGGCGGGCGCACCGTCCCAGCAGGCAGGCGTCTGAGCGCCACAGCCGCCTCCTCCAAGGCCGGCGGAGCCGCGCCGTCAGGCCGCAGGCCACGCCCCCGCGCTCGGCGCGCCGCCCCGCGAGCAGGCCGGGCCCGGACGCCGCGCTTCCTTCCGCAGGCCCTCCGGCCCGGGCCCCCGCCCCGCCCCCGCCCGCGCCGCCCCGCCTGCCCCGCCTCTCGCGGCCAGAGTTCCAAGAGAACGCCGGGCCCCCCGACCCGCGCCCGCAGAATTCCGGGCCGCCGCGGCCACGCCGGGGACACCAGGAGGGCGGGCGGCGCCCTGGGGCCAAGGTGGCCCGTCAGCTGCGACGGGCCGGGCCGAGTCGGGCCTGACTCCCGAGGGAGCAGGGCCGCCCCACAGCACCCGCCGGCCGCGGCCCACCGGCCCGCCGCTCGGGGCGATCCCGCCGCCCTTCCGCGAGCCCCTCCCTCCAGGGCCTCCCTCTGCGGCGCTCACCTCCTGACTCCGCGCCCGCAGCCTGCGCTTCAGCTCCAGCTCGGGTTCCGGGGCCTCGGATCGCAGCGACTCCCTCACAGCTGCGCTCCGCAGCGCAACCGAACTGCGGGCCCCGCCCTCGCGGCGTCCCGACCAACAGATGGGCGGTGCCGCAGCGCCGCCAGGTTTCCATTGGACAGGGCGGCGGGGGGCGGTTCCCGCAGACGGGCGCTCTCAGGGCAGCCTCCTGCCGGGTCTCCTCCCCTTGCGGGGCTCCGGCGGACAGCTTGCCAGCGTTGTCTTCTCGTCTCTCTGTCCACCCTCCGCCCAGTCGAGGTGCCCCAAGTAATTCTGCTGGACGAAAGCAAGGCCTTCTCCCTCTTCTCGAAAGCGCCATGACAGTCCTAATCCTCCGAAAAGACAAAAGGAACGAGAGACACAGCCTCAACCTAAGGGACAAGCCCACCCACATTCACCATTTGGAAAGGAGACAGTGCTTAGGGCACCAATTTTTCAGAAAGCTTTCTGTTGTTTTTAATCGCTTAACATGAAAATTAATAGTTGCTGATTTGCATAACACTATTTACCAAAACACACCTGATTTGACCCCCATAAGGACGAACTCATTGAAATTATCCAGTGATAGTTAACGATTGCGAAAATCAAACATAAGACAAAAAGTTATCCAAATTTAAGTGGATATGAGTCCAATGAAGAATCCAAAATGAGAAGATTCATCAAAACTATCCTTGAAACGGTGTTTGGAAAGAATTTAGATTGGCTGCGAGTTAGTGTAAATAAAGTACAGTTGACTCCGGGTAAGCCATTCATCTTGGAAGACTAAAGGCAGAATCTAAGGAACGGAAGTTCATTCTGTCTTTATACATCTATTATCAGGGGAGAAGGATCTGAGAATGTCATAATAACCAATTTCACCGATCTTAAACGGACTAATCAATCCCACTCACAGTTCAGAAGGAAATGCTGTAGAAACTCATTTTCTCATCTCTTCACTTTAAAATACTAGTTTTAAAAACTAAATTTAATCTAGGCAGTAGTGGCGCATGCTTTTAATCCCAGCACTCGGGAGGCAAAGGTATGTGGATCTCTGTGAGTTTGAGGCCAGCTTGGTCGACAAAGTGAGTTTCTGGACCAGCCAGTGCTCTTACACAGAGAAATCCACGCTCAAAAAACAAACAAACAAAAACCCTAAATTTGGCCAGATGTTGGTGGTGCACGCCTTTAATGCCAGCACTCAGGAGGCAGAGGCAGGCGGATCTCTGTGAGTTCCAGGCCAGCTGGTCTACAGATCGAGTGCCAGGACAGGCTCCAAAGCTACACAGAGAAACTCTGTCTCGAAAACAAAAACAAAAACACAAAATCAAAAACCTACATTTTCTCTGGGCGGTGTGTGGTGGTGCACACCTTTAGCCCCAGCACTCAGGAGACAGGCAGAGATCCTCCAAGACAGAGCTACAAGGAGAAACGCTGTCTCAAAACACAAAAACAAACTAAAACCAAAAAAACTAAAATTTCAACAGGCCTGTCAGGATCTGAGACCAAACAGGACTACACAGTGAGACCTGTATCAAAACTCAAAAAACAATTTTTTCATTCAGCATAGTGGTGCATACCTGTAATCCCATCATTCAGTAGGCTGATGTTATGAGTTCAAGGTCAGTTGAGCTGTAGTGAGACCCTCTCTCAAAATAAACAGAACTCTGATGTGTTTTAGCAAACTGTTTGGATTAAGAGATGCATGCACCTAACGTGTAGAGCACACATTTGGGAGCTTGTTTCACTCTCAGGGGCAAGGATACCCGTGCTCTGAGGGCTAGCCTTTTCTGCTCGTGGGTGCCAAGGCAATTGCAACGCCCGAACCCTGGCGAGCACTAATTAAGTATCTGTTCATGCTACTCCAGGTCCCCATTATCTCTGTCAGCACTGTCAACCTTGGCATTTCAGCCAGCTATTTCAGATATGCATAGGAATGCTTTGGCAATCTCACTTTCTTCCTTTCTCTTTCTTTCTTTCTTTTTTTTGGTTTTACGAAACAGGATTTCTCTGTATTGTTTTGGAGGCTGTTGGTCCAGCCTGCCTCTGCCTCCCTCGTGCTGGGATTAAAGGCGGCGCCACCACCGCCCAGCTTCTTTCTTTATTTCTTTCTTTCTTTTTCTTTCCTTCCTTCCTTCCTTCCTTCTTTCTTTCTTTCTTTCTTTTTTTTTTGTTGTTGTTTGTTTTTCGTGGCAGGGTTTCTCTGTGGCATTGTACTCCAACTCACAGAGATCTGCCTGCCTCTGCCTCTGCCTGACTCTGGGATTGAAGGCATGCTCCACCGCCTGGCTGGCAACCTCATTTTCAATCATTGTCTCACACTTAAAGTGGTCATGAGCTGCCTACATTTTTACCACTTCATTTATGTTTCCTGCTTACAAAAGTAATAAATACACCTGCTTATAAAAGTAGCGAGTGCTTATTGTAAAACTCAGAAACGGACATGGAGAATAGGCTCAGCAGTCAAGAGCACTTTCTGCTCTTGCAGATAACCCTAGTTCTGGTGCCAGCACCCACATGGCAACTTACAACTGTCTGTAACTCCAGTTCCAGAAAATCTGGTGCCTTCTCTTGGCCTCCACTGGTACCAAGCATGCAGGTGCACACACCTACACTTAGGCAATCATGATCATAAAAATAAATCTTTTGAGCCAGGCATGGTGGTGCCCACCTTTAATCCCAGCACTCAGGAGGCAGAGACAGGCAGATCTCTGTGAGTTCGATGCCAGCCTGGTCTATGGAGTGAGTGCCAGGACAGCCTCCAAAGCCACAGAGAAACCCTGTCTCAACCCCCCCCCCAAGAGAAAGGAAGGAAGGAAGGAAGAAAAAGAAAGGGATGTCTGATATCTGGGTGATATGCTCTTTATGTATTTGAATTTATGAAATGGAATGGGACTGGGAATGTGGCTCACTAGTAAAATGCTTACCTAACATGTATAAGACTCTGTGTTTGATCCATATCATTAAAAAATGTGGGGGGGGGGAGTTAGAGTGGAGAAAGGAACTAGTTAACAAATGAAAACTTTACTGGGTGATTAGCTATTGCAGAGCCACTCAGAGAGAAAAGCTTCACCCAGCATGCTGGCATGCTCAAGACCCTGGGCTCAAAGCTAGAAAGTGGTGGCACATTCCAGTAATCCCAGCACGGGGGAGGTGGGCAGCCAGAGAAACCTTGTGGGGGGGGAGGGCTGGGGGTGGAGACCCTGGGTTCAATTACCAGCACACAGATACACACACAAACTGTATGTGTACAACACATTTGTTTGTTACCTCTTTCTTTTTTAGACAGAGTCTCACCATGTAGTCCTGACTTGCCTGGTAGTCCCCATGTAGACCCCTCAGTGATCTTCCTGCCTATTCTCCCAAGAGCTAGGATGAAAGGTGTATGTCACCATGCCGAGGCAGGGCTTAAACTTACCATTATCACACCTTAGTCTCCCAAGTGCTGGCATAATGGCCCACTCCAGCTTCAACTGGATGTTTGATGTATGTGTATATTGATCACCACAACCAAACTATCTAGCACATCTGTCACCTTACATAGTTACTGTGTGTGTTGATATATTATTTATGATTAAAGCTTGCCTGAGGATTCAGAAAACAAAGTCAGCCACAAGTCATAGAGGCCAAGCACACACCTTAAATCCTAGGACTCAGGATTAAGAGGTAGACAGATCTCTGTTAGTTCAAGGTCACACTGACTACACGAGATTGATCCAGTGATAAGAGACACAGCACTTGGTATCACACACCTTTAATCCCAGCACTAGAGAGGTAAAAAGATGGGAGCAGGTCTTCGGTAAGCTCAGTCTCAACCACACTGGGGATAGGAAGACATTGAAGTCTCTAGCCACATTGAGGAGGGCAGAACAGCCTGAGTGAATCTGAGGAGCAGTGAAGTCTGGAGCAGTCTGAGGATCGCTCCTTCGGTCTGAGCTGAGGGAGAAGTAAAAGCTAGTGGCTGGCTGCTTTGCTTTCCCGATCTTTGGCGAGAGAGAGAGAGAGAGAGAGAGAGAGAGAGAGAGAGAGAGAGAGAGAGAGACACAGACACAGACACAGACACAGACAGAGAGACAGAGACAGAGAGACAGAGAGAGACAGAGACAGAGAGACAGAGAGAGACAGAGACAGAGACAGAGAGAGACAGAGAGAGACAGAGAGAGACAGAGAGAGAGACTACTTAAAATCTACCCCTAGGGGGCTAGAGAGATGGCTCAGAGGTTAAGAGCACTGACTGCTCTTCCAGAGGTCCTGAGTTCAATTCCCAGTAACCACATGGTGGATCACAACCACCTACAATTCAATCTGGTGCCCTCTTCTGGTGTGTAGGCAGAACACTGTGTATGTAATAAATAAATAAATACATCTAAAAAAGAAGAAAAAAAAACTACTACTATTGGGTGGGTAGGGAGGCAGCGAGGATCTGGGAGGAGTTGGGGAAGGGGAAAGAATATGGTCAAAATATATATAAAATTTTTAAATAACCAAAAATGGCAAAACAAAACATAAGATGAAACAGAAATAGTCATATTGAAGTTGGACACATAAACCTAACAGGAGGAAAAGAGCCCCAAGAGCAGGCATAAGAGTCAGAAACCCAGCCGGGCAGTGGTGGTGCACACCTTTAATCCCAACACTCGGGAGGCAGAGGCAGGTGGATCTCTTCGAGTTTGAGGCCAGCCTGGTCTAGCTTGGTTATCATTTATTTAACAGCTAATATTCACTTATAGTGAATACGTATTGTATTTGTCTT
This sequence comes from Mesocricetus auratus, assembly GCF_017639785.1. NCBI lineage: Eukaryota > Metazoa > Chordata > Mammalia > Rodentia > Cricetidae > Mesocricetus > Mesocricetus auratus. The sequence continues at coordinate 20,524,165 of NW_024429205.1, read as the reverse complement.
TCTGGATCTGGGTTACCTTACTCAAGATGATTTTTTTCTAGTTCCATCCATTTGCCTGCACATTTTGTGATATCTTTTTTTCTTTTTATTTTTTCTTTTTATTTTTTTGAGACAGGGTTTCTCTGTATTGTTTTGGAGGCTGTCTTGGAACTCGATCTGTAGACCAGGCTGGCCTCGAACTTACAGAGATCCGCCTGCCTCTGCCTCCCGAGTGCTGGGATTAAAGGTGTGCGCTACCACTGCCCGGATCGTGATGTCATGTTTAATAGCTGATTAATAAATACTCCATTGTGTAAATGTGCCCCATTTTCTTTATCTGTTGTTCTGTTGAGGGGGTTCTAGACTGTTTCGGTTTGGGACTATTATGATAGAGCCACAGTGAGCATGGTTGAGCAAGTGTCTTTGTGATAGGATGGAGTGCCCTTTGGGTGTATGCCCAAGAGTGGTATAGCTGGGTCCTGAGGTAGATCTACTAGTTTTCTGGGGAAGGTTCTTATTGATTTCCACAGTGATTGTACAAGTTTGCAATTCCATCAGCAATGAAGGAGTGTTCCCCTTGCTCCACATCCTGGCCAGCATGAGCTGTCACTTGTTAACCATTTTGACAGGTTTAAGATGGACTCTCAAAGTAGCTTTGATTTGCATATTCCTCATGGCTAAGGATGTTGAACATTTTGTTGTTTTTGCTTTTTCAAGACAAGCTTTGCTTGTGTAGCCCTATCTGTCCTGGAACTAGATTTGTAGACCAGACTAACCTCAAACTCACAGAGATCTGTCTGCCTCTGCCTCCCATATGCCACCACTGCCCAGTGAACACATTTAAAAAAAAAAAGTGTTTCTCGCCGGGCGTTCGTGGCGCACGCCTTTAATCCCAGCACTCAGGAGGCAGAGGCAGGCGGATCTCTGTGAGTTCGAGACCAGCCTGGACTACCAAGTGAGTTCCAGGACAGCCTCCAAACTTACAGAGAAACCCTGTCTTGAAAAACCAAAAATAAAAATAAAAAAATAAAAAAGTGTTTCTCATCCATTTGAGTTCTTCTATTGAGAATTCTCTGTTTACATCTGTACCCAGCTTTTAAATTGGATTATTTGTTTTTTTTACTATCTAGTTTCTTGAGGGTTTTTTATTTATTTATTTATTTATTTATTTATTTATTTATTGTTTTTCGAGACAGGGTTTCTCTGTTTTGGAGGCTGTCGGTCCAGCCTGGCCTCGAACTCACAGAGATCCACCTGCCTCTGCCTCCCGAGTGCTGGGATTAAAGGCGTGCGCCACCAACGCCCGGCGAGGGTTTTTTAAATATATGTTTTGGATATTGATCCTCTAGGATATGGAGTTGGTAAAAATCTTTTTCCATTCTGTAGGCTGCTCTTTGACCAGAAGCTTCCATGAAGCCCCATTTGTTGATTGTTGATCTTAGAGCCTGTGCTAAAGTGTTCTGTTCAGGAAGTCTTCTCCTGTGCCAATGAGTTCAAGACTGTTCCCCACTTTCTCTTTCATCAGGTCCACTGTGACTGGCTTTATGCTAAAGTCTTTGATCCACTTGGAATTGAGTTTTTTGCAGGGTGGTAAGTATGGATCTATTTGCATTCTTCTATATGCTGACATCTGGTTTGACCAGCACCATTTGTTGAAGATGTAGTTTTTTTCCAGTTTGTATTTCTAGCTTCTTAATAAAATATCAAGTATCCATATGTGCTATCAATACCATGCGGTTTTCATTACTATAGCTCTCTGTAGTACAACTTGAAATCAGGAATGGTGAGATCCCCGTGAAGTTCCTTATTATTCAGGGTTGTTTTAGATACCCTGAGTTTTTTTGTTTGTTTTTCCATAGGAAGTTGAGAATTGTCCTGTTGAGGTCTATAAAGAATTATTCTGGAAATTTGATGGGGATTTCATTGAACTTGCAGATTTCTTTTGGTAGGATGGCCATCTTTACTTTGTTGATCCTACCCATTCATGAGCAGGGGAGACCTTTCCATCTTCTGCTATCTTCTTCAATTTCTTTCTTCAAGACTTTAAGTTTTTATCATACAAGTCTTTCACTTGCTTGATAGAGTTACCCCCAATATATTTTATATTACTTGAGGCCATTGTGAAAGGTATTGTTTCCCCAGTTTCATTCTCAATCCATTTGTCATTTGCATATAGGAGGTCCACTGATTTTTTTAAGTTTACCTTGTATCCGGCTACTTTACTAAAAGTGTTTATCAGCTGTAGGAATTGCCTCATGAAATTTTTAGGGTCACTTATGTATATTATCATATCTCCAAATAATGATACTTTGACTTCTTCCTTTCCAATTTGTATTCCCTTGATCTCCTTCAGTTGTCTTATTGCTCTAATTAAAACTTCAAGTACTGCCGGGCGTTGGTGGCGCACGCCTTTAATCCCAGCACTCGGGAGGCAGAGGCAGGCGGATCTCTGTAAGTTCGAGACCAGCCTGGACTACCAAGCGAGTTCCAGGACAGCCTCCAAAGCCACAGAGAAACCCTGTCTCGAAAAAAAAACAAAAACAAAAACAAAAACAAAAAAAAAAACTTCAAGTACTATATTGAATAGATATGAAGACAGTGGACAACCTTGTATTGTTCCTGATTTTAGTGGAATTGCTTTTGAGTTTCTCTCCATTTAATTTGATGTTGGCTATAGGCCTGCTGTAAATTGCCTTTATTGTGTTGAGGTCTGTCCATTGTACCCCCTAATCTCTCCAGAACTTATATCATGAAGGTGTGTTGGGTTTTTGTCAAAGGCCTTTTCTGCATCTAATGAGATGATCATGTAGTTTTTGTTTTTCAGGTTTTTTCCCACTGTGCCTGTCTTGAAAGCAAGTTCTCACAAATATTAAACATAGAACTAATATATGATCTAGGTATTTCTATTCTAGTATTATCTAAAACAACCTGAAAGCATGGACTCACACCATATACCACTAGCATTATTCACGTGGTCCAAACTTGAAATAAATGACCATTGAGAGATGAGTAGGTAGGGCTAGAGAGATGGTTCAGTGAGTAAAGCATTTGTGCACAAGTGTGAGCACCACAGTTCAGATCTCCAGAGTCCATGTAAATGCTGGCAGGTGTAATGGTCCATCTGCCATCCCAGAGCTCTGGAGGTAGAGACAAGAGCTCTCCACAGCAAGCTAGCTTGCTAGACTAGGCAAATGGGTGAACTCTAAACCCAAGCGAGAGACCCTGCTTCAAAATACAATGTGGAGAATGATTGAGGAAGACTCCCTACATCACCTCTGGCCTTTATATGTGCACACACACACACATACACACACATCTATACATACTAGTGTACCCATACACATGCAAACACATGTATGCACACTGTTAATGTGTAAAATTCTTTTTATATGGCTGGACACACAAAATGTGGTATTAACGGATGAGCAGAAAGCCAAGCATGATGGTTCATACCTGTAATCATAGCACTCTGGACACTGAGCTGAAATATTACAAGTGAGAGACTACATAATGAACTGAAGGCCATCCTGGGCCACATCCCAAGACTATCTCAAAACAAAACAAAACATATAAAATACGTGTAAGGAGATATATGTAGACATGACAAGGGATGGAAGGGATCTGAGAGAGAGAGAGAGAGAGAGAGAGAGAGAGAGAGAGAGAGAGAGAGAGAGAGAGAGAGAGAGAGCTCACATTAGAATATTATTCATCCTAGCCAGGCACACACCTTTATTATTATTATTATTGGTTTTTCGGTACAGGGTTTCTCTGTATTGTTTTGGAGGCTGTCCTGGAACTCTCTCTGTAGAACAGGCTGGCCTCGAACTCACAGAGATCTGCCTTCCTCTGCCTCTCGAGTGCTGGGATTAAAGGCGTGAGCTACTAACTCCGGGCAGGCACACACCTTTAATCCTAGCACTCAGGAGACAGAGGCAGGTGGATCTCTGTAGACGGAATTTCTGTTCTGTCTGGTCCCACAGCACTTTAGCCCCAAATAAACACAGAGACTTATATTAATTAGATATTGGTCGATGACTTAGGCTTCTTACTGGTTAGTTCTCTCTTAATGATTAACCCATTTCTATTAAACTATGTATTGCCACGAGGCTGTTGCTTATCTGTAATCTAGAGTGTTACTCCTTATGCAGCTACATGGCTTCTCCCTCTCAGCCTCTCTCTACCTCCTCTCTCCAGAATTCTTCTGGTCTGGTGGCCCAGCCTATACTTCCTGCCTGGCTACTGGACAATCAGTGTTTTATTTTTATTTATTTATTTTTTTGGTTTTTTCGAGACAAGGTTTCTCTGTGGCTTTGGAGGCTGTCCTGGAACTCACTCTGTAGACCAGGCTGGCCTCGAACTCACTGATGTCCACCTGCCTCTGCCTCCCGAGTGCTGGAATTAAAGGGGTGTGCCACCAACGCCCGGCTCAATCAGTGTTTTATTCATCAACCAATAATAGAAACATATAAACAGAAGGACATGCCCCATCATATCTCTGAGTTCAAGGGTCGCCTGGTTCACAGAACAAGTTCCAGGACAACCAGGATTGTTACATACATGTGAGCACACACACACACACACAGGCTGGTCTCGAACTCACAGAGATCCACCTGCTTCTGACTCCCAAGTGTGCCACCACTGCCCAGCTACATACACATAACTTAAAAACTGTTAAAGATTAAGTTGATATTACAACTTTAGGTAATCATAACAAAATTGGAAGTGTTCACAGGTAGTTAAAACCTATCTTTTTAAAAATAAGGATAGAAATACTAAATAACCTTAGATTTTATTATTTGTACACACACACACACACACACACACACTCTTGAAAGCATCCATGAGCACCTGTCAAAAGCCAAGGAAGATATTAGGTGCCATCCTCTATTGCTCTCTCTTATTCCTTTGAGACAGGGTCTCCCACTGAACCTGGAGCTCCCTATTTTTCAGCTAGGCTAGCAGCCAGCAAGCCCAATGGTTCTCCCATCTCTGCCCTGCCCCAGTGCTGGGATTACAGGTCCATGTGACCTCACACGACTTTCTAGGTTAGTGCTGAGAATCTGAACCCACTTTCACAGAGCCATCTGCCCAGCCCCCTTATGTTGTGAGGCTCATGTATCCCATGCTGTCTTGAAACTCTGATATGTGGCTAAGGGTGGCCTTGAACCTCTAGTCCTCTTGCTTCCACCTCCAGAGTGCTAGGATTACAAATGTTTACCAACCACCATGTGGTGCTGAAGATCAAACCCAGGGCTTTGAGCATGTTAGGCACGCACTCTGCTAATCCCCAGCCTTTTGTGCTTGTTTGTTTGTGTGAGAAATAATCTCACTCTATAGCTCATACTGGTCTACAATTCACTATGTAGCCCAGGCTGGCCTCAAACTCACGATGATCCTTCTGCCTCAACCTTCCTAGTGCTGGGATTCCAGGTGTGAGTTACCATGATACCTGCTTGTTAAACACCTATACCTATAATCCTAGCACTTGGGAAGCTGAGGCAGGAGGATCATGAGTTGAGAACCAGAATGGGCTACATTGCAAGACTATGCCTCCAAACAAAACAAAGTATACCAATTAAAAGTATGATCCAGTTAGGTTTAAAAACGCAGCAGTGGCAAGCCAGCCAGGAGACGGGCATCCACAGCAGTGGTAAGAAAGCCATCTTGGCAGATGGCACAGGATTCCAGCTGACAGGTTTCCTGTTATTGCTGTTATTGCTTCATACTGAAATACAGGGCCAGAGCTGGCACGATGCCTCAGCATGGAAGAGCACTTGTAGCACAAGCCTATGGCCTGAGTTCATCCCCTGGAACCCACATCAAAAGCCAGGTACAATCCCAACGCTTCTGTGATGAAATAGAAAGTAGAGACTGGAGGATTGCTTAGAAGGTCAAGACCCTGTCTCAACAAGGTGGCAGAAAGAACAAACTCCTGAAAGTGCCCCCCACACTAATAATAATACATTAAATTAAATAAACATGTAAAATGTAGGGCTGTTATTGGTTTGTGAGGTCATTTGTTACTTTGACCAGGAGCCTCAATTTTAAGATGTTTTGCCCTAGTGATGACCACAAACAGCAACAGGACTTTTCTAAGAAACACACTGTGGACCTGGTTGTCTTGGGTCAGTCTATCAGACTCAATAAAGGAGTCCTCCAGTCTCAGAAGTGAGCATGGGAAAGGAGTGTTCTTATTCAGGGATTTTCATGGATTCTCCTAAAGAGTGGTTAACCAGCAGTCAGTGGTGACACACACCTTTAATCCCAGCACTTGGGAGGCAGGGGTAGGCAGATCTCTGTAAGTTTGAGGCCAGCCTGGTCTACAGAGTGAGTGTTAGGCGCTGCCCTGGAACCACGCCATGGCGAGATGGCGCTGACATCCGCCTGACAGTTGCAATGACAACCCTGCTGCGCATGAGCAGGAGCTCCCTGCCCACGAGGCCGGGGGTGCCTGTGCCTTACGTCACCTCGGGTGACATAATTGGACCAGTAATTAACTGCCACGTCCGAGGCGAGAGAAACTCTCTATATAAGGAGAGTCCCGTTAGGGCGTGGGGTCTTCGCTTTGTGATAGCTTATGCTCCTCCTCTCAGGAGCAATAAAGCTTACTGCAGAAGGATCCTGATCGTGTGCCGCGTCATTCTTGCGGGCGAGATAGAGCGCGGGACAACTGGTGCCGAAACCCGGGAAACTGACCAAGCCATCGTCCGCACCATCGAAGACCCCTTGGAAACGAGGAGGATTCAGAACTGCAGGCAGGTAAGTTCGGAGAGGTATGCTGATCTGGGACTTTGGTCTGGGGTTGTCTCCGCCTTGGGAGGGTTTGCCTGAAGCAATCGTCCTCCTTGGTATTGTTCTTGTCTTCTTTATACTGGTCACCTAAGCCTCCTGTAGATAAAGGGGCCTGAACAGTCTCTTCTGTCCTTTGCTTTCGTTTTTCCCCATTTGCTGTAAGACGGACGTAGATAAGCCGCGGTCATCTGTACCATTGGTAACGGTGGTGATTAGTCAGACGTAGATAAGCTGCAGCCACCATGGGGTCCTCTCAATCCATATTAACTACCTTGGAGACTGTATTAAAGCAGAGGAATATCAAGGTTGACAGAAAGACGTTACGGAGCTTTGTCAAGGAGGTCGATCGTGTGGCACCCTGGTATGCCCTTTCTGGCTCTCTCACCCTGGCATCATGGAATAAGTTGGGGAGGGATCTTGATCGACACCTAGAGCAAAGAGACCTAAGGATAGGGACCAAGGCAGTATGGAAACTAGTGAAGAACTGTATTGAGGATGAAGCTTGCCAGGCGGCCGTTGTAGAGGGTCAGGCCATTCTCGAGGTAACCCAGGATAGCATGTCAGAAACCGAACGTAGTGAGAGGTCAGAGCGCGCGAGAAAACGGAGGTATACAAAAGAAAAACTAAGAAAAAGAGCCCTCCTGTTTTAGGAGAGAACATTATAGCAAAACCAGATGCCCTTCCTGGCCTTTCCACTAAAGGGACAGGTCAAATGTATCCTTTTAAAGAACTGGAGGCGCTGAACCTCGGCAGCTCCGCCAGTTCTGAGTCTTCTGATTCCGAACAAGACTCTCTAGGCCCTGGAGATGAGACAGAACTAGAAGAAGAGGCTACAAAGTACGAGGCGGAGAGATATCACCCGGATGGGGAGTTTTTCTCTAAACTGCTACCCAAGGGCAAGGCCTCAGCAAAAGCGATAGCAACTCCATCTGCTCCGCCTATGCCGCTCTCTCCCCCCCCTTATGAAGGGCGTTTACATAGTTTCTCCTTTTTACCTGAAAAAATTAGAAGAAAGGTCCATCTCACCTTCCCCGTTTTCGAAGTAGAGAATGGAGGGCGGGTACATACTCCGGTTGAGTATAAACAGATAAAAGAATTGGCAGAATCGGTTCGTAATTATGGACCTAATGCCAACTTTACTATTATGCAGATAGAAAGGCTTGCCTTGGATCCCCTAACTCCTGCCGATTGGCAGATGGTGGTGAAGGCAGTATTACCAAATATGGGGCAATATATGGAATGGAGAGCATTATGGCATGAGGCTGCCCAGTCACAGGCGAGGGCTAACGCCATAGCACTCACCCCAGAGCAGAGAGAATGGAATTTCGATCTGCTTACAGGACAAGGAGTCTATGCTGTGAACCAAATTAATTACCCTTGGGGCGCATATGCTCAAATAGCCACCCTGGTAATTAGGGCATGGAAGTCACTTACGCAGAAAGGGAAGGCAGGTGGACAACTTACCAAGATTATACAACAACCTCAGGAGCCGTTTTCCGATTTTGTGGCAAGGATGACGGAAGCGGCAGGAAGAATTTTGGAGATACAGAGCAGGTTAAGCCGTTGATAGAACAGCTCATCTTCGAGCAGGCTACACAAGAATGTAAAACAGCAATTGCCCCTAGGAAAGGAAAAGGTTTGGATGATTGGCTCAGGGTATGCAGAGAACTCGGAGGACCGCTTACTAATGCAGGCTTGGCGGCTGCCATTCTTCAATCACAAAGAAAGCCGACGGGCTTCAAGGATCGGAGGCTCTGTTTTAATTGTGGAAAGCCAGGGCACCTAAAAAAGAATGTCGAGCTCTAAAAAGGGTCAGGATACTATCTGTGCCAGATGTGGGAAAGGCTACCATAAGGCAAGCCAATGCAGATCCATAAGAGACCTTAAGGGCAATCTCCTTCCCCCGTAAACCAGGTACAGCTGACCAAGAGCCAAAAAACGGCCAGGTGGGCCCCCGATCCCGGGGCCCGCAAAGATACGGGACTCAGTTTGCCAAGGCCAGTTCCGAGGAGGAGACGACTCCACAAGAGACGTCAGGATGGACTTGCGTGCCGCCACCTCAGTCCTACTAATGCCACATATGGGGGTCCATCCAGTGCCTGCGGCACCTTTGCATCCCCCATTGCCTGATGGTATGATAGGACTTATAATAGGCCGTGGTGCCCTTACTGCGCAGGGACTAATTGTACATCCTGGAATAATTGATAACCACCATATTCCAGATATTCAAATTCTTTGTTCCAGCCCCCAAGGTGTTTTCTCCATCCATAAGGGGGATAGGATAGCTCAGCTTGTATTGCTTCCAGCAAAAGATCAAATTTCACAAGATATAAAAGGTCCGATGGGATCCACAGGGACGGACTCGGCCTATTTAACTGTGGCACTAAATACAAGGCCTAAGTTAACTCTTAGAATTAATGGCAAAAGTTTTGAGGGCATTTTGGATACAGGGGCTGACAAAAGTATTATTTCAACACATTGGTGGCCAAAAAGTTGGGCGGTCACACAGTCCTCTCATTCTCTACAGGGGCTGGGATATCAATCCAGCCCTGACATCAGCTCTAGTGCCCTAACTTGGGAATCCTCAGAAGGACTGAGAGGCCAATTTACCCCCTATGTCTTACCCTTACCAGTTAATTTATGGGGTAGAGACATCCTAACAGAAATGGGCCTTACCTTAACCAATAATTATTCGCCCTCAGTTAGAAACATGATGGAAAAGATGGGGTTTCAAGAAGGCCGGGGCTTGGGACGTCTTGAGCAAGGCAATCCCCGCCCTATATCACCCCGACCTCATGAAGGTAAAACGGGCTTGGGTTTTTTCTTGAGCGCCACTGAGGCAGCACGACCCATACCATGGAAGACGGAGGACCCGGTATGGGTTCCTCAGTGGCCATTAACCTCCGAGAAACTGAATGCCATCATGAAAATAATTACAGAACAGCTTTGCCTTGGTCATATAGAACCATCCACTTCGCCTTGGAATACTCCGATTTTTGTTATCAAAAAGAAATCGGGAAAATGGCGCTTGTTGCATGACCTAAGGGCCATTAATGTACAAATGTTACTATTGGGTCCGGTCCAGCGAGGATTGCCTCTACTCACTGCCCTGCCAAAAGGGTGGCCCCTTCTGATCATAGATATTAAGGACTGTTTTTTCTCCATACCCTTACATCCCGTTGATCGCCCGCGTTTTGCCTTTACGGTACCTTCTTTAAATCATGCAGAACCAGATAAGAGATACCAATGGAAAGTTTTGCCTCAGGGAATGGCCAATAGTCCAACCATCTGTCAGCTCTTTGTTGATCAGGCACTTGCCCCAGTTAAAAGACAGTTCCCGCAGGTCCTGTCTATCCATTATATGGATGATGTGCTGTTATGTCATCAAGATCTTACAGTTTTACAGCAAATGTTCCCTGTCTTACAAAAGCAATTAAGTCAATGGGGACTTTCCCTAGCCACTGAAAAGGTACAAATAACCGACTCCGGATCATTCCTGGGCTCGGTTATCCGACCTGATTTCATTAGACCACAGAAGGTTGAAATTAGAAAAGATAAGTTACAAACTCTAAATGATTTTCAAAAGTTATTGGGTGATATTAATTGGCTAAGACCTTTTTTAAAAATTCCCACCATTGAATTAAAACCTCTATTTGATATTTTAGAAGGGGACCCGCATATCACCTCCCCAAGGAAATTGGATCCCTCGGCAAGCGAGGCTCTTTGCAAAGTCAGAAAGCTATAACTCAGGCCCAGCTGGATAGGATAGATTATACCCAGCCAATTTTGTTATGTGTCTTGAACACACAAGGTCTACCCACCGCCGTTGTTTGGCAACAAGGGCCTTTATGCTGGGTCCATCCTCGAGCTTCCCCTGCTAAAATTGTTGATTGGTATCCAGCTGCTGTTGCACAATTGGTTATAAAAGGCATTAAAATGACAATAGAATACTTTGGTCTGGAGCCTAATATCATTGTTAGCCCCTATACTCCGGATCAAATACAGGTTTTGGCCGCCACCTCTAGCGACTGGTCAGTCCTATGTGCTTCATTTTCAGGGACCTTTGATAATCATTATCCCAGGCATCCACTTTTACAGTTTGCTTTGGCCCAGCCTTTAGTTTTCCCAAAAATTACCTCTAATACCCCAATTAAGAATGGGATAGTAGTATATACAGATGGTTCTAAAACAGGACAAGGGGCCTATGTTGTAAATGATATGACTTATATAAAACATTTTCCTGAATCTTCCCCACAAGTCGTTGAATGCCTCGTGGTATTAGAAGTTTTACAACAATTTATGGGCCCACTTAATATTGTTTCAGATTCATTATATGTAGTTAATGCAGTTAAAATTCTTGAAACTGCCGGGTTGATTAGACCTTCTAGTAAGGTGGCTCACATATTTGAAGCCATTAGAGCTGCTCTGCTGCAAAGGCGGCATCCTTTCTTTATTGAACACATAAGAGCTCATTCTGGTCTTCCCGGCCCCATGGCAAAAGGGAACGCGCTCGCTGATCAAGCCACTAGACTTGCAGCTGTTGCGCTTTCTTCACCCATAATAGCTGCAAAAGAATTTCATAATAAATTTCATGTTACTTCAGAGACATTACGCAGACGCTTTTCTTTAACCAGAAAAGAAGCTAGAGATATAGTGATACAATGTCAAAATTGCTGTCAGTTTTTGCCTGTCCCCCATCGAGGAATTAACCCGAGAGGTTTGATCCCCTTACAAGTTTGGCAAATGGATGTTACCCATTATGTCCCTTTTGGTAAATTGCAATATATACATGTTTCTGTTGATACTTGTTCTGGAATATTTTTGCCACCCCACTTTCAGGGGAGAAGGCTTCTCATGTGATTCAGCACTGTCTTGAGGCCTGGAGTGCCTGGGGCAAACCCCGCTGTCTTAAAACCGACAACGGGCCTGCCTATACTTCACAAAAATTTAAACAATTTTGTGCACAAATGCAAGTTACTCATATTACTGGATTGCCCTATAATCCTCAAGGTCAGGGCATCATTGAGAGAGCACATCGGACACTTAAATCATATTTATTAAAGCAAAAGGGGGAGCAATAATGGAGCTACCCCCTGGACCGAGAGTGGCCATAGCCATGTCACTCTTTACCCTGAATTTTTGAACTTGGATGATTCAGGGATGAGTGCGGCTGAGCGACATTGTACAGAACCTAAAAGGCCCAAGGAATGGGTGAAATGGAAAGATGTGCTAACTAATCAATGGAAAGGCCCGGATCCTATCCTGATAAGGTCCAGGGGAGCTGTCTGTGTTTTTCCACAGGATGAAGACAATCCGTTCTGGGTTCCGGAAAGACTCATTCGTAAGATGGGGAACCCTGATGATAATGATCATGGCTCAAGCCTGGAGGGCAACGTGAGAAAGAAGATGGGGAATCATGTCGACCTTTCCCCTCCCCATGCCGGTGATGTATAATGCACAAGTGTTTCCTAGATTTTTTTTTTTCACCAATAAAGAGCTAGGGCTAGCTTATTTGCCCCAAGATAATCAGATTCATGCAGTACAAGAAAATCGCTCCCTCTCCTTAAGAGGAAGCTTATGCTTTCATTTTTCCAAAGTAAATGATAATAAAAATAGTATTAACTGTGTTAATTTGAGGAATCAATCGGCTGCCTGGCAAGGCGAGGCTAGTTGGGGAACTGATTTAGAGATTGTAGCCAATGCATCCATCCATGTCACTCTTTACCCTGATTGGGCGCTGCCGGTTAGTACTAATGCTACTCCCCATGATCAGCCAAAGTTAGCCCCATTTTGTAAAGGGATTCAATCAGAAGAGTATATCCTGCCTTGGACTGAATGTCAATCTAGGTATCAACACTGGGTAGGCCCTAATACCTTCACTTTCTCACCCAGCCTAGGGCATCATTTTTTGAATATGACACCCTTGACAACTTGGGTCAATCCCTTTGACGGATTTGACTCCTATGGTAATGATAGGAGGAGGAGCTGGGGAAAAAGGACAAATCTCTTACAATTGGAAGGGCAAATTTTCGGGGGGATCTGGCTCCGGCACTTGGCAAGCTTCAGATATGAAGCATAAAGAATTTATTAGAAAAGAATATGCCCCATCACCAGTTTGTGTTTGGCCCCCCTTTTTATGGATTGTAAGCAATAATTTTATAGGTGAGAATGAGGAATTAAGATGTGATACCAAGAGCTGCTTTTATACATTATGCTGGGATGCCACGAAATATTCTTATGCTGTGGTGACTAGAATGCCGAGGTTTGTGCCCGTGCCGGTGAAAGCCCCGAGTAGCTTGTCTCTGCTACGCACAAAAAAAGATTTTGGCATCTCGGCCATAATTGTAGCCATTGTGGCCACTACAGCAGTGGCTGCCTCTGTGACTGCCTCGGCAATGGCCCTATCCACATCTGTACAAACGGCAGATACTCTTGATGGTCTTTCATCATCAGTATCAGTGGCGCTCGACCGACAAAGTTCGGCAAATACTCAAATTCAGGGAGGGTTGATGCTGGTTAATCAGCGCATCGACCTGGTTCAAGAACAATTGGATATTTTATGGCAATTGGCGCAGTTAGGATGTGAATATAAAATGCCTGGACTTTGTGTTACATCAATACAATATGAAAATTTTATTAGAGCGGCTAATTTGTCCAAAAGTCTTTCTCAGTTCATTTTACAGAATTGGACATTCGAATTTGAACAGATACTGCAGGACTTGAGAACAGCGATCCACCAGAATTGATGTCTCCCTACAAGAAGGACTGTCGTCATGGATCTCTTCTGTCTTCTCTTATTTCAAGGAATGGGTGGGGGTGGGACTCTTCGGGATGTTTCTCTGCTTCGGGATGTTTCTCTGCTTCGGAATGGCAATTTTATTCTTTTTGTTTTGCAAAGTGTTCAAAAAGGCAAAAACAGATAAAGTCATGATTACACAGGCACTCGCGGCTCTAGAGTATGGGGCCTCGGCGGAGGTCTGGCTCACCATGTTAAAGCGTGGAGAATAGCCTTTGATTATCCCCATTTCATTCTGGCTTTCCCTGTCACCTTGGCAGACTCCGGCTATATTTCTCTGCCCCTGCTTCAATAGATCAGCCTTTGCACCTCTGAGTCCGAAATGTTTTGGACATTTGCACCAGAGAAGGTGATCATTGATATTGCAGCCTTTGCACTCCGCTGAGCTCGTCTCATTGCACGCGGAAAGGTGCTATATGGGGTATATTCATCTGTTTCGAACCCTGATGGGCTGCAGAGCCTGACGGTGATCAACGGATGTAGGCCATTCATCTGGTTTCTGTCTCTGGTGACGAGGTGGCCATTAGCTGTCGGCAGAACAGCCCTTGCACCCTCAGCGACTTTGTTGCATTGCACGAGGATGGGTGTTTTAGCCTATGCAGCCCAGTTGGGACACTTTTGTGTGCTTTTATTAAAATAAAAAGGGGGAGATGTTAGGCGCTGCCCTGGAACCACGCCATGGCGAGATGGCGCTGACATCCGCCTGACAGTTGCAATGACAACCCTGCTGCGCATGAGCAGGAGCTCCCTGCCCACGAGGCCGGGGGTGCCTGTGCCTTACGTCACCTCGGGTGACATAATTGGACCAGTAATTAACTGCCACGTCCGAGGCGAGAGAAACTCTCTATATAAGGAGAGTCCCGTTAGGGCGTGGGGTCTTCGCTTTGTGATAGCTTATGCTCCTCCTCTCAGGAGCAATAAAGCTTACTGCAGAAGGATCCTGATCGTGTGCCGCGTCATTCTTGCGGGCGAGATAGAGCGCGGGACAAGTGAGTTCCAGGCAGCAAGGACTGTTACACAGAGAAATTCTCTCTCTCAACTCCCCCCACATACATGCACTCGGGCTGGAGAGATGGCTCCGAGGTTAAGAACACTAGCTGCTCTTCCAGAGGTCCTGAGTTCAATTCCCAGCAAACCACATAGTGGTTCACAACCATCTGTAATGAGATCTGGTGCACTCTTCTGTCATGAAGGCATACATGCAGACAGAATATATAGGTAATAAATAAATCTTTAAAAACAAAACAAAACACAGGCCTGGAGATGACTCAGAGGTTAAGCACTGCTTGTTCTTCCAGAGGTCCTGAGTTTAATTCCCAGCAACCACATGGTGGCTTACAACCATCTATAGTGAGATCTGGTGCCCTCTTCTGGCGAGCTGATATATGTGTAGGCAGAACACTGTGTACATAATAAATAAATCTTTAAAAACAAAACTAAATAAAACACACACACACAAAAGTATAACTTGTGGCAATGGCACAGCCCTTTAATCCCAGCACTAGAGATAGAGGCAGGTGGATCTCTGTGAGTTCAAGGCCAGCCTGGTCTACAGAGCTAGTTAGGACAGCTAGGACTGTTACACACACAGAGAAACCCTGTCTCAAACAAAACAAATAGAACAGAGTGGTTAACTGTGTTGCCCCTGGATGTTACTCTCATTTTTGCATCTATTCTTGCTCTAGACCACTGCTGTCCTGGGCCTCAACATCCCTTCTTCCAAGCTCCTCACATGCCTCATCCCAATGGCCATAAATGTCTTTCTTCTGTTGGTGGGGTATGAGAGATTGAATTAGGGTTTTGCACATGCTAATCCCACACACTCCACCACTAAGCTCACACCTTCTTACTTTGTTCTCAAGGATACAACCTTTGTTCAGGTTCTTCAGTTCTACAAGACCCATCTATCACTAGAAGTGGCTGCTCAGATTTCTTATAATGCAGGCTCACCCCCCACCCCAAGAATCTCCAAACTGTGCCATACCTTAAAGTCCTGTTGCCAATGGCAGGCAAGGGTGTTGGAAGATCTTTTCTTTTTTTCTGTTTATTTCCACTCAGGAATGTCTTCAGAAAAACTATACTTTTTCTTGAGGGAAAAGAAATACCTCCTCCAATGCAATATCAGGAGTCTCCAGTGCCACCCAGAATTTGGAGGCTCTGCCTTTACATGGTACAGCCTGTGAGACAGCAGACCTTTCTGGCTTTCTGAATGAAGCATGAGGACCAGGTGAACCTCTCAGTGTGGTCCAGTTTTGTGATCACCTATGAGCAAACCCTTAGACAAAACATACATAGGTCACCTAAGTGAAAAAAATAAGGACTGTATAAGATACTTACATGTTTATTCTTATTTGGGAGGAAAAAAACTATCTTTTCTTCTTTCAAGGGTACAATCTTGCTACAGGCATCTTTTATATTACTAATAAATAGAAAAGCCTCAGCATTTCAAGATAACACATTTAATTATTTTCTTTAGGACAAACGTATCTCCCGAATGAATGTGTAGAATACTCACAAGTAGTAGTAATTTTAGTAGTGATTGCCTTGAGTAAAATCATACATCAAGATGGATGTCTCACCTTCTAGAAACATAAAAATGCAACTTTAAACATAACACCTCTCTGGCTTTCACATTGGGAAGCTGAGTTTGGTGGCGCATGCTTATAATTCTGTACTTGTGAGGCTGAGGCAGGAGGATTGAGAGTTTGAAGTCAGTATAGATTACATGACAAGACTATGTCTCAAAAACTAAAACAGGTCAGGGATGGTGGCATACACTTATACTTCCAGTACTTGAGAGATAGAGGCAGGTGTATCTCTGTGAATTTGAGGCTAGCCTGATCTATATAGTGAATTCCAGGCCAGCCAGAGCTAAATCAAGACCCTGTCTCAAAAAACAAACAACAAAACCCAAATGAACAAAAGAGAGAGAAAAACCACACACAAAAACAAACAAACAGTTTCACTTTGGGATATCTTTTTAGTGGTTTTTTATTATTATTTTTTTTTCTTTTAAGATTTAGTTATTATTTACACCAGAAGAGGGCACCAGATCTCATTATGGGTGGTTGTGAACTACCATGTGGTTGCAGGAAAGTGAACTCAAGACCTCTGGAAGAAGAGCCAATGCTCTTAACCTCTGAGCCACCTCTCCAGCCCCTATCCTGTGGTTTTAGGTTGGTGGCCAGGTGCAGCCGTAAGAGATCAAGATGAGGCACGAGAAAACAAAGGTGGTGGTGCACACTTGTAACCCCAGCTCTGGAGAGACAGAGGAAAGAGGACCAGGCTCTTAAGGTCAGTAGTATGTAGTAACTCCTGTAGCAAGGACTAGATGGGACTTGCAAACAACAACAACAAAAGAAACAGGCCATTTTGTACTCACAAGTTCTGGAGAGGCAGTCCTCCTCACCTTTGAAGTCTCATGGGACAAGGAAGTACCCATTTGATTCAGGTGGGAGAGCAGGAGCAACACAAGCTATGGACCCATAGCTTCACTGGCGTTCCAAGGGAAAGACAGGCAGAGTCTGTAGGACAGGGACCACCAAGGACTGGCCCCTTGGTGCCTGGGATGACAAGGGAAGAGGAATGTTGTCTACTGCCCTGTAAGGAACTGATAGAGGAGACTCAGCTCCAGATTGGTCAATTTGTATATTAAAGGGCATGCTCTTGGCTGAGTCCTTTGCTATATCTCTAATGTCTGGCTAGCCCTGGGTGGGGCTGTCTATCTCAACAGAAAGTCTTTGAAGCTGCTGGAAAATTTGAAAAAAAAATATATACATATTTATGAGTACAAAGATAGACCTAGCTCAGAGCCCAGACACAGACTCTTCCCCAGATCTTCTAGTAACTCCAAAATTTTGCATTCCTTCTTAGTTCTAAATCTGTATGTCTCTGGTCTCTGGCTTTCAGTCCCTCCCTCCCTCCGTGTACGTGCATGCATGTTTATGCACGTCGGGGACACCTCAGGTGTCACTCACCAGACACCACGTAGGCTAGGCCAGCTAGTCAGCTAGTCCCCAGGGACCCATCTATCTCCACCCTCCATCCTGCCATGGCTGGATGAAACACTCCTACCACTGCCTTGTTTTTCTTTATATAGATTCCAGGTGTCTGTACTTCGGGTCTAATTTTTGTGAGGCAAATGCTTTACTGACTGTTCTCCTCAGGCCCAAATCCTTTTCTGGGACAGGATGGTATGTATTTCAGACTAGACTTGTTATAGGTAGCTCAGGAGGACCTTACACTTCTGTTCACCCTGTTCCCACCTTCCTAGTGCTGGGATGACAGGCCTTCACCACTGTGCCCAGTTTCGCCTGCCAAGGCTTCGTGTCTCTTATGGAAGCACCCTACCAATATCTTGTCACTGAGGCCTTCCTCCCTGGATCAATCTTTCACTTGTGCTCACTCCAGGAAGAGCTACTATCAAAACTGCTACTCTCCTGAGAAACAGCTATTTTTGTTAACATGTTCAGTGACAGATCATGTGCTTTGCATGTATAGCCATTAGTTTAATCCCCAATACTGGAAACAATGCTGCCAGGTTTCCATAGTAACATCTTATGAGTAATATTATGTCTTAGCCATGAAATACACAAAAATGGTTGAAAACCAGAATTAGGAGCCCCAAGAAAAGTCTGAAAGATAAGACGCCTAGAAGACTAACTTTCACCGCTTTCTTACTATGGATCCCTTTAACATCTTTCCCATTCGAATTGTTTTCTCAATCTGTTGCCTTTTGATGGTCTTGTATTTCTAAGGCACCTTTAGAATTTTTATTTATTTATTTATTTATTTGGTTTTTTGAGACAGGGTTTCTCTGTGGCTTTGGAGGCTGTCCTGGAACTAGCTCTTGTAGACCAGGCTGGCCTCGAACTCACAGAGATCCGCCTGCCTCTGCCTCCCGAGTGCTGGGATTAAAGGCGTGCGCCACCAACGCCCGGCCTGAATTTTTATGTTTTTTAAAGTAATATAATGAATATGTAAAGCACAAGCATAGCATATTTTGCATCATATGGGCACACATTTTTGAGTGAGTGGTCTTGAGTTTACAGTTGAACTGGCCTCATACTATAAAGTTAGAGCATCTGGCTTTTGAGGCAATATTTCTTGCACTGAGGTCCCTTGAAATCCAAGTCTGCAAATATACATGAGGAGTTCACAATTACAAGCCCTATCCCCCTCCTTTTTTTTTTTTTTCAGTGCTGAGCTTTGAACCCTGGGCCTCGTGTTCCATAGGCAAGCACTCTACCACTGAGCTGCACCCTTAGTCCCTCATTGTTTCTTGTGTTTGAAAGACCTTGGCCTCAAACACATTCATCTTTCTTCTTTCAGGAAAGGCAAATGGAAATAAACAGTTTTTCTTTTCTTTTGGTTTTTTTCGAGACAGGGTTTCTTTGTATTGTTTTGGAGGCTGTCCTGGAACTCGCTCTGTAGACCAGGCTGGCCTCGAATTTACAGAGATCCACCTGCCTCTGCCTCCAGAGTGCTGGGATTAAAGGCGTGCGCCACCAATGCCCAGGGGAAATAAACGGTTTTTTAAAATGACTAACATTTCGTAGTTTTCTTTAGTAATCAACCAATTTGAAAAAAAAATGCCACAAGAAAATCTGAGCAACCTAGCGATCCTTGGCTATATTGTTGCAGGAGCTGTGGAGTGCTTCACGGTGGTTACTTTCTATTCACAACCACCGAATCCCACGTCTTTATTCTGTGCTGCTTCCCATGCTGTCTTCATCCTTGGCTAGTGAACAAACATCCTGTATACTATTGAGACTACCTTTTCAGGCCACTCCCTCAAATACATAAGCAGGAACTGGTTCTACCACTATGTTTGATAAGCCAGGTTTTTGCAGTTTACACTGTAAAAACAGTAAAAGACAGTGTTAATGATTCAACTAGTGATCTTAGCACTTGGGAGACACAGAAAACAGGATCAGAAATTCAAAGTCATCTCTGTTCCATAGCATGTTCAAGGCCAGCCCAGGATACATGAGACTCTCAAAGCAAAGCATATAATAAAACAAAGTCAAAAGACAGACTGAGCGTGTAAGCATTAGAAGTGTATTATTGTGGTTAGGGAGGAATGGAAATTAATGGCATGGAAATATATCCTTATTGTCCCCCAGTTTACACGTGTCCTTTTAGTGTCTCCATTTCCTCTCTGTGACTTTGTCTTCCTGGTGACTCATTTTTGCTTCCTATCATTTTATTAAGCCACTTTTGTTTTGCCTTTCTCTCGTTATGTTTCAGGCCATCCAATTTTTGTGGGCATAATACATACTTTTAAGACTTTTACTCCATACTTAGCATTTATATGGATACTTAGTAGATGCAGGTCTTTGTTGTGCAGAGGAATTGGCACTTTACTTTTAGGGTTTTATTTCTAAGACAGTTACTGTGTAGCTCAGGCTTGGTCTGGAATTCTAGAAGCCCTATGAAAGTGCCCCAGATCTGTAATCCTTCTACCCCCATCTCTGGTGTACTGGGGCATATTCAGTTTTTCTTATTTTGAACTCAATCTTGAAGATTAAATGTCATGTCTTTTTCTTATAGGGGAAGAAATCAACCTGAAGAAATAACTTATAAAAGAAACCATAGATAGTACATGACAGTCTTTTTGTTCTGTGGTTATTTTCATACAGGGTCTCATGTAGCCCAAGCAAGAATGTAATTTGCTACGTAGCCAAGGATAACCTAGAGTTCATGACCCTCCTTGTCTGCACCTTCCAAGTGCTAGGCATAAGCCATACTGCTCTCCTCACAGGTTCATGTTTTAGGGAACAAAACAAAACCCAAGAATAAACGGCAACTGTAGCAGCAGAGTAATTTCATGCTCCCCCAGAGACCTCACCGAGGGTCATAACAACCTGCAAAAGTCTCATTCAAATCTACCTTCATGGCCAGAATTTTCACTATTTTTATATGAACTATTGCCTCAAATGGGACAGTTTCTGACCAACTGGTGCAGATATCCAAATTGCACCATCTTCTATTGATGAGGTAAAAGTTTTGGTGCTATGTATGAATTCAACAAAAACTGAAATATTGATCACACAGTATGCTAGGGACAACGGGGATCCAAACTAATGCAAGGGATATTAAAGAACCTAAGGAGCAGGTTCTGGTCAGGCAGGGTGGGTGGAAGGTGTATTTCGTGGATGAAAACACAGGGAGAGAAAGCATGGCTTTGGAGGCACAAGGAGGCTAAATGCTGAACCACTGAGTTACTGGGGAAAGAGAAGCGAGAGACATTCTAGAACCCACTCAAAGAGTTGTGGAAGGGACCAGTTCTAGTGATTTCTGATAATTAAGGAATTTGGACTGAAAAGCTATATACTAATTCTAGGATTTGCTTTTTGAGAGGCGGGTCTCATTCTGTAGCCCAGGCTGGAATTTGTGATCTAGCTGAAGCCTCTCGAGTGTTGGGATTACTGAATGAGCCATCATGCTGGGCTTTGTTTTCCATTTAAAATGTATGTATATGCATCTTTTGCCTGAACGAAAGTCTGTGAACCACTTGCATGCCTGGTACCAGAAGAGGGCGTCTGATCCCCTGGACCTGAACTGCCGTGGGCGCAGGAATAGAACCTGGCTAAAAAGGAAGAGCCCTTAACCTCTGAGCGGTCTCTTCTGTGTTTTCAATGGGTTGATTTCCGAATACATTGGGGATTTTCTCCTTTCCATGACATCTTATCTGTCAAATCTGCTGCATTGCCTCCACCCCCACCCCACCCTCCGGCCGTTGCCAGCACCGCAGTCCCAGTCCATCAGGTTCGTTAAGGGCCTTCTTTCTAACCAGGCACAGGACCCAGACTCTCCCCGTAGTGTACAGTGCACACAGGATCAGACTAACCATCGCAAAAGGCCGCACCGGTACAATGACGCCCGCATTACCCATCCTCATGTGTACGGCCATGGCTACATCTGCTCCTACTTAGAATCCTTCTCCCACGAGGCCAGCCAGCTTCCTTAATAAGCCTCCCCAGTGGAGCTTATCGCACTCTCCCCAGCCTTCTAACCGCAACCCCTTCTCCCGCGGCTCAGCGCCATCCTGAGGCACCTTCTCCGACGGGCGAGCAGCAGCTCGTTCCCGCCTCTTTGCTCTCGGCTCACCCAGCCGACTGCACCAAGCGTTCCTACCCTGTATCAACTCGAATGTTTTCACGGACCGTTTTCCTTTGTCAGTACAGGCCTCACAGAGCCTGGCTAAACACCGCAGAGGCGCAGAACAAACGCTCGTCAACTTTAATTCAACCCAACGCGGCGGGGTTTGTCGGAAGCTGAGGGCGTGCGGAGGGACAGAGGGAGGGGACAGGGCTGACAACACCGCAGGACACGAGTGGAAGCTCTAGGCCCCACACAAAAGAGACTTCTGGCAAAAAATGCTGAGGCCAGAGGCGCAGAGCAAAGGAGGGTCAGCGGAGAGAGATGGCCGCTCCTTCCCGCCGCCCCCTCGGGCCGCGGCCGTTGGTGGGTGTGGCGACCAGTCTCGCGGGAGCGGCGGTTGGGCGGGCCGTTGTCACCGAGGGCGGGGCGAGTTGCTAAGGAAATGACCGCCCGCAGCGGCTCACCGCGCCAGCAGGGCGGGGTCTGGAGCAGCGCGTTTCCGCTTCCGCTCTCTCCCCGCTCCCGTCCCGTTACCGCCTCCTGTCCGGCCTCGCGCCTTTCGCCGGCACCTTGCGTCGGCTGCGCAGCCGGGCCCGCTCCGTGCCACGCGCGCCCCCGGGGCCCCGGCCCCGGCTCCGGCAAGGGTCGCGTCCTGCTCGCCTTCCCCACAGGCCGCCGGCCAGCCGCCGCCATGGGTGCCTACCTCTCCCAGCCCAACACGGTGAAGTGCTCCGGGGATGGGGTTGGCGCCCCGCGCCTGCCGCTGCCCTACGGCTTCTCCGCCATGCAAGGCTGGCGCGTCTCCATGGAGGTGAGGCGACAGGGCCCCGGAGGCTGGCCACTGCACGGCCAGACCCTGACAGAGAAAGGGAGCGGGGGGAGGGGATGGGCTCTCCTCCTCAAGCAAGGGTCCCTGACGAGAGCCTGCGGCCACGGTGCGGGCGGCGGCGGCGAGCGCGGGATCCGGGCGGAGAGGGAGCTGCTCGGGCTTGGGGACCGCGGCACGAAGGCCGGTGGCGCCGAGAACCCTGCCATGTGGGGAGAGGCACCTTCCGCCCACTGGCCGCGGGCTCTCCATGCCTTCGCGCCATCCTCTGGTGCCAGCCCAGCCCTCCAGTCTTACAGGCGGCGTGGGGTGTAGTTGTCAGAGCCGAGAGGAAAGATTCGCTATTTGTTCGCTTTTTGGCGGAATAGATGGGAAGGACTGGATCGTTTTTATTCTTCAAATATGTGATGTGGCAGGCCTCTTTGGGCTAAAAACTTGATGGAGAAAAGGAGCCCGGGCAAATAATGTGTTTCCCATTCTTAACCCTTCGTTGCTTGCCTTAGACACCTCGTGTTAATTTCAGAGGCTCCGCTTGACCTTCGAGAATTGTCACTCGTTTGTATTCTTTTCGAAACCTTTTATGACCTTTAGGAAAAGAATTGTGTCTGTCACCAGGCCTTTTTTTTTTTAATTATGCTTGCAATTTTTTTCTCACTCGATTTCTTTAAAACTTACGGAGTTGTCATTCGCCTGTGCTTATAATTTAGTTTACTCGATTTTCAGTCATTTCAGCAATTTATTTGTCACAATCTACGGATAATTTTTTAAAAAGAAAAACCCACTTGGAATGAAAGGGAAAACAACTATCAGGGTTAACGCTGTGGAGCAAATGGATGTGGAACTACAATAAACAAGGAAACGGTGGAAGGATAGGAATAGGAAAGATGGACGATGTCTTTGAGAAATTTTGTGAGCTCTAGGTAAAGGGACTAGGTAAATGCTCTAATTATGTCTGGAATTGAGGGTTTATCCACTTGGTAGGTGGGCTTCAGGTAACAGCCAAATAGGTCTCCATTGGGGATTTTTCTCAAATCCCTCGCTCCTCCCTGTGGTTAGCTCTGGAATGCCAGTGTGAACTTAAACGATTTGTTCTCAGACCCCCAAGTTTATTCTTTCATTAGTCTTTAATAACTAGCATTACCAATAGCATTTAGATAAACAGTTTCAATAAAGAGGGGGTGTATTCATCTGCCTCACCCTGCTTAGTGCCCACGTTTGACAGCTTGGAAACTGAGGCCTAAAAGGTTAGGACACTTGGACCTAGATACAAAGAATTGGTATTCATTAAGTTGTTCCAGACATTAGGTGCTGTTCTTATAGCTTTTGAACTAAAGCACAGCTTTCACATTTCTCACTATAGAATTATAAATGGCTATAGTTAGAGACACCTGGATATAGCTTTCGGAAGGCAAGCCTTAGGGTGACTCAGTGGCTAAGAGCACTTGTGTTGTTGCAGGGGACCAGAGTTCGATTCTCGGCACACAATGTCAAGCAGCTCACAACCACCTGTATCTCCAGCTCCAATCAGAATCCAGTGCCCTATTCATTCATTCTCTCAAAAGGGTGTGGGGAGCTCACAGTGTTAGTGGCTGCTGTTTGGGTTAGTTATTCTTTTAGTGTCTGTCTCCTCTCATAGACTTTAACGCTTCTCCTTCCTTGATTTCCATTTCTGTGCAATGAAATGGTTTTTCCATTTAGTAGGGGAACTTTCTAGTTTTCTTTATAAATTGACTTGCTTGTTTCCAAACCCAGGAATTCTGTGTTTTTCTTATCTGCTAAACATAATAGTCTTCATTCTAAGAGTCAATCTCCTTGAGCATTAAAGCCTTTCTGCTGTGCTATTCCTGAATTTAGTCTTGTTTAAGCAGTTAAATATGCCTAATCTTGGAGTACTATTTCAGATCCTTTTCTTCTCATAGATACTTCTCTTTCTAGGTTTGTTCCCTCCCTCAAAGTATTACATAGTATCTTTGCTATTGTTAAAAAACAAAACAAACAAAAAACTGGAGGGTCGCTGTTGGCACAACCTTTAATCCCAGTGCTAGGGAGGCAGAGGCAGGTGGATCTCTGTGAGTTTGAGGCTAGCCTGGTCTATTGAGCTAGTTGTAGGACAGCCTCCAAAGCTACATAGAAACCCTGTCTCAAAAAAAAAAAACTAAGATACTATGATTTCTAGTCTTTAAATGAAATCATTTTGAGAAACAAGCTTTTGACCTAGGAGTGTGTATGTGTGTGTGTGTGTGTGTGTGTATGTGTGTATATATATATATATATATATATATATATATATATATATATCTCAATAGTCCAGAAAGGTCAGCAAGGGTTATGGTACATCTTTGTCCCTTTTTTTTTAAAGAAACACACTTAATTTCACCTATTAATGAAGCCCATTTACATTTTGGCCTGGTTCTAATGACTGAGTTCAGGTAAGGTTAATTAGCATACTTTACAGAGTTTGCTTAGATTTTAGCCTTAGACCTGTTTTACTCTCTCTTGAAGCAAGGGTGGATGGTAGTCACCAAAAGCTGATATTTTATACTTTTTGCCTCTTTCCAACCCTCTTGCTGTGAAACCAGAATTTGGGGGAGGGGGGAGCGTTGACAAAATAGCATAGCAATGTTTCCTCCATCATGATTTGGAAGGATCCTCCAGCTGGTTGAGCTGTGTGCTGTGGGCTTAAGAGTAGGAGGAGGTGCTGAGAAATACGAGTTGTGAGGTTTTGGTGACTGACGACAAGTCCAGTCTAAAGGCAGTGTGCTATTGAAAAGGAATCTTGAGGTTCCTGTGAAGAGGCAAAACAGTTTTCTGTGAGAGTTAGGATTTTACAAAATTCAATAAATATTTTTCTGTTTTTTAAAAAAGGCTGTGTCAATGTTTTGTATTTTATTTTTGGTGTGGGTATATGAGTGTGCTACCACACATGTGAAGTTCAAAGGACAGCTTGTGGAATTTCATCTCTACTACTACCATGTAGGTGCTAGGGATTGAGCTCAGGCTGCCAGACTTGGTGGCAAGTGCCTTTACCTACTGTCACCTCTGCAGCCTTTTGGGGGAGCTGAGGAGAGAAGACCAGGTCTTACTATGTAGCCCTGTCAGTTCTGGAATTTGCATGTATTCTCCTGTCTCTGTCTCCTGAATGCTAGTATTACAGGTATGCATTGCCATGCCCTATTAGGTATTGATATATTTTGAGTCTAATTTTGAGTAGTAGTCATAAAAGATTATCGAGGGTCTAAAGAGATGATGACTTACCAGGTAAGAGCACTTGATACTTTTCCAGAGGACCCTGGTTTGATTCCCAGCACCTATGTGGTGGCCTACAGTTACCTGTAACTACAGTTCCAGGGGATCTTTTTTTTTTCCCTCCTTTTTGGTTTTTCAAGACAGGGTTTCTCTGTATTTGCTTTGGAGGTTGTCCTGGAACTAACTCTGTAGACCAGGCTGGCCTTGAACTCACAGAGATCCGCCTGCCTCTGCCTCCCAAGTGCTGGGACCAAAAGGGATCTTAACAGCTGCTTCAGGCCTCCTGAGGCACTAGGTACACATGTGATGTACACATACATTCAGGTAAAATGTCTGTGCAAATAAAATAAAAATATATCTTTAGAGAACATCTAGAATTGAATATAATGCATATACCACAATTGGCCTTTTAAAATTAGAAAGGTAATTCCCTTCCTAACTGCAATGGAATGTTTTGTCTTCACTTACAAGTATTTAGATAAACATGTATATCATAAGCGGAAGTGGTCAGTGGATTTAGAGACAGGACAGCTATCAGGAGACTGGCATCAGTGAAGGGAATTAACTAACCCTTTAATATGGATGCATATGTGGCTTATAAAGTCAGAGGGGTTGTGGAATATATGAGTTAGTAAGACCAAGGCCTAATAGCCTTCCTTATTCTGGTGTATTCTAGATCATCTCTTCTAGACATCACAATAGTATATTTCTGGGTTTCATGCCACAAATGAAAGAAAAGGACACCCCCTTCCCCCCCTCATACACAGGGTTTCTCTGTGTGGCCCTGGCTGTCCTGGCACTCACTCTATAGACCAGGCTGGCCTCCAACTCAGAGATTCACCTGCTTCTGCCTCTTGAGTGCTGGGATTAAAGGCATGTGCCACACCCATTTTACAAAGAAAAATTTTGTTCATAATTTGGAGGTTCAAGCATGGTGTTAGAATCTGCCCCACTCTGGTGAGAAGCATGTGGCAAAATGTTAGCACATGTAGAAGAGATCATTTGGAAGCAAAAAGACCTGGAACGACTCAGGCTGTCTCTTCATAATAAGCAGTCTTATGGGAGTAATTCAACATACTAGGCTTGACCCATTCCTACAAGCCATCGTTACTCTTTCATAAGGCTGGAGCCTTTACCTAATTCTAGGTACCACTTCTTTAAGATTCTATTGCCTCAACACTACTACACTGGGACCTGACCTCTCTAGAGCATATACATGTCTAGGCGTAAACCACATCAGAACCTTAGCACCATCCGAAGCAGACATGGAGGACCTGCTCTATTATAGTAGCATTAGAACCCAGAGCAATAAAGAAATTTAAAAGTCTTTGCTTTTGCTTGCTGGTTTAAAGTCTGGCTTTGAACATAGGACTACTTTCTCCCCATGGAACATTGAGTGATAGTGTGAGGTAGTTGGGAAAGGCCTTTTAGAGTCGTTGAGGTGTTGAGTATAACAGACTGAGGAATAAGTAGGGGAGGTAGAGTTAGTAAGGATAGGAGAAAAGATCGAATGCATATGTTCTTTGCTGGGTAGTGGAAGAGTGTCTGTGTTAAAAAGTGGAATAGTTGGCTGGGTGGTAGTGGCGCACGCCTTTAGTCCCAGCACTGGGGAGGCAGAGGTGGGTGGATTTCTGAGTTCAAGACCAGCCTGGTCTACAAGAGCTAGTTCCAGGACAGCCTCCAAAGCCACAGAGAAACCCTGTATCGAAACCAAAAAAAGAAGAAGAAAAAAGTGGAATAGTTGTAGAATGGCATTAGAATTAAGAGATTAGGGGCTGGGGAGATGGCTCAGATTAAGAGCACTGGTCTTCCAGATGTCTTGAATTCAATTCCCAGCAACCACATGGTGGCTCATAACCATCTATAGTGGGATTGGATGCCCTCTTCTGGCATAAAGTCATACATGCAGATAGAACATATTATATAAAAAAATCTTTACAAAAAAGAATTAGAGTATACACACGAGTAGGGGGTGAGTATCTTAAAGCAAAGTAAGGCAGGAACAGCGTGATGAAAGCTACCAAGGATAACTCAGTAGCCCTCTGGTAAGTGGATGACAGCTAGTAATTTAAGGATGAACCGCTGTCTGGTTGGCTGGGGAAATTAAGATTCCACAGAAAAAAATAAAGCCAAAGATTTAATTTTAGAGATTAAGAACACTTGTGTCTGGGCATTGGTGGCACACGCCTTTAATCCCAGCACTGGAAGCAGAGGCAGGTGGCTGTCTGAGTTTGAGACCAGTCTGGTCTACAGAGCTAGTTCCAGGACAGCCAGGACTACACAAAGAAACCTGGGGGGCGGGGGACGGAGATGGACACGGGACACGACTTGCTGCTCTTGCAGAGAACTTGAGTTCAATTCACAACACCCACATGATTTGCAACTATCTATAACCCCTTTTCAAGGGATCCAGTGCCCCCTTCTGAGCTCTGTGAGAATTAAGCATACACACGGTGCATATACAAACACGCAGACAAAACACTCACACAAAAAGTAAAATGGGTAAACCTAATAAAATGTTAACAGAAAGTTCATTTTTCTTTCTTTTTTCAGGGGAGGGTTTCTCTATGTAACCACCTATATAACAGCTCTGGCTCTCCTGGAACTTGCTTTGTAGATCAGACTGTCCTTGAACTCATAGAGATCTGCCCACCTCTGCTTCATGAGTACTGGGAGTAAAGGCATGAGCCACTACTACCCAGCTTATTATTTGTTAATTGAGACGTCTGTGTCCCTATTTATAGGAGTATTGAAGCGTAATAGACAGCCTCTAAGAACAATCAGTTGAAGGTATGGAAGTATAGTTCTTTACTAAATTCAAGAAAGCCTGAAACAGTGACATGGTTTGTACTAGTTAATCCTTCAAAATACTTGAGAATGAAGCCTGCCCTTGCACCCCCCTCCTGTACCGACACCCCCAAAAAGTTGTTTGGATTGCTTTTATATATTTTCTCTGTACAAGATGTTGACAGAGAAGGATTTGAGATCAGGACTTCTAAAGAAGAAATGCTAGTTTAGGAAGAAAAGAACTAGAGGTAAAGGAAAGTTTAGACAAAGGTAGGGAGAAACTTTGGCGTAGAATATTGACAATGGAGTATTTCTGGTAAGGGAAATGATATAAGAGGTTAGACTAAGATAAGAGTGAGCAAATAGCGCTGATAACTTGAACAGTGTGGGAAAGACTTGAGACTAGCTATGTACACAGAGTACACACACACACACACACACACACACACACACACAAATGCTGAATGAAAGTAGTGGCCACAGTCAACATGATCTCATACTTTCAGTGACCAACAGTAGTGCTTCTGATTCAGGACTGACTAAAGAAGGTAGCTGGGTATTGGTGGCACACACCTTTAATCCCAGCACTCGGGAGGCAGAGGCAGGCGGATCTCTGAGTTCAAGGCCAACCTGATCTACAGAACCAGTTCTAGGACAGGCTCGAAAACAATACAGAGAAACCCAGTCTTGAAAAACAAAACTAAAACAAACAAACAAACAAAAAGGCTGTTGGCAGTTATACAAGGTTGGATGAGTTTTTCTAGATTGCTAAGCTATAGTGATAGTGTCAAAATACTTGGCTGTGACTCAGAAAAGGACAAAAAAGCCAAGGATAAAGGTGTAAGAAAAATCAAAGTTCTTAAAGAAGGTGGAACAATTCCAAACAATAGCATAGATCTATAACCTCACTGAAAAGTGCAAGAGTAAGGTGGGGTCATTCTCTTTAAGAAAAAGGATAGATGACCGGGCTGTGGTGGCGCACTCGGGAGGCAGAGGCAGGCGGATCTCTGTGAGTTGGAGACCGGCCTAGTTTACAAGAGCTAGTTCCAGGACAGACTCCAAAGGCGCAGAGAAATCCTGTCTCAAAAAACAAAAACAAAGAAAAGAAAAGAAAAAGAAGGATAGATGGAGTGGAGAGATGGCTCACCGTTTGAGAGCACTGGCTGTACTTCAGAGGACTGGGGTTCCCAACTGCCTGTAACTCCAGTTCCAGGGTATCCAACACCCTCACACATACATGCAGGCAAAACACTAATGCACACATAATAACAAGGAAAAAGAAAAAGGACAGACAAGAAAAGTGTGACCCAAGTGCCAAATTTTAGTGCAGAATATCCATATAGCAAATTGCAGTTTACAGTTTTGTGTCATCCTGGTGACTGTCTTAAGATAAAATGGTTATTGTTACTCCATATTATAAAAGAAGATAAAATTGACACCAGGTAGTTGCTGGAACATCATTTGGTACAGTCCGCCCTTCCTCTGTATCAGCTAATCCTACCAACTGTGAATCAAAAATATTTGGAAAAGGTTAATTATAGTGACTAACCCTGTTGTTCCAGCACTTTTGGGAATGAGACAGGAGAATCATAAGTTTGAGGATAGCCATGTAGTAGAACCCTGCCTCAAAAACAGAACAAAGCTGTCCTGGCATGGTGGTAAACACTTTTAGTCCCAGTACTTGGGACTTGGGAGGCAGAGGCAAGTTGAGTTTGAAGACAGCCAGGGCTATATAGACACTGTCTTGAAAAACCAACCAACTAAGAAAACAAAAACCTGAGCAAAACAAAATTTTGAGGCTATGTTGAACATGTATTAACTGCCCCCTAATTGAATATACTTATTTCTTATGTTATTCTTAAAGAATACAGCAGAAGTATTTTTATAGCATTTACATTAAACTAAATATGAGTAATCTAGAAGTATATACCACCTGTTTAGCGTTTAAATATTCTGTTGTTGTTTTGTTTTTTGAGACAGGGTTTCTCTGTATAGCTCTGGCTGTCCTTGAACTCACAGAGATCCGCCTATCTCTGCCTCCTGAGTGCCAGGATTAAAGGTGTATGCCACCACTGCCCAGTTTAAATATTCTTTTTTTTTTTTTTTTTTTTTTTTGGTTTTTCGAGACATGGTTTCTCTGTGGCTTTGGAGGCTGTCCTGGAACTCACTTGGTAGTCCAGGCTGGTCTCGAACTCACAGAGATCCGCCTGCCTCTGGCTCCCTAGTGCTGGGATTAAAGGCATGCGCCACCAACGCCCGGCCTAAATATTCTTAAACATATACTTTCTGCATCCTTGTCTAATTATTTTTATAAAACAAACAATTGTCAAATTCCTAGGTCACTTTAGAAAAAAATTAAAGATTTTTATGTATATGTCTATGTCTGTATGAGTATATGCCATGTGTGTGCAGGTACCTTTGGAGGTCAGAAATAGGCACTGGATCCCATGGAGTTGGCATTACAGTAATTGTGAATCTCAGGGTGGTACTGTGAAATGAGCCCTGGTACTGTGTAAGCAGCAGGAGCTTTCAACTCAGGATCCTCTCCAGCCCTCACCTTAGAAACTGTGATACATGTTAGCAAGTTGTTCAAGAGATCTAATTTGTAGCCTGGTTGTTTGGTCTATAAAAATGTGTTTCTGCTTCACTCTTATTGCTGCTGCATATTATTACTTTCTAATTCTAATTTGCTTTAGTGTTTAAAGTGAACTCCTGTGGTCATTAAACTGATTTTAATATTACTTAAATGTGGACAGACATACCTGGGCATGGTGGAACATGGCTTTATCCCAGCACTTGGGAGGCAGAGGCAGGTGTATCTCTGTGTGTTCGAGGCCAGCCTGGTCTACAGAGCGAGTGCCAGGACATGCTCCAAAGCTACATAGAGAAACCCTGTCTCAAAAAACAGAGAGAGAGAGGGGGGGGGGAGGGAGAGGGAGAGGGAGAGAGAGAGAGGGAATGAGGGAATGAGGGAATGTCTAGGAAGATAAACGTTGGCTTCGATGGAAGGAAGGCTAGTGAACATGGCCATAGTGGAGTCATGGGGGAGAGAGAATGTGACCTTTTGACTGTGATACTTAAAAGGTAGGTCCTGGAGAAGAGAAAGAGCTATGCCATAGTTTTAGTTCAACTCCAATAAAAGAATTAGTACATTGAGATTTTTCAATATTGATATAAATTTTAAAAATGCTGATGCCTAAAAGAGGAAGAGATTTTAATTGGAATTAACTTACCTGCTGGGCGGTGGTGCACATTTTTAATCCAGTATGGGGGGTGAGGCACAGAGGCAGGCGAATCTCTAATGAGTCAGAGGGCAGCCTACAGAGAAACCCTATCTTGAAACACCCCCCCAAAAAAGAAAAAAAAAGAAAAAGAAATTAACTCACACAAGATAAGTAACCAAAGTACAGTGCTGATTAGCACTTATCCCTTCTGTCTGAAGAGAGTATCTGAAGGAAGTTTTGGTTGTTTTCAGGGTATTGTACAATAAGCTGCAAGGTACTTTTACCACAAACTGACTGACAGTCTTTCTTGAACTTTGTCCTATTCTGGAACATTAGTTTGAGGCAATAGAAATTTGCTGGAAGAATTTGACCAAGCTTTTCCAGCTTCATTTCAGATGTGCTATGGCATTGGAATTGAATGATTTTTAATGGTAGGAGGTAGGGAGCCTGATGATGCTGTAAATTTAATAACTTAATCTGTTACAAAGAAAAATCCCTTTGTAAGTCTAACTTAGCTGAGCTGAGAGTGGCCTCTTGAGTTAAACTTTGGGAAGAATTTGTTAAGATGCTGCAATGCTTCTTTTTTTAAAAGTCTGTTTAAGACAATATTGCCTGGTGCTGTTACAGTCTTCTGTGGAGTCTCCTGTACTCTGGGTTTGTAAGGTCCTAAGTTCTTCTTGCTCTTCTCTTTTACATTTTCTTCCTTGAACTTCAGTTTATTCAGAGAATGGCTCTACAAGTAACTTTATTTTTTAATTTCGTGTGTTTATTTAGTTTAGAGGGAGGGTGGTCAGAGGACAGACAACTTGTGGGAATTTGTTCTTCCCTTTGACCGTGCATTGAATCCTGGTGATAAAATTATATAGATAAGCTTGGTGGCATGCACCTTTACTCTGTGCTATCACATGGACCCAGAGGTAACTTTAAAGAGCCTGTATTCTGATTCTATAGCTCAGAAGGGTCAGGTCTAGATTTACTGAACAGTTAATAACCAAATATTCTCTGGACCAAGATCTGTATTACAGAGGTAGTGTCTGAGTCTGCTGTTCTTAGTCCTTTTTGTGCCTTTCTTTGCCTTCCTGTCCTTTTTTTATCACCCTGCCTTCCTTTCTCATTTCTAGTCCATGTTTGGCCAGCCAGAAGATTGTGCAGCAAAGATAGGACAGTACCTTGTGACCTGAAGTATAGTAGAAACGGGGTTTGAACTTGAGACATGCTGATTATGTTTTTTCTTCTAGGATGCTCATAACTGTATTCCTGAGCTGGACAATGAGACAGCCATGTTTTCTGTCTACGATGGACACGGAGGTAACTTTAGCAGATCTTATTGATAACAGTTGGAGACCCCAAACCCAGACTTTCATGGGCAAGAGAAGGGATCCTTTTTTCTTTTACTTTCCAGGTTTGAACTAAGAATGATAGGTAAGAAAAAAAATCAAAGGATATGTTAATATACACCTCAGAAAAGTGATACTGAAATCTGTTTTCAGGGTCAGACTTTCCTATTGTTCTACACCTAGGTCTCAGGTATGCTAAGGTGTTTATTGCCTGTGTCTTTGCATTTGGGAAGCACTGTTTTGTTAATAAAACCTTTCTTCTAGGGGAGGAAGTTGCCTTGTACTGTGCCAAATATCTTCCTGATATTATCAAAGATCAGAAGGCCTACAAGGAAGGCAAGCTGCAGAAGGTTTGTCTTACACTGTTAATTCTCCACATTAATTTAAGACTCCTATGCCCCAAAACAAGCTTCTTTCCTTATCTGGGGTCTCTAAAGCATTTTGTCTGTTTATATGTGTCTTAGTGTGATTGACATTCCTGAATTTGCATCTCAGCTGTGTGTGCCTGCGATTGTGTGTGTGACAGTTGATTTGTGCCCACTGCGTTTGTCTTACACTACTCTGCTTATGTCCAGGCTTTAGAAGATGCCTTCTTGGCTATTGATGCCAAATTGACCACAGAGGAAGTCATTAAGGAGCTGGCACAGATTGCAGGGAGACCCACTGAAGATGAGGATGATAAAGAAAAGGTAGCAGATGAAGATGATGGTGAGTGTGGTGTCCTCTGAGAAAGAAATGAACAGTTATTGTCAGTTCTAAGAAATGATGACTTCAGCCAGGTGGTGGTGGAACATGCCTTTAATCCCAGCACTCGGGAGGCAGAGGCAGGCGGATCTCTGTGAGTTCAAGGCCAGGCTGGACCAACAGCCTCCAAAACAATACAGAGAAACCCTGTCTTGTAAAACAAAAACAAAAAAAACAAAAAAAAATGACTTCATAGGGACCTGGGGAATTTTCACATTAAGAACACTATATGGGCCGGGCGGTGGTGGCGCACGCCTTTAATCCCAGCACTCGGGAGGCAGAGGCGGATCTCTGTGAGTTCGAGGCCGGGCTGGACCGATAACCTCCGAAACAATACAGAGAAACCCTGTCTCGTAAAAACAAAAAACAAAAAAAAACACTATATGGTGTTCCACATTTCTATGTTATGTGTTTATAACAAAGAGAGTTAAGCATATCACTATATCAGTAAGCATTTTTGCATATATTATGTTTTGTTGTTTTGGTGTGTTTTTCCTGGTTCCTATATATATATGCTTTTATATGCACACACACTTTACATGTTATATATGTGCTGACCTTTTTTTTTTCCCAAGACTATGGCAGTTATATTAGCCTTGATAGGCAGATGTTACAACTTAGCCCTCCTAAGCTAATATATGGGCTTTCTGGGTCCTCAGCCAGAGTAAAGCTTTCAACTTAATACAAGTGAGAGGCACAGTGGATAAGTATGACTGGTGTTCCTTGGACTCAGAAAGACCAGAAGTGTATTGAGGAGAAAGTGAGGTGTTTTCTTCTGAGACATGATTAGATGTAGGAGGTAATCAGGAAGCTCAACCTCAGGTCACGAGAGGTATTGAGCTAGTGAAAGGGGCTGATACCTGTGAAGGGTCTGGGATGGGGCCTCTGACTTAGCCTCTTCCCTGCAGTGGACAATGAGGAGGCTGCATTGCTGCATGAAGAGGCTACCATGACTATTGAAGAGTTGCTGACGAGATATGGTCAGAACTGTCAGAAGGGCCCTCCCCACACCAAATCTGGAACTGGGACAGGTGATGAGCCAGGGCCTCAGGGCCTCAATGGGGAGGCTGGACCTGAGGACCCATCTAGGGAAACTCCTTCCCAGGAAAATGGCCCCACAGCCAAAGGCCACACAGGCCTTTCTTCTAACTCGGAACATGGGACTGAAGCAGGCCAAATTGGTGAGCTTGGAACTGCTACTGGTGAGGCTGGACCTTCCTGCTCTTCAGCCTCTGACAAGATGCCTCGAGTTGCTAAGTCCAAGTTCTTTGAGGACAGTGAGGATGAATCAGATGAGGCAGAGGAGGAAGAGGATGACAGTGAGGTAAGGGCCTGTGAGGACAGGCAGATACTGAAGTTGCAGTGAGGGCCTGTTTGGTGTCAGTTTTTATTACATGTGGGGGTTTGTGTGTGGGTCTGTGTCTGTGGCTTGTTGGTTGAGGTGAGAGGATATATAACTTGCATGAGTCAGCTCTCTACTTCTATCATGCATGTCCTGGGGCTCAACATCAGGTTGTCAGGCCTGCTGGCTAGCGAGGGTCTAATTAACCTCTGGGCCATCTCATCCCCTCTTCCTTGTACTTAACATCATTTCCCAATACTCACTGAGCTCTAATCTGCCTCCTTAACTTTCTTTGTTGATTTTATATTCAGAAGAATAAATTTTAAGATTTAAAAGTAAAAACATTAATCTTGTATTGTGTACATGTGTGTACTCGAGTGCCAGGGCACGCGTGTGAGGGTTTGCTTTCTTTACCATGGGAGTTCTGAGGATTGAACCTATGTCACTAGGGTTTACCCAGAGCCAACTTTCTGGGCACAACAGAGTGAATTAGTTCTGGCCTTTCAGGATCTGTCTCAGAGAGAGAACAGGAAGTAAATTTTACTACTTTTAGGTAGGTGAGTGTCTCCCTTTTCCAACAATTTATTCTCTGGAAGCAAGGTGTTTTGACTAGATGTTTTGATCTTCCCCAGGGCTGCTTTTGCTAATGACATCTGTGCCCAGTTCAGAATGTAATCACTGCATTGGTTATGTCTCTGTTGTCGGCGTTGTTTTGAGTCTCCGTTGAGGAAGGTGGGTGGGGCAGAGATGTCAGCATCCCAGTCTCAGTAGATTGAAATCTTCCTGGTAGGGATGCAGTGAGGAAGAGGATGGCTACAGCAGTGAGGAGGCAGAGAATGAGGAAGATGAGGATGACACTGAGGAGGCTGAAGAAGATGATGAAGAAGAGGAGGAGGAGGAAGAGGAGATGATGGTACCTGGAATGGAAGGCAAAGAAGAGGTGTGTGAACACAGGAACTAGTGATTTTGGAAAGAACAAGAAACAAGTGTAAATCTCTTGATTTTAAGCAGTGTATACCCTTGATATTAGTCTTTAATTTATGATCAGGAGTATTAATTCTGCAATGGGAACTGCATGGGAGATCCGGATGGAATGGCCTTTAACAAGGCAAGGGAGCATGCTATTGTCCCGTTTGTGAAAGCTGTCTAGCATAGATGATTGGTGAGGAGTGCTCACACCTGGAAGCTCCCACAAGCTTCCCTTTCTTCCTCTTAAGCCTGGCTCTGACAGTGGCACGACCGCGGTGGTGGCTCTGATACGGGGGAAGCAGCTGATTGTGGCCAATGCAGGGGACTCTCGCTGTGTGGTGTCGGAAGCTGGCAAAGCTTTAGATATGTCTTACGACCACAAGCCAGAGGATGAAGTTGAGCTAGCACGCATCAAGAATGCCGGTGGCAAGGTCACCATGGATGGACGAGTCAACGGAGGCCTCAACCTCTCCAGGGCCATTGGTAAGGGTTAAGAAACTATAGGGAAATTTTGGGGTCTTGCCCTCTGTCCCAGATTACTTAGTAGCAAAGTTTAATATTCTAAGCCCTGTACTTTTCAGAATAATCTAAAGCATCTTTGTGAAATAGTGAAGTTAGAGTTTTCATTGTGTCCTGGATGATAAAAAAAAAAAAGCTAGAAGTTAGTTCTTTATTCCACTAAGTCATGGAAGTGCTTCTAATACATGTCTGGGAAGCATTCAAACTACTGACCACTCTTACCTCTCAGGAGACCACTTCTATAAGAGGAACAAAAACTTGCCACCTGAGGAACAGATGATTTCTGCCCTTCCTGACATCAAGGTGCTGACTCTCACTGATGATCACGAATTCATGGTCATTGCTTGCGATGGCATCTGGTGAGCACTGGTGAATGCCCTTAAATGCCCTTCTGCAACCTTACATCTGTAAGGTTTGGAGCTACAGTAGAGGTAGCTTCAAGGTTGACTTCTCAGTGAATTAAAACCACCAAGCCTAAGGTACTGCTGAGGAGCATTTCTTCAGGTGCTGCTTACATGACTCTCCTCTGCCTTGGTGGGGCTAGGGATTCTGACTGTCGTTTTTTGACCCCAGGAATGTGATGAGCAGCCAGGAGGTTGTAGACTTTATTCAGTCAAAGATCAGCCAACGTGATGAAAATGGGGAGCTTCGGTTATTGTCATCCATTGTGGAAGAGGTGAGTCTGAAGTTAGAGGAGGGTACTTAGTCTACATAGCCACAACTTTTTTTCTCTTCGTTTGAGCTGAGTAGTATTAATGCTGGGAGTAGAATTAATCACTCACAAACACACTAGAAGACCTCGTGTCCCTGATACAGCCTTAGGCGTCAAAAATCAAAAGACACGTTGGTTTTGTGATACCGGCTACCGATTCCTTGTGTGTCAGCAAGGTTCCCTCCCAGGAAGGTGTTCAAACCCTGTGGCTAAACTACCTTTACCTTTTTGTAGCTGCTGGATCAGTGCCTGGCACCAGACACTTCAGGGGATGGTACAGGATGTGACAACATGACATGCATCATCATTTGCTTCAAGCCCCGGAACACAGAGCTCCAGCCAGAGAGTGGCAAGAGGAAACTTGAGGAGGCACTCTCCGTGGAGGGGGCTGAAGAGAATGGCAACAGTGACAAGAAGAAGGCCAAGCGGGACTAGCAGCTGTCCTGACCCTGCCCACCTGGACTGTTTTCTGAGCCCTTGGACCCGAGACTGAGTTTTTGTCCTTTTCTTTTAGCCTTAGCAGTGGGTATGAGGTGTGCAGGGGGAGCTGGGTGGCTTTCCTCAGCCCATTCCAAAGAGGGCTCTCCCTCCAAGCGGCAGCCTGGGAACCTCGCGTCCTCTCCAGCCTCCTCTTTACTCGGGCTCATCGGTCGGTTCTGTGCCTGTGCGCTGTTGTGTTGGAGGGAAGGACTAGTGGTTCTGATTTTTACTCTGTGAACACTTTATTTAAGGACATTCTTTTTTATTGGCGGCTCTGTGATCCCTAGCCGCTTGCACCCGCTCTCTGTTGTACACTTTCGAGCAACACTTTTTCAGACTAAAGGCCAAACAAAACCTAATCGTGCCCATAGTGTCCTTTTTTCTTCTCCTACCTTGACCCCAAACTGGACTGACTGTGGGGGCGCTGTTGGCGTGTGCCTGAGTCAGTCCTGCGCCCTGGGCGGGGAAGTGGAAGTGGTAGTTAACTCCTGAGCGGTTGGAGGCCGTCCTCACTCAGGCACGACTTCCTAGTTCGTACGCGGAGGGGGCAGGGTACCTTTTGCCTGGCTGGCCGGCCGGTTTAGTCCTGCAGTCTCCGATTGGTCGGCTAGCAGAGCATCACAATCACTTCCCGGTCACGCTGCGGCCGGGTTCCCGTTGTGCATCCCACAAACTACACGTCCCGTGCGGCTGTGCGGCGGCGGAAGCGGAAGCGGGTACGGAGGTACCAGCTGGTCTCCGGAGGGGGATAGGGGGCTCCATGAATGGAAGCGGCGGCGGCGGCGGGAGCGACCTGAGCTGGGCGCCGGGGCCAGGGCCGGGGGCTGCCCAGGGCCCGCACCGGTGTATGGGGGCGGCTGGTGGACCCTGAGAGCGAGGGCCGGCGGCTGGGCCGAACTGGGAGGGGCGGGGCCCGGCGGCCTCAGGCCGGAGGCGCGTCGGGCTGGAGCCGGTCACGATGCCCCGGAGGAAGCAAAGCCACCCGCAGCCCGTGAAATGCGAGGGGGTCAAAGGTCAGGGGTCAGGGGCCTTGAGCAGGGAGGAACGGGGGTGGGGTCAGTACAGTGGGCTCGGGTCAGGGTGGAGGGTCCTCCTGAGGTTTGGGGCGGGTGATCTGAGCTCCTAGCTACCTTCCAAAGTGCTAAGGGAACCCGAGAGGCTCATCGAGTGCGGGAACTGCGGTTCACAATGGCTGGCTCCCGGGTTCGGATTATGGGCACGGCTTGGGAGGGAGATTCCACCAGCACCGTCCTCTCTTTAGTGGATACTGAAGATTCCTTCGACGAAGGACCCGGGGCCCTGGTGTTGGAGAGTGATTTGCTGCTAGGCCAAGATCTGGAGTTCGAGGAGGAGGAGGAAGAGGAGGAAGGTGACGGCCACAACGACCAGCTCATGGGTTTTGAGAGAGACTCTGAAGGTGTGTTTAGGGGTCGTGGCTATTTGTGGTGACTCAAGCCTTCTAGAAGTCAGTGTCAGTGACCGAAACACTACTTCCTGATACAGCCTAGGACTGACTTGGCTTCCCATTTGGTTGCTTGGTTTGCTAAAGGGGTCCCTCAGCAGCATCAGTTGGCTGGGGAGAAGTTGTGGGTCGGGGCGAACGGTGGCCCGAACTCAGAGGTGGGTGACTCACGTGGTCAGAGTTAATGCCCTTTAATAACCTTGCCCCTCGCCCGTCCCTGTATGTGCACATCGAGAGCTTCACGGAAGGGCCTTGGGAAAACGAGCGACTCTCACCTGGTCCTTAACTGAGAGGCTCAGTCTCCACCCTTTTTAAGTCTCTCATCTCCCCCTTGAGTGTCTTTGTGTCAGGGAGAGAACCCCGTATAAAACAATCTGCCCTTCAGTGTAATCCCACTTTGTCCAAATGGTGTCTCCTTGAGATGGGCTCCAGTTTATAGTCAGCCTTACACAAAGCCAGTGCTTACTAAAAAGATCTCAGGGCCTTTGTAGTTTCTTTTCTTATCTCAAGAGTTAATGCTCCACATCAGCCTGCACCCCTGCTTCAAGCCCTTGATCTT
This sequence comes from Mesocricetus auratus, assembly GCF_017639785.1. Classification (NCBI taxonomy): domain Eukaryota; kingdom Metazoa; phylum Chordata; class Mammalia; order Rodentia; family Cricetidae; genus Mesocricetus; species Mesocricetus auratus. The sequence continues at coordinate 20,484,285 of NW_024429205.1, read as the reverse complement.
CTTTTTCACGTAGCGGAAATGGTGTAGGACAGCCCTAATGTCAACAAATTAGGCTCAGAGAGGTAGACAGGTTGAATGTTTTGAAGTCAGTGTAGGGGAATCCTAGATTCCTGGGAGAGATCTAAAAGTTTTGGTTTGGTTTTTATCAAACGAAGGGTGGGGCTGATAAGTGGGGCCATAAACAAGAAATGAGAATTTGGAACTTGGTCTTGAACGGTGTTGATTCCTTTCCCGTCCTTGTTTCTGTCTCACCAGGAGACTCTCAGGGGGCCAGACCTGGACTTCCCTATGGGCTGAGTGACGACGAGTCTGGGGGCGGCCGGGCACTAAGTGCGGACAGTGAAGTGGAGGAGCCAGCCAGGGGTCCAGGGGAGGCCAGGGGTGAGCGGCCAGGCCCAGCCTGTCAGCTGTGTGGGGGGCCGGCAGGTGAGGGGCCGTGCTGTGGGGCAGGAGGGCCGGGTGGGGGGCCCGCGCTGCCCCCGCGGCTACTGTACTCATGCCGCCTCTGCGCCTTCGTGTCCCACTACTCGAGCCACCTGAAGCGGCACATGCAGACACACAGCGGGGAGAAGCCGTTCCGCTGTGGCCGCTGCCCCTACGCCTCAGCCCAGCTCGTCAACCTGACGCGACATACGCGCACCCATACTGGCGAGAAGCCCTACCGCTGTCCCCACTGCCCCTTTGCCTGCAGCAGCCTGGGCAACCTGAGGCGGCACCAGCGCACGCACACAGGGCCTCCCACTCCTCCCTGCCCGACCTGTGGCTTCCGATGCTGTGCTCCACGACCAAACCGGCCCCCCAGTCCCACAGAGCAGGAGGGGACAATGCCCCGGCGATCAGAAGGTAAAGAGCCGACCACCAGAGATCCTGAGACATGGGTGGGCAGCAAGAGGGAGACACGGGTTGATAGCGCATGTCTATTCCCACAGGTGCTCTGCTCCTCCCAGACCTGAGCCTCCATGTGCCACCAGGTGGTGCCAGTTTCCTGCCGGACTGCGGGCAGCTGCGGGCTGAAGGGGAGGGTTTGTGTGGAACTGGGTCAGAACCGCTGCCAGAGCTACTCTTCCCCTGGACCTGCCGGGGTTGTGGGCAAGAACTGGAGGAGGGTGAGGGCAGTCGGCTGGGAACGTCCATGTGCGGGCGCTGCATGCGAGGAGAGGCTGGAGGGGGGGGTGCGAGTGGGGGGCCCCAAGGCCCCAGCGACAAAGGCTTCGCCTGTAGTCTCTGCCCGTTTGCCACTCACTATCCCAACCACCTGGCTCGACACATGAAGACTCACAGCGGTGAGAAACCCTTTCGCTGTGCCCGCTGTCCGTACGCCTCTGCTCATCTGGATAACCTGAAACGGCACCAGCGCGTCCACACGGGAGAGAAGCCCTACAAGTGCCCCCTCTGTCCCTACGCATGTGGCAACCTGGCCAACCTCAAGCGTCATGGTCGCATCCACTCTGGTGACAAACCTTTTCGGTGTAGCCTTTGCAACTACAGCTGCAATCAGAGTATGAACCTCAAGCGTCACATGCTGCGACACACGGGCGAGAAGCCCTTCCGCTGTGCCACCTGCGCCTACACCACCGGCCACTGGGACAACTACAAGCGGCACCAGAAGGTGCACGGCCATGGCGGGGCAGGAGGGCCCGCCCTCTCCGCCCCGGAGGGCTGGGCCCCACCTCACAGCCCGCCCTCTGTCTTGAGCACTCGGGGGCCAGCAGCCCTGGGTGCTACCGGCAGCAGGGCTCTCCATACAGACTCACCTTGAGCCAGGTTCTTTTACCTGGGTCCTTAGGAATTAGCCCTGTCTCTCCTGCGTTTTATACAAATGGACTAGAAACCACTTTCCCCTTCCTCCCCCGCTGGCCAGGGGCTCCACACAGACTAACCTAGGCACTATATGGACCAGCCTAAATCCCATGGGCAGGGGGCCTGGTCTTGGCTCATGTACTTAATTTAATGAGCTCAGTGATTAGGCCCCTGGATTCACCGCCACTGCTCCCAGGGGCCATGGATGAACTGGCTGGGGGACTGCCCAGCCTCTCACCTGTTTAACTTATTTCAGTGCTTTATAATAAAGGAAACACTAACAAAGCCATGTCTATGCGGAATTGGCAATGACAACCAGGCCTTACCCTTAGCATAGCCCTTGCTGTGATAGGGCAGTGAGAGGGAACCAGAGGTAGGCAGCAGTCAGGCTGAGTTTAATGATGGGGAGCTGGTCAGACCATTCACAGACCTCTGCCCACCCTGTGTCCATGGCTCGGCCCTAAGAAAGCCGGAAACAGCCCATGGGGAGCAATGGTGCCTCCCCAAGGCAAGTAGCCATGGTCCCTTGGACTTTGTGCAAAATACTAAATGCTAATTTGGCATCAAGGGCCAGCTCTGAAAAAGAGACACTGATCTTTTGTGTCGCCAGCCCTGGAAAGGGAAGGTAGGTTAGGAGGCCCCTGGCCAAGAGGAAAGAAGAGAAGTCGGAAGGGTAGGAAAAGACTCCGCTAACTTGGAGCATAGGCACAGGGCAAGTCTGTAAATTTCCTCTGGGGTAGAGGGCAGAAATCCAGGCAGCTGAGATTACAAATCCTCATCTCCAATGCCCTCGAAGGCGAAATTGCCATGGACGGCACTGGCACTGGCATCTGTGCTGGGACTGCCAATTCCCCGCAAGCTCACCGCACTCAGCTTACTCTGTAACAGAGGTGGGAGGTGGTCAGAGGGCAGCCTGTCAGCCCCTGTGGTCAACCTCACCAACCCAGAAACTCACTGAGAGTTTGACCATGGATTCCCGGCTGGCATCTGGTGACTCCTGGGAAAAAGGAGGCAAAGCAGTTAGACTTAGGAGCAGAGGCAAGACAAGGCAGGGCTGGGAGCCAAGGCTGACATTAACTTACGAGCAACGGTGGGGACTTCACTGCTTGCTGGCTCTCTGAACGTCTCAGGGTGCCCCCCACCCGCCGACGCAGCATCTGGGGACAGACCCAAGGTACTGGTAAAAGCAGGAACATTCTTCTCAGAGCCCAGCCACTCCCCTCCTCCTAAGAGAAACCTTATTCCTAGACCACCACAGCAGAGCACAGCCCCGCAGCCCCTTGCTCTCCCGTGCTGCTCACCTTCCTGATGCTGCCCCCCGACTTCTTCACCATCAGCTCGTCCACCATGGACTGTAAGCAGATGCTCATCATGATGGCCTGGGGGAAGTGGAGAGTTCAGACTGATTACATCATCCCTAGCCAGGGGTTTCCACTCACATGGAGCCCTGGAAGCCCAGGCCTGGGACTTGTGGGCTCCGAAGGAGCTCTGTGGGGGCTCACACCTGTGGGCTGGTGATGGTGACCCACTGCAGCCGGTCCTTGCTCATGAGGTATTCAAAAGCCAGTTCCAGGCGCACCTCACCCCGACCCCGGCTTGGACTGCTCGTGCCTCCACTGGGGAGTGGCACCTAAAAGAGGAATAAGGGTCAGGTTGATTCCATTTTGGTCAAGCTGTGGACCTCTGCAGCCTGGAATCTCAAGGCTTGCCAGGTCCCATGTCAGAATGCTTCCTCTCACCCCAACTCACAGAAGAAAGACTGATGTGCTAATGCCAGCCCTTTAGAAAGCTGAGGCAGGAGGATCATGAGTTCAAGGATAACTGGGCTACATAGTTCCAGGCCAGTAATAGGAACATAATTAGAAGCTGTCACAAAACAACAACAACAAAAATATAACGCAACTCACAGAGGAGGTGACCCGCCAGCACCTCATGCGGGTGACCCGGAAGGAGCCTTCTCGGAGCTGCTGGCCAGGCAATCGCAGCTGGAGACTGAGCTCACTGTTGCCTGCACTGACTACCACAGGGCAGTCCTTCTCTGGAAAGTCAGCCACACAGGCGTCAAAGCGTAGGTAGCCATAGTGCCGCAGAGTTTGAGCCAGCCGCAAGAACTGGAAGATGGTCACCAAGTGTGGTGAGTTACAGAGGAAGTAGCTCAGGCTGCTCTTGTAGGGAACAAGGAAAAAAGCTCACCTCCTTCTTGGAGACTTTCTCTTGCAGAGATTTGAGCTGCCGGTGCTGCTCTTTGGTGACCAGGATCCAGCCATGTTCAATATCCGACACCGTCTACATACAGTGGAGACAATGAATGGGAGCTTGGGGCTCCCAGTTAGCAGTTCCAACGAAGTGATCAAAGTGAGCTGACCACACGAGACCCATCTGCAGCGAGACCCTGACCTTATCAGTTTATAGAGGCAAAGCTGTGCCAGGAGCTCTGATAGTGCCCCGGAACTTCCCCATGAACTGAGAACCAGAGATAGGGCAAGGGTTCTGAGGCTCCAGCTCACCTGAGCATAAAGCAGGTTCAGGCCAACACGGTTCTCCATGACATCGTCATCATAGGCAGAGTCCCAATAACTGTGAGGCCAAGGGGTGGGAATGAGTAATGGGGCTAAGCTGGGGTTAGGCAAACAGAAGCAATTGCAACTATAGGCTAATTAACAGTGTACAATTGGGATGAATGGTGGGAGGTTTAAGGAAAACATCAGTGTCCTCCCTTGGCCAGAAGAAGCTACCTCAGCGTGTGCCCAGCAATCCAACCCGGGCCCTCTACCACTGTGCAGCCCCGCCCTGACCTCTTTCTGAGCACAATCTTATACTCATGACTCCGAAGACTGGTAACCGATACATAAGGCAGCTCAAACTCCTGCAGCTTCCGTACAACTACAGATTCAAAAAAGAAAAGTGGTCAGACTAAAGAGGAAGGGAAACCAATGGGAGTGCTCAGGGGAAATGCCCCATTCTGACAAGAGTCAGACAACCACTGCCGGAAGCAGTAAAGGCCAGAGACACTCACAAGAAAAGGATCCATCTTCTTTTTCTCGAACAAGGAAGAGACTAAAATACCCGATCAAGTCATCAGGAAGATCTAGCTTTGCAGCCACAGCCTGGAAACAGGAAGGACAGCTTATCCAACCAGCTGGTTTTAGTGGAGGGCTCAGGTGCTCACTGGGCAGAGGGCTGTGCGGATGCACCTCACCTCTAGCACGTCTTCGGTCTGATCAGAAGTTAGTACATTGACCAGAACTTTCTGTCCATTGCTAAGCAGCACTTCCAAGGAAACCTCCTCTGTGGGGACTTGCTGTGTCTCCTGTATGGACAAACAAGGATGGGAGGCCCTACCTTGTTAATGTAAGCCTAGGGCCCTGCTCAGATGCACCCTAACTTCCTAACCCCCTCTGATATGGTTCTTAAATTCAGGCTGGGCCTCCCTTAACTTCAGTGGTTCAACAGAAGCTTTGTTCCATTAAAAAAAAAAAAAGCCAGGCAATAACCGCGTACTGACAGTGACATGGTGCCCCATCAGGTTTTTCTCTTAAATATGGGTTACCTGTTGGGCCCGACGCAGAAAACTATTAAAGGTCTCGCTGCTCCCAAGCAATGGGTCTTGCCGAACTGTGGGGTCAAGAGAATGATATCTTAGTAACGTAGGCCTCACTGGGCGTCCCTGAGTCCTGGGTTGATGGTGGCCTGTCACATCCCCATCTGGCCTCACTTGACACACTGTTTGCATAAATTCTTTACCTGCCCCACCCTTGGCTGCAATCTAGTTGAGTCCAGTCGACAGAACTAGGGAAATTAACAACAATGTTAATCTAAACCATATCCGTCAGGGCGGTGGTGGCACACGCCTTTAATCCCAGCACTCGGGAGGCAGAGCCAGGCGGATCTCTGTGAGTTTGAGACCAGCCTGGTCTACAGAGTTCCACGACAGCCTCCAAAGCCACAGAGAAACCCTGTCTCGAAAAACCAAAAAAAAAAAAAGCATATCCTCTCACAAATCTAAATTACTCATAAAACTAGTATTATACTCATAGTTCCAGCTTGCTTTACTAGTACGGAGTTTCATATCCTTTGCCTTACTAATTAAGTACCCTCAGCCCGGAGGCTTCCTGACTGTTATTACAGGGCATATGACAGAGCCATCTGACTTACTCTCTCCCCAGGGTTCTCAGCACAGCCTAGATTTACCCATCCACTCACCAGCTTGCATGTACTTCTCTAACTGTTCTCGCCTCTGTTCTACCTCTGCAGGCGTCAGAGAGAAAAGCTTCTTTGGGGGGAATGCAGGAAGCACATTGGCCCCGTACTCCTTCCGAAGCTACGTGGAGAGAGAAAGAAAGTTCCTGAGTAAACACAGAAACTGAGAAGTGGCAACTGAGACTCACCAAATGCTCCCGGGTTCCCCTAACTACTCTAGGTGGTCATCTGAGAAAAGAGGACTTTGGAAGAGTCAGGATTTCATGGATCCTGGGTATAAATTCTTATGAATTAATGTGTATCCGCAGCTTCACACTGTGGGGTAGGTTTCCATGGCGTTCAGGAGCCCTCTGATTATCTAGCAAGGCTGTTCACTGAACCCTCACAGGAAGTAGAGGGAGCATTCATATGCACAAATAATAAAGTCACAATATGCTTGCTCAGACAGTGTGCTGAAGGGGCTTTGCTGATTAAACAATCCATTTTTCATCTGGAGACACTGAGACTCGAAGTTAGGGAACTTGCTCAGGATTGACAGCTAGCTGTCAGTAGATCCAGGGCTCTCTACAGAGTTAAATACAGAGCTCACCATCCGGTGAGAAGGTAAACTTTGCATCACAGATAACATGACTACTCAACAGTTCTACACTGAAAGGAGCCGAACCAACGAGAAATCAGCGAACGGTTTGTGTTAAGGAGGGAAACGAATTTCTAAGTTGCAGCTTGGGCTACTAACAGGGTTCGGTTTTTCCATGCAGGGACAAAGGATGAAAAAGCAATTAGCTCAGAAAAGGAGGAGGGTGTGATTAGAGGGGAGAGACAAGTGCTGTGGGAGACAGCTGCTTGGGAGACCCTGAAACATCACGCTACTCAGGCACGCCTTCCACCGTGGCGGCGACTAAAGGGGAATGCAAGGAAAGGGAATAAATGCCCACGGGCATGGAAGGGCTTGAAGCTGCACCCAGAGGGGGCTCTCCTCCCACCTGCTCGTGCAGCCCCAGGAGCTGGCTGTAGCGCACCCGACAGTGCAGGACTCCATTCACGTGAATGTTATAGGCCTGAGGACACAAGAGCAGGCAAACATCTCAGGGTCGAAGTCCGAACCACCTCTTGCCCGCAGAAACCTGGCCGGAAGTTGCCTGACAGATCCGTCTGTGCAACGTGCCGAGACTTCCCGGGATTTAGCCTGGATTTTTCCCCCCACAGAGCCAGTTTCCAAACAGAAGGCCCAGTTCAGGGGAAACTCGAGCGCCCGTGCGGCCAGTTTCCCTCCCGGAGATGACAGTAATGCCCACCACCAGTAGCGACCTGGCCGGGGGAAGCAATCGCCCAAAGAACCTATGGAGCTTGGGATGACTTCCGTACGAAGCTGAGACAAGAGATGGCTTCCAGGGAGGTTCGGAGGCTGGAGGCCGCTCCGAGGGCTCCGGCCCGTTATCCCCGCCCCGGCCCAGCTCTAGCAGCTCCTCACCACGTAGGCGGAGCCGCCGCTGTCCCCGCTGCGGGACTCAGTTTCGGGAATGGAAAAGTGCATGTTCCCTAAGGCAGAGCACCGGACTACCAGGGCCGTAGCGGCTCTGTTCGCTCGCCTCCGCCACTCAGCGCGTCTCCGCAGCCCAGCTCGCCATTTTGGGGGGCCTGAACTCCGAGGTGGGAAGGCTGTAGGACGTCGGCTCAGCGAGCAGCCACCTCGGCATGCTGGGAACTGTAGTCGAGAGCCAGAGACTAGCCTAATTGGCAACCCGCCGTCCCGTGGTCCTCACCACGATCCGTAGTCCGGGGCGGGACCCAATGCACGCCGGAAGTTGTAGTCCTCTGGGGATTAACTTCTCGGGAGGCGACAGGATCGCCTGCAGCCCAGGTGGCGCTGTAGTCTGAGTGACCTCGGCGGGAGGAGCCTGGGACCGACAGTCATGGCCGCGGTGGTGGTGGCCGTTCGCGAAGGTGAGTGAAAGGCTGGTTGCACCAACTGGTACAGGAGCAGATAAGCGCCGAATCGCTGGCGCGGAGCCCCGAGCGCCTTTTATGCCTTACCCACCGATTTTTGCGCATCTCCGGGCTCTGGTTTACATGATCTAGGGGCGCAGCTCGGTGTTGCTTGCCGGCTGTTCCCAGAAGGGTGACTGATCCTTTTCCTCCCCCGCCTGTCCTTTGATCCTGCCGCGCAGTGCGTCCCCACGCGGATCCCGGAGCGTCTCGCGCCCGGCAGCCGAGCTGTGGTCATGCCAACCCAGCAGCCTTTTGCGCCGACGAGTCTCCCCAAGCTCTCTCGGAGCCTCTCTGGCTCACTCTGTGCCCTGTTTTCTGATGCAGAATCGAGATCCGAGATGAAGGCAGAACTTTCTCCTCGGCCAGGGGTAAGTAGGGGAGACCTCCCACGTCGCCTGTCAAAGCGCCGCACGGGAAGCTGTGTCACCTTCATTCGGCCCCACCTCCCACCCCTTTTCAGTTCATTTCTCAGCAGAACCAGGTTTTGACAGAGCTTACCGGTATGTGACTATGGCTCTGAGGAAGTTTCTCTCCTTATGAGATGTGGACTTGTAACAGAGGTCAGAGAGGAGTAGGAACTTAACCTCATGAGAATCTAGTAAGCATCCAGTAGTGTTGATACATCTTTGGCATTGCCTGGGGAAGAGCAGTTCTGTGTCTGTGTCTCAGGCAGCGGGGCGGGAGATGACCCAAGAAGAAAAGCTTCAGCTTCGGAAAGAAAAGAAACAGCAGAAGAAGAAACGGAAGGAGGAAAAGGGGGCAGACCAAGACGTTGGCTCTGCTGTACCTGCAGCTCAGCGTCAAGGTGAGCGGACTTTTTATAGGGCTGGGGTAGGACGCCGGTTAAGGGATTTGGTGGGGGAGACAGAACAAAGTTGATTTAAGCAAGCACAGAAGAGGGTACTAGGAGGCAGAGGCAAACATGACTCTACCCTGGGCCAGCCTGGTCTACACAGTGAATTCCAGGCCAGCCAGCCATATAGAGAGACTTAAAAAAAAAGTCTAGATAAATTAAAAGGGAAACTGGTTGGGACAGAGAGATCACCATCCTTGGGCTTGGACCTTCTTCCCTGTCTTTAGGAGACCCAACCAGAGAATTCCCAGCACCTGGTAGAGAGTTGGGAGGCACTACTGGGGAGAAAGTTCCAGCTGGCCGGAGTAAGGCTGAACTTCGTGCTGAAAGGAGAGCCAAGCAGGAGGCAGAGCGGGCCCTGAAACAGGCAAGGAAAGGGGGACAAGGAGGGCCCCCTCCTCAGGCCTGCCCCAGCACAGCTGGAGAGACCACCTCAGGTATCTTCTCTTGTTAAAAGTCCGGGTACGCCAGTTCTTGTGCCAGCCTGGGCCCTTTTTACCTTGGGAGACAGAATTTAAAGTTTTTTCTGTTGACTCCATCCCTGCTCCATCTTGACTCCCCCTATTACATCTTCCCAACTTCCTAATTTCCTGCTGTTCCATATGTGCTAAAAACACCTGTCAGGACATACAGCATCTTGAAAACATACCATTAACTTGCAGGCGTGCAGCGACTCCCTGAGCACCCCCAGGTGGAAGGCCCCACACTTCTGAGGAGGCTTGTTAGAAAACCAGAGCGGCAACAGGTAGGAGTTGGGTTTGGTACGTAGAGTTGCCCTGGGCAAAGCAAATGTCTGGAGTCACTGAGTAGCAGCGTCAAAGAAATGAGTCTACCTTCTTTCCAGCTTTGTCCAGTAAGTTCTGAACTCTGAACTATTGGTCACATTCCTTTGGTTTGTCAAGGTTCCTACACGAAAGGATTATGGATCCAAAGTCAGTCTCTTCTCCCACCTACCGCAGTACAGCAGACAAAACTCCTTGACCCAGTACATGAGGTAGGAGGGAAATGGTTCTAAGGCTAGGAGGCTGTGGAACTTGGGGTTGAAAGTAGCTGGAAATTGGAGATGAGATGTGGGGTGGGGGTCCAAACCCAAGACAAAACCTAAGGAAATTGGGGGATCTATAGGAGTGAAGGACGTTCCTTTCATCAGGGGCGTGGGGCAGGAGGCACTCAAGTTCCCTTTAAAAGTGTGTGACACCACCGTCCCATCAGCATCCCCTCCTCTGTGATCCACCCGGCCATGGTGCGGCTTGGTCTGCAGTACTCCCAGGGCCTCGTCAGCGGCTCCAATGCCCGCTGTATCACGCTGCTTCGCGCCTTGCAGCAGGTACGTCCCGGCCTGTTCTCTGACTCTCCCCCACTCCACCTCAGCCTGTCTCCCCAAGGTCGTCTCTGAGACAAAGGAGGGACTCTCACACTCTGAACACTTTCCTAATGAAGCTTGCCTCTGTCCCACGTAGACACCTTACTTAGGTGGCATTTTGCTAATGAGATTGTGTGTTCTGTAGGTGATTCAGGATTACACAACACCTCCCAATGAAGAACTCTCCAGGGATCTTGTAAATAAACTAAAACCCTACATCAGGTGAGCAGGTCCCTTTGTATCTTTCTTAGGTCCTTCTCTATTTTTATCTTGCTGTTTTCTTTAAGCCCTAACCAGTTGCACAAACATGAGGTATTGTTTTTGCAGCTTCCTGACCCAGTGCCGCCCCCTGTCGGCAAGCATGTGCAACGCCATCAAGTTCCTTAACAAGGAAATCACTGGCATGAGCAGTTCCAAGCGGGAAGAGGAGGTGATGCAGGATTCTGGGAATGGGAGTTAGGATACGCAGCACATTCTGAACTTCCAGAATCCATGTGTTGACATGCCACACAGCCCTAGTCACTGCTTAGGGAAGTGCTTAGACATTCGCCTTCTTGGCATTTGGGGGCCAGTTGTTACATACTTATTTAAGCATATGGCATGATGATTTTTGTTTTGAGATAGCTCATGCAGTCTTCATTGTCCTGGAGCTTGCTATATAGACCAAGTTGGCTTGAACTCAGAGCTGCTCCCACCATGCTGGGCACATATGGTATGACAACCAGAGGGTGAATTATACCCATGTTCTCTCAACATTTAGGCCAAGTCAGAACTTAGAGAAGCCATTGATCGGTATGTACAAGAGAAGATTGTGCTTGCGGCTCAGGCAATTTCACGGTTCGCCTCTAAGAAGATCAATGATGGGGACGTGATCCTGGTGTATGGATGGTATGGTCAACACCTGACTGGAAAGCCTGGGGAGGGGCGGTCAGAGGAGAGGTCTGCCCTTGCCTTTGCAGACAGGCTGGCCAGCGGTTAGCCACTTTATATCATCTCTCTCCATCTCTAGCTCATCTTTGGTGTCACGAATTCTCCAGGAAGCCTGGGTCGAGGGCAGGCAGTTCCGGGTGGTGGTGGTGGACAGCCGGCCCCGGCTTGAGGGAAGGCACATGCTCCGTTCTCTTGTCCATGCTGGGGTCCCCACCTCCTACCTGCTGATTCCTGCAGCCTCCTATGTGCTCCCAGAGGTGAGGGTTCTCACGAGAAAGGAACTCCAAAGATGAAGGGAAAGGGTATAGTAACACAGACATAACCTTACCTTTTATTCTTACTCTGTTTTACATTTATTTATTCATTGTGGCAGGGCATGTGGGGCGCGAGGGGTGGGGGCAGACAAAGGCATCGTGCCCTGGCTCCCATGTGGAAGTCAGAATACGCTTGACGTTTGGAAGAATCAGGTCTTTCTTCCCACCGTTTATACCCTAGGAACTCAGATTGGCAGGCTTGGCAGTGACTTCACATACTGAGCCACCTCACTGGCCCTTACCTGTTTATAGTATTAGTAATATTTATTATCATTATGATCATTTTTCTTGAGACAGGGTTTCTCTGTGTAGCCTATTTTTGGGGGGACGGGAGTCTCATTACGTAGTCCTGGCTCACCTGGACTCACAGAGATCTGCTTGCCTTTGCCTCCCAAATACTGGAATTAAAGGCATAAACCACCACACACCAACACCTCTTATCCTTAATAGAAAAAAATGCAATTAGTTGCCCTGTAACCTGGTAATCTCAGCCCTTGAAAGGCAGAGGCAGGCAGATCTGAGTTCAAGGCCAGCCTGGTCTACAGAGAGAGTTTAAAGACAGCCAGGGCTATTCAGAGAAACCCTGCCTTAAAACAAAGAAGATAGAAAAGAAAAAAGCAGCTGCTACATGCAATAGCACAATTTAGTTATTACAAGGTCATATTAAAGAAGCAGCCACTAAAAGGAACGGGCAGTTTCCCTGTTCTGGGATGAGACAAGATGGCAAGTGTTCTCTAAAAGCAGCCAACAGGGTTGTTGCTTAGTGCTGCTATCCTGGACAGAAGTGGGGGCCTTGTTACATACTGATAGAACATGACATTTTTTCTTCCCTTTCCACACTGTCTAAAACAAACAGGTCTCTAAGGTGCTATTAGGAGCTCATGCGCTCCTGGCCAACGGATCTGTGATGTCACGGGTAGGGACAGCACAGTTGGCCCTCGTGGCTCGAGCACATAATGTTCCAGTACTGGTCTGCTGTGAAACATACAAGTTTTGTGAACGCGTACAGACCGACGCTTTTGTCTCTAACGAGCTAGGTAAGCGGAGCAGAACTGAGGCTTTTGGAGACCTGAGAAGACTTGGGTGGGGGAGGGGAAATGAAGCAAGACTTCTTTTCTGAAAGAGTGCTAACAGGCCTGCTTCTCATTGCAGATGACCCCGACGATCTGCAGTGCCAGCGGGGAGAGCAGGTGGCCCTGGCTAACTGGCAGAACCACCCATCGCTCCGGTTGTTGAACCTGGTCTACGATGTGACTCCCCCTGAGCTCGTGGATCTGGTGATCACAGAATTGGGCATGATCCCTTGTAGTTCTGTGCCTGTCGTCCTTCGAGTGAAGAGCAGTGACCAGTGAGGGGGAGTAAGGGCCAATAAAAGCCTTACTCCTTACCCCGTAGCTCTGCTGCCTTTGTATCCATCTCTTTGAGCATCGCTGCCTCTTAGGTCAGGAGCACACTCTGCAACCCTCCTCACCCACTGTGAGCCTACCTGTAGAAACCCTCCTCGGGCGGTTAGCTCCAGGCCAGTGCTTTAGAGCAAGATGTTTGTGTAGGCATCAAACATATTCATAGGCCAGGCACTCCTAGAGCTTTCCTTTAGTCCTAGCTGACGTAGCCTCGGTCTGTAAAATTAAAGGTCGGCCTGGTCTACATAATGAGTTCCAGGCCAGCTAGGGCTACAAAGCAAGGCCTTGTTTCAAAACCAACTACTGGGGGTGGAAAGGTGGCTCATTAACTAATTTCCAGAAGACTGTTTTCAATTCCCAGTACCCATCTGGTGACTCACACCTCTCTGTACCTGCAGTTCCAGAGTATCTGGTACCCTCTTCTGACCTCAGGCACCAGGCTTGCGTATGGTGACCATACACACAGACAAGATGCACATACACATGAAATAATAGCTGGAAATGGTGGCCTATGCCTTTAATCCCAGCATTCAGAATGCAGGGGCAAAAAGGTCTCTTGCTTTTGAAGCCCCCCTGGTCTACACTGCTAGTTCCAGGACTACATAGAGAAATCCTGTCTCAAAAACGTAAACATATTTTTAAATAAAAAAACCCTATTTTTTAAACAAAAAGCTATTCATGCTTTGAGCCATTATCACTAATATTTTGTGTAGTACCTGAGCTAGGAATGAGGTGTATGAATATGTCACAACTAGATATGGTAGGCTCATGCCTTTAACCACAGTGTTCAGATGCAGAAGCGGACAGACCATGTCAAAAAGCCAAGGGCTACAGCTGTAGTTGTAGAGCACATGTTTACCTTGAACATCCTCAAGCACAAGTCCTACCCTTAATAAGTTGTTGTCTTTTCATTTATTTATTTATTTCAAGAGAAGCGTTCTCTGGCCTCAAACTCACAGAGATCTGCCTGCCTCTGCCTGTGGAGTGCTGGGATTAAAGGTCTGGTCAATTTATTTTTATCTATTTAGGTTTTGAGACAGGGCCTCTATGTAGTCCTGACTGCTATGTAGACCAGGCTGGCCTGGAACTTACAGAAATCTGCCTGCCTCTGCCTCCCTTGGTGCTGGGACTAATGGTGTTTGCCACCATCACCCATTTTTTTTTAATTTCCATATAGTTCACAGAGTTCACAGCAATTTTCATCATTAGATGCAACAGTTATCAAAACTTGCCACTTTTTTTTCCTTTGACACAAGATCTCATAGCCTTGAACTATGTAGCTGGTGCTGGTGACCTTGAACTCAAGCTACTTCCCAAGAGCTGAAATATGCCACACTTTTTATTTTTATATCATTTAATGGGGGGGCCACACCAAGGTGGCAATTAGATGACAATTTCATCTCTCCAGACCTTATTGTTTCCCTTGCTGAAGTCACTGTACAGTAAATCCCAGACATTAGTTGTTTTCATTCTTGCAGACTTCAGTGTGTCTCTTAAAAAAATACAGAAGTTCACACATACCACATAACACTTCCTTAGTATTATCTAGCCCATAATCAAATGTTCATGGTTGTCTCAAAATTGACATCTTACAGTAGGCTACTTTGAATCAGAGTCGGAACAAATTCATATACCCGCTGCTGTTTTTCTTTTTTTGGTTTTTCGAGACAGGGTTTCTCTGTGGCTTTGGAGGCTGTCCTGGAACTCACTTGGTAGTCTAGGCTGGCCTCGAACTCACAGAGATCTGCCTGCCTCTGCCTCCTGAGTGCTGGGATTAAAGGCGTGAGCCACCAACACCCAGCCTTTTTTAAAATTTATTTATTTATTATGTATACAGTGTTCTGCCTGCATATCAGAAGAGGACGCCAGATCTCATTATAGATGGTTGTGAGCCACCATGTGGTTGCTGGGAATTGAACTCAGGACCTCTGGAAGAGCAGTCAGTGCTCTTAACCTCTGCGCCATCTCTCCAACCCCAAAGTTTTTTGGTTATTTTATAATATTTTATTTATTTATTGTGTATACAGCTTTCTGCCTACAGGCCAGCAGAGGGTACCAGATCTCATTCAAGGTGGTTGTGAGCCACTATGTGGTTGCTGGGAATTGAACTCAGGTCCTCTGGAAGAACAGTTAGTGCTCTTAACCGTTGAGCCATCTCTCCAGCCCCTCACTGCTGTTTTTCATGAGCTGAGCTAGGATATGGCTCGGAGCTGAGTATTTAACTGCCTGGTCTATAGATCTTGGGTTCCATACCTGTACTCAAAAGAAACAAAAATGTGTCTTTCAGAATGACCTTCTACTCCCTTCCCACAAGACAGGGTTTCCCTTTGTAACAGCCCTGGCTATCCTGGAACCCTCTTTGTAGACCAGGTTAGCCTCAAATTCACTCAGATTCACCTGCCTCTGACCACCCCTCCCCCATCCCCCAGTGCTGGGATTAAAGGACCTTTTTCTTTCTTTTTTTTAAGTGGTGTCACTTAACTCACTTCTCTAAGCCCAGTAATTTCCTATTCACCTTTTTGGTAGAGATACCTAAATGGGTTGAGCTGATTCATATTGCTTTGTTATCAGGAAGCAAACAATCATTTGTGATTTTATATTTAGAGTGTGGCCTGACATTTTAAGGTTCCCCTGAGCCTTTTATTTAGTGGTTTTATCCAATAATAATAGTTATTTGAATAATTTCACTGGAATATGAATGTTTTTTTTCTCTCAGACCTTCCATATTTAGTAATGACAATCATTTTAAAGGGTGTGATGGCGGCGCATACCTGTAGTCCAGGGACTGTTGAGGTAGCAGAATCATGAATTTGTGGACAGCATAGGCTGCTACATAGCAAGAGAGCCTACTCAAAAAAGAAAGGGGTGCGGAGTAAGAACCGAACAGCAGTGTGTTTTCCTAAACTCTAAATCATATGGAAGGTAGGGTAAACCATTGTTTCCTGCGCTTTCTCGATTTTATTTTTCAGACAGGGACTTGTCACACAACCCAGGCTATCTTTAAACTTATCTTGGCCTTCTTTAGGATTCTTGGCTTTGGACCACCGTATTGGTGGTGTTGTAATTTAAAACACAGCGAGCAAGAGGAAGATGATATATGACAGAGCTTGGGTGGAGGGATTTTTTGGGGGGGGGAGTGAATGGGGAAGAAGGGAAGGGGAGAGAGGAGACCAGCCTCTGGGGACAGGAGCAGAAGAGAGGCAGAGAAAGGAGCAGACAGACAGATGGAAAGTGGACAGGGCCCTCTGAAAAGGGAACAGTGAACGTGTACAGGTGGTGCTCTTAGTGGCTGTAGCTGAGAGTGTATCCTGTCAGAACCTCAAGGGCAGGCCAGTGCAGATGCCTGAATACTAACAGCGGTATTTTTTTACTTTTAGGTCAGTATGAGCTTATGGGCTTTTTAGATTGAATGTACCACTCAGTCATCAAATTTAAGCAAATCAACAGGGTCAGTCTCATGCTTAGAAAGGTAACTATTGCTGGGCAGTGGTGGCACACACATTCTTTTTTGTTTTTGGTTGTTGCTGTTTTTTGAGACAGGGTTTCTCTATTGTTTTTGGAGTCTGTCCTGGAACTCGATCGGTAGACCAGGCTGGCCTCGAACTCACAGAGATCCGCCTGCCTCTGCCTCCTGAGTGCTGGGATTAAAGAGTGCTCCACCAACTTCGTGACTTCGAGACCAGCCTGGTCTACAAGAGCTAGTTCCAGGACAGCCTCCAAAGTCTCGGGAAGATAGAGAGGGAGAGAGATTGTGTTCATTACAGAAGTAAATGTCTGGAGAGATGGCTCAGAGGTTAAGAGCACTGGCTGCTCTTCCAAAGGTCCTGAGTTCAATTCCCAGCAACCACATGGTGGCTCACAACTACTGGTAATGAGATCTGGTGTCCTCTTCCGGCCTGCAGAGACACATGCAGACAGAATACTGTATACTAAATAAATAAATCTTTTAAAAAATCTGTGACTCTCTACACAATGCTGAGGAACCAAATCTAATAGGAAGAAGACATCCATTCAGAATGCTGTATTTGGGCATAAGGGGATATGAGAGAACTGGGCGTCCTCTGTCTCTCCCATAGGTTTTTACTGACTCCCACACTCCCCAGCCCTCCCCCCTTTTTAAAAAAAGACAGGGTTACCCAGGTAGGGTCTTAAGTCCTGGACTCAATAAGGACTACTGGTGGGAGTCGATATATCCTGCTTTTCATATAGTTGAGGCTGCTTCCAACATCCAAGTATGACCTTGATCCAAGTATGATCCTCTCTCCCAAGCGCTGGGAATAGAAGTGTGCACCATTATGCCCAATTTCTACTTTTCCTAAATCTCCATCCAGGAGGATTAATGGACAAGACTATTTGGAAAAGGAAAGGCTGCCTTATTCCACCCTCCTCCTGGGTCTGGGCAGACCTGCAAAATGTATATGGTTTTACATCGCACGTGATTCCTCCTCATCACAGGCCACCTCCCAGGGACGAGGTGGCAGTAGGGCTGAGGATCTCCTCAGAAGCTCAGCGTACCCGCCTAGGCTAGGCTTGCCCCCTTTTTATTTTCTTCCTGTCTTTGCTCATTCACTAGCAGCAGAAAAACCAGTAGATCCTCTGTGGGTCTGCGGCGAGGGTTCGTCTCCTCGTCTGTCGAAGCTCGGGGTTGCAGTTAGGAATCAGTGCGGTCTGGTTCAGCTCGCCACAAGGCCATCAACCTGGGTGGGAATGGCTGGTCGGAACGTTCGGCGACGGCTAACACGCGACAACCTAACCCTCAAAGCTTGCAGCAAGGCCGCTGGGGAAGCCACGGTGCCGCGCAGGCGCCGACCTCCCCTTCCGGTTGCTGAGTTTCCCAGAAGGCCCTGCTGTGTACCCGGGCCGCGGAAGCCCGGCTCCAGCTCGCGGGCGTCGGAGGGCTCAGGCCGCGCCGCGCAGCGCCGCGCTGCATTATGGAACACGGAGTTTAATAGAAAACTCGGAGGGGAACGCGCTCTCGACCAAGCTGGCGTTTACCTTGTGCCGGGGGCGGGGCAAGGAAGAGCCGCTCAAGATTTCGTCATAAAACCGCGACCCGACAGGCGGCGCCATCTTCGAACTTGGACTTCCGGAAGGACTTTGGCGCGGGTGAGTGTACCGCAACGGGGTGTGCGGGGGACCCAGAATTACTCCTCCCCTTGGTTCGCCGCAGCGCTAAGGCACTGGGAACCGACTCCCGATTCCGCGCTTACCCCCGCGCAAGGCAGCGCGCCTCCCAGCCTTTGCGCGCATCCAGGAAACCGTCGCGCTCTCTCTCTCACCTCAGCCCCCACGGTGGCCACTGAGCATCCCCCATCTCTGCCCGCCTGTCTCACTCTCTTCCCCCACGCGGTGCGTGTAGCGCCGTAATCTGGGTTCAGGCTTCCGCGCTGCTTCCGTTGCTCCCCTTGCACTCGGTAAACCTGCCGTTGCCCTCAGACTTAGGGATCAGGGCTCGCCTGCTGCCCAGGCTAGAGGAGAAAGCTGCCCCCACGGCTGGGACTGGGGAATGGCAGGCGGCGGTGTCTAGACTCTTGGCAGTCAGTCCCCTCGTTGTGCTCGGTCCCCTCTTACTGCGTCCCAGCATTTTTCTCCAAGTGGCTCTAACCCCGGGGGTTGTGCCCCGCGCGCTGCAACCCCATTGGCGCAGCCAAGGGCCAGTTATGTTTCCTTGTCTGGTCCTTTTATCCCGCGGCAAGTTGGCCGTCTACTGGGCAAGACAGAGATGGCGATTTCAACCCCACAGGAGGTAATTCACTTTGCTGGATAGGTTTAGGATATAATCAGATATGTTTGCCCTTGGGGACATGTTGTTACATAAATTTAAGTTAATCTTTTGCTAACGTTACCTTTTACAGTTATCAACTGTAGTGCCACTTTCTTAATAGTTTTAAGCTGTTCTACTTTTCAAGTTTACACTCCTTAGTCTCTAGCAGTATAAACTGAAAACATGAGTTGAAGGTTTCTGAGCCAAATGAAAATGTTCGTTTTTGTACCAGTAAAATTCACCAGTTGCATGATAGGATTACTTTGGGGGAAGAGTGTATTAAACCAGTGTATGTGAAATGATTCCGTGTTTATGATGTAGTGTTATCTAATTGTTTTTCTTTTGCCCAAGTAGTCAGGTTAGCAGCCTAAAGCAGCAAAGAAATCAGTTTGGGATGTAAAAACTCTAATAAGAATTTACTGAACATTTCTTCCTTACTGTCTGTCCAAAATTTGTATAGTAAACTCCTAAGTAGAAATTACACCACTCAGCCAGGAGGTGGTGGCACACATCATTAATCCCAGCACTCTGGAAGCAGAAGCAGGCCGATCTCTGTGACTTCGAGGCCAGCCTGGTCTACAGAGTTGAGTTCCACGACAGGCAGGATACACAGAGAAACCCTGTTTTGAAAAACGAAAACAAAAAAGGAATTAAACCACTCACTGCTATTGCCTTTCACAAGAAGTGACTCTTAAAAAGGATTTTTTTGCCGGGCGGTGGTGGCGCACGCCTTTAATCCCAGCACTCGGGAGGCAGAGGCAGGCGGATCTCTGTGAGTTCGAGGCCAGCCTGGTCTACAGAGCTAGTTCCAGGACAGCATCCAAAGCCACAGAGAAACCCTGTCTCGAAAAACCAAAAAAAAAAAAAAAAAGGATTTTTTTATGTTGAGTCACTCAGTGAAAAAAGTTATGAGTTAATTGTTGTATTTACCATGCATCAAATTTGAATACTGTTTAATAGGCAAGAGCGTACAAACTTTCAAAGAAGATAGATTTTTGTCTTAGTTTACTACAGTCAGAATACTATTTTGTTGTTGTTGTTAATTTATTTTGCAAGGCCTTTATGTTAGACAGATTTTTAATTCCAGGTTGGCCTTGAACTCCAGATCCTTTAGCAACTGAGATTACAAGTATTCACCACCATGGCCAAAGAAATCTTTAAACGTTGTAGTTAGAATCTGTTTCATAGCTATAGTTACCATAGTTACTTAATCTCAAGTTAATGTTTCACTGTTGTAAATACAGCCAGTCTTTTGATATCACACTTTTTATCAAAGTCTTCCTCCCTCCTGCCCTCTCTGTGCTTGGAATACTAGACAAGTGCTTTACTCCTGAACTCTTTCTCTAGCCCATAGGAAAGAATGGCATGTTGTTGCCTTCACATGGATGACCTCCCAGCTTAGCAAAGACTTTCTCAAACCCGTGTTTCTTTATTTTCTGACTCCAAGTGTTTTTTGAGAACTTCGAAGTGGGGCTGATGCCTTTTCCTCTATAAGAGACATGTGTCAAAAGTACTGATATGTACATTTGTTTGCTTTTTGGCCTCAGTAATTCTTTTGTTTGTTTGTTTTTTAAGACAGGATTTCTTAGCCGGGCGTTGGTGGCACACGCCTTTAATCCCAGCACTTGGGAGGCAGAGGCAGGCGGATCTCTGTGAGTTCGAGGCCAGCCTGGTCTACAAAGTCAGTTCCAGGACAGCCTCCAAAGCCACAGAGAAACCCTGTCTCGAAAAACCAAAAAAAAAAAAAAAAAAAAGACAGGATTTCTTTGTGTAGCTTTGTAGGCCAGACTAGCCTTGAACTCACAGAGATCCACCTATCTCTGACTCCCGAGTGCTGGGATAAAAGAAATGCACCACCACTGCCTGGCTCTGGTCTTAATAATTCTTTATCGATCTTATTTTTCTTGTGCACAATAAGCCATCTATTTATTTATTTATTTATTTATTTGTGTGGGGGGATGTTTTGCTTTTGTGTGTATCTGTGCACCACTGGAGTTCTGGTTGATTGTGAGCCACCATGTGGGTGCTGAGAACCAAATCCAGGTCCTGTGCAAGAGCAGCGAGTGCTCCTAACTTCCGGGCCATCTCTCCACCTCCCTCATCCAGTAAGCCTTCTTTTGTTTTTTGTTTTTTTCAGTAAGCCCCTTTTGTTTGTTTGTTTTTTCAAGACAAGGTTTCTCTGTATTGTTTGGAAGCTGGCCTTGAACTAACTCTGTAGACCAGGCTGGCCTCGAACTCACAAAGATCCACCTGCCTCTGCCTCTCAAGTGCTGGGGTTAAAGGCATGCGACACCAACACCCGGCCCAGTAAGCCTTCTTGATGTCTAAATTGGGGTCTTCCTTATTTCAGTGTTTGGAGGGAGGAGAGTGTGAGAGGAGACAGGGTCTTGCTGTATCCCTGATGGTCTGGAAGTCTCCATTCTCTTGCCTCTGCTCCCTTCTGCTGCTGGAATTACAGGTGCCAACCACTACTCCTCCCTCTCTTCTATTCAATTTTTTTGTTTTGCTTAAAGCCAGGGCTTGCCTAGAACTCCTGATGTACACCAGGCTGGCCTTGGACTCACAGAGATTAAAGGCATGTGCCAATATCCCCAAACCTCTTCTGCTAAATTTTTGAAGTTTTTTCTGTTCCCATTTCTTCTTAGTTTGTGAGGCAAGACCTCTCAAGTTTCAAAGGCCAGTTTTGAACTCCTGATCTCTTCCCAAGTGCTGGGATTACAATTGTGTGCCATCACACTTGTCTTCCTTCTTTAAACATAAATTACTTAAACCAGGGATGGTGGGACACACCTTTAATTCCAACAGAGGCAGGCACATTTCTGTCCATTCAAAGCCAGCCTGGGCAACAGAGTGAGACCCTATCTCAAAAACAACAACAAAGCTGGTAAATTACTACTTCTTAGCCCCTCACCTCTCCTCCATGTATGTCATTTTTTGTCACTAACTCCTCCCTCTTGGCAGTCTGGCTTTTCTCAAACCTGCCCTTCACCTCACTTTTTAGCAGTATAGTTTTAATTTGCTGTTTCTCTTCCTGTGGATTTAATTTCTAAGAATTTATTTTTAACTTACTCCTTTCCCTGTGGCTTCCAGTTTACTTAAACCACCTTGCCATTGTTTTCTCTTGTTTCCTAGATCCTGTAGTTTTTGTGTTTGCTGAAAATTTTCTTCTGTTTTCTGGAATAGTTCTTTTGAAAGGTACTTTTCAACTTTTTTTTTCTTCCTGTCCTGTCTGTACATAGGTCCCACATTGGATCCTTTTTTACTTATGGGTTTTGAATGGGTTACAGGTCTTCTGTTTACCAAAGAACAATGGCACCATAGACAGTATCTTTAGCATATGAGGTTGCACCGTATCCTTACCACTTGAGTTAGAGAACTTACTGCTGCCATGTTATAAGAAGAGGGGTGGGGGCTTTAGCTTGTATATTTCTTTTAGAATTTATATGAGCACATGTTTTCCATTGAGGCTGATGAATTCTTTATCTTTTAGTTATATCTCAAACTGTGGAGGGTTACCTCCTGGGATTTGAGCTATTTCTACCCCTTGTCAAAGGCAAACAGATAGTCTTGACCAAAAATCTACCCTTACAGAGTTGTATTTGCTCAAATTTTTGGTTTGTGATCAGTGTTTTACTTCTGCCAGTCTTCTTGGGCTGTGGTTCTATATCTAATTTTTCTGGGTTCATAAAGATTCGGGACACGTTAGTCCACTATTGGATGTGAGAAAGTTCTCTTAATGTGATAGGATGATCTTTAACTGTATTGCACCCCCTCTCCTCAATTGAAGTGTAACACTGATGGCTAGGTTCCAGAAAACTCTTACTCTGCTTTCTTTCTTTCTTTTTTTTGTTTGTCTTGTTTTAAGTCATACATGATCTCATATAGCCTAGGCTAGCCTTGAATTACTGCCTCCACCTCCCAAGTGCTAGGATTTCAAAATGTGCCATCCCACTTAGTTCAGTACAACTCTTATTTTTAAGGAAATCTGTTCCTTTACTTCACAGAAATGGATGTTAACTCTGGGTAGCCTACTTTTGCTCAGTTTTATTAGTATCTGGCAATAGTAACAGTTTTAATAGCCTATTTTGGTCTCAATTTTAATAGTGTGTGGCAACTCTGTATGTTTAGGAATCTTGCTGTATTCTACCCCACACTAGTCCCAGACTCCATAGTAACTAGGACTTTGCACTGCACCGTCACACCTGTTTGGCAGCTGTTGTTTAGTCTGTTTTTAGGAAGTTAACAATTCTTCCCTAGAGATGCATAATTTATGTCTCTTTTTTCCCTTGTGGTGGGAAATCTGAATATGATTTATTTGGAGTTTTTTTAGTAAGAACTAAGTTAATTGTATATTCATTTCTATATTCTTATGAAGCTATATGAGGTTTAAGTAACAAAACATTTAGTGTTATTTGGCACATAGTAAGCAAGTTAATAAACGTAGCTTATTATCTGTTTACTTATTTATTGTCTGCTGCACGATAGAATGTAAATCTCAGGAAGGTAGCATCTTGCCTGTCTTTTGTTGTTGTTGTTTTTTTTCTTTTCTGAAACAGGGACTTGTGTGTAGCCCAGGCTAGTCCCGAAATCACAGCATCTCTCCTGTCTCAGCTTCCCAGGAGCTGGTATTGCAGGTGTGCACTACTGTGTCCAGCTCCTTGTATGTCTTATCATTTACTAGTTCCTAGAGCAGTGCTTGACATAATAGTTTGTGTGTTGTGGGTGCATTTATTTATTTATTTATTTGATAAGGGGGCACATGTGAGCATGTGGAAGTCAGTACAGCTTGTAGAAGTTTGTTTTCTCCTTACGGCATGCCACGTGGATCAGGGGGATTGAATTCAAGTCATTAGACTTGGTAGCAAGCATCTTAACCTACTAAGTCATCTTACTACCCCAGTAGCTATTTGAATGAATGAATGAATGAATGACAGTGATCAGTATGCTTGGGTTTCTGGTTGTGCGGTGAAGGGGGAAAGAGAAAACTCTGAGCCTTTACATATAGCTTCTGTGTTCCACTCATTGCTATATCTCTGTATGCAGGGCAGCCATTTTGGGGGGTGCTGATGGATACCTGCGGGGTCGGCTATGTTGCCCTGGGGGAGGCCGACCCCGTGGGGAACATGATTGTGGTAGACTCTCCTGAACAAGAAGAACTAAACCAGCTGGATGTCAAGGCCTCTTCAGAAACATCCAGTGTGGAGACTTCCATCGAGATGTCACTACCCACTCCTTTGCCTGGATTTGAGGGTTCTTCTGACAAGAGGAGGCTTTCTCCAGAGCAGGAGAGCCTCACCAGGTTGGAGCAGCAAGGTATGTGCCTTGCCCTGGCTCTTCTTGTCTCTCCACGCTTAGATTAGGATGAAAGAGACAGCATGTTGAACTCGTGGGTTCTGACAAAGTTGGGTACTGTGTACTGCACTTGAAGGAACTTTACCCCAAGCCCATCTCACAGGCCATGTTCTTCTCCACAGATCTTTCTTCAGAGATGTCAAAGGTCTCAAACCCTAGGGCCTCAAAGCCTTCCGGGAAGAGAGGTGGTAGGACACCAAGAGGCCCTAAAAGGCCTCAGCAACGTAAACCTCCATCCACCCCTCTGGTTCCTGGTCTCTTAGATCAGTCCAACCCTCTGTCTACCCCTATGCCTAAGAAACGAAGTCAAAAGTCCAAGGGAGACCTGCTACTTCTCAAGTTGTCCAAAGGCCTAGATCAGCCAGAGTCTCCACATCCAAAGAGACCCCCTGAGGACTTTGAGACCCCTTCTGGGGAACGACCCCGCCGAAGGGCTGCCCAAGTGTAAGGATTGTGGGGCACAGCCTGGTGGAGGGGTGGTGGCGGAAGGAGGGGGAAGGTGGGGCAGAGGTTGGAGAGATGGGAAGACTGGTGAGGCATCAGGTAAGTAGGGTGGTGTCTGGGTTCTGGGTGGGGCAACCCTTTGGCTCTTAAAGCCACTTTTGTGGTATGTGTTGCTAACTTTTGTATCTAAGTGATTTCTTTCTGTACCTCATACTCCATCACATTTTTGTTTGTTTTGTTTTTGTTTTGAGACAGGGTGTCGCTGCCTAACCCAGGTTGGCCTCGAACTTGCGATCCTCCCACCTCAGCCTCCCGAGTGCTGGGATTGCAGGCGTGCGCCACCACACCTGGCTCTCCATCACATTTTTCACAGACTTCCCCCAGGTCTTCATTGCTTTTACCACTCGATATATTTCAGTGTTATGTGCCTTTGCTTCTTTCCCTGCCCTTTACGTTCTATGTGGGGGACTCAAGAGTGAGTTGGCCTAGAATTAGAAAACCTAGACTCAGATTCCTTGGTGTCTGGCTTGCCTATGCCAAGTCACTTAATTTTCCTGGATTTCTGTTTCTGCATCTATTAGAGGGAAGGGGAAATTGGCAGCTGCTTCACAGCATTACTGGGATAATAAAGTCTGGAAGTGTGGGCTCTGCTGAGTGCTTGTGAGCATGGCTCTGACTCTACCCTGTCCCACAGGGCACTTCTGTACCTTCAGGAACTGGCTGAAGAGCTCTCAACAGCCCTGCCTGCTCCACTGTCAGGCCCTAAGAGTCCCAAGGTGAGCAGTCCCACCAAGCCCAAGAAGACCCGACAAGCAGCCTCTCAGGGTGACGAAGATGGTAGCGCTCGGGACGAAGACTTCGTTCTTCAGGTGGAGGGTGAAGATGAGGAAGAGAGTGAAGCCCCCAGTGAGAACTCATCTGATCCTGAGCCTGTTGCACCCCGAAGCACCCCACGAGGACCCTCTGCAGGGGTAACTAGACTAGACAAAAAAGGGTGGGAAAGTGGGAATTTTAGGAGCGTCTGAGTACCCAGAGGATGACTCTGATGTCTCATAGCAAAAACTAGTACCAAAAAAGGGGAAAACTTCAAAACTCTGATGTATTGGGGAGTCTATAGTGGGGAGGGACAGGGGGACACAGTGAATAAGATGGTTCTCTCCAGAGTATTTTTACTAGGATCCTGCCTCTACTGAATGCTACAATGACTTAGACATGGGAGAGGGGGACTAGCTGCTCAGATTTCACAGAGGAATGTCGCTTGAGCTGGGCCTTGAAGGGCAAGAACAGGTTTCCAAGGCTGTGTTTCCCCAGAAGGTGATTGCAGCGGGAGAGCAGGGAGAGATTGGTAGAGAGGGTGGAAGGTGAAAGGACTTAAATTGGTAGGCGCCAGCACATGCTGCTTTTTTGTTTTGTGTAGACTGGTGTTTAGCTATGGGTATTGTGTCCCCCGAAACTGGAGTTACAGACAGGCGTGAGCTGCCATGTGGTTGCTGGGAATTGAACTGAATCCTCTGGAAGAGCAATCTATGCTCTTAACCGCTGAGCCATCTCTCCAGCCCCAGTTTTGCTTAGCTTTTGACTGTGATAAATATACATAACATAAACTTGTTATTTAAAAATGTACAATTGTGTGGCTTTCTCAGAACTTTCTTCTTTTTTTCCGTGGCACTGAGGACCGAACCCAAATCCTCGTGCACAGTAGGCAAGTGCTCTTCCTGACCCATGTACCAGCTCTTTTTTTCTTGTCTTTCGCTTTTCCATTTTACATTTTGAGACATGGTTTCACTCAGTTTCCTAGAGTGGCTCTAAACTTACTCTGTACCAGGCAGGCCTTGAATTTGCAATCTTTCTGCCTCAGCCTCTTGAGCAGTTAGGATTAACAGCCTGTGCCACCAGGCCTGACAATTCCCAAAACTGTTCTTAACATTTCCAGCTAGAACTGTAGAATTTTTTCCTTTTCTTCTTCTTCTTCTTTTTTTTTTTAAATATTTTTATTTATTTATTGTGTATACAGCCTTCTGCCTGCATGCCAGTGGAGGGCACCAGATCTCATTCAAGGTGGTTGTGAGCCACCATGTGGTTGCCGGGAATTGAACTCAGGACCTCTGGAAGAACAGTCAGTGCTCTTAACCTCTGAGCCATCTCTCCAGCCCCTTCCTTTTCTTCTTTTGGGAGGGGGGTAGTTCAAGACAGGGTTTCTCTGTGGCTTTGAAGGCTGGCCTGGAACTCACTCTTGTAGACCATACTGACCTTGAACTCACAGAGATCCGCCTGCCTCTGCCTCCCCAGTGCTGGGATTAAAGGCGTGCGCCACCAACACCCGGTTTACAGAATCTTTTTAAGTATTAAAAAAAAAAACCACTAGGACAAGCTGCAGTTGACATCTGGAGGACAGCTTTCAGTTATCTAGATGAAAGGTTGCAGGGCCCTAAATCAACCAATGGAGAAAGCAGAGGTGAGAACCCATTAGGGAATGAAAGAAAGGAGAGGAACGGGTGAATTCCAGCTGTGGGACAGCATGCAAAGTAGGTGTCAAGGACATGTTGAACTGCTGATGGGTGGGGTGGGAGGTGCCTGTGAGCCATGAGCAAGCCCCCACTATAACTGTCTGGTCTCTAGTGTGTGGGCCATGAGCAAGCCCCTACTATAACTGTCTGGTCTCTAGTGTGTGGGTCAGGGCTTCACTTGCCCTGAGTGCACATTTAAGGAGCGTGAGACCTTCAGTAATCAAGATAAAGTGTATATATGTCTGTGTGTATATAATAGATTTTATACATACATACAGAATATTGTCCAAATAGTGTGTGGGTACTTGAATGCTACAGAGTGAGTATGGAAGTCAGTAGCCAACTCAGGGGAATCTGTTATTTCTATCATTGTGGGTTCTAGGGATCCAACTCAGGTCATCAGACTTGGTAACAAGCACTTAGTCTGCTGAGCCATCCTGCCAGTCCTAAAAACTAATTTTGTACACACTTGAGGTGCTTTCTTAGACATAGCTTAAGCTGGTCTTTGACTGTTTAGTTCAGACTAGTCTCAGACTTGACCCCCTTGCTGCAGTTGTCTTAGTACTAGCATTACAGGTGTGCACCACCACGGCCAGCATGGACAGGAGCTTGTTAGGTAGGCACACGTGTACTTGCCCATGTGTGTATGTGCATGCCTGTAGCAATGTGTGCTATGGTGTGAAGGCTAGAGGTAGATCTTGAATGTCTCCCTCTATCATTCTCTACTGTATTTTTTTAAATTGGATCTCTTTCTTCTCCCAAATGCTGGGGTTACAGTCATGAGCCACTGTACTAGAGATCTATCTATCTATCTATCTATCTATCTATCTATCTATCTATCTATCTATTTTTGATTTTTCTTTTTTTGCCTTAGTCCTTAATATGGCTCTAGACCTACAGCTTATAGAAATGTTGTGATGGAGCCAAGTTTATAATGCTGTGAGCTTTGTAATTGGGTGATAGTCATCTCTGGAATATGGGTGAGACTGCAGGACTGTATGTATAAAGAGAGGGAGGGTATTTAAAGGAGTACTGGATGTGGGAGGAATCGGTAGCACTGTCCCACAGGGCAAGAGTTGCAGGAAGTATATGAGAATCGTCTGAAGCAAATGTCGTTGAGACTGGAGAAAGCTGACCAGAGACTGCTTGATAGGTGGAGTCAGTCATTGGAGCACATCTTCTTAGATGCTGAGAGGGGAGTTAGGGGGATATGTAAACACCAAGGAAAGTTACTAACCAAGAAAGAAAGCTATCTACTGGGGTGTTCTCTAATCTAAAATGTGTATGTTTTCTTTAATTTGATCCTCAGAAGCAGAAACCACACTGCCGGGGCATGGCTCCCAATGGCTTACCCAATTACATCATGGCTCCTGTTTGGAAGTGCCTGCACCTCACCAAGGACCTGTGAGATATGGGGACAGGGACTGAGGGCAAGGGGATGGAGGAGGACTACAAGACCATGTAGAAAGAGAGCCTCCCTTGCTTGTGTGTGGAATGTGGTGGTGTCTCTTATTACTGAGAGACTCTGTTAAGGGCAACATCTCTAGTTCTTGACCATATTTCAAGTGCTGGTCACTCCCACCCTCACAGAACATGGTCTTAAGACAGTGCTTTGTGGAGTCTCTCTGTGCCCATTGATGATGCTTCTGTCTCTCTAGCCGAGAACAGCAGCATTCATTCTGGGAGTTTGCTGAATGGATCCCAGTAGCCTGGAAGTGGCAGCTGTTAACGGAACTGTAAGTTGGGTTGACATCTCTGAAGCTGTGTTACTTTGTGTTGCTGTGCTGGGTCACCCCAACAAAAGCAACTGTAAGGAGAGAGAGCGCGTTTGTTTTGGCTCACAGTCAAGGCACCAGTGCGTCATGCGGGGGCGTCCTGGCAGAGTGCTGAGGCAGCTGGTCGCTCTTTATCTGCAGCTGGGGGGCGAGACCAGTGGGTACCAGTGCTCAGCTAGCTTCTGTTTTCTGTAGTTCAGAGTCCAAGCCTGTGGGCTTTGAGGAAGAATTGTCCCATTTCCATCAGCCTACTAACGAAAATGGCTTACAAACTTACCCAGAGGCCATCCTTCACAGGTGTGCCCACAGGCTTGACTAATGAGTGATTCTAGGTCCTGTCAAGTTGACAGTATTAACCACTACAGAGGCCTTGAAGGAGAGGACAGACAAGTGACAAAGAATTGTTAGGTATACATGGGAGTGAAAGTCTTCTGAGCTCAAGCTGATGTTTTTGCTTCCCACAGTGAAGCAGCTCCCTACCTGCCCCAGGAGGAGAAGTCTCCCCTGTTCTCAGTACACCGTGAGGGGATTCCTGAGGACGGCACGATCTACAGAATAAACAGGTAAACATAGTCACGTGCTTTTTTGTCTGATTCTCCAAGAGAGAATAGGGAGAACGAATGTTGTAAGAGATAGTGGATTAGTCCTGTCCTCTCCTGAGTTCTGAGGTTAGAGTCCAGCTGTAGCGGGCTAGTCCTCTCCAATGTACAGTGTTAACTTTCTCTGCGTGCTGGGCTGAGAAAAGTTTGGGAGCCTTGGGCAGGCCAGTTCACAAGGTGACATGCATTTAGCATGAACAAACAACCTCATCTTTGAAGATGAGCTGGAGTTCCTTTCTGAGAGGGAAAGGAGGGAGTTGGGAGCTGTGGCAGAGTCTTGCTCCAATCACAGATTGATTTTTTTTTTGGAGTCTCACATAAGCGGATCATACCTGTTGCAGTGGGACTTTGCATTTTGTCCTTAAATTCCCTAATATGTCTTTACTCTCTAACTTTTCTCTAGATTTAGCTCCATCACAGCACATCCAGAGCGCTGGGATGTGTCCTTCTTCACAGGAGGACCACTCTGGGCTCTGGACTGGTGCCCGGTGCCTGAAGGATCGGCAGCCTCACAGTATGTGGCCCTTTTCTCCAGCCCAGACATGAATGAGACACACCCACTGAGCCAGCTTCATTCAGGCCCTGGGCTGCTGCAGCTCTGGGGCCTTGGAACATTGCAGCAAGAAAGCTGGTGAGGTGGGGCTGGGACACTGCCCCAGACAGGCAGTGGGTGAGGGAGAAACACGGCTGGGGAAGGGCTTGCATTGGGCTGAGACAAGACGAGGAAGTGGAGCTCTGTGAGTCCTAGGCTCTTCCTACCTACTATTTCCCATGTTTCTCTCTCCAGTCCTGGCAACAGGGCCCACTTTGTCTATGGGATTGCCTGTGACAGTGGCTGTATCTGGGATCTCAAGTTCTGCCCCAGTGGGGCATGGGAACATCCAGAAACCCCTCGGAAGGTACTTGTAGTTGACAGTGGCCTAGCTCTGGGAGGGAGTTCTTAGAGTTGGAGGAAGGAAGGTTAGAATGTGGTGGGTGGTGTTTTCCAGCAGTCTGTGTGGTGATCTAAGGGACAGAGCCTCGGGTTTTCTGAGAGGCACCTGAAAGTAGCAAGCCTCAGCACAGATCTGCTCTCATCCCATAGGCTCCTCTCCTGCCTCGCCTGGGTCTCTTGGCCCTGGCCTGCTCGGATGGGAAGGTACTGCTGTTCAGTCTACCGCATCCTGAGGCCCTCCTGGCTCAGCAGCCTCCAGGCAAGTCGCACAGCTGCAGTGGTGGTAGCCAGAGCTCTCCAGCCTGTCTGCCTCCCGTGACTCAGTACAGTCTCAAGCATGAAAACGTAGTCAGTCAGGCTTTTATGACGGTACTATGACTCCAGTTGTTCATTCTTTTCCAGACTAGCTGTGCCCTCTCAGCGTTTACCAGTCACTTCTCCCTCTTCCATACTCTGTGAACCCATAAGTTGACCATGCAAAGAATTGCTAAGGGGTGAGGCTGACAAGTGGGACTCACCTCCTCTGTCCTATGTTTTCCCCTAGTGCTGGTCTCAGGGCCTCTAACCCATGTTTAGACAGTATCTTTTTTTTTTTTTTTTTTTTTTTTTTTTGGTTTTTATGAGACAGGGTTTCTCTGTATTGTTTCAGAGGCTATCGGTCCAGCCCCGGCCTCAAACTCACAGAGATCCTGGGATTAAAGGCGTGCGCCACCACCGCCCGGCTAGACAGTATCTTTTAGGAGAGTCAAGAAAGGCAGATCCTTTTTTTTCCCCCAACAGTGCTGAGTATTTAAGAGAGTATATGGGTTTAAGCCCTAGGATGCTTTGTGTTTTGTCGTCTGATGGAGGAATAGTTTGAGGCGGAAATAGGAAATCAGGCATGTCCAGCCTTGTGATATGATATCATCTACAAAGTTCATTTCCATAGTTCAATTACCAAGAAAAATGAGAACTCTGGTAATACTATTTCGTGTTGAGCCACATTCTTAGCTATTCTTAAAGATTGGGAAAGCCTCATAGATAATTTCTTGAGAAAGTTTGGAGATAACAGGGGACTTGGGAGGCAGTCAGGTGGGTCTCTGTGAGTTCAAGGCCAGCGTGGTCTACAAATTGAGTTCCAGGCCAGCCAAGGCTCTGTAGAGACCTGTCTGAAAGGTTTAAATGTAAAGGAAGGCAAATAAATGAGGATGGTGGCTGGGTGAATATGGGCCAAAGCGGGGTTAGTTTGTGTTTTGAAGCAGAGTCTCATGTAGCCAGCCTGGCCTTGAACTTACCATGTAGCTGAGGATGACTTTGAACTTCTGTTCCTACTTCTTCTGCTTCCCATGTTCAGAGATTATAGGTCTACACCACTACACCTGACTTTATCTACTTAATTAACCCTTGAAGAGGAGATAGTAAAGCATGTTTACATAGAAATGTAGGAACACCACAACCGGCGAATGTATCTCTAGTGCACAAATAGACTTCGGGGGGGCCATTCCCCATGGAAGGACACTCTCTTAGCCTAGATATACAGGGGAGGGCCTAGGCACTGCTCCAAATGACTTAACAATCCCTCATGGAAGTGGATGGGGGATGAAATGGGGGTGTCGGTGGGGGGCGTGGGAGGGAGAGAGAACTGGGTTTTTATATAAGGAAAAAGAGAGAAATGTAGAAACAAGTCTGTAAGGAAAGTGCAAGTGGTTAATGGGGGGGGGAACTGAGCAAATGAGCAGAATTCTAGAAACAGCAAAGAAGAGAAGACCATGTAGAGGAGTTAGTGGTTCTCACAGAAGGAAAGCTAGTGTTGGGGAAGAAGGGGGCAGGTGGAGATCGTGAGAGAATGAAGGAAGGGCATTGCCTGGGCCTGAGACCCTGATCTCAAAGCAAGGCCTGCGTAGGAGCTCAGCCCTGTGGATCCAAATCTCCAGCTGTTTGTTCTTCTTCCCTCACAGATGCTATGAAACCTGCCATCTACAAGGTGAGTGGGAAACCTGTTGTCTTAGAGGCTTCATCTTCCTAGAGCCTTATTTTACAGATTCTACAGTGACTCTTTCACTTGTGAAAAGTATCCCCTTCTGGATTAAGAACTGATTTGAAGCCAGGAGGTGGTGACGCACACCTTTAATCCCAGCACTCGGAAGGCAGAGGCAGGCGGATCTCTGTGAGTTTGAGGCCAGCCTGGTCTACAGAGCGAGTTCCAGGACAGCCAAGGCTACACAGAGACTCTGTTTGCAAAAAAACAACTGATTTGAGGGGGCCGGAGACAACTTGGGTTTGATTCCTAACACCTGCATGATGGCTCACAACCAACCATAACTCTGGTTCTAGGAGATCTGACCCCGCCTCTTCTGACTTCCTTGGGCATGAGACACACACATACACACAGAGGCCACTTAGACACATAAAATAAATCTGATTAGTCTTATTTCAAGCAGTAGGAACCCCTAATTGTAATCTTATCTCTTTTACTCTTACAGGTACAGTGTTTGGCAACCCTTCAGGTAGGGTCTGTGCAAGCATCAGACCCTTCTGAGTGTGGTCAGTGCCTTAGCCTGGCTTGGATGCCTACCAGGCCCCATCACCACCTGGCTGCAGGATATTATAATGGTAAAAACCAAGACAATTGCACTTTAAGCTTTTTATATGTGCATGGATTTGTGTTGGTTTTTTTTTTTTTTTTTTTGGTTAAGAATGACATATTATAGTTGAAAATATTCAAGCTTGGCTAGAGAGACAGCTCAGCAGTTCTATGCATTTGCTGCTCTTACAGAGGCCCTGGGTTTGGTTTCCAGCACCTACCTCGTAGCTCACAACTATCTGTAACTCCAATTTCAGGGGATCCAAAGCCCTCTTCTGGGCACTAGGCGTGCACATGGAATAGATGTGGCAGTGTTTCGGTATAACTTACCAAAGCAGGCAGCCTAAGCCAAGCATTGAGGCTGATAACTACTGTCCCAACACATAGGAGGCGGAGACAGCATGCTGTGAGTGTAGTGTGAGGCCAACCTAGGCTGGATACTACGATGCTGTCTCAAAAGAGTGTGACACTGGGGGTGTAACTCCATCCCCATGAGATGAAGTACTTTCCTGGTGTGCATGAGGCAAGTTTAGTCCCTAGTGCCAAAACAAAAAGGCAACCCTGAATCTGTTGGGTCTGTTGGTTATAGTTTGCCAATTGCTATTCTAAAGGGCTTTTGGTTTGTTTGGTTGAGATAGGGTTTTATGTGTGTCCCAGGCAGATTGTCCTGCTTCAGCCCGCATGCGGAGATTATAAGCATGTGCCAGTATCAGCAGATGTGCACTTTTAAAACTCTTACTCTGAGGCCCAAGAAGTGACTCAGCATGTGCTGCTCTTACTTGAATTCAGTTCCTGCACTCACATCAAGCAGCTCAGAGCCACCTGCAAATCCTGCTCTAGGAGATCCAAAGCCCCCTTCTGGCATCCATGCACTCACATAGACGCACACCCACACACAGACAAATACACATAATAAAAAGTTTAAAAGTCTCTTTACTTGTAGTTAGCAGCTGTCAGATACACTCAAACTGGAACTTCAGATGCACGCCCAGAACTAAGCTGTCGCTTCTGGTTGATGTCATGTTGGGTAGTTGAACTGGGAGGGAGAGCTCAGTGGTCATCAACATCCCTACTCTTTGACTGTAGTTTGAATTTGAGAGCAGGAGAAAAAGTCTGGGTCCCAAAGAAAGAAATGAGAAAATGGAATCAAAAGCCTTCCTTTAATGCAATGGTTCTCAACCTTTCTAATGCTGCAACCTTTAAACACAGTTCCTCGTGTTGACCCCCAAACATAAAATTATTTTGTCATTACTTCATGACTGTAGTTTTGCTACAGTTATGAATCATAATGAAAATATTTTTAGAGATAGAGGTTTTTCTTTCTTTTCTTTTTGGTTTTTTGAGACAGGGTTTCTCTGTGTAGCTTTGGAGCCTATCCCAGCACTCACTTTGTAGAACAGGTTGGCATCAAACTCACAGAGATCCGCCTGCCTCTGCCTCCTGAGTGCTGGGATTAAAGGCGTGCTCCACCAATGTCCTGCCCTAGATAGAAGTTTTTCAAAGGTGTTGTGACCCACAGGTTGAGAACCACTGCTTTAATGCCTACATATTCTATCTCTACTTTAGGCATGGTGGTTTTCTGGAATCTTCCTACTAATTCACCCCTCCAACGGATACGTCTCTCTGATGGTTCTTTAAAGCTGTACCCCTTCCAGTGTTTCCTAGCCCACGACCAGGCTGTTCGTACAATTCAGTGGTGCAAAGCTAACAGGTACTCGATGAGGGGCTGTGGGGGAGGCTGCAGCAGGCTGACTCTTCCCTAC
Organism: Mesocricetus auratus; assembly: GCF_017639785.1. Lineage (NCBI taxonomy): Eukaryota > Metazoa > Chordata > Mammalia > Rodentia > Cricetidae > Mesocricetus > Mesocricetus auratus. Next base: position 20,449,732 of record NW_024429205.1, on the reverse strand, counting down.
TGGCTCTGATTTGGTCTCCCGTCTTTTCAGTCATTTCCTGGTTTCTGCGGGGAGTGACCGGAAAATCAAATTCTGGGATCTTCGGCGACCTTATGAGCCAATAAACTGTATCAAGCGCTTCTTGAGTACAGAGCTTTCCTGGCTGCTTCCCTACAACGGTGTCACGGTGGCCCAGGACAACTGCTATGCCTCGTACGGCAAGATGAAGATATGAGTTCTGGGGACAGGCCCTAAGGGTTGGGGCACAAACTGGGGAAAGGAGGGTTGGGTTCTGGGTTATTTTAATTCTGTAAGAAAAGAACTTGCTCTTAGAAGAAGTACAGTTCATTTTATCTCTTTCTCTTATAGTTACGGGCTCTGTGGAATTCATTACATCGATGCTGGTTATCTTGGTTTTAAGGCCTACTTTACTGCTCCGAGAAAAGGCACCGTCTGGGTGAGCCTCTGCTTCCCCAAGCTTCAGTATGCAAGAGATGCTTATTTGCTTGCTTTAGTAGTCAGGGCATAAGGAGGAACAGTATGTGATCATCATTAAGGACATGAGTTATTTCTTTATCCTCAACCTCAGACTGTATAGTCGCTATCACAGGAATGACTGAGTGGATGGGTGAAATAAATATGTCTCTTCCTATTAGAGTCTTTCAGGTTCAGACTGGCTTGGGACAGTAGCTGCAGGAGACATATCCGGGGAGCTCATTGCAGCTATTTTACCTGATATGGCATCAAACCCAATTAATGTCAAGAAACCTGCAGAAAGAAGATTTGTAAGTATATAAACATCTATCTATTAGGTCATAATCTACTTGCCTTGTCAACTCTTGGTAGAATGCAAACTAGTGCTTGGTCTCCAAACTCTGATAGTGTCCTTGTAGCAAGGAATTAGATATATTCTCTGCCCTACTGGAGCTGAGCATGCTTTTCTAAAAAAAGTTGTTGCTATCATTATATTATTCTGTATGTGTATGGGACATGGTGTACATGTCACGGTTTATGTGTGACCAGAGGACAACTTTTGAGAGCCATTTCTCCCTCCACCATTTAGACCCTGGAGATTAAACTCAAGTTACCAGGGTTAGCAGCCAGAGCTTTCCTCATAGCCACCGTACTAGCCCTAGTGGTTTGTTTGTTTTCAAGACACAGTTTCTCTGTGTGACAGTCCTGGCTGTCCTGGAACTCACTCTGTAGACCAGGCTAGCCTCAAACTCACAGAGATCCGCCTGCCTCTACCTCCCAAGTGCTGAGATTAAAGGCATGCACCACTACATACTGGCTTTGAGTGTATTTTTATACACTCTTGAGACTTTGCCACAGTAAATCAGTTTACTTTCTGCTTTTGTGTTGAGTGTTTTAAAGTCTAGTCTCAGGTGGTGGTACACACCTTTAATCCCAGCACTTGGGAGGCAGAGGCAGGTGGATCTTAGTGAGTTCTGAGGCCAGCCTGGTCTACATAGTGAGTTCCAGGATAGCTAGGGCTATACAGAGAAACCCTTCCTCAAACAACAACAACAAAAAACCAAAAGGGAAAAACCAGTCTACCTTAGGCTAGAGAGATGGCTCAGTATATAAACACTGGCTGCTAAGCCTCTGTGAACTGAGGTGTCAGTCCTTCGGACCACAGGATAGAAGAAAGAATTGAAGCCCAAAAGTTGTTCTCTGAACTTTTATTTAAAAAATAAAGATATAGCCAGGTGGTGGTGGCACACGCCTTTAATCCCAGCACTTGGGAGGCAGAGGCAGGTGGATCTCTGTGAGTTCGAGGCCGGGCTGGACCGACAGCCTCCAAAACAATACAGAGAAACCCTGTCTCATAAAAACCAAAAAAAAAAAGATATGACACTAATCCTGTGTCTTCTCCTAGCCCATATATAAAGCAGATCTGATAGCTTACCAGGACAGCCCTGAAGACCAAGATTCCTCGACCTCCTCTGAGACCCCCAATCCTCCCAAAGCGAGAACTTACACTGAGACCATCAATCACCACTACTTACTCTTTCAAGATACAGATCTGGTAAGTTGTGGCTCCTAGTGGGGGGGGGTGGCATTAGAAAAGGTAGATTCCAGGAGATGCTAAGGAATTCCACTTCTGTTCCCCAGAGTTCCTTCCACAACCTGCTCCGTAGAGAGCCGATGTTACGCATGCAGGAAGGAGAGGGACACTCTCAGCTTTGCCTGGACAGGCTGCAGCTTGAAGCTATTCACAAGGTGAGAGCCTTTCTTACAACTTTCAGACCCTCTGTGCCTGCGATCAGTAAAATGTGAGACTAAATGGCAGCAGAGATGGCTAGAGGAGAAGCAGCCTTGACAACTTCTCCTGGGTCATGATAAAGGGCCCATTCACTGACTGTCTCTTGTGGTCCAGTCCTCCTGATGGTGACTTGTTTTTTCATTTATTTGGTTGGTTGGGTTTGGGTGTTTTTGAGATAGGGTGTCTCTATGTATCCCTGGCTGTCCTGGGTTGACCTCAAACTCACAGAGATATAGATATACATCTGCCTCTGCCTTCTGGGTACTGGAGCTAAAGGTGTAATGACCTGTTTTTAAAGCTCACATGGCTAAGACAATCCCTGAGGCTCTTTTTGGTTTTCTGTTCTCTCCACAGGTACGTTTCAGCCCAAACCTGGACTCCTATGGATGGCTGGTATCTGGGGGGCAGTCAGGGCTGGTTCGGATCCATTTTGTTCGTGGACTCACCTCCCCGCTGGCCCACCGTGTGCAGCTTGAAAGCCGAGCCCACTTCAATGCTATGTTCCAAACCTCCTTTTCAACTGAAGGGCCTGGTTTCTCTCCAGCTAGCCATTGCCTTTCCCCCAATCCCTAGTCTGGTCCACACAGAGCTCTTGGATTGAAGTCTGACAAGAACAAATGGCCCCATGCACAAAGCATAGGACCTGGGCCCTTCCCGGACAGTGATGGTGCCTAAATCTTTAGACCTGTCTGCCCAGAGCTCCTTAATCCCTCTCCTTTCACAGACTTCTATGGTCACAGCTCCCTGCAGGTAGGGGGGCTCCCCCTCCACAACAATTCCTATGCCTAAAACCATGGCTCACAAGAAACACTCAGGCCTGACCTAGGCTTGGGAGTCAAATTGCTCATATTGAGCATATTGTGAAGGAGGTAAAGCTAAGTAAAGGTACTGGGTGTTTTTGAGACCACTTGTGAGTGGGTGTTTGGAGAGTCGGAAAGGATATCTTCATGAAGGCTCCTGTCCATTTCCAGGACTTGATGTTACTGCCTTCTGTTCTTCCTCTTTAGAATAACCAACACACAGGCCCAGTGGGGGTGACAGTAATTTATTGGACTGAAGCTGCTCGTAATATTTTAACTGAGGAACACCATAAACTTTCTACCAGTAGAACAGCGGCCAGCTCTTAATGGCTCCTGCTTATGAAATATTCCCAATCATTGGTCACTTGACACTACTTGAACACTCTTAGATAGTAGTGTTTTTTAAAAAATTTTTGAAGCTGGGTATAATGGTGCACACCCGTAATGCCAGCACTTGGGAGGCCGAGGCAGGAGGATCACAATTTTGCGTTCAGTCTGGGCCATCTCATAAAACCAAAAAGTAAGAAAAAAAATCTTCCTTTCTATCAAGTCAAGATTATACCTCTATTAATTTTACTAATGGGTGTTAGGAGATGTAGTCATTCTTCCCTGTGAGTGCCCTTTTCAGTACTTAACAGTAGCTATCATGTGTTTCCTAGCCATTTTTTTCTCTAGATTAAATATCTTTAGTTATTTCAATCATTCTTTTACAAGTCATGATTTTTGATCTTCATGATATGGTCACATTGTTGACATATTAAACATGTTTAAACTCTGTATACAAAGTATTTAGAACCCAATAATGTATTGTCATCTGGATAGAGTCCTCTTGTGGGTAGCTGCACCTCACATGACTGATACATACTGCCTCGGAAGCACAGGCAGCCCCAGTGATGTGAAATCTCCAGACCACAGCCATGGGACATGTAGGGTGCAGGCTGAGGTTTGGAAGGAAGTAGTTAGATCATCTTAGGAAATAGGAAACAAACAGGGCTCCTGCTTCCTCTTGAAAGAGATGCATTCTAGATTAGTGTTACCTGAAACAAAACCTAGACTTTAGAGCACTCAAGATTGGTCTGTCATGTCTGGGAACAGCTTTCTGCCTGAGTAGTATAGAAGATTTGTCAAATGCCAAATCTTTCGGAAGAGAACCAAGTAGTTCAGTCCCTTGCTGTACAGAAGAGGGAGCAGACCTGTAGGGAACTCAGGTCCTTAAGCGGCAGAAGGAGCACAATGCACGCTGGTGGGAAGGAGCCAAGTGTTGTACCACTCTGTTGTGACCCAGCTCGGGCTGCGTCAGGCTTGCTTTCTGAACTAATAAAGAAGTGCCTTCCATTGCAGAGAAGCTTGGCTCGTCCTGCAGAGCAACCCCTTGACACAGCACATCCGTGTTCCCCTACTTCCAGTGGGAGAGGATGTGGGGCCTGGGGATTAAAGGCTGAGGTTGTAGGCTGGTGCCAGCAGCCCTGCTCCTGGTATTGAGTCAGCCCTCATCTTGAACTCAGAAAAAAATGCAGGCGATGTTTTCTGCTCTGTTCTTTTCCCTTTCCCTTGGACCTTTCCTCAGTTTTCTTCCTTCCCAGTGTACCCATCCACCTAACCCCATTGATTCCTGTTCTTCCGTTGTGCCTTAGTTTGTTGCCCGCATCACCTAAATCCTGGTCATCCTTCAAGATGCTATCTCAGGGCTGGGGTTGTAGCTCAGTGGAAGAGCATGTGCTTAGCATGTACAAGCCCTTCCTTGTATACCCCATACCCCCTCCCCTCAGAACAAAACAAAAGCGATCAAATTTCAGTAGGGAACGTTTTTTGTCTTTCTCCAAAGAGGGGTAGGGTGGACAGGGCCGGTGCTTCAGAAAAGGCTGCATGGGTGTTTTGGGTTCCTTACATATGTTGTCGAACTCTGTGAGGTATACTCTTTTATGTATGTTAAGCAATCTGAATAAGGTCACATAACTACCAAAAACTACCACTGAGATCTGAACCCGTAACTTCCAATCCTGCACATTTGGTCCATTACATCTGCTGGTGTAAGTTCCTTTTCTTTACACAGGAATCTGAATTCCATTGAGTCCTTATTCTCTAGTAGCTAGTAGCATTCGCCCTCCAGTAGCCATACAGGAGTTGAGTGAATGAGCTGGCCTAGGCAGAACAGGAAAATTTAGCTTTCTCAAGACTTGCGGATGGATACCTGGGGAAGGTAATTGCAAGGCTTTGGGTGTTGCAGCTGGGAGACTTAGTTCCCTAACTGGTTTTCAAACAGGTGTATGCCTCTTTGCTTAAGATGACTCTTTAAAAAACATTTTTAAAAATTGGGTCCCCTCTTGCACGTTTCTAGAATATAAGGAACCCTGGTAGGCACACTGCAAACTCATGACAAAGGCTGGGCAGCCTCGATTACAGAGAGCTAACACGGGTGCTCTCAGATTCTGCTATGCCACTGGATCTCGTGGAAGTCTGCATGTTGAAAAGTATTTCATACAAAGCTTAACATTTTGGTATGAAGCACAAAAGCAAGTCCGAGTCCAGCTTTAAAGTTTCCAAACGAGGGAGTCCAGACCGGGCTAGCTCCGGGAGACTGGGATAGTGGGGACCTCTGGGCTGGGAGCCCGGGACCAGACAGGTATAGGGAAGCACACCCCACCGGTGTTTGGTGCGCTCAATGACAAGGAGGCTGCCCACTAAGTGGCCGGTTGAGTCATATTGCTGTAAGTATTTAGGGCCCCATGCACTAACATTTCCCCTGGACACGCCAGTGTCCAAACCGCAAGATTCATGCGGGCGGAAGGGGCGGGGCCCGATGCGGAAGTCCCTCGGCCAGCGCCGGTCACGTGGGAAATGGTTCCACGCATTCCTGGCATTCAGGTGAGTGGAGGATTCTTGGCTGGCAGTGTTTTGAAGCGCTGTGAGCCGTAAGCTCCTGCAAGTCATGTGACCTTCCAGACCCAGCTCGTAGTTTATTTCCGGTGTGGAGTTGCACTTTGGATGCAGCTTAGTTCCAACTTAACTAAACTCTGGATAGACGCTAGAGTAAGCCTGACCTCGTGAGCTCTGGAGGCCCGCAGGCCGCCTTGCTTTAGGACCCGGTTTGGGGCGGCAGAGGCAGCCTCTGGGAATTCTAAAGTTAGGCGACTGTCTCTTCTCCAGTTGTCTAAAGTGACCATGAGGCAGAACACTGCCCAGTAAGCAGCCTTTCTGAGGCTTCTGTCACTTGCAGATTTTCAAAGTGGAGAGAGTGAGCAAAGGAAATGGCAGGCGTGTTCTTTACTGTGAGGAGGGCCAGTGGGAGTGACTTCTCCTCTTGGTTTGACAGGAGGCATGGCACTCTGGCGGGCATACCAGAGGGCCCTGGCTGCACATCCGTGGAAAGTCCAGGTTCTGACAGCTGGTGAGTGTCTCTCTGGGACCAGGGTGACTAGAGTGGCTGATTTGAGGAGGAAGAGGCCCACATTACGGCAACTACTTCTTCCTACTTAGCCCTCCTGAAGGAGCTGACTTTGTCCCGATCTGTTCTGTTTTGGAAGGCGAGGTCCCAAAGCTATTCCTAAGATGTACACACTGGGGCGCTAGAGAGATGGGCCAGGTTAACAGCACATACTTGCTCTCCTGGAGGGCCCAGCACCCTTGTCTGGAACTCCAGCTCCAGAGAGATCTATCAGTCACCTTCAGCCACTTGGGGCACCTGCACTCTCGTGCACCCCACACACATAATTTAAAATAATTAAAGGCGATAACAGTAGATCTGAGAGAGAGAGAGATGCACACACAGTTCTGCCCAGTAAGACTTAGAGTCCTCACACACCTAAGTAATCCTTTTGCTTGCTTGTTTGCTTGTTTCTCAAGACGGTTTCTCTGAGTAACCCTGGCTGTCCTGGAACTCTATAGACCGGACTGGCCTTAGAGGTCCATTCGTCTCTCCCTCCCAAGTGCTGGGATCAAAGGTGTGTGCCACTGCTGAATGGCTTAAGTAGTCCATTCTTAAAAGCATTGCCCCCAGGAGACTGCCCACTTTGAGAATTTAAGTGTTTTCCTCCCCCATTTCATAGTGTGCCAAGCACACTCATATGCATGCATTGTGTCATAGGGGCCTCAAAAGGTCTGTTAGATTACTTGAGTCCATATTAGATCACACACCTAACAAGTGCTGAAGTAACTTACTCTAGTTTATTTTTCTTAGTATTTTTATTGTGAAGTGTACAAAACAGTCGTGTATCTGAAGTTTAAATAACATTAAAACCTTAGGACTTGAGGCCCTCTCCTCAGCTCGTACACCCCACTTCTGTGCTTCATTTTTATTTCAGGAGCCCTAGCCCAGGCTGACCTGACTGTGTAGCCAGACTGGCCTTGAACTTGCAGTAGTCCCGTCTCGGCCTCCTGGCTGCTGAAGTTGCAAGTGTGAGCCGCCGCAGCTGGCTGTGTGGCCACTGTGCTGAGCTTGGCCCCTTTTACATCCATGTCACCAGACAGGGCACTAACTGGGGCCTTTGGCTCCACGTCCAGTGCTGAAGCAGCAGCGGTGCACACCTCCATTTTGCTGGTTAGCTAGTACACAGGGTCAGGACAGGGAAACACCATCAGTTCTCTGGCCGTCACAGTAGTGCCGTGGAGGATCGGGTCATAAACACTCCTTGCCTATCGTTAGAGAAAGAACCCCCTCCTAAGGAGGGCTGTGGGCTTCCGAGAGGGAAGAGCGAGGCTGAAGGGCAGGGTAGGACTGTGGTTTGTCTCATTAGCAGAATAACCCTACATGAGCCTTAGGAACTACTGGCCAGAAGGTGGACCCCTTACCTCCCCCCTAGCCCCTCGATAGCTTCCTGCACCCTCCACCTCTTGTCCTCAGAGTGTCCGGCCTGCATGACTCACCTGGCTGAGTGTGTGGTGACTCACGCTGGACAGTGGCTGTGATGGGAACTGACACGCTGGGCCCTTTGCCCAGCCTCAGATTCCCTCAGGGCCCCCGGCTGCCAGATAGAAGGTCCCCCCTTTGCAGCCGTCAAGAATGGAGAGGGAAAGGCAGTCATGTTTCCTTACCTAAATGATCCATAGATGACAAAGGCAGAAACTAAAGCTTCAAGAGACGCACGTGTAGAAGTGGGGTTAACTGGGGTGTCTGTGGGGCAACTGGTGTGTCTGTGGGGTAACAGGGGTGTCTGTGGGTTAACTGGGGTGCCTGGTGTGTCTGTGGGGTAACAGGGGTGTGTGGGGTGTCTGTGGGGTAACAGGGGTGCCTGGTGTGTCTGTGGGGTAACTGGTGTGTCTGTGGGGTAACAGGGGTGTGTGGGGTGTCTGTGGGGTAACGGGTGTGTGGGGTGTCTGTGGGGTAACTGGTGTGTCTGTGGGGTAACTGGGGTGCCTGGTGTGCCTGTGGGGTAACAGGGGTGTGTGGGGTGTCTGTGGGGTAACAGGGGTGTGTGGGGTGTCTGTGGGGTAACAGGGGTGTGTGGGGTGTCTGTGCTGTATCTGGTGTGTCTGTGGGGTATCTGGGGTGTCTGTGGAGTAACTGGGGTGTGTGGGGTGTCTGTGGAGTAACTGGGGTGTGTGGGGTGTCTGTGGGGTAACAGGGGTGTGTGGGGTGTCTGTGGGGTAACAGGGGTGTGTGGGGTGTCTGTGGGGTAACAGGGGTGTGTGGGGTGTCTGTGGGGTGTCTGGGGTGTCTGTGGAGTAACTGGGGTGTCTGTGCTAGGCTCTCATATGTATATTTCTCCTGAAACTGCTGCATCCTTAGTTGGTCCTGAAGCAGCCTCCTAACATTTCTCTCAGTCTTCCTTCCTTGCTGCTCAGGCTATTTGGAGCAACCTACTAATAAAGGGTGGGATGGGCCTGTCTCGCCTTATCATTTTGGACTGTTTTCTGAGCACAGTGCCTCCAGAGATCCCATGGGATAGCTCACACTGGGAAACAGAACAGAGATTTCAGACTTGGAACTAGAAGACCAAGATCTGAATCTCAGAGCATAGCACTTAGTAGCTGCCTAATTAGTCCATGTCAATAAACCTTTTTGGGCCTCAGTTTCCTCAATTAGACTTAAAAGGTCAGTTACAGGAATTATCTCTGAGAAGAAGCTAGGGAAGTGTTATTTACTTATTTACTCACAGTACTAAGGTTGGAAGCTACAGCCTTGCACATGCTAGGCAAGTGCTCTCTCTGGATAATATGCCTATCCTTTTGTACCTTTTATTGTTTCTCTTACATAGTTTATTGTGCATGTGCACGCACATGGGTTACATGTGTGAAATCAGTTCTCTCCTGAAATTGACTGGAACTTTTTTAAATGTACATTAATCTTCCTATGGTTTTTTTTTCTTTTGGATTTTTGAGACAGGGTTTCTCTGTAGATCTGTAGGCTGTCCTGGAACTCGCTTTGTAGACCAGGCTGGCCTTGAACTCACAGAGATTAGCCTGCCTCTGCCTCCTGAGTGCTGGGATTAAAGGCATGAGACACCACTGTCCGGCTTCCTTCCTATGATTATTGGCATGTACAGCAGGCTCCTCTTTTGGGCTGGATTTGTTCCACTTTCCTTAAATCTAAACATGGAAAAAGTATCTTTTAATTGTTTTCACTTATTTTCTTGCTTGTTTGTTTATTTATTTATTTATTTTGAGGCAGGGTCTCACTCTGTAGCCCTGGCTGTCCTGTAACTCACTGTGTAGACCAGGCTGGCCTGGAACTCACAGAAATCCACCTGCCTCCCAAGTGCTGAGATTAAAGGGGTGTGCCACTATGCCAGGGGTGGTTATTTTCGATCAGAACCTCACTGTGTAGCCCAGACTTGCCTTAAACTATTGGTGTAGCTCAGGCTAGCCTTGAACTCATCAGTCCATCTACTTCAGCCTTTCAGTTGCCTAGGTTGTAGGCTTGCACCAAGCCCAGCTTATGATAAGTATCTTAGTCTTGGTTTTCCCAACAGCAGAGCCTGAAGCTATGATGCTGGTTAGAAAGTAAGCCTTCCAGGGGCTGGAGAGATGGTTCAGCAGTTAAGAGCACTGGCTGCTCTTGCAGAGGACCCCAGGTTCAATTCCCAGCATCCACGTGGCAGCTCACAGCTGTCTGTGACTCCAGCCGAGAGCAAGAGGCAGGTGAATCAAGGTCTGCGATGCTTGGGCGGAAGTGGCTAACACGCCATGGTGCCATGGTGTTTTGAGTCAAGTCAGAGTCACGACCAGGGCAGCCTGGGGAAAGGTTGACGGTGCATTCTGCAGTCTGAGTCAGCTTCAACCCTTCCTTTCCAGTCTCCAGTGGGCCCAGAGCCCAGGGCCCCGGGGCCACCTATTGCAGGCCACCAGAGCAGTAAAACCGTAGACACTGATTTCCTTGGAACCTGAGTGTCAGCCCAGCTGGGTTTAGACACGAGAAGCTGCAGAACTGTCAGTCTTGTCTCCTTTTCTTCGGCAGGGTACTTGTGTACAGTAGTGAGCTGAGCGCCCAGACACATCCCGGGGAATGTGCTTTCCCTTCTCAGTAGAGCTTCAGCTTCCCCTGGGCACCAGCTGGGAGTCCCCTTACTCATCAGCACCGCTGGCTCTGTGCCAGGGATGTCTTTACCTGGAGACCCCACCTCCTCTAGGCATGCTCCCTCATTCAGGAAGAAGCTACTTCCTGCCCATCTGCACCTCATCTTCCACTAACACTGTATCTTCTTGTACTAAGACTCTTTAAAAAACAAGTGTAGGATCCAATGGGAAGCAGGAGATTTGACTCTTGTGCCTTGGGAGAGCTGGGGCTTTTCCACTGATGGGCCCGGGATGGCTTCAAATAGACCAGTGTCTAGAGCCGAGCATCGTTTCCCCCACCCCTGAATCCAGTGGGGAGTGAGAATGAGAACTGGCATCTACTCAGAGGCATGATGTCATACTCAGAGCCAGTGTCCACTCAGTAGGCTCCGTGCCCAGCCTGGCTTTGGAGCACCACTGCCCAGCAACCTCTCACCCTGCCCCACCGGGGCTCTGAGCACTATGTCTCAAGTCCAAGGAGAGAGGAAGCAGATCATTATGCCATCCTGGTTAACCAGATATTGGAGGGGTTTGGGTTCTGGGCTGGAGAAAATGGAATAAAAAGTTTGGATATTTGAACCCTTCCTATTGAAGGCTCACTTGGACCAGGAATGCAGGCCTTGCTCTTGGCATGCACCAAAGTATTTGGCCATCCTGGAGTTGCTGCAGGTCCAGCGACTGCAGTCTCTTATAAGCAGAAGAGAAACTTCAGGATGGTGTTACATCAGAAATGAACAGACCTGGGTGGACCTCCAGAGTCCTCCTCATCTCATTGCTCTGAAGATGGCATGTCACCTTGTTTTGCCTCAGGCTTGATGGCTGTGGCTTGGGACCTGGACTCAAAGATTTGGGCTAGGGGCTACACAAGCAGTGCTCACACGCACCAGCCTCACCGCCACTACTCTTACATGCGATGCGCTGCAATGGAAACAACAGGTGCCATACTGTGGGTGTCTGAGAGTCTGGACAGGTCACCTCCATTTCCCCAAAGGAGGTTTATCAAAGCACCCCAAGCAATCAGGAACTACAGCCAGCATATACCATGTAACAGACACTAAAGCGGGGAGTCCTTCCCCAAGCCCCTGCTGTCCAGGAATCAGACAGTCTTAAGTACAAATACATACGGGCTACTCGTCATCGATTTGCCATGGAACTCACCCCTACAGACAAACAAGAAAACCTTTGAGAGGGGACTCCACTTACTCTTGTGGACACCAGGGCACCATAGGTAGTCTTCAATAGCTGGAAGCTTCCAGAACCATGACATTGGGAAATCAGTTCTCGTTCAAGTTCTGCCTTTAGCTTGTATGACTATTGATAAACCATGAAGAGAGGAAATATGAACATCTCGATTTTCCAAAAATATTGCTTCCCTATGGGAAACAAGGAACAGAGGAGATAGAAGTCTGGGAAATGTGCTTTACACGGTTGCCTATAAAAGTCTATGTTATCCAAGCAGTTCACTCTAGGAGCTTCACTCTTGTTGTATGCAATTTTTACTATCATGCAGATAAGCTTAGGTAAATAAAACTAATAGATCACCTTAGAAAATTATGCAATTAATGTGAAAATAAAAAAAAAAGTCTGGGAAATAATACAGAGGTGCATGATGGGTACATACTAAGCTTTTTAGTGTTTTTTGTTGTTGTTGTTGTTTGTTTGTTTTTGTTTTTTGTTTTTCCCAGACAGGGTTTCTCTGTATTGTTTTGGAGGCTGTCCTGGAACTCACTCTGTAGACCAGGCTGGCCTCGAACTCACAGAGTGCTGGGATTAAAGGCGTGCACCACCAACGCCCGGCTGCTTTTTAGTGTTCTTAAGTGTGTATGTGCCTATGTGTATGTATGTGCCTGGTGCCCCCAGAGACCAGAAGAGGCCAGTAGATCTCCTGAAACTGGAGTTCGACCTGGCTGTAAACTGCCATGTGAGTGCCAGGAACCAAATCTGGGCTCTCTGCAGGAACTGTAAATGCTAGTGACTACTGAGCCATCCCTCCAGCTCCTGGTTGGTTGGTTTGTATGTTTGTTTTTGTTTTGTTTGGTTGGTTTTGCATGACACAAGGTCTCACCACATAGCCCTGTCTGGCCTAGAACTCACAATGTAGATGAGGCTCTTTGAACTTGAAGCAATCCTTGTGCTTCTGCTTCCCAAGAGCTGAGATTACAGGCATGTGCCATCAGACCTGCCCAGAAAACATCTTTGCTGTGTGGCCCTTTAGGCTTTACTTAGGTAGCCCATGGCCTCTGAGCTTGCCTCTGCCTGTGCTGTGGCCCTGCTCCCCTGCCTTGAGCTGATCCAAACTCCACTCCTTACTAGGTCACTCCATCTTTCCCAGACTCCTAAATTAGGCGGACATATGACTGCCTACTTCCCAGACCGTTTGTGAGGATGAGCTGAATCCTTTGTGAACTGTCACCATCTTAATCAAAGTGGACTGTTGTCCCTTCATTCCCCAGGTGCTCTCAGCCTTCTTAGGGTCATTTGTCCCTTTATGCATTTTCCAGGAGAGAGCGCTGAAGATAGTCACAGCCGATGGCCACGCCCTGGCAGGAGGCGAGGCTAAAGGAGGGGGAGCTGACTGGGACCAGGCACAGTCTGTGTTCCCTGGCTCCTCACACTTGTGCCTGTCACTCAGGTTGACCCTAGAGTTCTTTGTGCCCTTCCCCCAAGCAATCTCATTGCTTAGGGCTGTAGGTTTTTGTTTCACTGTCTTCTGAGCACCTATTAGGGGCTTAGTTAGATGTGGGGAATGACAACAAACATATCTAGGATTCTACTCTGCCCCCCAACCTCCAGGAACTCTGACCTTGCCCTTGGGGAGGCCATGTCTGACTGGGGGAGACTCGGGGAAAGAGGCAGTAGGGACTTGATGAGATGCTAAGAGGAAGAGCCGCCGATGGCCAGCTGCCCAGGTCACCTAGGGTTGCCCATCACCAGCTCTAGCTTTGTCCAGTCGCCTCTGACTAGGTTGCTCTGAGGAAGGAGAGGGCATGGGGGGAGAGCAGAGCCGTGTGTGCAGCCAGCATGGACGTCAGAGCCAGCGCCAGACCAAGGAATGGGGTTGAAGGGTGTGTTTGCCCAGTGCTAATTGAGGGCATGGGGACAGTGGTGGCTTCGGATCTAGAGGGGACTCTCATTACGCGGTGAGATGGATGGGGGAGCTGGAGATCATGTGGTCACTCCCAAGTGGCCCTGCGACTGTTTGTTAGAAACCATCACGCCATCATGACAAGCTGGAGGCCCTAAATAGTGATGATTCCAATTCTGTCTTGGCTTCTAGGAGTGGGTGTCTATGCAGTTAGGGGAGGGGAAGCAGGCGCAGAGGTCTGAGGGGAAATGGCCCTGAGTCCTGTTGCCAACTCACTGGTGCAAAAGGGGAGTCTGGCTGGTTTCCGGTGTGTGTGATAGATGGCCAGGATGCTTCCTTGTGGAGGAGGCTCTTGTTATCGAAACAAGTCAACTGCTTCTCTGGCACTGTTTGAGCATATTTTAGAAATAGTTATCCATGCTGTTTTCTACCAATAAAGACCCCTAAACCCAAAGCAAAAGAAATCGGCCAAAGTCTAGCTATTCCTTATTCTCCTGCTCATAACCTGTTAGCATTTGGGGTTCTCAAATAGTGTACAGGAGTCAAGTTATCTGGCTCTCCGCTAACAGCACATAAAATCGTGTATAGGAGTCAAGTTATCTGGCTCTCTGTTAACAGCACATAAAATTGTGGACTGTCATTTCCTTGCTTCTGAAATAAGAGTTTAGATGGAACGTTCTGTGGGCAGGGGCTTTCAATTCTGGTCTCTACAGTTCTTAGCCCTGGACCTTGGGTTTTCCTTCTGTCTGGGATTTCTTTTTTTTTATTTTGTTTATTTATTTATTTATTTATTTTTGGTTTTACGAGACAGGGTTTCTCTGTATTGTTTTGGAGGCTGTCGGTCCAGCCCAGCCTCGAACTCACAGAGATCTGCCTGCCTCTGCCTCCAGAGTGCTGGGATTAAAGGCGTGTGCCACCACCGCCCAGCTCTGTCTGGGATTTCAGCCCTGGTTCCCTTACTGTATGTTCATAGATCCTGGCTTGCTCACCTGTGTTTTTCTGTCTCCCTCTTCCCTCTCTCTCTCTGCTGCCCCCTCCCACTTCCTTCATGGTTTATTTGTTTTAAGATGTTGTCTCACTGTGTAACCCCTGACTAGCCTGGGACTCCCTATGTAGCCCAGGCTGGCCTCGAACTCATAGCAGTCCTCCTACCTCCGCCTCCCAAGTGCTGAGTTGCCAGACATGCACTACCCCTCCTCATCCAGTTTTTGATCGGACACATGAGAGATGTCACCATTCAGTCAAGGCAGCAAGAAGGGGCTGGTATTTGCCAGAACAAAGTCCCAGGCCTCAGAGTGCCAAGCCTCATTTGGTCAACAGACTTACCTTTAGGGAGATGTCCTGACAACACCTGTGTGCCCTGCACAGGGTCACTGATGGGCCTAGGTGACATTATCTCACAGCAGCTGGTGGAGAGGCGGGGTCTCCAGGAACACCAGACAGGCCGAACTCTGACCATGGTGTCCATGGGCTGTGGCTTTGTGGTAAGTTATCCTTACAGTGGGACCGCAGGGCCTTGGGCAGTGGAATCGGTTCCCTGCCATCCTTTAGTTTCCTCTGGCCTCTCACACCTAGGCCAGCCCATGCCCTCTTTTTGTCTTAGAGTCTGCCTTCATCAGGATTTGGTTTCTGCTGCCTTGGGGAGGAGCTTGGTGATATAAAAGCCAAGGGTCTGTCACTCTGCCCGCTGCCCTGTCTTTTACTCTCAGGGCCCTGTAGTTGGAGGCTGGTATAAGGTTTTGGACCGCTTTATCCCCGGCACCACCAAGGTGGACGCTCTGAAGAAGATGGTGTTAGACCAGGTGAGCTGAGGGAAGGGGAGTGGGGAGGAGAGCCTGGTCAGGGCTGTGGGCATTCACAGCTTTCACTGGCGCCCTCTTCCCTAGGGGGCCTTTGCCCCCTGTTTTTTAGGCTGTTTCCTCCCCCTGGTAGGGGTGCTCAATGGAATGTCAGCACAGGACAACTGGGCCAAACTACAGCGGGTAAGTGGCCAGCTGCCCCAGGGAAGGAGAGGCAGGCACAAGGAGAGTGCTGGGCTCGGGAGGAGACGAGCCTAGGGGAGCTGGGGCAGGAGTTTCTTCTTGGAACAGAGTCTCTGTGCTATTCGTGCAGGGTGTGGCAGCTGCTTGGATGTGTGAGTGTTAACCATTCCCTCCATCTTTGCAGGACTACCCCGATGCCCTCGTCACCAACTACTATGTAAGAGTTTACCCCTCCTTTAGTCCAGAAATGCCCCGGGATTGGGCCCCTCTATAGGGATCGCTCTCTCTTTCCCCACATGGGTACCTTGTCCAGGGAAGCACCCACTTCAGCATTTTCTTATGTGCAGATTGTGGGGTGGGGCCCAGCAAGATGGGGAGTCTGGGTGTCACTTAGCGGGCACCTACTGACGTAAACATTTTCTTTTGATAGCTCTGGCCTGCTGTGCAGTTAGCCAACTTCTACCTGGTCCCCCTGCATTACAGGTATGACAGATCCCTACCCCACCCTGGAAGGAAGACAAACGATAGTCATCTCACCCTTGACCTACTTTAGGTCTTCAGCCAGCACGCTGTCCTGGTCAGACCTCCTCAGAGTCTCCAGCATTTCATTCAGAACCTTGGATCCTTCAGGGAGACTATCTCAGACGACCCCAGCTGACCTGTCAGCTCCACTGGGAGGCTTCTGTTCCCACAGACCTTTTTCCATCTCACTGAGTTCCACGTTTGGTGGCCCGTCTGCAGGGACAGTGCCTAGCTGTGGTACAGGGGCAGCTTAAGTTAGACAAAAGGTAGACTCATGCCAACTAGGAGCCTTATCTGGTTAGTTCCCCTTGGAGGATTACTTTGTCCTAGTAATAAAGCTTGTGGCTGAACTGCAGTTTAAAAAAGACAGGTGGTGGTGGCACACACCTTTAATTCCAACATTTACGAGGCAGAGGCAGGCGGATCTCTGAGTTCGAGGCTAGCCTGGTCCACCAAGTGAGTTCCAGGACAGGCTCCAAAGCTATACAGAGAAACCCTGTTTTGAAAAACCAAAATAATAATAATAATAATAATAATAAGTTCTGGAGAGATGGTTTAGTGATTAAAAGAACTTGCTGCTCTTTCAGAGGACTCTGATTTGATTCTCAGTGCCCACATGGTGACTCACAACTGTGATTCCAGTTCCCAAGGATTCTACACTTCATACACATACACGAAGACAGAATACCCATAAACATGCAAATAAGTAGCCCTTAAATAAAAAAATTAAGACTGGCATTCAAAAGGGGCTAGAAAAATGCACACAGATGAGGGGTCTTGAGAACACAGGAAAATATGAAACTGTAAAGCGGTGATATGTTGACAGTTTCACAAGTAACTTAGCTAAAAAGAATATAGATTTGTGAGCTAAATCCTAACATCAGAGACTTTGGTGGCACTCTTAAAAACTAAAGCAAGGTCAGCAGGGCGCACACCTTTAATCCCAGCACGGGGAGGCAGAGGTGGGAGGATCTCTGTGAGTCCGAGGCCAGCCTAGTCTACAGAATTCCAGGACAGCCAGGACTGCTACACAGAGAAACCCTGTCTCTGAGGAGAAAAAAAAAAGATTTAAAAACAATTTTTGCTTGGTGACACATGCCTTTGGTCAGTACTCACAGGTAAAGACAGTTGGATTTCTTTGAGTTCAAGGCCAGCCTGATCTGTATAGCGAGTTCCAGGCTGGTGAAGGCTACACAGTGAGACCCTGTCTCAAATCAAACAAACAGCCCCCTCCTTTTTAAATATGTGCAGCTGTATGCATGTTGTGCAGATGTATAGACTCAAGAAGACGACATCGGATTCCCTGGAACTGGAGTACAGACCATTATGAGCTGTCAGTTGTGTGTGTTAGGAAACAGACTTGGCTCTTCTGCAAAAGGCCAGGCATGGGGGTTGGAGTGATGGCTCAGTAGTTAAGAATACTATCTGCCCTACCAGAGGACCCAGGTTCAATTCCCAGCACCCACATGGCAGCTAACAACTGTCTGTTATTCCAAGATTTGGCAGTCTCAGACAGACAACATGCAGACAAAACACCAACGCACATGAAATGATAAAAAATTTTAAAAGGCCAGGCATGAGGGTGCATACTTATTACTAGAACACTAGAGAGGACCTACTACTGTGGAGACTTCAGTGGAACCAAACTAGGTCCTCAGTATGTGACAGACAGTTGGAAATAGGTGACACTGGACTATCAGAGGGCCCCTGGCAGCAGGACCACAATGTAAACCTGGTACATGAGCTGGCTCGTTGGAGGCCGTTCCCTATGGTGGGTGCCATACATACTCAGCCTTTTTTGTTTTTGTTTTTTGAGACAGGGTTTCTCTGTGTGGCTTTGGAGGCTGTCCTGGAACTCACACTGTAGACCAGGCTGGTCTCGAACTCACAGAGATCCGCCTGCCTCTGCTTCCGAGTGCTGGGATTAAAGGCGTGAGCCACCAACGCCTGGCACCATGCTCAGTCTTAATGCATGGGAGAGGGCCCCTGCCCTTCCCCAACCTATTGTGTCAGACTGTGTTGACTCCTCATCGGAGCCCCTACCCATGACGAGGAGTGGACTGGGGGTAGGGTGTGGGGGTGAGGGGGGGTGGGAGGGAGAACTGTGGTTGGAATGTAAAATGAAATTTTAAAAAAAGTGAAAAGGAAAAGAACACTAAAGAGTCAGAGGGGGGCCGGGCATTGGTGGCACACGCCTTTAATCCCAGCACTCTCGGGAGGCAGAGGCAGGCAGATCTCTGTGAGTTCGAGGCCAGCCTGGTCTACAGAGCGAGTTCCAGGACAGCCTCCAAAGCCACAGAGAAACCCTGTCTCGAAAAAAACCAAAAAAAAAAAAAAAAAAAAAAAAAAAGTCAGAGGGGGGAGGATCAGGAATTCAAGACTGTCTTTGGTGACATAGTGTCTACAAGAGTTCAAGACTAGCCTGAACTATATGAGAGCCTGAGAGTGGATAAATCACACACACACACACACACACACACACACACACACACACACACACACACACGGCTATTTTATATGGCAGGCAGTGCGCTATTTTGGGGAATGAAATCTTGGCTGGCATAAGGTGTACAGATGCATTTGGAAAGGTCTAGAAAGAGGCATGGATGACGAGTCATTTGTTGAAAGAGCTGCTGGTGGACTGGTGAGATGACTCAGTGGGTGAGAACTCTTGCTGCCAAACCCGACAGCCTGAGTTCATTGTTGGAACCCACATGGTGGAAGGAGAGAACCAGCTCGCAAAGTTGTCCTCTGAATCTGTGTGTACGAGTGCCCACTGAATCCGTGTGTACCCATGCCCACGCATGCACAGCTAGTAAATAGAGGGGGAGCTGTGGGAGTTACTCTAGCTTTGAGGCCTTCATCCGACAGGCAGCACTGCCTCCCCTGCTCCAAGCCATACAGTTCCTCCTCCATGGGGCTCAAAGGAAGGAGGCCCAAATCTGCAACTTTTTTCCATTACTCTCCCTACCCTACCCATCCTCCTCTTCACAGTCTATCCCTAACCCCTAGGTTGGCTGTTGTCCAGTGTGTTGCCGTTGTCTGGAACTCCTACCTGTCCTGGAAGGCACATCAGCTCTAAGCCTGCCTGGCTCCGTGGCTTGCACCTGGCATTATTGCACCTTCAGCCTGGAATGCTTGGCCATTGTCCTCAAAGGGAGTACATCAGGACTGGAGAGGTGGCTCAGCTGCTAAGACCATAGACTGCTCTACAGAGGACCCAAGTGTGGTTCCCAGAAGCCACATCACATGGCTCACAACCACCTGTGAACCAAGCTCCAGGAGCTCTGGTGCCTCTTCTGGCCTCCGAAGCACCCGCACTCACATGCACATGCGTGCAGATAGACACCGACTCATAGTTAAGCATAAAATAAAATCTTTCTTACAGTCTGTTGGTTCTCATGGTATGGAGTTGCTGATCAGGAGAGACTTGCCACTCTGAAGTGGCACATTTCACTCTAAAAATATAACACTTCTGGCCGGGCGGTGGTGGCGCATGCCTTTAATCCCAGCACTCGGGAGGCAGAGGCAGGCGGATCGCTGTGAGTTCGAGGCTGGGCTGGACCGACAGCCTCGAAAACAATACAGAGAAACCCTGTCTCGTAAAAAAAAAAAAAAAAAAATATATATATATATATATATATATATATATATAACACTTCTGAAATTACTGAGAAATTATAACATTGTCCCTCTGTACTGATGGGGACATGGTATGAGAATTGTGTCTTTTAACAACGTTGTCTTGTGTACACATCATAGAGTATGCTTGCACAGATAGCGACAGATAACTTCACATGACATCTGGATGCAGTGAGCTGTATTCTCCTGCTGCCAGTGTAACATGGTACACTGTTTTATAGGGAGCTTTTTTTTCCCTGTATGTACGACATTCTAAAGTAATGATAAATATAGCAAATTCATAATCCAGTAACATTGTCCTTTATCATTAACTTGCACATTCTGTACATAATTGCACAAGCCATACTTCCATGTTACTGGCAGCTTAGTATGTTTCCACCAGCATCATCACAAGTACATGTATAGTGAATAGAACATGACAACTAATGTTGCTAGGTGGTAGGATGTTTCAACTCTCTTGTACTTACATGAAGCCACCATTGTACAAGTTGTCATCATTGACTAAAAGATCTTTATGCAGCGTGACTTCTCTTATTCCTATACCACATAGTATATATTCCACAAATACTTGTAGAATAATATGACCTCGTCAACTTTACACCCATATTCCAACAATTAATACTCATCCTCCAAAAAAGTACTCATCCTCACTTTGTTTTTGAGACAAGTAGCTCGGCTGTCTTGGAACTTCCTCTGTAGACCAGGCTGGCCTCATACTCACTGAGATTCACCTGCCTATGTCTCTTGAGTGCTGGGATTAAAGGCGTGCGCCACTGATGCCCAGCACATCCCCACTTCCTATAGATACATCTTTCTGTCCAGTGTGCAGGATTGGACTCAGCCTTGTGCATGCTAATCAAGTACTCTAGCCCAGAACGTCTGTCATCCTAACTTTTCTGGGTCCTAGTGCCCTCTGAGACACTCTGAGTGTCTTTATGACACAGAAATAAATACATTATTATCTGGAGTCTGCAGCGGTCATGGATAAAACCCTTCAGGAGACACAGACATGTCTATAACTGGAGAGTGGAGCTGTTGATGCCTGGCCTTCATTTACAAAGATGGACACCAAGTCTCCAGAAGTGAGGAGCCTGCTCACACCATGAGTTGATGGCAGAGCAGGAACTGGGGCCCGAGTTTTCTCACTTCCTACCTAGGTGATCTTAACTAGAACGTAAAAAAGTATAATAGTAATATTGCTGTGGTTCCCGGGGGAAAAGCTAGCTTTGTCAAGCTCAGAACGATAGATCGGTGCGTTTCGTTCTGAAAGCCAAACACCTGTTTTGTATCATGCGCAATCTAACACCTGTAGATGTTAGGTTCTGCTGCTTAAGAAGGTCAAGAACCCTGACAGACCGCCGGGCGTTGGTGGCGCACGCCTTTAATCCCAGCACTCGGGAGGCAGAGGCAGGTGGATCACTGTGAGTTCGAGACCAGCCTGGTCTACCGAGCGAGTTCCAGGACAAGCTCCAAAGCCACAGAGAAACCCTGTCTCGAAAAACCAAAAAAAAAAAAAAAAAAAAAAAAGAACCCTGACAGACCAATTGGGGCAGAGGGCCTTTGGGTGGGACTGTGTCGGTCGAGTCCCTGCTGGTAGAGCATTCCTGATCTTAGTTTGGGGACTCGGTAGTCAGCCTGGGGACTGTATAAGCAGCACAGGATTCTCCTCCAGAGCTTTTGGCCAGATTCTCGGCTGCTGGTAACTTCAGGACCACGGACAGATCCACGGTCCTAGGGCCCCTCCCGGACTAGCCTGGAGCTGTTCTGTGTGAGGGAAGAACTCTGCATCCGGAAAGAGCAATCTTTATGCCTTAGCTGGCTTCTCCCTCCTCTACAGTCAGGGTGCTTCCAAAGCTAGCTCCAGGGTCAGTATGCGCGCCCCTCCGGGGGCTCGAAGTTTCTGGACTCGAAGCTGCCGCTGTCATTGCTTCTACAATCAGTTCATGTTCTTCGCTGACGTCAGTCGGAGCTGTCCTGGTGCTATATAAGGCTGTCGGCGGTCCCGGGACAGACCCTGTGCTCCCCAAGGCGTCTTCAGCCCGCCCCGAGGGACAGAGACTGGAGCTCCATCTTGCCCCGGGCAGACACTCCGACAACCTGTGAGTGGCTCGGAGCAACGATTCAGACTCCCTTAGCAGCAAGGTTGCACTCAGCCTACCCACTGCGAGCCGCCGGGAGGGAAGGAGGGAGAGAGGGGTGGAACCGGACTGGCTCAGCGGCTGGGGCTGGTGGGCAAGCTGTGGACACCAGGCAGCAGCTGGCGGGTCCCGGCGGGGGCACTGGGCATGCGGGAGAAGGGGCTCGTGTCACCTGCGGCTGCTCCAAGCGCACCTCACCCTATGCTGTCCCTGTGTGTCCAGGGCAGGTGGCACCATGAGGCAGAGGGGACGCGCTACGCTCCTAGTGGCACTGCTGCTCCTGGCACAGCTGCGCCCCGGGAGCAGCCAGTGGAGCCCAGCGACTGAGGCGGCGCCCGGGGTCCAGGATCCGAATCTGCGATGGAGTCCCGGGGCGCGGAATCAGGGCGGCGGCGCCCGTGCGCTCCTCTTGCTGTTAGCCGAGCGCTTCCCGCGCCGCACCGGATCGGGGACAGCAGGCGAGCGGCAGCGACGGGAAGACCTTCCGCTGTCCATCGACCTCACATTCCACCTGCTACGGACCCTGCTGGAGCTGGCCCGGACACAGAGCCAACGCGAGCGCGCAGAGCAGAACCGCATCATACTCAACGCGGTGGGCAAGTGATCGGCCCGGTGTGGGACCCCAAAAGGCTCGACCCTTTCCCCTACCTACCCCGGGGCTGAAGCTCACGCGACCGAAGTCGGCTTAGTCCCGCGGTGCAGCGCCTCCCAGAGTCACCCTGAGCACTCTGAGTGGCTTTTTTTTTTTTTTTTAAATAAAACTGCCCAAGAACTTAGCCTTTTATCGTCTGTCGTGGGGGAGCAACGGCAACTACAGAAGGGTGGGAACTTTGGGGGCGGTGGGGGTTCCCAGGCCAGAAGCAGACACAAGCATGCTAAGTGGGGCGGGAGAGGAAAGCTTTCAGTTAAGTCCCTGGGGCTCATCGCCCCTCCCCCCAGCCCGTCCAGATCCCGGAACTCGGGTCCTAAGACTCCACTCCTTCCGAGGTCTCGGGCTCAGGAGTCCACCTCTGGTGTAAAGGAGGTGCCCACCCGGGGCTTATTATTTCACCTCCACCCCTTCTAATGGTCTCGGGTTGAGAAAGGGCAGAGTGATGGCGAGGTTGCTTCTACAGCAGAGACTTTGAGTGGGCAGGGAAAGGAGCCGGGACGTGGGACGCAAGAGTCCTTTATTGAGACCCTTCCCCGGGGCGGGACGCCTAGCTGGGTTGCGCGGTGGTCTCTGAGCAGATCCTCTGCAAGCCTTGCCTCCCGCTGCGGGCTCGCGCTCTGGATCCGGGTCCGGTCAGTGCAGGCCTGTTCCCGGGAAAGGCAGCTTGGTGGGCGGGCGCTCCAGAAGAACACAGAGCCCCCGTCCCGCGCACCCGCCCCCCACGGTCAGCTTTCCCCAGGCACCCACCTTGGTCCCCCAAAGCCCGTGGGGAACCCACGGTGGGAAGAGTGCGCTCTTGAGCGCGCGCTAGGGGGCGCGCTTTGCGGCTCCTGTTGCGTGACACTTACCCGAGTGGGGGCTCCCAGAAGTCCTGGTGCCGCTGGGAAGGCAACCGCCCAAAGCTGGCCAGTCACTCCTCACCCCAAAGCCCTCGTTCACCTCTCACCTTCTGGCCCGTCCAGCCGCTCCTCCTCCGGCCCTGCGTTGCTCTCGTCCCCTTCCAAAGCCACCTCGTCATCCTCTTCATCCCCCGCGGCGCCTAGGTGGAAGGCAGGCCAGGTGACGTGGAGTCGCTGCTCCTCTGGCAGTGGCGTCCACCTCCCACCCTTTGGCCGGGTCTAAGCAGTCCCTCCCCCGGCTCCCTCACCCGGCTGGAAGTCGATGGTCCGCAGCATTTCGGCCACGTGCTCCACGTTCACAGAGAACTGCTCCATGCTCTCGTAGCCTGGCTCCGGCCGTCCTGCCAGCTCCACCTTCGACATCGCCCCGACCCTGTGAGGGCCGCAGGGCTCAGCAGGGAAACGAACTCCTCCGCTCCCGCGAGCCCCTCCCCAGATCGGAAGGAAAGAATCCACAGGGTCCCTTCCTTTCCCACCGGGCAGACTGCTCACTTGTTGATCAGCTCCTTGGCCTGCTGCAGGGGAGAAAAGGAGGGCCAAGGTGAGCGCTGGGCCAGCCCCGGCAAAGCCCCATTTCTGACTCTCACCAGTCCTGCGGGGTAGGTGGGGCGTTTATCCCGATTCGTTAAGGAGAGGCCGCTAGTATAGAAGGGTGACTTTTCCCAGGTCGTGGTGGTAAGACTCGGCCGGGCCCCCCAGTCCCTGGCTCCTGCCACCCTGGGCGCCTGCCGCCCTCCCTCTCCGCTCACCTGGAGGTAGAGAGCCATCTGCGGCTCCTCCATGGATTGGATGGCGGACTCCACCAGCTTAGAGGAAACCTCCAAGTGGTCTCCGTACTGTCGGATGAGGCCCCGCACGCGCTGCAGCTTCTCCTCCTGCTCCCGGGCCAGGGCTTGCAGCAGCTCTCCCTTACGCTCCTCCAGCACGGCGCACAAGGTCTCGAACCTCTGGTTTAACAGTTGCTTCTGCCTGCGGCTGTTGTCCTGCAAGATCAGAGCAAGCCCAGTCCGAAGGAGGACGCGGCCGAGCACCCCAGAGCTGCCAGAGCAGGGTGTTTTATCCCTCTCCCCCTTAAACAGAACTCAGGAGAGCCAAGCAGGAAAGTGTGACTAGGGTCACACCTTGAGTTAGGGGCACAGACCCCAACTCCGGTCTTTCCAATTAGCAATGATGACAACACATTTCAAAGCTGCTCTGGGAGCCATGTATGTCCCTGACCCTGGCTTTGCTTTGCTTTAATTTCCACTTGCTTCTTTTTTTTTTTTTTTTTACCAGACAGGGTTTCTCTGTATTGTTTTTTTTTTTGTTTTTTGTTTTTTTTTGTTTGTTTGTTTTTCGAGACAGGGTTTCTCTGTAGCTTTGGAGGCTGTCCTGGAACTCACTCTGTAGACCAAGCTGGCCTCGAACTCACAGAGATCCGCCTGCCTCTGCCTCCTGAGTGCTGGGATTAAAGGCATGCGCCACCAACGCCCGGCCTCTCTGTATTGTTTTGGAGGCTGTGGGTCCAGCCTGGCCTCGAACTCACAGAGATCAGCCTGCCTCTGCCTCCCGAGTGCTGGGATTAAAGGCGTGCGCCACCACCGCCCGGCTAATTTCCACTTGCTTCTTAAAGAAAATAAAATGAGGTAGCTACCATGTCACTATCAGCATCATTTTTGAAAAAGTTATTTGAGTTGTATACATTTAATTTTCTGGTCTAATATGAAATTAACCTTATTTCAAAATGTGGACATTGGTTAGAGCTGGAGAGATGGCTCCCCTGTTAGTGTGCCCTGCTCTTGCAGAGGTCTTGAATTCTGTTCCTATATCCATGCCAGAGGGTTCACAACCACCTGCAACCCCAAGAGATCCACCAAGCTCCTCTGGCCTCCGTGGACACTAGCACTCAAGTGCACAAGCCCATACACAGACACACACAAATGCACATAATTGAAAATAAAACAATAAATCTGAATTTCTGAAATTAATGAACTGGAAATATTGTCTCAATATTCAAATATATTTGGTTAACTACGTTCTAAGGGCGTACAATTATTTCTTATCACATAATTTTTAATTAAATGTATTCATTGATAATTTCATACATATATAATGTCTGGTTACTCTCACCTCCCAGCCTCTTTTATTTTTTAATTTATTTTATTTTGCTTATTCCCATGATTTCATTGTGTGGGCGCCTGTGGAGGCCGGAGGAATTGAATTCCCCTGGAGATGGAGTTACAGGCAGTTTTGAGCCATGAGTGTGGGTGCTGGGAACTGAACTCTGGTTCTCTGCAATAGCAGGACTTCCTCTTAACTGCTGGGCCATCCCTTCACCGCTACTCATTTATTTTTGAGATGGGTCAAGTGGGCTTCAGACGGGAAATCCCCCTGCTTTGGCCTCCAAGTGCTGGCATTGTCTTGAATTACCATGCCCCAGTTGCTTATTTACTTGCTTAGTTTATTTAGAGATAGGACCTCCATAACTTGCCTAGGCTGGCCTGCGACTTGTGTCTATTCTGCCTCCACTCCACTGGTCATCTCTACCTTATGGAGTCAAAGGACAAACAAGACCAAAGCATAGACGGTTTAAGCAAGCTGACCAACATTGCAGAGCTGGTGAGTACTAGGATCAGCCTGGCTAAAAGCAATCCACCATGAGCCAGGGCCCAGAAACTTTCTGGCCAGTTTGCCCAGAGGTCAAGGAGGAGCTGTTTTCTCTGACTATGGACCATTCTGTCCCCTTCACCCGCCCAGCCCAGGCTCACCTCAATGGTCTGGCACACCTCCTCCATCTGCGTGATCACTGCTTGCACACGGTCATTGCCTGCCACCAGCATCGCGATGCCATCGCTCAGCTCGCTCTGTCACACACAGGGGCTACTTCTTAGAGCTGGAAGCTCCAGCCTGCAGCAGCTCCCCCCAGCCCCATGGGACTGTCCCCACCTCAACCCGTCGAGGACGTCTACAAAGATCTAGAAGGCTTGGATAGTTCCAGACACATGGGAACACATTCAGTGGATTCTAAGTGTCCCCAGCCCCAAATGTGAGGGGAAATGACATTCTCTAGTCACCCACTGGGTACCAGTCTCCAGCCTAGGCGCTTTGTCAGCAGTCATGTCTTTCACTAACCCTGAAATATTCTTAGGGCTACCATTCAGGTAACACTGCCTCCCTTCTATTCTTGTCATTCTGTAAGTCAAAGAGGACTTACGTTAGACCTCACCTCAGCCTCCCACTCCCCGGTGCATTCTGGGTTTCTTTATTTGATGTTTGCTTTCTTCTGTGTCCAGTAATTCTTTCTTGTGAGAAATCCATCACTTGATCTATCCACTGGTTTTTTTCAACAGTTACTAATTTCTTGCTTCCTTTCTATGTTTTTGGTTTGTTTTTTCTTGGATTGGGTCTTTCTAACCTGGCTTTGGATTTATGATCCTCTTGCCCAGCCTCCCTAGTCTCTGAGATTACAGTGTACACCACCACAACAGGCTGTTGCATGGTCATTTTACATGTTTTCAGTTCTGGAATCTATCCTGGATCTTGTGCTAGGCAGGTGTACTGCAGCTCCAATCCTACTTGTTGTTGTTGCTTTATTTCATCTTCAGTTTTCTTTAACAACAGGTCTCCTTATATAGTCCAGGCTGCCTTGGAACTCCTTGTGTAGCCTAGGCTGGCCTCATTCTGGAGATCCTCCTGCCTCAGTATCCTAAGTGCTAGAATTGCGGAGTGTTCAACCGTGCCTGCCATTATTCCAGCTTCTAAAAACATTCTGTGCACAGTGACTTTCTGTTCTCTAATAATTCCAACATCCGAGTCTCCACCAAGTGTTGCAGCCCGAGAGGCCAGCTCCCCTACTGTACCAGGGCTGCAGAAAGAATGCCTTCAGGGTAGGGGCCTTAGGAAACATCGTATCTCTCTGAGGGTCTCAGGGGAGGGCTCATGCCTTCTGGTTGTAACTTAAGAAAAAAAAGGAACAAGCACAGGCTTTTCTGATGGCAACTTTTTACTTGACCTTGAAAAAAACTTTCTTGACAATCTCTCTACAGCTGCATCTCCTTACATAGAGCTTCATCTCTTTTCTCCACACATCTCTCTTCTATACACACTTCTCTACTCTGTTACATTTCTCCACATAGCTGCTACGTCTCTCTTCCATGTCACTCACTCTCACACACACACTTCCACTCACCTGCTCGTTTACACACTCACTCACCCACTCATTCACTCACATTCTCACTCACTCATTCACTCACTCACCCACTTTCTCATTCACTCACTCACTCACTCACACTCACACACATCCACTCACTCACACCCACTCACACACACTCACATACTCACTCACACAAACACCCACTCACACACTCACTCACACAAACACCCACTCACACACTCACTCACACACTCACACAAACACCCACTCACACTCACTCACACACTCACACAAACACCCACTCACACACTCACTCACACACTCACACAAACACCCACTCACACACTCACTCACACACTCACACAAACACCCACTCACACACTCACTCACACACTCACACAAACACCCACTCACATACTCATTCACTCACACACTCATACACTCACACACACACCTCCACTCACACACTCATACACTCACACTCACACACATCCACTCACACACTCATTCACACACTTCCTCATAGAACAAACTCTGGACAATATATAAATTACATTTTCAGGTTCACATAGTATTTCTTGAGTAAACAATAGAGACAGCCATTCTGATACACACGGAATCACACAGTTTCTCTCAGGCTTAGAATGTCACACTGACCAGCTGGAAAAGAGTAACCGTGGCAACGCTTGGCCATACAATCCTATCGTCTGTAGCCTGAGAGATATCATGGAGAGTGACACTAAATTAGGACCTAAGCAATGAACAGTTAGTTGGCTGAACCTTGAGCCTTGTATCATAAGAATGAGGTTAGGAGTACATGCAGAAAGTTAATTTCTGTGGGGAGTTATATCCTGACTTTGGTTCAGCAGACACACACCTGGGAACTTGCCCTTGTGCATATTTTGCAGGGGCAACTAGTCTATTTTGAATTTGTTTTAAGATCTAAAATCAGCTAATGGGGTAAAAAACTCTTTGTAACTGAGAATAATGTAATTTTCCTATGTCAGTCTCAGCTACTAAAAATATCTTAGTATTATTTCTACTCACCAAAATTATACAGTTACCAGAAATCATCTTCCTGACCATCCCCAGCTATATGTGTGCCCAGTAGATGGAATTTACAAGAGGTAAATACACAGGCAGTGGGAGAAAATACCCATAGCTGTTTTTACGGAAGGAATGTGGCGGCACATGAGAAAAATTACAGACAGAAGCAACCAGTTTTCATAGTCTGTGGCCCTGTGAAGTTTTCTGCATCAGAGAGTTATTCATCTGGTGGGTCGAACTATCAGTTCCCATCTGCTGTATATTTTTGTGGCCTCTGGAAAAGCCATTGCTTCCAGCTGCTCTCAGAAGCCAAGGATCTAAACTGTAATTGTCCCTGCTAACTGCACTCACAGAGGACATTTCTCTGTGTATCTTCAGTCGTGAATGACTGTTCTGTTGATATTAATCTAAGGTCAGCCTAAGGGTCTACATTGAAGGGATTTTCCTCCAGCTTAGAATTTGCGTTTGTTTCTGTCACAAGTCTGGTGATACAATTGACTTCTTTTATGTTCTGGGATTCCTGAGGTTTTGGGAGTCTTAGAATGCACCCCTACCAACACACCTGTTACAGTAGGGTTGTGATATAGCCGCCTCCCTCTGGCCAGCACCGCTCAGCTGAGAAACAATCCATGTTCTGTTTGCAGTGGCTCTCTGACCCTGTCCTCCCCACCCCTCCTAGGATCCCCCTTTCTTCCCATGCCCCCACCAATCTGATCTTAAAATGCCAGCATACTTAGAAGCCAGCTGCGTGACTAAAGACCCCCGAGGGTATCCAGTGCTCTGTATTGAAGCCATTGCTGCCATGCATTACTTAGAGCTATGGTGACAGCAGCCATCATCTTCACCTTGTCCGACAAATGAAGGATGTCAGCGGCAGAGAGGTCAGGTGACATCCTCAAGGTTGTGTGCCAAGTCAAGAATAGACCTGGGTGCTCTGGCCCAGACCTGCTACACCTTACTTAAGTAGCACGAGAAGTGTCCCAGCCTAAACCCCCTTCCCAAATCCCTCCCTGGCTAGATACCTTCTGGCGTTTGTAAATGGTGGGCAAAGGGGCCACCTCACAGTCCTTGTGGGCACCGAAGACCTTGCAGAGGGAGCAGGTGGGCACCTCGCAGCTCAGGCAGTAGATGTTGATCTTCTCATCTTCATGCTCCTCACACATGAGGTGCTGTTCAGCCTTGGAGTGCAGGGGCCTGAGGACCATGGACAAGGGAGCAGCAATTGCCAGAGAGTTAGGCTGTGACCAGTGGGAGAAACTCACACCGTGTTCTCTCACTTTGGGGAGGCAAAGATGCTCCAAGAAGACTGGGCCCAAGAAGAGTTCATTGCAGGGGCCAAAGATGTCCCACAGGGCAGGAGTCATGGGAGCGGGGGAGGTCAAGGACTTTGGGGTGGACTTTGGTTATAGATCAGGGGGAGTAAGATTTAACACTGGCTCCAGAGGCAAAGTGAGGCCTCCCTGGAGGTCTCATCACAGCAGCGGTGACCCTGACTAAGACAACCCCTCTACCCCTGATGGTGCAGGCTCTTCCCTCCAGAGAGGGCAGCAGCCAGGCAGCTTACCGGGAGGATTCCTGCTTGTAGATGTCAATAATGTTCTCCACTAGCAGGTTCCGCTGAAGGCCGTAGACCCCATGCCGGTCCAGGACAACCTCATGCCTGCAAGATGGGCAGCGGAAACGACCTCCTGAAGATACCGTTGTGGAGCCTCGGGATTGCCACAAAGGGTTAGATGCCTGCAGGGACAGGTGACACAGGAGTGTAGTGAGGGAGGGCAAGCGGTGGCCATAGGAGTGGTGAGGAGGGGACACTGGCGCTCCTCTGCATCTGCTGTCCCCAAACAGCAGTCTGACAAATGACTAGGATGGTTTCCTGCCTTTGTCTCTACCTTGGTGTCTGCCTTGTTCCTCAGCCCAGCTCCTTGAGTGTCCCTGCATGCAGAGCCTCACTTTGGCCAAGGCCTGACCGGTGTTGGCCCTAGTGGGGTCCAGTATGGAGCTTTGGCAGGAACGCTGACACAGGCAAGGGGCTGGCAGGATAGCCGGTATCCTCCAGCTTGGACTCTTATGGGCCATATATAAGGTGCTTTTTTTGTGTGGATTTGTTGTTGTGTGTGCATATATGTGTGCATGTGTGTTTGGCAAGATCGTGTAAGCTTGATCCATGTGTAACAGAGGATAACCTTGAACTCCTGATTCTCCTACCTCAACTTCCCAAATTCTGGGATTAAAAGTGTGCCTCCCGTATTATCACCCCCCCATCTCTCTCTCTGTCTTTCTCTCTGTCTCTGTCTCTCTCTGTGTGTCTCTGCCTCTCTCTCTCTCCTCCCCCTTTCTCCACATGGTCTTGTGTAGTCCAGGCTGGTTTCAAACACTCTGCAAGTACAATACTGGCCTTGAACGTCTACCTACCTGCCTCTGCCTCCCAAATGCTGTGATAATATGCTGGGCCAGGAGAGAGCTTCTCTCTAGTCCTGGGCAGAGGCACAGGCCAAATGCTAACCAGTGAGACAGAAACTGTCACCAGGGCTGGGTGGCTCAGTTGGTAGAGTGCTGGTCTCGGTTTGACCTCCAGAGACACGGAAACAGGGATTGTGAGTACTTGGGAGGTAGAGGCCAGAGGATCTGATCCACTGGAAGTCTGAGCTACCCTCAGCTGCATAGGGAGTCTGAGGCCAGCCCCGGACGCGTGAGGCCCTGTCCAGGAAAAAAAGAAGAGAAAGGAAAAGGTAGGCTGGACCCATGCCGCACGCCTTTTATCCCAGCACCCAGGAGGCAGAGGCAGGTGGATCTACACAGTGAGGACAACCATGTTGAGAGAGACCCTGTCTCAAAAACAAAACGAAAGAAACCACAATTATCTGGATAATTCTGGGAAATCGCTTCTGGCACTAGAGTCAGAGCACATAGGCCCTTGTACAGCCCTTGACAATACTTTCTTCTTCAATCTCTTCAGTATTCAACCTCAGTAAAGTTACAGGCTACATCGGATTGTTCATTTTGCATCTGATGTTATGCCAAGGCTGTGGGTTAAAGCCAGGAACAAGCCCCCACCTCCACCCCTTCCCCAGCCCTGCCCTAAGGACAGACAGCCCACAGTGCAAAGGGCGGTTAGAGGGAAGCTGTAATGAAGGCTTAGCAGAGGCCCTTACACCATGTATCTTAGAGATCAGCTCCAATCCACCCTAAAGGGGTGTCCTGCTACCACAGTGCTGACTGAGGTGCTATCACCTGACCTGATGCAACCAATCAAGTGTTCTCTCCCTGAATTTGGCTTGAGATCCAGAAGCCAAGTGGACTACTGAAAAAAGGCTCATGGAATTGGGCTAAGAACTCCTCTCTCTCTCTCTCTCTCTCTCTCTTTATTTTGGTGTTTCTAGACAGGGTTGGTTTATCTGTATTGCTTTGTCCTGGAACTCACTCTGTAGACCAGGCTGACCTCGAACTCACAGAGATCCATCTGCCTCTGCCTCCTGAGTGCTGGGATAAAGGCTAAGAACTCAACTTGTGGTCCTCCTGGAAACCGTGAGACAGAAATTATTGACACCAAAGGCTGGTTACAGAGAGGTGAGAAGAATCGTTTGTGGGGACTGGCAAGATGACTCGATGGGTAAAAGCACTTGCTACCAAACCTGATGCTCTGAGTTTGACTCTGGGACCCACTTAGTAGGAGAGGCCACCTACTCCGCAAGTTGTCCTCTGTCTCCCACACCCACTCTGTGACATTCATTCACCCACATAAGTAAGTAAACATAAAATAAATAAATAAATAAGGCGTTTTTGCCGGGAAGCAGAGGTGAACGACCGGCAGGGATGCCCCGGTATTCCTTTCTTCAGAAATAGATCGTCTGAGTTGGCAAGACCCATGGTATAAAGACCACGCAGCAGAGCCCCCTTCGGGCTGGATGTGGCCAGTGACTGCGTTCTGGAACTGCAGACGCAAAGGTTTTGTGCAGTGTTAGAGGTGTCTCTAGTGGTCGGAGCCTTGCCCTCTCTTTCCCATTCCCCTTTTCTCCTATTTGGAGTGTAGGCTGGTGCTGAAGAACCATGCCAAGCCAGGATGTAGCAGGCACACATCGAGAATGGCGAGGAGGTCAAGAAGCAAGTGTGTCAGGAGGCAAATCCCGGACAGCCCTTCAAGCTTGCCCTTTGGAGAGAAGCAAGTGTCTACCTTTCTAAGTTATTGCTCACTTGAGAAGTGGGAGTGGTCTAACCTGGGTCATTTAGTGTTTTCTTCCCTTTACTGTAAAACCCCAAGCTGATCAGCTAGAGCAGTTGTTCTCAACCTCTGGGTCGTGACCCCCTTTCATGGGGTCCCTAAGACAACTGGAAAACACAGATGTTTACAGTTCATAACAGTGGCAAAATTAGTTATGAAGTAGCAACCAAAATAATTTTATAGTTGGGGTGGGGTCACCACAACATGAGGAACTGTAAAGGGTCGCAGCATTAGGACGGTTGAGAAACGCTAAGCTAGAGACTCATGAACTCATAGAAAAACAATGGAAACAGTAGTCACCATTAGCTTTGAATATTTGTGACGATTTCCTACAGAGGGCTCCAGGGGACTTTCCTTGTACACCAACTGGAAGATGACATTGGAAGGACCCTTACGGGGCAGGACAATATTCCATCCCACTCATACCACCCAAGTCCTAGGCTAACTCTTTTCTCTTGTACCCAGGAAGGAGACATGGCCCTACCAAGATCAACAGCTTGGTTTGTGGGGTGTAGATAACATTGCTATAAAGACGGTTTTTCTTAGACTTTCTTAATGGGTTTGAGATTACCCAAGGCTGGGCTTGTAAACTGTCCTTTGGCTTCCTTTTAGGATTTTTCTGAACACTGCTAAGTTTATGGAAAGTTTAAAAGATTGATCAGGGGCTGGCTGCTCTTCCAGAGGACCGGGGTTCAGTTCCCAGCACCCATATGGCAGCTCACAACGGCCTGTGACTCCAGTTCCAGGGGGGATCTGACACCTTCATACCAATGCCCATAAAAGAAAGTTAGATAAATTATTTTAAAAGGTGTGATCAGGGCTGGAGAGATGGCTCAGAGGTTAAGAGCACTGGCTGTTCTTCCAAAGGTCCTGAGTTCAATTCCCAGCACCCACATGGTGGCTTGCAACCATCTATAATGAGATCTGGTGCCCTCTTCTGGTACCACAGGGATATATGCAGCCAGAACACTGTATACATAATAAGTAAATTAAAAATCTTTAAAAACGATTCTGTAAGACTGATTAGCTGACTGTGAACTTCCATGGTTGTGGAGAGCTGGGATGTTGCAGTGTTGCAGTCTGCAGCCAAATTATCTTGGGCTGGGTTTTTTTTTTTTTTTTTTTTTTTTTTTTTTTTGGTTTTACGAGACTGGGTTTCTCTGTATTGTTCAGGAGGCTATCGGTCCAGCCCGGCTATTGGGCTGGTTTTTAATAGGCATTCATTGCTCACCCCTTGTTTGGCTTAATATCCATCCCCGTGGTTACTAGGCAAATCCCCTCTGTAATGTATGACATATCACTGGCATCCACTACCTCCCTAAATTAGAAATGTCATGTGATGACATCTGGAGCCTGTGACAGAGATTTCACAGCTTGGCTGTGCCCTCCTTACCACTAAGATATTTTATTTTTGTGTTTTAAAATTTTTTGGTTATTATTTGAAAGTACCTCATTATGTAGCCCTGTCTGTCCTGGAACTCCCTCTGTAGACCAGGCTGTCCTCAAACTCACAGAGATCTGCCTGCCTCTGCCTCCGGAGTGCTGGGACTAAAGGCGTGCACCACTACAGCCCAGCTCCATTAGGGTATTTTTTATAAGTGCTTTTGATTTATAATTTCCTTTGTTCTGCTACTGTAAACATTTCATATGGACCAGAGAGACGGCTGGCCTGATGATCTGAGTTCTAGCCCTAGACCAATGTGATGGAAGGAGAACTCACTCCTACAAGTTTGACCCCTGACCACCACACTCTAGCATGCACACATGTGCTAAACAATAAGAATGTCATTAAATATTTTTTAAAATAATAAAAGTCTTCAGGAAACTTCTACCATGTTGGAACATGTTGGGATGACCTGCATCTGTGTTCCGAAGCCATTGTCTCTCATATTTGGTTCCAGAATGAACTGTCTCTTAGTCCCTTTTAGGTGAGAGGTATGTTTTTTTTCACCCTGCCCGACGACCCAAGTAGGCAAAGCGGTGGGGAGAGAGCTCTAAGTCTGCAATCCAGAGGGAGCTAACTCACTTGACTGAAGCTGGCAATCATAAAATGTGTGGTGGTTTCAATGTAATTGGCCCCATAAGCTCATGGAGGTGTGGCCTTGATGAAGTAGGTGTGGCCTTGTTGGAGGAAGTGTGTCACTGTAGGGGTGGGCTTCGTATTGCCTGGGGATCAAGATGTAGGACTCTCAGCTATCTCTCCAGCACGGTGTCTGCCTGCACACAGTCATGTCCTACCACGATGATAATGGATTGAACCTCTGAACTGTAAGCCTCACCATTAAATGTTTTCCTTTATAGGAGTTGCTGTGGCCATGGTGTCTCTTCCCAGCAATAGAAACCATAACTATGACAAAACATGGCTGGGCAGTGGTGGTCCATGACTGTAATAGCAGCACTTGGGAGTCAGGGGGAGGTGGATCTCTGAGCCCAAGGCCAGGTTGGTCTACAGAGTGAGTTCCAGCACAGCCAGGGCTACACAGAGAAACCCTGTCTCAAAAAAACAACAACAAACAAACAAAAAAACCCACAACAACAACAAAAGACAAAACATTCTGCAAATGCTTGAAGGGAGGAGAGGGGCCTCCCAGCTCACAGCAAAGACAAATATGTAGCCTTTGTCCCTCCTGGTGAAGGCATAGCCTCAGTAGCAGTTGAAGACTCAGGACTGCAGGGGTCATGCAAAGAAGTTGAGGCTTGGTCCCATGAAGAGAGCCTATTGGTGAAGTGTAGCCCAGTTGCAGCAAGGGACTCCAGTGTCTTGAAGATGCCGGTACTGAGGGATGACCACCAAGAACAGAGGCAGCAGTGGAGGGGAGCCAGCTGGGGCCTGCAGAGGGCAGAGCTGGAGAAGGGACCCAAGACCCTTGGAGGAGCCCAGATGATCATGAGTGGATCCCAGACAGTGGATGGTTGGGATTCTGTTTTGCCTTGACTTGATTGTGACTTTGATTTGATTTTTCCCTCTTGAAGTAAGGAAGTATTTTACTGGATTTTTGGATTTTAAAAGAGATTGACTATTTTAAGGGGACTGAAATTTTGATGTGTTTGAATGTGTAAAGACTGTGGGACTTTTTTTTTTTTTTTTTTGGTTTTTCGAGACAGGGTTTCTCTGTGGCTTTGGAGGCTGTCCTGGAACTAACTTGGTAGTCCAGGCTGGTCTCGAACTCACAGAGATCGGCCTACCTCTGCCTCCCGAGTGCTGGGATTAAAGGCGTGCGCCACCAACGCCCGGCCGGACTTTTAAAGTTATTTAAGATCTTGGGGATGAGTAAGAAAGGGAGGGTTGTGGCTTAATAGTGATGTGCTTATGTGTCAGGGTGACAAGGGGTCGGTTGTACTGGGTGCTTTTGTGTGTCAACTTGGCACAAGCTGAGGAAATGCCTCCTTGAGATCCAGCTGTAGGGCATTTTCTCCTTCAGTGATCAGTGGGGGAGGGCCCAGCCCATTGTAGTTGGTGCCATACCATCCCTGGGCTGCTGGTCCTGAGTTCTATAAGAGGGTAGGCTGAGCAAGTCAGGGGAAGCAAACCAGTAAGCAGCACCCTCCATGGCCTCTGCATCAGCTCCTGCCTCCAGGATCCTGCCCTGCTTTGAGCTCCTGTCCTGACTGTCCTCAGCGATGAGCAGCAATGTGGAAGTGTGGACTTGCTTTTTGGTCATAGTGTTTTGTTGCAGCAATACAAACCCTAACCAGGACAAGTTGGTGCCAGCATAGTGGGGTGTTGCTATGATAGACCTGACCTTGTTTTGGGAGGATTGTGGAAGCGCTTTGGAACTTTGGGCTAGGAAAGTCATTGAGTGTTGAGAGCCCCGTGGGATGTTCTCTAGGAGGTTGGAAGCATGTTGAAAGCAGTGCAGGGGATGGAGGCCTGACCTGTGAGATTTCAGAGGATTAAAGACTCTATCAGGGCCATTTGTTAGTTTGAGTTAAGACCCCATGGTTCTGGACAGGTGGGACTGAAGAATCAGCTGTGATTAACAAGATACCAGAACCACTAAAGCAAGTGTTTGTTTTGCTGGGATTCTTGATGCTGGTCTGCTGGAGCTAGGAAGTTATCGATGATTAAGAAGAGATCAACAAGGCAGAGGCAGGCGGATCTCTGTGAGTTCGAGGCCAGCCTGGTCTACAGAGCGAGTTCCAGGACAGCCTCCAAAGCCACAGAGAAACCCTGTCTTGAAAAACCAAAAAAAAAAAAAAAAAAAAAAAGAAGAAGAAGAGATCAACATTGCTGAAGGAAAATCTTCTAGGAAGTGTTTCCTGAGACCACAGAGCAGCTGTGTTCCAGAAGCAGCCGATGAAACAGTCTGCGACACCCTCCCTTTGCCCTTCCTGTTCTTGACACAAACACATGGGACTTGCTGTTAGCATTCTGCCCGGGTGCTGAGGGCCTGCTGTGGTCAAGTACAGGCACTAGAGGCTTCACAGATATTCAGTCTACTCTAATCCTCAAGAGCTTTTTGTAAAGACAGTGGACAAACCTGGGCATGTTGCTGCACACCTGACTTGTTAGGTAGGAGGATCAGGAGTTCAAGGTCAGCCTGGGCTATAAGAGACCTAGTCTGAAAAAGGTGTGTGTGTGTGTGTGTGTGTGTGTGTGTGTGTGTTTGTGCTCTGAGATAGCCCAGTTGGTAAAATGCTTGCCTCACAAGCATGATTACCTGAATTCAAAACCCAGAACCCACTAAAGAAACGGGCACATGCTTGTAATCCCAGGAGGGCTCCTTCCCCAGGGTGACAATGTAGGTGACAGCGCTTCCTGACCTTTCTCTTACCCCATCCCTGTTTACTCTTTCTTTCTTTTTTGTTTTTTGTTTTTTTTCTGAGACAGGGTTTCTCTGTATAAAAACCCTGGCTGTTCTGGAACTCATTCTGTAGAGCAGGCTGGCCTTAAATTCACTGAATCCTTCTGCCTCTGCTTCCTAAGTGCTGGGATTAAAGGGGTGCGCCACCACTCAGCTCTTTCTTTCCCTCCCCCTCCCTCCCTCTCCCTCCCTCTCTCCCTCCCTCCCTTCCTGCCTCCCCCTCCCAAGTTCTGGGATTACTCGTGTACACCACCACACCCAACTTCTTTATAATTTCCGAATTTCTTGCAAGAACTCTGGAGTTTGGAAAAACAGATCAAACGGAACAAAAGGGGGCGCTAGAATGCCATAATAAAGAACAACCGACCCACAGAGAGCTGTCAGTTACAGGGTCTGATACTGAAGCTGTCACTTGAGAAGAGCTTGAAGTCAGGGCAGACAGGTAGCCAAGAAGGAGGGGCTGGAGAGACTGCAGGAGCTTATTTAAAATTGGGGGGCGTTGGGAACAGGAGAAGTGGTAAGGCTGCTCTCACCCTAGGAGGCTTTTGAATCTGTGAGCATCTAAACTTGTTCCTGTGGGCTAGGTCTCTAAACTGGGAGTAGAAAGGGGAGTGGATTTGAACTTACAGAGTTAACAAGGATGCACGGATGGGAGAGGCTACAGAGGCCCGACAGGAAGCAAGTGCCACAGTCCAGGACAGGGCACGGGATGCTGGTGGCAGCAATTCTGAAGGAGGTCATGGCGGGGAGGTGGGATTTGGACTGAGCAGTGCCTGGACATGGGGAGAGGAGGGAGGTGGAGATTCTGAGGCTTGGGTGCCTGGGAAGACGCTGTCCCTCCAGGGCTGGGGGACTGACCCAGGGACCACAGACCAGGAAGACATGATGGCATCTCCACTTTCACTAACCCCCAAAGTCGAGGGCATGCCACAAACCCCGCATTTTAAACAGCGCCCGTGGCTTCCCCCAAAGAATCAGTTGTTTTCATACAACATGACACTTGGGTTCACTTCTCATCATGTTACTAGGCCCTCTGCTGATCTCATGATTTGTCTATTTTGGTGCTTTTGAGATGGGGGTCTCTCTGTGTAGCCCTGGCTGTCCTGAGACTCGCTATGTAGACCAGGCTGGCCTCAAACTCACAGATCCACCTGTCTCTGCCTCCCCAGTGCTGGGAACCAAAGGTGTAGACCACCTCACCTGACAAAACATGGGCTTTAGAATGGTACCATAGCTAGTGTGGTGGTTCACAACTCCAGCACTTGGGAGTCAGAGGCAGGAGGATTTCTCTGAGTCTGCTCTATGTAGTGAATTCCAAGACAGGCAAGGCTATGTGGTCAGACTGTCTAAAAAAATGGAGCCATGAATTGCTCAAGTATAGAAGGACTCATGGGCTTTACAGTTGAATCTACAGGAGAAAAAGAAATTATCCTCTGCCTTGAGTGTAGGCCCCTAAATTTTCTCGTCACAAAAAGCAATTTTAGATTCTAGGGTATTGGTGGAAACCTTAAGAAGTCTCCAAAAAGATGGTAATGTCTAAATCTGGGCTAAAGATCTCTCCACCTAATTCATACTAGCCAAATCTCCTCTTTTGTTTCTGTTTACCTTGCTACTTCAGGAAACCTATTGGCTATGTCATATTCCATAACTTCCTTAGTCCCTTAAATGTCATGCTCTGTCACATACCATACTGTCTTACTCTTCCCTTAGATGTCATGCCCCGCTGGTGTCTGCCCCATGAAGCACAGGTTCATGTGCCGACCACGTGACATGTGGAGGAAATCCCATCACACTAGGAAGCACCTCTGTGGATGTCCCTACCCCGTCTCTTTGTGTGAATGTAACCTGTATTCAGTGTGCTTGCCTGTGTGGTAGCTATGACACCACTCTACGGAATCATGTGAAGGTGCCCAGCCAGTTATTAAGTACTACATGAGCATGTGGCATGTGATCTTTTTTTTTTTTTTTTTTTTTTTTTTTTTTGGTTTTTCGAGACAGGGTTTCTCTGTATTGTCTTGGAGGCTGTCCTGGAACTCGCTCTGTAGACCAGGCTGGCCTCGAACTCACAGAGATCCGCCTGCCTCTGCGAGCATGTGATTTTAATCTGCATGGTAAATTAAATGACTGTATAGAGCCACAGGGCGTGAAATACCTGTTGTTTTTCACTGTGAAGGTTAAGATGAAGTGAGCAGAGGCAGCTCTGTGGTAGACTGATGCTTAGCACGCCCCATCCTCAGCACCACAGACAGCAAAAAGAACGGAGCAGATGGTCTGGGGTTGTGTCTCGGTTGGCAATGTTTGCCTAGCATGCACAAGGTCCTGGGCTTGATCTCTAGCATCCTATGGACTGGATGTGGTGGCAGGGACAAGTCTGTACCAGCCCTTGGGAGGAGGCAAGAGGATGAGAGGTTCAAGGTCATCCTCCGATACAAATTGTGTTCAAGGAGACCCTGAGTCAAACAAAGCATGGAGAAGACCTGGTTCCAGCTGGGGGTTGGGGCACTTAGGAGGCAAGCCCAGCCAGAAATACATGGCAAAAATGCTGCCTTAAAGCCCCAAACACAGCAGGGTGCTGGGACTTTCAGTGAAGACCTGTACTAACCTTATCTTTTCCAAACTCTCTCTCTCTCTCTCTCTCTCTCTCTCTCTCTCTCTCTCTCTCTCTCTCTCTCTCTCTCTCTCTCTCTCTCTCTGAGTCTGACATAGCCTAGGCTGGCCTTGAACTCACCATGTAAAGCACTTAAGGGTGACTTGTGAAATTTCTCATCCTCCTGCCTCTACCTCTCAAGTGCTGGGGATCAAACCAGGGCTCTGTGCAGGGTGGTGCAGCACCTCCATGGAAGCCGCCTCTCCTCTGACAGTCCCTTCGGTAAGTCCCTCCCTCACTGGACTTCCTCCAAGAGGACAGCACTTCCAGCAGCCTCCTTCCAGTACCTTCTGGTTGTCTACTGACTGACAACAGGTTGCTTCTCAGAAACAAGTGCCCACAGCAAAGCGGAGGCAGATCCAAAAATACAGGGGAGGCTTGCTTTAAAGCAGTTTGGACGTGAATAGAGTTTACAAATACAGAAAGAAACACATGGGAAGATGTTTATGTCAGATTCCCTCACCAACAGCTTTGCTCTCGTCCAAATTTTTGGTAGCTGAGTGGGTGCAAGTGTGGGGATGAGAGGGGGCTAATGTCATATTTTGAAGTTTTCTGTTTCATATCGGAGAAAAAGAGGATTATAGCTTTAAATAGAATTATAGCAGCAACTAAGTAAAATAATAGGGAGATGAAGGCTTGAAGGTAAATAAATATGTAAACATAAATTGGCATCTGGTAAACACTTGTAATCTCAGGGAAACTGAGGCGGGAAAAGTGTTATGAGTTCAAGCCCAGCTTTATCTACATAGTGAGTACTAGGCTAGCTAATGCTATAGTAAAATTCTATCTCAACAATGATAAAGGAGGCAAAAATTAAGATAATTGCCTTGAGTGGGTCAGGATTGGATTATACATATGGTTTCTTCAAATCCTTAATCTTGGTCAGTAATTTCCTTTGGGGAAACAAAAACAAAAGGAAACCGTATCTCATGTAAACCAGGCTCTCATCCAAATCATTATATTGTTGGGAATGACCTTGAGTTCTGACTCCCCTGCTCCTTCCACCTTCTGTGTGTTGGGATTACAGGTGTGTTTTATGTGGTGTGAGGGGTTAAACCCAGAGCTTTGCATGTCCTAGGCAAGCACTTTACCAGCTGAGAATATCTCCAGCCTAACACCACAGACACAGCTCCCCCAGCAAACCCTGGACGACAACCACCTGAGGCAGATAAACATCTTAGCAAACAGACAGACTGTGGTCTGGTCATACAACAACGGAAACTGCGCTGCCGTCTGAAAACAGAAAGCGCAGCGGGGTGTGGAGACTCACCCCTCTAATCAGGCCCTTGGAAAGTTAAGGCCAGCCTGGGCTGCAGAGCAAGGCTTGTGTCTCCAGACAGAGCCAGCAGGACTGGGGGAAGACATCTGCCCATAGCCCTAGTGGCTCTGCTTGGATTTCCAGAGCCCAAGTGAAGGTAGAAGGGGAGAACTGACACCCTAAAATGTCGTCCCCTGGACTTCTACACACGTGCCCCACCCAGATGATAGGTACAAAAGCTAAAATAACAGCGATAATAAAACAGAAGACATACTGTGTCTTCTATGTGTAGATAGGGAACAAATTAAAACAAAAATGCAGGGCAGTGGTGGCATGTGCCTTTAATCCCAGCACTAGGGAGGCAGAGGCAGTCAGATCTCTGGGTTCAAGGCCAGCCTGGTCTACAGAGCAAGTTCCAGGACAGCCAGGACTACACAGAAAAACCCTGTCTCAAAAAAAAAAAAAACAAAAAACAAACAAACAAAACAAAACAACAACAAAAAGGTGACTGGCAGGTGTATCTGTACATGCAAACATGTGCCTAAGCATGGAAATTTC
This sequence comes from Mesocricetus auratus, assembly GCF_017639785.1. NCBI lineage: Eukaryota > Metazoa > Chordata > Mammalia > Rodentia > Cricetidae > Mesocricetus > Mesocricetus auratus. The sequence goes on along the minus strand of NW_024429205.1, from coordinate 20,407,610 downwards.
TAGAAAGATTCTCAGGGAAGCTGATAATGCTTGTTTGTATTTGGTAAAGGGAATTAAAGATCTGAAGTTGGCAGCATTCATTTTTCATGCTATGCTCTTCCAAGGTGTTTGAAGAAAATTTAAATGTGCTATACTGTTGACATGTTCCTAACTGTTAACTTTCTAGGCAATGCTCTGAAGGTTTTCCTCCTTAGTGATCTGAAGATGAGGAACTAAAAGTCCTATTCGCCATACTTAGAAAACAGACAATCTGATTATGCCTAGAGTTGTCAAAATGTGGAGGCAGCGTGTGAAAAATGGGATATGCTCATTATTCAGACAGAGCTGTGATGTGTAGACATGGGTACAGCTGGGTAACTGGGTCAGCCTCCCCCAGGTCTTCCAAATAAAGCCTGGAGGACTGAGCTGTCCACTCTGTTCCCTGAGGAGAGCTGGGCAGTCTGCACCAGACCTACAGAATCATTGTCTCAGAGGCCTGCGGGTCATGTTACCTCTCAAATAATCTCCACAGGCTTGGGTCTCATTTGTCTGCTTTTGAGACCGGGTCTCATATAGCCCAGGCTGGACTCAAACTTACCATGCCTCTACCTCCTGACTATGGGAATACAGGTGTAAGTCACCTATATTTATTTGGGGCTGGGATCTGTGCACACTAGGCAAACACTAAGAACACCCCCAACTTCTGACTTTTTGTCTGAAGACGGGATCTTGGTATGTTGCCTAGACTCATCTCAAAACTCACAGGTTTAAGTGACACTCTCACCTCAGCCTCCTGAGCTGCACAACAGGTGTATGCCACGAGCCTGCTTTTTCACAGGGTTTGTTCCAAACCCTTCCTAGATCTCTCTGAGCCCGGATGTGTATTCTAGAGCTTCAGTATTCTGCCTTAAAGAAGAAAGGTCACAAACTCACTCTATATTCTCTGTAGATGGCTGTTCCTATGCTAAATACCTTATCATTTACAAATCAACATTCTTGAGTTTGTTTGTTTGCTTGTTTTTTAGACACGGTCTCACTATATAGCCTTAACTGGAGCTCACTGTATAGACTAGGTTGGCCTTGAACTTGGGAGAGATCCACCTGTCTCTGACTTTTGAGGGCAGGGGTTAAAAGCATGGGCCACCATACTCGGCCCCTTGGCTACTTTTTGTTTTGGTTTGGTTTTTTGAGACAGGGTTTCTCTTTATTGTTTTGGAGGCTGTCCTGGTACTCTGTAGACCAGGCTGGTCTCGAACTCATAGAGATCCTCCTGCCTCTACCTCCCAAATTCTGGGATTAAAGGTATGCACCACCAATGCCCGGCCTCCTTGGGTACTTTTTACCAAATACTTTCCTTCGATTTCCTAACATTTCTTTGACTACACATATTTTGGGTTCTGATAACGGGATGTCTCAGGGCCAGAGAGTTGCTCAGTGGGTAAAGTTGCCTGTCAAACCTTCCGTTCACATAGTGGAAAGAGAAAGCCTACTCCACACATGTGCCATGGCACGTGCAGAGAGCGGGTAGGGGAGGGAGGAAGAAGACTCATACACAGACACACACACAGAAATATTTTAAAAATAGCTTGTGTGGTGTAGAGCAATGGTAGAATGCCTATCTAACACACACAATACCCTGGATTAACCACAGCACCAGAGAGGGGAGGAAAAGGGGGTGTGGAAAATCTCTGCTCAACTCATTTCCTCATAGTCTGCGAGAGGCAGGAATAACTCTTTAAATTTTTTAAAGATTTATTTTATGTGTGTGTATTTTGTCTGTGTGCACGGTACCTATGAGGGGAGGGTTCAGAAGGGAGCATCAGATCCCCTGGAGCTGGAGTTACAGACAGTTGTGAGCTATCATGCGGAAGCTAGGAACTGAACCTGAGTTGTTTGGGAAAGCAACAAGTGTTCTTAACCACTGAGCCATCTCTCCAGCCCTAGACACTTTTTTTTTCTTTTTGAGACAGGGTCTTGCTATATATAGCCAGTGGATATACTGGTATAATTGTTCCATAGACCAGGCTAGCCTCTAGTTTGTGGGGATTACACAGACAAGGCTAGCCTCTAGTTTGTGGGGATTACACAGACCAGGCTAGCCTCTAGTTGTGATGGTCCTCCCAGGTGCTTCAACCACAGGCATGTGTCACACATCCTGGCTCCTGGCTAGAATCTTATCCCTGATGCTCCTGTCTCAGATTTGCACACTAAGCCACTCAGCTCTTGCAGTTTTTACTTCATCTGCAAGGTCTTGTGTCTGTACATGTGTATCCTGTCCCTTCACTCTCTCAGACCTCTGATGCAGTCTATAGCCTACTCGAACCTCTATGAATGACACAGAGTAAGAAAGCACACCTATGAATTCATAAGGAATTATGGTATTGTGCATCTATTTAGTTGGTTAGACAGGGTCTCACATAGCCCAAGTCTGCCTTAAACGCACTCTCCTGCTGCCACCTCCCAAGGGCTGGGATTGCAGTCATGCATCGCCATGCCCAGCTTCTTTGTTTTTATTTTTGAAATGTGTGGACAGAATGATATCAGTGACTTAACTTAGCTTTGCCTGGCCTCATGACCACAGCTACACAGGCATTTCTGGGAAGCACAATTCTGCTTCTGTCTTCTCTCTGTCCATAAGTCACCTGAGTATCAGTCAGTTCACGGGCTTCTTCACAAGGTCAGAAGGGCTCACAGGTGTGAAACTGGGGAGAACTTCTGCTTCCCTGGCTCACTGTGTCTAAGCAGCTTCCTTGTGGAGAGAGCTCTGTCTCAAATACACACAGCTCTGCTGGCATCGTGGGCTTTCTCACTGTTCATCATCAATTTCTAATTTTAGGGTTGTTTCTTGTTTTCTATTTGAGACAGAGTCTTGGTTCAGAATTCACTAAGTAAACCAGGTTAGCCTCAAAATCATGACAGTTGATGACCAAGCATGGTCGTGATGTCTCTCTGATCCCAGCACTTGGGAGGCAGAGGCAGGAGGATCTCTCTGAGTTCAGCCTGGTCTACATAGTGAACTCCAGGACAGCCAGTGCTACACAGAGAAACCATGTCTCAACAATAAAACAAAATAATATGACAATTCTCCTGTCCTAGCTTCCCAAGTACTAGAATTGCAGGTATATACCACACCATACCTGGTTATTATTTTAAAGGGAGTGTGTGTGTGTGTGTGTGTGTGTGTGTTCATGTAAGTGGAGGTAAGAGGTCAACTTTCAGGAGTCCTCTCTTTCACCATGTTATGTTTTGGGGATCAAATTCAGGTTGTTAGGTTTGGTAACAAGTCCCTTCACCCACTAACCGTCTTGCTGGCCCTAATATTTCATTGACCTCGTCTATAGTTTGTAAATAAAATAAATAAATACAACCACAAGGCCTCAAAGTAAATGAGATCTAGTAAGACTCCCACAAAGCCCAGGCAAGACCACCCTTCCTTGCCAGTTTCTGCCAGTCTCCCTCGGATCCTACTTTCTAGCTGTTGTGGACACGGGCTGCGTTTGCCAGCCTCTGGGCAACTGCTGACTCATTGTTCCCCTGGGATCCCAAGACCTCCAACTCCCCTGCCACTCAGCCGGGGCGGCTTCACCACCCCCCACCTGAGGGATCTGCCGCCCTGGTCCCCTCCTTGGCCTGGCCCAGCTGTCCCTGAGCCCACCTGGAAGACGTCGTTGGCGCACTTGCGGCACAGGTTGTGCTGGCACGGCAGGATGACCACGGGCTTGGAGAACATCTCCAGGCAGATGGGGCAGATGAGCTGCTTCTCCAGGTTGTCCATGCTGTGTGCATCCCCTAGCAGCGGCTTGAAACCCACGGGGAAGTTCATCCCTTGGCGCTCTAGTGCCTGCCTCGGCTGCGGCCCTGGTCCTGGCCTTCTCCCGCTGTCTGCACACTTCTCGTGATCTTTAGGCTGCCAGTGAGTTCCTAGGACCCCTGCTCTTGCTCCCTCTTGAAGGAGTGGTGTTTTCTGTCTCTCCTCCTAGCAGCTCCTTTCACCCTGGCTATTTCCAGACGCTTCCGTCTGCACTCCTTGCTCGGAGCCCTCTGCACGCACTTGTCCCTTTAGCTCCCCGAGTAGTTCCCTTGCTCCCCCAAACCACCCTCGAGCTCACTCTACAGGCAGCACTGTTTGTCCCTTGCTCCCTAGAGAGATTAATATTACTGTGGGGGTGGGGAGACAAGGGGCATTTGTGTGACATTCCAGTTCCCAATTTAGCTCGTGTAAGGCGAGCCACAGCTGTCTTGGACTGAGTGACCCTGACTCACTCAGTTAGTGACTTTTTTGAGCAAGAAGAGCAGCAGGGGTGTCACTCCTTTCAGTGGGTGGTGGGTCAGCGAACGTGTGGGCCTCACTTGTCACTGGAAAGGTTCCTGCAAACTCTGCTCTCCATGTTCTGGCTTGAGACCTTCTTCCTAACAGCGAAACTGTTAGGGAGAGATGGTCTGGACAGATCTACAGACTGCTGTCTCTCCTTCTGTGACTTAGCAGTGACCCTGACCCTCCTCCTGGAGACTCAGGATGCAGAAGTAGAACACCAGACCCTAGAGAAAGAGCGTCTTGTCCTATATGTCCGGTCCATATTTGTTCTTGCTCAGCCTTAAGAAACAACTACATTTATTTCTTTAGGGAGGGGTAGGTATGACATGGAGCATATTTGGAGGTCACAGGTCACTGACAGGAGTCACTTCTTTTTCTTCAGTGTGTGGGTTACAGAAATCAAACTCAGGTCATCAGACTTGGTGAATAATGCCTTTATCTACTGAACAATAGCCTCACACCTCTCTCTCCCTTATTAAAGACAGGCTCTCATGTAGACTAGGTTAACCTTGAACTCCTGATCCTCTTGACTCTACATCCTAAGTGCTGAGATTAGGGGAGAACACCACCATTCCCGGTTTACGGGGTTCTGGAGGTCAACTCAGGGTCTCGTGTGTGCACTGTACTGACTGAACTACATAACCCTTGGATGCCAGTTATGTCATCCTAGGAGAGCAGCTGAAGAGGCAGAGATGGCTGCCTCATGATGAGGACATGATAGTGCAGGACTCTGGTTCACCACTAAAGCCATTTCAGAGATGCTAAATTTGCTTAGAAACTGAGACAAGCGTGGACTAGAGATGTCTCAGAGGTTAAGACAGTCTCATGAGGAGTGGAGTTCAGATCCCCAACACTCACTACCACCCTTCACCCCAGCTCCCAGAAACTCAGCACCCTCTTGTGGCTTCCACAGGCATGCACAGACAGATGTGCAGACCCATTTACACAGACACATGTATGCACACACACACACATGAAAAGGGAGAAGTTGTGAGAACAGATGTGGCTGGAAAGAATCTGCATGCTGCAGTTATCTGGAACCCCAGTCTTAGAACACTGACAAAGTCACTACCACTGGGCATCTCTGACCCCCAGCTCCATAGTGATCAACTCCACCGACCATGGCAGCCTCATCCCAGGCCTGAGCAACAGTTATAGATCTTTTTCTCTATCCCCCACATAACTTGGACACAGTGGAATTGGACAAGGGTTTTTTTTATTATTGATATTCTTTAGCCCTTCTCACAATGAGGGCAGAGGAGTTTGAGGGTTCCTAGGCCCTGATCCCACACGAGTAAGAAAGAATTGGTGAAGACGACACAGAGAGAATGCCAAGCCAACAACACACAAAAGCTAGTTTGTGAGTAAGTCTGTCCCCATCACGTTCCATGCCCCTGTGTTAAGAAACGATATATAAGGATCAACCTGCATGAGGTGTCTGCAGGATGGAGGCAGCAGGCACCGGGGCATGGGCTGCAGCCAGTCCACAGGACCACGGCTCGCAATGGGTATAGGAGTGAGGCTGAAGTCCAAGGAGAAACCACAAACCTGGAATGCACTCACATGTTCCCATGCTGTCTTATGAATGGGGTGTCAATGCCAATGGCCAGGCTCCCAGAAGACCAGCCTCCTAAAGGTGTACTGCTAAGAAGTGAGGCGAGCACTGAAGTTCTTGGTACACAAAGTTGTGACAAACAAGGATTAGCTGATCCACCAGCTCTTGGGACAGGAGCCACCTTGCTTGGTGATCAGGGTCTCGGTGAAGTGAATCAGCAAGTGCTCAGGGGGCCGAACCTGGCATTGGCAACTACCCAGGCACGCACTGGAAAAAGAGTACTCCGGAAATGCCTGCCACCATGGCCTGAGACCTCGAGTGGTTAAAGCTGGGATGGGAGCTAGGGCTAAAAAGATCAGCTCAAGGCTCTGTGTGGCCAGGCTCAGTGGCATATCGACGGCAGGGTGTGGCCCTTTCTAGGATGGATGTCGTCACGGCTTCTGAAGCAGGGGTTGTTTTTTAAGAACACGAGTCAAATCAGGGTCAATGGCAGCACAGGGTTACTTGCTTGTGTCTTCAATGTGTCCAGAGGGCTGGGTGGCAGGGGAACTCTCACTGGGCCAGTACCTAATGGTAGAAACAGTTGGACTCTTATTAGGAATAACCACCAATAATTGAAAGCACGCTGTCTCTAGGAAAGAGTGCAGGCAGCTGTGGTTGATGCTATAAAAAGACTTTCCAATAATGACCCATTTGAAGTACTATATATGCTTTAAATGCATATAACGCATATGTATGTGTGTATTGTATATATAACAGATCACACATACACACGCATGCACATGCGTGCAGATGAGTGTGTGTGAAGAGATCAGAGGACAGTCTGAAGAAGTTAGTTCTTTCACTCCACCTTGTGTGTCCCAGAGGCAAGCTCAGGGAGTCCGGCTGGGTGGCAGCGCCTTTACCAGCTGAGCCATCTCTTATACGTAACCACCGCTGCTCTGTTTACATACCTCACTCGTCTTCACGCTTCCTTAATCATCATCGCTGTCCTCATCTTCTATTTGATGTTTCTGTTGTGCTCCTGGGGAGGAATTACAACATGCTTACATATCTACAGTAACAACCATTTCCGTTTGTTTTTCTTTTTTAGTGTACAGATGGGAAAACCCTTACCTTGTAGTTATCTGTTGGCATCACCAGGTGGAATGGTGTGAACTTCGGTCAACGTGCCATTTTAAACTTTTAACTATCCGGGCGGGAACAATCTCAAACAATACACCCCCCACCCGAGGTTGGGGGTGGAATCCAGGCTCTCCCCCGAGCTAGGCAAGACCTCTATCCCAAGCTCATGCTTCTGTCTGCAGTAAATCTCATCTATGAACTTGTCTTCAACTAGCTCCTTTCCAAGGTCTATTTCCCCCAGTTCAGTCTGCAGCCTAAGGGACATCAGCTGCTGTCTCTGTCTCTCTTCACCCCAACGCAGGACTTGAAGCATTCCCATTTCAGGGTTAACTGCCTGCCTCACAGGCCTTTCTCACCAGCCTCCTACTCTGCTAACCCCTGCCTCTGCCCCCACCCCAGTCCCTGCCCCTGCCCCTGCCCCCACCCCAACCCCTGCCCCTGGCCCCCACCCCAACCCCTGCCCCTGCCCCCACCCCAGCCCCTGCCCCTGGCCCCCACCCCAACCCCTGCCCCCACCCCAACCCCTGCCCCTGGTCCCCACCTAGTCTCGTAGGCTGACAATAGATATTCCTTTGCCGCGTCTTTTGTGATTTGTTAATTTCCTCGGGCGGTGGACTAAGATATCCACAGCAAAAGCAACAGCAGCAGCAGCAGCAGCAGCAAGTTAAAAGACAGCAAAGGATGACGAGGGTCTACGCGACAGGAGAGGGAGGGGCCATGGTCCCCCGTTCCTCTGGGAGCTCCACGCAGGTCTCCCCAGCCCTCCACCCTCACACACACAAAGTGACAACAGAGGCATCTATTTCCAGGAGAAGGCAGCCCTTCCTTCCCTACTCTATCGACACAGACAGGATCGTACTGTGTACCCCAGGCTACCCCCAGTGCCTCCTAAAGCCTGGGCTGGGAGGCATGAGCCACCACGGCTGGCTCTCTCTTATTTTATGTGTGGCTGTTCTGCCTTCATGTGTGTCTGTGTACTGTGTGCACGTCTGGTGCCCACAGGAGCCAGATGATGACTGTGGATCCCCTGGAGTGGGGGTCATGGAATGTTGTGAGCTACCACATGCATGCTGGGAATCTCACACCCTGGTCCTCTAAAAGATCGCAGAGTGCTCCAAACTGTAAGCCATGTCTCCAGCCTCCCCCCAAACTCCTTTCTTACTTTTGAGGGAATAGGAAGAATGGTGTACCTTGAACCAACAGCTGTGCGCTATAAAATAGTATTTGACGCCGTCTTCACCAAAATGATCAAACAGGTATATTCCTAATGAGCCATGCTGGTCGTAGATTCTCTTCTTGGTAGGGTCACTGAGCACAGCATGGGCTGTGTTGATCTCTTTGAAGACCTCTGCTGCTTGAGTGTCCCCCGGATTCTTGTCTGGATGATACTGCAAGGCCAGTTTCCTACCCAGGCAACACCCAAAGGACAGTGGGGAAGGGCATAGGACGGGACTGAGCGGAGAGGGTTAGGGTAGGTCTCTAGATGATGCGAGGGGCACTGGAGATACGGTACAAGCGATGGAGGCAAGGTTCCTTCCAGTGTCACACTGAGGAAGGGGTGGCTTTCTTTGGCCCCCAAATGAAAGCTTCTTAGAGCTACAAAAGGAGGGTCCAATGATGGTGAAGGGGCCGGGGGAAATGCCAGGGTTGTTGAATAAAGGGTAGGGTCTGAACCTGTAGGCTTTTTTGATCTCTTCAGGCTGGGCCCCTTTCTTTATTTCTAGCACAGCATAGAGGCTTGTTCCAGTCCTGGATAGTCGCCGGGGCGCATCATCGGCATGAGGCATGCTCTGGGCCGAAAGAACAAAAATTACAAGATGGCAGTCTACGGCTGAATCAGAAGAAGGCCAATGTGAAAGACAATACATCTGCCCTCACTTTCCCGGAGCCTCCGCATACCACAGTCTAGAGAGGCCTAACAAGGAGGGGTCTAACATGACCAGCACAATGGTTTTGTCCACAGCTCTTTTATCTGAAGTAAACCGCCCTGTTCATGTCCTAGCTGGTGGCTGGGTTTGAAACACCAGGGTAACCCAACCATTACATAGGGGTGGATCAGAAATCGAGAAAAATCACAATAGCTGGGGGAGAACTATCCAGACCAAAGCCCATTGCGGGGGTCGGGGGTCGGGTTCAGGTTCAGGACCCCAAGCAGGGCCTAGGCCAAAGATGCTTTCTCCCCAGCCTCTGGCCATCTTACTCACCTCTACCCCTCAGAGAGCTCACAGAAGAGAGAGCAAGATGACTCCCTGAACAGAGGGAAGCCTACAGGAGCTGCTGCAGGGGACACACCCTGAGGGGTCCCAGAGAGTGAGGCGGAGGCCTAGGAAGCCCGTAGGCCTCAGGAGGAGCCAGGCAACAACATGGGAGCTCTGGGTGTGTTGGGACAACTAGCCTTGTGTAGACTCCCTACCTGGCTCTTTACCTCAGAATTGGTCTATTAAGCCAGGTAGGCCTCACACAAGCTTTCTTTCTCCTGGTGGGTGCGAAGCTTCATATTGCTGCCGGATCTGTGGCCAACTGCGCTTGCGCACTGTGTAGAGGCAGCGAGTCGTTTTTTGGCGCTGCCAGGAGGCCCGCGTGGAGAGCCCGTATAGGGCCTGGGACTTATTTCGCTCCAGAAGCCTGACCCTCAGGCTGGGCGTTACGTCCAGCCCACGGGGCAGAGGCACAGCCTTCCACATCACCTCTCTTCTCCAGGGAGAGGCCATGACCATCCCGATCACCGTCATGGCTCTTCAACTCACTCACGGGAAAAGTGCGGGCTTGGTGAACAGGCGGACGAGAGGTGAGGCGGGGATTATCGGTCCAGATTTCCTAAATCTTCACTGGGTCCTTTTTATTTCCTTCACACCTAGAAACTTCCCTACGGACGTTGAGACTCACCCCGAGTGTCAGTGTTCCGGAAAATCTGTCCTTCACCCCTCGGTGGTCCCCACCTTGTCAAGGCACTTATCCCATCAGACTGTAACTGCGTTGGCACATCCCTTAAAAATGACATTTGCGGTCCTTCCCGAAACCACTTCACTACGGTGCTTCCATAATAAGGAGATCTCATAATGTAATTATATAATGTAGATTACACATTGAGTTGTTTATTGCTTGATAGTACATTAACCCTTTTCATGAAAATGCTTATAGACACCCTTGAACAGATTTCTGATTTTCTTTATTTTGAATTTTCGAGACAAAGTTTCTCTGTAGCTTTGGAGGCTGTCCTGGAACTCACTCTGTAGACCAGGCTGGTCTCAAACTCACAGAGACCCACCTTCTTCTGCCTCCTGAGTGCTGGGATTAAAGGTGGGTGCCACCACTGTCCAAAAATTTCTCATTTTTGTCTAAGGATAGAGTAGAGGAAATGGAGCTTATTGAGTCAAATTGAAAGAAAAAAGACATGTATGTGGGATGTGTGTATGTGAATGTGTGCATGAGTGTGTGAATGTGAGTGTGTGAATGTGTGTGAAGGTGAATGTGTGAGTGTGTGAGTGTGACTGTGTGTGTGAGTGTGTGAATGTGTGTGTGAATGTGTGTGAAGGTGAATGTGTGAGTGTGTGTGTGACTGGGTGAATGTGAGTGTGAGTGTGTTGTGAGAGTGTGGCTGTGTGTGTGAGTGTGTTGTGAGAGTGTGTGTGCAAACACGCACACTGTGTGACAGTTACTGGCACGTGGAGGTCAAAGAACAGCTTGTGAGAGTTCCCTCCTTCCATTATGTAGGTCACAGGGATTGAACCCAGGTGACCATGCTTGGTGACAGATGGGCACCTTCACCCAAAGAGCCATTTTACTGGCCCTGACTATACATATTTTAAACTTCCAACCTGGCAGGTTTTAAGGTTTATTTATTTTATGTATATGGTGTTTTGCCTGCATGTATGTCTGTGTCCCTTTATGGGTTCCAGGATCAAACACAGGTCAGGGTTTTTTGGGTTTGTGTGTGTGTGTGACAAGTATTTTGTTTTTTTGTTGTTGTTGTTGTTGTTGTTTTGTTTTTATATCTTTGGAGACATGGAACTCGGTAGGTAGACAAGGCTGGCCTTGAACTCACAGAGATCCGCCTGCCTCTGCCTCCCGAGTGCTTGGATCTAATGTGTGTGTCACCACTGCCCGGCTGCAGCAAGTGTTTTTGCCCACTGGTTATCTTGCTGGCCCAAACTGACTGTTTTTGAAGCTCTTAGTCCATATTGTTAACTTTCTTACCTGAGGGGTTCTGAAGGTACCATTTTATGTCATGAGAAGGGACACTTGTCTCTGTCTGGCGGGACTTGTGGTCATCCCTCACAGGAGGCAGGGTTTGTGGTGTTAGCTTCCTCTGTGGAGGAGAGTTCTCAGTGCTTTTTGGAACATGCAATTGAATGAGTTTCTTACTTCAGTAAGACCTGGCCATCACACCCTGCGTGGGTGGTGAATGCCTTAATCCCAGCACTCGGGAGGCAGAGGCAGGTAGATCTCTGAGTTCAAGGCCAGCCTGGTCTACAGAGCGAGTTTCAGAACAGCCTCCAAAACAATACAGAGAAACCCTGTCTTGAAAAACCAAAACCAAACAAAAAAAGGCCTGTCCATCATTCATTTGTAGCTTTTATTCTTTATTATAGCTGTTGCTACAATTCACTTTCTCTCTTAGGTTTAAGTGCCAAGCCAATATTCCACCCCTGAAATGCTAGTCGTCTTGGCAAACAGTCTATATGTAAGAAACATACTCACCAAGCCCATGGGATTGAGTCAGATGAGTTTTGAGGTTATCCAACCAAACAGGAAAGCCTGAAGCTGACCATGTTGGTGGTTTGGCTGTGTTTGATTTTCTAACCTCAATTTTCAACAGCACCAGGGGCAGCAGAACTAGTGGGACAAACCAGATCTTTTCCACGCTGCACTGGGGAGGGACGGCAGCAGACGCCAGAGCAGGGTGAGCGTACAGCGGCTCCCCTGGCTCAGTTTCCAGGCTGGTGTGGTTCTGTCCCTGCCTCCTCTTCCAGTCTCATTGGGGACCATTGTCCTGCTTGCTCTGGGGTGTGACCCCCCCCTTCCTGTCACCTCTTTGTGAAGACACTGCTTCCTTTGACTGTGTTTCCTTGACATTTCATCCTCCAAAGGTCTCACTCAGGTGCATGCTTCAGGCTTTAAACTTCTCCCTCTCTACTCCATAACCTTCACCATGATTTGTGTATTGTCTTACTTCAGGTTTATATTGCTGCAACAAAACACCATGACCAAAAGGCAAGTGTTTATGTGGCTTACATTCCAGCATTGCAGTTTGTCACTGAAGGAAGTCAGGACAGGAACTCAAACAGGGCAGGATCCTGGGGGCAGGAGCTGATGCAGAGGCCATGGAAGGGAGCTTCTTTCTGGTTTGCTCCCCGTGACTTGCTCAGACTGCTTTCTTATAGAACCCCGGACTACCAGACCAGGGATAGGACCACCCACAATGGACTGGGCCCTCCCCCATTGATCACTAATTGAGAAAATGTCTTACAGCTGGATCTTATGGAGGCATTTCCGAAGCTGAGGCTCCTTCCTCTGATGACTCTAACTTGTGTCAAGTTGACACACAAAACCACCCAGTACCTGTATATATCATCATTTTCATATTCATTTCTTTAATGTCTGACTTTCTTGTTGGTTTGTATATCCAGTACCTACAGCTATGCCTGGCTTATAGTAAGCGAGTTAATGATTTGTTGAATGAGCTATAGCTAAAGGATCCCTCTCCTAGTGGAATGTAAGCCTGGAGGTTGGCCAGCAAAAATCCCCCCGGGATAGGAACTGGAGAACTGGACAAAATGACAGACAGTGTCTTCCCTCATCCAGTTCTGGAGGCAAAAAGACTATCGGAAGGAAATGGAGAGGACAGGTAGTCTGTAACGTGGCCCTGATCGCCATTCCTTTGTCTTAGTATTCCTTCCTCCTGCTCTTAATACAGTTACAGGATACTGGATGTATCCCTGAGTGCTGACTGCTTGAGAGAGAGCACTTGACCTCTGCCATGCCCCTTAGAGATGGCATGATCACATCCCTGCCTTACAGAGGTGCGCCCTGGGAAGGAGTTAGCAAGCAGCTTTCACGGCTTGCTAGACGCTCCCGGATGATTACTTCTTATCCATGCCGCCTGAAATTTGAATTCATCACAGTCCGTGCCCTCGAAGGAGCCTTTCATTCCTGTGAAGCCCGGCAACAGGCAGCTGCAGAGCAGGGACAGAGCAGGCAGGGCCTGGCATGCTGGGACCTGAGGCTTCTGGGCTCTGCTTTCCAGAAACCACAGCTCTTTTAATGGTTTTTCATGATCGGGCTCCGTTCTCACACCCATCGCTGTAATGGGATGAGTGTGCATGTCAGTGTTAGACTCTAGATCTCTGTCTGGCTCTGATTCTAAAAAACTGTGAGCAGATCCCTTTGCCTCTACATTTCTTTTTCTTCTGTAAAAACCTGAGCTACCTCACAAGATTGATTCTAAAACTTAATTAGATTTGATTGCAAAACATAATAGGAATTATTCTTTAGAAGCCAGGCATGGTAGTGTGTACCTTTAATCCCAGCACTCAGGGGGTAGAAGCAGGAGGATCTCTGTGAGTTCGAGGCCATCCTGGTCTACAGAGCAAGTTCCAGGATATCCAAGGCTACACAGAGAAACCCTGTCTTAAAAAACCAAAATAATAATATGGTGGCACACACCTTTAATCCCAGCACTTGGGACACAGTGGCAGGTGGATCTCTGTGAGTTCGAGACCAGTCTGGTCTACAGAGTGAGTTCCAGGACAGCCAAGGCTGTCTCAAAAAAACAAAAAAGAAGAAGAGGAGGAGGAGGAAGAGGAAGAAGAAGAAGAAGAAGAAGAAGAAGAAGAAGAAGAAGAAGAAGAAGAAGAAGAAGAAGAAGAAGAGAAACAACAAAACAACCTTGTCAATGAACCTTGTCTTGAGTTCTTTGTCTTCCCATAATGCCTAGAGTGAATGAGCTTACTATATCCAACAGCCATTTGGTCTTGTCTGAAGAAACCATGAAGCATCCCTTTTTCATCCATAAACAAAAACACATTGTAGTCATATAGCTAGAATACACACATACGCAAGATGGCAAACACTGGCATATTTATACCCAAAACACCATGCTCTGGAACATATGTAACTGGAGAGAGAGATCATAATTTGCCACATCTGACAAGCAGGTTCCAGAATCACAGTTTCTGAGCTGGAAAGGACCATGGAGATTTAACCCCGACTTGACTATTTCATTTCCTAACTGAAGCAGGTATTTCCAAAGAGAAACCCAAACTGCTGAAAGTCACCCAGTGGTGTCCAAACTCAGTCTCCTGAGTTAGAGTCTATGCAGTGACTGCCCCTTGTGGTTTCTCTTCTGTATTAGTCAAGGTGCTTTCTCTAGAGCAGTGGTTCTCAACCCGTGGGTCATGACCCCTTTGGGGGGATAAACAGCCCTTTCACAGGGGTCACCTAAGACAACTAGAAGTATCAGATATTTACATTGTGATTCATAACAATGGCAAAGTTGCAGTTATGAAGTAGCAAAGAAAGTAATCTTATGGTTGGGGTCACCACAATATGAAGAACTGTATTAAAGGATCACAGCATTAGGAAGGTTGAGAACCACTACTCTAGAGGAACAGAACTGATATATGAGATTTATTAGAGTGCCTTACGGGTTTTGATCCAACTGTTGTGGGAATGTTTCTGTAATAAGCACTTGGACACCAATGAGAGTAGAAGAAGAAAAGATGTCATTGGCAGACCTAAGCTAAGATACTGAAAATCTTTGATACCTGGTACAGTTTGTATTCTCATTTTATTTTCTGAAACCACAAGGTGGGGTGGCCACACAAGACAGATTTTACAGAATGGCAGTCATTGGGATGTTAAGGTAGTGACCCACTGTCTCAGCTGTTTCTCCAGGTCATTCTGTTTCAGGTAGCAAGCGAACCCGTGCTTGACAAATAGGTAGTACAAGCAGTGCTAATAAACCAGTGTCTAACAGCTGGTCTTTTCTATCTTTTTCTACTTCATGACTATTCTAATATTGGCTTTCTCAAGATACAAAGTCAATTATATTTTGATTGATTGATTGATTGTATGTGTGTGCTCAAGCCCATGCACCAATGGCACATGTGAAGGTCAAAGGACAACTTGTGGGAGTTGGGTCTCTCTTTCCATCATGTATGTCTCAGGAATAGAACTCAGGTCATCAGGCTTGACAGCAAGCGCCTTGAACCACTCTGGCCCAAGTGTGCTTTTTTTTGTTTTTTTGTTGTTGTTGTTGTTGTTTTTGTTTGTTTGTTTGTTTTTCAAGACAGGGTTTCTCTGTATTGTTTTGGAGGCTGTCCTGGAACTCACTCTGTAGACCAGGCTGGCCTCGAACTCACAGAGATCCGCCTGCCTCTGCCTCCCGAGTGCTGGGATTAAGGGCATGCACCACCACCGCCCAGCAACCTTGAACTCTTGATCCTCCTGCACCCACTTCCCAAGTACTGGGATGATTGTAATGTACCACTACACCAGGCACCACCACACCAGGCACCACCACACCAGGTACCACCACACCAGGTGTGTTTATTATTGTAATGTACCACCACACCAGGTGTGTTTATTATTGTAAGGTACCACCACACCAGGTGTTTTTATTATTGTAAGGTACCACCACACCAGGTGTGCTTATTCGTTTGTTTTTTATTATTGTTACTATCATTGCAATGATTCTGTCCTGTCTCCTTCTGACTTCAAAAAGAAAGAAGTTGCTTTCCATCTTGTCTTGCCTCTAGAAAGAAAGAAACCAAAGATTCTTCTCTGAGATTTGCTTGTTGTCCCTGGTGCCTTCCTACCCCGTTTATGTGTCCTTCTCCCAGGCCCTCAGAACCCTGTTTCTTACTACCCTGCAAGTGTGCTTCAGTCTGGCTATAAATTCTGTCCCTCAAGACCAGCTTACTGGGTTGGAGAGATGGATCAGTGGTTAAGAGCACTGACTGTACTTTCAGAGGACCTGGGTTCAATTCCCAGCATCTACATGACAGCTGACAACTGTCTATAACTCCAAGATCTGACACACTCACACAGACTTACATGCAAGTAGAAAAAAAAAAGACCAGATTACCCTCTCTGTTGCTGGAGTTTCTTTTGTCCAGCCAAGTCCCGAAGCCCCTTCAGCTCCAAATAAGCACACAGACGCTATATTAATTATAAAACTATTGGCCGATGACTAAGGCTTCTTATTGGCTAGCTCTGTCTTAAATTATTAACCCATTTCTCCATGTGGTCTTGGTTTACCTGAGAAGGTCCGGACCTGTTACTCCTACCTCGATACATGGTATCTCTTTGTGGTCTCTGCCTACCTTTCCCAGAATTCTCCTTGACTCTTAGTCCTGCCTATCTTCCTGCCTCTATTGGCCAAACAGTGTTTTATCCATCAACCAACAAGACATTTACAGAAGGATATCCCCCAACACCTCTCCACTGCCCTAACATAGCCCTCCCACAGTCATCTTACTAGTCTTCACCATACTCCAGCTGTTCCTCAGCTCTGTCGGTTGCTCTCATTCCACGCACCCCATGCAATGTCTAATTATCATCAATTAATTTGTTCAAGAAATATCCACTAAGTACTGCCAATATGTCTAGTAGCTTAGATACGTTGATAAGTGGCCAGAGTCTCATATATAATATATATATTTTTTTCCAAGACAGGATTTCTCTGCATTGCTTAGGAGCCTGGCTCTTTTTTATATTTTTAAAAGATTTATTCATTTTGTGTGTGAGTATTTTGCCTGCATTTATATATATGTGCCAGGTGTGTATTTGGTGCCCATGGAGGTAAAAAGTGCAAAGATCCCCAGGAACTGGAGTTACAGATCGTCTTGAACCATTGCATGGATGCTGGGAATCAAACCTGGGTCCTTTGCAAGAGCAACACGTGTTCTTAACTACCGAGCTGTCCCTCCAGTCCTCCTCCAAAGCCCTTTTTGATAGATTTTTTTGTCTTCTGTGTATAGGTATGTGTACATGGATGCCTGTGGGTGCCAGAAAGGGCATGGATCCCTTGGAGCTGGAGATACAGGTGGTTGTGAGCTTCCTGAAATGGGTGTTGGGAATCAAACTCTGGTCTTCTGCAAGAGCAGTAAATGTTCTAACCAGGGACCATCTCTCCAGCCCCCAGAGTCCTTGTCTCATTGCTTAGTCTCATAGCCTCACGAGACATCCATTAGCTCTTTTAACAAATATTTATGGGGTGTTATCACATCTGGTTGGTCTAGGTGCCAGGGATAAAAACAAAATTTTAGGGCTTCTCAAGGTGGCTCAGTGGGTTATGGTGCATGTTGCCAACAAGCCTGCTGACCTGAGTTCAGTTCTGGGTACCTGCATGGAGGAAGTATATCGCTGACTCCTACAAGTACTCTATCTCCACCTGAGCACAGTGACACACATGTGCCCACATACATACATACATTTGATATATGTGTACATGTATACACATATATGCCCCAAAGCTTATGTTCTTTTATGTGGGTATCTATGTGGGTATGAGCACAGGTGTCTAAAGAGGCCGGAAGGAGGAGCCACACCCACTGGGAATAGAGCTACAAATGGCTGTGAGCTGCCATGTGTGGCTGCTGGGAACTGAACTCAGGTCCTCTGGAAGAGCAGCCAGCACTATTAACCGCTGAGCCTTCTCTTCATCTCACCCACTTTTTTCTTTAGACATGGTCTCACTGTGTAGCTCTAGACTGGCTTCGAATCCACAGAGATCCACTGCTTCTGTCACCTGAGTAGTGGGATTAAAGGCTATAAGAGCTTTTTTGTTTTGTTTAGCTCTGGCTGTTCTGGAACTCACTATAAAGGCCAGGCTGATCTCAAACTCATAGAGATCTGCTTGTCTCTGCCCTCAGAGTGCTGGGATCAAAGGTGTGTGCCACTATAGTTAGCTAAAAACAAAACAAAACAAAACATGTTTTGCTGGGTAGTGGTGCTGCGTGCATTAATCCCGGCACTTGGCAGAGACAAGCAGATCTTTATGAGTTCGAGGCCAGCCTGGTCTACAAAGCGAGTTCCAGGACAGGCTCCAAAACCACAGGGAAATTCTGTCTTGAAAAACAAACAAAAAACAGAGCAAAAAAATCTCCACTTTTTTTCTTTTGCTTGGGTTTCTTGAGCTAAAAGCCTTTTCAAAGGTTGTTTATTTTGTGAGCATGTGCTTGGTGTGTGCATGTGTGCATGTGCTTGGTTGTGATGTGTGCATGTGCTTGATGTGTGCATGTGCTTGGTGTGTGCATGTGTGCATGTACTTGGTGTGTGCATGTGTGCATGTACTTGGTGTGTGCATGTGCTTGGTGTGTGCATGTGCTTGGTGTGTGCATGTGAGCATGTGCTTGGTGTGTGCATGTGCTTGGTGTGTGCATGTGAGCCTGTGCTTGGTTGTGATGTGTGCATGTGCTTGATGTGTGCATGTGCTTGGTGTGTGCATGTGTGCATGTGCTTGGTGTGTGCATGTACTTGGTGTGTGCATGTGCTTGGTGTGTGCATGTGAGCATGTGTTTGGTATGTGCATGTGTGCATGTGCTTGGTGTGTGCATGTACTTGATGTGTGCATGTGCTTGGTGTGTGCATGTGAGCCTGTGCTTGGTGTGTGCATGTGTGCATGTGCTTGATGTGTGCATGTGCTTGGTGTGTGCATGTGTGCATGTACTTGGTGTGTGCATGTGCTTGGTGTGTGCATGTGCTTGGTGTGTGCATGTGCTTGATGTGTGCATGTGTGCATGTGCTTGGTGTGTGCATGTGAGCATGTGCTTGGTATGTGCATGTGTGCATGTGCTTGGTGTGTGCATGTGTGCATGTGCTTGGTGTGTGCATGTACTTGGTGTGTGCATGTGCTTGGTGTGTGCATGTGTGCATGTGCTTGGTTGTGATGTGTGCATGTGCTTGATGTGTGCATGTGCTTGGTGTGTGCATGTGTGCATGTACTTGGTGTGTGCATGTACTTGGTGTGTGCATGTGCTTGGTGTGTGCATGTGTGCATGTACTTGGTGTGTGCATGTGCTTGGTGTGTGCATGTGAGCCTGTGCTTGGTGTGTGCATGTGTGCATGTGCTTGATGTGTGCATGTGCTTGGTGTGTGCATGTGTGCATGTGCTTGGTGTGTGCATGTGTGCATGTGCTTGATGTGTGCATGTGCTTGGTGTGTGCATGTGTGCATGTGCTTGGTGTGTGCATGTACTTGGTGTGTGCATGTGCTTGGTGTGTGCATGTGAGCATGTGTTTGGTATGTGCATGTGTGCATGTGCTTGGTGTGTGCATGTACTTGATGTGTGCATGTGCTTGGTGTGTGCATGTGAGCCTGTGCTTGGTGTGTGCATGTGTGCATTGCTTGATGTGTGCATGTGCTTGGTGTGTGCATGTGTGCATGTACTTGGTGTGTGCATGTACTTGGTGTGTGCATGTGTGCATGTACTTGGTGTGTGCATGTGCTTGGTGTGTGCATGTGCTTGATGTGTGCATGTGCTTGGTGTGTGCATGTGAGCATGTGCTTGGTATGTGCATGTGTGCATGTGCTTGGTGTGTGCATGTACTTGGTGTGTGCATGTGCTTGGTGTGTGCATGTGAGCATGTGCTTGGTGTGTGCATGCAAGCATGTGCTTGGTGTGTGCATGTAAGCATGTGCTTAGTGTGTGCATACACCACTGTGCTGGGGTGGAGGGGACAACTGGTAGCATTTGGTTTTCCCCTTTGGCCATGGAGGTCAGGGATTGAACTCATGGTGTCAAGCTTGGTGGTAAGTGCTTTCACCAGCTGTGCCAACACTCTGGCCCTGCTTTGTTTTATTGTTAAAGGAGACAGGACTGCTGTCTGCAGCCCAGTGTGGCCTTGCACTCACCATGTAGCCCAGGCTGGCCTCAAGTTCTCAATCCTGCCTCATCCTCCTGAGTGCTGAGATTACAAGCAAATGCCACCACATCTGGCTTACATTCTGATGGGCAAAAATGGCAAGAAAAGTAAGCAAAAGGTGTAGGCTAGTTAGCCGGGATTGTGGCTCAATAATGGTGGTAGAGTACTTTCCAAGCATACACAGGCCCTGGGTTTGCTGTCTATTGTTGCAATAAAAAGGGATGAGGAACTATGTCACTGGCACGTCTGACAGAGTCTGCTACAGTTAGAGATATAGACAAGTGCAAATGTCCTGTGGCTGGCATATTACAGCGTTGTGGGGAGTGGAGCAGGGGGAATGCGGGAAAATGTGTAAGAGAAAATGACTAGCAGAGCAGTGGTGGCACACCCGTTTACTCCCACACTTGGAAAGCCGAGGAGGCAGGTCTGGTCTACATAGCTAGTTTCAGGACAACCAGGGCTGTGTGTGTGTGTGTGTGTGTGAGAGAGAGAGAGAGAGAGAGAGAGAGAGAGAGAGAGAGAGAGAGAGAGAGAGAGAGAGAGAGAGAGAGAGAGAGAATATCTGACCTGTGCTGCCTAGCTACTGGATACTGGACTGGGAACAGTCAGAGGTAAGAAGAAAGTGGAAATGGGGAGGTCACCTAGGAGGTGACCACAGCCATCGGGAGGGCAGGCGGTGTCAGTGTGGAGGGGTGGGAGCAGGCTGTGGTGACTATAGGAGAGTCAAGGATGGCTGTTAGGTTTCTGGCCTGAGCAAATGGAGGATGGAGTCGTGTTCTGACATGGGAGCACTGTTGGAAGAGGAGATTTGGGGTTGGGTGCTATCAGGAGCTCAGTTTTTAAATGTATAACCCAAGATGCCTCCCTGCTAGACACTTGAGACAGCATCAAGAATGACACTGGGTAGAGAGTTTGCAGGGAACCATCATCCTTAGGCACCATCTATTTTGATTCTTTTCTAGACAAGGTTTCCTTGTGCAGCTTTGGAGGCTGTCCTGGAACTGGCTCTGTAGACCAGGCTGGCCTCAAACTCACAGAGATCCACCTTCCTCTGCCTTCTGAGTGCTGGGATTAAAGCCGTGGGCCGCCACCACCACCACCTAGTTATTTTTATTCTTTTAAAATACATTTCAAACATAAAAATAGAATAGGACTTGGTTTCCCATCACCCAACCCCCAGCCGTAACAACCACAGCTTTCTATTGTTACGTACCACCATTACAGGCTTAAGACCATAGGAGAGACCACAGGAGTGAGTGCAGAAAAGTAAGGGAAACAGTGACCAAGTCCTGGACCAGTCCAGCATTAAAAGATTGAGAAGATGAGGAGGCAACAAAGAGAGAGAATAGGCAGTAAGAGAGGAAAAACCAATGATATCCTGGGAGCTGGGTGAAGAAACAACTGTCAAATGACAATTACAGTTCAGAAGGTAGACACTAAGAAAGAAAAGGCCAGGAGGGCGTTTAGTACACCTGACCTAGTTAGGAGCCAGGGAAGACTCCCTGGGGCAAGGAGGCATTTAAGCTGCAGGCTCTTGTCATTCCCGTTATTACCAACTAAAAGCCCGCCTCCTCCGTCCTGCTGCCATGCTCACAACCCACTTCTGTTTGGAACGGTTTAATTGAGAACCATGTGGCAGCCACTAGTGAGGTGCGGGGGGGGGGCACAGCAGGCTTAGATTGCAAATTTTGCCTGCGCCCAGCTTTAATCCTGACTTCATTGCCTCCTCTTCCAACAGGAGCTGGCCCAGGGTGGACTTATAACCTAGGTACCCCCGCAGCTTCTTCCAGGCTGTTCTGACGGAGGCCCTCTGGAATCTGGCCCTGAATTGTCCTTCTGGAGAAATGCGGGGTTCCTGTGTCAGTCAAGCCTTTGGGACCTTAAGATGACCAATGAGTCACTGTAGGGAAGATTGCTAGAAGGGCAGAGCAGGGCCGGTAGCAGGCACGTGGATGAGTCAATATTGCACAGACTTAACAAAGGACCATAGAAGAGAAATCTCTAGAAATCATTAGGAGAGGGACCTTGTCTATCTCATTCAGCACGAATCCCCAGCTATGGCGTGGAGACGGTAGTGGGAGGTGTTGTGTTGAGTAAACTTGACTGTTACATAAGGGATACCAGCCTTGGATTGGCCTTCCAAACCCCTCTCCAGGTGCAGTACGATTCCCCCAAGTCTGTCGTTTCTTATAACAGCCCTGTGCAGAATTCCGGTAGAGCCTCTTGGTGGCTCCCGGAGTAGCAGGCGCAAACACCGGTTTTACTGCCAAGCTTTCCTAAAGTAGATTCCCAAGCGAAGGCAACTGTTGGTCTTCCCACTGCCGGCGCTCTGGGCTTCTGGAGGCGGCGCATTCGGCAGCCAGACACACAGTGAGGCTGTCATCCATCCTCTCCGACGTTCCTTTCACTTCCAGGCCTGCCGGCTTTCCACCCGGTAGCGGGTCGGGCACGTGCCAATATCCGCGCCCCCTCCTGGGTAGTCGGGGATGCTCTGAGCGCTGCGGGCTGCCCAGGAAGGGAAATCCCAGAGGAAGCCATTGTTGTCAAGGTCCCTGTTGTCGTCATCGGCCGCGGCGTGCCTAGAAGCCGGTTCCCCATCCTGGAGCTCGCCCTGGCCACTGGGGGCGAGGCTAGCACACCGATCACCGGAGTGCGGGATGGCTCTTTGCAACGCTCCGCCGCTCCCGCCCAGCCAAAGCACCAGCGCAATTGGAATCGGGAACCCCAGGGCAAGCAGCGAGTTTAGAAAACCGACGGCGCTGGGCAAGACGAGCCCGGGGCGCTGGCTTAGCCAGACAGGGCCATGATTTCCACCTTGGCTCTGGCGTGGGTCAACAAGGTGACCTTGGCCCATGGCTTCCCCTCTGTTTGTCCTCTAGAGGCGCGAACCGAGAGCTGAGGCCCCCAATACCGTAGGGAAGATTGGGAGGAGAGAGCCCCTTTGGCCCAAGCGCGGGGCGGACAGTGGCCCCAGGCGTGCGTGCGCGGAGGCCCGCCCCAAAGGCTCCGCTCCTCCGCTCACTGCCATCCCTTTCCCTTGTGCAAGCCGCCCCACAAACCTGGCGCGAGCCTAGCTGCACTCTTCCCCCGCCGCCGGAACAGCCAGCCCGCTGCCCGGTTTGCCTAATCCTTTTTAAGCCTCACCTCCTCCGCGAAGCGCTCCCGGGTTAACCCCATCACTTCCAGACACGGTTTCACTCACTTTTTCATTTTTGTTTGGTTTGTTTTCCTTTCTGGAAATACACTCTGTCATCGTTTGGAACAACCATGTTGAGGGCAGATGTCAATCCCCAGCCCTTGAATTCAGACGGCTCGGTGTGTTCCAAGGGGCGCGGATTGGTGGTTTATTGCCTGGCTCTCTACCCCCTGCCCCCAGCTCCCTTTCCATCCCTGCTCTCTCCCCTCCTCCTACGGACCCTCCTCTTCGCAGGCTGTGACAGCTGAGAACCTGCAACCCAGATCCCCCCTCCTTTTCATCCTGCAGTGGCGGCGGGTGCGAGGAGTAGAGAGCACTGAGCGTTTCAAGTTTGACTCCAGCCTTGACCACCCACACCTGTAAGTCACTCCTGTCTCAGGACTTTGGTCTTCCCCCAAATGAGCACACCAGACGGTGTTAGAGTAGGCAGCACAAACAGCCTCCCTCAATAAACGGTGGCGAGTGACCCCGCAGAGGGGACAGTGCACCTCTTGCTGTCCCAGCCTCTCTGAGAGAGGAACGTAGCCCACAGTCTTCAATTGCTAGCCTGGCGCGGCGCAGTAATCTGATCCAGGTGGGGAAAAGGATGGGGCATTTGTTCCTGGTCTCACGACCTTGTGTGCTTCTAGGACTTAGTTTACTGGTCTGGAAGGTGGGGATAATATATGGGTTGAAGGACAACAGAAAGGGTCTTTGCTACCCAAGGTCCCTGTATAAAAATAAACGGTAATTAGCGGTAGAGTGCTTGGCCGCAGATTTTGCTTATGAATTCCTATTCTAGAGCCTCCACAGTGGGATTTCTGGCTAAAGTCCTTAGAGTTGTTTGGGAATGTATCACTGCTCACCCCAGATTCTCTCTGTTTCTCTCCAGATCGACTTGGCACCTGTGTCTGCCTCCGCGTGGGGGCCAGAGCCACAGAGTGATTGGGTGGTGGGACGACGCCCCTAAGCCCTCATGCATAGGGCAGTCTCTTCCAAAAGTTTGGTGCCAGACGGGTCCCTAGGTGAGTAGAGCCGGGCTAGGAACCGGTGGGCGGGACTTGGGACGAGGGCGGGGTGTGGAGAAGGAGCGCTCACTGGAACCCCAGTGTCAGGGCACCGTGGTGGTTCCCCCACCCCACGATTCGCCGCGGGAGGGGGGATAGATAGGGCTTTGGGTTTGGGGGGCGGGTCCTGGGGGCGGGTCTTAAGTGTGGGGGAGAGAGAGACTCTGGAGGCGGGGCTTGGGGAGCTCGCCCCACGTGGGGCGGGGCTCCCGCGGCCGCGGGCTCTGCAGTTGGGACTCAGAGCGCCACAGTCGCCGCAGTTCCCTCCACTTGGTGGCCCCACGGCCCTGCGGGGAGTCCGGGTGGTCCTCGCGCCGCTCGGACTTGGGCAAGGCCGGCCCCGCCGCTCCCCCTCCGTGCGGCCTAGACGGTCGGGGCCGCGGGGACATGGAGCCCTCTCCCGCCACCGGAGGCTCGGAGACCACCCGCCTCGTGAGTCCCCGGGACCGCAGCAGTGCCGGCGGCGGCCTGCGGTTGAAGAGGTAGGACAGACCGGGGCTGGCTCTCAGCCCGGGGCCGCCAGACTCATGCCATCGGCCCGTTTCGTTGTCTCCCTCAGCGCGGGCCCGGCCCGGCGCGCCCCCTCCCCGCCTGCCTCTGCCCGGCTCCCCTTTTCTCGACCAAGTCCCCTGCCGCGGCGCCCCAAGCCTCCCGACCCCGGCGCCGCCTCCGCCGCGGCTGTGGCTCCGAGCGGCCGCCGCTCCGTCGGACCGAGGGGTCCAGGCGCGGCGATGCCCGCATTGCCCCGCGAGCCTCGCCTCCCGGCTCGGAGCCCCGGCTTCAGGCCCCGGACCCTTCCCTCAGCTCCCCGGGCTCGGGGCGCCCCATCCAGCGGCGGCCAGCTGTGGGCCCCGGCCCCGGGGATCGGCTCGGGCTCGGCGGGCGGCCAGGAGGAAGCGAGGGGGCGGCGGGAAGGAGCAGGTGCGGGCTGGGCGGCGGGGGGGTATTCCCGGCTCCGCACAGACGGGGCCGGGGGCGGCGAGGTGTGAAATGAGGCGCCGAGCGGCCGGGACAGCGGGCCGGGGGCGGCGGCAGAACCTCCCCCGCACCCTGCGGGCCTCCCGCGCCCGCCGCCCGCCGCCGGCTCCGTCTGCCCTGCCATCTCGGAGCGGCCACCGCGACAGGCCCTCCCTGGCCACCTCCGCTAGCCATTTTGTCTGGGAGCCGACCGTCCGTTTGTCTCTGGAATTTGACAGGGTCTCTGGCTTTTTCTGTTCTTCATGTCCCTCAATCTTCCTATTTCCCTCCCAATCCTCTTCTTTTGTCTCTCTTTTCTTGTGTTTCCAGTTCTTTCCTGGGGGGGGGGGGCTTAAACCTGAGTGGGTGGGAGAATGGGGGAGCAGAACGGAAGGAGGGATTCTTCCTGCAGGGGACTGCAGTGGTGGGCAGCTGTGGGGCTCCAGCCGCGGGGCTCCAGCCGTGGCCCTGACATCGCTCCCATACCCTTTTGACTTGGCATCACCCTCTCTTACTTGCCCAAGGAATACCCCAGGCCTCACTGTTTCCCCTCACGCTGTATCGTTTTGTTGTTTGTTGGGGGTTTTCAGAAGGCCAGGGAAGGAAACAGCCTCCATCCCTGGAGAAAACGTAGGCACACCTCCACACCCCAGCAGAGAGACCCAGACAAAAGGAGGCAGCCTGTTGATGGGAGCTGCGTTGATGGCCAGCTGTGTTGTACCTCACAAGCCCGAGGAAGATGTGTTTCTAAAGCCTCCTAACTGCCCAGCATCTGTTTCCTCTTCAGATTGCATCTTCATCTACTGGACCATTTTCATCCTCGTATGACCATTAGTCACCAAATCCTGCAGGTTTTTCCTAGGCTCCGCCTGTTTCCCTGACCCTCCTCTGATACTGCATGGCAGAGCACCCAGCCAGACCCATTCTAGACTCTTCTATGTCCCCCCTCCTGCCCTCCACCATCAAGGTCATTTCAACATGAAGATGTTTTCTCTGTCAGACAGTCTCCTCATCTCCTTCCTCTGAGCCCTTTCCTCAGCCCTTCCCCTAACACCACGCTTACACTCCGAGCTGCCTACCTCGTCGTTGTAATTCCACCTGTCAGGAGCTTGTCTGTGGCTTGGGACTTCCTGTGATGCCTTCCCTGTCCCCATTAAATCCGGCCACTCCCTCCCCTGTGTCCCAAAGTGATTTGTTCTGAACAACACCACCCCCCAGCCTGCCCTAGTAGAAGTCATGTCATGCACTGTCCTCTCCCTGACTCTCTTCTGGGAACACCAGAACCATGCACACTCATCCTCAGTCTGGGAAGGGGCTTTTCATTCCGACATAAAGCTACCTTCCTACTCTCGAGTTCTGGGAGCCTTGGCTCCGCCCTTTAGTAGTGTTCTTTTCAGATAGCTGCCAGTGCCCCTTACCAGTCCCTGTTGCCATCTATCCAGTTCAGAGCCCCCATCCCCACAGGATCCCCACGGGATCCCCACAGGATCCTTGTTAGTCCTGTGTTTCAGAACTGTCTTCTGTGTTAGGGCCTTTGTTTTGTTCTTCCCTCGCTGGGGTCCAGGATGGACAGTGAGGGCAGCAAGAATTTGGCTAGAATAGCTCCCAGTCAGTCTGAGCCCTACCCTGTGGCATCCCTAGGTACGGCCCATCCCTGTTATCAAGGGATGTATGGGCATACTGGGCTCCAGGTAGCATGAGCTAGACTATAAATCCTTCGCTCCTGTTGCTACCACCCCAGCTGTGGCAGACAGAAACCTCCCCTCCTGTGTCAACCCTGCTTGCTCCCCTTGCTAACGTTTAACTCTTGATCCTCCCGCCTCAACTCCTATGTGCAGGGACTGCAGGCATGAGTCATCATGCCAGTTTCCGCTCCCCTTTCAAAGGATCTCACTTGTATCTCCTGGCTTGAGAGGAAGGGACAGACAGGGTTTGGGGACCAAGGCATTTGAGATGCATGACGAGGGTTTGTGTGCAAATCAGTTTTTTTTTGTTTTTGTTTTTTGGTTTTTAGGAGACAGGGTTTCTCTGTATTGTTTTGGAGGTTGTCAGTCCAGCCTGGCCTCGAACTCACAGAGATCCGCCTGCCTCTGCTTCCCGGGTGCTGGGATTAAAGGCGTGCGCCACCACTGCCGGGCCAACGCGCGCGTTTGTGTGTACCATGCCCTCATACCTGCTTTGTTTCATGTTCCTCTGGCACTCTGACTGTCTGTCAAAATCCTCCCCATTCTTCAAGGCTTTCCTCATGTGGTTTCTGTGATCTCCCCACTAGAACTCATTTGAGAGCACCAGAATTCCTCCAACAGCAACATCTGCCACCTGCTGTGTGTCATCGTGTCTAGTACACATTTGTTCCGTTCATCAAGAGCTCTCATCATTCAGGAAGAGTGGCCATTCGTTTTGCATTCCTGGGGTGCCTGTCATAGTATAGGAATTTGGTCAGTATCGAGTCCTGGCTTCACTACCTGCCCATGTGTGGCCCCCGTTGGTTCTTTCCCGCCCTGGGCCTTGCATTTCACATCCATTGTAAAGCATCAGACTTGACTTTTCAGATACAGGATTCTATGGCCCTGTGTGTGGGAGGAGAGAAAGCCTGGGTCTTAGTGTTTGAGCCCCCATGCACCCTCATAGCTTCAGGCATGGTTGGGTCTAGCACAGGGGCAGAGATGGGCCGTCTGCTCAGGCAGGCACCAGGCTCTTTGAGCCTGTGAGTGAGCAGGCCATTTCTGTGGTCAGGCTCAAGGGTGACCGTGATGCCTGCCTCAGTCTTTTCGCAGAGTCCTCAGAGCCCCTCCCTGAGGAGCCCAAGCTTGAGGGGATGGCCTTCCACCACTGCCATAAGGACCCCATGCCCCAGTCAGGCCTCTCTCCCGAGAGGCTGAAGGCCCGGAGGCAGCTGTGTGCCGCCTGTGCTGTGTGCGTCCTCTTCATGGCCGGGGAGGTGGTTGGTAAGTTGGGGACACCCCTCCAGTCCCACACTCTGTACTTCCTGACCACTCTGTACCAAGACCCAGGGCTCCTGGGTGGAGAAGCCGGAAAGAGACAGGCTGGGGGGGACTGGAGGATAGGATACCAAAGTGGGAATTCAGTATGAACCAGCATGGGGTTTGCGGGCCAGGCTCGTTGTGAACTGGCCTGTTGTCTTGTTATGAAAATCAAATATATTATCATGCAAAGACTAGAAAAAAATACCCATGATCAGCCAGTGTGGTGGCGGCACACACCTTTAATCCCAGCACTTGGGAGGCAGGCGGATCTCTGTTAGTTCGAGGACAGCTAGGGCTACACAAAGAAACCCTGTCTTGAAAAACAACAACAACAAAAATAATAATAATAATAACAAATATTTGTAAACTTCACACTGGAGAAAGCCTTGGTCTCTTTTTGGTGCCCCCCTTCTTTTCCATGCCTATGCACACATGCTGCATATTTTCTAGAATTCCAGGCTCTGCATTCTTTTCGCCCCCCTTGCAGGTGGGTATTTGGCACATAGCTTGGCCATTATGACCGATGCTGCTCACTTGCTGGCCGATGTAGGCAGCATGATGGGCAGCCTCTTCTCTCTCTGGCTCTCGACTCGGCCAGCCACCCGAACCATGACCTTCGGCTGGCACCGCTCAGGTAAAGCCCTGCGTGACTTGGTGCCACCCTCCCCCCTCAGCCCTGCCTGTGCCTGAGGGCCCTGACCTGACAGCTCGTTCTCCCTGCAGAGACTCTGGGGGCTTTGGCCTCTGTGGTCTCCCTCTGGATGGTCACTGGCATCCTGCTGTACCTGGCCTTCCTCCGCCTGCTGCACAGTGACTACCACATCGAGGGGGGTGCCATGCTGCTCACCGCCAGCGTCGCCGTCTGTGCCAATATGCTGTATGTCCCTGTGTGTCATGGGTACCAGGTGGGGTCCAGGGCGAGAGGGTCTTCTTCCAGGATGACAGACAGTGCTCACACACACACACACACACACACACACACACACACACACACACACAGAGGCGGGAGTGGGGGGGTGGGGGTCCTATAGCAGAGGCCAAGGACAGGCCATCTGGCTGACCTTCTCTCCTCCTCCTTCAGAATGGCCTTTGTGCTGCACCAGGCTGGGCCCCCCCACAGCCATGGATCTAGGGGTTCAGAGTATGCACCACTGGAGGAGGGGCATAGCTACCCGCTGTCCCTGGGAAACACCAGTGTGAGGGCTGCCTTTGTGCACGTGCTGGGAGACCTCCTTCAGAGCCTGGGGGTCCTGGCTGCCTCCATCCTCATCTACTTCAAGGTACTGCTATGGAGGCTGCCTTGGTCTCCCGCCCCTGTTCTGAATCCCATCTCCCTTCCCTGGTTCCTCTGCCTTCCCCACTCCAGTTTCTAGTTTCTCAGCGCCTCTCCCATTCCTCGGCCTTGTCTCCTTCCCCTCTGGGAGTCTCAGGATCCCT
Source organism: Mesocricetus auratus (assembly GCF_017639785.1). Lineage (NCBI taxonomy): Eukaryota > Metazoa > Chordata > Mammalia > Rodentia > Cricetidae > Mesocricetus > Mesocricetus auratus. The sequence goes on along the minus strand of NW_024429205.1, from coordinate 20,378,144 downwards.
TCAGGTTCTGTTTGACAAGATGGCCCTAGAGCCTTCTCTGAGAGTTGTCCCTTCCTCTACAGCCTCAGTACAAGGTGGCTGACCCCATCAGTACGTTCCTCTTCTCTATCTGTGCCCTTGGATCCACAGCCCCAACCCTTCGAGACGTTCTCCACATCCTCATGGAAGGTGAATTCAACACTGCCGCTCCCACCCTGGGGCTGCTTCATGGGGGCTATTGCAGACAGAGGCGGTCAACAGGGTGGGGGAGAATGGGACTGGGCAGAGCGGAGTCTGGTGGGGCTGCTCCTGGACGGGGCGGGCCCTGGCAGCAACATGGTGGCATTGGTTGCAGGTGCCCCTCGCAGCGTGGGGTTTGAACCTGTAAGGGACGCACTGTTGTCAGTGCCGGGAGTCCGAGCAACCCACGATCTCCACCTGTGGGCCCTGACGCTGACCTACCATGTTGCCTCTGCACACCTGGCTATCGGTGAGTCAGCACTTATAACCAGCAGCTCTGCGGTGAGTCAGCACTTATAACCAGCCCCTCCGCTTCCACCTGTGGCAATAGCCTCACCTGTCGAGGCATTGCTTACTTGAGACTGAGTCTCACTCTGTAGCCCAGGCTATCCCTAAGATTCTTCTGCCTCAGCCTCCTGAGTGCTGTTTTGCCTGTTTGGTTTCCTTATCTCTCTCTGATGCACATTCATGTGCATACTCATGCATATACGTACTCTGGAGACAAGGAGGCCTGGGCACTTGAGTATCTTCTCTGAAGTAGCCTGGGGACCCAGTACCTGAAAACAGTACCTCCAGGATGTAGTTCTGCGACTGTGGCAGCTCCACTCAGCAGGGTGTTAACGTTGCTATTTAAAGTGGTGATTATGAAGCCTGTATGGCAACTAGGGAAAATGTTTGTGGTATAATGCTTGAAGAAAAAAAAGCTGAATATAAATTACATCTACATTATGATTCAACTATTAAAATATATATACAGTGACTCATGAGCTGACAAAGGGTTTTTGAGTCTCTCCCAGATGCAAGAAGCAATCAGAGGCATGCAATTTGGATGCCAAAAATATCGTAACTTGTGGGGTGTTGGAGGGTAACTAGAGAGGGACAGTGGGGCAGAATGCTTAACATCTGGCTTGTACTGGAAAGACAGCGGTGTGGCCTCTGAGCTATCCAGCTGAGTACTGACGCTTAGAGGCAGGCGGGAATAGGTAGCCGTGTCAGCATGGCCCATTGGTGTGAGTCTCACGTTTTCTTTAGTTTTATGCTGTCCGTATAATGTAGTGATACAGAAGGCAATGAGGCCTGTTCAGTCCTTCAGGGTTATACTGTGCCTGGGCCCCTTCACTCCTTATCACAGCCCTCGGCTGTGCCTGACTCCCTGAGGACTGAGCTGCCTCTTATCACCCTCCCACAGACTCCACGGCTGACCCCGAAGCTGTCCTGGCTGAAGCCTCATCCCGGCTCTATTCCCGGTTTGGATTCTCCAGCTGCACCCTGCAGGTGGAGCAGTACAAGCCGGAGATGGCCCAGTGTCCACGCTGCCGGGAGCCCTCCCAAGCCTGAGCCTCAGCTCCACCCCCACCCCACTGCCCGGCCCAGGCTCAGCCGTGGACTCCCAGCACCTGCCTCCCCATCACAGAAGGGACCATCCTCTCTCCATCTTCCACCTGCCAAACACCCCAGCCCCTGCCCTGATGGTCAAGACCAAAGTGTGTATGAGGGGAAGTGTGTATGAGGGGGGGGATCAGACTGAATGGCTGTAAGCAGTTGAGGGGTGTGGGGTGTGTGGAAGCCACACCATTCCTGCTCCACACAACCTGGAGAGTCATGCTTGTCCTTTCTGTGCAATTCATGTGTCCTTGTGGCAGGCTGGCTGGCTAGCTGGGGACATCTGCCTGTCTGTGTGCTGTTCGTGTGCCTATATGCCTGGGGAGGTCATCAGGGGCCCCCTCCCCACGTGACCCTTGCTCTGTCTATGCAGGGGCCCCAAAGCCTGCACTTTGTTTGTTTGCCCTAGTCCTGTGGTTCTGTCTGTCGTGTATGTGTGCTCTTTGGTGCTGTGGTCTGTGTGTCTTTGTGCCTGTGTGGCTGTGCTGGTCCCTGTGAGTCTGCTGTACCTGTGTGTCCACTTAAGGCTCTGTCTGTCCATCCCTCTGTTGGTGCTGTATCCTCAGCTTTCCCCTAGGGAGAGGGAGGAGTCCACCGCAGCTCCACCAATAAACTTGTATCCAACTGCATTTCTGTGCTCCGTGACTCTTCAGAAGTGGAACACGGAGTGACTACCCACAGCCTCCTGGCCCTTCACAGTCTTCTGTCCCTGTCCATGGATGGGTCAGATGGAGGCTGAAAGCCACCAGCCTCCCCCAGCTCTCCCAGCCTGGGCTCTTGACAAAGGAGAGCCCCTGTGCGAGCAGAGCAGGGCTGCAGGAGGCCACCCTGGAGGGCCATTCTCACTGGAGAGCTCCAGAAGGCCAGGCCATGCTCCAGTTAGCGGGAAACGAACCGTTTGGGCAGAGGGGCTAGACTACAGGGCCGCCGTGGGCTTGGTGCTTGTGCTGTCAGCCAGGCTGGGAAAAGCAGCAAGCTGTGTGTCCAGGGTTTTCTTCACACTTACTCTCCTGTCTTAAAAATCATGTATTTCAAAGACTCTTAAAAACTCTTTCTCTTGGTTTTTTGAGACAGGATTTCCTGGTTGTCCCGAACTCACTGTGTAGACCAGGCTGCCCTTGAACTCAAAGATCCTCCTGCCTCTGTCTCCGTAGTGCTGGGATTATAGGCGTGCACCACCTGTCTCATTATTTTAAACAGTCTTATGCAGTCCAGGCTGGCCTTGAACTCACTTTGTAGCCAAGGATAACCTTAAACCTTTTGAATCTCCCATCTCCTCTTCCTGAGCACTAGGATTGCAAGCAGGGTTACCACAAGTTTTATGAGGTGCATGCTAGGAATCAAAACCAGGGCTTCATGTCTGTGAGACAAGAACTTAACAAGTGAGCTACAGCACCAGCGTGTGCGCGCCTCCCAAGTGCTAGGATTATAGTCTTGAGTCACTTTGCCCTGCTAGCTCCTAAAATTAAAAGCAAACTCTCTGTGCTTCAGTGTTAGACCCACCCATGCTTTGGAGCAGCAGAAGTTAGTAGACCGTTCCTCCCTGGGTTGATAGAGTTTCAGCCCAAAGCCCAGTTCCTGGTCATTTTCATTGACCCATTCACGTTTCTGTGAGCTGTTCTCCCTATAATGGAAATACTTTATCCTAAAGTTATTTTTTAATTATAAAAGCAATATACTTTTATTGGGGTTCAACAAAGGGAAAGTGAGTATTTTCTGTACTTACTCCCAGGGGTAGCTGCTACTCAGTCCCCCTTCTTGCGTGCATACCAATATCTATAATGACATAAATGGGACCCTTTGTAGAAGCCCTGTGTCAGCTGTTTTGACATGCATCCTGGACACATTTTCCTGCGGCAGCAACACTCACAGGTTTCATGACATTTTTCAGGATGAGGCCTCCTTATTGACATCCAGCTGGGAGCCTGGCCTGGCTGGGCACTTAGCGGATGGCAGCAATGACTGGGTTGGGACCAGAGCTGGGGGTGAAAGGCTGGGGTCCACCCACTCAGGCACGATGCAGGGACTACCCCAGCTGCTCTCCACGCTTTGCTAGCTCCGGACACTTCCTCATTTTCCGTCTCATTGATTACAGGCCCTAAGTGACAGGGTGGGGGTGGGGAAATAGAGAGGGATGCAGAGTAGGGGAGGGGTGGAAATGATCACCCTGTGAAGCAGCGTCAATCTGCTGCCACCTGAGATGCCTGGGACAGGAGAGGGAGCTGGAGGCAGCCTGACCACCAGCAGATACCCTCCATAAGGGTCTGAGAGGACTCTGAAATCACCTGCCCAGGCTCCTGTCCCACCCCGGAACCTCGAACACTGGCCATCTCTTCTCCAGCCACCAGATCTGGGGGGGCTCTAGGCCAGTCCTGCTGTTAACCTTCTGCAAACTCTGGCCACTGCCTCCCTACGGTTCAGCTTCCCCAGTAGTAACATAAGGGTTCCCTGACACCATGGATTGAAGCATGCCTGGTATGTGGAGGGTATGTATGCACAAAAAGATTAGCCGTGGGGTAAAGCCCAGGAAGCAGGGAGGAAAAAAGAGACCCTGTTCCCTGGTGGAGACAGGAACCAACTATTGATTTGGGATTGTGCAGAGGACTGAAGTAGTAGTGTTGGCATGTTACAGATAGGGAAACTGAGGCTGGTCACACAACTCGGTGGCTGCCAGGGTTGAGATTTAAACTGCTTTGTCATGGGTGGAGTCTAAGAAGCCGTCTCCAGGGTCACACACCTTTCCCCCAGCACTCGGGAGATAGAAGCAGATAGATCCCTGTGAGTTTGAGACCAACCTCAGCCTGGCTACAGAGTGAGTTCCAGGACAGTCAGGACTAAACAAACAAACAGCAACAACAAAAAAGGACAGACAAAAGGGAGGGAGGGAGGGAGGGAGAGAGAAAGGAAGGGAGGGAGGGAGGGAGAGAGAAAGGAAGGGAGGGAGGGAGGGAGGGAGGGAGGCAGGGAGGGAGGGAGGGAGGGAGGGAGGGAGAGAGGGAGGGAGGGAGGAACGAAGGCATTCTCCATTGGCACTCCCTCCCAAGGGAGCCCGGGAAACCCTTATCTGCAGAGCTGCCATTACGCCTTGCTATTATTCTCGGGCCACTTGCTTATCGGGAAGTCCCTCCCTCCAGCTACCGGTCTCTGCTGATAAAATACGTGATGGCGGAGAGGTGAGGTGAGCTAAAGTCGGGGTGGGTGGGAGACTCGAGAGAACACAGCAAGAGGGTGACATCTTAGCAACCCTAGGCAACTGAATAGCTGGCGAAGAAGGGTCTGCCAGCCAGAGAAGGGCCTGAATTGAAGCCCAGCCAGGATGAGGGGACAGGCAGGGAGCTGGGCGTGTCTTGTGAAAGTGTGGCTGATGTCTTCAAAAAGACCAAGTGCAGCTGTGGCTGCGGGGTCTAAAAGGCCTGGGAGGCCCGGCGTTGGTGGCGCACGCCTCTAATCCCAGCACTCGGGAGGCAGAGGCAGGTGGATCTCTGTAACTTCGAGACCAGCCTGGACTACCAAGGGAGTTCCAGGACAGCCTCCAAAGCCACAGAGAAACCCTGTCTCGAAAAAAATAAAAAAATAAAAAATAAAAAATAAAAGGCCTGGGAGATGCCAGGGCAGAAAGACAGGATCTGCCCTTGTCATGGAGACGCCCAGAGCCTGCACGTCTATGTGAGCCACAGGCCAAGACTCAGCCCGGCAGGATGGTCGGCTCACAAAGCCTTTTCCACTCCCAACCCCTCTCAGGAGCTTCACTACAGACTAGTCAGAAGGGGGCGCTATGGCGAACTGGCATCCGGGAGCTAAACGGTCGGGGAGCAGCGCCCCCCCTGCGGCTGGTGCTATGACAGCAGCTGGGCCGCCAGAGTTGAAGGGAATCTCATTGGGATGGGAAAACCCAAAATGCTGCTTCCCCTATTCCTAGCATGTCCTCTTACTTCTTCCTTCATTCTCAACTCTTCAGCCTCCCTTCACCCAACTCTGCAGGTCTCTCTGTTCCCAGTCTGAGCCCCAAATCCTTCCCATCAGCGCATGTTCCTAAGGGCGCCGAGAAAATGCAGGCCCGCCGGGCTACGGCAAAGCCTGAGGCTACAAATGCAGCTGCGGTCACCCCAGATCATACGGCAAACTGGGTGCTGCTATCCAGAGGAGAGGAAGTGTGTGGGTAGGTGGTGGGGAGGGAGGGATTTGGGGTACAGCTGCGAGCGCCCGTGCCTGCGCGGGTCACATCCCCACCCTCTCCCCGAGGACAAGTAGCCATCAGGCTGGGAAATGTCCCCCACCCAAACAGATCTAACACCCTGTCCCATTCTGTTTCCTGCAGCCCAGCCATGGGGCACCAACTTAAAAAGGTCTGTGGCCAAAAAACGGAGAAACAAAAGGGGCCAAACCCAGGGAAGAAAGCACACTGAAGCTTCCCCAAGCAAGCAGGTTTTAGAGCCCACATGAGCAAACTCACGTTTCTCTGACCCCACAGTGCCTGAAGATCCCTGCTCCTCCCCCTTCCCCCTGGACCAGGTCTAGACCACTGAAGACTTCTGGGAGGTGATGGTGGGGAGGCTGCCCTGTGTGGTGCTGTCCTTGAAGGATGCTCCCAGCCTGGCTCCTAACAAATGCTCAGCAGGATGCTGGTGAAGGAACGGATAGGAGCCATTAACCCACTCCCAGCTGTCAGGACAACACCCAGCCAGCCAGTGTCCCTTCTGTCCCCATTTCCCACCGCTGAGCCAATAAGCCACTTCCTTACTTGCTGGCCACACTCTACCACCCCACTTTCTGGGAGGCAGTCATTTATGTAAGACCCTCCGTGGCGGGTGACATGCCTTCCCTTAGGCTTATCCCGGGCCCTGCTTCCCCTTGGCACAGGTCTAGTGACCAATACATGTCCTTGGGTTTATTGCAGCTTCTCCCAGCCTTTCCTAAGCAATCTGAGGCTGCAGTTCCTGCCCTCTTATCTTGGTCTCTTTGTAACTAATGTCAACTTCTAAACCAGGCCCTCAGTAACTGGGCAAGACTTGGTACCCACCCAAGTTCCCACCGTAAAAAAACCGGCCTACACCGTTCCAGCCACCTCTTGCAGGACTTTCTTCTTGGTTCTTTACCCACTCTTAAAGATTCAGACTTTAGCCGGGCGGTGGTGGCGCACGCCTTTAATCCCAGTACTCGGGAGGCAGAGGCAGGTGATTCTCTGAGTTCGAGGTCAGCCTGGTCAACAGAGTGGTTTCCAGGACAGTTAGAGCTACAGACTGAGACCCTGTCTCAAACAAACAACAAAACCCAAAACCAACAAACTACATGGGTTCTGGGAATTGAACTCGGGTCCTCATGTTTGCAAGACAAACACTTCTCTGAGTTCTCCTCCCAGCCCCATTCATGTCATTTCTAATTTTTAATTTTAATTGTGTGTGTATGAGTGTATGTCACATGTGTGTGGGTGACCCTGGATAACTGGAGTGACAGCAGTTGTGAGCTGCTTTATATGGGTTCTGGGAATCAAACCCTTCTGGAAGAGTAGTGTGTGCTCTTAACCACCAGACAATCCCTCTGGCTCCACATACTTTAAATTATTGCCTGTGCACATAGGTGCAGAGTGCCCACAGAGGACAAACGCATCAGATCCACCTGGAGCCAGCGTTACAGCAGCTGTGAGTCACCCAACACAGGCAGGGAACCAGAGCGTAGTCTTAACCACTAAGCCAAACCTCCGGTGCCTCACCCCAGCCAGATCTTCCAAGCTTTATTATGCCAGGTATGTAGTGCACACCTTTAATCATAGCAGTGGGGAGGCAGAGGCAGGCAGATCTCTGTGAGTTCCAGGCCATCTAGAGCTACCATTGAGAGAGACCCTGATGCAAGACAAAAGATTTGTGTCTGGGTATTTTACTTACATGTATGGCTGTGCACCACATGCCTACAGTACCCGTGGAGGCCACAAGAGGGTGTCACCCCCACTCCTGGCTTGCAGTTAGGGACAGTTGGCTGCCATGTGGGTGCTATGATTGAAACCTCCGCAAGGCCACCAGTACTTGTAATCCCTAAGCCATCTTCCCAGTCCCTGGGTGGTTTTGTTTTTGTTGTTTTTAAAGACAGACAGCATCTCAGTATGTAGCCCTGGCTGGTCTGGAACTCCTTATGTAGACCAGGCTGACCTCAAACTCAGAGTGATCCACCTACAACCAAAAGTGGCCTTGAACTTATGATCCTGCCTTGGCCTCTTCAGCTAACAGACCAGTCTGTGCCACAACTGACCCCTACCGTTTCTTAACCCAGGTCATCGTCACCATCTAAGCTTGCTGCAAGTCCTGACTGGCCACCCTGCCCTTGGGGCACAGCCTCCATCTCAAGCTCAGCTCCCACTGGCCAACACCCCTACCATCTCTGGGATAGTGATAAAGGGCCAGACTCCTGCCACTTTTATGTGGGAAACTTCAAACTCTTCACAGCTCTCAGGCACCAGTATGCCTAGTGGTCAGAGCCCCGCAGCGCTACTGACTCTCAGGCCATTTTCTGGACTAAAATTGTGAGGGGTTGGAGGTAAGTGGCAGATGTCCTTCAAGGGGGTGGAGAAATTTGAAGGAGTCATGCAAAATACCTGAAGAAATACTAGCGTCATGCACACAAATAGGTCAAATGTCTTCAGTACTGAGGTCAGGAAACTGACTTCTGGCAGTTAATGAGAATCACATGCTACACCCAGGGTGGCTTCTCAGGGGATGGAGAAAAGGCGGAGTTTATTAAAATGTTTTCTTTACTAATAGCTGCTTTCATTTTACTTCCCAGTATAATAAGACCTAACTTGTGGTTGTATGGGGGAGTTTATTCAATTTAAGCTGTGTTATGATTAGGGCAGCCAAAGCAAGCAGGGCAGGAACACCTCCCACCACTTAGCAACTGAGAACATGCATGCCACTTGGCAGCAAAGCCTGCTTCCACACAGGGATGGCTCCCAGCTCTGCAAGAATCTGTGGCGGTCTAATGTCTACAGTCTTACAAGCAAAGTACTGGAAGGGAATTCTATACATGCTATCACTTTCAACCCCATCCAGCCCACCCCGGCTCGAGGAGAGACAGCGGGTGTGTGTGGGTGGGGGAGATTTCGAGACTGGAAGGGACTCACACATTAGCAGGCCCGGTTGTCTCAGCCCTTTCTAGGACACACAACTGTACCTTCCCACTGTTCCTCAAACAGCATCGAGGATATAGAAACAAGTCTCCCAGCCTGCTGTGGCATCTCAACCCTACCACCACCAGGCAGGAACTTCTGCACGCCTGGCTCACCCTGCATGCCCCACCATTTTCTGCCAGCTTGCAGTGTACCCTGAAATTTCCACCCCGCTCCAGGCCTCTGCAAACTGGTTCCATCCACCTAATGGGTGTGGTGTGGCCTGTCTCTCCTGGTTTTGGGTGTTTTTAAAGCCACAAACGACCTGTCCCTTTTTAACAGAAAGATGCATTTGAGATGAAACCACGCAGGCGGTGTCGCAAACTACCCGCCAACTTCTGTGAGCCAGTTTGCACGTCTGAAAAGGTGGCTGAAAGGCTGCTAAGATTAAAGGAAAATATGCATAAACTTTCTGTTTGCAGCACTTCAAAGAGCATGATTCTCCCGTTGCTGCCAAGTGCTAAGCACTCTCAGTAAAGACATTTTTTTGAATGGTGTCTGGGCAGTTTGGGCCACTGGATACCAACATATGGAATGCCAGTCTATAGAAACCACTGGATGTCGCCAGGTGGTGGTGGCGCACGCCTTTAATCCCAGCACTCGGGAGGCAGAGGCAGGCGGATCTCTGTGAGTTCGAGGCCAGGCTGGACGACAGCCTCCAAAGCAATACAGAGACATCCTGTCTCGTAAAAAAAAAAAAAAAAAAAAAAGAAACCACTGGATGTCTATAACCCAAAACTGAAAACCTAAGGAAGACCAGACACGATGGTAGAGGTTTACAACCCCAGAGTTGGGAGGCTGGAGGAGGGAGACAGACCGCAAGCCCTAGGCCAGCCTGGGATATAAAAGCAATTCCAAGTGTGCCCGGGAGACACAGCAAAGCTTTGTCTCAAAACAAATAAATAAGCAGGGGTGAGTTAATTATCTTCTTCTGTGGTTGCAGTGCACACAGTGCTCTGTGCCCAGGGTGTGCCAAGTCAAGTCTGTTGTTCAAGTTCACGGACCAGAATGGCTGCTCTCAGCCGTCACCTGCAGCCGTTAAGAGCTAACCCTACTTAACACCTCCTCTAAGGGATCCATGTCAAACACTGCTCAGCTCTCCTTTTAGGCAGTGGCCCCCGGAGAGAGTAAAGGGAAGAATACCAGGACAAGGCTCTGGGGATGTGACCACAACCCAGGCCACTGAAGGACAGCGCTAGTCAGAGAGCAAAGAGTTGGTTAACGCCTGGAGGGCGATACGTCTCAGTGGCTGCAAGCCAGTGTGCAGCCTCCCTTCACCAGGGCCTGGGTGTTCTCCCAGAAGGTCAAACCCCACTGCTCAGGACACGGACTACAATTTAATACACAGCAGGCTGGCCACAAGCCAGGGTCTCCAGGAGAGCACCAGTGTCAACCCGAGCCCTACAGAGCCCGGTGGGGGTCTGTCATCCTACCAAAGGCGTCCTCTGCCGGCCCACGCACTCATGGGGGACCAGGAACTATTTGCCTATTTATTACAGTCAGTAGAAAAGTAACTGTACAGATTTGAGGTGTACGAACTGAGATGACGAGGCAGAGGAGCCCCCAGTGTCAAAGACTATACCCCCAAGCCAGAGAGATCTCTAGACTGGAGCCGAAAGCATGGTCTCAGTCTGTCCGTGTGTATCCTCGGGCTATCTGGATGCCCCTGGATGTCTGCTAAGTGTGCTGCCCCCGTGGGGGGCACTGGGATTCCTTGCCCAGCAGCTGGGCCTGAAGAGACAGGAGAGGAGGCTGGGCCTAGAAACGGCCTAGCACGGTGGCAAGAAGCGCCATGCGGATGTACATGCCGTTCTCAGCTTGGCGGAAGTAGGCTGCTCGGGGGTCTGAGTCCACCTCCACGCTGCAAGAGAAGGAAAAGTGTTAGCACGTAGCTCCTGGAGAGCGTCTCAGACGAAGGCTTCTCCCCACGGCCCCCAAGGGCCTCCTGCAACAGCGGAGCCACAGCACCTTATCTCATTGACTCGGGGCATCGGATGCATCACCACCATCTTCTTCTTGGCCCGGGTCATGATGTGGGGAGTGAGGATGAACTGACCAAAGCACTGGAAGACAGGCAGGGTTGCCATCAGACTCGGGGGCCACAGAGAGCACAGTCGGGGCCCCTCACATTCACACAGTTGGGGCAACCGTGGGACCTGAACTCCAGCCTGTGCCCCGCCTCCCCACCCTTTCCCATGGGTGCCCTGCAGCCCAGCCCTGGGCTCTGCCGTAAGCCTTGCACTCACAGCTTCGTATTCCTGGGTGGAGCCAAATCGCTCTTTCTGGATGCGAGTCATGTAGAGCACGTCCGTGTCGGGCAGCGCCTCCTCAATGCTCTCAAACTCCTCCTGGAGATGGAATCCTAGTGAATGCACCCGCTAAGCTCTCACCGCCCAACCCTTGGCCCCCTGGGATGGGATGAGCCACCAGGATCTCACCTGTTTGGTGCCCCGGGAAGCCACAAAGTCCCACACGCTAGGTGGCATGCGCAGGCTGGGAGGTGCCACGTAGCGTAGGCTCACACGGTACTGGGTGAGCAGGCAGGCCAGGGAGTGCACTGTGCGCCCATGCTTCAGGTCACCTACCATGGTGATCTAGAGGAGGTAGCAAGTCACCAGACAGAATCACTGTAGGCATCCCTCCTGTCATTTCAAAGTCTTGGTCCCAGGGCTGCCTTCCCCTCCAGAACTCCAGCCCCTGATGCCCTCACCGTCATGCCATTGACAGTCCCCAGCTCTTCCCGGATAGTGAAGATGTCCAGCAGGGCCTGAGTAGGGTGCTCTCCGACTCCATCCCCAGCATTGATCACTGGTCTGCGACAGTGTTTGGCTGCCAGCTGTGAAGACAGGAGATGCTGTGGAGAATCCCGCCCTCCAAGCTGCGGAAGGCTCCCCTTGCCTGCATTCTCCATTTCCCGGGTCCCTTCACCTATCCAGCCCTCCCCAAGATCTGTGGTCACAGGAAATGTGGGCAGGAAGGGACATTATGTTCCTCGGTCCAGCCACAGCCATCCCATCTCCCTGTGCAGGCCGCCTCACCTCCACAGCTCCAGGCTGAGGGTGCCGGAGCACAACGACATCAGCGTAGCAACTCATGGTCTGCACAGAGTCGGCAAGGGATTCCCCCTTCTGGACGGAGGACGTGGCTTCTGAAAAGCTGAGGACAGCGCCCCCGAGCCGGGCCATGGCTGCTGCAAAGGAGCTACTGGTGCGGGTGCTCACCTCGTAGAACATGGAGGCCATGACCTTGCCCTGGGGAAGGACAGAGTGTGTGCGCCTTGGGAATGTGCCCAGGGCAGCTCTCACTGCCCCACTTACACCAGAGATGCTGAGAAACTTCCCTGAGACCTGTCACAACATTTCCACACTAGCCTGACTCCCAACTAAAGCCACCCCTGTGTGTCTGACTTGTCTGACCCCAAACTATCACGGCTGTGTCCTGTGACTACCCCCATTCAGACAGGACGACGCCATGTCAATCACTGCTGGGAAGAAGCCCAGGGTGCAGGCCCAGACGGGAAGGACCTTCCAGAGCAAAGAGCTGAGCTGCAGTTTGTATGCATCCATGAAGGGACCAGGTAGAGCCGCAGTCCACTGCACAGCCCCCCTGACAGGGGCCAGGGAAGGCACGGCTGCACCCCACCGCCTCCTGACCTTTAGGATGTCAAGGCTCCGCTCTTTCTGCACCATCATCCGTAGTGTGTGCGCGACGTTGAACAGATGAGACATCTACGAAAGACCCCACGTCAGCGCCACGGGTCATGCCGCCCTCTCTCCAGACCCTCAAGCTCTGGGTGTTGCTGTCCTCTCTCCCCAGGCACCTACCTGATCCTTAGTGAACTGCTTGACAGACAGGATGTGTTGGCCCACTAAGGAGTGCAGCAGGGGTGAAGTCTGTGGGTGCAGTAGGCCAGAAGAGCCCAGGTTCTGAGGTGATGCCTGTCTAGGCACCGGCGGTGCAGGGTAGCAGGGACCGTCGGGGGTCCCCATGAGCTCTGCAGTGGGGGGCAGTACAGAAGATGAGGGTCATAAGGCTCCCCGACTACAGAGGCCCCGGGTGACTATGCAGCAATGTGGGCTCACCTGGCTCCACTACTTTCCTGGATGGCTTCTCTTTGGGTTCCTCAGCTGCAAATGGCAACAGGACAGAGGTCATCTGGTGGCCATGCTGAGGTGGGCCCAAATCACAAGGACTTCTGCTCCCCCCAGTGCTTGTGTTAAAGCCACCTCAAATCACAAGTGCTACAGCAGGTTAGGGGGCAGGAAGGATGCAGCAGCTATGGGGAGGGACCCGGGCCTCCCTGAGGGGATGTGCTGTATGGGCCAAGTTGTACCCTCCCAGGGCCCTTCCCAGCTGGCATCAGGGATCTGAGGCAGAGGAATGCCAAGTTCACACCAACCAGCAAGCGGGATTTACCCCACGCTCGGCTGCCCCATGAGATGCCAGCTCCTGGGCGGAGGTACATAGCTGCCCACAAGGAAAAGAGGCCTGTGAGAAAACGCTACGGGACACTTGCTTCATGCTGTAGTAGCTACTTTAGTCAGAGTGGGGGGTAGCTGCTCAGATGAGGAGCAAGGGAAGGACAGTGTGGCAGGTACGGGACAAAGGAGCTGAGAGGAAGTCTTAATCAGTTCCGGGGCAGTTGAGCCCCCAACCCGGGCCCATTGTGGATGCCATGAGGAACTGCCCATCCCCATCGGGTCAGTAGGAACACGCCTCATCCTGTGCCACGGGAACCCCTCTTACCTGGCAAACCTGGGTCAGAGGCTCTGTGGATTCGGGGTGGCAAGTGGAAGCGGCCATCAGGAAGGCCTGGGATGACTCGGCGTGGTCTCTCAGGTGTCTGCAATGGAGATGGCCCAGCATGTTGAAAAGTGGCTGATCCGCCATCGGCCCACACACAATCCCTTAGGAGAAGCCAGTGGGGCACCCCCCCCCGTGCAGAGCCCACCCCACGGCACCTCTGCACTGCTCCCGACTCCCAACATGCTGCCAACAATAGGCAGACACAGTTGGCCTGTGCTGAGGTAAGTGCCAATCTAGCAACAAGGCCTGGGCAGACACATTAGCGTGTGGCTCTCAGAGCGGGTTTCCTAAACTGAGAACTGTGTCCACTCTGCAGTAGACAGGGAGGCAGGTGATTTCATCTGCCAAGCGCAGCACTTTCCACCAATGAAACTGCTGTTAGCCCAACCCTAGGGCACTCTTCGGGCTGATGGCCAGATCCAGCCCAGGGGCAGATGGTTACCGTGGTTATTTCTGTGGTGGCAGGAGCTGAAGGAGGGGGCTGGGGAACAGCCCCCTGAGGCCACTTCCGTACATCTTGTCCATAGCCTGGGGGTACCAACACCTGCACACAGAGGGCACGGAAGATGAGGGAGCAGGAGTGCACGCAGGGCTCTCACAGAAGCAGACACAGTGAGAAAATGTCACCAGGGACACAGGGCAGAGGGTCTGTACTGGGCAGGGAACAAAATGCTGCCCAAGAGGTCACTACTGCGACAAGTTGGGGGCCACACTCATACCTGTCCATCGATATAAGCAACCTCCCCTCGCAGGACCACACGGCGGATGGTACCCTTCACCTTCTGCCCCTCAAAAGGGGTCCAGCGGGCCTTGGAGAAGGGCATGTGGCTAGGGATTGTCCACTCATGCTCCAGATCCACCTGCCCGAAGGGTCACACAAGGGAAAGGTCACACCAAGTGCAGCTTTGAGGGCGGCTCCAGGTCTCCCCAGCTCCAGGTCCTTGTCCCACACCTCTACATAGGTGTCCTCCTGAAGGGGCAGGTGGAAGATCCGGCGCGGGTTGTGGTGCAGGCGCTGTAGCAGGTCATCCAGACTGAGCCGGCCCTCACTCACAGCTGTCAGCAGGAGCGGCAGCATGGTCTCCAGCCCTGGGAAGCCGGGTGGAGGCTTGGGCCCACACTTCTCCTCCAGGGTATGGGGAGCTGGAAACAAGCGGCTGTCACTCAGGGAGGCAGGCCTGGACACCTCATTCCAAGACTTCGCTTCTGGCAACGCCACTGTCTTCACTACCAACCCCAGTGACGTTTTCCTCGGGTGCCCTCCTCCAGGGCTTGGCCCCTGTACATGGCCTCTGGTTTGCAACCACACCCATCGCAGCCCAGGCACTGACCCCAACTTAGGGCTCTCACCGTGGTCTGAGGCAAAGCAGTCGATGACAGCCATATTCTCCCACAGAGCCTCCATATCCTCTCGGGAACCAAGCTCAGGCCGGACCTCTCCCCTCCCAGGTCCCAGGCGCTCCAAGTCTTCCCGATTCAGGAAGAGGTGGTGGGGTGCGACCTCACAGGTCACAGGCAGCCCCTGTGCCTTCGCAGTTTTAATCAGCAGGATCTAGAGAGAAAGCAGGACAATCCGCAGAGGCCCCCAATGTGGCCTGCCCTACAGAGCCCTAAGCCTGGCATTCCTACTCAGAGCCCTGAGGCCCAAACGGGAAAGGGTGCTGGCTTAGCTTCCCAGACTCCCTTCTGCCTCCAAGAACTTCTGGTGACCTTTGGTCTCACTGGGAAAGTGACAAGGGTGCCGAGACCTTTGTTACCCCTCACCTCTTCCTTCCGAGCCACGTGACATATGTGCACTGGGCGCTGGGTCAGCTGAGCCACCATGAGGACTGCGGCAACACTCTGCCGCTCTGCATGGGCCACAATGGGGAGGTGGGAAGGCCACGTTTCAAAATGCTGGGGGCACAAGGGTTGGCGAAAGAAACTGATGAGCTTTGACTCCCTGTGCTCCTTGAGCCCAGTGCCCGGAGGAACCCCAGTCCTCTCCGCTGGCGGCCCAGGTACCACAGCCTCCAGCCAGGAGAAAGCGTGGGCAACACGTTCCTTACCTCCATCCATTGGGCCACACTGTCCAGCCGCAGCTCGGAGAAGGTCTCGTTGAGGTAGAGCTTTAGTCCTGCTGCAGACCCGGCTACAGCACCCAGAGTCCCCGCGTTTTCAGATGAGGCCCCAAGGAACAGGGCAAAGTCACAGCGGGCACCGGCCTCTGCCAGCTAGAGAAGACACACGCGAGGTAAGGTTCGCCAGCATCCACACCCACCAGCGGCCAGGGTCACAGGAAGGACCGAGAGAAAAGGGATTCAAGAAGGTGGGGGGACAGTGGCTCACCTTCTGGGCCAGGGCCAGAGCAGGGGCATCAATGATGGGGGGCCGGGTATTAGGCATGGCACAGACCATGGTGACACCCCCAGCCAAGGCAGCAGCTGTGCCCGAGGCAAAGTCTTCTTTGTGTGTCCCACCTGGCTCCCGAAGGTGCACATGGACGTCGATCAACCCTGGGGAATGCGGGGGTCGAGGTCAGAGTTGGAGGGGGAGAAAATTCACACCCTGTGATACAAGCTCCTCGGTTAAGAGCACCACGGACGGAGGGAGCTCAGAACGAGATCCTCGGGCCTGTATAGTCCAGGGCAGGCTATACCCCAGGAGCTGTTATCAAGTGTCCCAGGAGACACACTCACCAGGGAGCCGCACCAGTTTCTGGGAGGTCATGCAGTCTACATGAACCTTCAAAGGCGGGGCGGGGCCAATCTGACCCAGGGCCTGCAAGTGGACCGCACAGTCAGGCTTAAGGAAGGGTAGCCCTGGGAGGTGAGGTAGAGACGAGTCCCTCCCAACGTAAACTCCTCTCTCTCCAACCCACCTCTCCGCCTCTGGAGCCACAAAGCTCCACCGCTAGCTCAGCCCTTATACGCTGCCATCTCCCAACCCCAGCGCACGCTCATCCCCCCTTCACAGCTGTCACTCCTGCACCCGGGGCTGTGTCACCTCCACGAAGAGTTTGGTGCACTTGATGTCGATGATGAGAGGCACAGAGAAGTCAGCAGCCAGGCGCCGCGTGCGGTAGCCCTTGGTGACGAAGGAGGAAAGCCGTCGACCCCCGGCCCCACGCATTGACAGGTTAATCACTAACTCAAAGTGATTCTCAGCCAGCTGATCCAAGATGCTCCGCTGTGGCGGGCACTCGCCATCCACAGCCTCTTCAAAGTGCCAGTCCACAGCTGTCACCTGCCAGTCCGGAACTAAAGTCAAGGCCAATTGCACTCTTGCGAAAGTCGGGAAGGCTCATCTGAAAGGATCTGGGCCCGGAGTCCACAGGCTGGGGACAAGGGCTGGCAAAGTTCAGTTCTCAACAGAAAAAGTATTTCTGCTGTGTGTAAGAAGCCAGGTCACCAACAGCAGTATGAGCCCCACCCCCCAACGCACAAGACTTGGGAAGTAAAAACACAAGCATGTCAACAGTGCCAGAGAGCCTTCTAGAAACGTCTTTGCTTTCTTACATACCCTACTTGTTCTACACTGGGACAGGGGGAAATGGAGAGGTTCCTCTGGGGCCACAGGGGCCGGTGAGGGGCCACTACGTACCTTGACCCCGTGCTCAGTGTAGAAGTCCGCCGTACCCAGGCTGGCGTAGAGGCTATAGCCCAGGCTCTCCAGCAACCGCACAGTCGGGAGCAGCTCACTTTTGTTCTGAAACCAAGCAGAGGCAAGTGAGCCCTGGCCTAGAAAGCTGAAGCCGCATGACCTCCCGCCTCCCAGGAGGCTCTGGTACCTTGTAGCTGCCGATGGTCAGCAGGATGTTCTTCTTGGGGATCTTAAAGCCAGTGCTAAGCATGGCTTTGAGGTAGGCCTCACAACGGCTCTCTCCAAAGCCAGCTACTTCTCCAGTACTGGTCATCTCCACGCCCAGCACCACATCAGCACCCGCCAAGCGCGAGAAGGAGAACTGAGGCACCTGGGGGAACAGCAGGACAGTGTCGGGAGAAGAGGCACAAAGGAGGTCCCGTGTCCACCTCACCACAGTGGGAATGGCCTTGCCTGAGCCCTGCTGTTTTCTCACTGCCTGTTTCCTGGCCCTGGACGCAGCCCCAAGGAGCTCTGCAAATCCAACAGCCTTAGCATTCTCGAGACTGGGGTCCAACACCAACCCTTCTCCCAAGCCTTCCAAGAGCAGCCTTTTGGAAACAGCATTGCCCGTCTCTAAACTCCTTGTAGATTTGGTTTGTAGCTTGGTTATGTAGGTGTATCACAGACTGTTCCATAACGGGCTATTTTTGGACCAAACTTCTTTTGCTTCCTACAGGGTAAGCTCTTAAGGGATGATGACCATCCTATTATCCCATGATTGCCTTGTGTGGGTGAAGAGTTTATCTACTCACTGAGCTCTCTCCCTTAGCTCAATGGGAGAGCACTTTGCCTCACATGCCTGAGGCCCTGGGTTCAAGTCCCCTGTACCGGCAAAAATATAAATAAATTAAGCAAAGCAGCCAGGTGTTCCCCAGTCTACAGAACCATCTAGTTTTAGGCTGAGTTTTTGTAACAGTTAGGGGATCCGTACGCTGGACTCAAGGGCCCTCGTTCCCTTACCTTTACTCCCACGACTCCAGAGCCCGTCATGAGTCCGATGGGTTCTACCTTCTCTCCCATGATGATCCTCGTGGCCAAGGCCACTAGGTCAACACCCAGCGTCTTAGACACGAAGGGGAAGGAGCGAGAGACACGCACATTGCACTCAATAACTTTCAGCTGGTCATCCTGCAGGAGGGAGCATTCGGTCAGGCCTGGTGAAGCCCGGATGTGCTGACACTGCTGTGGGCTCCAAAAACGACCTCACCCCCAGTTTTGCTGCCTACATGGATGAGGGTAAGACACAGTGCGCAGCTCCCCGGCAGTGGAGTCAGCAGAGAACACAGGGACCAGCGGGCTTGCCTCCCTGCCGGTCAACTTATTACCTTGGCAATGAGCTGCAGATTGAAGGGCCCTGTGACCTGTAGTTCCTGCCCCACGGCATGCACAATGGCTTTGATCCGCTCCAGAGTTTTGGGGGTGATGTCTTGTGGGGGGGTGACCAGCGTAGCATCCCCTGAATGCACACCTGCATTCTCCACGTGCTCGGAGATGGCAATGGCTGACACGACGCCATCGCAGGCCACAGCGTCCACATCAATCTCCTGGGGGCAGACGCAGGCAGTGGGATGATGGGAGCACATCCCATTTCCCCCTCCCCAGTGAGACAGGACCATACAGCCTATCCTTCCAAGCCCTCTGTGCCCGAGACTCTGCAAGAATGCAGCCCTCTCTGGGGCCGGCGGGAAAGAGACGCTCACCTTTGCTTCCTGGATGAATTTGGAGATGACCACGGGGTGCTCCTTGGAGACAGCGGCCGCACTGCTCAGGAAGCGCTCCAGGTCCCCATCAGTGTAGGCCACATTCATAGCGGCACCGCTGAGCACATAGGAGGGGCGCACCACACAGGGGTACCCCACAGTCTGGCAGAACTGGCGAGCAGACTACAGAAACAGGAACGCGGCAAGGTCGGTCATGCTCACCCACGAACGACATCCAGCCCCCGGGCCCCTTGGCAGGACCCAGCCTACCTCGAGGTCACTGAGTTCACGCCACTGAGGCTGGCTGATGCCGATGGTATCTAGAAGCCGGGAGAACTTGAACCGGTTCTCAGCTGAATCGATCGCTTCCGGGGAGGTGCCCAGCACTCGGCACTGCTGCCGATGCAGAGCCATGGCCATGTTGTTGGGCAGCTGTCCACCCATGGACAGGATCACGCCGTCGGGGTTCTCCAGCTCATAGATGTCCATCACCACCTGAAGTTCAGGAAAGGAACCAAAGGGCTCGGGGGGCTGAGCCTTCTCGCTGGCTGCCTCCCTCAGCCTTGTTCAGTACCAAAGAACCCTGGGCTGCCCAGCATGTTCCATTCACCCCCCCCCCCCCCCCCCCCGGGTACCCTCTCACCTCAAAGGAGATCTCATCAAAGTAGAGTCGGTCGCACATGTCATAGTCTGTGCTGACTGTCTCTGGGTTGTAGTTCACCATGATGGTCTTATAACCCATCTGCCGTAGGGAGTGGGATGCATTAGCGGTTAAGAGGAAGCACAGAGGCACTGAGCCAAAGTTCCCAGCCTGCCTGCTTCCTGTGCAACAGCTACACACACATCCAAGCAGTGGGATGTTGGGGAGATTCAGACAGTGAGAGAGACAAGCCTAAGGAAGGCCCCACCCAAAACCTAAAGGTGTGGCAATTAATAGAAAGGTCAGGCTCTGATGTGGGAGGACAGGCAACCGCTGGAGCGCAGGAGAACTGGGAGAAAGGAGCCTGACCTTCCGGAGCTGCTGGATGCAGCCGACGGCACACCAGTCAAACTCAACACTGGAGCCGATGCGGTAGACACCAGAGCCAAGGACCAGGACGTGAGGAGTTCGAAAGTCGAGGTCATGGGTGTTGCCCCAGTATGTCAGGTACAGGTAATTGGTCTGTGCTGGCCACTCAGCCGCAACTGTGTCAATCTGTTTCACTGCAGGGCAGATTCCCAGTTCCTGACGTAGCTTTCGAACCGCCAGCTCTGTGCTAAAGGGACAGACACGGATGGGAATAGATCAGACTGACTCAAGAAGCGCGTGCTAGGGCAGGAATAGAAGGAAGGCATCCTATGGACAAGGCTCCCCACCGATGGCCCTCCTGATGCAAAAGCTCCCTCCCCACACTTCTTGGCCCGACGCCCTAACCACCATCTCTGACCTCAGGACTGCAAGGGCAATTTGTTTGTCTGAGAAGCCGAGGCACTTGGCCTGGTGCAGCAGGTCTTGAGACAACGGCTGTCCTCGGTGTTGTTCCAGCAACTGGGCGTGGGTCACGATACGCTTCATTCGATGCAGGAACCAGCAGTCGATGCGTGTGAGCTCATACAGGCGCTCCACCGAGTAGCCAGCCCACAGAGCAGCAGCCACCACAAAGATCCGCTTATCTGTTGGTGTCTCCAACTCCTGTTGGGGACGAGCACCAAGGGATGGATGCAGGGCAGGGCAGGGGTAGAAAAGCGAGAAACAGCAAATCTCTCCGTGACTACTGCTGTCACCGTCAACAGCTCCTGCCTAGGGGCAGAGTGGAGCGGGGCCCACGTCACCGTGCATTTGGAAAGGAGCAGCTTACCACATCACTGACTGGCTTCACTGTATGGTCGAAGCCCACACAGTTCTCATCCACCATGCGCAGGGCCTTTTGGAAGGCCTCTTCAAATGAGCGTCCAATGCCCATGACTTCACCTAGGGAGCAGGATGAAGGACGGAGACGGTGTGGGTGGGTATGTGTGACGATGCCCGACACACTCGTGGGTTTTATTTAAATCTTGGCCATGGTGGTGGGATTTGTGGTGCTTCGCCATTAAGAAACCTAGAAGCTATCTCTTTTTCCTACCATTTCCACAGACAGGCACAGACTGTACTGAGTGACTGAAATTGGCATGCCGAAAATGGACCAGTGGATACTTATTAGCTAATAATAGCAGCAAACCAAACTACTGATGGTTGTTCAGTTATCTGGCTTGTTTTATTCACACCATGATGGCACCATCTGGAATGTTTCCTCCTCTAGAACATTAAAAGGCAGCCTGATCTACATACATAACACGTTTCCGTTCAGCCAGGCCCATATATATAAAGACCCTGCCTCAAAAACAAGGACTTGAGGTACAAAAGAGATAGTTCAGTCAGTAAAGTACTTGCCCCAAAACCCACACAAAAGGTAGGTGTGGTGGCACAGCTTACAGTCCTTGAACTGCAGATGGAGACAGGCAGAACCCTGAGTATCACTGCAGGCCAGCCAGCAAAGCCAGGCTTAAAAAGAAGTTTCAGGCCAGGTGAGAGAAAGAGGGTGGGGTAACAGTACCCGAGGATGTCCTCTGGCCCCCTCACATGCCTGCACATACCAGTACACCCACCCGAACCCACGCCCAGACAAGCTTGAGTTCTTGTTTCAGGGCTCTCCTCTTGTCTAAGGTTTATAGACGACCACAGTAAGATCTAAGTCACATTGCCTCCTCCTCATAAGCACTCTCCCACATGGCAGCATAACCCCACAAGCAGCACTTCAATTCCTGTATGGCTTCCCGCCACTTAACCGCTGAATTACTGAAGGACATTTAGCTTTGAAGTGTTGATGGCTGTGAGGCTGTGATATTTTTGTGTTCTAGGTTGCTACTTATAAAGACTTCCAGAAGTGCAAGGGCATTAGGCAAGAGTAACTGTGTAGCCCTTGTTAAGTACCATTTGCTTAATAGAAGTTCCTGTCCTACAATAAATACAAAGTATAAAGTGTAACCAACTCCCCTAGAAGTGGGAATGGTTGTTTTGGATGATTTTTTGCTAATCGTAGGATCTTGAAGGTTGAGTGTGGTGGCTCATGCCTGTAATCTCAGCATTTGTGAGGCAGAGGCTGGAGGTTCACTTTAAGTTGGGGGCCAGACTGTTCTATATATAGCCAAGTTCCAGGCTAGCTATGGCTATATACTGAGACCTTGTCTAGAGAGAGAGAAAAAAAAAAATCAAGAAACTGAAGCAGGAGGACTGCCAAGAGTTTGGCAACAGTGTCTGGGCTCCACAGTGAATACCGAGTGGACAGCAGCATGGCCAGAGCCTCTCTCAAAAAGACAAAAACAAAAACACAAAGGAAGTTCTAAGACATCAGCAGGAAGATGGCATTTAGAGAAGATGAGAGGAATACAAGACATTTCAAAGTCAGCTGGGAATCAATCTTTGATTGTCCTATTTCCAATATACTTATTTTAGCATAATTTAATTATGGCTCCAGTCCCATGTTTATTATAATTTTCATATAACAGAAATTCATCTCCAGAAGGAACATCTTGGCAGTCTTGTAAGATTTCTAAAAATTCTGAAGTAATAGCCGAGCTCAGACTTCTTGTTTAAAAGCCACTCCTGAATAGGTGCATGCGCGCGCACTTCTCCCAGACGGGCAGCGACAGCAGCACCATACACAACGCCAGTTGGATTGCAGCCCGTTTCCCCACTGTGTGGTGGTGACCGTCACACAACGCTCGAAGCCAATCTGACCGGCCTGCCCAGCACTTACTACGTAGCCCAGACTGGCCTTGAACTTACAATCCTCCTGTCTAACCCTTCTGAGCACTGAAGCGCTTTGTTAGGCCACTGGTGCCGTCTTGCTCTGATCTTAACTGTGTTAAACAGAACGAAGCCTCATTGCGGTGCTGGGACTTGCTGCGGTTTATGGCAACAGCCGGAACCTGATGGCTGCCCAGCTATCTGGCTTGCTTTATTCACACCATGATGGCACCATCTGGGGCGTTTCATCCTTTAGAGTATTAAAAAGTCTGGGTAACACGGAGATGATGCTACTATTCTCTGAGCCGATGCACAGCCAATCACATTTTTAAAAAGTAATACAGACTGCCAGAGGAGAGGACAGGCTAGAAATGGCTAGCACCATGCTGATTCTGATTTAGGATTCACTGAAAGGAGCTTGCCACCTATGTTTGGCGACCAGAGTTTAATTCCCGGAACTCACCATGAAGGTGAAAGGAAAGAATTGATTGAAAATTTTCCCGACTCCCACATCCATACTGTGGCATGAACACTCCACCCTCACGGATACCATGCGCATTTTAAAAACTAAGTAGGATTGGTGGGGAAGCTCAGCTGTTAAGAGCACTTGTTGCTTTTCCCAGAGAACCCAAGTTCAGTTCCCAGCACACACATGGCAGCTCACAACACCTGTCCCAGGGGATCTGATACCTTCTGATGCTCTTACAAATATGCAAGAAAAGCCGGGCGTTGGTGGCACACGCCTTTAATCCCAGCACTCGGGAGGCAGAGGCAGGCGGATCTCTGTGAGTTTGAGACCAGCCTGGACTACCAAGCGAGTTCCAGGACAGCCTCCAAAGCCACAGAGAAACCCTGTCTCGAAAAACCAAAAAAAAAAAAAAAAAAAAGCAGGAAAAACAGTCACATACAGATAAAATAAATATCTAAAAAATAAATAAATAAGGACCCACAGGGAAGCAATAGTAATTCTCCCCCGAACAAGTATTTACTTAGTGAATGAAACGCCACAGGCATTTATAAGTCGAATGATGGGCCATGAGGATGAAGTGCTGCACCTACAAGGTTACTTTGCTCCCTCCATTTACTCATTTGTTAAAGTAGAGGGAGCAAACAACCTGGACCCAGGGACCAGTTCCAACACGGGTTGCCAGGTGAGTGCGACCCCTGCCCCCGATGATGAAGACCATCCAGTAACTCCGAGAAACCATTCTTTCTAAGCTACTGTTAGTAAAGGAGCTGGAGAAATTCAGGCCACACTAAGCACCACTGACATTCCAGACTAGCCGTTCTCAGTCTGTGGCTTGTGACCACCTTGGGGTCACATATCAGACATCCTGCATATCAGATATTTACATCATGATTCCTAACAGTAGCAAAAGTACAGTAATGGAGTAGCAATGAAATAACTGTATGGTTGGGGAGGAATTGTATTAAAGGGTGGCGTATTAAGAAGGGTGAGAACTTCTGATCTAGCAGTACAATGACTTAACGTCCAGCCTCTTGGTTCTAGTTGGACACTGCAAGTGCGACACTCACCAACACTCTTCATACAGCTCCCAATCTTCGTACTGACACGCAAGAACTTGCTGAGGTCCCATCGAGGAATCTTTACCACACAGTAGTCCAGGCTAGGCTCAAAGGCTGCTGTTCCCCCAGTGACAGAGTTCCTGAACACCAGTAAGTTGGGGCACCAAAAAGACAAAGAATATGCAGGGTGAGCTTCTGGTCCCTCTCATAGTCCCTGTCTTGTGAGTATTTTCACACACACACACACATCCCGCGCCCCTTGACACTAGGACTCCCCCCACCTTATACCTGAGCTCCGGCAGGGGAATGCCCAACGCCAGCTTGGCTGCCACATAGGCTAGAGGATAGCCTGTGGCCTTACTGGCCAGGGCAGAGCTTCGAGACAGCCTGGCATTTACTTCAATGATGTAATACTGCAAACGGGGAGAACAGAGAGAACAGGTCACTGGTACCTGGCCTAGAAAAGTGTTCAAAAGTGAGGGGGAAGATGACTGAGACCCCATAGGGATGGAGTGAAAGGGCCCCCCCCCCCACTCCAACCCTAACCAAGACGATCCTGGCTTCAGTCTAGCCTTGAAAGATCAAAGTAAACAGGTGCAGTATCTACTTCAAGGTTCACCTGCTCAGACTCCGGGTTCAAGGCATACTGCACGTTGCACTCCCCGACGATCCCCAGGTGCTGGGTGACTTTGATAGCTGTCCGTCGCAGAAGTTGGTACTCTCTGTCATTCAGCGTCTGGCTGGGCGCCACCACTATGGACTCACCAGTGTGGATGCCCAGTGGGTCTAAGTTCTCCATGTTACATACCTGCAGGGGGGGGGGCATGAAGGTCACCAACAAAGGAAGTCAAGAGTCAGGAGGCTACATCCCCAGGTCCTGCTATGTCTGGATCCAAAGGGCAGAGCACCTGCAGAGATCTCTGCCCTTGGATCAAATCAACTCTGCTCTCCCGAAAGTTCAGGAAGCCCAGGGCCTGCACCCCATCACTCACCGTCACACAGTTGCCATAGGCGTCTCTCACCACCTCATATTCAATCTCCTTCCAGCCCTTCAGAGACTTGTCTATCAGCACCTGGCTGGTATGGGCGAAAGCTGGAGCCACAAGAGCTGAGAGTTCCTCTTTGGTGGAAGCAAAGCCAGAACCAAGACCACCCAGGGCAAAGGCTGCACGCACCAGCACAGGGTAGCCCAGTCGCTCAGCAGCTGCCTGAGCCTGCAGGGAGCAGAGACATGAACCAACAAGTCATTTGCTGCTGCCCAGAGGGCTCCTGGACCCAAAGGAAATGACGTCACTCTATTACCCAACTATCTCACAAACCTGTTCAAGAGAATTTGCCGCTTCGCTGGGGGCTACATGCTCTCCGATCTCAGCCATCCTGGCCGCGAAGGCTCGTCGGTCCTCAGTCAGTTCAATGGTCTCCACAGGTGTACCCAAGACCCGAACCCCATACCGAGCTAGCACTCCGGCTTTGGTCAGTTCTACACCGCAGTTAAGGGCTGTTTGGCCCCCAAAAGTCAGTAACACACCATCTGGGCGTTCATTCCGAATCACCTGGGCAGGAGGCAGGAGTCGTACACATGAAGGGGGGGAGTAGGTACAAAGCAGCTTAGGACCCCATAGTGACCAGGGAAACCCCTTGCTCACCAAGAGTCCCCTCCTCCAGCCGCCCTTGGCCGAGGCATACCTGGGTTACGTAGTGAGGTGTAATGGGAAGGAAGTAGACCTTGTCTGCCAGCCCCTGCGAGGTCTGCACTGTAGCAATGTTGGGGTTGATCAGCAGCGTCTGGATGTTCTCCTCCTTCAGGGCTTTAATGGCCTAAGCAGAGAGAAACACCTGTCAGCCCCGTCAGAGAGGACTGAAGCCTCTGTCACCTCCTCTTCCCCACTAGTACTCAATCCTCTTCACTACCTCATCCCCTGCAGGCTCGCAGACCTGCCAACCCATTTCCTCCCTGCAAACCCATGCCTCAGTCCTCCTCACGACTCTGTGGGTCACACATCCCCATGGGAGGTGGCACCTGCCTTACCTGAGAGCCTGAGTAGTCAAATTCTCCAGCCTGGCCAATGGAGAGGCCCCCAGAGCCTAGGATCAGAACCTTCCGTGGTGGTGGAAGCCCAGAACCAGGAATGAGAAGCCCAGGGGGACAGAGGCGCTGCACCAACCGCTCTTTAACTGTGGATGCAATGGAAGTCATGGAATGTCAGAGCGCGTGGGCCCCCGGGAGCCATCTGAATTGGACTTCTCACTTCCAGTACAGAGCGGCTGAGAGAGCATGAGAGCCCAGGACACCTAACTCTGCAGTTCCTTTTGACAGAAGCAGCATAAACTGCCCAGGGCAGTCTCTCTTCCTCCCTCCCCAACGCAGCTTTTAGGATAAGTCTGTCTCATGCTTGTCCTGGAACTAGCTCTGTTCTTAAGCCCACACCCTGGTCCTACAAAGGGGCTCACCTGTCTGGCCCCCGGGGTTCCCAGCTACAGCCTCTCTCACAGTCTCCAGAAATACATCAAAAAGCAGTTCCATATCTGAAGGGCCAGCTCGGTGCTCTGGGTGAAACTGGACACTGTCAAAGGGATTGAATGACAAAAAGCTTTGACGTCATTGCTACAGCTGCAGCAGCCTCAGAGAGGACTGAGATCCGTGGCGGTGCCTTCTTTTCCCATCTTCACAGCCCCCGGTCACCCCACCTCTCCCCCGTGCTCACCTGAAAAAGGGCAGGCTGTCATGTACAATGCCTTCGTTGGAACAGTCGTTGGCATTGGTGAAGAGCGGAGTCCAGCCTGCTGGCAGCGAGTCTGCATCCACGGCAAACCCGTGATTCTGAGACGTCAGAAAGCAGCGCCCGGTGCCCACCAGTAAACAGGGCTGGTTGTGGCCTCGGTTTCCATACCTAGAGAATGGAAACTGAGTCACAGCTGCTCTCCCCATCCTCTTCTGACTACATGAAACTCAGCCCTTTCAGATCTCATTGCTCCCAACAGCTCAATGTCAGCTTCCACACCAATAACCCCCAACTCTCAAGACACTGCATTCTTCAATTCTGTCCCAAGGGTGGGCTCCTTCTAGTCCCAAGTCCCACCTCATTTTGTAAGTTTTGGCCCCAATGGCTAAAGCCAACAGCTGGTGTCCAAGGCAGATTCCAAACACAGGTCGGGGATTGGGCTCAGACAAGACGCGGTTCAGTGTGGCTACCACACCAGGATAAGAGGCAGGATCGCCAGGTCCATTACTCAGAAAAAGGCCATCATACTCTGGAACGGGGCACAAAAGATTGACACAAATAGGATCTCAAAGACGTGCAAGCCTGATGACCAGAGTTCAATCCCCAGAGCCCACAGCAGGAGAGACCTTACTTCTTAAAGTTGTCGTGACATGGTTCACACTTGTATCCCCCACCACAATAATTAAAATAATATAGTACATGCATGCATGCATGCACGCATGCGCGCGGTCACAAAAGTGGAATTCCTGGTCTCCACCTCCCTTCCAGCGACTCACACTGACTTTCGTCACTTGTTCTGAGCCACAGTTCTGCTCAAACCCAAGCTGCGCGTCTGGACAGGCCCCAGATACTCACTCTGACTGTCTAATTCGTGGTTCCAGGGCACCACAGTAACCTCAGCCCCAAGCTGGCAGAGACATCTGATCTGATTATACTTGAGGCCGCAGTCCAAGGCACAGATCCGAGGGGCACCCCCTGCATTGAATACCCGTGGGGTCTGAGGAAGGAAGAGCAACAGTTGGCAGCCGTGATCAGCAAGCATAGGTGTACCCACACCAAATCCCATCTTTGAAGGCCTTGAGCTTCCCCCAATTTGGGCATTTCCTCTGTACCTTAATAGAAACCTCTGGTGCCAGGGGCCTGGCATTGGGGTCCACGAACGGCAGGGTTGAAGGCTCTGTCCCACTCTGGACCAGCTTCCCCAAAAGAGACCCTTGCTCCCGCAACTTTTTAGTCAGCTCCCGAGTGTCTACTCCTGTCAAAACAGCACAGCCTCAGATGACAGTCCCCAACTCAGTCATCAGTGAGGGGAGACATCCAGGAACGCTCCTGCTCCACAGCCCTGAGTCAAATACAACTGTTCTATGGGCATCAGACCATGCTGATGGCAGGACATAGCCATGAAGTAATCTTGCTCAAAATATCACATCCAAATTGAACCACGATCTGGATAGATCTAATTATTGGAAACAACTCCTAGAGGAAAACGACCATGCTAAATGACACTACAGGAACAGAAACATAAAGTCGGGCCAAGTGGCACACAACTGTAGTGTTGGCCCTTGAGGAGTGGCAGGGCCAAGCGTTCACGGTCATCTTGGTCAAGTCACATCGTGAGTTTGAGACAAGCCTGGACTACATGATACCATGTCTCAAAAACCCAAGCCAACAATGTCCCTACTTTGGTATGGGGGGGGGGAAGGAGACCACTGGATTAATTCTCTTAAGGAGAAACCGTGTTCTCAAGAAATAGTTACGAGCCGGGGGGGTGGTAGCGCATGCCTTTAATCCCAGCACTCAGGAGGCAGAGGCAGGCGGATCTCTGTGAGTTCGAGACCAGCCTGGTCTACCGAGCGAGTTCCAGGATAGGCTCCAAAACAATACAGAGAAACCCTGTCTCGAAAAAAAAAAAAGAAAGTTACGGGACCTACAGACTGCGTTTTATACACATAGTAACAGATGTGCATTGATGCTAACACAGCAGGGAGCATGGCTGCTTTTCAGACATGCATTACCTAAGTGCAACGTAACCACGTAAAACTCTGCTGAAAGTCAGACTTAAATTAGGCAAGCCAGGAACCGGGTTTGCTTTCTTTACAATTTTTCCTCCTAAGCAATGGTTCAGATTCTTCTTTAATCTAAACCTTGCCCATTTTTCGAGACTCCGTTTCCTCCCATCTCGGCACACTGTACTTTACCCAGACATCCTGGTGCTTGCTGTCATACCTTGCAGGCCGGGGATGCCATGCTGCTGCAGCCACTCATGCAGGGTGCAGGTGGCACTCCAGTGGCTGGGCGTGGGACAGCATTCTCCCACCACCAGTCCTGCCACGTGGATCTCCGAGGATTCAAACCACTACAGATGGAGAGAGGGGACAGAGAGGAATTCAAGGACAACTGCTCTCTTCGGCACGTCCCTCCATGGTCTGGCCACTAGCTCTCTGCTCAACCCTATACGACAGCCTGTCATCCCTTCAAAACACCAAACCCTCCCTGCTTCCACAGGCAACCCTCTTTCAGTAACTCTGCACTATCCCATAAGAAACCCTGAACATGGGCCATGAGTGCCCAAGAGAACAGAAAATGGCACTTTCCTTTGTCCAAAAGCGAGCTTACAAGTCTTCTCAGTGAGCACCCCAACTCTTTTTTTTTTCCTTCTTTTTTTTTTTTTTGGTTTTTCGAGACAGAGTTTATCTGTAGCTTTGGAGGCTGTCCTGGAACTCACTTTGTAGACCAGGCTGGCCTCGAACTCACAGAGATCCGCCTGCCTCTGCCTCCCGAGTGCTGGGATTAAAGGCGTGCGCCACCAACGCCCGGCTTGAGCACCCCAACTCTTACATATATCCACTGTAGTTATAAGTTACTTCCTTCAGAGACAGAACCTTTCTCCACTTCTTCCTTCCATTTCAATGTGTCAGGAATTTGTACTTGCAGCTGACACAGACTAAACCCTTAAGCACCTACTGAGTGCTCACTGGTGCAGGTTTGTTACAGAGGAAAATGCAGTGGGCAAGAAAGGCAAGGTCACCAGGTGGTGGTGGCACTCGGGAGAAAGAGGCGGCGGATCTCTGTGAGTTGAAGGCCAGCCGGGTCTACACAGTGAGTTCCTGGACAGCCAAGGCTACACAGAGAAACCCTATCTCTAAATAAATAAATAAAGCAAGCTTGCCAGGTGTGGTGGTGCATGCCTTTCATTTGATCACTGAGATCACTAAATTGGATAAATTGGAGGCCAGCCTGGTCTACAGAGCGAGTTCCAGGACAGCCTCCAAAGCCACAGAGAAACCCTGTCTTGAAAAACCAAAAAAAAAAAAAAAAAAAAAAAAAAAAAAGAGAGAAGACTCCAGGGAGAGAGGGGTATGAATTAGCAAGATCTTATCTCGAAAACAGGTCAAGTAAAAAGATTAAGTTATATTTAAAGGCAAAATAACTGGCATTTGCAATCACAGTACTTGAGGCTAGTGTGGGCTACACAAGAGAGATACCGGCTTTAAAAAAAGACAATAATGGGGCTGGAGAGATGGCTCAGAGGTTAAGAGCACTGGCTGCTCTTCCAGGGGTCCTGAGTTCAATTCCCAGCAACCACATGGTGGCTCACAACCATCTACAATTCAATCTGGTGCCCTCTCCTGGAATGGAGGCAGAACACTGTATATGTAGTAAATAAATAAATCTTAAAAAAAAAAGACAATAATGATGATGATGATGTACTTGCTGCAGCTGTAATTTCCCAGAATAACAAACAATTAGTGTATCTTTAAGAGGCAGGCTTCAAAACTAAGAATTAGCCAAGGTGGTGGCATACATCTTTAATACCATCACTCAGGAGGCAGAGGCAGGAGGATCCCTGAGTTCATAGTCAGCCTGGTATAGAGCATCCTGTCTCAAAAAAAAAAAAAAAAAAAAAAAAAAAAAAAAGGAGGGGGGAATTGAAGGCTTGGGTATACCGTCAAATGTCACAACTCGGGAGGCAGAGGCAGGTAGATCTCTGGGAGTACCAGGCCAGCAGCTAGGGTTCCAAAGGGAGACTTCTGTAAGACTGGAGTCAGGGCTTAAGCAAGTTTTGTGAAATATTGCATTTAGTCTATGGTAACTTCTATTATTACCTTAATGGTTGTGTTAATACTTACACTTAACTCTCAAAGGCAACTTAGTTTCCAGATTTCACAGAATGAATGGGGGGGGAGGGGCTCGCTGTATGAGAAAATTTGAGTTTTTTAGCTAGAGGTAAACACTATTGAGAGAGCAGGACGTTGGTGGCTCATGCCTTTAATCCCAGCACTCGACGAGAGGCAGAGGCAGGTGGATCTCTGTGAGTTCGAGGCCGGGCTAGACCTACAGCCTCCAAAGCAATACAGAGAAACCCTGTCTCATAAAAACAAAAACAAACAAAAACAAAAACAAAAAAACACTATTGAGAAGCAGAAAAGGAAACAATACCAAGGAGTCCGGATGGTGATCACTGTCACTCGTATGTAGATGAAAATGGTGACCACTGGTACTAGAGAGGTACCATCCATGTTTCCAGTTTCTCCTAGGTACGTAGCCTAAAGCTGTGGTTCTCAACCCGGGGGTCACAACCCCCAAACCAGTCACCATTTTTACAGGTGTCACCTATGACCATCGTAAACACCAGATATTTCTATTACGATTCATAACGGCATCAAAGTTACAGTTATGAGGTAGCAATGAAAACAATTTTGTGGTTGGAGGGTCACCACAACATGAGGAACTGTGTTAAAGGGAATTAGGAGGGCTAAGTACCTAAAGGATTTTGTTTGCTACTAAAAAAAAATCTTTGTGGTCCTTAGGAAATAACTAGAAATTTCAACCCTTGTAATTTTGATAACTACTCCCACAAGCCCTTTGCCATTTCCTGTGCACCGCACCTTTAGCTCACACAGGACTCTCAAAAGAGGGTACCACCTCCTCGGTGGTCTCCAGCTCTCTGCCTTTCGAGGTACCTGAGAGCCCTGTAACTGCGGTCGCCTTAGTGCTTTGGACTGTTTTCCTCTAGGATGTCTAGCAGAGAGCCAGCCACTTCACCGTTAACTTCTGACGTGAGAAGGGATGTAGAGAAAGCACTGGGTGTGACTACCTTGCTCAGGCCGAACTCGTCCTCTTCATCTGAGGGAATGCCGTAGTTGCCGATGAGAGGGTACGTGAGCACCAGGATCTGAGCTTTGTAGGAAGGGTCAGTGAGGGCCTCTGGGTAGCCGACCATGCCGGTCTGAAACACTGAAGAAAGAGGCAGGGCTGAGATCTGGCAAGGGCAGCCTTCGGAACACTGCCCCGAGCGCTGCAGATCCCGGAGGAGGTGACTGCTTCGGTCGTGAGCGGTGAGAGGGAGCTGGAGCCACCGAATCGGAGAGAGGGGTGTGCAGGAGGGGTGGACAGGTTAGGCAGCCCGCTCGGGCTTGCTTACCCACTTCCCCAGCAGTCGACACAGCGGCCCCAAAGGGCCGGCCCTGCAGCACCGACCCGTCCTCCAACACCAGAGCCGCCATGGGGTCGGAGCTGAGACGAGGCGAGCACCGAGAAGCGGGAGGCGCGGCGAGCCCCACTGGAACCAAGCGAACACCGCGCGCCGAAGTTGGTCCACGTGGCTCGCTGAGCGGGGCGCTGGAGAGCAGGCGGGCGCGGTAAGCGGCAGCCCTAATCGTACTGAGCTGGAGCACGACTGCGACGGCGCAGGCAGCCGGCAGCGTGAGGGGCGGGGCCGGGCACGTAAGGGGCGGGACCATGGGTGGGTCCACAGCATCACACCAAGCAAAACCTGGAGACCCGAGAAACCCGACCGTCCCAAACCAGCCCCTCAAGCAAGGAACACGCAAAGGTAGGGCACTATTTCCTAAAACAATGGAAAAAAAGTGTTTATTGTAGTCAATAATACATGCAAGTACTCGTCCGCTCCTGAACCGAGTGTCCACCACCCCGAAGTGGTAAAATTTGACACCTTCCTTCATTATCAATGGCCGCTTCAGCCTTGAGCAGGATCCGCTGGCTGGCGAGTAATGTTTGTCATGATCAGAGCGATCTCGGGTGAGCAAGAAGCCCTGTGAGGTTCATGAAGCCTTGGCCTTTCGGCGCTGAGTTCCCCAAAGTAGAATGGAGATGGCTAGCGTGGTGGACCCCAGAATCCCAAAGAACATAAGCAGCGAAAAGGAGCCCTGTGATTAGCAAACAAACAAACAAGTCACAGCAGAACACAGGGTCTCTCTGACCTACTTCTTTCTTAGCCACGCAGCCCCTCCTCCAGGCACTTCCCTTGAAGTTGCCTACCAGCAACTAGCGTCAGCTCCTTGTATCTTCCTGGGAGGTTCTTGCCAAATGCAAGAACCTTTAGTTGTGAAAGGCCCAGTTCCTTACCTGCCTCATACACTTGTATCCGTGGAAACCATCCGCACAAACGCACTGCAAAAGACCAGGGCCTTCCGGTGCACAAGAGCCATTCT
This sequence comes from Mesocricetus auratus, assembly GCF_017639785.1. Lineage (NCBI taxonomy): Eukaryota > Metazoa > Chordata > Mammalia > Rodentia > Cricetidae > Mesocricetus > Mesocricetus auratus. Next base: position 20,344,785 of record NW_024429205.1, on the reverse strand, counting down.
CAGGACACATTTCTGGGAGCCAGAGGAAAACTAGAGTCACTACAGTCTAAGGCCATGGGACACTGAAGAGCCAATCTCCTCTCAGCTCAGAAGTATGGTACTTGGATGGGAGGACATCACCGGATCTCATTAAGTACTTTTCTCAAATATTCAAATATCTGCTTAGATTCTCTTACATTTCTAGGTCAAAAGTAGAGGGAAAAGCTGGGCATGGTGGCATATGCCTAAATCCCAGCATTTGGGAGGCAGGGGCAGGCAGATCTCTGTGAGTTGAAGTCCAGCCTGGTGTACACAACAAGTTCCAGATCAGCTAGGAATACAGACTCTGCTTCAGAAAATAAAAACAAAAACAAACAAAAAATAAAAGAAAGATCATAATAATCAGAATATAACACTAACAATAATAATTAAAACCTTGGACTAGAGAGATGGATCAGAGGTTAAGATCTCTTCCAGAGATCTGGTGTTCAATTCCCAGCAGCCACATGGTGGCTCACAACCATTTATAATGAGATCTAGTGCCCTCTTCTGGCGTGTAGGTGTACATGCAGACAAAACCCTATACATGATAAGTAAATTTTTTTTTAAGCTGAGAAATCTTTTTTTTTAAGATTTTATTTATTTATTATTATGACTACAACATCTTGCTTCATGTATGTCTGCACACCAGGAGAGGGCACCAGATCTCATTATGGATGGTTGTGAGCCACCATGTGGTTGCTGGGAATTGAACTCAGGACCTCTGGAAGAACAGTCAGTGCTTTTAACCTCTGAGCCATCTCTCCAGCCCAATAAGTAAATATTTTTAAAAAACAAATTAGCTGGGGGCTGGAGAGATGGCTCAGAGGTTAAGAGCACTGACTGCTCTTCCAGAGGTCTTGAGTTCAATTCCCAGCAACCACATGGTGGCTCACAACCATCTACAATTCAATCTGGTGTATATGTAATAAATAAATAAATCTTAAAAAAAAAACAATTAGCTGGGGCGTTGGTGGCTCATGCCTTTAATCCCAGCATCAGAGAGGCAAGCAGATCTCTGTGAGTTCCAGGTCAGCCTGGTCTACAGAGCGAGTTCCAGGACAGGCTCCAAAAATACAATACAGAGAAACCCTGTCTCGAAAAAGACCAAAAAAAAAAAGAAGAAATAATAATAATAATTAAAACCTTTCCGGGGAATGGGGAACTCTGGGCAAGAGGTACTTTAGCATCTTGGGTTTATCTAAAGTGGAGAATGGCTTCACTTAGAAGGAAAGGGCTCCGTGAGATGGCCTTGCTACAGCATACCTGGGCTTCCAGTGCTATTGCACAGGTCCTTTTGCCCTTGGCAAATTTGCTTGTCCATGAAAGAGGTAATATTTTCCCAGGCATTAATACCTCCAGGACAGGTGACATCTGGTGGTAGTATCCTGAAGACAACACAGGTGATCATAAATGCACAGCAAAAGAGGTTAGTGTATAGCTCAGTAGTAGAACAAACATTCATAACAAACCCATAAAGCATGGGTTCACGGGTACCCAACACATGCACACAGGTACCCATGTGCATACGAACTCACTCAGGCACATATGCAAGCATACACACACAAAAAAAACAGCAATAACTGCTTTGACATTGCCGAGCGTTTAGCAATTAAAAATTGTGATTCTCTCTTCCCTGCTACTCACAGAGTCTGGAGATTGGTAAAGCCACGGAAGATGTTGGTCAAACCACCCTTGAGAGGATTTGCTTGAAGGTCTCTGCAAAGTAGACACTATTAGTATTCTGTTGAGAAAAGCATGCGATTAGCCTTTATACATGGTTTCCTGGGCTACTGATCCAATCCCTGTCCTCAGTTGTTTGGTTTAAACACTAATATTGAGCGTTATCTCCGAAGACTTTCCCATCACCATATTAGGAAAGTATCTAACCACTTACATGATAACAGCAGCAGAAGCCTGAAGAAACTTCGGACCAGGATCCTTCAAGGAACAGTTCTGGAGATCTATCCTGAAGGAATAAAGTGGATTAATGCAACTATGTCTGTTTTCCATCCCTGGCAAGGCTAGTATTTGTGCACATTCCCCATGGAACATGTGTCCAGAACTATAAAAGAAATGTGATTGGAGACATTATAATCACCTATTATCCAATCCAGTTAGCCCTAGCTGCATGTAGACATTTTAGTTTGCCTAAAACTCAAGTGCATTCTCACAAGTAAGACTTCAAACACGTATGAAATCGTGGCTCCTCTGATGATCAGTACTGACATGGAAAATTTCCATCATCGACAGAAATTTCTTTTGGGTCACACAGTTCTAACCAGTAAGGCTAGGCACTGTGCAAATATTGGAAGAAACTTTGTGCTATCTTCTCCAGGATTAGTAGCTCTCATCTTGTGATTCTCAGACCCAGAGGTTTTTGTTGTTGCTGCTGGGAATTAAACCCAAGCCCTTGTACGAGTAAGGCAAGCACTCTGTCATCAAGCTACAATCACAGCCACCACAGAGACTTTGTTTTGTTTTGAGACAGGGTCTCGCTCTGCAGCCCAGGCTGGTCTCAACCTGTGGCAACCTCCTGCCTCAGCTTCTCAAATGCTGGGGTTGGGTTAAAGACAAGAACCACAGTGCCTAGCAACCCCAATGAGATGATTTCTTTTTGAGACAAGATCTCAATGTAACCCAAGCTAGTCTTAAATTCCCTAGGTAACTAAGGGTGACCTTGGTTTTCTCTGTGTACCCCTGCCTAGCCTTGAACTCACAAGGACCTGACTGCCTCTGCCTCCCAGGTGCTGGGATTAAAAGAAATATATCACCACTGCCCAGTCTACATTGAACTCTGAAATTACAAATTTCAAATTACAAAGACCAGGCCCAGTCACAGAGGTTTTAAATGAAAGAAAAAACAAAACAAAACAACAAAAAGAAGCAAATCAGCCAGGTGTTGTTGGTACACATCTTTATTCCCGACGCCAGGGAGGCATAGGCAGGAGGATCTCTGTGAGTTCGAGGCCAGCCTGGTCTACAAAGGTACACAAAGAAACCAAGAACAACAACAAAAAAAAGTCTATAAAATGGCAAGAACTATCACTTGTCATCTAGGGAAAAAAAAACCTCAAAAGATCTTTTACCTATGGAATAAAAATTTACATCGAATTTAAATGTCTTAGAATCAACATTAGATGCCTCCAGTTAGGTGCCAATATTTATCCCCAAAGTCAGTTAGGCAAGCCTGTAGACTCCAGTCTGGGAACTTTTTTGAGTATCCAAGGATGTCTTCTCCTCCCTCACCCCAAGATGGTGCCCTTCTGATTCAGGCAGCATCGGGCTTGCATTAACGCCGATGTATTCTCACAGTAAACAGCTACTCTGGACGTATTTTGCACGCCTCCCGGACACTGGGTACAAATCTGCAGAAGAGAAGGGAACCTTAAGACTCCAGAGAGAAAAAAAGAACAAACAAGAATCAACAGTTAGCTGTCAGTCCGCCCTCCAGAATTCCTACAATACAGAGCAGAACGCTGGCTTTTATAAATAGAACCCACTTCTTCCTCTACAACCGGGCACCTAATCGAATTACTTGACCCTATTATGTCCTCTCCAGAGACTTCTCCACCTGACAGGCATGGCTTGGCAAGTGTTAAAGGGCTGCATGCAGGTACACAGAGTATTCAAGCATCGCAGAATACAGTCATGCCAAAGCAGTACGGACAATATTCGTGCAAGGACAGCTGGCCGAGGAGCCAGGGGACTCTGGAGTGAGAAGAACAATATAAAGTTACTCAAAAGCAAGGAGATCAGATGTCAAAGGTCTCTGAATGTGGGCAAGGCAAAGGTGCCAGTGGCCTGCGCTACGTGAGTACTCGAGAGCACGATCCCCGCTGGGACAGGGCAAGGGAGAAATCTGAGCTTGGGGCTGGGACAGCCACCGGCGGGCGAGCTCGACGCAAGGCTGAAGATCAGCAGCCTTCTTCAGCCAGACCTCAACCTTTCTGCTGTACCTCAGGTAGAGCCAGAGCCCCTTCCATGCCCACAGCCAGGAGCAGGGCAGCAGCCCAAGGTACCGGGTTCACAGAACCGCCCGGCTCGCTCGGCGCCATTTTCCACTCCTTTCGACCTTCTTGACAGCTCGCGAGAGCCGAGCGCGAGGCCCCGCCCCCACGCGTCGCTTGAGGCGGGGCCTAGTCTCCCGAATCCTGTGGATCTGGGGCGTGGCCTAACCTGCCCGCGCGCGGCTGCAGCTCGCGGAACCCTGGGCTCATGTCTGCGTTCCACTGTGCCTGGGCCCTGGTGGGCAGACCCACCCGGGCAGACCCACCCTCCCTCCATCCTTCCGGTCGCGCAGGCCGCCCCAGCCGCCGCTTAGTTGCTTGGAGTCTACTGCATGCTTCCTCAGCTCGGTGCGGACAGCTGGGCCTCTCCATCCGCCCTCAGTAAACATGGCGGCGCGGCGATCAAGGCGGGCAAGGGGGTGGGGTCCCGCTGTCACCAAGCCGGGCGCTGCTCGGGCCGGGCTGGCCGGCTGGCCAGCTACCCACGTGGAGGAGGTCTCGCAGGTGGGCCGGGCCGGGATGGGGTGGGATGGGGTGGGGCGGGCGAGGCAGGGATTGGGCAGCGGCTGAGAGGCTGAGTGCAGCCGCCTCGGGGCGGGAGGGGCGGGGCGGGGGGGTGAGCCTCTCTGCGTGGGCTTTGGGGAAGAAGGTCTTAAATACTAGCGCCAAGTGTGGTGGGTTCGCCACGTGGGGAGGGAAGGGGAAGACTGGGTCGAGAGAGGGTATGGGTGATGGAGGAGCGAAGATCGGAGGGCGAAGGGCAAACGCTGGCCGGGAGGACGCGAGTCTGGGAACCCTTCACCTTAATGTTGCGTAGTGTTCGGGAGCCCGGGCAAGGTGGTGAAGCGGGAAAGACGCTTCCCTAACTCGTTCATTGCCTTCCCAGGGAAAGAGCAATGCTGGTTTCGGAAAGAACGAAGGAGCTTTGGTAGTCCTGGCCGAACCACTGACGCGAGGCAAGGTAGCGCTTCCGCGGAGTGAGTGGCTGGAGTCGCGGGAGCCCTGTCTGGGAGGGCGCTGGGAGAGACCCGGCACACCTAAGGACAGCTATTGCCTTTGGTGAGGACACCTGGAAAGGTCACCAAAGACAATTGGAGTTCATTTCAGGTAAACTGCTTGTGTTTCCTGGCCTGGAAGTCCTGAGTTTGCATTTGCTAATACATTTAGCTGATGGAGTATTTTGTTTTGGTGAGAGATTTACTGGTGGCGGTCGGCCCCGCAGGTGTTCCTTTACAGGTCACAGGAGGAAGAGAGTAAGGATTTAGCCCTGTGACCCAGCACTTTCCTAACTGGTTCACATCCCCAGGACTGCAAGAAACAAACCCACAACCCCTCAGTACCTTTCACTGCAGTTAATCTAATGCAGTGTGTGATGACACGGTTTTCAAGAAGGGACCCTACTTAGTAAAATAGCTTGGCTTTCTTTTGGCTCCTCTGAGATAGACACGTACATCCGTGTGAATCAGTGGGGTTTAGAAAGCGATTGTTCCTTTCCTAGAATTGGATTGTGTGAAATGAAGACTGTGTTACTGGATTGGCATTTTCCCGTCTGCTTAGCTCCTTGTTCTTCATCCTAGAGAATTCTTGCTGCCTAATGCAAAATATTTATCAGGAAAACCCCAGAAGTAGAGGGACCCAGTCTGTACGGGGACCTGACACCCTCTCCTCTCGTTTTTATTTTGAGACATGGTCTCACCATGTAGCTCTGGTTGGCCTGGAACTCACAGATATCCACCTACCTCTGCCTCCTATGTAGCCGTGACTGTTCTGACTCACTCTGTAGACAAGCCTGACCTCCTCAAACTCAGAGATCCACCTGCCTCTGCCTCCCAAGTGCTGGAATTAAAGGCATGTGTGACCACCACCCTGCTAGTCTAAGAAGTTTCATCTCATAGCAGTGATGACTTGCTAAAGAGGGAGAAATCTCAAGGTGTTGCAATATATACAAAGGCCTGAGGCATCTTTAGGTTGAACCAGAATGCCCTGTTGGGATTGTTGGTCTGGAGAGTAGCATTTGTGACTGTAAACATGTGACCCCAGCTCAGACCTTTTTCTTACTCTGTGGGAACCACATCTTGTCAGCTGGGTAATATCTGCCCAGGTGTGTTGAATACAGTATGGGAGAAGATGCCCTGATCTCCTGGTGGGCAGGATGTATTAATATGTCACTAGATTAGTTGAAATCTACACTGTTCCATGAATGACTGACTACAATTATCACTCTGCCCTTCTCCTAGTCTTGGGAATAGTAAGGTTGGACCACTGGTGAGTTACCATTGGAAGCTGCCCATCCCCATCCGCATCCACCGTCCGTCCATCTCAGGCTGACGTGTGTGCTTGGGACCACAAATGAATCCTCCCCAGAGAAGTCAGAATTCTTTGAGCCCCTGAGCCATCTCTCCAGCCCCTTTAATAGAGATTCAGGATTCAATCTTTACAGGTTTTGTAGAGAGATGCTCTGAGACTTTTCAGGTGAAATATCCTGCTGCCCACCATTGGAGGAGGTTGGGATAGGAGATACAACAGGGTCTAATACACAAACAGAAACCGCTTGTCTGTGTAGAGCTTAGAGGGGAGGATGTTTGAGGTTAGAAGGGTGGGGGTCTCAAAGTTGAGTGACACACACTAGATAGGATGTAGTGCCACATGTTGTTTAGGAAGAGCCTGCACTACTCTACCTTAGGCTGCTGTCAGGTAGGAATTCAGCACTAGAAGGTACTAGATAGGATCGGAGATATGGCTGATTGGTCTGATGGGGCAAAAGTCTGTGAACTAGTGACAGTGAGGCACTTTACTTACTGCTGGCTCACATGGCAAGTATTCAGAAAACATTAACTGTCATCATGTAGGGCTATCTAAATATGTAGCATTCTTTAGTATTACCCTCCACACCTAGGGGATTGCTTTTTATTTATTTTTGTGTTTGTTTCAAGGCAGGGCTTCATTGTAGCCCTGGCTGTCCTGGAACTTGCTCTGTGACCAGGCTGGCCTTGAACTCACAGAGATCTACTTCTGGATCTGCCTGTACCTCCCTGGTGCTGGGATTAAAAACGTGTGGCACCACCACTGCTCTGCCTGGGGATTGCTTTTCAGACAAGACATGCACACTTGGGAGAGTGACATGGATGAGGGATCTCTAGGACTGTACTCTGATGTTGCCGCCGACAGTTACTTAGCTGGGTGGTTTTTAGTTTTTGTTTTTGTTTTTGTTTTTGTTTTTAAGGAGGATTGCTTGAGAGGCCCAAGAGATAGCTTAGTAGTAGGTAAAGGGCTTGCCACCCACGTATGAAGACCAAAGAATGGCAGTTGCCTGTGAATCTCTGCACAAGCCCTGCCTGGAAAGTGACCAGGAAAGACTCCTGCAGCTTCCACGAGCTCATGGGTCTGCTCACAAGCGTGCATAGACATAGAGAAAGGAAAGGCTGCTTAAACGTCTGGGTCGTTCATGCTTCTGTGTGAAGTGAGGATGCTGTGAGAGTGATTTACTTTGAGTAGTGTGATCCCATCTTTGTTCTTTTAAAGATGGTGGCATATTATTAGAATTAATGATCTGTGTGTGTGAGAGTTAGGAAAGTAAATTTTCTGTCTTCTCTAGGCAACTTCTTCCTAACTCTGTCTAGCACACAGGGTGCCAAAAGCGATTTAGCCTGAGAGCCTAATCCATCTAAGAATGCTGTTGTATGTGAGCTTTCTGCTCTCCAGTCTGGAACTTCTATAGTTGGGTTGGGACATAGGGTGATAGGGGCCATTTTAGGGCACTGTGCTTGGTTCCCTGATGAGCCCAGAGCTAATAGCATCTGTGCTTTTGTCTGACCCCAGTTCTTGCTCTCTCCTCAGCTACTTGAAGAATCAGAGCTTCTACCTCTGCCCTGCTCCAGCAGCTCTGCCTCAGAACAGGGGCTGCTTCTCCAGGTATGTGTCAGATCCCAGCATAATGTACATGGGTGTTTTGTCTGCATGTTTGTCTGTACCGCCTGTGTGCCTGGTGCCCACAGAGGCCCTAGGAGGGCATCAGGTCCCCTAGAGCTAGAGTAGTGGATGGTTGTGGATGCTGGGACAGTAGTAGGACAAGAGCTGGGGTGCTGGCAGAAGGGTGACAACTCTGGGTCATGGGAGGTGGAACTGAGGCCAAGGAGAATGGGGGAAATCCTACTCTCCCATTTCTTCCCTGCTGGGCTGTGGCGCCAGGCTGGACTTTGCTGGCTCAATACATTGTAGTGACTGGGTCTGTGCCCAAAAATGGATGCAGGGATTATATAAAGAAAATTAGGCTAGAGTTGGTTTTTATTTTGCTACTTGGGTGGAGACCCAAGAAAGGGCTTGAATTTCATAACTGCACACCCAGAGGTCCTGGCCAAGTCACTGTCTCTTTCTTGTCCGTCTCACTCTGCTGCTCCGTCCCCTCTAACAGAGCTGCCCCGTACCTTGCAGGCATTCACCACTGTGCTGGCTGACTAGTCTGCGTCTGGTCGTGACATGTCCAAAGCCTATGGGTGGGCAGCCATGAGGGCAGGGTAGGCTTGACTGACATGAATTCTTGCAGCTCCCCTTAGACCATGCCTCTGGAAGGAAGAGGAATGCTGTGAACCTGAGCCAGGAATCGGCTTGGAGCCGTTTGCCTTTACCTGCTCAGTCCAGTGACAGCTCAGAGCCCAGGAGCCCTGAGGCACAGGGGCACGGTGAGGATGGAGGAGAGCACCTCAGCTCCCTTCTACACAACCTCAGACACCAACAAGGCGATTGCCACCTTTTCTGTCGTGGACTATGTGGTGTTCGGCCTGCTGCTGGTTCTCTCCCTCGCCATTGGGCTCTATCATGCCTGCCGTGGATGGGGCCGGCATACTGTTGGTGAGCTGCTGCTGGCGGACCGAAAAATGGGCTGCCTTCCTGTAGCGCTGTCCCTGCTGGCCACCTTCCAGTCCGCGGTAGCCATCCTGGGGGCACCAGCTGAGATCTACCGGTTTGGAACCCAGTACTGGTTCCTGGGGTGCTCCTACTTCCTGGGGCTCCTGATCCCTGCCCACGTGTTCATCCCAGTCTTCTACCGCCTGCGCCTCACCAGTGCCTATGAGGTAAACAGGAAAGGGCCACCTCCAGCGCAGGGGTGAGGGGCAACCTCCAGCGCAGGGACAGGGTGAGGGGTGAGGGGCGGGTACCCAAGATCGGACTCTGGGCTTCCACCAATGACTGCCCCAAGGGTCTCTTCTTCCTGGACGGTTAAGCGGGGGGTGCGGGGAGTGAGGGGCGGGGGATGCCATGCCTAGGGGTCAGAGTATATGGCTTGGATAATTCCTTGTGTTACTAGCCCTCTTGAGGAGAGAGGTTATGTATTGTGAGAGTTGGAATCAAGATGTGCCATGCCTTAAAAGGCATATACATTCTTGTGCTTGTATCTAGTACCTGGAGCTTCGCTTCAATAAAGCAGTGCGGGTCCTAGGGACTGTGACCTTCATCTTTCAGATGGTAGGTAGAATGTTCTGGAAACTGAGCCTGGGGCATGGGGGGTGGGGAGGCTGAACTCGGGCCTTTCCCTGTTCTCAGACTGACAGGATTGAAATTCCTGTGAGTGACTGTGTGGCCAAGCCCCTGATGGCCCTGTCCAGTGCCACTGTAGATATGACAGTGGTGGCAAGCCTGACTTTGGGAGAGCGAGCCCAGGTGAGGGGAGCCTTGGGGATGCTGTCTTCTCCCTGTCACAGCCTTCCCCGTATCCTGCAGGTGATCTACATGGGAGTCGCTCTCTATGCACCATCCTTGGCCCTCAATGCAGGTGAGGAGTCACAGCCCCTGACTTCTGCCCTTGGCAGGCAGAGGGGGTAGTGTGCTACAAAGATAGTTGATTCCTTAACAGGGCTCTTGGTCTCTACCAGAGGTAGAAGTAGACTTCATTCACCTCAGTCGAAAGCTGACCAAACATTGCCATGACACACCTGAACTGGTTAATCAACATTTCAGTGGAGCTCTGAACGTCTTTCCTCATTGAGGAATGATTTACTTTACCTTTAATGACTAATTGCTTCATTGTTGTAATGGGTTTTGTTTGTTTGCTTGTTTTTTGAGACATGGTCTCTGTGTAGCCCTGGCTGTTCTGGCACTCTGCTGTGTAGACCAGGCTAGACTCCCAGAGACCCACCTGTCTCTGCGTCCCGGAATGCTGGGATTAAAGACATGTGACACCATGGCTGGTTCATGTCTATGATCTGAGTAGCTGTCCTCCCCAGGGCTTCTCTAGAAAACCTTCCAGAGATTGGATTGTGACTTTTATGTTTTCAGTGACTGGATTTGATCTGTGGCTGTCAGTTCTGGCCCTAGGGATTGTCTGCAACATCTACACAGCACTGGTAATTACAGTTATTCCTGGGGTAACAGCAGAAAGATGGGAGAAGGGAAAGAGGGTTAGCATAAGAAGAGACGAGAAATGGGATGAAGTTCAGGGTGAGGCACGGTGGAGTGAGATTAAGTATGGGCTACGAAAGAAGCTGTGCTGGGTATTATGCAGGGGCTTTCTTGGGAGTGTGATATCAGCCCTCTGTTTGATTTGGCGTTTGTGACAGACATGATTTTTTTTCCTTGCAGGGTGGGCTGAAAGCTGTCATCTGGACAGACGTGTTTCAAACGCTGGTCATGTTCCTAGGGCAGCTGGTGGTTATCATTGTAGGCTCTGCCAGAGTAGGCGGCTTGGGGCACGTATGGGACGTGGCCTCCCAGCATAAACTCATCTCTGGGATTGAGTAAGTCTGTGCTTCCCTCAACTGGTACCTATAGCAGTAAGTGTCTGAGCACATTTCAGAGCCTGGTCTCAGGCCCTTAGTAAGCAGAGAGGAAGCGACAACACCATAGGCAGAAAACCCATACTGCAGAGGGAGAAGGTGATTGTGGGTGGATCGTGGACGTTGCCTGGATTCATACCAGTGACCGTGGCAGTGACCAGGTAGTATTTGTTACAGGCTAGATCCCGACCCGTTTGTGCGTCATACTTTCTGGACTTTGGCCTTTGGGGGTGTCTTCATGATGCTGTCTTTGTATGGCGTGAACCAGGCGCAGGTGCAGCGCTACCTCAGTTCCCGCTCAGAGAAGGCTGCTGTGCTGTGAGTGCGGGGATGGGACGAACTGGAGCAAGAGCCTGGGGAGGGTCCCCCGGAAGCAGTGGGGTGGACAGGATTCAGGGTGCTTTCTGGAGGCTCAGGAGGGCGTGTCTAACGGTGCCGGTGTCGTCTCTGTCTTTTGCAGCTCCTGCTATGCAGTGTTCCCCTGCCAGCAAGTGGCTCTCTGCATGAGCTCACTCATTGGTCTGGTCATGTTTGCTTATTATAAGAAATATACTATGAGCCCCCAGCAAGAGCAGGCAGCACCTGACCAGGTGAGGGGGCCCCTCTGGTTCCATCCTGTGCTCATGAGAAGCCAGTCTTGGTCCCTAAGCAGAGTCTGTATGACTAAACTGGAAAAAAATAGATGAATAGTGTTTTACCGTTCTGAGGTCCCAACCGTCTAGCATGTCAGAGTCCAGTCCTCAGCAAATCTAATCAGTGCTCACCCCATTTGATGGGTGGGGAAACAACTGGTCCAGCTCCCGCTGTGGGAACTGTTGCGTGTCTGCTCTCATCCCAGCTTCCCAGAGCCTCCTTTTACGGGAGGCGGCTTGGTGAGGTAGGCAGCATGCTGCCCTCACACTGCTCGTCAGAGGAGGCGCTGGATGGGCTGTGTAGTTTGCTCCTCAGGCCCCTTTCCTCCCTGCTTGACGAAGAAGATGCCTTCATTGCTGGCTCCCTGTCCCGATGCCCCCAGGCTCTGAATGGCAGGGGCATGTCCAGAGGGGCTTCTCCACACAGAAAGCAGGAGGGGCATCTCTCTGAGTGTGCTCTGCTCTGCTTACAGTTAGTCCTCTATTTTGTCATGGACCTCCTGAAGGACATGCCAGGGCTACCTGGGCTCTTTGTTGCCTGCCTCTTCAGTGGATCCCTCAGGTACTCCTCTACAGTTTGCCCTAGATAAGGTATACCTGCCTGCTGGGACAGCGTGCCCATATGTTTTGGGTGGCAGAACACAGCATAGCCTCTCCCAAATTATCTTTCATTTGACAGTGTCAGCCATCTATGGGAACAAGTCTATGCTCCATCAGAAAAGTCCTACTTTCCCAACCTCCTTTGACGTAGCCTGATCTATGTGTGTATAGGTGGGAGTTTCTTCCCTTTATGCCGCTGACCCCTCTGGAGTCTTCTTTGGCTCTCAGATCCATCCTTTCCCTCCTTTGCAGCACCATATCATCTGCATTCAACTCACTGGCAACTGTCACCATGGAAGACCTAATTCAACCCTGGTTCCCTGAGTTGACGGAAACGCGGGCCATCATGCTTTCCCGAAGCCTTGGTAGGACTCTCCTCTGTGTATCTTAAGTCTTGTTCCTTCTGAGATGCACCCTGCACTGTCACCAGACTTCTGCAGTGCACAGCCCTCACCCCCTCTCCCCACTGTGTATTGCTTTGAGGGGAGAGCAGGAGCACAGAGTCTGGGTCACATGATGAGAGCAGCAGTGGGCCCTGTCTTTCTAGGGGTACGGAGGTTCGGTTGGAGAGTGTTACCCCTCCCCATGTTTACTCACATCACTGCCTCCCCTCCGTTTCTCCCCAGCCTTTGCCTATGGGCTAGTCTGCCTGGGAATGGCCTATGTTTCCTCTCATCTGGGATCAGTGCTCCAGGTAATGCCTAGAGAGGAAGATGCTCTTAGCAGGAATGGGGGAATATATTTGAAACGGGAAATGAAGGTAGCTGTTTCGAGAGGTGTGGAATGTGCCTTTAAAAATTATTACATATAAGCTGGGCATGGTGGTGCACACCTTTAATCCTAGCACTCAGGAGGCAGAGGCAGGCAGATCTCTGAGTTCGAGACCAGTCTGGTCTACAAGAGCTAGTTACAGGACAGCCTCCAAAGCCACAGAGAAACCCTGTCTAGAAAAAACAAACAAACAAAAACTGGGCATAGTGGTGCACATTTTTAATCACAGCCCTTGGGAAGCAGAGGCAGGCAAATGGATCTCTGAGTTCAAGGCCAGCCTGGTCTAGAGAGTGAGTTCCAGGACAGCCAAGGCTATACAGAGAAACCTTGTCAAAACCAGAACAAAATTACATGTATTCATTTATTGTATGTGGAAACTTGCATGCCAGTGCTCAAGGGAAGGTCAGAGGACAGCTTTTGAGTTGGCTCTGTCCGTGCAGCATGTGGGTCCTGGACCTTGAACTCAGGTGTTAGCCTTTATCCCCTGAACCATCTCACCAGCCCCATAAATTCTCCTTGGATAGATGACCTTTATCTATGCACAGACTCAAGTGAGCAAAAGCCCCAGCGTCATTTGTTACCCCAGAGACCTAGAGCTTGGCCTCAACCAGGGGTGCATCACCGCAGCCTTTCCCCCCTGAGGAAACCAACAGCTGATGGTTGACAGCACATGGAGGAGGCTGAAGACTGAGCACATGTGTTCTTTTCCCTTTGCATCAACTCCAGGCAGCACTCAGCATCTTTGGCATGGTTGGAGGACCACTGCTGGGACTCTTCTGCCTGGGGATGTTCTTTCCGTGTGCCAACCCTCTTGTGAGTGACGCACCTTGCTCCTCAGATGTGCATGTGGATAGAACTGGACTGTTGGGTTCAGCAGTTCTGGGGACAGGTATGACGGTTGTGGTGGGCCTTGTGACAACAGAGTTGGCTGTCTCTGGGCAGGGCGCCATCGTGGGCCTGTTGACTGGACTCACCATGGCCTTCTGGATCGGCATTGGGAGCATAGTGAGCAGGATGGGTTCTGCCGCAACGTCCCCCCCCATCAATGGGTCCAGCTCCTTCCTGCCCAGCAACCTGACCATCACCACTGTGACCACCCTGATGCCTTCCACCACCCAGGCCAAGTGAGACGGGGCTCACTTTCTCCATGGGTGTGAAGCTCAGTTTTGAGGGGTTTCATGGGGACCTTGCTAAGGGTTGGGTTACCACAAACTGTAAGCAGGGATAGGTTGGGTTCTGGGACCTTGTAGGTGGTTGTCTTGAAGTGCCTCAAGAATGCTGTGTTAGCTGGGTGGTGGTGGCGCATGTCTTTAATCCCAGCACTTGGAGAGGCAGGTGGATCTCTGTAAGTTTGAGACCAGCCTGGTCTACAAGAGCTTCCAAAGCCACAGAGAAACCCTGTCTTGAAAAAAGAAAAGAATACTGTGCCAAGTGACTGTCCTCATGCTCTCCTTAGGCCCACAGGACTGCAGCGTTTCTACTCCCTGTCCTACTTATGGTACAGTGCACACAACTCCACCACAGTCATCGTTGTGGGCCTGATTGTCAGTCTGCTCACCGGTGAGGGTGTGGGATTGTCACACAACAAAATGAGGGGCTTGGGGGGTGGGACCCTGCCCTTGGGACACTGAGTGTCAGTAACAGCCACTCTCCCCGGCTGACATCTGCGTGGGCTGGAGGCCGGGGCCTTGGTGAAGGGAAGTGCTGTGCTCCAAGGGTTCCTGACGAACACCTTTGCCACAGGGGGCATGCGGGGCCGGACCCTGAACCCTGGCACCATTTATCCTGTGATGCCAAAGCTCCTCTCACTCCTGCCCTTATCCTGCCAGAAGCGGCTCTGCTGGAAAAGCCACAGCCAGGTGAGACGCATGGTCACCTGCAGCCATTCCCCTGTCCTCCTTGCGCCTGCCATGTTTCCCACGCTAGGCCTACCTGGCCGCCTCTGCCCTTTCCACCCTCGCCTTCACCTCTGCTCGTGTGTTCCCCAGGATGCCCCCGTGGCCCCCAAACTGTTTGCAGAGAAGATGAGGAACGGAGCACTGCAGGGCAGCGGGGACAAAGAAAGGATGGCTGAAGATGGCCCTGTCCACCAGCCGTGCAGTCCCACCTACGTTGTCCAGGAGACCTCCCTGTGACGGGACTCTAGCCTCCAGTCTGTCCGCCCTGCAGGACAGCAGCCACAGGCTGTTCTACAGTGCAGCATGAGTCACTACACGTGTTCTGCAGGGTGGGGTGCAGTGAGCTAGCCCACACACAGGACCTTGACCTTTAATGTATTCACCTCCATGGACGCTGTTGTGTGCAAGGGTGAGACAGGGTTTTCCTCATCCCTTGCCAATCTCTCTCAGGATCAGCTTTGAACGGTACAGAACTAGGCGCAAGTGGACAATCGGTGAATACACAGGAAGAAGGCATTTGATTAAGTATGACCAGAGAGTCCTTTGGAGTGAATAGGAACATTTCTTGTAACTGCCCTGGGGACTGATTTGGCGAGATTGGCCAGCACCTCCATTAAGCATGAAGTCCTTGGCTACCTGTTGATTCCCTCCGCCTTCATGTCAGCCATTTGTGGGTGCCTGAACAGATAACAGTTCAGGTTATCTGTAACACTCAAGCCCCCCTCATTCATACCTGCCTACCTCGATTCTTGAGAGGGAGTGTCCTGGAACTCAGAGTAGACAGTTGTGTAACATCTGCTTTGTAGAGGGGGCAAGTTTTCTACACCGCAGGCCTCTCCTTCCTCAGGTGGTACTTAAGACAGGGTCCTCACCAGGTTCCTTCTGCAGTGTGCTATCCTCTGACTCCTAAGCCAGGCCACCCTGGTTCATTCTGTCATCCATGCGCCTATTTCCTGTTGGAGTTTCTTCGTGCATTTTGTTCCTAGGGAATAAAAAAGCTGTTAGACCTAGTGTCTGGCCTTTGTGTTCCTTTAAGTAACCACCTGTCCCCTGGAGAAGATAAGGTCTCTGTGTAGGTGGTCTTCCTCTACTGAGGCAGAGGACTTGTGACTGCTGGAGGTGGGGAGGGGCCGTGTCTGGCTCATTGCTACTTGATGTGTATCATCTTGTCACCTGCCACCTCAGTTGTTCCCCACAAGCACTGCTGGGAGGTTTGCTGCTGCTGAGAATAGCAAAGAATGTTAACGAGAAATGATACTGACTTGGATAGCGACAGCATTAACACTGCCCATGCCTCCCCCTGCTCGGCCCCATCCTGCTGCTCAGAGCGGCTGTGCACAAGTTCTCGGGGTCCCAATAAAAACACAGGGCCAGGCACATCTGAGGGTTCAGTCACAGCCCAACTGCTCCCCCATGTGCCTTGCAGCTCAAGCTACAACGTGTGTCTCAATAGCAACCCCAAGTTTTGTTTAAGAAAGTAGTCTTAGGCCTGTGAGATGGCTGCGGAGCCTGTGAGCTTGATAGAAAACCGACTCCTGAAAGTTGTCCTATGACCCCCACATACCCCATAGCATAAAAAACAAACTTGGAGTGGAGCCCATGTTATGTCAGGATGTGGGGAGACATGGAGATGACAAGTTAGACTATAATATCAAGACAGGACTAAGTCTCATTGTTACCTTGGCTGGCATGGTCCTCTTGCCTCATCATCCAGAGTGACTGAACTAAGGATGTGTGACTTTGAGTCATCCTTCACTCACTTGACCTGCTGGCCTGACCACCATTGTTGAGGATCAAGGCTTCTGCCCAAACAGACCCCAGTCACTTCCTGACTTCAAAGGGCAGGAGGAGTTGGTTAGTGGGTAACAACCTATGCTCTTGCAGAGGAGCTGGGATCCGTTCCCAACACCCACATGATGGCTCACAATCATCTGTAATGCTAGTTCCAAGGCATCTTATAATCGCCTCCTCTGACCCCGGCTATGGTACATATACATACATGAAGAAAAAACACTCATACACATAAATAAAGATTTAAAGAGGAAAGAAAGGCACACATTTGAGTAAGGCTCAACAATGAAGTTTTGTAAGAAAATGTAGAGAAGTGGGTTTCAGAAATAGAATGTCCACAGCAACAGGGCAAGTATCCTTAGGTTTTGGGCTGATATCCAAGAAAAAAATGAGCAAAGGACAAGTTATGCTTTTGAGCTGGAATTCAAAGCAGGAAGCTGCCTTAGTGAAGATCTGTAATGGCTTTTGTGTCTTGAAGTGCATCACCTCACTGAGGAGATAGTCCTCATCTCCTTCACTGGTCTTCAGGTAAATCAGCTCTTCTCAGGGCATTTCCTGGTCAGGTGACAAGAGCAGTCAAGAGAGGGGACAAGGCAGGCGGATCTCTGTGAGTTCGAGACCAGCCTGGTCTACAAGAGCTAGTTCCAGGACAGTCTCCAAAGCCACAGAGAAACCCTGTCTTGAAAAACCAGAAAGAAAACAAAAAAAGAGGGGACAATAGTATATAGCATTGTAAAAGAGGGCAAATGGAAATGTTATGTCTATGTAAGATCAGGTTCATTTTTTAAGACTTTATTTTATGTGTATGAGTGTACCTCCCGCATACTTGGTGCCCACCAAGGTAATAAGAGGATATGAGATCTGGAACTTGGGTTACAGATGGTCCATGAGGGTGCTCAAAACTCAACCTTGTGAGCAATAAGTGCTCATAACCACTGAACCATCTCAGCCCCATTCTATCCCTTTTGACCAGTAAGGAGTACTCTCTTTAGTGGACCTCAGTGCAAACCCTGACAGTTCCACCTTGTTCTCCTACAGCATTATTTTATAATTTATTCTTATTTTGTATGCGCTGGTGTTTTATCTGCATGTTTGTGTGAGGGTGCCAGATCTTGCAGTTACGGACACTTTCAAGCTGCCATGTTGGTGCTGGGAACTGAACCCAGAACAACCAGTGCTCTTAACTGCTGACCTATCTCTCTGGCCCTCATATAGCATTTTAAATCTTTTTGTTCGTTTGTTCTAGTTTTTCAAGACAGAGTTTCTCTGTGTAGTTTTGGAGGCTATTCTGGAATTCACTCTGTAGAACAGGCTGGTCTCGAACTCATAGAGATCCAACTGCCTCTGCGTCCCTCCCAAGTGCTGAGATTAAAGGCATGTACCCCAAAACAATACAGAGAAAAAAAACAACCCCCCCAAAAGGCATGCACCATCTCTGCCTGGTTCTAAATCTTTTTTTTAAAAGATTTTATTTGTTTATTATATATAAAGTGTTCTGTCGGCATGTATCCCGGCAAGCTAGAAGGCACCAGATCTCATTACAGATGGTTATGAGCCATCATGTGGTTGCTGGGAATTGAACTCAGGACCTCTGGAAGACCAGCTAGCATTTTTTTTTCGAGACAGGGTTTCTCTGTATTGTTTTGGAGGCTGTTGGTCCAGCCTGGCCTCGAACTCACAGAGATCCGCCTGCCTCTGCCTCCCGAGTGCTGGGATTAAAGGCATGCGCCATCAATGCCAGGCCCAGCTAGTATTCTTAACCTCTGAGTTATCTCTCCAGCCCCTGCATTTTACATCTTAAGGAGGGCAACGCCCATCATCAGTGACCTCCAAGTCTTCTAACCCTATCTAACCACTTACCATTCCTCTTCTCAGGAGTTATGACCTTAAAATCATTCAGAAGACAGGCATCGAGTCAGTCTGGCTACTTCCTGCCAAAATGGAACATAGAAAGGTTAAGGGTCTCCACTCCTGCTAACTTTCAGGCATTGGAAGTTGCTCAAAGACTCACAGGTGGGGCTAGGTTACCAGGATACCAGTCGAGGACTGGAAGAGGACCCGTGCAGTGATGATGCAACTTGGATCTCCCTTTAACCCCTTGGCTCCTAGGTCCTTGATTTCTTTGTTATTTTTGAGGCAGGGTCTCATTATGTAACTCTGGTTGTCCTGAAACTTACTATATAGATCAGGCTGGCCTTGTACTCACAGAGATCAACAGCCTCTGTCTCTCCAGTGCTGGGGTTAAAGGTTGCTACACCACTCCTGGCTGGTCCTGGGTTTCTTCTAAGTTTTGAGTCCTGTGGGTTTTTGTTTAATCTTCTAGGCAAACTACAGATCAATGTGTAAAATTCTGAGAATAAAGGGAACGACTCTGAAATGCCAGTGGTTGTATGTGGTGTGGGATTCTGGGACAATGCAGCAAGCAGAGTCCTTGGCTATCAAATGTTACCTAGGTGGAGCCTTGCAGGAACCATGACTAATTACCAATGAGTTAAGGAGAGCTGGTTAGGCCTAGTGAGCTGCTTGGTAGGGAACGGTTCTGAACCAATGAGCAGGGCCTTTAGCCTCCAGTTAGAGGGCTGCCGGGAAGACTTAGTGACAGAGTCACTTGCTGTTTTGTTTGGTTTACTTATGCATTTATTTTGGTGACAAGGTCTAATAAAGCCCAGGCTGGGTCCAGATTGGATATGGAGCTGAGGATGACCTTGAACTTCTAATCTTCTAGATTGCTGGGGCTACATGTGTGAGCCCACCACACCTGGCTTATGTAGTGCTGGGGGTCAAACTCAGGACGTTATGGATGTTAAGTTAGCACTCTGCCAACTGAGCTACAGCTCCAGAATCACTTTGGTGTTTTCTAGGAGTGTCCTCGATACTGTGGGAAGGATATTCTTTAAATTTTTTTTTGGAGACAGGGTATCCATAAGCAGCCCTGGCTTTCCTGGAACTTGTTGTGTAGATCTGGCCTTGACCTTGAAGAGATAAGCTACCTCTGCCTCTTTTATACTGGCATGCACGTTTTAAGACAAAAACAAAGTGTAAACCAGAAGATGGTGGTGCACATCTTTAATCCAAGCACACAGGAGGCAGAGGCAGGGGCATCTCCGTGAGTCCAAGGCCAGCCCGGTCTATGGAGAGAATTCCAGGACAGACAGGGCTACACAAAGAAAACCCTGTCTTGAAAAACCAAAATCAAACAAACTTGTTCTATTTGAGTTTTAGTGAGACTTTGAAGTCACTGAGGGTACGCCTTTAGAGGAAGTTGTGGGATGCCAGCTCATGCCTGTCTTTGGTTCCTGGCCTCTGAGATGAGCAGTTGGCTCCCATGCAACCCAGTGCCCTGCTGCTTCCTTGCTATAGCGAAATCATTTCCTATTATAAAATGATTATTTAAAGTGATTTATTGCTTCGGGACACAAGACAAATGTGTGCGGCTGGAGGAGAGGCTGTGGATGGCTCAGATTTCCATCTGGGTGGGAGGACACAACACGAGCAGTCTCAAAATAACAAGCCAATCGGAGAAGGCGGCTCTACCAGGACCAGATGGGATTCAACCTTCTTCTCCTTTCTGTTCCTCTCAAGACGCTGTGGACAGTGACTGCTTTCTTCTCTAAACGGTACCAATCCTCAGGGAGATGGGGCAAGGCCTTTGGACTTAGGGATTCTCAAGATTTTATTACCAGTCACAGAACAGATCTGTGCTGAGCCTTTTGAGTCCTTTAGGATCACAATGATTCTTGAGGGAGTCAGTGTTTCTTGGCTAGGTTGTAAATAGCAACTTCAGGCAGGGCAGAGCTGACGGGGGGGGGAACGCCTTACTGGGAGGGTGCAGGGGTCACGCAACCCTTGGCGGCTGCAGTTGGTTATGTCAGGTGTTTGTCTCAGTGCTAAAAGCGGAAAATTTACATTGTACACGTTACTATAACCAGAATTTCAAAGGAAACTGTAGCACATGCCTGTAATCCCAACATTCAGGATACTGGGCTATATAGCAAGAATTCAGCAGGCACTCAGAGACTCTGAGTTTGAGCCCAGCCTGGTCTACAGAGTGAGTTCCAGAACAGGCTACAAAAGATATCCTGTCTCTAAAAACCAAAAAACAAATAAATAAAATCAAGAATTGAATTTCTTGGGGAAAAGTACTCATGGGTGGAGTCAATACATACACTTTGTATATAAAAGAGCGTTTGCATAAAGAATGTCTGTGTAGCCCAGGCTAGCTTCAAACTTAAGATTCCCTTGCCTCAGTTTCCCTGGAACTATAGCACCACCATGCCAGACTGTAGTTAATATTTTTGGAGTTCCCTCCAACCTTCCTAGTTCTTAATAATTTAATGTGAAGGCTGTTGTGTGGGAGCATGGTGTGGAATCAGGCAGCTCAAGGGAAAGGATGGAGATCACAGGACGGGAAGGCGTCCCACGGAGAAACAGCTGGAAGGAACGAAGACGTGCACAAGGAGTAGCTAGAGCCAGAGTGTAGTGAGGAGGCCTTCTATAGAGGAGGAAGAAGAGGTAGAAAGAGCCAAAGTGAGGTAGGGTCATCCACCATGGAGGTGGCCTGGAGCCCCGTTGGGCCCCTGGCAAAGAAGAAGCAGTCATAGGAGTCACGGTGCAGTTTCAAGATCTGAGCAGAGAGAGCACAGACACAAGATACCCAAGACACCGTGGCTGGCTACAAAGACATGAGTCTAATAAGACAAGCTCCATTGCTAGATGAACAGGAAGGAAGAGAGCTAGAGTGGAACCCAGGGCTGGGGAGACGGCTTAGGTGGTGGAATGCTCACCTAGACACAGGTCCTTGAGCCCCCACATCACTGTAAGTCCAGCTCTTGAGAAGCAGAGACAAGAGGACTAGGAAGGGGTCAAGATCGTCAGCTGCTGGGCTGGAGACAAACACTGGGCGGAGCTGGGTTTGATTTCCAGCACTGTTAGCCATCTGTAACTCCAGTTCCATGGGATCCACTCTGCAGACCAGGCTGGCCTCGAACTCACAGAGATTCGCCTGCCTCTGCCTCCCAAGTCTGGGATTAAAAACATGACTCTTCCAGAATCAGTTAAAACACTCATATAAAACAATAAATAATAAAATACATAACTTTTGAAATAATCATCAGCTACATGATGAGTTTGAGGCCAGTCTGGGCTACACGGGACTCTACCAAAAAAAAAAAAAAAAAAGGCAAATGTGATGACAGTGAATTGGTGGCTTGGAACAGGAAATGTTGGCATGTGCTATATCTTCATGAGCAGGGGTGAAAATAACTGTCCGGAGAGCCTTGGCTCAGTAGCACTCCAATAACAATAAGCACGTCATGCCTAGATCTTTGGTCTCTAAATACCACTGAGCACTAAAAAACAAACAAAACTCCCCAAATCTGGTCATATTGGCGCATGCCTTTAATCTCAGCACTCGGGAGGTAGAGGCAGGCAGATCTCTGGGAGTTCCAGGCCAGCCTGGTCTACAGAGTGAGTTCCAGGACAGTCAGGATTACACAGAGAGACTCTGCCTCAATAAATAAATAAATAGATAAATAAACAAACAAATAAATAAATCTGAGAGAAAAATAAAGGCAGCAGTTTCTTGGACAAATGGGTTATTTCAGGCTGGAGGCAAAGTACAAACTGTGCCAGGAACAAGTTACGCAAGAAAGCCAAGTCTTTCTCAGTGAACGATAAGATCTTCTCAAAGGGACATAAAAGCCAACTGGCAGAATCTAGGACAATCTAAGCCTTAACATGACAGGACTTGGGGCTGGGAACTGGAGTTACAGGTGTTGGTGAGCCACCGTGTGGGTGCTGGAAATCGAACCCTGGTCCTCTGGAAGAGCAGCCAGTGCTCTTAACTGCTGAGCCATCTCTCCAGCCCAAGCTGACTGACTTTTTGTTTGTTTTTTCTTTTCTTTCTTTCTTTCTTTCTTTCTTTTTTTTTTTTTTTGGTTTTTCAGAGACAGGGTTTCTCTGTATTGTTTTGGAGCCTATCCTGGAACTCGATATGTATACCAGGCTGGTCTTGAACTCACAGAGATCCACCTGCCTCTGCCTCCCTCTCAAGTGCTGGGATTAAAGGCATATGCCACCTACCTCCGGCGCTGACTGACTTTTTAAAATATATTAATTTAAGTCTTTATCTTATGTGTATACATGTATGTCTCCTCGTCTGTGAGTGAAAAAAGAGACAGAAAGGAAAGGGACATGACTGCTCCTAGGTCTGGCAGAGAAGGTTTATTACGAGATGTGGGAGAGCAGAGCCGAAGGCAGGGACAAGGCTCAGAAAGTCCAGCTTGAGCACCACCCTGAGCTGAGCCAGGTGGGGAGAGGGGGAGGGGAAGGGGCAGAGGAACGAGGGAGCGGAACTCGGCTCAGCAGCTAGGAGGCCAAAGGTACAAAAAAGGGCAGGTGGTTAAAAAGTCTGGATTAAATGGGGAAGAGAGGCCCAGCCCCTGCCCCAGCAGGAGCACTCAGGGTAGGGAGTGGGGTATGCTGGCCACACCCTGTAACAGGAGGGCCTGAGGGATTCTGGGAGAACCTGGGGCCAGGGCTGCTTTGATATGTTAAATAGGCACCTAGGCAAGCAGTCTGTCGCTAGGTTGAAACTTAACAGTCTACACGTACATCAATCACGCGCTTTCAGATGCCCACAGAGGTCAGAAGAGGTCGTCTGATCTCCTGTGTGGATCTTGGAAACTCAAGCCAGGTTCTCTACAGGAGCACCCAGCGTGTACTGGTGAGCCATATCTCCAGTCCCTGGCTACACATTCCAACCCATGTGATCTAGAGTTCCAGCTCCAGCTAAAGGCCTGTGTCAAGTCACCGTCCCCTGTCATTTCTTCTCAGTGAGCTTTTATGTGGTGGCCACTTGGGCTCTGTGGTCCATGGCTCCTCTCTCTCCTGTTTGACCCTCCAACGCCTTTATCTTTCCTTTTCCCTTGAACAAGGACGACCTTTGTCCTTGCTCCATGAATCTGTCACCCGCTGACCTGCCCTTGGGTAAAGTTTCGAAAGCCGTTTCTCGGGAGAGTTTTCCTTTCTGATCCTCTTGAAGACTGACTTCCCAGTAGCCCCAGTGCTACCTGGAGAGTCTGATGACCAAAATGTTGGACACCTCCTCCTTTTGTACCAGGACCCTAGAACTTAGTAGACTTCCAGACTTAGCACCATGATGGAGCTTCCATTATGGTCATAAAACTCAGCACATAGACAGCATCACCTGCCAAAACAAAACAGAGACCTAAGCCATCAAAGCCGTAGCTTTGGCAAAGTCTCTAAGTGTACTAACCTTGCTTTCGGCTTCTGTCATTTCACTTCTGGCTGACTGCTCTTGTTAACTGAAGTGTGTCAAATCAGAAGTTTTTTGGTGTGTGCTTTAAAGCTCACCCCGAGAAAGGCTCACTGGGATCCCGCACACCCATATAGTCCCTGGCTGGCTAATAAAGATTTTCTATTGGCTGAAACCCTTGTCCATGCAGTCTTCTCTGGTTTTTGGTCTGCTTTCTTTTGGAAAGGATCTTTCTTCACCTCCCCAAAGCTATGGGCCAGCAATCCTCCAGCGACCTACAGACTTTGTTCGGTAGCATGGCCTGGTTGGAGTACTCTGGACAATGGCTGGGCAGCGAGTTTCACATTCAGACGGAGTTTACACTAATGCAATGGAATGTGACCACAGGCTTCCCACAGTCAAGCCTTACTCTTTCTCTACTCCAGCCCTGCTCCCTGTGTCTCCTGCCCGCCTTTCAGATCCTTCTGCCCTAAAACCCTCTCTTCCACGCTCTTGTGTAAGAACTATTAAATATGAGTCTTCTCTATCGAATACTATAAAACTTGTGTTTGGAACAAGGGATTCAAAATTTTTTTTATCTTCCCCACCTTGAAAGACTTTCGTGTAAATATTTTAATACCCAGTAAAACCTTTGTTTACACAGAGACCCACTGCTAGGTTCCAGGAACCTGAAGGCAGGAGCAATGGCCCTTTCCTTTTGTTTCATTTCCTATATACAGTGTTTTGTCTGCACGTCTGCCTGCAGGCCAGAAGAGGGCACCAAATCTCACTACAGATGGTTGTGAGCCACCATGTGGCTGCTGGGAATTGAACTCAGGTTCTCTGGAAAAACAGCCAGTGATCTCAGCCTCTGAGCCATCTCTCCAGTTCCCCTATAACCAGTTCTTTTAAGACTAAGACTAGCCAGTCAAATAAGACTGTCCTGTCAGACCCCAGCCAGTGGGGGACAAGACAGTCATCATCTGAGTTAGAAGAAAAACCAAGCACACTTCCTGTCTCTCCAGTTTGTGCCCTCGAATCTGAGCACGTGCTCCTGGCAAGACTGTTGCTCCCTCAGACACTTCAGCTGGTGTGGTGCTCTCTTACTTTGTGACCCTGCACTTGTTTCTAAAAATTTAGGGGCCTTGGCTGGGATCCTAGCTCAGGGGAGGGAGTGCCTCAACCCCTGGCAGGGGAAATTCATCTTACCAGCTGTTTGTTTCCTTTGATGGCCCTGGGACGCTGGCCTCTGGCATTTTCCAGGCAAGACTGCAGTGTTTGGAAGTCTCTAAATGGAGGGAGGCTGATCCAAGGAGACTGCGGTGGTGACCAGGCATACTCTGCACAAACCGAAGGTAAGAGACGCTGTGGTTATCAAGCCACACTGGGGACTTGAGATGTGCCCTGACAAGTGCAAGAAGCCTCCATAAAAGGAGTTGAGCAGAAGATAAATAAGAATGGGGGAATAACCTAGTAAAAACAGCTCTAAACACAAGCGAACAAAACAGACAACAGCAACAAAATACCATTAAAAGCCGGGGGCGGGGTGGGGATGTGGCGCATGCCTTTAATCCCAGAACTCCAGGAGGCAGAGGCAGGCAGATCTCTGTGAGTTCCAGGCTAGTCTGGTCTACAAAGTGAGTTCCAGGACAGGCTCCAAAGCTAATAGAGAAACCCTGTCTCCAAAAACAAAATAAAACAAACAAGCAAACAAAAAAGCCACCGTTAAAGTCTGGTATTACCTGCTATCATACAGGCACACCTGGCCCCACCCCTTGGGGACCTGGTAGAGTGCATGATCCCGCCAGGCATGGCAAGTGCAACTCTGTAACTGTGTACACAGGTGCAAAAGGTCCCTTTAAGAGACAAGCTCCGCCTACTCCCTCCTTTCCCACTGCCCTCTGAAGAAGCCAGCAGGTCTCTGTCTCTCCCCTCTCTCCCTCTCCTTACTCTCTTCCTTTCCCCCAATAAAACTTCACACAAAAGGTTTGTCTGCATGGTGTGTTTGCCCCTCACCAGCTGTGGTTTGGACTCACTCCCCAAGGTCCAATCTTATGCCATATTATAACATTGCCTCATTAGTAAATATAAAGGAGGCTACCCCTCAGGGCTTAGTGGCACCAGGGAGTTCATGAGTGTTACCATTTTAGCTTATGCCACATGGTTATATTAACCAAGATCATGGTGAAGTCACATTTACCATCATTATTTCATTAGCCAAGATGGGGCCAAGTCCTAAGGTTGCCTCCATCTTAATGAGGTCATCAGCCAAGACAGGGTGAAGCACATGGCCACTTTCTGTCCATAAGTTCAGCTTCATAGTAAAGTGAACCTGTCCTCCATCCCGATACAAGTCCCTGTGGGGTCTACAAAACACAGATCAAACACGAACAATTTCACCCATTTCTATAAAAAAGACACCGTAGTTAGGTTAGTATTGATACAGGAGATGGAACCGATGGCCTAGGACCAAATAGCAAAGACACAGGCAGGAATTCATGGTTGCGACCCAAGGAAGTTGAGTCCATATGTTTGAATACCGAGAGTCCTTGTTTTAACCTCTCCTCAGTCCCTAGGCATAGGATCCTGCAGAAGGAAATTGGTGACGGAAGCCCAGGAATGGAGAGTGTGCCTGGTGCCCACAGTGGGGCTCTTGCTTGGGAGCGCATGGAGAAGTTAAGAATATGACCTCAGCACTGTTTTATCACACCTGAGCATGGACAACAGGCTGGGGTCAGATGGATCTGGACTTCCACGCTGGCTGGGATTTAAGACTTTTGAATGCCGATTTTTTTTTCAATTTTTTATTTTATTTTATGTGCATTACTGTTTTGCCTGCCTGTATGTCAGTGTGAGGGTGTTAGATCCTGGAGTTACAGAGAGTTGTGAGCTGCCCTGTGGGGGCTGGGAATTGAACCCAGATCCTTTGGAAGAACAGCAAGGGTTCTTAATGGCTGAGCCATCTCCCCTGCCCTGAATACCAATTTTTTAAAAATAGTTAATACTAAGCTGGGTGTTGGTGGCACATACCTTTAAATCAGCACTGGGGAGGCAGAGGCAGGTGAATCTCTGTGAATTCAAAACCAGCTTGGTCTACAAGAGCTAGTTCCAGGACAGCCTCCAAAGCCACAGAGAAACCCTGCCTCGAAAAAACAAATAGTCAATACTAGTTTCAACCCTCAGAAGCCGTGTGTGTACTTTCACCTGGTTAGAAAACAGTCAAATATCATCTAGATAGCATCATCTAAGGCTAGGTGAGACTTAACTACACTGAGAGACTGCCTTTGACCCTTCTACCAGGTCAGGTCCAAAGTCCCAGGTCCTCTGAGGAAAGTGGGTTAAAGGGGAAAGAAAGGAGAATCCCGTGCCAGAGAAGGAGATAGAAACTTAGAGAATCCTGTGCCAGAGGAAAAGATAGAAACTTAGTGGGCCTCTTGATGCCAGAAGGAAATCCAGTTTAACACAACTTCCTTAGCTGGTGCTGGTTCCAACTTCTAGAGTCTGACCTGGGTAGTTTATTTTAGATATATTTAAGTACAGTCCAATTTGGGGCGGGGGGTGGGGTGGGGTGGGAAAGGGATGTTTTCTGGAACAATTAACAATTATCCCAATACCATGTGCACAATAAAGCTTAAGGTGTGACTACATCAAACTTCTTTGCAAAGGACACGTAAACTCTATCACCTTGATAGTTTCTATAGCTTAAGGGCCTAAGATCGGGGGTGATCTTAGGTGCTGTGTGTATCGTAGGGTCCCCAGGCTATGAAGCACATGTGACAGCTCCCCCTAAGGGTGGGTTCTATTGACTGAGAAACAAAGTTCAAGATAAAGGTCTAGGATGATGAGTATGGGATAAACTCGATGGTCTGGGGGATTTGGGTGTGGCCTGTTCTACAGGTAGCACAGATCACCAGACTATTTTTTTGTTGTTGTTGTTTTTTTGAGGCAGGGTTTCTCTGTGGCTTTGGAGGCTGTCCTGGAACTCACTCTGTAGACCAGGCTGGCCTCGAACTCACAGAGATCCGCCTGCCTCTGCCTCCCGAGTGCTGGGCAGATCACCAGACTATTAACTACATCTATTCCTAACTTTGGGTGGAAAACGAGGCATGCATCTCCCCGAAGAGACAGGCCTGTGTGCTTAACATTCCTGGTTTCCCTGGTGTTATCCGTGACACATGGACCTTGTGCCCTCTACACCCTGCCAGATGCCAGAGATGCCCAGAGTGTCTGGGGAACTCTGACCTTCGCCCGGTCTTTGGCCTAGTTTCTAAATGACGTCAGAATGGTAACTCAGCAAAGGAAGGCCTGTTAGGAGAAAACAGTGAGTTTGAAGAATCCAGGTTTACAACCTCTAGCTGAGGTCAGTTGGGAAGCCCTTTTAAAACTGACACAAGAGTTAATGATTGAGAAGTCTTCAGCAGAGCTAAGCTTCCTGATAGCTATCCCACTAAAGGGACTTCAGCCAGCCTGACCATACTCACCTTTAATCCCAGGTCTTGGCAGGGGAATCTTAGAGTTTGAGGCTAGCCAATTTTCTTTTTCAATTTTTTATTCTATTTTATGTGCATTGCTTAAAAGCAAGGAGAGGTTTGTACAAAATATTAAATATGAGCCTTTCCCAACCAAGTACAAAACTCATGTTTAGAACAAGGAATTCAGATCTTTTTATAGTCCCCCTCAAAGACTTTTATGAAAATGTCAGTAAATCCTCACCACCTCAACCTTAGCTTACGCAAAGACTCTCTGCTATACTCCAGGGATTTGATGGCCTGAGCGTACGCCTTTAATGCTAGCAGAGGCAGGCAGATCTCCTGTGAGTTTGAGGCCAGCCTGGTCTACAGAGTGAGTTCCAGGACAGCCAGGGATACACAGTGAAACCCTGCCTTGAGAAACCAAAACAAACAAAAACCAAGACAAAAAAAACAGCTAATAGGTTAACTATTTTTTTACTCTTTTTTTATAGGCAGGGTCTTTTTATATAGCCCTGGCTAGCCTGGAACTCACTATGTAGACCAGGCTAGCCTCAAATTCTAAGATTCCCCTGCCAAGACCTGGGATTAAAGGTGAGTATGGTCAGGCTGGCTGAAGTCCCTTTAGTGGGATAGCTAACAGGAAGCTTAGCTCTGCTGAAGACTTCTCAATCATTAACTCTTGTGTCAGTTTTAAAAGGGCTTCCCAACTGACCTCAGCTAGAGGTTGTAAACCTGGATTCGATAATGTTTTGCTTCTCTCTATCTGCTACAGGCACTCATTAAAACAAACAGCATGGCTATGTGGTTGAACATTTTGGGACCTTGAAAAGCACAATGGAGAAAAACACAGGCTTTTTGAGAGGTAGAAGAGAAGACTTGGATATGCCAATCAAGATACATTTAAAAGTTTCCTGGGCTGGAGGGATAGCTCAGCCATTAAAGGCTAGGCTCACAACCAAAAATATAAAAGTTTCCTTACAGCCATTCGTTGGTGGCACATGCCTTTAATCCCAGAACTCGGGAAGCAGAGGCAGGCGGATCTCTGTGAGTTCGAGGCCAGCCTGGTCTACAAAGCAAGTTCCAGGACAGACTCCAAAACAATACAGAGAAACCCTGTCTTGAAAAACCAAAAAAAAAAACAAAACAAAAACAAAAACAAAACAAAAAAACAAAACCAAAAACAAAAAACCAAAAGTTTCCTTACATTCTCTCTAAATATAACACAGTAGTTAAAAGCACTAGACTGGTGTACTAACCTGGGTGTTCAATAACCATGCTTAGAGGACTCTCTTAATGTAGACAGAGGAATTAAAAGGGAAAATATTGCCCTTTGTCTTCTAAGGTCAACCAGGTCCAAGAGAGCTGTGAGCATCTCCCAGAATGTTCTATAGCCCTGGTGAGTCACCTGTCCTTTTGTTCAGGAAGGTAATGGACACCCCACTGTGTGGGCTCTGACCGGTGGCAATTCTACAAACACAGGGAATTTCCCCCTATGATTCCAGGTTAAGCCACAGGCAGGGAGGACCTTTGATTTATCCTGGCATAGATGGAACCAGTAAAGGAAGGCTGGAGATGCTACTGTCAATCCCAAATGACACCTGAGGACCAGACCCTTAATTGGCCTCGAGAATGGAAACCAAAACTACTCTCCTCCGGGCTCTAGCCTGAGAAATGTAGTTCTCACTCCTCATCAACTTCTCTTTGCAACAGATGGAGACCACTGCAGAAAACCACAACCAATCAAAATGCCCTTCAGAAAATGTCATTTAAAATGGGTTAGGGTTTTTCATGACAGACACAACTGCTCCTGGCACACCAATTACGTCTGAGAGGAAGATGGGCATCAAAGAAACTGGCTATGGAGTTTGCCTTTGACATGGCAAGACTAGCCTTTTGGGCAAGAAACTGCTCTTGCCTGGACTGTTTGTCTGTTGCTGTGTAAACTGGACATGCGGGACCCACAGGAAAGTGACTGCTGAACTTTGACAGTGCTACAGGATTCCTGCTTCATGGAAGAGTCTGTCAGACTTTCCGCAGGACACAGAAAAATGACTGCCAGACTGCCAATGCAGGCGGACAGTTTAAAATTTCCTGCTTTGCTGAGAATTCTGCCAGACACACTGTGACTTATGGGCTGAAGATGGATGTCCCAGAGTTACAGAGGAACTTCAGGTGACTGTACAGGTAGCAAGATGTCTCTGTCAATTCTAGTGTTTATATATTATCCTTCTGTGGTCTTTGATGGATTTGAAGATAGATAGTTATAATTATAGTTTTCCTTAGTTATAATAAAAGATAAGCTACATATAGGACTTTAGACTCACACAGATAGGATAAATGATAAAGTACTTTCTTTAAATCTTACTAAATGTTAATGGACTAAATATTGTAACTATAGTTCTTACTTGATAACTGTTCTATTATATATAATTTGACTATGTTAAAGTTAAAACCTTTCTTTTTATTTAGAAAGAAAAGAGGAGATGATGGGGGAAGTCCTTCTGTGTATATGTTTGTCTTATTGGTTGATAAATAAAACACTTTTGGCCAATAGGGAAGCAAGATAGGTGGGAGTAGGAGTCCAGGAGGATTCTGGGAAACAGAGGCACTGTCAGTCACAATGTAGGATGCAGGAGAAAAGGTCCGGCCCCTTTTCTCCTGTAAGAGAAGACCACATGGAAATACTCAGATTAGCAGTTACAAGTTAATAATTAAATCAGAACTAGCCAAATAAGAAACCAAGCAAATGGCCAACAGCTTCATGATTAATATAGCATCTCGTGTGTTATTTGAGGGCTGAGACAGCTCAGGACCCAGGCGGCTGGCAGGAAGACCATGCATTACACCTAATAAGCCTCTCTGCTGATGCAGACCGAATCAAATCAAACCGAATTAGAAAAAGCCCACGTCTAACGGATACAATGCTCCCAGGTGACCTTCCAGCCCCCCAGAGAGGAGACGGGAAAGAGAAACCGGAAAAACACATTTCTATTTTCTGGGGGGCAGTTTAAACATCCTATGGGAGTGATCTTGAGCATCTCTGGGGAGGGGTCATCATTTGGCATGTTTTCTGAGATGCAGCGGGGTTTGGAGGGAGATAAGGGAGGGGGCTTGAGTGGAATTTCCACCATGACATCCCAGACTCTTTACGTGTGGATGCCAGGGGCTGGGGTGAAGCTTCCACCATAACACTACACCCATAAAGGGTCACCAACATGTCTGCCCAAACATAGCTGAACAAGGACGAGAAGAGACACGCCACCGTGGATGGGAGTCGGGGAACAGGTGGCAGCCCCATGAGGGCTCTGCCCTATACAAAGAACAACAGGCCGCCTGGGAGTGCTGAGTACGAGCTTCCGTCCCTGGCCCATGCTGTGTTTTAGTGGGTGTTGAAGATTCGAACTCAGGTCCTCATGCTTGTGAAGCAGTTCTCTTCCCATAAATCCTTGTGCCCAGACTTAACTGCTTCAGTTTTAATGAAAATGTAGCCCAGGGGATGATTCATCATGGGCAGACAAATGGGAGACTTTTTTTTTCTACAAAGCTGGGACCCAGAAAAGTGGTGTCTCACAACTTTAAACTCAGCACTCAGGAGGCAGAGGCAGGTAGATCTCTGAGTTTGAGGCAAGCCTGGTCTACAGAATGAGTTCTAGTACAGTCAGGGCTACAGAGAAACCCTGTCTTGAAAAACCAAAAAATAGCAACAACAAAACAACAAAATAACTGCATGGAGGCTTGCTTTAGAGCCAACATGCAGTGAGAAAAAAAATTCCTGGAAAACCATGAAATATATATATATATGTGTGTATATATATATATTATATGAACTATATTATATATATTCCATAATCTCCTTGGTCAACAAGCCAAATGTGGTGTTTTGAAAAGAATAGTGAAATTCATCAACTCTGGCAAAAAAAGGCACAAATATTTAATTCTAGAAATAAAAAGACACATAGCCACAAGTATAATTGGCACCAAAGCACTAATAAAATATGGACAGCTTTTGCCAATTAATTCTGGGGCTTTAGATAATAGACTAAGTACTAGAAAAATATTGCTTGCTGAAATAATGTAAGAAATAATAAAGCATCTGAACTCAAAGGTCAGATGTAAGACCGATGAGGGAACTTAACCTAAGAGAGTGCAGGCGTTTATTTTGGAAAAAACGAAACAAAGCATGCAGAGCCTACAGTCCTCTTACAAGCTGGATAGTCAGGGCAGAAGTGGGAGGTGGGGAGAGAGCTGGAAAAACATCCCTTCCCTCTTTTGGCCTGAGATTGGCCATTACTAGTGATAATAAGTTTCTGTACTCTGATATTAAGTCTCTCCGTCATTGCAACAAACCAGATCAGGCCGAAGAAAAGTCCAGGTTTAATCTCAGCAAAGCATTCCCCGGTGGTCCCAGGGGAAGAGGAGAAACCACCAGGGAGAACCACGTGCAAATCATGTCTTAAATAGCCAGCAGGCTTTGTCTTGAGCATCTCAGGGGGAGGAGCTGACCCTTGGTGGGCGGTCTCAGGGGCGGGGTCTGGAATGGGAGGAGTGAGGCTCCCCCCCCACTCCCCTCCTCCCCCCGCAGAGCTTCCACCTAAACAACTGGGAGTAAACAGAGACTAGAGAGAAAAAGAATGTCAGGTGACAAGAATCTCTTGTGGCCAGCCATTATTAAGAGTTTGCAGGGAGGGTGGTGTTGCAGGAATCTAGGCTTTAGTTATAGAATGCTAATTACTCTGGTTTCTGGAATTGTCACCACTTAGCCAAAATGGAAGAACTTTTCAAAAATGTCCTGTTCCTGGCTAATGTGAATAGTCCTAGTTCCGCTAAAGAAACAGAAACAATAGAAGACAAACTTTGCCTGAAGAAAACCCCAGCCTTTCGACTGTGAAAGTCATCTTCCGACTGCTCCACCCAGAGAAGCACACTTTGTGAGCCCTGAAGGGAAGGAGCCCCAGCTGCTGGAACCCATTCCAAACGAATTCATGGCGTAATGTGCAAACAAGATAAAATAAAATAAAGGGCCCGACGGTGGTGGCGCACGCCTTTAATCCCAGCACTCGGGAGGCAGAGGCAGGCGGATCTCTGTGAGTTCAAGGCCAGCCTGGACTACAGAGTGAGTTCCAGGACAAGTTCCAAAGCTGCACAGAGAAACTCTGTCTCCAAAAACAAAAACAAACGAACAAACAAAGAAACTGGATTGTAAAGGTTTTTCTTATGTTAAAGCATGGTGTCTCCTCCCTGAAAGACAATGTCAAGAAGCAAATTTAAAAAGAAAAAGAACAAGGAAACCCCCAGGCTGCAGGGTGTCCCTGTTGAAGCATTCAAAGAATAATGTATTCCAGATTTACCTATATGACATAAGAGCATTGAAGAAGAGCCTTCCTACATGTGCTCCCTAAGTTCCAGCAACATGAGCTGGGCACCATGGTGCACACGTGTAATCCCAGCACTTGGGAGGCTGGAGGAGAAGGATCAGGGGTTCAAAGTTATCCTCAGCTACAATGTGAATCTGAGGCCAACCCAGGGCATGTGAGACCCATATCAAAAGCTCAATCAATCAAACAAAACTAACAAACCAACATTCAAATTATGAAAATTTAAAATGTTTTGTAAGAGCATCAACCTAAGACCAGAGGGAGGATGATTGAGCTAAAGTCCATCTGGGTTTGGTGTCCTGTGCTTATAACCCCAGTATCCAGGAGACTGGAGCAAGATGACTGTGAATTGGAGGACAGTCTAGGATGGCCAGTGAATTTCAGGCTAACCTGGGCTACATAATCAAGACTTTCAAAAACGAACCAGAAAGAAAAGTATAGGTTTATCTAACTCAAGAGCATCGATGTAAAAATCACAATTTTTTTGAGACAGTACCTCAGCCTTTGTTCCCTGGGCTTGCTTGAAACATAGTTCAGCCCGCCTAGTTACATGGTAATGCTCTTGAGTATGGAGATTATAGGCATAAACCACAGTGCATGGCTCAAAGTCACAAAACATTAAGATAGACTATAGCACTGGACAGCAAAATAAATTTACTTTGATGATATATTTAGTGGCATTATTACTTGGTAATATCATAATCGGAAATGAACAAGTGCTTTAGCAATAAACATGCAAATAATACATTACTGTCTAGAGCTCTTGGACTGGTGTCTTAGTTACTATTCTTTCTTTCTTTCTTTTTTTGGTTTTTTGAGACAGGGTTCCTCTGTGGCTTTGGAGGCTGTCCTGGAACTAGCTCTTGTAGGCCAGGCTGGCCTCGAACTCACAGAGATCCGCCTGCCTCTGGCTCCCGAGTGCTGGGATTAAAGGCGTGCGCCACCAACGCCCAGCTAGTTACTATTCTTCTGCTGTGAGGAGACACTATGACCCAGGCAACTTACAGTAAAAAGCATTTAATTAGGGGCTTGTTAACAGTTTGAGAAGGTTAGCTCATGATCAGCATGGTGAGGAGCATAGCAGCAGGCAGGCATAGTGCTGAAGAAGTGGCCGAGAGCTCACATCTGACCCAAAAGCTGTAAGCAGAGAGAGACAGAGAGAGAGGTGGACCTTGCATGAGCTTTTGAAACCTCAAAGCCCACTCCCAGTGACACACCTCCTCCAACAAGGCCACTCCTCCTAATCCTTCCCAAAGAGTTCCATTAGTTGGGGGCCAACCACAGTTGGATTTCTCTTCTCTGATGATTAAAGAATTAAAAGGCAGAAAATAAATTACAGTCACAGCAAGTAAAACAAATTTTATTAAAAGCAAGAGTACCAGCCGGGCGTTGGTGGCGCACGCCTTTAATCCCAGCACTCGGGAGCCAGAGGCAGGCGGATCTCTGTGCGTTCGAGGCCAGCCTGGTCTACAGTGTGAGTTCCAGGACAGCCTCCAAAGCCACAGAGAAACCCTATCTCGAAAAACCAAAAAAAAAAAAAAAAAAAAAAAAAGCAACAGTACCCCCGTAGATTCCCCATAAATGGGGAGGTGGAGAGAACTGGAAACCAAAATCTTTCCCTCTGGAAGACTGGGAGTTCCACATGGTTTTGTTTTGTTTTGATTTGTTTTGTTTTTGTAGCCTAGAACTGGTTTCCTTCCCCTCATTTTGGATGGATCTACCTAAACAAAGGAGGGGACTAATTGCTTCATAGAATGTCCAGGGTCTGCCGAGGATATGCCCAGGCACATCAGTGGAAGTAGGGCAGGGCATGACAGGAAGAACCAACCATACCAAGTCTTTGCTCTGAGAGAAGCTGGAAGCGCACCATCTTGTCTCCCTATGACCTCTTGTCTTACATGTCTACTCAACAGGGCCCATCTGACCCCTAATTCCCTCATTGTTCTGTCTCAGAGGTCACATTAACTGCTGTTGGGACTTGGGGGCGAAGACTGCTCTGGCTGCTTCCTGCTGACAACGAGGGCGATGTGGGGAGGGTCAGCAGCAGGACTGACTCCAGAGTGGATTGAGCAAAGCGGCCGTGGTAGCTCTCAGTTGATGGCGGATCTCCAGATTGATGAAGAACCACTCGATGACAGCGTGCCTCCTTGGGGTGTGCTATGAGACAGCACCTGTTACGTAGGAAAACTGAGACTATTAGTGCAACTAAAAACCCTACTGAGACAATAGTTAAGAAGAAAATCGTGGCAATGTTGCCCCTATTGCAGGACGACAACAGACAAGAATACCACCCAAAGAAACCTTTGCAAGATCTATTCTCAGCGTCACCAAGGCTGATCATATGGTTTCCGCTGCCGTCCACCGCAAAGTGCACACTGTAGAGACCATTGGTTTGATTCAAGAGGTCAGAAGTTGGCCACTGTATCTCTTCCAACACAACCTCCTCATGAGGAATGCCAGGAGGGAAAGCTAATGAGAATTCTTCCACATTGTAGTTTATGTAACTCTTGTTTAAGAGAGCGAAATGCACTTGTACAGTCCGCTTACCCGTGCATCAGGGCCCTGTGGAAGGGAGGAGTGTTTGGAAATCTGGCATGAGAAGTCAATGAGAACAACGGTGTCGTTAGCCATGGCCTCCCAACAACATATACCCCTGCCCATATACCAGATGGAATTCTTGGTGGGGATGGGTACCAAAGGCCATGTCTGTGTGAAATCTGAGTCCCATTTTTGTTGAGGAAGAGCCAGATAGCATTTTTTAATTAGCAATCTGAAAGGGAAATGTAATCCCACTGGGTTTTGTTCCAAAGGATTGCCCAGCAATGTCCCATGGGCACAATAATACGGGTGTTTTGGATAATTTCTCCTAACCCAGCTAATTTGACAACAGGGTATCTGGCCGCTTCATTCAGCCGGGGAACGTGGGCGATGAGGGCATGGGATATCTCATTACAGTTATGAGAGACCATTTCCCAGAGATGAGGCATACCATAGGTGGCAAAAATACTGTGAGATTTGGCTTCAGATTTAGGAGTGTAGGCCATTGTCCTGTATTCAGTTCAGATCCCATTTGAATTAGGCTGTGTGGCAGACCTTGTTGGTCCTGGATACAAGCTCTTTCCCAGGTTGTGGTGGAGGCGTATTCCCGAAGGATCCGCTCTATGGAAGCCATGCATTCCTTTAACCCCCCATCTTCTGTAGCGCGGGGGTTCCAGCCCCTCCCTTCCTCGTAGACTCATAAACCAAATTTATATTCTATCTTCAGTACAGAGACCTTTTCTGGTGAATGCCTCTCCTCCAAAATGGCCCATTCTAAACGCCTTGCATTCCTTAGGCCTGTGACAATCTCCCCAAGTAGGACCTTTCTATGGTGAGGAAGGGCCACAATTGTGGGGAACCCTTGACCTGCAGTTTCTTTAGGCCAAGTTTGGGACAGCCACCAGAGGAACTGGGCTTGTTGAATGGCTGTGGCCTGAGTTCAGTTAGGATAGAAGTTATGGAGCCAGAATCTGGAAATATCCCACCGAAGGCTGAGTGTAGTTGGAGCTATTCCCAGGTAAGCAAATGTCTGGGTGTACCAGAAAGATTCCCAGATCCGCCCAGCCCGCAAGTTGAGGTTGCTTGTAGAGGGGTTGTGGGCCCATTTAGTAACACTCAGTGTGGCCTGCAAAGTGAAGTTGGTATTTTGAGGCGGGGGGGGTCCACCAAGTCACTCCTAACAACTGAGGCTGCTTATCAGGGAACTCCGTGAGGATCCCGCAAGTGCGGGGCAGAGAGGTGCGGGGACAATGCTCTATGTTGCAATGAACCTTACATAGTTGGTCAGGCTTGTGGACCTTACACACAGATGACCCTGTCTGGGTGTCCATTCCTGGCCAGGTGCACTCATCATATTGACAGTAACACACAGGGATCGGGCAGTTTTGGTTTATCAGCCAGGAAGGGGTTGAGTGGAGTGGCCTTGTTGGGGTGTGGGCCAAGATAGGGGAGTATTCCCGGAAGGGCTCTCCTTTGTGAAGGTCTAGAGTGGTCCTGGTGCATGTCAGAACAGCAGCACCCCCCTCCCCCAAAGAGTGAGGATGAAAGCGTCGAACCTGTATGATCCCCTCACCAGGTACTGGCCCTGCAACCCACGTCCCGGTAGTGTCAGACTCCATGAGGTTACAATGAACATCATTTTCATCAAGCCTTTGTCCAGAGTCCAGCTCAAAGAAATCTGGATTCCAGGGGAGGACACTGGGTGATGGAGAGTTCGATCAGAACTTCGAGACAGAGCATCACCAAGGGACACGGCACAGAGACAATGCCATACCACACCCGGCAATCCAAGGTCAGTAGCTGTGACAGAGGCAGTGGGAGATGGAATGTCTCCACAGAACGACTCAGTGGGTCGACTTATCTGAGGAGCAGCCCAGGTGGCTCACGGGTGTGGCTGGAGTCTGGAGTTTCTGAGGGCTCCGTCGTAGTTTCAAAGGAGTGTGGTAGATCCAGGTACCTAATCCTTCAACTTGAACTGTGGTGGGCGTGTAACAAAGTATGAGTTCTCCCACAGTGGGTGGGCAAGACTTAAGACACAGAATGTCCCCAGGACAGAAGAGGGCAGGTTCCTTCTGCTCCCTGGGAATTCCGGGGCTCCCTGACTGGAGCTCTGATGAAACCTGTTGGAATTTGGCTGATTTCAGGGTCATTAGTGAGGGAAGGCCTGCCTATACAGAGTGTCAGGAGGCAGGAGAACCTTTTCTTTTTCTCTCTTTTTTTTGGGGGGGCGGGTTTGAGACAGGGTTTCTCTATAGCTTTGGCGGCTATTTTAGAACTTGCTCAGTAGACCATGCTGGCCTTGTGTGCCACCACTGCCCCGGCTAAAAACTTTTTATTTTTTGATTTTTGATTTATTTTGGGGTTTGAGTTTTCTTGAGACAGGATTTCTCTGTGTAACAGTCCTGGCTGTCCAGGAACTTATGCTGTAGACCAGGCTGGCCTTGAACTCACCATCTGCCTGCTTCTGCCTTCCAAACTCTGGGATTAGAGGGGTTGAGGGTATGTACTACCACCGCCCAGCTTTTTTTTTTAACAATTTTTTAATAATGGTAATTTATTTATTTTTATTTTGTTTGCATAGGTGTTTTACCTGAATGTATGTCTGTGTAAGGATGTCAGATCTTGGAATTACAGAAAGTTGTTAGCTGCCACATGGCTGCTCGGAATTGAACCCTAGTCCTCTGGAAGAGCAGTCAGTGCTTTTAACTGCTGAACACTCAAGTCCCTCTTGTAAGCTTTTGAGAAAAAGAATGGGGGCTCTCCTTCTCTTCCTGAAGCATAAGGGACACCAGGGACAGCCAGGGAAGTTACCTTCCTGAAACCCTGTTTGGCACAATAAACAAAGTGTGTCCTCCTCTGTTCTTCACAGGCATCTGGACTTGCATCTCGGTGAGGATTGGGGAGGAGAGGATGACCTCACCCTCCATGGGGAAATCACTGTCCTCCTTTACTCTATGGGCGGTGAGGAAAGTGCGGCCCACTTTGGAAGCTGGATCCAGCACTCTCTTCGTGTCTAACGGGGTTAGGGTTTGTTCTAACGACCATTGCACGGCCCGGGTTAATCCATGTGTCTGAGCTGGTGCAGCATCCTAACTCTCCCTTAGCAACACTCAGGTCTGCCAGGGAAATGGACATATGGACATTTGTGACTCTGTTTCTCCTCCCAGGGAAGGGGAGTAGGGTGGCTCGTCCTTCCTTCCTCCTTTGGATAGAGGACAAGGATATTCAGGGTACTGGGTCCAGAGGCTGGGGTACATCCCCAGGCGGAATGGAGGTTATTTACTGATAGGGTTTTCTCAGATGAGAGTTTCTCTCCTTCTTTGTCCCTTTCCATGTCATCCCTCCCTGGACTGGAGCACACTGTGGCAAAAATTCTGCTGGTTTGGGGGAACTCTGGGTGGTCTTATAGGGGGAAATTTTTGATCATAGGGTATTTCAGAGAACTGTCCTTCCTGTTACAATGTAAGAGTCATTGGAGGATAGTGTTATACTTGAAGTCCCCTCCCAGGCCATTTGCAGTCATCCTCCAGGGGGTTTGCAGAAAATCTTGAGAAAACCATTTTCTTTCAGGGCACCTGGGGGTTTAGCTTGCTCCCGATGCTCAGGAGCCAAGCTGCTGGGGAGCCTGGAAGAACTTGGAGGTTTCTATCCGCACCTTCAAGTTTAAAACAATAATAAAGGAAGAGGCTGACAGAGGCTCACTTATTGATCTCGGAGCCCTAAGTCTAGAGAGGGGGCTCTGGCCTCCGTTGGGGCCTGATTTGACCATTGGTCCCATGAAGTTTTCTCCGATTTTACTTTCCCTCGAGTCACACCAAGTTTAGGCCAGTAGGGGGAGCAGGCGAGTCTCTATTCACAGGCCGGGTGGAGAATGGTGAACCGATTACCGAATCGTTTCATTTGTGTATTTCTTACGTGCTGCGTCGATGGCCCCCTTTCATTTGGTTTAGAGAAGCGAGACAGGCACAGGGTGGGAAGATGAGACACAGACAGAATCCTCCTGCCAGTTAGGGAAGCCCACCACCAGCGGGGTGAAGGAAAATCCAGGCTCTTCGGGGAGTAAAGTTCATGATGTCTTCCTGGAGCCCGCTGTCAGTAATTAACTCCATGAGATCCTTGACTTCAGCCTCTGGGCGTGGGGGGAGTGCCGGCACAGAATGTGGGAAAGCACTATCAGAAAATATTATTTTGCTCTTTGAAACGTAAGCATGAGGACTAAAATCCTTCCAAAGGGGCCCTCCTTCTCAGAGAAAAGAAACAAAATTAACAGCCTACATTTCACAGTGCTGAAGTTGACTGCGGGGGTGGGGTGGAGGTGGGATGGGGTGTCCCCACCCCAGGATGGAGGAGAAACCCCGATAAATTCAACAGCCATCTTCTCCCTCATTCTACCGTGTTGTCCCCTTGTTTCAGGGTTTTAGTTTGGATATATTGATCTTAATGGACCAGTGAGTCTTAGAAGAAATCTCGGATTATCACCCCAGAGTGTCACCTTCTACAGGTCTTGGGTTGGGGTAGTTTGCTCTGCTTGTTAAAGAGTTAAAATCAGAAGCCCAATGTGAATTGGTGGTGCATGCCGTTAATCCCAACACTCTGTGAGTTCAAGACCACCCTGGTTTACAAAAGCTAGTTCCGGGACAGCCTCTAAAGCCACAGAGAAACCCTATCTCAAAAACAAAACAAAACAAAACAAAACAAAAACCAGGCATGGTGGCTCACACCTTTAGTCTGAGCATTAGAGAGGGAGAGGCAGGTAGATCTTTGGGAGTTTGGGACTAGCCAGGGCTACCTAGTGAGACTCTGTTTAAAAAATATAAAGAAGTGATTAACCACAAAGTCAGGAGGACATGACTCTGAAACTCTGTCTCAAACAAACAAACAAACAAACAAACTAACTAACAAAAAACACAGAAAGTAAGAGGGAGTCAGGAGGACAGAGAAGGAAGTAGGAAGGAGGAAGGGAGGGACACTGAGTTTGAGGAGTTTTTGGTTTGAGACAGTGGGGACAACAGTCTTTTTTTTTTTTTTTTTTGGTTTTTCGAGACAGGGTTTCTCTGTATTGTTTTGGAGGCTGTCCTGGAACTCTCTCTGTAGACCAGACCAGGCTGGCCTCGAAATCACAGAGATCCACCTGCCTCTGCCTCCCTAGTGCTGGGATTAAATGCATGCACCACCAATGCCCAACAACAACAGTCCTTTGGGGGTGACGGTGGAGGAGGGTCAGCTGGGTGCCTTCTCTGACTCTCTGAACTAGCAGACTTTCACCCCAGAATGTGGCTCCCGAGTCTTTATTGGTCAAATCGAATGACTGAGACTTTGATAAAAAACAGGAAAGTGTCTTGCGGGGGAGGAGTCTCTCCAGCCCCGCCCAGTTTCTGGATCATAGGCCTTGGCTACCAGGCCCAGCTAGAGTACATTTTATATGTCCTCGGCTCACCTCACGTGATATGATATTGTAAATCTACTAATATTGTGATGAGCATTCATATAGGCCTCATTTCAATATCTTCTTAAGAAAAGGTAAGCTGGGTCTGGTAGTTCTGAAAGACCTCGGCATCAAAGCACCGGGCACTGAACCGAACCCTCTGCCCAAGAACCGGGGCCAGACCACTGGCTGCAAATGCAAGAGGTGATTTATTGAGTACACAGGCGCCTGCGGATGCTACTGCAACTCGGGTGCAGAGCATACTGGGCTTGCAGGGAGCACAATATTTATAGAGTTTTAATGGTTACATAAGTATCAGCATAGCAACAGGCATTTCATTGGCTCATCTTGGGGGCAAGGGTAGTTCTCACGGACTAAGTTTCCTGGTATTACCTCATGAAAGACCCCAGCACGCTTCAGCAATTATTATCCGGGTCCCATGACTATTATGGTGATCATAGACACAACTGGGGGGCAGGGGTAGTGGCCAAGGACTAGGTGTCCTGGTATTGCCACATAAAAGACCCTGGCACGCTTCAGCAATTATTATCCGGGTCCCGTGACTGCTCTGGTGACCACAGATCCTGTTTGACATCCTGCCAGCTGGGCAAGGCACTTGGTCTGGGTTTTTTCATTAGGCAACAGCCTGGCCTTGTTTTTCTTTTCCTAGGGGACCTTGGGTAGGGGTCTTTCAGTTCAGACTTATAATTCTATCTGGTTGGGAGACGGAGGCAGAAAGATCAGATTCAAGGTCTGCCCGGGCTTCAGAGTGAGTTCAATGCTAGCCTTAATTTAAAAAAAATACACACACACACACACACACACACACACACACACACACACACACACACACTTCTGTGTATATCTGTGGTCCTAGCTCCGCAGAGGCAAGATGAACAGAAGGTCAAGGTCATCCTGGACTACATAGGTAGTATAAAGCCAGCCTGGGCTACGTGAAGAAACAATATGAAGTTTTAAAAAAGAGAGAGAGAATGGTAACTATCTGTAATCCCTGCACTCTGGAAGCTGAGGTAGGAGAGTTTTAAAAATTAGAGGCCAGGCTGGGCGTTGGTGGCGCACGCCTTTAATCCCAGCTCTCGGGAGGCAGAGGCAGGCGGATCTCTGTGAGTTCGAGGCCAGCCTGGTCTACAAGAGCTAGTTCCAGGACAGCCTCCAAAGCCACAGAGAAACCCTGTCTCGAAAAACCAAAAAAAAAAAAAAAAAAAATTAGAGGCCAGGAGGGGCTACATAGTAAGTACCAGGCCAGCCAGACTGTCTCAAAACAACAACCAAACAGGGCTAGGGGGTTGTTCAGTACAGTGGTTAGGGCTAGGGGGTTGTTCAGTACAGTGGTTAGGGCTAGGGGGTTGTTCAGTACAGTGGTTACCTCACAGGCCTGAAGGCCTGAATTTAATCCCTAGAGCCACTGTCAAGCAAACAAATAAAAATTAGAATGTAAAAAGAGCACCCACCAATGTAGCTCAATGACCTGAAAGTTTCTTCCCTATTGGTTGGCTTTCCTGGAGCCAAAGGCGCTCTGTAGACCACTGGGGGAGGAAAGTCATCAGTGATATCACCAAGTGATGAATGTGGATGCTAAAAACCGACTTCCGGGGCAAGAAGTGCCCTGGTGTAATAGTGGCATGACCGTCATCAGGGTAACCAACCGCTTTCTGCGTGGGTCAGAGGCCTCCGTCACAGTTGGTTTTGTAAATCTAAGCAAAAGCCTGTAGCTCAGGAGGCCATAGGCCCTGGCGGGAACCTACTGAATGGACATGGTGTCACATCGCCTTCTGAATATGCTTATACCTGTAGACTAGTGCTGCTGATGGGTCGGAGAAACTCCCTTTTGCAGTGAGCAGCAGTAAATGCATTGAGTTACACCTCAACCGGTGCTGAGAAGAAATGAGTGCTGAGAGCTCAACCCTGAACAGAACCTCTGAACTACCCAGAAAAGCAGCGCCTTCCCTCTAATGGAGCAGGTGTTTTTGTCTCTCAGTCATGTCCACATCCATTTTAAAAGTTCCTGAATGGTGACACACTCCCAAAACCACTGTCACCAACATTCCAGGACTCGGATAATTGATTTCCCTAGATTCCTGCCACTGCCCATGGCAGACCCCTGACGGTCTCTTACTCACTGCTTGCCATTCTTCGGTCATTCCTAGCAAGGCTAAGCTGGGCCCCAGAGGAATTTTATTTACATGAATCTGTGTGCGTCCAAGTGAGCTTGTTTGAATCATGTGTGTGCAGGTGCCCGAGCGGCTGGAGGGCTGCAGACTCCCGGAACTGACATTATGGGTAGCTGTGAGCTCCCTGGTGTGGGTGCTGGGAGCTGAACCCAGGTCCTCGGAAGAAGCAGTAAACTCTCCTAGCTTCTGAGCTGTCTTCCAGCCCCTGACTCTGATACTTACAGAGACCCCCCAGCAGGCTTCTCCTCTAAAAAAAAAAAAGCCTTCACTGCCTGCTTCCTTTTTAGGGATCAAGGTCAAGTTCACCCTTAACTATATAAGAAGTTTGAGGCCAACCTAGTAAACAGGAGGCCTTGTTTGGAAAAACAACACCCAATGCTGGGTCTCTACCTCTCAGTAAGAGGGCTGGAATCATGATGCATTCTAGCTTCATGTGGCTCCTGGAATTCCAACTCAGGTTCTCACATTTTCACAGCAAGAGGTTTGTTCACTGACCCATCTCTCAAGACCAAAGTCACACTGGGAGATTTAACCATTGCTATGGTATAGATAGAGTTTCAGTGGGTTCACTGGTGTTTATGTCCTTGAAGTTTGTTTATCCACAATACCTGGATAAATAAACTTTTTTTTTTTTTTTTTGGTTTTTACGAAACAGGGTTTCTCTGTATTGTTTTGGAGGCTATCAGTCCAGCCCGGCCTCGAACTCACAGAGATCCGCCTGCTTCTGCCTCCCGAGTGCTGGGATTAAAGACGTGTGCCACCACCACCCGGCAATAAACTGTTTTTAAGATATATATATTATTTTTATTTTACGTGCATTGGTCTTCTGCCTGCATGGATGTCTGTGTGAAGGTGTCAGATACCCTGGAACTGGAGTTACAGACAGTTGTGAGCTGCCATGTGGATGCTGGGAATTGGTTTCTGCATCAAGAGCATACAGCTTCTTCAGGGCAAATTCTCATTTTTTTTATTTTCAGATTTTAAAAAAATTGTTTGTTTCTCTTTGTAGCCCAGACCATCCTGGAACTCTCTCTGTAAACGAGGCTGGCCTCGAACCCACTGCCTCCTGAGAGCTGGGATTAACGGTGTGCGCCATCACCTCCCAGCTTGCTTTTTTTTTTTTTTTTTTTTTTTTTTTGAGACAGAATCTCACTATGTAGCCCTGACTGACCTGGAACTCACTATCTAAACCAGACTGGCCTTGAACCCACTGAGCTCTGCCTGCCTCTGCCTATTGAATGAATAATGAGAT
Source organism: Mesocricetus auratus (assembly GCF_017639785.1). NCBI lineage: Eukaryota > Metazoa > Chordata > Mammalia > Rodentia > Cricetidae > Mesocricetus > Mesocricetus auratus. The sequence continues at coordinate 20,299,786 of NW_024429205.1, read as the reverse complement.
GAAAAACAAGTGCCACTTGGGGTTCGTGGCATTAATCCCCGGGAGGCAGAGACACAAGCAGATCCCTGTGAGTTTAAGGCCAGCTAGGGCTACATAGTGAGACCTGACTCAGAAAACAAAACAACAAAAAGGGCGTGTATCACCACACTCAGCCATTTTTTTTTTCCGAGACAGGGTTTCTCTGTGGCTTTGGAGGCTGTCCTGCGCTTGCTCTTGTAGACCAAGCTGGTCTTGAACTCACAGAGATCCACCTGCCTCTGCCTCCCGAGTGCTGGGATTAAAGGCATGCACCACCACCGCCCGGCAAGTATTTGCTTTCAAAGGTGGTTCCCAGCACTTATATTATCTCATAACTGCCCCTAACTCCAGTTCCAGGAGATCCAATGCCCTCTTCTGGCCTCCTTGGGCACCTGTTCACATGAGGCAGACGCACGCGCACACATACGAAAGAACTAAGAAACGGCCTTTCCTGGGTGACTCAGGACCAGGCACAAGCGGCTTTCAGTCTTGTCTTCTGTGGGAACTCTGCTGTTGGGTTCTGACAGACTGTCTCTAAGAGTCCTTGCTCTGTCTGAATTGTCCACAAGGGGTCCCCAATACCAAAGCGTGGATGGCACTTACAAAGGACTTCCTTTGTATGCTAGGAACTTCCAGGAGGCAACAGCCTCAGATTCGGAACGTTTGTTTAACTTGCATTATTATTATAAAACTTATTTTTATGTTTGTGTCTTGTGCATTTGTCTGAGTGAGTGTGTGCAAGTGCCCACAGAGGCCAGAAGAGGGCGCTGGATCCCCTGGGGCCGGAGTTACAGGTGGCATGAGCTGCACCTCGTGACTACTGAATGCAGAGCCTCTGGAGGGGAGGCGAGCACGCGGGTCCGCACTCAGCACACTCCAGTTGCTCCCTGACCACCATCGCTGAGCTTTCTCTCTTCCTCTTCTCCATCGCGCTCCTCCCAGCCGCTGTGGAGAACCTCTAGATGGGGGCCAAGAACAGAACTCAGGTTCATGGTCTCTGAACCGTCTTATAGATTGGGGGCCAAGAACAGAACTCAGGTTCATGGTCTCTGAACCGTCTCTCTGGCCGCAAATCCAAGCATTTTATGATGTAGATTTACGCGCAGAGGCACAGAGCTATACACGCTAGGATGATCGTCGGAAGCCGCCCCCCCGCCCCCGGCCCATAAACATAAATTAGCGGGAAAAGAAAAGGACTGTCTCAGACAGGGCTCTTGGTTGAAAGCAGCAGGTGTAACTGGTTCAAGAGTTAAACATTGTTTATTATCGAGATAATTGTTGGAAGGACAGAAAAGCAGGCTCAGTGCTAACTCTCATAAACAAAGCCATAAACCGCGTTCAGAAATAGCCTGATTAACAAAACGTCCAGGACATTGCCCCAGGTCCAAGAACTGCATGCTTTCATAAGCATAGATACCAGGAACGCGGCTGCAACTCTTTTTTTTTTTTTTTTTTTTTTTTTTTTTACTTGAGACCTGTAGACCCGGGCTGGCCTTGAATTCACTGTTACCACGGATAGCCTTGAACGGCTCCCTAATTCTGTCTTCACCTTCTGGCACTAGGATTATGACTATATGCCATCGTACCTGGTGTGTGCGCCGCATGGCCTCAAACCCAGGCCTTCCTACATGCTAGGCATATCAGCTGAGCCGCATCCTAGCCCTCGGCTGCAACTCTTAATGGTGCCAGTCCCAGTGATGTCTCTGTGCAGAGGAACTCACTGTAGTCCCCACTCTTCCCCAAAACGTTGGAGCCTCTTTCCCCGCTGGGCTCTGCTTCTGATTCCAAATAACTCGGAGTGTGGCTGGTCAGTGGAGCCTCAGTGGGCAGGCGCAATAGTTGGCCCACCATTGTTTGGAGTGTTCCTACCAGGTGCCATGGACACACCTTTAATCGCAGCACTCAGGAGGCAGAAGCAGGCAGATCTCTGTGAGTTCAAGGTCAGCCCAGTCTACTTAGAGAGTTCCAGGGCAGCCAGGGCTATGTAGAGAGATCCTGCCTCAACCTCTCCATACCCGCCACCCTCCCCCCAAAAAACACACACAACAAAAACATTTGAAGTGGGGCTGGAGAGATGGCTCAGCGGTTAAGAGCACTGGCTTCTCTTTCAGAGGACCTGGGTTCAATTCCCAGCACCCACATGGCAGCTCACGGCCGTTTATAATTCCTGTTCTGGGAGATATGATGACCTTACACATTCAGGCAAAACATCAATGTAAATAAAATACAAATAATAAATAATTAAAAAAACATTTGAAGTGTTTACAAGGAGCACTACATTGTCAAAGGAGTTGGCTAATTAATAGGCTTTTAAAAAGATTTGCTTTTATTTATTTGCATGTGTGTTTATCTGTGTCAGTTATATGCGCTCCATGTGTGCAGGAGCCTGGGGAGGTCAGAAGAGGGCTCCAGTTCTCCTGGGACTAGAGTTGCAGGTGGTTGTGAGCCAACATGGGAACCAAACCCAAGTCCTTTAGAAGAACAGCGAGAGCTCTTAGGTGCTGGCCATCTCTCCAGGCCTGGCCTATAGACTTCTGCACAGCCATTCAGTAACATACTGTGTATCTCAGGCTGGGGACACTTTTCAGCAGGAAAGGGAGATGTTACAAAGCCAGAAAATCTGAGTTCAGTTCCTGGAACCTAATGCTGGAAGGAGAGAACCAATATCCACAAGTTGCCCTCTGACCTCCACACATGCTCTGTGGCCTCAGTGCCCACGTGCACACACACACACACACACAAATAAATAAATTTTAAAAATGTTCATACATCCATCTCACACCTCACTCACCCCAGAAAAAAGTAATAAAATTATAGGGCTAGGAATATAATTCACCTACCTAGTATGTATCAGGCCCTGGGTTTCATCTCCAGCACTTAAAACACAACAACATTTAAGAAAAGCCGTGCATGCGTACATGCTTTCCGAGGCCTAGAAAACTCTGGAGGCTCACACAAGGAACTGATAACTCATGGTTGCTTCAGAGAAAGCAGACAAAGATGGAACTACTGATTTGAAGTCTGCAAATGTGTATGTAACCATGGCAAGCACATTAAAGTAAAAACACTAGACAAACATCAACGTTGTTTTATTAAACATCTGACCACATCTAATTATGCTTAGAATGTTTAGGAGAAAGCCCGCCAAGCAGTGGGTACCACAGTGATCAAAAGTGACGGCCCAGATGCCACAGACAATAATGCTAGATCAGGGCCACCATCCCCAACTTCTAGGTTAAAGGTTCCCCTCTGTGTACCCACAATTGTTCAATAGCATCTATCTGTCCATAACACTGGCTTGCTCCGCCAGCACTCCCTGGCACAGTCACTTCTGCACTCTAAAGCTGCCAGCAACCTTGAGGACACAAATAACTAACGCAGGGGCGGGAGAGATGGATCAGTGGTTGAGAGCACTGGCTGTTCTACCAGAGGACCTGGGTTCAAGTCCCAGCACCCACACGGCAGCTCATGCCTGTCCTTAACTCCCGTTCCAGGGTTTCTGACACCTCACACAAACATATATGCAGGTAAATGAAAGTGAGGACCCCCCCCCGTGTGTGTGTGTGTGTGTGTGTGTGTGTGTGTACCACACAGTCTGTGAAGAGTTTCTGTCACTTGTAAAGTGTGAGGAGTTTCGAAAGACTACGGGAAGGTTCTTTGGCAGGTTCAGAGCCTCCTCACCGCAGCCATCTCCGTTTCCTGTCAGCTGAATCACTTAGGATGCTGCCAGCCTCGTGAACAGAACATCCAACAGCGAGTGGTTCCCACAGTGAGGACACTCATTATGTCTCAGAACCAAGTGTCTGGGAAGAGAATTTCAGAACTGCTGCCCCCGGCTCTGACAGATGGACACCTGGCACCTGGCTAGCTCTCACTGACTCCCTCAGGAGGCTTTTCTCTTCCTCGTGACAGGAAGGTTTCCTCCGTACCTGAGACCACAGCTTCACATGAGGTTGCAGAAGCAGAATGCCCCAGCACTTCCCACAATGCACTTTTCCTCTTTCATTCTGACTTTAATCAGGAGAAAAATCTTTCCCAGAAGCCCCCAGCGGCCGTCTCCTCAGCTTCAGCAAGCCAGATCTGTGTTACATGCCCACAGCCCAGATCTATGCCTGACAAGAGGTGAGGGTTCTCACTTTGACTTGTTCATAGTCCATTCTTAGCGCCTGAGGACTAGTTCCCTCCCTCCCCCCATTCCCCTTCCCTCCCCTCCCCTCCTCTTCCCTTTTTTTCTCCCCCTCCTCTTCTCTCCCCTTGTCTGACAGGGTTTTTCTATGTTTCATAGGCTGATGTTGAACTCACAGAGATCTGCCTGCCTCTGCCTCCTGAGTGCTGGGATTAAAGGCGTGCCCACCACCGCCTGGCCAAAGGCTTCACTTCTAATAATTTAGAAATAAAGGGACCAGACCCTCACTCAGCCCCCTGCTTTAGCAGCCATGACAGGCTACAGAAAAGACACGTAGGCCTCTGACACAAGGAAACTCCAGATCCTCTGACCTCACAAAGCCTAGGGCCAAAACTGAACACAAAGAAACTCCAGACCCCCTCTCCCCCAGCCTCCTAGATACTTGGTTTCTGGAAACTGTTTGGTCACAAAAGAAACTCCAGGGGAGACCAAAACCTCCCCTATAGTCTCTAGGATATAGTTTTTTTTTTTTTTTTTTTTTTTTTGGTTTTTCGAGACAGGGTTTCTCTGTGGCTTTGGAGGCTGTCCTGGAACTCGCTCTGTAGACTAGGCTGGTCTCGAACTCACAGAGATCCACCTGCCTCTGCCTCCCGAGTGCTGGGATTAAAGGCGTGCGCCACCAACGCCCGGCTAGGATATAGTTCTTAAAACTATTGGTATCTATGTACAACAGGCCACCTGCAAGTAACAAGACAATTCCATAGAAACCAAAGAATGTTCCCTCTCAGCACTGACCAGCGAGAATAATTGGTACACATGTATTTCATGCCAAAATATGACTTTGAGAAATTCTCCTAATTGTTCCAAATGTCAACCATCAGAAACTAACCCATACCTACTGATGTAATCCTGTAACTTTTGTCTTTAAAACCTAGCAGTCGACAGGGAACATCACTCCCTTTGGAGGCTACTGTGACAGCTAGCCAGACGGGGTCCCTGTCATGGTTGGATGAATAATCATTACAATTAAAACCTTGCTTTTAGCCGGGCGGTGGTGGCGCACGCCTTTAATCCCAGCACTCGGGAGGCAGAGGTATTGGGCTGGACCAATAGCCTCCAAAACAATACAGAGAAACCCTGTCTCGTAAAAACCAAAAAAAAAAAAAAAAAAAACCCTGCTTTTACAGTTTAGTGGGTCTGTCTCCCTGGTGGTCTCTGGAGACTTTGCAACTTGGGCACAACAGCAAGACTTTCCAAATAGTCAGTGAAGAAAGCTGTGCTTAGCGATAGCCAGATAGCTTGGTGGGTAAAAACAACATCCATCAAAACTGAGTTCAATCCCCAGGATCCACAGGGGGACGAAGAGAACAGATTCCTACAAGCTGACCTCTGACCTCCACACATGTGCTGTGGCAAGTACACACACACACACACACACACACACACACACACACACACACACACACACACGACACTGAAAGACCTCGGCATCAAAGCGCCGGGCACTGAACCGAACCCTCTGCCCAAGAACCGGGGCCAGACCACTGGCTGCAAATGCAAGAGGTGATTTATTGAGTACACAGGCGCCTGCGGATGCTACTGTAACTCGGGTGCAGAGCATACCGGGCTTGCAGGGAGCACAATATTTATAGAGTTTTAATGGTTACATAAGTATCAGGCATTTCATTGCTCATCTTGGGGGCAGGGGTAGTTCTCACGGACTAAGTTTCCTGGTATTACTTCATGAAAGACCCCGGCACGCTTCAGCAATTATTATCCAGGACCCATGACTACTATGGTGATCATAGACACAACTGGGGGCAAGGGTAGTTGCCAAGGACTAGGTGTCCTGGTATTGCCACATAAAAGACCCTGGCACGCTTCAGCAATTATTATCCAGGTCCCATGACTGCTCTGGTGACCACAGATCCTGTTTGACATCCTGCCAGCTGGGCAAGGCACCTGGTCTGGGTTTTTTTCATTAGGCAACTGCCTGGCCTTGCTTTTCTTTTTCTAGGGGGTCCTCGGTAGGGGTCTTTCAACACAAACGCATATACACAGAGTTAATAAATAATTGTAATTTTAAAAAGGGAAAACTCTGGCCTACAGAGCCCGTTTCCATGAGCATAGAGGTGGCCAGGAGAGAGACAGAGACAGAGACAGAGTTAGAGATTGAGGAGAGATCCGAAATCACATTTTTTTAAAGGGAGGGTCTCACTCTAGAGCCCAGGCTGGCCTGGGATTCACTATGTAGACCTGGTTAGCTGCAAACCCTCAGCTGTGGGATCCCACGTGGGATCCAAGTGCTGGGATCCCATGCATGAGCTGTGACATTTAGCCAAGATCACAGTTTTATATCACAGGACAAAACTCATTCTCAGGGCCAGCTGGTGACAACGCACAGTGACAGTTTTTAAAAATAAGCTGAGTGCAGGGCACAGTACATCGCAGCTTTCACTGTGTGATCTAAAGCTCTGAAAGTCATCATCACTCAGTGTCTTCTGCTTTGCCACAGCTGTGGCGAGTGAGGGACCCAGCCACCTCACTGTGGACCTCTCCCTATAACTGCGTGTTCTCTTCCAAGCCCACAAGATGGGAGATGAAGGAGTAGGGAATGTTTTCTGTGGGAGCTGGTGCCGCTTCAACACATTTGTTTTTGGTTTTTTTGTTTTTTGTTTTTGTTTTTTTGAGACAGGGTTTCCCTGTGTAGCTTTGGAGCCTGTCTTGGAGCTCGCTCTTGTAGACCAGGCTGGTCTCGAACTCACAGAGATCCGCCTGCCTCTGCCTCCTGAGTGCTGGGATAAAGGCGTGCGCCACCAATGCCTGGCACTTTTTTTTTTTAAATAAGGAGATAATTAGGGCTGGAGAGATGGCTCAGCGGTTAAGAGCACTGGATGCTCTTCCAGAGGACCAGGTTCAAATCCCAGCACCCACATGGCGGCTCACAACCGTCTATAATGAGATCTGATGCCCTTGTCTGGCCTGCAAGCATGCACGCAGACAGAACACTGTATACATAATAAATAAATAAATCTTTAAAAAAATGAGGAGATAATTAGCATGCAGGTGCTGATTACAGACTGAATCCTGAACGCTGGTGTGCCACTCATGGGCAGATGCACACCAAATTCCTTTGTCAAGCCGTCACCTTACCACTCGCTGTTAGCGAGCAGCCCATACATACAGCCACAGCCCTGGGAGGGGCAGGGGAAAAACCACTTGTTTGTCAGACCCCATGAACTCTGGCCCACAGCCCATGCAACACTGGGAATTCTGGTTGCCTGATGGGAAACCACGTGACAACTCGACTTGAAACATGTCACCCTGGGGACAGAGAAGAGTCTAATGGCAAACTTCTTTATTTTCTGAGACGGGCCCAAAAGCTGGCTCCACAGGCAACCTTTCTCTATTTGCTTATGAGGAAATGGCATGTGGCCCCTAAACCGTGTTTGTGAAGTAGACTAAAGCAGAGCTTGTGTGAGAAAGTAAAGAGGCTGACCCAGTGTTCAGAGGACAGAGACAGGAAGATCAGAAGTTCAAGGCCAGCCAAGCCTAAAACAAAACAAAGTATGCACCTCAACATGGCTTCTGGTGGCAGCACCGACCACAGAGGTCTTTCAAGGAGACTTAACCCAGAAAATGAACCGTTCTTCATCTCGAGTATCTTGTTGTTGCTCAGTCAGGTGATCGTGCAGTTGGGCAGCGTGTGGGGCAGGGCCCGTGTGAGCTGTAGGCCGCTGTACACCACCCTGCCCTCAGCTGGAACTGCCCAGCTGGTACCCCAGGCAGGCCCATCGTGTTTACAGTGGTCCTGTGCTCCCCCGCCCTGCAGGCAGAGCAACAGTGATGGTTTCATTGCCTGGTTCATTTTATTTATTTTTATACTTACTGAATTTTTTTTCTTAGACAGAGCCTCACTATGTAACCCTGGACGGCCAGGAAATCAGTGTTAGACCAGACTGGGCTTGAACTTGGATTTGCCTGCCTCTGCCTCCTGAGTCCTTGGAATAAAGGGGTGTACCAATATACATGGCTTTATTGACTTTTTTAAGACTGAGTCTCATGTCAAGGATGGCCTTAGACTCACTATATAGTTGAGGCTGGCTTTGAACTCTTGGTCCTCTTGTTTCTATCACCAGAGTGTTAGGGCTAGAGGCCAGCCTCTGTTGTACATGTGTGTGGTTTATGTATTTCTTTTTGTGGATATGTGCATATATACATATGTATTGCGGTGGGGCATCATCGTACCCAGGCCATGTTCGTGTGTGTGTGTGTGTGTGTGTGTGTGTGTGTGTGTGTGTGTGTGTGTGTGGTATTTGTTTGGGCTTGTGAATGCATGTAAGTGCAAGTTCTTGTGTATGTATGTACCTGTCCAAGTAGAGGCCAGAGATCAACTTTGGGTATTTTCCTCCAACTCGCTGTACCTTATATGTTTGAATTTAGGAAAAAAATATCAGGTAACTGCCAAAAGGTGGTGAGCCTTGCTTGATATTTTTAGACTGAGAATTTCAGTGGCGTCAAAGAGACACAGTTGAGTATTCAGATGCGGTGTGGTGAGAGAGGATGTACGTGCCGGGAGTTTGTGCACCATGGTGGAAGCCGTATAAGGGATACGAGATTTTCAAAGGAGCAACTGCCACAGCGATCATGGGCTCTGCGATGGATACAGGGCAGGAAATACTGGGCAGCAGAGTGCTGCCCTCATCCAGGCAGGAGGCTGAGAGGCAGGGACCAACACAAGTCACAATGCTTGAAACAGACGCTTTGCAGGCAGTGGTGGCGCACGCCTTTAATCCCAGCATGCTCCGGAGGCAGAGGTAGGTCGATCTCAGTGAGTTCCAGGACAGCCAGGGCTATTTCACAGAGAAGCCCTGTCTCAGAAAATAAAAATAAATAAATAAATAAACACACCAACCAAAACAAAACACAATAAAAAATCGTTTGAAAATGGTGCAGCTATTGGCCATTATAAAGCAAAGGATGTGACCAGGAGAAGGGTAGCTAAAAATGTGGGGGGGGGGATGGGTATAGGAAATTTCATTTCAGGAGGCCAGAAGCAAGAATTGTGGTGTTGGATAAATCAACATTTAAATGTCAAAATTAACCAAATGGTGACAAGAATAAGGAGAGGAGGGGCAGAAGCTTCTCTGGAGGGAGCCTTTCTTGGGAAGTTTTCTTGAGCCTTTTTGGGGCCTGCTTAAAGTTTTCTTTACACCGTTGAACGAGTCTCTGTGTTGTCAATCCCCGACACCCTCCGCACATTCTCGGACACAGGCTGCGCAGTGGGCGCGGCACACACACACACACACACACACACACACACACACACACACACACACACACACACACACACCAAATGAAGTGTATATATAACAAAAGATGTGGTGGGAACAGCGGAGTGGGAAACGCTTCACCAATAGCCATGGAATGGCTGTGGACTGCCCACATCGTGGATCTCATAAACACTCCCAGGAGAGTCAGCACTGTCCTCCTGTCAACACCTTCCCACCTGGCTGAAGTTGCTATTTCAAACTAGCCAAGAAAGGCTGACTCCCTCCTGTATCATTGTGATCCCAAGGGGCTCATATGGTGCTGTACAAATCCGTTTTGTGATTAGTGATAAAATCTTGGGAATCCCTAAGTCCAAAGGCCTTGCCCCATCTCCCTGAGGATTGGTACCGTTTAGAGAAGAAAGCAGTCACTGTCCACAGCGTCTTGAGAGGAACAGAAAGGAGAAGAAGGTTGAATCCCATCTGGTCCTGGTAGAGCCGCCTTCTCCGATTGGCTTGTTATTTTGAGACTGCTCGTGTTGTGTCCTCCCACCCAGATGGAAATCTGAGCCATCCACAGCCTCTCCTCCAGCCGCACACATTTGTCTTGTGTCCCGAAGCAATAAATCACTTTAAATAAAAGAGGGGGGAATGGCCGAGCGGTGGTGGCTCACGCCTTTAATCCCAGCACTCGGGAGGCAGAAGCAGGTGGATCTCTGTGAGTTCGAGGCTGGGCTGGACCGACAGCCTCCAAAACAATACAGAGAAACCCTGTCTCGTAAAACAAAAAAAAAAAAAAAACAAAAAAAAAAAAGGGGGGGTATGGTTCATGGATGAGACTAATATAAACCTCTAACACCAGAGGCTACTGGAGGACAAATCAGACAACACAAACTTTAAAACTCCTGAGAAAAGTTTTACGTTTGGGCATTGGTCTCCAGTGTGAATACGGGCCTTTAAGAAGCCTGGTGGGCACTGGGCGTTGGTGGCGCATGCCTTTAATCCCAGCACACAGGAGGCGGAGGCAGGTGGATCTCTGTGAGTTCAAGACCAGCCTGGTTACATAGTGACCAGGACAGGCTCCAAAGCCACAGAGAAACCCTGTCTCGAAAAAGAAGCCTGGTGGACCCCACATTTTGCATTTATTTTAAATTGAGTTATTTATTTATTTATCTATTTTTGGTTTTTCAAGACATGGTTTCTCTGTTGCTTTGGAGGCTGTCCTTGAACTAGCTCTTGTAGACCAGGCTGGTCTCAAACTCACAGAGATCTGCCTGCCTCTGCCTCCCAAGTGCTGGGATTAAAGGTGTTCACCACCACTGCCTCGCTTAAATTGATTTTTTTGTTTGTTTTTCAAGACAGGATTTCTTTGTGTAGCCCTGGTTGTCCTGGAGCTCACCATGTACACCATGGTGGCTTTGAACTTACAGAGATTTACTTACCTCTGCCTCCTGACTGCTGGGATTAGAGGTGTGCACCACCACTGCCTGGGTAATTCAAAACAATTTTATTTTTATTGTATGTGGATGGATATTTTGCCTGCATATATCTCTGTGTAGCACATGCGTGTCTGGTGCCTATGGAGGACAGAAGGTCAGGTCCCCTGGAACTAGAGTTATAGGCAGTTAGGAGCTGCTTTGTGAGTAATGAGAAAGGAACCAGGGTCCTCTGGAAAGAGTAGCCTGTTACAGGATTTCCTGCCCTATTCTGCAGCTACCTTGCTCCAAATAAACACACAAGACTTATATATTAATTATAAAGTTGTTGACCAATGACTAGGGCTTCTCATTGAATAGCTCTGCTTTAACATTTTTGTTGATGGAAAGTTTCTGGCCTGGCAGGATCCCACTGCCCTTGTCAGCCCCAAATAAACACATGGATGCTCTATTAGTTATAAAATTGTTGGCTGGTGGCTAGGGCTTCTTTTGGCTGGTTCTGTCTTAATTACTAACCCATTACTATTAATCTATGAATTTCCATGTGGTCTTACCTTACCAGAGAAGGGTCCAGCATGTCCCACCTTCCCGGTCTTATATGGTGTCAGCTGTCTGCCTACACTACCCAGAATATTCCTCATCTCCTAGTCCCGCCTATCTCCCTGCCTCTATTGGTCACAGTGTTTTATTCATCAACCAATAAGAGAAACATATACACAGAAGGACATCCCCATCAGTAACCTGTACTCTTAGCCACTGAGCCATCTTTGTAACATCCTACATTTTCAAAAATCAAGACTGGCTCCTGGAATATAATTGAGTAATAAAAAGCATACAAGCCGGGCGTTGGTGGTGCCTTTAATCACAGCACTCGGGAGGCAGAGTCAGGCGATTCTCTGTGAGTTCGAGGCCAGCCTGGTCTACCGAGTGAGCTCCAGGACAGCCTCCAAAATAATACAGAAAAACCCTGTTTCAAAAGAAACAAAACAAAACAACAAAAAAAAAGCATGCTATCTGAAGTGAGATGAAGGAAACATCTGCCCATTTTGCCCTGTCTAGTGTCTCTAGCAGAACCCAAAGACTGGTCCAGCCAAGGCTTTATTTATACCTCAGGCGGATCTTAAGAAAACTGTTTGACTCTGAGTGACGATAAAAATAGATTTTAAAATAAGCAGTTTGTCTCCTGCTTTATTTGGACACAGATTATGATGGTGAGTTTGGAGAGGTGTACTTAACCAGATGAGGAAGATCATATGCCGGCCACCATGAAGATCATACGCCCTCCACCATGAAGATCATATGCTATCCACCATGAAGGCCAGCCAGTCCTCTCTCCCGTCCTCTAAAATAGTCTTTCATGGTATATGATTTTCCCTGAAAATTGCATAACTTTCTGCTAAGTTGGCTGGGACAACCTCCACACACATGATCACATCCTGGTTAAAGAATCAGCTTTTTACAGAGAAACCCTGTCTCAAAAACTGAAAACCAGAAACCAAACCAAACCAAACCAAAACAAAACAAAAAAACCCAGCTTATCAAATGCATACAATGGTGGTCATAGCAACAGCAAGTCACCTGTGTGTTGGGCATTCTCAGTTACTAGCCTAGAAGGGTTGTGAAGACTATAGGAAGAATGCCGTTTTCTTTTCTTTTTCTTTCTTTTTTGTTTTTGTTTTTTTGAGACAGGGTTTCTTTGTAGCTTTGGAGCCCATCCTGGAAGTAGCTCGAAATCACAGATATCCGCCTGCCTCTGCCTCCCGAGTGCTGAGATTAAAGGCAGGCACCACCACTGCCAGACTGCCATTTTCTTCATGTATCTTCCTAGGCGAGAGGGGAGCTCTTGGGCAGATAGTGTATGTACAGACTGGCAAACCTCTGGTAATCTCTGTGCCAGAAATCACGCCCATGACACTCTGCTTCCAGGGACCCGGGTTTGTTTCTGTAACCATGCCAACACCATGGGAATGATCGACTGGCCAGAGCTGTGTGGATCTACGTGTTCATTGCAGCTCTGTTTCCCTTGCTTCTGTGTTTGGTTTTGTTTCTAACAGGGTCTCACTATGTAGCCCTGGCTGGAGCTGACTTTATAGACCAAGATGTCCTTGAACTCATAGAGATCCTCCTGCCTCTACCTCCTGAGTGCTGAGGTTAAGAGCATGTACCACCACACTCAGCCAGTTTTCCTGTTTAAAAGTGCTAGCAAATTAAAAAAAAAAAAAGCCTGGGAGGTAGAGGCAGGCGGCTGTCAGCGAGTTTAAGGCCAACCTGGTCTACAAATCGAGTTCCAGGACAGGCAGGACTGTTACACAGAGGGCAAATCAGTGAATACTGAAATGCCACGGGAGTTTATTTCATTGTTTTTACCACTCGGATATACCTCAACCAAAAAGGGGATCATGATGCCATCTATACGGAACAAAAAGACTTTTTCTTCCTCATTTCTCCAAGGATTCAGTAACCACACCTTAGATTCAATTTCTCCTTACCTGGCCTTGAGGGGCAAGAGAAATCACACATCAGACCAGGTCTGTGGTTATTTAGATTAGACACTCAAGGCCAAGATCGAACATCGTACTGTAGCCACGCCTTTGACCTTTGGGTCTCCTGACTCACTGAGGACATTTTTGAATTCTCTGCCCTTGAACCCAAGACGAAGTGGAGTCATCCTTATGAGCACTGACAGCTGGGGATAAACACCTATCAGCACATGACAGTTCAGCACATCTGCCTTCCTCCTCCAGTCTTGTGGCTTCCTCTTAGCGCCCTCTATTGGTAAAGCCTGTTAAATCTAATTTGCAGAGTCCCACAGCCTCAGGAACCTAGAAAACCAACCTTTTTCAGTTTGGGGCTTTCCCGGTCTCATTTCTGGGACTGTGATAAAAACACCCCGGCGACAAAAAGCATCTTAGGAGAGAAAGAGAGTCTGTGTCATCTTGCAATTCCAGATTGCAGTCCACCATTAGGGAGAGGTCAGGGTAGGAACGTCAAACATCTGGTCACATCACATCTGCATCAAGATCAGAGAGAAATGAACGCATAATGCTTGCCCGCCTGCTTGTTTGTTCTGGGCGGGATCTCTCCACTCTTATACAGTTCACACAGCCTGCCTAGGGAACGGTGTATCCCACAGTAGGCTGAGTTCCCAAGTCAACTCACTTAAGACAACAATGTGTGCATGCCTTTAATCCCAGCACTCAGGGGCAGAGGCAGGCGGATCTCTGTGAGTTCGAGGCCAGCCTGATCTATATATCATCGAGTTCCAGGCCAGCCAAGGATACAAAATAAAACTGTCTCTAAACGTACACAACCCCCATAAACATGCCTACAGGCCAGCCCCAAGTAGGCAGTAGGCAGTCTCTTATTAACTCTTTTTAGGTGACGCTAGGTTGTGTCAAGTTGACAATGAAGGTCAAGCATTCTTGTAGACTTTTTTTTTGAGACAGGGTTTCTCTGTAGCTTTGGAGCCTGTCTTTGTAGACCAGGCTGGTCTCCAACTCACAGAGATCCTTCTGCCTCTGCCTCTCGAGTGCTGAGGTTAAAGGCGTGTGCCACCACTGCCTGGCTAGGAGCATTCTTGTAGACATTTTTTTAAAAACCTTTTTTTTAAAGATTTTTTATTTTATTTATTATGTATGCAGACAGGCCAGAAGAGGGCACCAGATCTCATTACAGATGGTTGTGAGCCACCATGTGGTTGCTGGGAATTGAACTCAGGACCTCTGGAAGAACAGCCAGTGCTCTTAACCGCTGGGCCATCTCTCCAGCCCTCTTGCAGACATTTTTAATAACGTGTGAAATCACTTTTGAGTGGACTTACTGGATTTACAGATAGAGACTGTGCTGCTTAGTTTTATGTCAACTTGACACAGGCTGTAGTCATCTGAGGAGGGAGACTCAACTGAGAAAATTCCTCCATAAGATCAGGATGTGGGCAGGCCTATAGAGCATTTTAAAAATTAATGATAGATGGGGGGAGAGCCAGCCCATTGTGGGCAGGGCCATCCCTGGGCTGGTGGTCCTGGGATGTCTAAGAAACCAGGCTGAGCAAGGCAGTAAGCAGCATCCTCCGTGGCCTCTGCAACAGCTCCTGTTCCTGCCCTGCGTGAGTTCCTGTCCTCACTGCTTCTGATGATGGACTGTCATATGAAACCTAGAGTGAGATTAACCCTTCCCTCCCCAGTTTGCTCTTGGTCATGGTGTTTCATCACGGCAATGCAACCCTAACCAAGACACAGATACCAGCAATTCTGGTGGGTGTGTCCCACTACCTGCTGGTTTCTATCTGCGTTTTTCTAGATGCTAATGAAATCAAGACTTTCTATTTTTATCTTATTTTAATATTCGAGGCAGATCTGCCTGCTTCTGCCTCCCAAGTGCTGGGGTTAAAGGTGTGTACCATCACTGCCTGGTGGATGTATTCTTTATAATGCTCTTGGTTGATTACATTTCTAGCCAGTTTATTCTGTGAAATGTTTCTTCTATGTAAAATTAATCCGTTTACTTTTATGTGTGTGCACAGTGTGTACATCTGATGCTTGTGAAGGCCAGGAGGGGGTGCCAACCTCTCTGGAAATGGAGTTTCAGTTGTGAGGTACCCTGTGGGTGCTGGGAACTGAACCCAGGCTCTCAAAAGAGCCAGACTCTTAAGCACTGAGCCGGCCTGCCAGTTCCTCTGTGGGGATTTTTAATTCAGTCTGAAAGTTCCTTGTGTTCTTCAGTGCTGGGTGGAAGTAAAGTCTGTTGTGTGATGCTTGGATTTCATTCTGAAAATAAAGCTTGCTTTGAGCCAGAGGGCAGAGCTAACCTCTAGGGAACCTAAAGTAACCATAGAGTTTTGGAGGACTGTGGACAGACAGGAGACAGGTAGTGGTAAGAAGGGAGTGAGAGAGGATCTCAGCCGTTTTGGAGGAAGGAACAGAAGAGGAAGTTACTGTTGACTGCTCCCCTCTTCTCTGATTTTCAGGTTCTTACCCTGATATCTGACTCCTAATTTTTATTGATAAAGTATAATTAGATAACTGTTTCAGAAGTCTTGAGTAGCCACACTTGTATGTAGGAGCTTACAGACCCTTTTGGCATTTGTCAGTTGGAACCCTGAAATGGTGAAGAGGTGGACTGTTGTGAATGAGGACGTCAAAGCTGTCTCTGATGTCTTTAGTCCCACACCCTCTCACATGTACAGTTTTTGGACTTGGAATGTTGGGGATTGGACCCAGGGTAGCATCAAAAAAGCTATATCCCCAGCCCTCAGTCCTGTGTGTGTGTGTGTGTGTGTGTGTGTGTGTGTGTGTGTGTGTGTGTGTGTGTAGGTGCCCATGGAGGCCAGAGGGATTGGATGGGTCTCTTGGAACTGGAGTTGAACTGGTTATGATCCTCCTGAAGCGGTGCTGGGATTGGAAACAAGCATCATCACCACCGGGTTTTAAGACAAATTTTTTGCATTGCTCAAATAATCTGCAATGAATGTGTCTTTACAAGAATGGCACACTGTGTTTTCTTTTGAGATGCTAGGGATAAGCTAGGGCTTCACTCCTGCTTGACAGGTCCTCACTCTCCTGCCGTCCCGTTTTCCCTCCTCACTTGAGATGGGGTCCCACTCCTGCTGTACACACCCGGCCTCTTGCTCCCAACACCAGCCCGGCCTGGCAGAGACTCAAGCGGCCTCTCCTTCCTTCGGTATGTGCCTCCCGTGCCCACCCTCACCGGCTCCTCCCTGCTCTGTGTGTCCCCAGGATGGATGCCTCCAGGGTCTCCAGTATGCTTCTGGAGCAGATGAGGACTGGGGTGCAACAAGATAGAGAGACAGAAGAAGCTGAGACCTCACCTCCTGGGGTGCAGCCCTACCTACACCGTTCTGGAAGCGCAAATGCCTATAGCCTTTGCAGTTAGCCAGGATCAAATGGTTGAACTCCAGGTTCGGTGAGAGACTATTACTGGGGCTGGAGAGATGGTGGCTCAGCGGCTAGGAGCACTGGCTGCACCCACACGGCAGCTCACTCCAGTGTATAACTCCAGTTCCAAGGGCTATGAGGCTTCTTCTGGCCCTGCAGACACTGCACCCAGGTGGTGCACAGACATACATGCAAGCAAAATGCATAAAACTGAAAACATATGTGGAGAACTGAAAAAGCCACCCTTTGCCTTCATGAGCATGCGCATGCATGTGCACTCACTCTCACGCACACGCACATACATGTGCACTCTCACGCACACGTGCATTCATACACTAGCATGCATACACACACACCGCCCTGAGACACGCTCACACAGATATAACAAATCAAAGACATGTATTGATCCAGGCGTGGTGACAAACGAGGTATAAGGATGACGGTCTGGGCTTTAAGGCTGCCTTTGGCTACATAGTGATTTGAAGGTCAGTCTGGGCTACATGAGACCCAGTCTTACAAAAAAAAAATAGAAAAAGAAAAAGAGGGGGCTGAGGAGACAGCTCACTCTGAGAAGTGCTTGCATTGTAAGCATAAAGACCCAAGTTCAAACCCCAGGACCCATGTAAATGAGGCCAACTGCACAGAGATGCATGCTTGGCAGTTCCAGGGCTAAGGAGGCAGAGAGGCATGCTGGGGGCCAGCCAGTCTAACCCGTTTGGTGAGCTTCAGGCCAACGAGAGACCCTGTGGCGGGTGAGGCCCCAGTCATGTCCTGGGCTTTCCTTTGACTCCCATTGCCAGCCCCTCTAACTCCCAGGCTGACTGTGCCTTCATCCCTGCTAAGGCAAAAGAATTTCAACTTCAAAGCCAGCCTGGGCTACATGGTGAGCCATGCCAAAAACAAAACAAAAGCCCAAAACCTCCTGATGGGCTTGCTCTTCTTCACTCAATCCTCTGCCAGTTTCATCCTGTCTTTTCCACCAGGTACTGTTATGTGTCCAGCCCTGCGGGGTCTGTCAAGGTGAGGCAACAGCTTGAGTCTAGACAGGGTGGACACGGATAGTTCTAAATCAAACTCTGCTCATTCACTGAGAGATGCTCTAGGCTCTGAGGGGACTCCCGGCACATGCCAAAGCCAAGTCCCTGCCTGTCCAGAGACCAGTGGCTGGGAGGGAATTATGACCTTTTTACCCCTCCAACTCACCCGGGGAGATGCTGCGATTTGGTTTTAAAAATAGAACCCCCAGGCTGGACTTTTATGGTCTTGTGAAGAATGCTGCTCTTGCCCTCCCACACCTGGTCCTTGCCCCTGCCTGGCCCCGTCCAGCTGCCCGCATCAGCTCCGTGCAAGTTCTCAGGGTCTCTTAGCAGAAATGTGGGACCAGGCAGATTTATGCGTTTGGCCTTGGCTGAGGCCTTCTGCAGTGGCTCCCAGCCACAGCCCAGCTGTTCTCCCCATCCATGCAGCTCAGAATGGGACGTTCTGTGTCTTCCAGCTCCACCACAGCTCTCTGAGTCACACACCCCCCAACCCCCTTTCCCCGGATGTCCTGGTCAGCCCTTTGGAGGAGCAGACCCAGTCCCTTCCAGCCTGCCCAAGCCTCCACCCAACTCCGATCGCCCTGTTGGGACTCTAGTTGGCCTCGGATACTGAAGTTTGACAGGAAGGCTGTTCTTCCATGTCTAGACCTCAGGGGCCAATCTGACGACATCTGACTTGGAAGACCCATCTCATTGCATGCTTTGTCCTCCAATTATTTTGTCAGGGCCAAGGACAATCGTTGCTAAAGCTATAGCAAATTTTTGACACCCTGTACTAGGACTCTGGGTGAGCCTGGGATGTCAAAGCATTGGTGAGAAGTTGGCCTTGGTAACTGATTTCTAGAACTGTGTAGATTATACCAAACCAAACGAAGCCCCAATCCATGACAGCATAGAAAGCACGCTAAAGCCCACCTTGTCTCGTATTCCCTTGAGGTGAGGTTTCTAACAACAGAAATGAACATTGTGGCTGTGGTCCCACGAGAAAGACATGCATGCTCTGTTTCAGGCCCTTCAAGGCGATAGCTGAGCATCGGTGACACCCTTTGTAGGCAGGGCTGTGAGTGGCTGCCTCTTTGAGTGAAAGTAGAGATGCCTTTGGGATAAAATGATCTCCCCCCAGACAGCCAGGACCAGCTAAGTTCCCATGGAATGTCAGCCATGTAAGTGTGATGGCTTCATCTCTAGACAGAACTCGTGCTAGGGAAAAATGAAAGGGTGCAGGGCCCCGGTGGGGGACGTGGTGATGGGGGGCAGCTGGAGAGACCATAACCATAACCCAGGGACAAGGACCCTAAATTCTGCCTCTTTGATGTTGAGTAAGCATCTTGTAGGGCAATTAAAAAAAAATCACCCCCCATTCTTCAGCCTCCTCTCTGGGTTTGTTACCGTGTGACCTGGAGACGTTCACACTTACTGCTACCAAAAGCCCTTCATGTTCTCAAGATACCCACAGAGCACCTGGGGCTGCCGCTTTCCAGCCTCCCCCGCCCGCGCCAGCCGAGTAATTTCTGTCTTTCTGCTGGGTGAAGAGGCCTAGGAAAGACAGGGGAGGGTGATTCCCTAGCTTAGAACCACGCCACGCACTTCGCTCTTTCACTTCCTGTCACCACCGTAGAAGTGCCAGGAATGTCCCCTTCCAAGAGTCAAAGGTGGAGGTCTTCATCCTGGGTCCCCTCCGTCCTCTCTACCACTGACGTCACCATTGCTTCTTCTGCCTGCCGGAAGGAAGCAGAGCCTGGGCTTGAGAGCTGAGCCCCGAGTCAAGGCCGAGAATCAGGGGGGAAGACAGGTCCTTCAGCGAGACTCACAGTCTTGAGAGCGCGCTGGTCATTTGCTACCCGGGTCAGAGAGGAGGAGGATATCTGTGTCTACAGAGACCTGGGCCCCCACCTGTTCGTCCCTGGTTCTCTGGCTGGCAGCGGTGGCTGGAGTGGAATCCAGGCTGGAGCAGCCCAAGCCTCCTGCATAAAGACGGGATCGCATGGGCCACTTCTGAAAAGACATAAACGGGAAGTTGTTAACACAGCTACTGCGACTCTGAGTAGCCCAGAACCATTACGATCTCAGGTCTGGCACCCCCCCCCCCCCCGTTTGGCATGTCCCTCGATTATCACCGTTTTAGACAGTCTCCCCACTCCCTGGCAGAGGCACAGGAGGAGCCCGCCCAGGGCAGTGGGGACCTCAAGAGGAGCCGGACTTGGTGGGGGAATAGGTAGGCAGGCGCTCTGCGCCAAGCGGTAGGAGAGGTAGCAGGGGGTGAGGACGGGGCTCTTCAGCTCACATCCTGTGAGGATTTCAAGGTCTCCCTTTAGGGAACAAGGGAGGTTTTAGAAAATGCAGGGATAGCTGGGCAGTGGTGGCGCACACCTTTAATCCCAGCACTCGGGAGGCAGAGGCAAGCGGATCTCTGTGAGTTTGACGCCAGCCCAGTCTACAGAGTGAGTTCCAGGATAGCCAGGGCTACACACAGAGAAACCTTGTCTTGAAAAATGAATGAGTGAATGAATGAATGAATGAATGAACAGGCAAGGATTACTCTGCTCAGTCTGTCTTCTCTATCAAATCCCTCTTGGGGGCTTGGTGCCCCTCCAGTAATCTGCAGAGTTCTAGACCTAGGCTCTCTTCTCTCCTTCTCCCCTTCCCTCGCCCTCCCTTCCCCTCCCCACCCGCTCCCCTCCCCCTCCTGTTTGCTCATCTACTACTCATAAGGGCTCTATATTCACCACCATTTTACACATAGGAACCTTGCTGTGTTACCCTATGGCCCTGTGCCCAGAGCTAACTTTAGCATTTTAGACTGACCCCATTTAATCTCAGAAGTTTGTATTTCAGCTATGTTCTCAAGAAACAAACACTTAAGTTTCAAGACACTTCAGGAGAAGAGTATGTATGAGGAAGAGACGATAAAAAGTGTCCATCATAACAAATAGAGTGGCCATGTGGCTTAGTTGGCAGAGTGCTTGGCCAGAATGCTCCAAGTCCTGGGTTCAGTCCCCTGCCTGTGTAAACCGAGTGTGGTTGCACAGGTCTGCAATCTGAGCCCTCAGGAAGGTGGAGGCAGGAGGAACAGAAGTTCAAGGCGATCACTGGCTACATACCAAGTTTGAGGCCAGCTTGGAATATATGACATCGTGTCTTTAAAAAAAAGTGATTTCTTTAGAGGACAAAGGCTGCCCTTATTCCTTTATGATACTGCAAGGTCTTTTTTAATTTTAATACAGTCTTGCTACATTGCCAGACTGGAACTTGCAATCCCTCTGCCTCAGTTTCCTGAGTACTGGGACTACGAGTGTGGCTCACCATACCTGCCTCACAGTACACACTCTACACGGGGCCCTTTGAAGCACCTTGGGGCCTTTCGTGGTGGCCGAGGAGAGGCCAGCGGTCAGATGCCCAGGTTCAAACTGACCCGGGCCCATTGCCCTCCCTCCCTTGGGTCTCCTGCCCTTGGGTCTCCTCGTCTGTAAACATTCCTTTGGTTCCTGCAGGGCCAAGAGATAGGAATGCTCTAAAGCTCTGTCTCAGCCTCCAGCTTATCTTTAGCATCCAGTCACAATGACTGTTACTGCCGGGTGGCCATTGCTAATTATCCTTTTCATTCATAATTATTATTAACAATACTTTTCATTCATTTTGTACTCCAGTAGAGATGGTCGGCTCCTTCCTTGCTTCCTGCAGTGCAGGAAAACTGGGTATGGGCTTGGTATGGTGCATACCGGAAGCCCTCCAATCTGGGAGCCTCAAGAGCACTGTGGTTTTAGGGTGTAGTTCTCCCAAACAGCAGATGTCTGCAGCAGCAGTACTCAGAGCAGAAAGGCAGGTGTCACTCGAGAGGATAAAGCTGCTCGGAGATAGAGGACTCTCCTGGGTTCTCCAGGAACCCGCTCCTCTCTTCCCCCGACACCAAGAATCTCAGAGTGTCCCCCTCCTCCTGAAGCAATCACACTCCCATGAGCCAGCCTCGGTCCTTCTCCTGAGAGAACAGGAAGAAAATGACCCCAACTCCCATTCCCCTCTGCGAGGTTCCCCACCAAGTCCCTAGGCCAGTGACCTACCTTGAGGGGATGTAAGTACCGGAGTCCACGCAGGAAGGGCGGCCAGGCAGGGCCGGGCAGCTCGTGGCCGAGGGTTTGGGTGAGGTGGGCTATGTAGCTCGTGGCCAGCACCAGCACGTCCAGCTTGGAAAGCTTGGTGTCAGGTGGCACGGCGGGCAAAGCAGCCTGCAGGGCCAAGAAGGCCTGGCGCAGCGTCCTCACCCGGCTCCGTTCCCGAGCTGCATTCTCAGGGCTGACTTCACTCTGCAGAAGGGGAGGCCCAGGGCTGGCTTCACTCACTCTGCAGAAGGGAGTCCCATCTAAGCCTGGCCTCGGCTTCACTCTGCACAAGGGGAGTCCCATCTAAGCCTGGCCTCGGCTTCACTCTGCACAAGGGGAGTCCCATCTAAGCCTGGTCTCTTGTTACTGTTGCTGTTGTTGGGACAGTCTCATGCAGCCCAGGCTGGGCTTGAACTCCCTGTGTAGCCCAGGATGACCTTGAATTTGGAATCCTCCTGCGTCTATTTCTCAAGAGCTGGGACGGTAGGGGTACACCACCATGCCTAGTTGGCCCTGACTTTTGGGGCCCATTAGTGCCATGTCATCTTCTGGAGCTAATGGGATTCCCTGGTTTTAAGCCATGCCCCATAATAGAAATGAAGGGAGCCTGGGTTGGGGTCAGATGACAGGAAGGTGGCAACACTGGGCTCAGACCCCCAAGAGTCCCAGCTACTATTCCATCAATATCTGTTCCACTGCCAAGTCTGGCTCCTGCTTATCAGGGTTCCCTGGGGGCCACAGGGAGCACAGAGCCCCATGCCTCCTGCTTAGCTGACTTGTGACCCAACTTTTGATCCTGAGGTGAAGAGGTTGCCATGGTAAAGAGAGAAGGACTCTGCACTAAGAGTCAAAACACACAGTCCTGGGCTGGGGATGTAGCTCAATTGGACTGTTTGTTTAGCATGCATGAGGCCCAGAGTTCAGTCTCTATCACGGTATAAACCAGGAGTGCTGACACACTAGGGGTGCTTGGCACTTGGAATGTGGAGGCAAAAGGTTAAGATGTCCAAATTCTAGGCTACAGAGGAAGTTTGAGGCCAGCCTAGGCTACATGAGACTGCCTCAAAAATAAATAAACAAACAAATAAGTAACAACAACAACAACAAAACTCAGTCTAGGTCCTCTGCCGATGGCGGCTGGCCAGGGATACTAGGCAATTCACATCCCTCTTCAGGGCCTGAGTTTCTCAGTAGAAATTACTTAGATCAACCCTCTGAGCTGTGCTCGATGGAGCTCTGACCTGTCCTGCTCACCTCAGCGTGGCACCATGGGTCTAAGGAGCCAGAACCCTGCTCTTGGGCGGAACCATCAAATACCAACCAGGCTTTTGCCCTCAGAGATGGCAGAGATGGTGTCTCACTGCCCTGCAAACCCTTCCTTCCCCAGCTCCCTCCTCTAGTCCATCGTGTCCTTACCCTGCCATGAGCTGTTCCCTTAGCTCTGGTCCCTCGAGGGGCAGCGGTGGCTCTGCTCGACCTGTGATCATTCCACCTGGTGTTGTCCCACAGCTCCTGCCTTGTCCTGCTGAGGCGGCTCCCCTTCCTGTCAGTGCCTAGAAGCAACCCTGCTTTGGCCTTAGTCTGGCCATGCCCCGCTCTTGGCATGGCTGGTACCCCTGTGGCCTCCTGTGACATGCCACTCTCTTGAGGTCTGGGGCTATAGCCCCTAGAGCAGTAATCCAGAGCCTGAGGGAGTCCTCGGGCTCAAGCTGGCCTGGACAGGCTGGCCATCCAGCCTGCAGGGTCTGAATCTGAAGAAGCCGGCGCCAACTCAATCCTTCACTCCTCTCTCTGGGAAAACTGCCCACCCGGCACAGCCCCCGCAAACAGCCTCTGCCTGCCTCCCATCCCAGCCGAGAGGTGGGGGTGAGGCATGCCGGGAGTGACTGAGCCCCAGGAAAAGACCCATGCCAAGAAGGCCGGACGAGGGGCAAGAGGAGAGTGCCCTTCCACGCCATGACTGACCCTAACACAGTACTGACCTACCGCTTCAGGTTTGGGGCTCTGGGTCTCCAGCCCCTGAGTCAGAAACGGTCAACATGTGTCTCATGTGTCTCGCAATGGGCTTTCTTCCTCCCACCAAAAACCTGTGACAAGGCGCTACTCCCCACCCCCCAAGCATGCTTCCCAATTCCAACTTGGTGCTTTGTTTTCAAGATTCCAGGAGAATGATGCCATCTTTAGGGCTCTATCCTGCCCCACCATCAACCTGCATCCCTGTTTGATTGGCAGGACCACAACCTGGCTAGTATCCTAGTAACACTTTGATGTTCCTAGCACACTGTGCATCTGCACTTTATATGAATATCTTATTTTTTCTCCAGAGCAACCATAAAGAAAAGAGATTGTGTGTGTGTGTGTGTGTGTGTGTGTGTGTGTGTGTACCTGTGCACAAGCATGTGGAGGCAAGAAGTCAACTTCAAGTGTTTTTCCTCAGGTGCTGTCTACCTCATTTAAACTTTTTTTTTTCTTTTGGTTTTCCGAGACAGAGTTTCTCTGTATTGTTTTGGAGGCTGTCCTGGAACTCACTCGGTAGACCAGGCTGGTCTCGAACTCACAGAGATCCGCCTGCCTCTGCCTCCCGAGTGCTGGGATTAAAGGCGTGCACCACCAACGCCCGACTTCATTTAAACATTTTTAATTAAAATATAATCACATCACTTCCCCACACACATTCTCAGACAGAGCCTCTCACTGGGACCTGGGCTTGCTGATTAGGCTGGGCCAGCTTGCCCGTGAAGTTTCAGAAAGCCTTCTGAAAACAATGCTTGCTTCTGATGGGGGAAA
Organism: Mesocricetus auratus; assembly: GCF_017639785.1. Lineage (NCBI taxonomy): Eukaryota > Metazoa > Chordata > Mammalia > Rodentia > Cricetidae > Mesocricetus > Mesocricetus auratus. The sequence goes on along the minus strand of NW_024429205.1, from coordinate 20,275,118 downwards.
CTGCAATGTGGGGGGACGAAATAACTTGACTGTCTTTGCTTTGCTTTGTTTGAGACAATGTTACGATGGCCAGAAACTTGTTACATAGCCCAGGCTGGCCTTGAACACACAGCTGTCCTGCCTCATCTCCCGCTTGCTGCTGGGATTACAGGACAATGCCAAATCTAGGAGGTAGTGAGGCTAGAGGTGCTCGTGGGTTGAAGGGAAAGTTCTTAGCTTTCAGTGCAAGCTTCTCTTTCCCAGAAGGGCCTTCTTCCAGAAGCATCCATGCAGAGCCCTTTAGAAGCTGGATCTGGCCAGAGCGGAGGCTAGATTTACAGAGATACCACAACAGCCCTGAGCACACAGGAGTCCTTTCTCTCCTTGGGAGCTCACTCATTAGGGAAGGAGAAAGGTCTCACCCTGACTTTGCCAATCCTGGTAGAATCCATAGACTTTAAGGACACAGTGTAGGAAGAAAACAGTACTAAAGCCACACGATAGCAGCATGGAGAGAGACTGTACCTAAGTATGTTGTTGGAGTCAGGTGACCTGAATACCTCCAAAAGGCTTCCATACTGTCAGTGCCAACCCCTTGGGAGGGCTACAAAGTCATAGTCATGCAACCTGCAGCCTCTCAGACTCCTACCTCAGAGACACACCCTCAGTGGAGGAGCTACCCAGTGACAAGCAGTGTCACAGGCTGAGGCTGAGGAGATGTGCAATGTGGCAGTGTTTGCTGAGAGTGCTTGAGGTCTTGAGTATGATTCCCAGCACACAGAGACACACACTCACACACACACTCACACACAGACAGACACAAACACAGAGACACACACTCGAGCACACACACACTCACATATGCACACACTCACACACAGACACACACGCATACAGACACACAGACACATGCACTCAGAGAGAGAGATCATACATGGTAAGAAATAGAACACACAACAGAGAAAGAGAGGAGAGCACACAGACACAGAGAGAACACATACACACAAAGACAAAGAGAGAACACAGAGAGAGAGGCCGATCGAGACACACAGGTGGGCAGAGCAGAGAGATAGAAAACAGAGACAGGAAGACACTTGGGAGGCTAAGACAGGATCACCTCAAGTTTGGGGCCAGCCTGGGCTATAGAGTGTGAGGCTCTGTTTAAAGAAGGGAAAGAAGGAAGACAGACAGAAAGAAAGAAAAGGGCAAGCAGAAGATTGCCTCAATTTGGGGGCAGCCTGAGCTATATAGTGTGTTTCAGGACAGCCTAAGAATCTTTTCCCCAAGCCGGGCATCGGTGGCGCACGCCTTTAATCCCAGCACTCGGGAGGCAGAGGCAGGTGGATCTCTGTGAGTTTGAAGCCAGCCTGGTCTACAGAGTGAGCTCCAGGACAGGCTCCAAAGCAATACAGAGAAAGCCTATTTTGAAAAACAAAACAAACAAACAAAAAAACAGTGAGTTGACTGTGCTCAGTAGTAAGGGGTGGAAAGTGACTGGGACTCCTCGAAGCTGTCCTCTGACCACACGTGCGCCTCACTCTCCCTCTCACACACATAAAAACAAGACATAAAAGGGAAGCAAGGGTGACAGGTCAAACTCTCTTGGCCAACTACAATTAGCTTATTCATCCATCCTCTCAATAACTCTCTGCAGGTTTCAGAGTAGAACGTTTAAAAGAAATAGAACATGATGTTCTCAAGCCTGGAGTTGGAGGAATTTGGGTGGGAAGAGTATGTGGCAGATAATATCTACAACAGGAAATGACCATCGAACCAAAACAACTGCATTACAACCTGGATGCCAAATGCTTAGGGAACTTCCTTTCACTTGCTCAGCAATTTTTTTTTCAAGACAGGGTTTCTCTATGAAGCCTTGGCTGTCCTGGAACTAGCTCTGTAGGCCAGGCTGGCCATGAACTCACAGAGATCCACCTGCCGCTGCCTCCTGAGTGCTGGGATTAAAGGCGTGCACCACTACTGCCCACCATACTCAATATTATTTTTTTTACAAGACAGGGTTTCTCTGTATTGTTTTGGAGGCTGTCGGTGCAGCCTGGCCTCGAACTCTTAGAGATCCGCCTGCCTCGGCCTCCCGAGTGCTGGGATTAACGGCGTGAGCCACCACCGCCCGGCCTCAATAATATTTTAATAACAGTAATTATAACACAAAATAAGAGAAGTGGGGTCACTGTGAATTCGAGGCAGTGTGAACTGAGTTTCCCTAGTCATTCTTCATTCTCCCAGTGAGAAGTTCTGTTTCTTCTGACGTTTCTGAAACCAAATGTGGGGTGTTTTCTGACACAGATTCTCCAATTCTCCAGACACCAACTGGGTGTCCAACAATTCAGGGAAATTCCAGGACCATGCACCCATAGATCAAAGGGACAGATCCCAAGGGATTGTCAGATTACAGCTTTGAGTCATGGGCAACCTGCACTTCTAAATAACCGCCTGTCAATCAGAAGTTCCCATGGCTTCCTCTGTCCATCTGACAGAGCATCTCACAGAACTCGGGCTTCCAGCTTCCTTAGAGTTTCTCTTTTGTCATAAAGTATAGAACCCAGGAACAGGCAAAGGGAAGAGAGGTGGAGGGCGAGGTAACAGGAGGGATGCCAAGCTTCCTTGCCCTCTCTGGCACACCATCCATCCATCCAGCACCTCCATGAGATCACCAACACAGAAGTTTTCATTGAACCCTATTGTTTAGGGTTTTTTATTTTAGTGAAGATTCCATCATACAGGCACAGTGATTACACTATTGGTCATTGGTGACTTAATTCAGAGTCGAGTTCCTCTCTCCTCCCTCAAGGTCAGTAAATAGGGCTGAAATTTGTGTCCTTCTAATCACCTGGTTTGATCTTCTGAATATAAGTTCCCATTGTTATGCTGACTCTGGGTCCCTGGTAGCATAAATTCATGACTGGGGTTCATTATGAATATTAAAAGAGAGCAAATATTATAAGAACAATCTTCAAATTATGGTCCTCATATCCCTAGAACATGAACACTTTCCAAAACATCTTAAATAGTGGAGTGACCAAATAGCCCAGTTTATCTGGTATTTTGTGGGTCTGTGTGCCGAAAGTCAAGTCTTAGTCCTGGTGGTGAGGCCTCAACCTCTATCTTCCTTCCTTCCTAAAACCGATATGGCTGTAGTTTTTAATAGCTTGCCATTTCTACTACATCCCCTTTGAAAACCACCCTTCACCCATTGTGTGTGTGTGTGTGTGTGTGTGTGTGTGTGTGTGTGTGCGTGCGCGTACAGGGGAGGAGTATGGAGGAGAGGCTACGTGTACCCTTGTGTGTGTGCAGAGCTCAGAGGTCAGTGTCCGGTGTGTCTATATATTGCAGTCCTCCTTATTTCTATTTATGGAGTTTCTTACTAAACCTGGAATTCACCATTTCAGCTAGGGTGGCTGGCCAACAAGCCTCCAGTATTCACCTGTCCCTGTCCCTGAGTGCTGGGGACTTAGAGATGTGAGCCTCCGTGTCCAGGTTTAATGTGGGATCCCAGTTCATGCTTGCACAAGCGTCCAGGTTTAATGTGGGATCCCAGTTCATGCTTGTATAAGCGTCCAGGTTTAATGTGGGATCCCAGTTCATGCTTGCACAAGCGTCCAGGTTTAATGTGGGATCCCAGTTCATGCTTGCACAAGCGTCCAGGTTTAATGTGGGATCCCAGCTCATGCTTGCACAAGCGTCCAGGTTTAATGTGGGATCCCAGTTCATGCTTGCACAAGCGTCCAGGTTTAATGTGGGATCCCAGCTCATGCTTGCACAAGCGTCCAGGTTTAATGTGGGATCCCAGTTCATGCTTGCACAAGCGTCCAGGTTTAATGTGGGATCCCAGCTCATGCTTGCACAAGCGTCCAGGTTTAATGTGGGATCCCAGTTCATGCTTGCACAAGTGTCCAGGTTTAATGTGGGATCCCAGTTCATGCTTGCACAGGCGTCCAGGTTTAATGTGGGATCCCAGCTCATGCTTGCACAAGCGTCCAGGTTTAATGTGGGATCCCAGTTCATGCTTGCACAGGCGTCCAGGTTTAATGTGGGATCCCAGCTCATGCTTGCACAAGCGTCCAGGTTTAATGTGGGATCCCAGTTCATGCTTGCACAGGCGTCCAGGTTTAATGTGGGATCCCAGTTCATGCTTGCACAAGCACTTTGCTATCTCGCCAGCTTCACCTTCCCCAGATTTACACAAGCCACGCCTCTTACTCACTCCTAATTTTATTATGGTGAATTATTTGGTGTGACAATGCTTCCGGGCACCAAAAAAAAAAAGAGAGAGAGACAATAAAAAAATACCCATTGGGGCCAGCAAGGCGGCTCAGCAGATAAAAGCATCTGTTAATTCCCAGGACCTACATGGTGGAAGGAGGGGACCAACTGTCCCCTGACTCCCACATGCGTGCTGTGTCATGTGAGTGCCCATGCACATACAATGAGTAAATGAACAAAAGCAAGGCTGGAGAGATGGAGCATTGGGGGCTCTTGCAGGGGACTGGAATTCAGTTCCCAGCACCTGTATCTCGCCACTCACTCCTGCTGTCCAGCTAAAACTCTAGCTCCAGGAGATCCAACACCCTCTTTAGGCTTTCAGGAGCACTTGAACACATACGACATACACTTACACAGACACAAACACATACATCTAAATAAACAACATCTTTAAAAACAGCTATTAAAACATACAGTAATATTCCAAGGACGACAGGGTATGGAACACAGCTACTTTCCTGGAAAGCGAGTCCCCTGGGGAGTGATCAGAGGAAGAGGCAGAGCTAGGTTTGTGGGTATACATCCAACAATTCTGTCTACCTGACAATTTTACCAAAACAGCCTTTGCACACACGGTCCCTGAGAGAAAGATCCAGAGCGTTGAGGGGGTGGGGTGGGGGGACAGAACCCATGATGTCATTATGACCTCTGTGACATAGGTTTTTGATGTTGGAGAGAGCTGCTTCCAGGGAAAGAGCCCCTCAGCTCCCACTGGGGGCGGCACTGCCGCCCCTTAGGCAAAGCCTCTATCTCTTGGAGCTCACTCTACTGCCGCTGCCACTGTGTCTGATAATCATCCCAGCCAAGGCCAGGCTGCGTGAGAGGGACACCAGTGTGAAGGGTGACAAGAGCTTAGGGGAAGCCAGTATGCCAGGAAATCAGGATGGCTACAAAATCTGTGTGTCAGGATAGAAAGGCAAAAGCCTGAGCCACACAAGTTCTCCGGTTGAAAACGGACGGAGCACACCTCTCAGACTGGAATTCTGGGTCAGGGTCTGTTGAGGAGGTCAGAGGCTGGAGGCAGAGGGGCCTGGTTGATAGACTGTCTTGTGACTCTGCTCTCTCTCCCAGGTCCCCTTTTTGATGACGTGTCTTGCGAAACAGCGGAAGGAATCCACATTGGTAAAACCCCACCTTGGCCCCTACGCCCTGAGCTGCCTCTTTTGACTCTGTCCTATTCAATACGCCCTGAGCTGCCTCTTTTGACTCTGTCCTATCCTATCCACTTCACTCTTTTGCCTACTCTAGAGCATCTTGCCAGGTTTTCTGACCTCAAAGGTGACAAACAGCTAGTGACTTTGTCATTTTGAGGCAGACTCATGCAACCCAGGCTGGCCTTGATCTCCTGTGTCCCTGCTGGGATACAGGGGTGTGCCAGCACGTCCCGTTTCTGTGCAGTTGGGGATCAACACCAGGACTCCATGCATGCTAGGCAAGCAGTCCTCCGAAGACCTCACATCCGGGGTCTCGATGAGCTCACACTGGAACAGAAAGCCCGAAACAGAGTTCAGAAGTGGACCGGTCATTCCAACACCTTGACCTCTGTCTTTTTCTCTGCAGGTCCTACAGCCTGTGTCTTCCTCCGGGTTCCACCCACATAGCTGCAGTCATCCCTCGGCTCCCAGGGACAGCTCTCATTCCCCGTTTCTGTACATCCCTAGCGAACGCCTAAGAACCGTGAAGAGACAAGATTAGATGGAAGCTCTGGACTGAGCACGCCAGAGTCAAGTAGAAGAGGCTTCGCGTCCCCTTGGCCTGCTGCTGACGCCTGTGGCAAAACCAGGCAGCAGCCAGGCCAGGGCAGGAGGAAGTCTTGATTACCAGCCGCAACTGGCCTCAGAGACTCCCCACGCTGACTTGTTAGGTTTCCAATCACTGGTCTTGTTGCCCCACCCACTTTTCCCCTGTATTCAAGGCAATGTTGCCTCAAAACAAGGACCAGGCGCTGCTACGGAACACAGTGCCGCCAGGGGGTCCCCCTCAGGTCCTCTCACAGTTTGTGAACGCCCCTCTATCCAACTTAGCATCTCTCTCTCCCCACCAGTCCCTCCCTGCCTCCCACCTTCCTTTGCCCTCTCCCACACAGGCCTGTTTCCCCTTCTCTCCTCTGCCACAGTCCCACTCTCCCGGGTCTCACTTCTTCTCTTCTGACTCCAATTCGGACTTTGTTCCTCTCCCATACTCTTCCTCTCTCCCAAGCTCCCCCACTTTTTTTAACCAAAACTACACTTGCCTTCCCTCTCCACACTCATCCTCTCCCCCGAACTACCAGCTGTGCCTCTCCCCTCCTCTTACCCACTCCTCCTCCTTTTCCCAGGCACAAAATTTCCCTTCTGGCTCTTGCCAGTCTCCTGCCCAGCTCCAGGACGTTAACAGCCCCACGATCCAGGAAGCTAATAGCTCCACGATCACTTCCCCCAGCCCCAGCTCACTGCCTCGAGGGATTCCCAGTAACAAACAAACATGGCAGTGGCCTCAGTCCACAAACACCAGGTCCCCTGGGGAGGCAGGGGGATGCGTGGCAAGCAAGGTGGACCCTGCAGAATTCAAGGACCCAGGGGCCCTCGCCCGAGCCCTAGTCGTCCATGTGGGGCATCGCAGAATTGCACGAGACCTGCAGTTGCTGTTTCTGCAGCGCCTGTGGCTAGGCCCCACCCACCAGGCCCCGGTGGTAGAGTACCCCGTCTGTCTAGTGTGCCTCCAGCCCCGCACCCCATCTTGCCCCATTCCCAAGTACAAGACAGGGCCAAGGCTGGTGGCTTTCCCTCAACTGCTAATGCCTTGTACCCAGGGCCAGGATTCGGGGCCTCTCCGCATAGGCATCGGCTTCGGCCTCCGCTTGCCTCGGGGACAGGCCAAGGCCTTGCATTTGCTGCCAGAAAAAAGGCAGCAGGAAGCAAGACCTCAGGGAGAGGTCCTCCGGAGTCAAACTCCAGCAACCCAGGCACCAGCAGCTCAAGTCACAGGGACGCTCTCCCAAGCCGGGAGCTTCAGGTCTGCAGGCCTCCAACCACCAAAACCCAACCAGTTTTCCATGCCTCCACCTCAGGCACCAAGACAGCCCACTGCCTCCCCAAAGCCCAGGCCTTCTCCTGCCCCAAAGATGTAGGTGTCTCCAGAATCTATTCTTCGAAAGTCGCCATCTTAATTCCAGAGCAGCGCAGACCTTCTGGAACACCCCCTCCAAACCCCACCCTCCCCATCAGGTCTTCTCAGACCTTGGGAAGCCACAGAAACACCTTGAAGGGCTGGCTGGCAGGAGGCCAGGTGTGCTCTCCAGCCCTGAACCCTGGGAACCCCTTGTGGAGTCTGCTCTCCCCTGGTTGAAGAGGACCAGAGGCACCCAGGGCCCCATTCAGCCTTCAGTGTATCCAATAAAGCCTAACCCTGAGAATTTTGGGTTTGTGTCCTGCGCCCACATCGTGGAATCGATGGCTCTGGGATAAGGCCGGTCCTGGACAAGGCTGCAGGGAAAGAAAGGTCAAAGACAACAAAGTGCCATCTACCCTGTAAGGCCCTCCTCAGGTTTAATTCAGGTCTGTTGACAGATAATTGGAATCAGAGATTAGGCTACTGGGCCCATTCCTCAGGGGACAGTCAGTTGACACACAGCAGACCATTTTCCTCTTAGGGAAAGACACTGCTAGCAAGTCATCCGCAGGCGAACTCTCACGCACAGACCAGAAGGCTCCCTCAGAAGGATGAAAAGTTTCTGCACCCTGATAAGCCTGTCCGCGGATGCAGCAATCCAAATCAGACCAAATAAACCGAATTAGCAAAAGCCCATGTTTAATGGATACAGCCCCCCCCCCACCTCCCCACGCCCTGTCCCAAGAGGAGACGGGAGAGAGACCCGGAAAATCACGGGTCTTTTTTCCTGGGGACAGTTTAAATACCCCGTGGGAGTGGTCTTGAACTTCTGGGGGGAGGGGGAGGTCATCATTTGGCGGGCTTTCTGAGATAAGGTTTGGAGAGAGATAGGGAAGGGGGCTGGGGTGGAACCTCCACCATAACAGCGGGCACGGGCGAGGAGCTGGAGAGAGGGCGGAAGCACTGGCTGCTCTTCCAACGGATTCGGGTTCAATTCTCAGCACCCACATGGCAGCTCACAACTGTTAACCCCAGTTCCAGTGGGCACCTGCAAGAAGCACGCACGCAGGAGAGGAGAGCGGGGGTGGGGGGTAGGAGGGAAGGGAATAATTTTTAAAAGGGATGGGGATGAGGTACCAGGCACAGAACAACACACAAGTCACCTGTCGGGGAGCAACTGCCACCCGACTTCTCTGTTCCAGAACTGGGTGTTAACTCGCGGAGGATACTGTCAAGTAGGGAGTGATTTCTTCATACTAGGAAGCGGTGAATCTGATTTGAAGCCAGCTTTGTTTTGGAGTCCCTGCCCTCGCTGTACCCTGGGAGAAATAAATCACTTCCTCTCTGGAGTAACACACGAAGGTGCTCGCTTCTACGAGTCCGTGCAACATCTCCGGAGGTGGGGACCGTCCCAACTGATCTTCGGTAATCTCTTCCAGCCCCACGCCCCACACAAAGATGGCAGGTCGGCCGTCATTCGGGGCTGAGACCCGGATCCGATGCCAGGGTTCCGTGGCAGCGCGTCCCGCTAGTGCTGACGCGGACCCGGCGTCCTGCGCTTGCGCGGAGAGAGCCGAGGAGCGCGGCGCGTGCGCACTGCGCGCCGGCGAGCGCCAGCCGGACGGTCGCGCGAACCTGCGGTGGTTTGAGGGGTGGCGAGCCCGCGGGGCTGAGAGGGGTCCTCAGGCTTCCCGGCGACGGCGGTATCAAGTTCGGCAGCGGTCGAAGGCAGGGCGCGGCATGTCGTGGGTTCCGCGGGGCTGGCAGTGAACGCGCGTGCGGGATGGGCCGGCGCCGGGGTGTGGAGCTGTACCGGGCCCCGTTCCCGTTGTACGCGCTCCGGGTGGACCCCAAGACCGGGCTGCTCATCGCTGCGGGCGGAGGAGGAGCCGCCAAGACTGGCATAAAGAATGGCGTGGTGAGAACGCAGGGCTACTGGGAATGTGCGGTGCCCGGGGGCGATTCCGGGGTGACCGGGCGCGGGCGGGGGTGATGCAGGGCTGAGTCGTACCCCTGCGTTAGGCCCTGCCTGTTTCTAGTGGGAAACCCTGGCGTAGACGCCTGGGTGCTGGTTTCACCTTAGAAGAGTGGTTGAAGCGTCCAGCAAACAGGCTGGAAGCTGTGCGGGACTGTGAAGGCTGGGCTGCTCACCCACGCAGGACCGCGGGAGCTGGCCCAGGGCTCCTTTTCTGCCCTTTTCCAGAAAGACACAATGTCTTATGTGCCTTCAAGCAGCTCGAGCCAGGATTCCTTGCTTTCTGTAAACCGGATTTAGAAATCTAAGCCCTACGTGCTGTACTAATTGGGGAGCTCCAATAAGAAAAAAAAAGCTCTAACAACAGCGACAAACCCCCTGAGATGGATGCGGGAAGCAAAGGGATACAGCTAAGACAGGACTTAAACGTCTAAGAGTAGGGCTTGATGTGACTTCCGGGCTCACCTGAACTTTGACCACCTTGGTTCCCTCCCAGCACTTTCTGCAGCTAGAGCAAATCAATGGCTGCCTGAGCGCCTCCTTGCTGCACTCTCATGACACAGAGACTCGGGCCACTATGAACTTGGCCCTGGCTGGTGACATCCTTGCTGCAGGACAGGATGCCCGATGTCAGCTTCTACGATTTCAGGTCCACCAACAGAAGAGCAGTAAAGCAGAGAGGGCAGGTGAGGAGCTTTGGAAAAGTCACTCTAATCGTGGTCTCTAAAGAGGAGAGATTAGGTGTGGGGTCTCGGTATCGCCAAAATGCTCTCTGTACCGTCAGTACAGAAGGGCTAGTAGCAGTTAAGCCTGGGTTCTGCTTGGTTGTGGTGGTGCAATCTCCGTTCTTAGGAGTGGAGGCAAGAGGAGCTAGCCTGGGGTACATAGTAAGTCCCTGTCTTTAAGAAACAACAACCACGATGATAACAAACAAAACAAAACAAAAAACAAAAACAAAGAAGTCAGCACCTGGGAGGCAGAGGCAGGCAGTTCTCTGTGAATTTGAGGTCAGCCTGGTCTACAAAGCAAGTTCCAGGATAGCCAGGGTTGTTACAAAGAGAGACCCTGGGTTGAAAAACAAAACAAGTCTGGACCCTGGAAAATTGTTTGTGTTGCAGGTTCTAAGGAACAGGGACCTCGACAACGGAAGGGGGCAGCTCCATCGGAGAAGAAATCTGGAGCGGAAGTTCACCCTGAAGGGGTTGAACTCAAAGTAAAGAATTTGGAGGCAGTGCAGACAGACTTTAGCACTGAGCCACTGCAGAAAGTTGTGTGCTTCAACCATGATAATACCCTGCTTGCCACTGGAGGGGCTGATGGCCATGTTCGTGTCTGGAAGGTATGCTTTTCCGGGGCCAAGGGCGAGGGATGTCAGTTGCAATAGCACCAAAACTATGAGACTCTGAATATGCATTCTGGAAACTTGTGAGTGGCCATTAGAGTAAGAGGGATGGGGTTGGTAGTTTTCTTGCTGTGTCTGGTCTGAATCGTGATACTGGCTTGCCTGTAGGTACCTAGTCTGGAGAAAGTTCTGGATTTCAAAGCACATGAAGGGGAGATTGGAGATTTGGCTTTGGGTCCCGATGGAAAGGTGAGGAGGTGGGGGTGTGGGATACCGGTGCAGAAAAGGGGGGCTCTGGTGCTGCTTGCCTAGTAAGTAAGTGTCCTAACTGTCCATCTTTGGAATTTTTATCCCCGCCCAGTTGGTTACTGTAGGCTGGGACTTGAAGGCCTCTGTGTGGCAGAAGGACCAACTAGTGACGCAGCTCCAGTGGCAGGAGGATGGGTCCACCCCTTGTAGCACACCATACCGCTACCAGTCCTGCAGGTGTGAGGGTCACAGAGGGCGGCTGCAGTGGGCAAGGGGAAGAGACTGTCGCCGTGCTGGGGGTGTGACCAGGGCACAGGAAGGCACAAACCTTTCGCCTGCTTTCCAGGTTTGGGAAGGTTCCAGATCAGCCTGGAGGGCTGCGACTCTTCACAGTGCAGATCCCCCACAAGCGCCTGCGTCAGCCCCCACCCTGCTACCTCACAGCCTGGGACAGTTCCACCTTCTTGCCGCTTCGGACCAGGCCCTGTGGCCATGAAGTCATCTCCTGCCTCAGCGTCAGGTGTGAGAAGTTGCTGCTTAGCTGGAAAGGAGGGCACTTGAGGGAGCTCGGGAGTGCGTCCTGACGCAGCCTCTTGGGGGCCACTGTGGGGTGAGAGGGCTTCTGCACCAGCTCCCAGAACAACGAACGCTCTGTTGTACGTTGCAGCGAATCGGGTACCTTCCTAGGCCTAGGCACGGTCACTGGCTCTGTCGCCATCTACATCGCCTTCTCTCTCCAGGTAACGGGTCGAGGTTGGCACGAACCGTACGGGAGGGCTGCAGGCTTACTCTTCCCTGAGTGCAGGGAGGAGGCTGGCCCAGTCCTCGGGGAGGCCTGCCCGGGGCTGTGGAGCACGCTTTCCAACGAGGCTTCTTCCCGTTTTCTGCTTCTCCAGCGCCTCTACTATGTGAAGGAGGCCCATGGCATTGTGGTGACGGATGTAGCCTTTCTACCTGAGAAGGGCTGTGGCCCCGAGCTCCTTGGGCCCCATGAAACTGCCCTTTTCTCTGTGGCTGTGGATAGCCGTTGTCAGTTGCACCTGCTGCCCTCCCGGCGTGAGTCACTGTTGCATTGTGTGTTGGGTACCACTTCATCCTTAGCCAGAGTGAAAAGTGACCCCTGGGAAGTGGACTGTTTGCATCCGCTCGCCCGCCCCTCCTTGAGTGAAGGGGGTTGGTTAAGGGTTCTGGTCTTGAAGCTCTGAGCCTCCTTGGCTCACTCCCGTCTTCCCTTGTCACACCCTCAGGGAGTGTTCCAGTATGGCTACTGCTGCTGCTGTGTGTCGGCCTTATTATTGTGACCATCCTGCTGCTCCAGAGTGCCTTTCCAGGGTTTCTTTAGCCTCCCTGACCAATGGGAATCCGGCTTGGACACTGCCACCTCCCAGAGCAGAATCATTGAGGTCCACAGCTGAGGCTGCCCACAACGAGACTGATGGGTACTGCGTGTCCCTCAGCCAAAGCTTGCCTGTGGCCCCACATCACTGTGGATCTTGGGGGCCCTACATTCATCACCTGTGGATCCATTTAGGACAGTGTAGTCTGAAGCCCAGGCACACTACCTGCCTCGTTCCCTCTGCCTCCCAGGGCTCCAGAGTTGAGCTCTTCCTTCTCTAGAAATATGTGAAGATGCCCAAGAGCCTGGAGGCATTGCCATCCTTCTTACAGAAACTGTGTCCCCTCCTCCCCTTATGGCTATTATCGAGGTCCTTGACTTTTGTTGAGACAAAGTCTGGACTGGCACTTGCTGTTAGGGCAGGAAGAGGTAAAGGAAGACTCAGGTAGCAGTGGTCTGTGGGCTTAGTGGGTAGCACCAAGCCTAAGGCCACATGTACGTAAGCTCCTGGATGGTCTGCTCGGGCCTGAGGAAGGGGAAAGTGACCCTTGGCTCGTTAGGTGGGAAGAGAAGATATTTAATAAACAAAGAAAGATTGAACCGAGACCCCCAACAGCTCTCTTGTCAGCTCTTTCCATCTTCAGAAGCGAGTGCCCCAAGGGCAGGCAACTCCGTGGAGTGCTGGAAGATGGCTTGGGCATACTGATGGAGGACACGGTTCATGTAGCAGTGCTGCTGGGGCAGTAGTCCTTCCAGGAAGCCAATGTGGCCCCCCCGAGCTGTGATGAGCAGTGCGACATAGGGAGACTTCTGAGCGGCCTGCAGAGGCAAGGCTGGGAGGGAGTCAGGAGGAGGTCAGGAAGCTGCCCGGCAATGAGAACCCTGGCTTACACCTCAGGCACACCCCACATCTGTGGCTCACTGGCCTGGGGGTCAAGGCTCCATTGTTGAAGCCACTCACCATGGACTGGGGAGAAGGGATCGTCTGCTGCATTGAGGCAAAGGACGGGGGTATGGATGGCATCTACCTTGGTTCTTGGGCTTGAGGCCTGGTAGTAGGCCGCACAGTCTTTATACCCAAAAGCCACAGATGTGTAGCGCTCATCCAGCTGGCGGATTGTGCGGGCCTGTGTGGTGGAGGTACTGCAGCTGTGATGTCATAAAATAGGAGACAACAGGAGACCAGCACTGGTTGAGGGCATAGTTGAGAAATACCTTTATCGCGAAGTCGACATCCAACACCTTTTCAATCGTCTTTCTGTTTCTGGAAGAGAACATATCAGGGTTTGTCTGGACTCCTTCCTGCTTCTAACTCAGAGTTCACAGCTTCTGTTTTCTTACTTCATCAAGAAAGCCCCATGTGGGCCTGAGCCTTCAAGCACTAGCAGAGCTTGGTGTGCACTCTGTCCTACCTGGCCACGAGCCGGCAGAGTCCAGCAGTGAGGGGCTGATTGAAGAGCAGTGAGTTGAGTGGGGTCTCCAAAGAGTCAACGGTCTCAAAGGAATCCCAGCATGCAGACATTGTCAGGCCTGCTACCAGTCCTCCAGCCTTCCCTGTCCGTGCCAGGTAGTTGAGCACCAGTATCCTGTAAGATTGGATGAAAAGGCCATGGAATTGGGGCCTGAGAAGAGAAGGAAGAGACAAGATGGACAGTGGGCCTTTGGAGTAAACCCAGGCAACTATTACCCTCCAAAAGAGATGCCCACAGCCAGCAGTGGGGCCTGGGAGTAGCGGTGCTTTATGTGCTTCACAGCTGTCTCCAGATCCTCGGTGTTGCTGGCACAGTAAGCCCTGTGAGTCTGGGGCAAATGGGCCATTGGCTAGGGAGGGAGGCCCTTACCAGAAGGCAACCGAATGGAAAGGCTCGGAGGTGGTGCGGAAGGGTAGGGAAGTCGGCAGGGCCCTGGGGCCAGTGAGCTCTACCAGGAGCAGGCGCGGGGCCACCACGAGGAAGCAGGGTACTCACCAGCAGTTCTTCCCCTCGGCAGCCACGGTTATTAAACACAACAGCCCTGGGGCAACACAGGTATGTGAGGCAAAACCCCCAAGAAGACCCGCCCCTTTGGTAGTTGTCAGGCCTCTACCAAAGTACCTAGATCCACTTTTCCCTTCCCAAGTTCTGTGCCCCATCCTTACCTATAGCCATCTTTCAAAGCTTGGTTAACTAGGTGTAAGATGTATGACTCCTGGCTACTGCCGCTGATGCCTGGAAGCAACAGTACTATGGGCTGGGTGGTAGGGTCCGGGTAGTGACTGCTCTTAGGCTGCTCAGCCCAGTCTAGAAGGAATTGGCCTCCATCTGGGGTCTGGAGGACTTCACTGGCGTTTAAGAGAGATGGGTATACAAAGACACCATCAGGAATTGGACTTCAAAGGTGTACTGGCTGACTCACCCCAAGCTCTCAGTTTGTCATGGGCATTTGAAGGCATGCTTTATACAAAGCAATAATGCTGGCCATGTAGAATGGATAGATAAGCTATTAAGCTTGTGTAAGTGCCCAGTCTCGTGCTCAACACAGAGGGCACAGATGGCCTTCATTTAAAGAGTGGATCAGTCTCCCCTAGGAACCGTGTGCTGACCGTCCTTACCTCTGGTAACAGACTTCAGGCTGAGACTGCAGGAGGACTCGAAAGATGGTTTGTAGCCGTCCCTCAAAACACCACAGTGTGGGGTAGAAAGTCTCCACAGTGACTGGACAGTGTTGCTCCAGGAAGGCCAGAAACTGGGGCCCAGCCACCAGACGAGGCCTCTGTAACCACATAACACAATTCGCCTCTTTTTTTTTGGTTCCAGACACTGGAGGGTGAGTGAGCTCTCCCCTGAAGTCCAGCCTTAAGGACAGTGCTTTGACACAGCAAAGGACCCAGCAAAATTGAGACTAGAATGGCTGGGCCTCCTTAAATAATAACAGTCAGCTAGTGCTCCCCAAGTAACTCCAGGCCTAACGTGCCACCTCCAGAAGTGACCCAGAAGGGGGAACCCTTGCAGTTGGCTGGGTACTGACTTCCTCAGCCTGTCCCCTCAATCCATTTGTGGGAGAGCAGATACTATAAACTACTCAGTTGATCCCCTACAGTAAGGGTGTGGTCCTCTCATTGGTTAGTTGGAATTTGGGTCTTTTTTTAGGATTTGATTTTATTTTAATTGTGTGCCTCTGTTTGTGGGTATGTGTACACAGGTGCAGATCTTGCCTGTGGAGTCCAGAAGGGGGTGTCAGATCCTCTGGAGCTGGAGTTGCAGGCAGTTCAGAGTGCCATAACACGGATGCTGGAAAACAAACTGATCTGCAGGGGCAGTACATGCTCTTCAGGGCTGAGACATCTCCAGCCCAGGGGGGTTGGTTTTTTGAGACAAAGTTGTACTATGCCCAGGCTGGCCTTGAACTCATCAAAATCTTCCTGCCTCTGTCTTGGGTTGGGATTCTTGACCAGGCCAAGAAATGTCAGCACCTGTGGCCTTCACATTGCAACTGAATTGTCCAAACGCAGCTTCCTGAAGATTGCTCTGCTCAGTCTGGCTCTTCCTGTGCCCCACTGTCTGTATACTTGTGCCTGTCCTAATGTGTGTGCTCAGTGCTGAAAGGCTCTTTTACAAGGGCACCTCATACTCTCTTGTAGAGCCCCAGTTCTTAGGGTAACATGAACAAATATTTCCTTTCTTCATGCCAACTGGGGGAAAGGGAACAGAGATGGGATAATGGGAGCTAATGAGGTCAGTGGGAACGAAGCCCTGACTCTGCCTCTTTGCTTGGCTCTGCATAGCCATGAAGTAAAGGAGAGGGCGGGCCTAGCCTCATAGACTTCAGGAGGGTGTGCTGAACAAAACCAGGACTCCAGCTTAAGACTGAAATCGAAGGTTGGCCCTATGTTCAATCTCCAGCATCGGGGAAGTAATTTTTTAAATCATAAATGGCATTTCTAAGTAACTTTAATCAGATCCTGTTTTATCTACAGTCCTGATACCGTAAAGGGGCTAGGCAGATGATACACTAAAGAGGCCCAGCTGATACCATAACTTGACCCTGGTCCTTAACCCTGGAAATAACAAAAATGAAATCACTGCTATAAAGCCAACTAATCCCAACCTTATTCGATAAGATAGAAGTAAAGAAGTTATAACTCTTATAGGTTAATTGGTCTGCCCAAAGATAGAGCAAACAAGGACAAAGCAGAATTAACAGTTATGACATCAATAATAATAACTTGTAGGTAAAATTGTTGAATACTCATTTCATTCCAGGTATTGTACTAATAAGCATTTTATGTGATTTTTAAAACGTTTATTTTTTACTATTTATATTTTAGACTTATTTAACATGTGTGAGTGTTTGCCAACGTGCACTACCTATATGCCAGGTGCCCCTGGAAGCCAGAGAGGGTTACGGGCAGTTGTGAACTGGAAGTGCTGTTAGGGACGAGGACCGAACCTGGGTGCCCTTAACCACTGAAACACCCTTTTACTCCTAACGTACTTCCATTTGCCAGGGGCCACAACGGTTCTTTTTTCTTTTTCTTCTTTTTTTTTTTCTGTGTTGCCTGTTGCTCAAGATGGCTGAAAACTCTTAGGCTCAAGTGATCTTCCTGTCTCAGCCTTCCCAGTAGCCAGGAATAAGCGTTTAATTCCTATAGATCTTTCTAAAGAAGCTGAATCAATAGGTTTCTTATTAGACTCTTACCTAAATAGATTTTAATGAGATCAAAAACGTTAGCTTTCATGGATATGTAGATTGTGTATTTTACCTACGTCTCGGTTCAAAGAAATCTCCAAATTGATAAAAGAAAAAAAAAAAACCTGTTAAGACTTCCTCAGCATGGTACACACAAAGAGTCTAGAACTTAAAACGGCTGAGTGTGCAGGGGTAGAATTATCCATCTGCCCTAAGCTTGGCAAGAACCCCAGCCAGTCCTCAAGGGAAATCAGGCCCCGCTAAGTTGGTGAACTGGTGCCACACACACACAGGCATCCGTCCTATTATTCTGTGCAGCTAGCGAACATAATCTGCATATTTTAGTTAGGCCACCTAAAAAAGGAAAGCAGAAAACGCAATCTCTGACACTTGAGGATACCCTCCACTCCACCTTTATCCAAAGGTTAGTCAACAGTCTGGGGGCGCACCCTTCCTGTACTTAAAAACCCACCTAGCAGAGGAATCTAAAGAGGCAGAACCGGCTCTCCAGTAGGTCAAAAGAGAGAACCAACTATCCGCGCTTTCAGAAAGGACTGGAGACTACCCCCATACACTAGGTACCCAAGCACGCCGGTCAGAGCTCAGCCCTCACCCACCTGGGGCACACATGCCCAGTAGTAACCCAAGTAGAGAGCAACGCCGAGAGCCAAGAGCAGAGAGACGGTGTCTGACCAGGTGCCGTTCTGCGGGCTCAGGGACGAACTCAGCATCTTGGTTACGAAGGGGTATTCCATTTCCCAGGCTCCCGGCCGGCTCTAGCTCCTGAACTTTGACTCTTCCGCTTGCGGGCTGTCGTGGGCCCGCCTCTTGCACGCCATTGGCAGGCTTCTGCAGTTGGCCCCGCCCACCGCCGGTCCCGAGGCGAAGGGCGGCGTTTGGCAAATACAAGCGGTACTAACTCGGTCTCCCACGCGCCTCCGCTCCTGCTTCCCCTTGGTGGTGAAAAGCGGGGTCCCCCAGGGCAAGCAGCGCCCCCGCAGCTGCCGTCTTGGTGAGTGCCATCTCTGGACGGCGAGGGCTGAATCGGGCAGCCTGGGAAGGTTCTACAGCCGCTCCTGTGAGAATATTCTGTCCAGTCACAGGGCGCAGCCATTCACCACCGTGACCCTCACACACTGGGCACAAGCACTGCCCGACAAGTTGTTACATACTCAGGTTTCAGCGGCTCAGTGGTGATATTCTACTCCTCGTCTCTTATGATCCCCGCTAACAGAAAGGTTGCAACAGATGATTTGCTCATCAACTCTATTCCCGGCGTTGGAGCCTGTCTGTTTTCATTAGTGTGTTTGAATAGGGACTGCGGTGGAACCTTGGCTTCCCACTGTAGACTGGAATCATCCGCGAGTTGTACCATCCTGGTCTAGGGATATAGATCAGTGTATGCAATGCAAAATCTGTCCATGAGATTTGAATGTTGAACTTTTTTTCCTTTTTTTTAATCGAGACAGTTTCTCTGTGGCTTTGGAACCTCTTCTGGAACTCACTCTGTAGACCAGGCTGGTCTGGAACTCACAGAGATCCGTCTGCCTCTGCCTCCCGGGTGCTGGGATTAAAGGCGTGCGCCCGGCAAATGTTGAACTCTTAGGACAGTTGAACTCTTAGGAAACGGTACTAGAAAAAGGGAATGCCCCCCTGCTGCTGTGTGGGAGCAGGTTAGAATGATGCCCAGCTTGCAATGGGGAAAGGCAGAAAACGAGTGGGAGTTTCCCAGGCAGGTGGGAGGCAAGAGTGCCTGCTCCAGGATAAGTGAAAACCTGGAGCCAAAAGAAAGGCGTGGCTGAGCGTGTGGGTGATCCAGGAGCAGGCGCTGAGCTTCCCCAGGGCGCAGGAAGAGAGAGAGGTCAGAAAGATATGCTTTAGAAGAAACCCTTGGGCTACTTAGAAAAGGAGGGGAATAATGACCGAAGCAAAGGTGCCAACTGGACACTGTTAAGAGCACTCTGAACACTGGGCACCAGCAGGGAGAAGAATGAAGATCTTCAGGGTAGAAGGCAGAGTTGGCAGACTCTTCGGTGTGGTGATGAGGCAGAGGAGGAATAGGAATGGCTCTCAGGTTCCTCACTGCACAGAGTCAATCCCCGGGGTGGGGAGACCAGAGGAGGGAAAGGTTAGAAGAGGAAGACAATGCATTCAGATACAGAGACACTGGGTAGAATGCTGGTACTTTTTTCTCAGACTCTTAACATTTCCCCTGAAACCCAGAGCCCATTCTCTCAAGCAGCCTCGATGCTCCAGAGCTCTCCCAAATTATTGAATCTGGTTAATCCTAGCCCTGCCCCTGCCTGTCTTTCCCTCAGGGTTAGGCTATGGTTATGCCTGCCCTTTGCTCCTGTCTCCCTTCCAAAGGACAATGGTGCTTCTCCCCCCTTGTCTCCAAGAACTGAAGACCATTAAACTTTTCTTTAAAAACATTTGGCCCCTTCAGTGTCAGTACCCAGCCACAAAACCCAGACCCAGGCACAAGTCAGTAGGATGTTTGATTCCTGAGGTCTGGACCTTGTAGACTACAATTAGAGATCTTGGAGTCATTGCCATTTAGTTGGGGTGGGTGGCTTTTTGTTCTTTTTTATTTTGCTTTTGAGACAGGGTCTCACTGTGCATCCCTGAGTGGCCCAGTAACTGCTATGTAGACCAGGCTGGCCTTGAACTTGAAGCGATTCTCCTGTCTCTGCCTAAATGCTGGGGTTACAAGTATAAGCCATCCTACTTGGCTTGTTAACCTTTAGGTGATGAGTGTATTTGTTGTTGAGTTTTAAAAAGTACTGCAATGGATGTTCTAATAGAAATGTGTTCTCCTAGTCTGGACACAAGATTCAAGATGTCATCAGTGTGGGTCCCTTGGTGATCTGTGTGTGTATTTCCCATTGCTTCTGAGGGTTGGTTGGTTCTGATCTCTGTGTCTATCTTCACATGGTGATCCCATTAATAAAATACTACTGACTGGAAAATTTTTGAAGATTTATCTTTTTCTCTGTGTTTGTACATGTGTGTTCGGGGGCCGTGTGTGTGAGTACAGCTCCCCAGGACATTAAAGGAGGGCATTAGGTCCCCTGGAGCTGGAATTGCAGGTGGTGGGGAGACACCTGACATGAGTGCTGGGAACCAAACCTGGATCTTCTGCAAGAGCACACGATGCTCAATCAACTGGTTACCCCATTTTCTCCAGCCCTACACTGGACAAGTGATAAGCAATAAAATCTGTCGCTCACAGTTTTGAAGTGTGAAACGTCCAAGATCAGATACTAATGATATTGTTCTTTTGCTTCAAAGGGTAGGATAAAGCTGGAAGGAGGTCCTGCGAGGGGAACCATGGCAGATTCCATGGCATTCAAGGGTGGCCTAGGAGGGGGACAAATACGCCAGGCAGACAGAGCTTGATAAGTTTTATTAGAAAGGGGAGGTGTTGGCATTTCGGTCAGATGGGAATGGAACAGGAGTGGGTCAGGTATTCTGGCACTCAGAAGTCACAGAATACTCAGTGTTACACAGCTCAGGTGGAAAGGTATCCTGGAGCTTGGGAGCCAAGGACTACCACAGGTTGTAGTAAGTTTAGCCCCTTACAGCCTTGCCTCAGGGAAAGGCTTCCCCAGTGTATTGGCTCTGCTCAGGCAGGACAGGGTCTTCCAGCTGGGGATGTTTGCCTAATGTAGCAGTTTTGCTCGGCAGGAGGTTTTTCGGGGGAAGTTGCTACAGTTCAGCTCTGCTCCCGGAGAGCGAGTATCAGAGAGTGGAGTGTAACAACTCCACTCTGCCAAGGGAAGGTTTCCCGGGCAAGTGTTACAGCCCTGCTCGCTCTGCTCTGCCCAGGGTCGCCGTTGCAAAAGATCTTCACCCAAAGCTCATCCAAGGGATTTATTGGGAAGGAAGAATCCAGGAGAGTGGCTGCCCTCTGCCAGAGTGACAGAGGATAGTGAGAACAGCCACAAGCTGAACAGAACACACAGAACAGACATTTATATAGGGCTTCCAGGATGGGGATTGGTCAGACTTTAGTGCTGAGCTCAGATTGGCTAGAGCTCTGCTCAGGAATTGGTTAGTTTTCTGCACAGGATTAGGGTCAGATTTGGCTCTGGTTTCAAAGCCAAAGTGTGTTTCTTTCTCTGGTCCTTTTTAGCCTTTTGGCTCTAGTTTTAGGACCAGGGTGCATTTCTTTCACTGATTCTGATTCCAGGGACAAAGTGTGTTCCTTTGGCACTGGTTTCAGGGTCAGGGTACATTTCTTTGGTTCTGGTTGCAGGACCAAAGTGTGTTTCTTTGGCTCTGCTCAAGGTGTGTTTCTTTGACTGGCCCCTTTTCCCAACAGGAGGGGGAGAGAAGGAAAGAGAAAAGAGGTAAAGAGACACTGAGGTGTCACACCTGTTTGCACAGCCTGCATCGGAGAATGTAGCGAGGTGGTCGGGATAGATGACACAGAGACCGGTCGGTTGCTTTAAGAAAAACTTTATGCTTCCCAACTCAGCTTAGGAGGAGAGCTCCCCAAGAAAAAAAAACGCTTCCCTTTTTAAGGACTTCTGCCATCCATCTACATACAATTCTCCAAAAACTCTCCCAGACTTCTCACCCTCTTGGCTGGTGGTTTAATCTCCGCCCCAGAATCGGGGGAGAAACAGCAGGGGGAACAGGAAGAAGCATCTAGCTGTAGGGGGTGTCAAAGTCATGGTGTTTCAGTGAGTGAGCCCTTATCTGAGCCCTATCAAGAGCTTTATAGCACTGAATTGTTTTCAGTAAACATTATCTCACAGCTGCCTGCTCCCAGGCCGAAGGGGAAGTGGGTCTCTGTTCAAGGTCTGGTGTCCCCACACTGAGGGAGGACAGAAGAGAAGAGGGAGACAGGAGCAGAAAGAAGGAGAGTGAGAACAGAGGAGCCAGGAAGAGAGGAAAGAGCAGAAAGAGAAAGTAAGTGGACTGGGATCTGTCTTTTAAGGGGTCCTTTGCACCTGCGTGCAGACTAGTTAGTACTCATGGAACCCTGGGCTGACCAGGGTGCTGCCTGAGTGCATTCTGCCAAGTGACAGGGGCGGGCCAGCATAATGCCTGAATCCTTATAAATAGGGCTTAGTAAAAAAAAAAACAAAACAGGGCTTAGTGTCGGTCATGATGTGTTCTTCATTAAACGATGCCGTTCACGTGTCCTTACGTGGTGGAAAGAACAGGAGGGCAAGAGTACAAAGGGCACGTATGAGCTGCAGCTTCTCCCATAAGGCATTGTTCCACGTGCAGGGCAGAGCCTTGACTTAACCCTGTCTCAAGAGCCCCTTCACACCACAGCAGAGGGTGAGCCCAAGATGTTAATTTTGGGAGACACTTCAGGCCTCAGCAGTGTTATTCCTGGTGTGTTCAGAGTTCCTCTTTAGCTATGGACACCATGTAAGCATTTCGACAGATCTGATGATGGATTCTGGCACTCAGGAGTCAAAGAATACTGAGTGTTACAGCTTGGATGGAAAGGAATTCTGGCAGTCGGAAGCCAAGGAATAGCACCGGTCACGGTAAGCATAGCAGCTTACAGCCCTGCCTCAGGGAAAGGCTTCCCCAGTGCATCAGCTCTGCTCGGGCAGGGGAGGGTTTCCCAGGTGAACTCGTTACAGTATGACTCCAGTCCCCTGAAGAGCAGTGTTTGCTTGCTTCTCCAGGGAAGGTTTCCCCATCAAAAAGTGCTACAGCCCTGCTCTGCTCCACTCTGCCCAGGGTCCCAGGGTCATCTCTGCTCTGAGGAAGGAAGGTCTCACTCAAACCTCACTCAAGAATTCTATCGGGAAGGAAGAATCCAGGAGAGTGACTGCCTTCTGCCAGAATGGCAGAGGACAGCTGGGCAGCCAGAACAGCCAGAAACTAAACAGGCACAGGGTTTATATAGAGCTTCTTAGGGGGCGGAGTTTTTCCAGGGAGATTTCCAGGGTGGGGACTGGTCAGATTTCAATCCCTGAGCTCAGAATGGCTAGATATCCTGTTCAGTGATTGGTTGGTTTTCTGCACGGTTTAGGGTTGTATTTGGCTCTTGTTTCAGGGTCAAAATGTATTTCCTTTTTTTTGTTTGTTTGTTTTTGTTTTTCAAGACAGGGTTTCTCTGTGGCTTTGGAGGCTGTCCTGGAACTAACTCTTGTAGACCAGGCTGGTCTCGAACTCACAGAGATCTGCCTGCCTCTGCCTCTCAAGTGCTGGGATTAAAGGCGTGCACCACTACCACCCGACCAAAGTGTGTTTCCTTCACTGGTCCTTTTTAGCCTTTTGGCTCTCATTTTAGGGCCTGGTGCAATTCTTTCTTTCACTGGCTCTGATTCCAGGACCAAAGTGTGTTTCTTTGGCTCTGTCAGGGTGTGTTTCTTTGGCTCTGTCAGGGTGTGTTTCTTTGGCTGGCCCTTTTCCCCTACACACCATTCATATGGAATTATATACTCCAGTCTGACTTCATCTAAACTAATCTCATCTGCCATTTAGTTACCCTGTTTCCAGTATGATGGAACCCGGAAGTTCTGGAGGTCCGCATTTGGAAAACACAAGTGAACCCCTGACAGACGACGATGGAAGTTATGCCAACTGATGACCACATGAGCAAACAGAGAGTGAGGAAGGAATCCCAAAGAACACCGGTGCATGCTGAGAACTGAGACCAACTAACTGACCGGACAGGGAGGAGTAGCGTGGTGGAGGCGGTGGACAGGGTTCCAGGCCACCCATGCCCAGCAGCACCCCCCACAGGCAGGGTAGTCTGGGTGGCTTGTGGCTGTGAGGGCTACGGACTGGAGGTTCTGATGAACCCGGAGGAGCTGAAGATTCTGAGGCATGAGATTATACAAAAAACTAAGTTCCTGGGTCAGTGGATGAGACGTAGCCCCGAGCTGGGGTGGAAGGACTGGCCACAGGGGTAAAAGTAGGTGACACCCCATTTTGACCTATAAGCTGTGGCCGTAGAGCTCCGACTCCTGTGTTGGCAAACTGCTGTGCCAGCTGCAGAGGTTCCTCCTGACACCCAGCCCCATCGGCCTCTCCCCTCGGGCATGCTCACGGTGCTCGCCTTCCCTGGAACCTGAGCTTTAACAACTCGAGAAGAGCTTCTGCAGATGCCTCGAGACAACCCGGCAGTCACACTCCGAGACAACTGACCGTGAGTTGGCCACACCGCTCTTCCCACCGAAGGCCGCAATCGCACATACTAACAGCAAGTCATGTTCTATTGGTCGCAAACAGGTTTCTCAGATAAAGCCTGTGTTGCCACAGCGTAATCACAGTCAAAGATATTTTAAATGAACACCAGCCTCATATTTGTCCAGTTGTGTCTATTTCTGTCACATAGAGGCCTCGCCTCGCCACTATTTCTCCGTGTGTAACACACCAGTCTCAATATTCAGTGACTGCCTTATACACAAACCAGACTCACCACTCTGACTCCGGCTCTTGAATACACGCCTCGTATACATGCCTCACCAGCCGCCCACACAAACACCCTCACAAATCCTCTCCGGTGCCTCACCAGTCTGTCACACTCAAAAACGCAAACCAGTCTGCCTCCATCTGGGTCCTAGTGACACGCACCGAGGACCCGCATGGAACAAGGCCAGGCGGAGGCGCTGCAAGACAGGTCTGGGCAGGGCGGGGCGGTGGCTCTCCCGTGGCTGTCGCTCGCTCCGGACTCTGCCCGGGCCTGGGCGGCGGCTGCAGGCTGGAGGGCGACGTGGAAAGGCCACGTGGAGCCGCCCGGGGGAGGGCCAGCTGCGGGCAGCCAGTCGAGGGCGGCGCGGTGCCTATAGCGCGCACGAAGCCGGAGCCCCAGTCGCGTGCAGCGCCACCGCAGCAGGTGGGTCGGACTCGGGGAGGGGCTGGGGCTCAGCGAGCGGTGGGGATACCGGGCTCCTTGGGGATGTGGGTGGAGACCTGCCAGCGGTCAGGATGCCTCAGGATGCCGAGAGCGCAGTCCTCCGCATCCCCTGTGGCTTGGACTCGGCTGGGGGAGCGGAATGGGGGGCGCTCTGGCCTCCTATTGCCGCTGGAAGAGGTCATCCCTGAGAGCAGATAGGGGAAGGGTGCACAGCGCTCCCCGAGGCCCCTGGGTTTGATGACAGGTCTAACAGCCCTAGCCGGTAGGATTTCGAGGAGCTAGCTAGGGTTCCTCATTCAGTAGATGGAGATGATTGGAAGGACGCTCGCTGCCGATCGTCATCCAATCGTAGGTGGCTGAGCTCTAGCTCAGGTGAGTACCCCTCTGGCTGCATAGCTGCAGTCATTTAGGACTCCCCTCCCTAGATCCGGACACTAGGGGGCAAAAATCCAGGAAGATGGCTATATTCACATAACTTCTCCACGGTCAGAGTTGTTCAGAAATGACATGGGTGCCCTTCATGGTACCAGCTCTTGTCCTGAGAAGGTTCAAGAGAGAGATTATGGCTATTTGACAGGGCTACTGTCAAAGAAATGTATCCAACAGATGGGAAGCCATATGAGCTAAGTCTCCAAAGACCCCCCCCCCACATTGTGGAGCATCTGTTGGCCCTAGCTTAAACCTCCCGAAGTCCCTATGAAACACCCTCATCTTAATAATAGAGACCCCAGGGCTAAGAGAGGTTAAGACACCAGCCTGGACCACATAACAGTGCAGAGGCAAGATATGACCAAAGGTCCAACCTCAAGGCCAAAGGTCTCCTGTGAACTAGAGCAAAGTCCTAAAGAAATTGGAGGCAGAAGATTAGTGTGTGTGTGTGTGTGTGTGTGTGTGTGTGTGTGTGTGTGTGTGTGTGACTTGAGTAACTTCACTGAATTATAGCTCAACTGTTAACTAGCAGTTTCGGCGACTTTCAAGTGTTTGTTAAGGTAGTTCAATTTATGCATGATATAATTCTAGGAAATGGCTAGGATCATTTTTTATTTTACAAGCAGTTGATCAATGACCACTCTATTTCTGTTACTTACAAAAGCTCTCACAAGGGCTTAAAACTGTTGAGTACGAACAAGTCGTCTTACGTCAGCCTCGGTACACCTCGCATGAGTCTCGTAAACAACGGCTGGAAGCATCAGCAGAACATTAGACTCAAAGTCCACACGTGGTGCTTTTCGCTTCTGAGGTAGGCTGTAACTGAATGCTAAGGCTATCAAGAGGGTCCAGGCTGAAGGTGGAACAGGTTTGGACGAAGACTAAAACAGGAGAAAATCCAGCATGCCGTTGCTTGAAGCTGTCATGGGTCACTGGAGGATGAGGTAGAGATGACGTGACATTGGCCGCCCAAGTAAGGACTGCACTGTGAGAAAAACAAGGAGCCATTGAAGGTCTTGGGGTTGGAGCTGCCAGGTGTGGTGGTGCACACCAGTAACCCTAGCGCTTGGATCAGGAGTTCAAGGTTACCCTCGGCTACATGATGAGTTGTGGGCCAGCCTGGGCTACTTTCATGAGACACTGTGGGATTTTTTAAATTCATTGGTTATTTGAAACAGGGTCTTTCTGTAGCCTTAGATGTTCTGGAACTCCCTTTTCAGGCCAGACTGGCCTGGAACTCACAGAGTCCTCCCGCCTCTCAAGTATTGGGATTAAACGTGTGTGCCAGCACCCTGGCCTTTACGGTTTTTGTGTGAGTGGGTGTTTGGCCTGCATGTATGTTTGTGTGCCTCTTGTGTGCAGTGCCCTCAGAGGATAGAGGAGGACAGAGGAGGACAGAGGAGGACATAGGCCCTCTGGAGCTGGATTTCAGAGAGTTGTTAGTTAATATAGGGTGCTGAGAACGAGCCAGTGCTCTTAACAGCTGAGCCATCTTTCCAGCCCCTGTTGTTTTTGTTTGTTTGTTTTTAAAAAGGTTTTGAATGGACCAGCAAAATGGGCTGAAGTACTTGCAAGCAAGCCTGAGGACCCAAGTTCAAACCCCATGTACCACAAGGTGGCAGGAGAGAGCCAGTTCCCAAGAGTTGCCCTCTGACTTCCACAGGTGCAGCTGGCACACGCTGGCCTACACTCATGCACGCATATACACAGTAATAAAATAAACAGTAAAATGTCTCGGGAGCAATGGCGCTCTAGTAAAGGGAGACGTATCTGATGTGGGTGTAAAGACAGTACCACAGACTGGGACATCAGTAAGAGGCTGACTGTGTGACAGAAGGAATTCACTATCCTCTTACTGTTTTCCGCAATCCCATGAAAGTGGGCCTTGTTTCTGTCCACTACACACACTAAATAGTTACAAATGGGAGGGACTCACAGGTCAGAGAAGAGGACGGTGACACTGATGTACATAGGGAAGGCTCAGAATCTGCCCATGACTTATAGAGCACGGCACAAAGGCGGTTGAGACTTTCAAGACAGCTACAGAAGAGCAGCAGACAGCAAGGCCTGCGGGGCTAAGTAGGCCCCACACCTAGGAAGAGCTAGAAAGTCAGCGCTTACAGGGCTGGTGTTTGGTTTATTAGGATTACTTAACAAGCCACTCAGAATGGAAGTGGTTAGGGTTTGAAGACAGAGGAGAGCCCCTGGGTACTTCAGAATCCCTCCAGGCCTTCAGAAGGGCTCCATACACGGCAGGTGCTTGCAAATGGTCTCAGGCTTCCCAGCAAAAGGCACGCTGCACCCTGCCGTACAGCTCTGGTCAGGAGCAGCTCCAGCGCTCACCTTGTTCCTAGGCAGACTAGATTACACACTGATGCTTCAGTCCTGACTAGGCTATGGGAATCCCCCATAGGTTAAGAAGCAGTCTGTAAGAGCCAGCTATGGGAGCACATGCCTGTAAGCAGCACTCGGCAGGAGGCCACCTAGGGAGACCCTGTTTCATAAAAACAACCAGAGCTAGGTGTGGTGGTACATGACTATAATCTCTGTCCTTGGGAGGCTGGCCTCGAACTCATGACTGTCATAACTCAGCCTCTCAGGGAGCTGGGATTATAGGTATGTGCCACTCACTTCTGTTCATTGTTTAAATGTGTATCTTTTCCTGATTATGTAATTTTGCAAGGCTTAAGGAGGAAAATAAGCAGTTTGATCGTACACCTTCAACTTACTGATAAGAGAGCACCTCGTTTCTAAGAAGGAATTTAAGAAACAGTAAAGAAACTGGCTGGGGATGACTCGGTGTGTAGAGCGAGCGCCTGCTGTGGTTCTTGCAGAAGACCCAGGTTTGGTTCTCAGCATCCACATGGTGGCTCACAACCTCCTGTAATTCCCGTTCTAGGGGATCGGATGCCCTCTTCTGATCTCTCTGGGCACCAGGCACTGACGTGGTACACATACATACATGCAGACAAAACACACACACACACACACACACACACACACACACACACACACGTCTAATACACATTTTAAAAATAGTCTGACAGTGCACTTCAGTTGTAGGGCACTTGACTTGCATGGGTGAAGACTTGGGCTTGGCTTCCCAGCACTGAAAAACAAAGAAACGAACAGCCAGACACCATGGCTCACATCTGTAACCCTAGAACTCGAGAGGCAGAGGCAGAGGAATGGAGGGTGGCACAGGCTACTTAGGGAAAATGTAGCAATTAATGCTACAGACACCTTTCAGGCAGTGGTGGCTTCAACATCCCTTTGGCCGCTGGGGCATACAGAGATCAAAGAGTTTCGTTTACTCACTGTAGCGTCCAGGTCCAGTCACGTGTGCAGACCAGTGAGCATGCGCAATGAGGGTCACGTGCACAGACCAGTGAGCATGCGCAGTGAGGACGCCAGAACCTCATCTCAAGCTTCGGCACCCATGTTTAAAAACAAAAGCCAGGCTCAGGCTCAGGCTGGAGGTGTCCGCTTGTAACATGTCTACTGAGGACCTCAGTTCAGAGCCCCAGAATTCATGTAAAAAGCCAAGCACGGTAGTGTGTGCCTCCAACCACAGGGCTGGGGGTGGGAATGGGGGATAGAAACAGGTGTATGCTTGAAGCTTATTGGGCAGCCAGTTTAGCTGAACTGAAAGCGTGAAGTTCAGTAAGAGATTCTGTGTCAAAAGATGAAGGTGGTTTGGCAGCTAAAGATACTGACTGTGCAAGCCTGGGGACCCGAATTTAAGCCTTGGAATCTATGAAGGTTTGGACTCCATAAAGTTATCCTCTGACCCCCACACGTACACAATGGCACACGTTCCCACTTCACATCGCTCACAATAAATAATAATAATATATTTTACATTAATTAAAGCTGCTTGTGATCAAGGGTAGTGATAAAAGAAAGATATTCAACGTCAACTTCTGACCCCCACATGCACGTGCACAACTATATTAACATGTACACACACACACACACACACACACACACACACACACACACCAGGCACAGCAGTGTGACCCGGAATCTCGGTGCTGGGAGGTGGAGACAGGAAGATCCGTGGGGCTTGCCAAATAGCCAGTCTACCTGAGTTGGAGAGCCTCAGGTTCTGTGAGACTCGTCTCAAAAAGTGAGGTGGACAGCGATTGAGGAAGATCCCCAGTGTTGACCCCTGGCTTCCGTGTGTGTGTGTGTGTGTGTGTGTGTGTGTGTGTGTGTGTGTGTGTGTGTGTGTGTGTGCGCGTGCGCGCGTGCGCGCACTAAGGTCCATGGACGGTTGTTGGTGTGCATATATAGTTCCCCCTGAGCAGGCATCCTTTTTCCTGTGCCACGTGTTTCCACATGTGTGATTCATGTGACCCCCAACACTGTGGCAGACACCCCTCCCCTGACTCTTTGATTGTGTCCCCAGCTCCAGTCTCCAGAAGGATGTTCCAGTGTCTGATGCAAGTGTTGATGCTGCCACTATTGCTGCTGCTACCTTTGGGTCATGCCGCTCCCAAGGATGGAGCTGCAAGGTAAGAGGGTTAGGAGGGGGACAGGGCCCTGGGCTGGGCTAGGGAGAGTCTCTGGAAAGATCTAGGGACTCCTCTGAGGCACAAGGAGCCTGCTGAAATAGAGCCTCCTTCAATCCTGTGTTCACACCCCAACCTCCTGCCCTTTGATTATCAGAGTGTCACAAGTAGGGATTAGTCCATGCTTGTGGATCACTTTGCAGTCAAGAGTTTGGTCCCAGTCCTGTGTAAAGCATCAGGAGGAAGCTAGAAACTGGGACAGGGTCTGCAATCTGTGAATCTGACATTGGGAATACCAAGGAAATAGGGATCGTTAACAACATTTCTGACTTCCCAGAACGGCTTTCTTAGACTCAGTATATGCAATAGGATTGAGGGTATGAGGGGAGCGATGCTGGAAGAGCCTTGGAGGGCTGGAACAGTGGCCAGAGTGGCTGCATCAGCTCCTGACAGTTCTGCCACTCCAGGCTGATGTGGGCACACAGTAGCCTGTGCAGAAGTAGGGACACATTCTGAGCCCCTGGGCAGATGTAAAGTCCGGGCTGACACCCATGGCCTCTGCTTGAAAAAGGAAGGTGCAGTGACTTGTCGTGGGGCAGACTGGGTATGTGGATACCTGGGCATCCCTACCAGCCTTAGCTTGACATCTGCTCCTTGGATCCTGGCATTGAAGAAGCAAGACCACAATAAGACACTGTGTCTTGACACTCGCTGGACTGTCTCATGGGGCCTCCACTGTGTGTCTGCTATGGTGGCCTCAACCTCACCAGGCATTTTCTTTGCATGTATGTGTCTGTGTGTGCATGAGTGGGGGGGGTGCAGAATCTAGAACAAGGGGCTAGGTCTCCTCAAGCTGAAGTTATGGGTAACTGTGAGCCACCCAATATGGGTACTGGGTGAACTTGGGTCCTCTGGAAGAGCAGCCCGTGCTCTTGGCCACTGAGCCATCTCTCCAGTCCCTTCTTTGGATTTTCTAACATTAATTAAGGCACCGGAGCTGCAAAAACAGTCTTAGAAGGTAAGGTTCTATTTCCAGTGACATTGGAAGAGTGTTTTCCCTTTGCTGGGAATTTGGAGTGACAAGTCCCTTTGGTCTGGGGAAATCTGTCATGCTAGGCCTTGGCTGATGCTTTTCTCCCTGTTCTAGGACGGACCCTGAAGTGCAACAGCAGCTCATGTCCAACCCCTTCCAGCCAGGCCCTGAGCAGCTCCAGTGAGTAAGCTGGGGCCTTCAGTACATAGTAACTGGTCAAGCCTTGGGTCACTGGCAGGATTCACCTGACCGAGTTGCCACTTTTTCAACAGACATCTGCGGAATTACCTCAAGGGACTGGAGAAGATGGAGGAGGATCCGGAACATATGAACCGGGAGCAAGGTGAGGGGCTGGTGCTTGGCACCGGCCCTAGGAGGCTCCTGGGGACAGAGCCGGGGCTGAGTACTGGCGGCACTGTGGGTTCCTGCCTCCCCTAACCCAGATTCTCTTCCCTAGTCCTGCTCTACCTCTTTGCTCTCCACGACTATGACCAGAATGGACAGCTGGACGGCCTGGAGCTGCTGTCCATGCTGACGGCAGCTCTGGCCCCTGGAGCTGCACACTTTCCCATCAACCCGGTAAACGCGGCTGGGAGCTGAGGGGCTAGTGCCTTGGAGCTTTGGTCCTTTGGTAGACTCCCTGAAAAAAAGGAAGCTCACACCCTATGCAGCAGGGATGGGGCGGTTGGGGGAGGGCCTGGGTTCCTGAAAATATCTATGGTAACTGTTTCCACAGGTGATCCTGGTAGTAGACCAGGTGCTTGAGACCCAAGACCTGGATGGAGATGGGCTCATGACTCCTGCAGAGCTCGTCAACTTCCCAGGAGAGGTCCCCAAGCATGCAGAGTCCCTTCCTCCAGCTCTCCTGGAGCCACAGCCTGCTGGGAGGCAGTCGCATTTAGCTAACGGTCCATTGCAACCAGAAGCCCAGCAATCCCTGGAAGCTAGGGGCCAGGTGGAGGCCCAAGGGGAGTCTTTGGAACCTGTGCAGAAGGCTGGACATCAGACAGAGGCTGAAGTAGATACCGTCAGTCCTGAAGGGGAGGTTAGGAGACAGGCAGAGGCTGAAGGAGATGTCCCGAGTCCCAGAGAGGATGCTGAGGGACAGGTGGGGAACAAGGACAATGAGGGGGAAGACAGAGAGCAGCCAGGGGAAACACTGGATGCCGGGAACACTCCAAATGAGGTGGAGACTCACAGTATCCAACTGGAGAATGATGAGATATAAACTCGATGACACGGCTCATATCCCTTAAAACCTCAGTGCAGGGCAGAAGCATGAAGGGTGGAGTGTTGTGTTGGGATAAGAGCCACCTCTCACATGGGTATGGTGGCACAAGCTAGTAATCCTAGAACTTGGAAGACCATAGCAGGATTGAGAGGGCCAGGCTAGCCCAGGCCATACAGCTAGTTGGAGGCTAGGCAGGACTTCTTAGTAAGAACCTGTCTTGATGGGGGGAAGCACTCCTACGTCTCCGTTCTGGCCTCAGAAGGAAGCAGGACTTTCTGTGCAGCTCGGGGAGACCCTAGCCTGAGAGGCAGCTGCCAGGCTCCGAACAACCAATAAAGAACAGAATGAATTAATCTCCACAGCCAT
This sequence comes from Mesocricetus auratus, assembly GCF_017639785.1. Lineage (NCBI taxonomy): Eukaryota > Metazoa > Chordata > Mammalia > Rodentia > Cricetidae > Mesocricetus > Mesocricetus auratus. Next base: position 20,242,788 of record NW_024429205.1, on the reverse strand, counting down.
GTGTCTTTGGTCTAGCCCGCCCAGCTCCTTCCCCTCAGAACACAAGAATTTGGGGACTGGACAAGCTTCATGAAGGGATGGACATTCAGCTTTCCCAGGATTTATAGTCAGGGGTGCTGAGCCACTAGCCACAGCTAGCTACCGACAAGCGCAGGAAGTAAGCTCAGTCTATTCTGAGAGCAACAACACTCTCCTGAAGTTCCCTCTTGACTTGCTGTTCAGACCTCTGTGATTCCTGTCACTCAAAGCAGACAGATCAGATGGTCCCCACTCCCCAGTTGTTAGGATAAAGTGCATGGGGAGCCTTGGCAGATTCCATGGTGGGTGAGTCTGATCAAGGCGGAGGGACAGGCAGACAGAGCTTAGTGGGTTGGGGGGGGAGACACACAGAGACAGAGAGACGACAGAAAAGAAGAGGGAGACAGGAAAAGTCCTGTCTGCCCCAGGGGAACAGCAGAAAAGAGAGAGGGAAAGAGTTTAAGTGGGCAGGAGTCTTCCCTGCGTGCAGACTATGCAACCATGGAACCCTGGGCTGACCAAGGTACTGCCTGAGTGCATCTGTCAGGTGACAGGGGCGGGCCAGCACAGTGCCTGAGCCCTTACACCGGTGCCATTCCCCATTCCTAGTGATGGCATTAACTACCCCCCCATTCCTCTCCTCCATTTTCCTCCTCCTCTCCCAGGCCCTCAAGCTATGTGATAGCCACAGGGGGCAGGGAGCCTGCTTTCTGGGTCCATGGGCCCCTCTGTCCAAAACTGCCTTTCTCTGTGGGCTTCCCCGGAGCCTCAAAGTCCTCAGAGCGCTTACCTTGAGTCAATTTGGTTCTTCAGCCACAAATATAACCTGACACAGAACGCTGCTGTCTCGTGAGGAGGTCAGATCCAGGTGACATGTCAGGATTGGATTCTAATATGAGACTTGGGACAGTTGGACAAAAAATAAAAGCCCCATGGACCCAGAAAGAAGGCTCTCACATAGCTTGAGGGCCTGGAGAGCTCTTTTTCCATTGCTTTGTTCTAGAGAGAGATGGGCTGTCTGAAATTCCCCTGAGGACAGCGTGGCTGGAGTATGCCCACCGCTTTAGCCAGTGTAGCCTCTCTTCTGGGTCTAGGTGGGTGGGGCTAATTTGAAGAGTGAAGAAAAGTAAAAATAAAAAGATGGAGGACTGTGTGTCAAAGCCTCAGGAATGCCTGAGTATCAAGAAGAACAAACGGGCTGGGCCTCTGCTTTCAGCACAGGAAGGCTGGGACGGGAGGACTTCAATTTCATGACCAACGGTGGGCTGCATGGCCAGACCCTATCTCATATAGAAAATAACAGTAATAACAGCAATAACAAAACCACTCGCACAGACAGACAACGCTGACTTAGGGGAAGATTTATTTGCTCCGAGTATCTGCAGAATGGAGTTGGAGGTATACAGGAATATGAACAGAGACGGCGTTCTTCCTACAGCCCACACCTGCCCAGGGAGCAGGGCATCTGGGTGCCAGGCTGGGTGAAGTGGACAAGGCAATGGTGGGCAATGGTGCCAGCTTCTGGGATGTTGCGCTGGTGCCTCTTACCACCTCTCACACAAGGCCTTCAAACCCCTGCAGGCCACACTTCCTGCCGGCCACCTGGCAGCCAAATCTCAGTGCCTCCTGCATGCTGTTTCCTGGAGAAGGGACAAGTAGCAGGGTCAGCCTGGGGTTGGGGACAGTGACAGGCCCAGCCCTGCCCTGATCGCACGCTGAGGGACTCACCCTTAGAGAGGCTGAAGATGACAGAGGCATTGAAGGTGTCTCCAGCCCCCAGCGTGTCTACTACTCGGGGCGGTGAGAAGGCATCTGAATGTAGTAGCTGGCCATCAGGGCCCAAGGCGTCTGCGCCCTCCTCAGCCCAGGCACAGATGAGCGTAGCCCTGCAAGACCCACTCAGGTGGGTGTTAATCCACTTTACCCCCAGACCCCTCAGGCCCTTCTTGGCATCCCCTCTCCTCACCCTTTCTTCACACGGCCATACAAGCCTCTCAGGGCCTCTGCGGCTGACTGGAACCCCAGGTGCTTGGCCACATCTTTGCTGACGAACACCTGTGGGCAGTGAGAGAGAGGCTGGCAGACACCTCTAACGAGTCCCTCACTACTGCCGGCCCGTGTTGCCTCCAGGTTACAGCACAGCTCTTCTAACTTAGCCACGTAAACGCCTAGCATAGCATCTCACAGGGACTCATCCCACAGGAACGCATTTCATGCTTGTGTGAGCTGTGCCAAATACAGCTTTGTGAATTGTGACACTGTGGCCCTGGTGTTTTTAGTATGGTTTGCAGGAATTCAAAACCCAAAAAGAGCCTGGAGCGCCATCTTGAGGTGAAATCAAACCAGGCTGGCTCTCAAGAGTGGACTCTGTTTTGTCTGCTCCCCCCACAGCCAAACCCTTCAGAGTGGGTTTCTTCATCTGCAAAATGAGGCAGCCAGGGCTCTCGGGCTCTCTCCACGGTGCTTTCACATCAGAGTCCCTGGAGATAGCTCTGGGACAGTGGGGCTCAGCCTGCTGTATTTTTTAATTGTGCACCAAGGCCAACAAACAGCATCTGGACAGTGTCCAACGAGGTTTAGCTACGATGCCAGGATTATCGCCTAAATTCCCTTTACACACTAGGCCTGAATAAATCTTCCTTGTAAAGTCTCCTCCCCACCCTCTTCTCATTGCATTCACCTGAGCAGAAAAATTATACTTCTGGACTACCTGCAACTACCATAACCCAGGAGCTGTGACCTACCGGGAGCTGCCAAGCTGTCGCTCAGAGCCTGGTAGGCAGGACTAGGGTCCTCTTTAGTTCTCTCAAGAACCCAGTGTGCTGGAGTAGCCACAGGGCACTTACCACCTCACCATAGCCGAACAGCTGGAAGAGCTCTTCCCGAGGCTTCTCTATCTCCACGGACACCCGGATTCTCGCAGGCAGAGGCTGCTCGGAGTTGTACTGCTGTATCCGCTGCAGCATCTTCACCTGCTCCGATGCATTCCGGCCCTGGGGCGGGGCAGGGCGGCTCAGAGCCAGCTGCTAAGAGTTCCTTCTCCCACCCCCACCCCCCCGACGGGACTCTGGGTGAGGCGGGAGAGGGGTTGGAGGGAGCTGGGTTGGAAGAACCCTATTGGAGCTGCATGATTCTGGGACTGTCATGGGCCTTGGAGACCTCATCAGCGAAATTTTTCATTTCGAAAACGAGACTAAAGAATAAAAGATGCCAGCCAGGCGGTGGTGGTGGCGCATGCCTTTAATCCCAGCACTCAGGAGGCAGAGGCAGGCGTATCTCTGTGAGTTCGAGGCCAGCCTGGCCTACAGAGTGAGTCTGAGAACAGGCTCCCAAGCTATAAGAGAGACCCTGTCTTGAAAAAACAAAAACAAAAACAAAAAAAGATGCTGGACATTGCACACCTGTGACCATAGCATTCAGGAGACCGAAGCAGGAAGTGTGAATTCCCGGCCAACCTGACCTACATAGTAAGATCCTAAAATGGCGGGGGAAAAAAAACCAAAACAGCAAAGAGAAGCTGGGTGTAGTGGGGCACACCTCTAATCCCAGCATTCAGACACTGAGTCAGTCCAGTCTCTCTGAGTTCAAGACCAGCCTGGTCTACATAGTCAGATCCTGTCTCAAAAAACAAAACAAGCCAGGCGGTGGTGGCGCACGCCTTTAATCCCAGCACTTGGGAGGCAGAGGCAGGCGGATCTCTGTGAGTTCGAGGCCGGGCTGGACCGACAGCCTCCAAAAAACGATACAGAGAAACCCTGTCTCGTAAAACCAAAAAACCCAAACCAAACAAACAACAGAGACAGGGAGCAAGAGGAGAGGCAGAGAGCAGAGAGGGAGGAGGTGAGAAGGGAAAGGGGGAGGGAATGTGAGGAGGAGATGGAGAGGGGAGGGGGAAACACACCTGGAGAACCTAATCAAGTCAAACAACAACCCTGGGCTTCCCGAGGCTTCCTCTCACCTAGGTCCCCCAAAAAAGTCTCCCTTAGAAAGGAAGTTCTAATTCCCGTCAGGCCCTCTCCTTCCTGTTTCCTCAGAAGCAAAAGAAGTCAACTCCTAAGCAGCCAGTGGAGGCCCGTGCCGGGGGAGGCGGCCTTAACACAAAGGGGGCCTTGCCTACAAGTGCTGCGGCTCCTGATCTTTCTGCATCTCAGTTCCCTCATGGGAAAACACAAGAGAGGAACGGGGGAGGGCTGGGCAGTGTCCCGCCGTCCTTCATGGTCCAGACAAGTCACGGAACAGGCTGGCCATGCACAAGGGTCTGGCGGGCTGAGCCCTATAAACACAGGTGGGGCAGGGCTTGCCTCAATGTGGATCCACTTGAACCGGGTCAGATCAACCTTCTCAAAGTCCTTAGCAGACACATCCGGCAGGTTCCTACATCCCAAGACAGGCAAGAGTGTGGTGAGGTCAGCCAGGGTCAGGATCTCTGCCGGCTGGGGACCCTGTGCCCAGGAGCGATACCAGCAGCATGGCAGGAAGCTGGGAAGCTCAGCGCTCTGAGGCCTAGCCTGAGCCCTGTCCCATTTGGTTAAGGTGCCCTTTCTGAGTTGGGAGCTTTGATGTTATCTAAGGATAAAAACAACTGCAACCTGTGATCACCCCCCCCCACGCCCCGTGTCTCTCGGAAACCACCTCCCCCAGCATGGACTACATTTCCCAGAAGGCCACTCGCTGGAGTACCAGCTCCCAGCCTACAATGGCCCTGTGAGTTGCAAAGTCCAAGGCCGTCCTGCCAGGAGCTCTATTTAATGACGTCCTCTAGCTGGGAGCTTGCCAGTGACAGAACACCTTGTTCTGAGTTGGGCTTTCCACTTCATCCCTAAGGTCAAAGTTGGCAATCTGAGGGGAAGAGTTCTTGTTTGACTGGTCTAGGTGTGGAGACCCAGGAAAGTGTTGGCCACCATGCTCCCTGGCCGCACAGCCTATGTACTGTCTGTAGGATGTGGGCCTTCCCGGGGCTGCTTTCCCATCCGTACGTAGGACTGAAAGCCCTTGGCCTCCTGGGCCTGCTGCATTTGGAGCTGTGTATGTGCATATGTCTGGACCCAGGCCAGAAGGCAATAAACGTTTTTCTTTGGCTCTTCCTCTCCCTGCCTGAGAGTACCATGTGTGTCCTTGAGCAGAGTTGCTGTCAATCATCCCTTGCTTAACAGGTAGATGACGAAGATTGCCTAGTCTGAAAGTCACTTTTGAGACACACATGGCCCACCTAGGTCCAGTGGTCATGCCAGGTAGTAAGACAGCATGAACCCCGGGGTCCCTAGCCTTGTCCCCTCTGCAAGTCCTCCTGCCATTACTGGGCTCTTGGCAAACTGAATCTGAGTTTATCAGGAGGCACCTGGGATACAGGACCTGGAGGGATGCTCCTCGGTGTACTTTGCCTCCATCGGGCAGTCCTAACCGCTGATCTGATGCTCTCCTTCCTTCCTTCAGCAGTGGCTACCAATACTGTGTGAAGTTTGGTTTCACCATCCCAGGGCCTTTGGAGGGGCCCAAACCTCAGCTCCTTGATGCCATGCTGCAGGCTCAAAAACTCTGGGACTGACCCTAGAGATCCCTGTGGGTCCCTCAGCCCTTCAAGGCTTTTCATGGGTTTTTCTCCCAACTCTGTGCTCCCAGATCCAAGCTGCTGATTGGCTAATTATGAAGCAATCACATCGTCAATTACTTTTTTTTTTACAGGTCTGCCTGCTTACCCACCCTTGTGCTGGTCAAGGGCGAATTACCAAGCAGGGCAGAGCCAACCCCTTCCCACCTCTCTTTTCCCTTAATTGAAAACAATTCAAAAATTACCAAACAGTTTGGCACGGGGGCAATTTCCGGTGTAGGGAAGCCACAGATGGAAAGCAGTTGGTTTGCCCAGCGGTAAGAAAGGGCCCTGATTGGTGGGTTGTGGTAGAGCAAGGCCAAGGGGCCCTTACGTGTCGTAGAGTATAATGGTACGGGAGCCATTGGAGTTGTTGACGATGCAGCAAGAGCAAGGGGTATCTCCCTGGCTCTGCCAGGCCACTTGAGACACATCCACACCCCTCCGCCTGAAGTCGGCCACCAGGAAGCTTTGGGGGAGGGGCCCGAGCCAGGGAGAGGGCAAGGAGACACAGGTTAGAGCTATGCACAGCCTAGGCCTCCCCCGGGAGTGGGACACACCGGCCTCTGAAAGAGTGTCCTGTCCTGAGCGTTCAGTGTAGTGGCGGCGGCGGCGGCGGCGGCGGCTGGCAAAGCGCAGACGGGTGTACAAACCTGTAGGCGTGCAGGATGGTGCGGCTCCCGCTGGCCTCATTGATGATGACTGTGGACGTGGGGATGGAGCCCTCCGTCTGAAGGACCGCGTATTGCAGGTCCACAGAATGGCGGCGGAGATCATCCAGGACAAAACTGCCAGGGCGGAGTAACCCGGAAGGGCAGTTTGGCAAGAGTTTGGGGGACTAGAAGGAAGGGCCCCCGGGGGGACCCTGAAAGGCAAGGCGATGAGCAGAGGAAGGAGGAGGGAACCGGCAATCTCAGTCTCGGACACAGGTGATGGTGGCCAGGGGCAGGAGGGGCAGGCTGCAGAACCCGACACCAGAGAAGTAGGCAAGAACATTCCAGGTCAGTTTCAGTTCAGTTCACCCTGGGAATCTGTACCCCCACCCTTAAAGCTAGACAGGGGGAGGTTTGGGGCCTGGAGCCTGTATCGAACGAACTGTGTGTTAGTCCTGTGGCCTGGTTCATGTAAGACCCAGGCAGAATTAATCATTAATCACCAGGGCGACACTTTGCACTCCTCCAGCTGCCCCTGCGTGCTCATCCTGGTGGCACGGCGCTTTCTGGGGTCCCTTCCCACCTTGTCATGGTGCCTCATCTATCTTACACTTCACCAGGCACAGCACCCAGGAAGTGGTGCTGCCTAAGGGACCTGTTCACTGCTGGCTTCTCAAAGCTGGGCCCACCCTATGAATTGGTGCAATTGTGAGAGGCCTGTAAATGGGCACCTGGTCCAGGACCATTTCACATAATGCCCTCCAGCTAGAATGAGCTTAGAGATATCACTTCAAGACCTGCCCAGCATGACAGCAGGGAGGCTGATCCCACTCCTTCCAGGGAGCCCCAGAGCAAGCAGCTGTGCCCGGTGAGCCAGCCGTCCTGGGCTTTCTCACTGCGAGAAGACCTCCCTTTCAGTAGCAGCTGACCCGGACAGAGTTGTAGGACCCACACAGTGGATCATCTCTTCACTTGACCATGTAAGGGTCCCTTAATAGTTTCCCCCAAAGCACTAGAAATACGGTTTGGTGTGCTAACTGACTTTTAGCGCCTGGCATATGGTAGGTGCTCATTAAATGTTTACCGAGTACATAGAGAATTCGGAATGGCTCACCCACCGATATGACTGCTCCAAGAAGGGGAGTCCACCATCCCAAGCAAGAACCAGAGTCTTGCTTCCACCTAGGAAGGAGCCACAGCCCCGTCTCCAGGGTAGGGTCTCCCACTCTATTAGCTTTGTTCCAGTTCCTAGACCGGGAATTTGACTGGCAACACCCTCCTCAAACCAGGGATCAAAGGGCTGTGCTTTACTGTTCAGAAGCCTGGCAGTCTGCCCCCGTGCCCACAGTGGGCAAAGTATGGACACGCCTCCCGATAAGTGTGTGCTGAGTTGACAGTACCAGGAGTCAAAGGGCTCTTGGGTCCTTGCTGTAGTTGGCATGGAGAAGGCGCATGGACCGCAGCCTCCATGGCAAACGGGTTTGGGGTCCAGTGTTAGTATGTGACCTCAGGATGTCCTAGCAATGTACATTCAGTACTTACAATGAGGACACGAGCAGTGGCCCTAGTCCTCAACTGTGGGCCTTCATCCTGTGACCACGGATGCTGGATGCCCCTGAGGCAGGGAAGGGTACATACAGCATGTTCCTAATTGACTTTTACATCAAACACAGCAAGGATACAGGCCATGAGAAGGGCAAAGGCAGAGTCTATAGGAAGCAAGGAAGGAGGGGGTGGGCAGCCTAAGCAGGCTCTGTAGCAAGCTGTGGAAAGAGAACCCTCACAGGAGTGGGGTTAGTAACTGGACAGCTTACAGACCACCCCAGGGTGACCAGGGACTCTGCAACTCTCCTGTGGGTCGCCACCCTCCAACCATTCTTCTATCGTGCCCACCCAGGGTTCAGACAACTCTCCTCTCCCTGTACCCTGCAGGCAAGCATCCCCCCAACAGGTACACCCTCCTAAACTTACTCGGCAACATGGCCAGGGGCTAATGAGCCCATGAAGGCACAGCGGGCTCCAAGTAAGGAAAGGACCGTGCAGGAGTTGGATGCGTTGCCTCCACGTTGCCATCTCTGGGACAGGCACCTGGAAAGCACAAGGCGCGTCCCTGCAGCCTCAGCAGACTGGTCCTGGGGGAAGCAGGACCGACCTCAGCCCCCTCTGCAGGAATCCACAGAATGCAAGAGCTGGGATGAATCTGTCTCAGCTAACTTTGTAACTGGAACTGCTGAGACTCGTTCATGGGAAGGGACTGGGATCTGGGTCTGTATTCAAGTGTGCAGTTGCAGCTACCTGTTTTTAGTGAGCTCAACTGGAGGGCTCCCTTAACTCTGGGTCATCTCTCCTTAGTCACAATGAGATGTCACAGTGAAACCTTCAAAGTCCTACTGAAGCTTCAAGCTATGCAGAACTGCTCAGCATGGGGGGTTTTGTTTTGTTTTGTTCTTTTAGAAGGTTCTCCTCAGCATGTGCTCTAGAAGCAGGAGGCATTTCTCAGGTCAACTCTGACTATGAACCCCAAGTTCGGAGAGACCCTGGGTCAGCAGGGGCAGAGATGTCAGGAAGGATTGGGTCCCACTCAGTCTTGTTCTTCTGGGAGATTCAACAGAGTCCTGAAGCAAGGATGCTATGCAGCACCCACCACAGGTCGCAGAGTGGGGTACACCTGAGGGCAGGCACCTGACAAACAAGGGAGGGAGCTCTTCCAGAGGTGCCTCCAGTAGTATCCACCTTCCAAATGGAACCTGTTCTATCAGCAAAAGGGTTTCCCTTCTCTTAGTCTTTAAACTAGCTCAAGGGAATGGGGTATTCAGTTCTAGCAAAATGTGGTTCAAATACAATCTCTGGAGAACTGGGAGTCTGAAATACCCATGTTCTCCTGTAATAAGAAAAAGTCTAGGGCCGGAGAGATGGCTCAGTGGTTAAGAGTGCTTGTTTTTGCAGAGGGCCAGGGTTCAATTCCCAGTACCCACAAAGTGGCTCACAACCATCCATAACTCCAGGGCTTCCAAAGTCCTCTTCTCGCCTCTGAAGGTGCCTGGTGCAGATGCATACATGCAGACAAATACTCATACACATGAATAAATCTGACGTATGGAGCTAGAGAGATGGCTCAGCAGTTAAGGGCACTGTCTGCTCTACCAGAGGACCTGGCTCAATTCCCAGCACCCACATGGCAATCATAACAGTTCCAGGGGAATCTGACACCCTCACACATATATAGATGCAGGCAAAACACCAGTGCACATAAAACAAAACAAGTAAGTCAAATACAATCTCTGGAGAACTGGGAGTCTGAAATACCCATGTTCTCCTGTAATAAGAAAAAGTCTAGGACTGGAGAGGCGGCTCCGTGGTTAGGAGCACTTGTTTTTTTTTTTTGTTTTGTTTTTTTTGTTTTGTTTTGTTTTGGTTTGGTTTTTCGAGACAGGGTTTCCCTGTGTAGCTTTGGAGGCTGTCCTGGAACTAGCTCTGTAGACCAGCCCAGCCTCGAACTCACAGAGATCCGCCTGCCTCTGCCTCCCGAGTGCTGGGATTAAAGGCGTGCGCCACCAACGCCCGGCCAGGAGCACTTGTTTTTGAAGAGGAGCCAGGATCAACTCCCAGCACCCACATGGTGGCCCACAACCATCTGTGACTCCAGTTCTAGGGATTCAGTTCCCTCTTCTGACCTCTGCAGGCACACATGTGAGCAGAACATTCACATACATTTTAAAAAATCTGTTTTAGCCGGGCGTTGGTGGCTCACGCCTTTAATCCCAGCACTCGGAGGCAGAGGCAGGCGGATCTCTGTGAGTTCGAGGCCAGCGTGGTCTACAGATCGAGCTCCAGAACAGCCTCCAAAACAATACAGAGAAACCCTGTCTTGAAAAAAAACAACAACAACAAAAATCTGTTTTAAAGAGAGCCTGATTTCTTCACTGAGAGCCAAGTTGTAGGGACGGCTCTACCTTGGTAAGCAGCTTGGGTCTACACAACTAACTACCCTGTGCTCCTGACAAGAGCTGTAACCTCTGACAAACAAAGGAACTCGGAGCAAAGGCTAACCTCCAGGAGCGGTAGAAACAGGAGGAGTAAGGCAGAGGCGCTGGAGCGGCACACTGAACTTGGACACACGAGCTGTGACCACGGCCCTGACACCTGCTAAGTATGTAGCCTGATAGACGCACTTCGGCTCTTCCAAATCTTCAGCTTCCTCATCTAAGGAAAGGTCGGAATGGTGCTTTCACAGATCCCAGGGAGCATGAAACAGCACAGGGGACAAGTTCTCTGTGGATCCAAAACCCAGAGCACCCGGCCTTCCCACCTCTGTAAGCTTATTGCTGTCAGCGCTCTAGTGTCTTGCCAGAGGTCAGCCTTGAACTTGCTTTTATCCAACTCTTTGCTGAGACAACAGACGCCAAGAGACAATCTGCATTGCTCAGCGCACCAGACCTCGAGCACCAAGAGAAAGTCAGTGTTTCACTCCATAGTCATGCCTTCAGGGCATGGCAGCACAATGGAGTGGCCCTTATCACCAGCAGAGATAAAACTGTCAAAGGACACTTCAGCTAGCACCAGACAACTGGTGAATGTTCTGAGAACACCCACTAAGATGTTCGCCCATCTTTGTATAAAGACTTCTGTCTGGTAGACTCCTTTTGACACTTAGCACCAGGAAAAAAATTGAGTCAGGTTCTCCCTATGCAACCCGGAACGGCTCCAGATTTGCTTACACTGCCAGCCAGCCCTGAGTTAGGCAAGGCTGAAACGCCAGGCTTTTCAATGTTTGTGAGTGATTTACTTGCACATGCCACTCACTGCTAGCTAGCTCGTGTTTTATTAAGTAAGTTAGAAGTGCATAGGCTTGGGGTTGTGGGCAGAGTACTTAAGAAAGTCTGGCACCCTGTCAGCTGTGTGCCCTTGGGAGGGAAACATAATTTCGGTCCAGTGTCTAAACCAAAGATTCTGACAATCCGCACAGTTTTAGGATTGAGATGGGAACCAGCCATAACAGTCATGATCCAAGTGCAGTGTTGCACTCTAGTTAATTCCAGAGGAGTTTAGGACAGCTTGGGCTACACAGCAAGACCCCGTCAAAACAAAACAACAAAACCCCTTGGTCTTATTTTTAGTGGCCACCAGTCTGCTGTCTTCACTCCCGCTGAGAGCCCCTAGGCTCCCCTGGCAGAGAACCCCGGCACTCCAGGCCGGACTCATGCCTCAATGCACGGGGAGGGTGATATCCCTCGCTTAGCAGCCAATTAGCAGTGACAGGCACAAAACAGGGCTACTGCGGCCCTGGGGTCTCCGAGGGGCCTGGGCGCCCCTACCTGCGATCCGTGTCCTCCTCTGGATACTTGTCCACCACATTGATGATGTCCAGCACCACCAGCCCCACGCACAGGATCTGCTTCTCTTCCATGAGGCTGCTCCCCAAGCTTCCTTCCCGCAAGCGGAGGGGATTCCTACTGGCTCTGCCTCTTATCTACTGAAGGAGGGTGTCCCAGCTTCAGGGGCTGCCCTGGTTCCTCCTCCGCATGCCGAGCTCCTCCTGCAGCTGCGAGGAGGGTTACCTAACCCGACCAATGGCAGAACCTCTCACTTCTCCGGCTCAGTTGTTAGACTGAGTCCGGCCAGGCAGTCCCACTAATGCAAAGCGGAAACGCACTAATAATGTAACACCTTTCCGGTCCCTCTGCACCTGCAGCTGACTCCAGCCCCTGGACCACCGGGAGGAGCTGGGTCTGGCAGCCGAAACCCCTCTTTCGCAGGAGGAGCATCGAAGCACACGCTCCTCCCCCCGTCCCGCGGCTGTGGCACACTCTTCCCAGTCGAAGCCCCGCCCCAGCCAGACTAGCGGGCATCACGTGACCGGAGAACGCTGCCAGCGAGTGTGGTGTGCCGGCCCTGCGCCCCCTGGCGGTCATTGGGGGGCAACGGCGGCCGAGACTGCGGCTGCGGCTGCTGGCGCCCTTAGCAGAGAGCGCACCTGGGGACCGCCAGCCAGGGTTTCCTCCGTAGGACTCTGTCTCCTCCCGTCCTGAACCTTATCTACCCCTGAACATGTACCAGAGCAGAATAGCTAGTTTTTGTAGAAAAAAAAAAAAACCAAGTGTCTTTATTCCTGAATAGTTTAGTACGGCGGTGCGGGCTCGGGAAAGCCCTGGACCCCGAGGATTGCGGAAGCAAGGGGTGCGAGGGAAGGTTCCTCTTCCGCAGCCCGGGTTCCGGAGAGGGCTCTGGTGGGGACGGCAGTGAGGCCAAAAGTCAAGAGGAGACGCTTAGGTCCCAGAGACCACGAAGTGAGGAGCGGCCCTCTGGACGCCTGAACCGCAGTGGGGCGTGGTCCCCAGCCTTGCCCCACCCCGGCCTTGGTGGGGAGCCGTGATCCAGGTGGCTCTGCGGCCTCTGTAGATAAAAGTTTGGTGGTCCGGCCCACCCTGTCTACACCTGATCAAGATCTGTGTCCTCGTAGAGCAAGACTCCGCTGAAGATGGTGAGCGGCTCCTCCGAGTGTGCCAGCTGCCCCATGACCAGGTCGATGCAGACAGTGTCTCCGACCTGCAGCGGCAGGATGAGGCTGAAGACGCCCAGAGCGCCGGGGCTGGGCTGACTTTCCGCCACAGGCTTATTTTCCAGTCCCTCCGGCTCGTAGCCTCCCGAGTCTATGCGGGCCACGCCCAGGTTGGAGCGCGACAGTACGGCCTCCACTTTCTCGTGCCGGTGCCCAGTTAGCACAGCGCTCAGCAAGTAGCGGCCAGCCAGCGGGGCAGTGAATACACCTGGGGACAGGGATGACGGTCAGGAGAGGAGACAGTGTCTGGGACAAGGACGGTTTCTCACGGAGGGAGGGAGGGGGTCCAGTACTCCCGGACTGTGGAAAGGCCCACGGATCCTTTCACAGCGTGTCCACTGGACCTCACACTGTAGAGGATCCGCTTTGACGTCCCTACAAAAATCTGTGGTGTGAATTTCTCCTCCCCTTGCCCAACTGTGGTGAAAATGCATGGGGGGAATAAAAGCCTAAATTACAAGAAGAAAAGATGTACCTGTCTACCGAGGCATGAATGAGGCAACCTCACCCATTTCCTCAACTGCTCAACCCAGCCCGGCTACGTTACCTGTCTCTGGGTCATAGTAGCCTCCATCATTGAGCAGGACTCTGTCGAAGGGGACTGTGCCAGGTTCCGACCGAGGCAAGCTCAGGGCAGCTGAAAATGCCACTCTAGGCACGGGGGCTGCTGGCGCTCCCTCCACTCCTGAACAGGGGTAGAGTTAGAATGGGTGATCCCAGCCCCCTTCCCGATGCCCAGGCTGCCTCCTCCAGCCCCAAGTCATTTCCGCTTCCAGAGTCTAATGAGAAGAACTTACCCTGTTCGCCTTGAGGACCTGGGAGAAGAGAAAAAGACCACAGTGAGTAGCGCGTAGCTCACTATGCCACTCATCAAACGTCTGCTGTCTTTAGGTGTTTCCAAGCAGGAGTGAGGTAGCAAGAGGAGCGTGAGTGAGGTCGAATCTGTGGCCCAAAGCCTTAGCCCTGCGCTGTTCCTACCCCAGATGGCCCTTGTAGACTAAGCATTCATCGGCAGTGTGGCACAGATACCCAGCAGCCAATGGCCATCTCAGCTGCTAGTCACTTGCTTCTCCGTTCGCTGTTGGGCTCTGGGGGCCTCCGCTTCCTCAACTCTTTCACTTCTCAGCCAAGCCCCACGTGGGATGCTATGCCGGGGCTGCCAGGATAGCGGCAACCCTGGCTCGTAGCAAGGGTCTCGGCCAACATACCTGGTGGTCCAATGGGGCCCTTCTGTCCATCCTTGCCAGGAGGTCCCGGAGGTCCTGCGGGGCCTGGAGGTCCCTGTAGCCCAGGGGGCCCAGGGGGCCCAGCCTTGCCTGAAGGTCCTATGGTGATAAAACCAAGTTGAAGGAGATCTGTAAGGGGGGTTTGCAACTGATAGGAAAGGCGGATCCACACGTAGAGAGATGGGTGAAACAGATGGGCTTGGAGGACCTGATGGAGACTTGGGGCCCCAGGTGATGCCTGACCGTCAGGCACGAGCCACATGCCAGCTCCACTCACAGGCCCATCCAGGCAACCAGAGGGATGGCAGGGAACTAGACACACCCCTGCAGACACTTCAGCCTCCCAGAGCAGCAGTAAGGGCTACCATGGAGGCGGAGCAGAGGAGGCTGGTGGACTAGGCCTCCTTGCTGGCTGTTGGAGGGGGGAAGGGAACAAGAAAGGGCTTGAAGGGGGAATCCCCTCACGAAGTGTGAATCTAATTAATCTTTTTAGTTTGTCCTCACCAGTGAAGTCCTTCTGGCTAAACTGCTGCAGACGGTCTTCCAGGAGCAGCAGGGAACTGTTGAGGGCGCCCAGCCGTCTGCCCAGGCCTGCTTGGCCCCCCAGCAGCTTCTCCAGCAGGGCGGCCTGTGTGAGGCTGGTGCTGTTGCTTTCCCGAAGTGCCGCCCAGAGCCCAGCCACGTGTCTAGAAAGGCCTTCACGCAAGCCTTGTAGTCCCCCAGCCACAGTATCCAGTCGCTCACAGACTCCCTCAAGACGGCCTAATCGTCCCTCTAAGCTAGGGCACTGGCCCGCCTGTGCCTGGCCCTCCTCCAGGCCTCGGAAGCGCTCCTCACTCTCTGTAATGTGCTCCGTGGCCTCCTGTTGTAGCCTGTTGATCTCGGAGATGATGCTGTCCTTGGTGGCCCCCAGGTCAGCCAGATCAGCACCTTGGCCCTCCACCGTGGTCTGGAGCTCGTGCAGTGAGTCATTGAGGGAGCTGAAGGTGAGGATGACCTCAGAGAGTTCTCCTTGAAGGGCCTGGAGGGCTGAACCTGAGCTGCCCCCGAACACACTGAAGCCGTCCAGAGGCCCGCGGTTTGGTCCCCCAACACCCGGACCAGCTCCAGGGCCCCGTGGAGGTAATAGTGGGCAGGAACAACGCTCCACACCATCCCTCAGACGGCCCAGCTCCTCCTGGACGCCACCACAGGCCCCACAGCCCTCATCTCCACGGGCTTGCAGCAGACCCTGCAGTTGGCTTAGCTGGGCTGCTGTAAGGTTGAGGCGCAGAGAGAGCTCTGCTGCTGTCTCCTCCTGGGCATCCATGCGCTCCTGCAGCCGGCCCACCGTCCCTCGGAGTCCCTCCAACATGGCCTGCTGGGCCTCCCCTGCTGCTCCAACTTTGTGCAAGCCCGAGCCCACCAGCCGGAGCTGGCCCTCGCTGTCCAGCACCCTGCGCTCCAAGGCACTGAGGATCTCACTGACCTGAGAATCCTGTTCCCCGGGGCCCCCAGAGCAGAGCTGTCCACAAGCCTGCACGGCTCCTGTCACCTGCTCTGCCAGCAGATCTAGGCGGCCACCCAGTCCCCTGCTCACGTTGGCCAGTAGCTCCTCCAGCTTTTCTAGCCGTCCTAGAGCATCAGGCAACCAGTGGCCCAGCCTCCCTGGTCCCCCAGGCCGGTTCTTCTCTTGCTCCTCTGAGGGACCCAGAGTAGAGTTGAAGCGGTCCTCCAGGCGAGACAGGCGGGAGGCCAGGCTGGTGTAGCCTGGGGGGTAGCCTCCCTGCCCAGCTGCCCCTCCCAGCTCAGAGCCTCTGCGTCCGCTCAGCACTGTCACTGAGCCGGCCACTACATCCAGCCTCCGCTCTAGCTCTGACAGCCGCCGGCCCAGCTCTGGGGGGCAGCATTCCTGCGGGGGTCTCCTGGCCATGGCGGGTCCCACGAGCTGCTGCTGCCGCTCCTCCATGGAAGACAGTAGCTTCTCCAGCGTCCGCAGCCGCTCCCTGTCCTCTTGCTGCTGCTGGCGGAAGCCATCCAGCCCTACTAGGCACACTGAGCAAGACTCCTGGAGCTGCCGTTCCAGCTGCCTCAACACCTCCTCACTGAGGCCAGAAGGGACGGCGACAGGGGCTGGGGCCCTGCTCCCTCCACCAGGGCCTCCATTATGATGGTTGTTAAGGTGGCCCAGCTCCTGGTCATGGGTGGAGACCCGGTTGTCCAAGAGCTGCAGCTGATGCTGGATCTCGCTGAGGGTCTCGTGCACGCCAGGACGCGCAGCTGCATCTGCTGGCTGCTGCCTCCCATTAAAGGCCGTCTCCACAGCCCTCTGTACATCTTCTGCCAGGCGCCCATTTATTCCCTGCAGGACACCTCGGAGGCCTTGCAACTCCTTGGTCAGGCTCTGTACCTGCTGCTCCAGCTGCTGCACCTTCTCTGACTCCCCAGGACCTGAAGAGAGAGAACAGCTGACGGCTGCAGGCCAGGCCCTGCTTACCCCAACTCCAGCAAGAGTCAGGGGCGCTCCTTTGGATGATTTGGGCAAGAGAAAAAAAGAAAGGAAATAGCATTCACTGGATGCCCTTAGCCCAGATTTGAACCACAGCTCTTAAAACTTCTGCTGGGCAGATGCTCTTGCCATTTGATGGCATGGGAAACTGAGAAGCAGAGCCATCAGGCAGGTAGCCCCAGCAAGAGTCAGAGGTAGCCGGGCGGTGGTGGCGCACGCCTTTAATCCCAGCACTCGGGAGGAAGAGGCAGGCGGATCTCTGTGAGTTCGAGGCTGGGCTGGACCGACAGCCTCGAAAACAATACAGAGAAACCCTGTCTCGTAAACCCCCCCCCAAAAAAAAGAGTCAGAGGTACTCCTTTGGCCGATTTGGGCAAGAGAAAAAAGTTTAACATCTGGCCATGTCATACTTCAACTCCAGATCATCTGGCCACCAAACCTACCCACATCGTTTCCACTTGTCCTTAGGACTTCTTGACTGCTTGGAAACTGTTGCCTTATCTGGGAAATGAGAATGACACCATGTGTCCTCCCTCTTAGGGCTGTCAAACAGTAGAAAATGGGAATGTGGAGTACTTCACATACCACTGAAGCAATGATTGGGCATTTCCCTAATGGCACCACGGGGACAAACAAGAAGCCTGCTGGGGGTGCTGGCTGGTAGCCAGTCAGCCAGAAGTTCCTGTTTCCATAATTATAGTTCAGTTATCTCTTTGGCAGGAAAAGAGCATGCATCCGGTGTGCCTAGCACAAACACACAGGAGGAAAGAAAATGCAACAGGGACTATTGCATTCTGGGACCTGCAGTCTCCAGGGGCCAGAATGGGGCCTGGGACCTGTAGTCAGGTGCAAAGCATGCTAGGATTTGTAGTCTTAGCCGTCTTCAATGAGGACAGACAGCGCTTCTTTCTCAAAGGAATTCACCACTTCTCCCACAGCCTTTCCTACTAGGAAGGGCCTTGGCCGCGAGAGGGCGGATGTGAGCAAATCTGTCTCAGCCTTCTTATTCGGCTCTAGGTTTCCAGGTCTTTCACTCTACCCTCACTCCTGCCTCACCCCCCCCCAACACACACACACTCAAACCACGAGAGCATAAACACATGCGGAATCTCAGACACACCATTACTTCCTTTCTGTCTGCCTCCCTCCAATTGAGAGCACAGAGCTTTACCGCCCCAGATCTCCCCATCCCTGGTAACGTGTGGACTCACCTTCTCCCCCTAGGCCACTGAGGTGGCTGCCTGCACTGGAGCCAGACAGGTTGGGGCGAGCAGGCCTGGGCCGGGGGTGTGGCGTGGAGGGTGCAGGGCCCTGAGCGGAAGCAGGACCCTCTCCACAGTCATCGCCCCCATACCCCTGACAGCACCGCCACTCCATGTCGGTTACCGTCTTGTAGGCCACCCGGTAGCGAGGGCGAAGGAAGCTCCGGTACCTGGCCAGAGGAAAGGAAGCCTTTGTATTCCCTCGGTTCTGGCTCTGCCAGTCACCTTGTTCTTCAGGCTGCTCCCACTCTCTGACCAGTATGTGTGTGGCCTCCCTCACTTGACAGCTATCAGCTTTTTAGCTAGACCCTGGCTCTTCCTCCCCTTTCCCTGTGCTGGAACCAGAGTTCATTGCTGTGAGGACGACCTGTCCAACAGAAGGCCTGAAGGTTGCAGACAAGGGAAGGATGCTTGCAGCAGCTCGCCAGCTGAGCCAGGACCCTAATACCCTCTCAAGACAGCTCTGACTGAGGTCTTGTCCTGCCCCCTGCCCCCTGCCCCCTGCCCCCCGCCCCTGCTTTGTACAGAGACCCCGAGTGGCTACCACCTGTCTGCCCTTGCCCAGCTCCCACTGAGTACCCAATCGCTTGTGTCAGCGGACTCACATGATGCTTCGGGGACACTGGGACTGGCCCCAGCCACAGGGTTGATAGTCTGGCTTGACAAAGGTCTCCACTCCATCCTCAAGGACGCAGCTCACTGTCCGAGTTACCACGTAGGCACACCAGTTCCTGTAGGTACAACCCTACCTGGGCCAAAGGACCAAAGACACCAGCCCCAGTGGGCCCAGAGGCTGAAGGAGGGTCAAAAGATGGAGGGGCCTTGAGGACCAGTGGAAGTCAGGGGTTTGCAAGGGCAGCCCCTGGTCCACCTCTTGTGCCACAGCCTTTCCTGTCACAGCAGATAAAGACTTTTCAAGATGGGGAGACAAACAAAGAGAAGTCAGTCCTCATGACTGTGGGGTCCTAGGCCCCTGGGAATTCACAGCCCCATCTGCCCTTCCTTGGGCCTGTCTCAAGCCCCCCAAACAACTGGGGTACTGGAAATAATCGCCTGCACAGGGTGCCCCCCCCCTCGAGGAGGAGAGCAGGGGCAGGCAGATGTCCCGCCTATGGTTAGGCAGAGAATAAGCCGCTGACAGAGTCTGTGCCCCTGGGGTTTGTGGTGCTGCCCTCTTGGCCCCGTTCACACCGGCTTCTAATCTGTGGGCTGCTGCGGAGCCAGAGGGAGCAGAGCAGGAGGCGTTATACATTCGCGGGTGGGACTAAGGAAGCCCTAGAGGAGGACAAAAGGACGGCCTGACCCACAGCTGGCTGGCACACAGCTGGCAGGAAGGTCTGGTCCATGCCCCTCAGTGCAGTCTCCCTGGGCACCCAACTGCAGGCCTTCATAGGGAAGAGGGGTGTGAGCTGATCCCTTTAGGCCACCAAAGCCCCAGAGAAAGTCCTGTAGGAAGGTGCAGACGCGAGGGCCATTGATGGGTAGGAGCCCTCACTCTCCCCTCGTTAGAGGTATAGCCTGTTGCCCACTTCTGAGGACTTTCCCGTCACAGCCTCCAGCCCTGGCTGGGAACACAGACTCTTTCTTACCTGTGGCGGCTGGCAGGCCTTGGTGAGTTCTGGGTCTGGGATCCCCCGGGACTGAGGGCCGAACTGCCCCCTGTGTAGAGGCTGTAACCTCGAGGAGGGTAGCTGGCAGCCTCCGTGGCCACGGTCAGCAGATAGCAGAGACAGCAGCTCCAGAGCATGCTGGGGGCCATGGTGAGGTGTGCCTCGCCGCCCTTAGAGACACATCCCGACTTGACCACTGGTGCCTAGACCCGCGCCTCCAGGGGACACCGCTGCTTCGGGGGACAGCCTGCTAAGCTAGTTCAGTCCCCAGCTTCCTGCTTGCGGGCCCCCAGCCACACGCCTCCTCCTTGGCTGCTGGGCCTGACCCCTCTCTCCCCCTCCTCTTTCCTCCTCAGGCTCCTGTCTGTCCCTCCCTCAGTTCCTTCCGCTCTCCTCTTCTGCTCTTCTTAGGGGAGTCTGTTCTCTGGGCCCCTGGCCTACTGTGCCTGGTCCCTGCCCCTCTCAGAGGCTGTTTCCTGAGCCTCCACCCCCTGGCTCCAGCTGGCCCTCTTCTGGTCTCCCTGTTCTGTTCCCTGGTGACTGATCCTAAGGATGACAGAGCTTTGCCCCTGTGGCTGTGGAGAGGCACAAAAGTGACCACGGGGCGGGCCAGCCTCCTCCCTCCCCTCCCTTCTCTCTCCTCCCTTCCCCCTGTCTGGCTGGCGGGCGGTCCAGCCTCCCCCTCCCTCCCCCACCTCTCCAACCATCGGGCGCCACATCTGCTTCTTGTTAACTCCGGGAAAGAGGGGGCAAAAAAAAAAAAAAAAAAAAAAAAAAAAAGGAAAAACAGAGAAATGTGGAGTTGCCGCCGGGCTTGAGGCCAGCCTCTTAGACAGGCCACATGGAGCCGGGGCCAAATCTGGATAGGAGGCCCAGAGCTGGTGGCTAGGACCAGGAACCAGGGCCAGAGTCCCGGCTCCCCTGGGTAGGTGAGAACAGGACCCTTGGGAGAAGATTAAGAGAGAGGGAGCCCTGAGGACAGCAGGAAGGCAGGGCTGTGCAGGGGGTAGCACACGTGGGGAGCTCAGCAGGACCTCCTCACCAGTGGGTCCTTCTGCCTCCTTCTCCAGGCTCACAGTGGGACGGTAGTTCATTTGTCCAAGGTGACACAGCAAGGCAATAACATGGCAGAGATTAGACTTTAGACGACCTTAGTGACTCAGGAAAAAAAAGGAGGTGGGGGTGTGGGGGAAAGAACTCCATGGTGACAAGGGACAACTAAGAGGGAGAGAAGAGGGAGGAATCAGAAAACAAAGAGCTGTGTTTTCTCACACAATGGAGGAGACAGAGGAGAAGGCACCTCCTTCCTGCCTGCCATTGGAGAAGGTCGGGCTAGAACCATGAGGGGTGGTTACGGTGATGGGAGAGGTAAGACTTGGTTGCTCTCTGGTTTGGAGGCCAACCACCTCTCTGTTGCCTGCAGAAAGCTCTTGGTGAGATGCCTTTGCCTTCTCCGTGTCATGTTCTGGACCTGCATCTCCCGGGGGAATAGAAGGGGGAAGCTGAAACACCAGACAACGACTATGAGAGGTTGCTGTGTGCCAGGCACTGGAGAGGTGCCCGGGTTGCAAAGACAGGCCTAAAAGTCTCTCACTGTCTATTAAGGAACAACTCGGGTTGTTGGGGAAAGGAACAGGGCCCCCAGACAGACAGCCACAGAGGCAGGACAGACCAATTGCCAAGAGGCCAGGACAAAGGATGATGTGTGTTCTGGCTAAGAGGAGGGGAGAGACAGCTGGCTGCTGGGGGTAGGAGGAAGAACTGCTGGAAAAGGCAGAGCTTGAACAGTGTGGGCAGGAGGAAGGAGTGACAGACAAGACAAGGGGCGGGCAGAGAGTTCAGGCTCAGCCAGTATGGTCTGCCTCAGTTTCTTCCTCAAACACAGGGATGATATAACGGCATCCATCTTAGGCTTGTGAGGAGTAACAGGGATAATGTAACTTCATCCATTTTAGGCTTGTAAGGATTAATATAATTAAATAGTGCCCATAACTTAGTGTTTATTAACTCTTTTTTTGTTGTTGTTTTTTGTTTTTCGAGACAGGGTTTCTCTGTATTGTTTTGGAGGCTGTCCTGAATCTCGTTCTGTAGACCAGGCTGGCCTCAAACTCACAGAGATCTGCCTGCCTCTGCCCTCTGAGTGCTGGGATTAAAGGCCACCAACACCCAGCTTCTTCTTTAAGATTGGAACTTGTGGTAATCCTCCTGCCTCAGCCTCCTGAGTGCTGATATTAATACACTCCACATCTGTTAGCTATTAATTGCCAGGAAGGAGCAGGGCAGAAGTAAAAAGAGGTAGATTATGGACCAGTGAGAGAGAGGCTTCCATGGTTGGTAAGACTGTTGGATTGCAAGGTTTGGACTAAGAGCAATGAACCCAGAGTGAGGTCACAAGGACGTTAGTTTCAATTTCAGGAGTTTGTAACTTTGAATACATTCCATACCACCACTGGGAGTCTGTTTACTCACAAGGGCCTCTTCCAACTCTACATTGTAAAGTGATCCAGAGGGGTTGTGCTGGTGTTCATGGCCATGGAAAGAAATAAAGGTTATGCCTGCTCGGTGACTGAAGATAAAGGGAAACACCACAGAATGTTCCAGAGCTAGAGCTAAAATGAGGTTGGAAAGAGTAGGTCTGGAGGGAAGAAAGTCTATTTCAGTCTGAACGTACTAGAAAAAAATAGAGTAATACACTGTAGTAGAAATAACTGTCTAGAAAATAGTTCAAATGCAGACCTGCATTCTGGGAACCATAATTGCAAGCCATGAGAATGAATGTCACCAACTCCTTCCATGACTCTGTGTGGTCTGCCTGTGCTTCTGAGAGCCACAGACCTAGCGTGTAACCTTGGTGGCTAGAAGCAATACTGATGCAGGCCAAGGTGTTGAAAAAAAAAAAAAACAGTTCAGAACCAATAGAAGTCGCAATATGTTTGCTCTTGGGGGCTGGGGACCAGACCATGGGAAGACTTGAAGGAAGTGTTCACAGGTGGCCATGGTTTCAGGGATCTGCCAGTGGGAGGTGGGAGCCCAGTCTCCGGGTCTTTGCATCCCCTGTAGGCCCTGGCCCTGGCAGCAACCAACCCACTCCCCCTCCAGATTGCCCTGGTTGCCACTAAAGTCTTCTATTTTTCTTCTCCTTTCATGGGACCACTGACAACCTTAAAAAAAAAAAAAAACCAGGGCTGGAGAGATGGCTCAGAGGTTAAGAGCACTGACTGATCTTCCAGATGTCCTGAGTTCAATTCCCAGCAACCACATGGTGGCTTACAACCATCCGTAATGAGATCTGGTGCCTTCTCCTGGCTTGCAGACATACAGAGGCAGGATATTGTATTCATAATAAATAAATAAATAAAAATACATATGTTTAAAAAAAAAAACCAGCCAAGCTAAGTGGTGGTGTTGCACACCTTTAATCCCAGCACTCGGGAGGCAGAGGCAGGCAGATCTCTGTGAAGTTTGAGGCCAGCCTGGTCTACAGAGTGAGTTCCAGGACAGCCTCCACAGAGACACCCTGTCTTGAGAAACCGCACCAAACAGAAAACCAGCCTAGCCGTGTTGTTACGGCCCAGTTGCCACACAGTCCCTCTCCTGTGCTCTTGTGTCTGAAACCCTGCTGTACAGTTCCGATGTGTTGAGTAAAAGATAGCTGGCTTTGAAAAGTCATTGCAGGAGGCTGCATTTCACTTTGCCTTGTAATTAGGAGCCAAGGCCTAGGATCTGACATGAATGTTTTTGAAATCTCCAACTCACCATTCACTGGCAAAGAAAATTCCCATTGCTGGCCTCAGGGTCAGCAAGCGAGCTGCAATGTCGACCAGCGTTGGCTAGGATGCATTGGTGGTAGTAATGGTTACAGCAGCATTGCTGTGGTAGTATTGACAGACAGCCACAAATTCCCAAAGTATTTAGCCAGAATTGCTCACAAAAAAAAAAAAAAGCTAAGTCCCTGTAGTAAGTCATAGTCTATTTTGTAACATCTGTAACATGGGGGATTTTCAATGACCTAGTGCCTGTGGGAAATCTTGGCCATACTAGCAATTAATTCATTCAGCTATCACTGACTTAGCAATGAACTGAAGTTCCCAGAGTCAGGATAGCAGCAGACTCCAGAAATAAGGATAATTTTGTGTCTAAAGCCGTCTGTTAAAGAACTAAATGCTGGGCAGGAAGAAGGGGAGTCATGTGAATTGGACCTTGTGTCATGCCAACACAGATGGGAATTTAAGCTCTTGAGAAGTCTTAAGCCAGACTTCATGGCTGCTCAATGCAAGCACTGTGTGTGTGTGTGTGTGTGTGTGTGTGTGTGTGTGTGTGTGTGCACGCGCGCGCCTTCTACGTCTTTCTCCAGGTATAATACTTTAGGTGCTGACCACCCTGGGACTCGGGGGCCAGCCCCCTCCTTTCCCAAGCCGTACGGCTTTCTGACTCTCAAATCTGACCCTGGCCTCATGTCCTGTCTTTGCTCACACCAGGGAGCAAAGGCAGGAGAATCCCGAGTTTGAAGCTAGCCTGGGCTACATAGTGAAGTCCTATTTAAGTTGCAACAACAAAGCCATCATATAATTAGATTAACTTCTGTAAGTACCTTCCCACCACTTTCCCCAAATCCTGCCAGGATGGGGTTTAGCCTGACTCACTTCCCACATACTTTTCCACCCAGGGTTTTTATCAAGCTTTGTCATTTCTTAGCTGAGTCTAGTTCAGTTCTGAGGCCAGTTTTTATTTCAGTTCCCTTAGGCACTAGGCCAAATGACCCATTGAAGGCTGATAAAGACTCAGTGACCTAGGCACAGGAAGGGAAGGGAGGCAAAGGATGTTTCTGGGTAATTCTAAAATAAATCTTTTCCCACTTGTTCCTGACCTTTGGACAACCTCCTGAGCCTATCTGCTGTGGGGGAGGGTAGGAAGCACAGGTGACAGGGTCTTTAGCCGGCTGTCGTACCTTGCTAGATCACATTCTGGGCTTATTTCCTTCTTTACTAGGAAATAAATAAAATGACAATGACAAATCATGGAGGTGCTTTTCATTTGTGGTTGTCTCTGATGCTACGTGCCTGGCTCAGCTGATTTTAAAACTTAAGCAGTTTCCTGGGCCTTCTCTTGAGATACAGCTTCTTTGAAAACTACAGTTTAATTCTGATTCAATAGCATACCTAAGTGGTTGAACTTGGATCTGCTCCAATTTTCCAGGAGACATGAAGCATTATAATGTGTAATCCTAAAATCTAGACATCATTCTTTCGGGGCGGAGCTGGGGGACTCACCAGCTCGGGGAGGAATGCCTGGGGAAACACGTCTGGGTTTTCACCCATGTTATGTGGAGGGCACGCAGGCCTGGGATTTCTAAATATGAAACTTCTGGGAAACAGTGCGGGGGGGGGCTGGGGCAAGAGGTGGGAGGCGTGGAAAGCTATAAACTAACTACTGAAGGCAAGTACTGAGTTTTGGACAAAGCACTGATGGTCTGAGACATCGGAATAGTGCAAACCAAGCTCACTGTGCACAGAGGCGGCAGTTTGGTCCCCTGTCCCAGCTGTTTCAGCCCTATAGCAGCTCCTGTACAGTTTTCTTTGGCTCAGAGAAGCAGAGGCCTCCCCCGAGCTCCGGCCCCCCTCTACCGCAAAGCAACTGGCTTCCATTACCCTGACAGCTCCAGAGCCACGGTCCAGCCCCCGGCCCTGTCTGGCTCCATATCATTCCCTTTTATGGTGAAGCTTAGAGAAAGCAAGGGGGAAAACCCGTTTCTAGCTGGGTAGAGGATTGTAGAGATTCAGGGTGCTGCTCCCCTCACCAGTGACCCTCGGATGTCTGGATGTCTATTGCAGCCAACTCTCTTCTTCACCACAAACCCACGGCCCCTCTGGCTTGTCCCAGCCCTTCCTTTCCTACCCCCTCCTTCACATCCGTGGGGTGATTTCCCACTTGGCCTAGGTCCCACGTTTGGTTTTTGATTATGATAGGGTCCGCCCTAATTTCGACGCCCACCACCGGGAGTGGGATGGGGGCAAGGAGCTCGCCAGAGACTGGTACTGGTCAAATAGCCAATGATCCGCCCGTTTGGCAGGACGTGGTTTCAGAAAGATTAGCACGCGTGAGGGAACCAGCATCCTCAGTCCTGTCCATTCTGCATCATCTTTCACTCCATCCCCACTGCCTGCGAGCCTGGGAGGGGACCGGGAGGGCAGGACCCAAAGGAAGCACCTGGCTGGGTCGGGTAGGGAAGCGAAGAGTGGCCCATGCAGGAACGTGGGTCGGAGTCCGCGGGTCAGGCCCAGCCTCCCGCCTGCCGCACCCTCGCCCTAGCCCACTCCTCGGCTCCAGGGAGGCTGTCACCACAGCGGCGTTAGCCAACAGCGATCCCGCCGCGCCAGCTGAGGCCAGCTGTGAAACCCCGGCTCTGCCCAGCCCTGGCCCGGCCCGCTCCCTGCAGCCAGGTGCCCCTCCCCCGAGGCTCCGCCCACGACCCACTCTGTGTGCGCGCGCCGTCGGAGCACACGAGTCGGCGGGGTAGAGAAGCCGGAAGTGCCTCGCTGTTCCCCGGCTGGCGCTACGAACTTCCGACTCCGGTCTCCTTCCTCGAGCTTCTCCAGCGGTGGCGTCGGAGCGAGTGGAGCTGGTCAGGTGAGAGGCTCGCAGGCGCCGTCTCCCACGCGAGGCCGGCGGAGGCTGGACCGTGGTGGCGAGGGCAACCAGAGCGCGCCCCGAGGCTCAGTCCCTCCCTTGTCCGCAGGATGATCACGGACGTGCAGCTCGCCATCTTCGCCAACATGCTGGGCGTGTCGCTTTTCTTGCTTGTGGTTCTCTATCACTACGTGGCAGTCAACAATCCCAAGAAGCAGGAATGAAAGTAGCTCTCTCTCCGCCCCAGGTAACGGTCCGGGCGGTGGTGCCCAGGCCCGGGAGAGCTGAGTGGTGAGGCCGCGCCACACCTGCGGGCTTAGGAACTTCAAGTCAAAGTGTCGAGCCAAGCTTGGTAGTCCAGCTCCGGGCCCCCTTGTTCGCACTCTGTACAGTGCCATGCAGTACTGCTTCTTGCCCTAAACGGCTTCCTACTACAGTGAGGGTGGGTTTCCGGATCCTCCTCAAGCTCCATTTTGAGCTTCCCAGGAGATAAGATAGTTACAAACTGTGGTTCCAAGGAGGCGTTGACACCAGTACTAAGGCAGTAACTGTGCCATCCAGGTATGGGGCATCAGGTCCTTAACAGCTTCACTTTCCCCGGAGCCTGGGCGGGTTCTGGGCAGGGGCACGGTAGTGAAAGATGTAGACTTATTTCCATGTTCTGAAGCCATGGGTTAACTCCAAACAAACCATCGAGAAAAAAGGGAGGGGGCAGAGTCTGGAAACCAAGTGTGCTTTTAATGTTAAGGGGGTTGGCTCCTGAAGGATTCCCCCACAGGAAAGCTGCAGCATTTTCCTTATTTCAGGTTTTTCCCCTTTTTTTCTAGGGTTCCAGGACATAGTCTGAGGCAAGATGGAGGGTGTGAGGGGCCTTCACACTTTCATCTCTCCTACCCATCACAGCATACAAAGCAACTACACCTGGATTTTTCCAAACAACTTTTATTTCCTCAAAGTCTTCCTTAACCCTATGGAACAAGAAGCTGCCATTGAATAGGAGCCAGTATAGGGGCTGCTTTCTTTTCTACTCCCTCCCCCAATACAAAAATAGATATATATATATTTTTTGTGGTCCCAAAATCTTGTGCTGTGGAGGGAGGGAAGGGGTGGCAGATCCCTGTTTTGTTCTGTCTCAAGGTGATGTTATGCAAGGCCTCGGACAGTGTGGCCATCTCCCAAGGAGTTATGGCTGTCACATGGTATCAGCAGCTGGAAGGCGGGACTAACATATCTTTCACTGTGTTCCCTCACCTTAGGGCTATACCCTGGGCATGGAGGTAAACGCATTGTCAGATCCTGGGAGAAATAGTGAGTGATGGAGATTTAGGGACAAAACAAACCTCACATTGGTTCAAGGGCCCCCTGCTGTAAAAAATCCGGGTTGGGGAGTCAGATAGAGTACAGGAAATAGGAGAAAAGGCAGGGGCAGAGCAGGGCCGTGGGGGGCCGGCCTGAGGCAGCCTGCAACAGAGAAGAGAGAGGAGATCAGGGTTGTGGACACAGCCCCTTTCCTGGTCTGTTAGCCAGGGGCTGTGAGGTGAACAGGGAAATGTGAAGATGGGAAGGCGGGTTTGTTACTGCGCACAAGACTAATACTACAGCTAGCTAGTGCCTAGGCCTTAAGAGCCTCACTACGCGTTATCCTTTGGAGTCAAGACTGAGGCCATGTGGAATGAAAATCAGGGACTAGATTATTAATGAAAGTGCATTTAGTGTTTGGTAAAGGAGAAACTTATCCTGAATGGTGGAGATGGGGGAAGGGATAGAAGAGGTGGGGTGGATGAAGGACTGGACTCCGGTGCTCACCCTGGTGTGGCAGAGTGGGGTCCCGGCTCCAGCTCACTGCTTTCTCTGGTCTGGGGGAGAGGGGATGTGGGACTTGAAGAGCCTCTCATCCCTCTGCGAGTCGGCGGTGAGCTCCGGCCCAACCTGGGCCTAGCCTGTGTGGACAGGGGTAGTCTAAGAGGTTGGCTTCCTCCATGAGACTTTTCAGTTTCTAGAGTTTCCATGCATAAGAATCTAGCACAGTAATCAACAGAGGTGCTAGGACCTTGAAGTCCTGGGCACTGCTCCTAGCTGAGAGGATGAGGCGGGGTGGCAGCTAGCGAACTCTCAGATTGAATATATGACAAGGAGCCAGGTCTTACAGGACCTAGCATTTACCTCCATGGGTGCTGCATGTGAGAGCTGGCTGAATGGAGAAGCACTGGGAAGGACTGCAGACCTCCCTCAGCTTTCTGAGCTCCGCCCCTGCCAGAGCAGCTTAAACTTCACCCGTCCAGTCAGCTTCTGCCTCTACCCAACTATAGTTCAACTAGGAAGAGGAGCTGTCTGAGTTGGAGGTGATGGTAAGGCTGTTACCAGGAGCAGTAACCAGAAGTGTTACCTGGGGAATCCGGGACCCCTCCTGGCGGAAACTCTCCTCGGGCATGTCTGGTCAGAAAGAGAGGAGAAGCTAAGGACGGGTAGGGAAAGCCAAAGCTAGCAGGCTGTAGTTGGGGTGCATCTGGCAGGGACAATGGAGTCTGAAGCAAACAAGATAGCTGGCTAATTGGGACTGGGTAGGTTAGGTACCATGACAGCTCTGATAGGCTGGTGATGAATGGCTTTAAAGCAGGACTGAGCATCTTCCCTCCCAGTGCTCAGGAGAATAGTGTCCTCCTGGGTTATGCTAACCTAAGGACGTAGACAGACCCCAAAATTTTACCTGCAAACGAGTCCTAATGCAGGGGATCCGAGCACCAGCCCCTAGCAGACTTTTCCCAATCACCATGACAGCCTCTGGCTTGTCCCCTGAAGAAGAGAATGAGCAGCTGCTCCCTAGAGAATAGAGGAAACTGATCATCAAGGTAGGACTGGAAGGGAAGGCAACTTCATTTACATCAGTTTCTCGACCTTGTTTTCCTTGGTGCTGGGGATTAAACCTTGGATTTCATGTTAAACTGGTGTTCAGCCACTGGGCTATACCAGCAGCCCTTCCTCATTGAGAAATTGGCAGTACAATCATTAGTTGTTGCAGTGATTTTGTACTTAGTAGGCTGTTTATCAACATCCCTATCTTAAACTACTGTCTGTGCTGTTTCCTCTCTAGGTCCTTCCCCAATGTAATAACCAGAACCTCTTTGGATATTGTCCTATGTTCCCTGGGTGGCAAAAATTGCTTCTGAGAGGTCCTAATCTGATCTGAGGAGTGAAGCTGCCACTTTGGGTTCAAATTAAACCCTCAAGTTTAATGACTCAATGTGTAAAGCTTACAGCCCACTCCAGTTGTATGTTTAGGTATTTAGGAATAAAGTCCAGCTGGGCATAGTGGCCACACCTTTAACCCCAGCATTCCAGAGCAGAACTGAAAGGCCAACTGGTCTATATAATTAGTTCCAGGACAGCCATGGCTACATAGACCTTGTCTCAAGGGGGAGTGGGAGTCCATTATGTACAACTGGAATGAGGACTAGCTTGATTAAAAATTGACAGGTTGGCATGGTATGTGTTGGAGTCAATCATAGAAAAGGGTCCTGCTGGGCATGATGGTGTACGCCTTTAATTCCAGCACTCAGCAGGCAGAGTTAGGTAGGTCTCTGTAGGTTTGGGGCCAGCCTGGTCTACAAAGAGTTCCAGGGCAGCCAGGACTACAAAGAGAGGCCCTGTCTCAAAAGAAAAAGAAAGAAAACAATCTTATTTAGTTCCTTTTATCACTGGGCCTCTAACTTAAAAGAGTAGGTGGCGGCTTTAAGTTTAGTTAGAACACTGGATGCCATTTATAATCCCATAGGTGAGATGCCTGTTCTTTCAGATGTTTCAATTGTATCCCACTCCTAGTTCTTGCCATTAGACAACTGGGTAAGTAGCACTTTGCAGGTAGAAAAAGTCCTCAGATCCTTGAACTGCAAGTGAGGACTAGATAGTGTAGAGCAGTTCCTGCACAGAGTGAATGTTCAAGAAATGTAAACTGTTACTTTATTTTACAAATTCAAATGAATTCCAAACTCCTGTACAAAGCCACATACGTTAGTATAGGGTACCAGGAAAATACCTTGCACCTGCTCTGAAGCGACCTGTATATATCAGGTCAAGGAGGAGTCCAGATTGGCAGGATGGCTGAAGGGGTTTCTTGACGCTTAGTTTGTAGGCTGTCTAAGCCCGGGGTAGCAGGGAAGGAGAAAAGCTGGGTACTCAGATTTCAGGGGCAGTGAGTACAGACCTGATAAGCTCAGTGAGTTGGGCAGTAGGCAGGAGCCCAGGCTTCGTGAGGAGGCTGGGCCAGAACTACCAAGAGTTGGGGATGGGGCCAGGCTGCCTGTGGTAGGGCGATGGTTCAGTGCCTGCTGCCGCCGTCTTCTGTCTGGGCATCGGGGCTCTGAGTGGAAAGGACACAGGTAAAAGAGAAAGTTAGTGGGAGACTGATACGCTTCACTGACCTGCTCACTTCCCTTGGTCGGCATGGCCAGAAGATGCCTGCTTCCAAGTTTGTCAGCAAAGCAGCCAACTGCCCTGCTGTAAAGCAACTGTGAGATGAAGGCGTTTAATATTTACCCCAGCCATCTAAATCTCGGCCATCTCTCATCCTGCCAGTTTATTTTGGTGAAGAGTTATGGCTTCTAAAACACAGCTTTGCTGGACTTTTCTCTCATCTCTAACGTTTCTTCCTGTCACTTAAGGACCAGTGTTCCCAGCCATCTGAGTTTTGTCTTCTCTTAAATCCTGAGAGTTCTAAGACCTTTTCCTCCCCCAAATGCATTAAGTCCCTAATTACCAAAGCCAATCTCACTGTCTTCTCCCCAATCCTTTTTTTTTTTTTTTTTTTTTTTTTTTTGGTTTTTCAGTACAAGGTTTCTCTGTGGCTTTGGAGTCTGTCCTGGAATAGCTCTTGTAGACCAGGCTGGTCTCGAACTCACAGAGATCCACCTGCCTCTGCCTCCCAAGTGCTAGGATTAAAGGCGTATGCTACCAACGCCTGGTCCCAATCCTCCTTTTTCCTGTCTACTAGAAAGCTTACTTCATTTTTCTATTCCTCCCTTACATTTGTTTGCTTAGCCATCACCAGTATTAGATACAGGTTTTTTCACTCTCGCTGTTCTTTCTCTCTTAGCTTGATTTTTAAAAAATTATTCATCCTTTACATAGGTGCCACCAAGTTATTAATCCTAAAACAGAAGCCTGATTTAAAAACAACACCATGGCTTGGGTAAGGAAGAAATGGTTTATTTGCAGATAGATCCTCACTGTGTGGCCCAGATGCCCTCACCATATGTAACATAAGCTAGCCCTGAACTCTCGATCTTCCTGCCACACCTTCCTAGGTGCTTGGATTGTATGCACACACCACTACATGTGTTAAAGTTTACTCTAAACCTTTACATTCAGTCCTGTCTGCTGCGTTTCCTGGCCACCTATCATTAGGATGCTGGCTTGATCACTCATACCTCAGCTGTTAGATGCTGCTAGATGTGTGGTTCCTTTGAAATTTCTGCTTCTCTTTTTAGGGAGTACCTAAAATGTTCTGTCTCAAATGTCAGCTCCCTGGAAATATTACATTGGCCATTTACAGGCAGAATTAGTTCTCAGAGCCCCCCCCCCACACCTTTCACAAGGCTAGTTGTAAAGTTTGAGGGCATTCTTAACCTCTAGGAGTAGTACTCTGATGTACTTCTTTGGCTGGAACTTGACTACTACAGGTTCTGAGGGTGGGGTCCCAGAGAGACAGATGGTCGGTGGATGGGAAAGGGGACTTGCAGATTAGCAGGTGCCAGATTTATTGTCAATATTCTAGATGTCCTCTAATACAAGCTACAGGTAGGAAAAGCCTCTAACTCTGGAAGTCATTGGCAGTAACGCCATCTTGTTTTAGCAGGCAGTGTCAGGCATGTATGTAACAGTATAAACCTGCAGTCTCAACATGCAGAAGGTTGTGGCAGGGTGATCACAAGTTCTAGGCTATCATGTGCTTCATAATGAGACCCTGTTCCAAAGAATATTTCTGATCACTCTTAGGATGGAAGCCTTTCTGGCTATGTGACATTGAACTGGATACCAATTAAGAGTCTACGGTGGATAGTTTAAGAGTACAAAACAACCAGACCTTAGGGGGCTGGTGAGAGTTAGTAGAAATACTGATATGACAGCAGAAATTGGAGAGACTTGTGGTCACATCAACCTGAAACTTTAGACACCCTCCCTCAGTGACCTCTGATTCAAGTGTACAGACCTGGTGATTTTGATTAAAAATGTGGATACTAGGCGGGTAGTGGTGGTGCAGGCCTTTAAAACCAGCACTCAGGAGGCAGAAGCAGGTCAATCTGTGAGTTTAAGGGCAGCCTGGTGTACAAAGTGAGTTCAAGGATAGCCAAGGCTACACAGAGAAACCGTCTTGAAAACCCAAAAAAAAAAAAAGTACTGCAATTGTCTCCTAAGGCCGACCGCGTCCCTTTAGTCCTGATACTGGTTTGCAGTAGAAAAGTAAAGCTGGCAGTGGTGATAGAGACGGCAAGTCTTTTTGACTCACTCGAGGAACTGCCACGGAGAGCTGGACATTAGCTGCTCCACCAAAAGTTGTCTGTTAGCTGAGCCAGAGCATTGACTGTACCAGGAAAGAGTTCAAGGGACAGAGCGGGGAGTCTGATGGGAGAGGTGCTGGCGACAGCATGACAGTGAAAGGCTCATCTTTCAAAACATCCATATTTGGCTGGATAGGCTGAAGGGCCAAGACTAGAATCATGCAAGTGAGAAACCTAGATGCAAAACTGAAGGGGACTGCTATGTGATTATGGAATTGTGTGTCCTGGTGCATAAGAGAGGAGACACTGCCTTGTCACCCTGGTCCTCTTGAGTTGTTTACCTCTGCCTGTGCAGTATTTTATGTCTCTGACATTTCTCAATTCACTGACCTGTCCCCTAAAGCCACACACATCAGTTACAGATAGTGTTACTGGTGTTTGACGGTAAGATTACAGCTGTGCTACACATCTGGGAGGCTACATGGAGCATGTTTTGCAGCTGGGGTGTTAGGCAGAGTCTGGCCCTAAGGTTGGGCACTGGGAATTAAGACTGACTGAGAACTGTCTGGCCTCCTATGGTGAGAGCTTTGCTGTTTGTCTGAAGTTGGGATTCACCGGCCTTCTACAGTGCAATCTCCCAGCTGGAGATGGGGCCTTTCAAACCAGTTCCCTGCCTGCCTTAAGCTGCTAGCCGAGATGCCCAGATCTCTCCTGAGAAAACTTCCTAGTCAATAAAACCAATAAACTGAATAATTAAATATGATACAGTAATTGAAATTTTTTATGGAGAGTGGATGGGTAGAGCCTCAAACTCACTATGTGGCTGAGAGATGACCTTTTCTTTATCTCCCAAGTGCTGGGATTACAGGAATATACCACCATACGTGACATAGAAATTTTATAAATAAATCCACAAGTCAAAACAACAAAATTGTCAAAACACAGTCCAAATGTTAGGATTGGAAAGTAGCTCACTTACAATTAAAATTTCTGAGACTTGGGGTTATTTCTTCTAGCTTGACAACAGGCCAGCCAGGATGGATGAGTCAACAGACACTACACCTGACAGGCTGTTGAGTCCCAAGACCCTCACGGTGGGAAGGGAAGGAGTGCTCCCATCAGATGTCTGCTTACCTCCACACAGTGCCATGCACGCACCCTTGCCCGCTGACCACACACACACACACACACACACACACACACACACCCCAATGTAAATAAATAAACCATACAGCTTGCTGTGGTAGAGGTCAGAGAGCCAGAGGTGTGGAGAAAAGTGACACACATGTAGCATGGTAAGACAGATCCCCTAGACAAGTTTTCTCAAGGGTTGACTGAAGATGCCATGTCTACATGTTAGTCTGCATTGCAGCCCTATCTACAATCAGAACCGTACTCCCTTCCTTGGGGTCTTCAAAGACCAGTGCCAGTAAATGCCCAGTGAAACACTTCAGATTCTTAGGACCTCATTTGTTAACATCTTATGGTGTCTATTTTGATAGTAACTTTCATCTTGACCCCTTGGCTTCAAAGCCATAGTTTCCCACTTTCACAAATATTTACACAAGACTTGGGGCATCTATTCTCTAGCCAGCTCTTTCTCTCCCAAGCTCATTCACCTGAGGGAATGTGCCTTCACACTTGGCATTACTGGCACTTCTATGTGGTGACTTAGATCTTCAACCCTCCACTTGCCTTTACAAGGCATCTCCACAGATAACCTAAGGAACCTAGGCATGTCTGTAATAGTTTCCCACTGTTTTTCCAACCGTGTCTCAATGTCACAATGTCACCATAGCTCTCCTCCGGCTATGACTTTTGAAGCCTCCTGCGTCTGTCTTTTACCATTATTGAATCCTGCCGCTTTTGTTCTGTTGCAGGCCTTGGCCCAGGCTCCAGTAGCTCATGTGTAAATGGTTGCAAGCCTCCCCTCCCTGTCCAGATGTACAGCAGTCTCTGCTCCCATTTTTCCTCAGAACATATAGTTGCTACCATCTGCCTCATTCAACTGAACATCCTTGTCTTCAAAACACTTCCACTCCCGCGTCTCCGCACCAGATTCTGTGGGTGCCAGCTAAGCACCCATGCTTTTGCTGCCCACCCAGGAGCTGTGTTTCTGATCATGGCTGTCATTTCTCATTTCTGGGATGTTTTTGTGAAGCCACATACTGTTTGTTTTTCAAAGTCATTTCTCAACTGAACATTCTTTGCTTAATTACTCATGACCTACCACAGTAGCTCCCCAAGTGCCCTATTTGTTTATAATGTGCATGTACTTTTTTATGTGTATTTACTATCTTGTTTCCTCTGTTAAGCCTCAAGTCAATCAACCAAGAATTACTTACTACTTAGGCTGCATATTTTCTATTAGTTCTCTGGAAAAGTAACAGAGAAAGATTACAAGGCCCTCACATCAAGGATTTCAATGCAAAATTCTGCATCAGGAAGTGAGACTGGAGGATGTCGCTATAATACTGATTAAAAGCTGCCTATGGTTGGGGATGAGAGCCTGCCTGTGACCCAGCACTGGGTGAGCTAAAGCAGGAGGACCCTAAGCCAATCTAGGCTATAGAGCAAGACCCTGCCTCGAAAGAACAAAAGAATGGCCTTGAGTCCTCATGTAATGATACCGAGAAGGCCCTTTGTGGTCAAGGAGGGAAGACTTATAATGCTGATAAAGAAATTATGAGATGGCTCAGAGGTTAAGAGCACTGGCTGCTCTACCTGAGGTCCTGAGTTCAATTCCCAGCAAACACATGGTGGCTCACAACCATCTGTAGTGAGATCTGGTGCCCTCTTCTGGCCTGCAGACAAACTTGAGGACAGAACACTTTATACATAGTAAATAAATAAATTAAAAAATTATGAGCTATAACCTAAGAAAGGCTGACAAAAGAAAAACTTCATTCAGATTTATCATGGGAGACTAGGTATACTGGAGCTTGAAAGACAAAGCTGGGAAACTGCCCCGTAAGGGATACACCACTCTTCACCACTTCCCCATGAGAAGTGCCCAGGTTGGCTTCCAACTGTAATCTGCTTCAGCCTACCAGGCCAGGTTATAGGGACGTGCCACACACCCAGCTGGACGAGCTGTCCTAAAGCAATCCACGTTTTCACATCAGAAAAACGGGAGCAGCATCTATCCTACAGGACCTGGTTATTAAGTGAAGCTATTTATGATATTGTCTCATTCATTATTAAATGCTATCTAAATATGAAGCATTATTGTTACTAACTTAATGTTAAAACACAATGCATGTACGTATTTATTCCCAAGTTAGACTCTCAAAGGGGGTTTGGAGTATAAACAGAACCAGGTTTTGTATCAGAAGCTGGGCTTCCTCGTCAGCTTCTCCGACTAGCAGTCAGATTGACAGTTACTGACCGATGCATATCCGGGCCATTCAAAAGCCAGGCACAAACTGAACAGCACAGACATGCTCATAGAAATACAAAGCTCTCAATTCTAGTTTACAAGCCTCCATGTTTTAACAAGATTTCTATAGCCTAGAAGACATCAACAGTACTGATTTGTGATGTTAATTTCTAGAACACTACAAAATTCCCCCACCACAACCCAGCTCCCGACAATTTTTGTTCCCTGCCCCCATCCCCACCCTGCAAGCCCATGATTTGGTTATAAACTTCTGACCCAGAATCTCTTATCAGGTGAGACCTAATACTTTTTTTTTTGTTTTTGTTTTTTGAGACAGGGTTTCTCTATGGCTTTGGAGGCTGTCCTGGAACTAGCTCTTGTAGACCATGCTGGCCTCGAACTCACAGAGATCCGCCTGCCTCTGCCTCCCAAGTGCTGGGATTAAAGGCGTGCGCCACCAACGCCCGGCGAGACCTAATACTTAATAATGCCTAGTTGTACAGTTGTGCACACTGATGAAAAGGATAGACTGCTGGTCTGTAAGTCTAGAATAGAAGCTGCTTCAGTTCTATTTTTCCTTGGGAGAATTGGAATCTTGATATTACTATCTGAAAAGCTGTCAAGCCAGGAAGTTTCAGCCCACAGAGGCCGTGTACAGTGCTCTTCATTCTACAGTGCTACAGTCTGAATTTCCTCCTACTGCCAACAAGAAGACACTGTGACATTGTCCTTGATATGGAAGTTCCACGTCTGTGCTGGGCACTGCTTTAGCTACTGTTTTGTTCTTGGAGATATCCCTGGCTCCTAGCATGTGCTGAAGCTACAATCCCCAGGACTTCTTCCTGTGGCCAGCCATTCAGTATTGCTCTGAAGTCGTGCCGCAGGGAACGAGGTCGCAGACAAGCTGTCGAATCTTCTGCTATAGACTAGTTTTATTGATTCACCCCTTGTATGTCTTCAAGCTCTTTTCCCCCAGCAATGCCCCAAACAACCGAATACCTGCTGCAGGGGCTCCCAGACTGGCTTACCTCTGACAGGGCCCAGCACCCGATGGTTGACCTTTTGGGTGCTAGAGCTCAGGCCTGGCAGCCCCGCAGGCCGACTGCCATGAAAAGGGAAGCTGGGAGAGCTCTTCATCTGTGCAGAGCTTTGTTGGCTGCTGCTGCTACCACCACCACTTGTGCCAGTACTAAAACTTCTAGCCCGGCTCAAGGCATTTTCAGAGCAGGAAATGGGCGGTCCACTGCAAAGAAGCAGACACTAGTCAACCCTGGGCCTGGGAAGAAGTGTCCTAAGGCTTCCTTAAGACATAGTAATTAAAATGCACTGCCTGGGTTAAAGGACATAGGAACCCATTCCCAGAAGGAAGGAGGGAATGCATGCCCATGGATGGGGAATCTTGGGAGGGAATCATCCTAAGTAGCTCTATTTCACAAAGAATTTCTCCCTTACTCCATTGGTGACCTGCCATTCCCTCGCCACAAAGACAATGTGTCTTGTGCACTGCTCTGGATCTACTAGTCCCTTGACTTGATTTTCAGGTCCCTTAGATGGAGCTCTAGAGGAAAGGGGCGAGGCTCCCATTCTCAAAAACTCGCCAGTTTTCATTTAACCAGAACATTCCATGTGGCACTGCCCCACATGAGGCACCCACCCCTACCCCCAGAGCTGCCAACCTTCCTGCACCTTCCTCCCCACGCTGGGGTCTTACTTGTTACTTTTGGGAGGGGTTCGAGCTCCTCTCTTCTTGCTCACACCCACGCTGGCAGTGCTGGTCAGACCTCTGCTGTTGCGTACATGTTTTAGCATCCAGGCCCGCAAGTTAGTGAGGCTGTTGTGTTCTGACAGCACAATTCGGGGCCATGGGTTACACTCTGCCATATCCAGAGCTGCGATGGCCATAGCTCGTCCCACCTGTTGGGAGTTCAGTTTGCTTCAGTATCTCTGTCCTCTAATGTAGCTGATGCTTGGGAGTGTGATACACAGCACAGCAGGAGAGAAAAGCCTAGATGTAACAGTGGGAATCCTGGATTTTGTGCCCAGGTTCTTCATCTCAAGTCTATTTACAGCTTCCTGTTCTGAGCAGGGGCTGCTGTGCTTTTAGTTAGCACTATGAATAATTTCCCATAAGAGTCTATCTTTTACGGGGGCTGGAAAGATGGCTCAGAGGTTAAGAGCAGTGACCCGGGTTCAATTCCCAGCAACCACATGGTGGCTCACAACCATCTACAATTCAATCTGGTGTATATGTAATAAATAAATAAATCTTAAAAAAGAAAGAGTCTATCTTTTACAACCTGAGGTTCTCACCGGGTGTTGGTGGCACACGCCTTTAATCCCAGCACTTGGGAGGCAGAGGCAGGCGGATCTCTATGAGTTCGAGACCAGCCTGGTCTACCAAGCGAGTTCCAAGACAGCCTCCAAAGCCACAGAGAAACCCTGTCTCGAAAAACCAATAAAAAAAAAAAAAAAAACAACCTGAGGTTCTCTTTCTCTTAGGTGCCTAGAAACAGACACATGTAAACTACAATGGAAGCTTTTGAACCTAGGAGGGAATAAACCCATGAGGAAGAAGAGATCAGCTCAGACCAGGCGATTTACTTAGCTGTGCCAGGGTACTGCCTGTGGTTGGGGACAGAAACCATGACAGTTAACTGAAGAACACAAACACAACCCTGCAGACCACCTTAGATTTGGGCATCAACTATTCCCAGATTTGGGGGTTCCCATCTTCCCTCTTAGTCTATGGACTCATACCTGCTCAAATAGTTCCACAGTGTATCTGGAGGGAAAAGCCGGCGGGGGAGGGGGGCTGGCACGCCCATTGTCATGGCAGGCAGCAGGGATGCTGTTGACCGAGCGTCCAGTGTTGTAGTTGCATTCAAGTGTGTAGCTAAGACACAGAGACCTTCATCAGTGTCCTGCCTGAACAGGTGTCAGGACAGAATAGTGATGGACAGTGTAGATTGCTTAAGAAGGTAATCACTTGGAACACAAGTAAAGGCCAAGAAAGAGTGCTAACAATTCCCAACTAACGACTGAATGTATGCCCAGGAAGTTCTCCAATTATAAGACTCCCAGATTAATGCCAACCGTTCTAATTGACTCTTTTTTTTTTTTAGAAGACTTGTGTGGTTCCAACCCCTCCAATACCCTAGAATAAGTATTTTTTTTTTTTCTTTGAAGAAGTTACTTTCTCATCTACACCAGTTTCCTTCCAACCTGTGTATTATCCCTGAGGCTTTGTAGATTGCAACACGGCCGCTTCCCTCTTTGGACTGGCCATCTCTACGGTCTCGGGCATACATGTTCTTCTCTGAGAAATTGCAGCCCTGGAAGTCAAAGTGGGCTGAATTCAAGGAGATGAGCTTTGGATATAGCATGTTTTCCACCTGTTTGGGAGTAGGAAAAAGCAACTCAGAAGACGACACAGAAAGAAGGGACAAGGAAAATAAGGCAGAGAGTCATGTGACTATGTCGCATATACCACTATAACCATCATCAGTAATCAATGTTTCTTGAACATTATTTCTTTTAAGCTCATAGATTCCTCTCCAGGTTTTCCTTCTGCTCTGGGTCTCAAAGCTCTATGGAAGACTGGGATGCTGGTAGCTTGCTCTTCACTCGGACATGATATAATGGCTAAGATGCAAGGCCCTAGTGCCACCTATGGCCCTTTGGAGCTTGTGCAGAGACCGTGTGCACAGGCCTTCCTGCTTCTGCAGGCCACCTCCCCACCTTGCCTGTAACCCAACCCTTATCTCCTAACCTGCAGTACTTACTGCCACACAGTAGCTAGGTCCTACCTGGGTGCTCTCATCACTAAAGCTGTTTCCATACATGAAACAGCCCCTTTTGGAAGCATGTCCATGCAAGTCCACATAGTAAGCAACACCACTCTCTTTTGGGGGGATGGTTTCAGGGGCTGGCTCCTCCAGTTCAGGTGACTGTTGTGGTGTAATCCACACAGTGTCAGTCTTCTCTTCGGCTGACTCTGTCTCAGTCCAGGTATCGGGGCTTTCTCCATCAGATGACTGCCCAAGGTGAGCTTCATTGTGGAGGTTATTGGCTTTCTCGAGGTCAGAAAGAGGAGTCTCGGGAGGGAGATGGAGACTGGGCTGCTGGCTGCAGGGGCTCTTGGAGTTGAGGCGGGAGTGCACGTGATGGTAGAGCAGCACGGCCTTCGCGCCGTAGATGGCTGGGTGCAGAATGGCGTCAGGCTTCAGGTACTGGCGGTTCAGATTCACGCCACGTGAGTCTGTGCTGTAGGAAGACAGGACTGAACAGGGTCTAGTGTCTGGGCCACAAAGAGACACCAGAGTAGGTGACAAGGAGACGGGAAGACTTGTCAAATGAAAGGCTTAAATTACGCAGGCAAAGAAAGGTGGACATGACCCTCCACTTGCTGTCGCCCTACCATAGACATCCAAGGACAGTTCCCTCTACCCAAGTAAGTCTTCACCCATCCTATTTTTGCTCCCACCCAGGAGGGCATTTAGATGCAGTCACATTCCCTCTCAGCTCACTGGAAGATCAGAGGGACTTGTCCTTGTTAGGGTGCGAGAGGACTAAAAGTACAAACAAGGTGGAAGGCTGGCTGACATTAGAGAAACAGTGAATATCCAGAAAGGCTGCTTAGGCTACTTACCGGTAGTGGCCCCGAACCACACCATCAGGGTTTAACATGGGAATCAACTTAAAGACAAAGAGTCGACGTAGGGTTTGCGCCCGGGGGTCATCAGGTCGAAGGATGAAGTCCAAAAAGCCATTGAAGACAAAGCTAGATGGAGTCTCTCCAGGGTGTACCCTGCTGCTCAAGAAGAATATCTGAGAGGGAAGAAGGCAGACATAAGGCGAATGGTGGCTGCGGCGACGGCATGTAAGACTCTAGCTTGCGGCTTGCCAGAGGCACAGAACAGTCAGTCCTCTGCCCTGGCTACAAGCTAAGCTGGGCCTAGGATGTGTAGAGATGACAACAAATTATCCACAGCTGCTAGGGCTAGAACAAGGCAAGAGGACTGCTGCACTTTATTTATGTGTCTGCTACGTGTCTGTCTATGGGTGCCTGTGGAGGCTGGGAGTCGTTCCATCCCTGGAGCAGGAGTTAAAGGCAACCACACACAGTGTGGGTCTGGGATCCATACAAGGGTCCTCTCTAAGAGTATCACGTGCTCTTAAACACTGAGACATCTCATCTCTGTCTCCCAAGAGTACTGGTTTTATGTTCTCCCCACTCACCCTTTTGCCTGTGAAGCGGAATGGTCGGGGAGTGCTAAGATCAGGAAACAGCTGCTCTAGACGGGGCTCCCGATCTTCTCGGAGCCCATGGCAGGAAGTGACTGTTAGCAGATCTACCCGAAGTCCATCCAGAGAATAGCAGAGAAGCTCCCGGTGGTAATAAATACTATCCAGAGGACTGTGGGGATAAAATCATTAGTCATAAGTTGCTAAAGTCCTAGCAGGAGGTGGGCAGCAGCATCAGCTCAAGACTTGTGTTATCTGGTCCCTCACCATAACCTTCAGGGCCTCTTAATCCGCTGAACTGGTGAGACTAAGGATTATCTGTGGGCCTGCACACCAGACACAGAATACAGGACTGAAGTGTGTGTATGTGTGTGCACATGTGCGTGCACGCAGTATGTATGGAGGTAAGAATACAACTTGCACATGTTGGTTCTCTTCCTCTGTCATACCAGTCTGGGAATGAATTCAGGCACCCTTCTTTATCCACTGAGTCATCTTGCTGTCGTTCCTGCATCCTTTTTATTTGGGTGTACTTTTTGTTTGATTTCCTAGTTTGTTTCCTAGGACATCAGGGTAATTTGATTTGTGTATACAGCAGTTGTCATCAGTAGAGGCAGATGAAGGTATGCTGAGCAGCCACAGTGCTGGCTAACTTCTGACAACTGGAGCGGGCATGAGCTGGGCATTCGGGGAACGGAGTGTATGCGGTGGCATGCTCATCATGGTTGCAAAGGACACCGTTTTCAAAATGCTACACTACGTAGGGGAAAGACTGGTGAAGTTCAGGCTAAGAGCTGTTAGGACCAATGCCAGAAGCTGCAGAGGTGCTGTAGGATCTAAGACTGTGGCAGGGTAAGGATGGGTTAGCACCTGCTATGGGTAGAGTGATTCTCTGGAAAGCGCTGGTCTAGCTGGCTTAGCAAATCCTGGCAGTCACTGTAGGAGAAGGGGTAGCAGAAGGCGAAGAAGGTGGTGGCTCCCCGGCCCTCTACGAAACGGTGAACAAATGATAGCACAAACTGCGTCTCTGTCATCTGGGGAGCAGAGGAGGAAGACGAGGGAACAGTCATCTGTGTCAGAACTGATCTCCTCCTGCTGGGGACACCAGACTGATCTCTTGCTTTCTCACC
This sequence comes from Mesocricetus auratus, assembly GCF_017639785.1. NCBI lineage: Eukaryota > Metazoa > Chordata > Mammalia > Rodentia > Cricetidae > Mesocricetus > Mesocricetus auratus. The sequence continues at coordinate 20,200,511 of NW_024429205.1, read as the reverse complement.
TTTACCCCGCCGCCCTCTGACCCTTTCCGTATGATAGCCAGCTCCCTCAGGCTTGCTGAAGTAGGGGCTCGTCTTGAACCCCAGCTAGGGGTGGAAGAAAGAAGATACTAAAACTTAGGGGTTTTACCTGCCTAGTACTCTCTATCAAGAACTTGTTTCGCCGGGCGTTGGTGGCGCACGCCTTTAATCCCAGCACTCGGGAGGCAGAGGCAGGAGGATCTCTGTGAGTTCGAGGCCACCCCGGTCTACCGAGTGAGTTCCAGGACAGCCTCCAAAACAATGCAGAGAAACCCTGTCTCGAAAAAACCAAAAAAAAAAAAAAAAAAAAGAACTTGTTTCCTCCCCTAGCACGCAGCCTTTCTTCCTATGAGGAACTTACCTCGAAGGTGGGCCGGTCTCTGATGCGTTCCCAGCGTGGCCGGGAAGGCAGTGTGCGCACAAAGGGGGCCATGCCCTGAGAGTACAGCTTGCTTTGCTTGTTCATGTTCATAATGTTGATCTTGATAAGTTTCCCTGGTATTCCTCCCCGGACACTGAAGTAGAACCATGACCTGAGAACCAAAAGAGAGACTAGCTGTTGGATGTAGGAGGGTTAGATGTGTAGGGAAAGCTGGATCAAGTCAAAACAGCAGAGAGCTGCTTAGTAAGAAGGAAAGAGAGGAGGGCTTGGGAACAAGATATTGTGGTAGCATGTACAAAGTCAAAGGACTGCCTACACTCTGCATCCGGGCCCTCAGACATCCCACCCCCCCCCCCCCTCAGTCCTCATACCTGTTCCCGTTCTCAAATTCCGTTTCAGCACAGTCTGGCCGGGTCCACACGTTGAACTCATAGTCAGGGGAAGAAGCAACGCTACTGGTGGGGGCTGATGCCCCGCCTCCTACTCCTTCCCCATCACTAGGCACAGTTTCCACCTTTTCCACATGGGCTAGGTTTCCTGAATCAAAGCGAGAACTGAACACCAATCCCCCACAGCGCAGCTCCATGGTGGGGCTGGGAAAGCATCCTCTTGCCCCACACAGGCCCTGAGAGCTGGGGAAAAAACAAAGGTAGTGTAGGGAGGAGCGGGGAGGAACATGCAACAATGTTTTTGGGTATCTGGATAAATGAGAAATGCTTTTAGTACTCTAGGAAGCAAAACACTCCTTTTCTCAGAAAACATGGAAGTAGCCTTCCAGCAAGATCGAGAAAGCAGAACTCTGTCCCTAAACACCCGAGGGTTATGAGTAACCTAGAGGACCCCATTTTACTATAATGCAGCTATTGCCAAATCAAATGCTCAATGGCTTCCGTAGCCCAACATTAGACTCTCATGCTTCTCAGAAACCGACTCTCTGAGGGAGGGGCCATTTTTAAAATTCCCCAGATTGGCTTTGTACTGTGCAGCCCAGGGCAGCAAGAACCCAGTTCTAAGTGTAAATGGTGGCTTCCTTTCTTTACCCCTTTGTCTTGACAAGCCCTGGCTAGAATCATGCCCCGTTGTTTGAAGAGCTGTTTCTGTTGTTGCCACCCGCTGCCTATACTACAAGAACATGGCTGTGCCTGGCCAAAGCCACTTGCTCACCTGCCCTGAACCTCAGTTCCAATTAGGATGTTTCCATCCTCCCGCCCTGTAGACACTGGAGCCCGAGCAAAAGCTACCCTCAAGATGGGGGTAACGGGTGTTCTAAGCACCCTAAGGAAGGCTGGGCCAGTAGAATCCCGCTAGGAAGCAGCAAGCAGCTCCTGGATTCGCGAGGACCCTCGCACTGACTGGCTCGTCCAGGGCAGGGTAGGGTTTGGAAGCGTGGGAGGGGTCGAGACAGATACACTGGAGGACGGGAAGGCTGGTCCTAGGGGTCAGAGGTGAGGCCGGGGGAACGGAGGTGGTCAACCGGAGGCGGGGTCGGCCGGCCGCGCCGGGCCGGGGGGCGGGGTGGCATTCGACGGGGCTCGGGCGGAGCGGGCTGAGGGGGGCGGGGCCGCAGTCCTCGCAGAGCCCCTCACCTCTCTCCGGGCCGCTGCTCCCGCTCCCTCTCCCGCTAGCGAGGCGGCACCTCGGGCCCCGGCACCCGGGCCCTCCACCCAGGACCCACACAAAACCAGAGAGCCGCGGTGCCGGGACCCCGCTCTGCCAGGAAACAACAAGTCTCCTGCCTATTGGCCGCAGCCGCAGCTGGCTACCCGCCCAGTAAAGCGCGCTGCCATTGGTCGGCGCTCAGGGTTCCGAGCACGTTGGCAGGTACCTGTGAGGGGGCCGTTTGGGGGCTTCCCGCGGGCCAGCGCGGTCGGCGGCTCCGGCAGCGTCTCCTCTGCAGGCGGTTAACGGCCTGCCTCCCCGAGGCGGGAAAGACAAGACGGGGGGCGGGAAACAGGAAAAGACTCACCTGCGAATAAGAAGACGCCGTGCGAAGCCGATCCTTGCTTACCATGCCCCTCGCTCTACTGTCTAGTAAAATGCCCACAACAGTTCCTGAGCCCGCAGGTGTTTAGTGTTAACGAAAGCTGTCGAGTGCAAAAAACGGAAGTGGAGGATGCGGGCATCGATCCCGCTACCTCTCGCATGCTAAGCGAGCGCTCTACCATTTGAGCTAATCCCCCAGCTACTAGCATAGCTTTTCCTGTTCCCTTTACAAGTTTTTCCAGGCGTTCCACTGGCCGGAAAAGTTCTGATTCAGAGTATCTGTAAAGTACGCTGGAACCCTCCCTCAGCAAGGTCTTAAAACTGAGCCATGTAATAAACACAAAAGCAATAAGACTTTTCTTGCTGTATATATCTTTACACCTAAGGCACGAACAAGACGCACTGTCCTCAGACTACTTAACTGCCTACGTGTCCCACCTAAGGTCGACCACCACCCAACTCCTAATTATGGTTTTCCCCACGCGGAGTGACTGAGCTAAAAATAGTACACGAAGTCCTTCGAGCCGGAATCGAACCAGCGACCTAAGGATTGCCATTGCTCATCCACTACAGTCCTCCGCTCTACCAACTGAGCTATCGAAGGCCCCGCTGCTCCCGTGGGTTGCCGTTTTGCCTCTAATGCTTAACGCGAATTTTTTTTTTTTTTTTTTAACCTTCTCGCATGTTTCTTGGCGAGCCAAGGGAGCCGGGGCGGCCCAGGAACGACGACCGAGGCGGGCGCCGGGCTTGCCGGCTCGCACGCCGGGGCGGGAGCGCGCTGCGATCCGCCTCAGGGCCGAGCTAGGTGGCGTTCCTCTTGCTGTGCAGACACTAGTCCCGGGGTGTGGGGACTTCGACTCGTGCTCGCTGCTTCAGCTCCAGGTTTCCTTTGGTTCCGGCGTGGTGCTAGTAAAAAGCATGCACTCCTGATGGCGCGAACGACACTCGCTCCGTCCAGCTAAGGTACCGGGTCCATTCACCCAGGCCCTCGCCAGAAGGAAACGCCGAGCCGCGGGAGGCGAGCGATCCCAGTGCCCTGGAAGCTGGGATGCGGCGGGGGACGCGGGTTCCTGCTCCCAAGTGCCCTGGGACCGGCGGGGTGCGGTCCCCGACCTGCCCAGCCCCGCAGTGCCCAGCGCTAATTGGACAAGTTCACTTCTTGCCGCGGTCTGGTGATGGCTCGACCCGGTGTCTACCCCACCGCTGCCCCTTATCTGGCTGCCCCTTATCTGTTGCTCTTCCTCACAGGGCCAGCCCACTATTGGTTCACAGAAAGTTACCAGCACTCGGGAGGCAGAGGCAGGCGGATCTGTTCTGTTCCAGGACAGCCAGGACTACACCGAGAATCCCTGTCTCGACGCCTCGACCCCCCCCCGACCCCACCACCTCCATGCGCTCGCCCTGTCTGTCGGAGTGGGTGTGTCCGGAGACCTGGCCTCCAGTTCCAGTTCTGAAACATCCTGCCAGGTGGAGTGATGGTTTGAAATCTGGTTCGACTTCATTCTGCTGGGGGGGGGGGGGTTGCTGCCACCATGACCTAACTCCAGCCGTGGAGAGTTTTCAGGGCGCATGTTTAGCATTTCTAAGTAATTCATATTTCTCTTTCCTCCTCTCCTCCCTCCCCCTTCTCATTATTACTGCCCCCCCAGTCTCTCCCGCCCCCTTTCCCTCCCTCCCTCGCTGTATTTGTGAAGCCTTTAAAATTCATTTGAGGTTCACAAAACATACTTATCTATTTGTTTCTCAAGCCTACCGTACAAAGTATTCCCGAAGGGGGTCTTCCACCTAAGGACTAACCAGGCTCAACACTGTTTAGATCAGAGCGGTTCGGTGAGTGAGCCATTCAGTGACATTTAATGCAATCACAATGCTGTACAAATGTCACTACCTCTCTACTAGAGGCTTTTTGGGAGTTTTTGGTTTTTCTTGTTTTGGTGTTCGGGCTCGAGCCTGGGACGGATGTGGCCTCGACTTTCGCAGGCCTCCGCATCCAGAATGCTAAGATAAAAGCGTGCGGCACGCCGGGCGTTGGTGGCGCACGCCTTTAATCCCAGCACTCCGGAGGCAGAGGCAGGCGGATCTCTGTGAGTTCGAGGCCAGCCTGGTCTACAGAGTGAGTTCCAGGACAGCCTCCAAAGCCACAGAGAAACCCTGTGTCGAAAAACCAAAAAAAAAAAAAAAAAAAAAAAAAAAAAGCGTGCGGCATCACGTCTAAGCAAACCTTTTTTTTTGAAGACACTAGAAGGAACATCCTTTACTCATCAGGTAATGACTCCTGCCACGGCGTCCTTTCATTCCCTAGCAACCGCTCACTAATCGGCTTCCAGTCTCTTACCTTTCCTTTCAAGAAAGATTTTGGAGGCTGGTCCGACCCACGTGCTGGGGATCACAGACACGCACCACCACCCTTTGATCTGCATGTCTGTGTTTGTGACAGGATCTCAGTATTTGGCCCCTGCACATTCTTAAAAATATTTGCCCACATTTCTGCTTACTCATCTTGAAGATTTTTAGGAGTGTACTTGTTTGGTCAAACAGTATGAGACTTTCCTTCCTTTTGATAAAAGTTGCCAATTCACTTCCTAGAAATATACAAAATTCTATCATAGCATTCATTGGTCTAAGTATTAAAGAATCCTTCAGGGAAAGCTTAGCAGTGAAGACATTTGCTGTCAAGCCTGAGGGACCTGAGTTTGATCCCCTGGACCCATGTGGTGGAGGGGAAAACCTGTGGGAACACCAGACCTTGTTCAGAGACCCACTTCCCCATCAGCCTGGGAGTAGGCAGCTGTAAGACAATGTTTACTAAAAACATGTTTACTAAAAACAATACAATGCCCGGGGCAATAAGTTCTGACCTCGACCTTTTCCAAAGACTAACCGCCTCTTCTGACACACCCAAGTCAGTTTCTGGTGTCAGAGCAGAACCAGCCAGGGGTAAGGAGAGAGCAGAAGCTTCTCTGGAGGGAGCCTTTCTTGGGAAGTTTTCTTGAGCCTTTTTGGGGCCTGCTTAAAGTTTTCTTTACACCGTTGAACGAGTCTCTGTGTTGTCAATCCCCCGACACCCTCCGCACATTCTCGGACATAGGCTGCGCGCACAGCAGGTGCAGCAAGAACCAACTTTTGCAAATTGTCCTCTCATCACACACACACACACAGATGTTGCAACAAACACACATATGTACACAGATACACATAACATGTACTTTGTAAAGAGAAGCACATAAAGTGAAAGAATTAAAAAATAAGTACTGTAAATAATTATATAACAAAATAGGTAATCTACATACAGATGACAAATCCCTAGAAACACACAAATTCTCTAGAGTGACTCAAAAAGATGTGGAAAAAGTTGAAATAAGAGGATTTCAATAATCAGAAACATCCAGCAGAAATTCAGACGCAGAGAACGTAATGTGAATTCTATCAGATATGTAAAGAACAATGAACACTGATCTAAAAGCAGAAGGAGCCCTCCATTGTGTGAAAGTAAGTTTCTGGTGACCCGAGTTCAAGCCCCAGGACCCCACAGTGGAAGCAGAGCGCCAGCCCCCCACCCCAGCTTGGTCTGGCCACATGCATGCCCCTTCACAATAATAAACTGGAGGCTTTAAATAAGAGGAAACACGCCAGTTGGTTTGGAAGGTTTAATATTGTTTAAATAGCAGCCCAACTTAGAAAAAGCTATAAATCCAGTGCAATCCCCTCTAAAATTCCAATGATCTTTTATCATAAATGGAACCTGTAATCCTTTTTGTTTCTTTTGGGGTTTTTGGTTTGTCGAGACAGGGTTTCTCTGTAGCTGTGGACCAGGCTGGCCTTGAACTTCCGAGTGCTGGGATTAAAGGGATGCACCACCACCACCCATCTTGAAAAATCTTTTTAAAAAGATGGCCTGGGTAAACGCTGCACTTTTATTAGTTGCTGCTTTACTTTTCACACAGCGAACTCCAAAAGGAATCCTCTATTGCTTTTTTTTTTTTTTTCTGTATTAGTTGAAGCTGTCTTTTTAGTGGGTTCATGAGCTCTGGTCACTGCTCATGAACCACTCCACCAAGGACACGCTTCAGCGAAAGGCTGTACGAGGACTAATACTTGAACAGCACTGCCTGGACTCCTGCTGATGCCCAATCAGTTTTTCTTATGTTTAACTCCAGCTGTACTCATATCACTCACAAAGGCAAATGACATCTTAGCATTATTATGAAGACAATCTTGAGTTCTTAGAACCTCTAGGAGGTTCTAGAGGATTTCTGACCATACTTTCAGAACTTGGATGTTCACTCCTTTTTGGTTTCTTGCTTTTTTGGACACAGGGTCTTTCTACATATCCCAGGCTGTCCAGAACTCACTGTGTAGACCAGGCTGGCCTTGAACTCAGAGATTCACCTGCCTCTGCCTCTTCAGGGCTGAGATTCTCTCTCTTTTTTCTTTGAAATGGTGTCTCAGAGCAGGCTGATGACTTTGACATGTGAACCTCTTGCCTCCCTCACTAAGTGCCTCGTGTTTGACTCTTCGTGTTTAGTGACGGTAGCTGTTGCAGGCCTGTCCAAGTTCACATCTTCTTATAGGCCCAGATGCTTAGCTTCAGTGAGGTCAGTGATGTCGGTGAGGCGATGGCCCTGACTTGGTGTTAGATACACTTAGATAAATTGTCTATTCAGGAGGTATGGAGAGAAATTTTAACTGCTTTCCACTGACCTCAGATACCACACACTGCCATAATACTGGGATTTGTGTGAGTCCTTTCTCCCATCCTAAATTGTGTGGACAACGGCACTTCCTCCACCAACCCCATGAGGACAGCAGTATGACAGCTAACTGAGTGGGAAGACCACACACCACTTTCTTCTGTAGTAGCAAGGTTAATGCATTCGCTCTCAAAAGTATCAAATATGACTTTGCTTCTGGGATCTCAAGACACCTCTAGAAAGACATTTCTAGGTCATTTTTTTTTAAGAATACTTTTTTTTTAATTTTATTTTCCAGTTTAAATTTGGATAAAAAACAAGGTTGCTTCACAAGTCAGTTCCAGGTCCCTCTCCCGTTCCCTCCCTTCCTCCCGAGCCCTCCCCCCCAGGTCATTTTCAACTCCTTCCTGTGATGGTCTTTCATGGCAGCACTCGGTCCCTGTGTAACACTCTGTGATGCCAGGTGGTCTGGCAGTGTGCAGAGCTAAACCACCAGGATGTGGCTATGACCCAGAAAGTTTAGAATGTGGGGTTTAATAGGAACATTGTGAATGTAACAGAAACCACTCGCTGAAATGGCTTTGTCTTCCTTCTCAGGTTGTTAGCTCGGCTGGCTGATGCTCAAAGGCCAGTTAAGGATTCTACCTCATTTGAACTGCCCTTGGCTGTTCGGGGGAACAGAAGCTTTTCTCTGTGGCGGGAGGGATTATAACTTAAAATATGTGCGGTAGCCGGGCGTTGGTGGCGCACGCCTTTAATCCCAGCACTCGGGAGGCAGAGGCAGGCGGATCTCTGTGAGTTCAAGGCCAGCCTGATCTACAGAGCGAGTTCCAGGACAGCCTCTAAAGCCACAGAGAAACCCTGTCTCGAAAAACCAAAAAAAAAATATATATATATATGTGCGGTAATCAATGCCATGGCAGTGTGGGAAAGGAGGCAAAAATCTGGAGACTGTCAAGATCGGTGACCTCCAGTGGCTCTTGGGAAGCATAATGGGAAGCCAGGGCAATTCCAGGTCGGTGAAACTTACATGTCTGCAGAGTGGTGGACGAGTGCCATCAGGCACTTAAGACTTGCTGGACTTTTAATTTTACGTATGTATGTACATGAGTGCAGGTGCCTGTAGACACCAAAGGCATCAGGGATCTGAGCTGGAGTTATGGTTGTGAACTTCTAGTATGAGTGCTGGGCGTGGACGTGGGTGCTGAGTCATCTCCCCGAGGTACAGTGTAGGAATTTCATGTAACCCACTGATTTGGAAGGAAGCTCTCATCTCAGGTACAGACCTTGGGTGGTAGCCGAGTCAGTGTAGGGTCAGACTGTAACATGTGCACTGGTCAAGGAGTTGGATGGGGGGGGGGGAGCTGTGTGCCTGTGGTGGTAAGGACAAGCCTCTAGTTTTGCCTGACATGAACCTGAAATTGCTCTAAAATACCACTCAAAAACTTTTTTTTTTTTTTTTTTTTTTTTGGTTTTTCGAGACAGGGTTTCTCTGTGGCTTTGGAGGCTGTCCTGGAACTCTGCTCCGTAGACCAGGCTGGCCTCGAACTCACAGAGATCCGCCTGCCTCTGCCTCCCGAGTGCTGGGATTAAAGGCGTGCGCCACCAACGCCCGGCTCACTCAAAAACTTTTTAACTGTGCTAACATCACTTACTGATATTATATTATAGCACATTAGGTCTTGTTTTTGGAGACGGTTTCTTTGTGTAGCCCTAGTTGACTTGAAATTCACTCTGTGGATCAGGTTGGCCTAGAACTCAAGAGATCTACCTTTCTTTGCTTACCAAGTTCTGGGATTAAAGGAGGTGCACCACCACACCCGGCTCAATACATTAGTTGTTAAGGGGCAAGATTTGTGACATCAGTGTTGACATACATCTTTAATCCCAGCACTCAAGAGACAGAGACAGGCAGATCTCTTGAGTTTGAGGCTAGCCTAGCCTACAGAGTGAGTTCCAGGACAGCCTCCAAAAGCTACACAGAGAAACCGTGTTTCAAAAAAACAAAACAAAAAAACTCCCACACATATTAAATATTCATCCATATCCTGAATGATGAGAAACTATTATATATATTGTAAAAAGAATGGATCACTTTAAGAAGTCCCACTTTTTTTTTTCCTTTTTCTATCCAGACAGGGTTTCTGTGTTTAGCTTTGGAGCCTGTCCTGAAACTCTGTAGACTAGGCTGGTCTCGAACTCACAGAGATCTACCTGTCTCTGCCTCCTGAGTGCTAGGGTTAAAGGTGTGCACCTGGACATTTAAGGATTTTAATACTAGAAATTATGAACCCAAGTTAAATCACCAGAGTAAATGTCAACACAGAATCATGACATGCTCAATATACTGGATTGGGAAAAAACAAACACAACACAACCAGGCTAGTAATTTCTTAACTCTTCTTGTGCTACTCCACAAGTCCTCTCCAACTCATGAGGTAGGGCCGAACTGTTTGTGGCTGATGGACAAGAATAAACAGAACATGCTCTGTGGGACACTTGGACAATTTGGCCTGGCAGGTCACATTTGGTCCTTGAACAGAAAGGGCTTTTTTTCACTGGGAACATTGGTCACCGTTAACTGCCAGTAAGGCAGCAAGGAGAGGCTAGCTGTGGCTGTTTACTTCCTAAAACAAGTACCAAAAGCCAGAGGCTGCGCATATAGCTTGGGTCAAGATGTTTCCAAACTTGCTACCTTAATTTCACTTGGGGGAAGGGGCAGAGTGGTCTCTATGTGCCACAGGAGAGGGATGGAAAGGAAGTGACTGCCACTCCTGCCGATCTGTGGTTCTTCTGGGGGAAGCAAAGCTGCCTCGGGAACAGCACTTGCTAGACCTAAAGAGCCTAAGGGACAGAACTAACAACACTGGCAATGAGTTGTCTCAAACCAGAATGAAAAGACTGGTAATACACCCTGGTTTTATGTTTTGGAGTTCTAAACTATTGTATCATAAAATGAACAATTAATAAATGAAGGATTGGGAGATCATCCAGCTCTGCCTGTTTTCTCAATCACATGGAGGCAAAATTTTGTATAGGAATCATTGACAAGCCAGACAAAATCAGTAGAGCTAACTGAATCAATGGAAACGTCCTTTTGAGTGACAGAGATGGACTTCTCTGCCGGGCCAATTATCAATGCAATACTCAGGGCAGAGGCACAAGACTGTGGTTCTAACCCCAAATTATGGGAATTCCCAAATGAAGATTCAAAGAAAGTAAAGGTAGAAATCCAGTCTCTGTCCTTTATTTCACCAGGAGCACACGCTGACAGCCTTTGGCAGGTGATGGCCGGGCGCTGCTGTCCAGGTGGATGGAGCTGTGGGCAGATCTGACTGAGGCGTGAGACCGGGCTCTGCCACTGAGGGGACAGCACTGAGGAGCCAGGACGCTGACAGAGCAGACCCAAGTGGCCTCAGCAGGCTTGCTTGTTGTGGGTGTTGTGATGTGACAGACATCCCCTGTGGCCTGCGTGTCGGGATGGCTCCTCAGGCCGCTGGTGGGAGTGACGCTGCTGTCATCCACTGCACTGCTGGCCCTTAAGTCCTTCCCTTTTTCAGCTGTGGCTTAAGTGATGATGAGGAATGGGGAAAGAAGGCCACCTCCCTCCTTTGGAGGGGCTGTGGGGCTTAAGAGCTGAGCTGGAGGGACGGGTGAGAGAAGCAGAGAAGGGGACAGCCCAAAGGAGGCTGGAAGCTGTGCAGCTGGGCCCGAGATCCCGCCCAGTCCCTAAAGATGGGAGAAGGAGGCAGAGGCATCAGGCCCCTCGCCTCGGGCAGAGCTCAGGCACCATGTGAAGAGAGAGAGCGCTGTCTTCTCTACCCCCAGCAGTCTCTGATAGCTTGTCCCACAGAAACCAGTGGCCAGGCAGGCAGGGTCTATTGCTGGGATATCATGGCGAGGGCCCAGTCCAAGAAAGCTACTGTGACGTCCTGTAGGCAGAGCCAGGTCCATCGGGCAGCTTCCCCCAACTGTGTCTTAATGCAGTCCCAGGTCACTTCTCCTCTGTGGGAAAAGCAGAGCATTTGAGAGGGTTGGAAGGCATGTGTGGGACTGTGTCACCTCCCTCACAGGGCTGCAGCTCATCCTAGAGTGGCTGTGACAAAATGAATGGTGTATGTACCCTTGTCCCCAGGGGCCAGAAGTGGGCTCACCGGGGAGCCTGGAGTCTGGAGAGATGGTCTTACCTGCAGGCCTCGTGGCAGTGCTCCTGGGCTCGGGCCAGGGCCTCAAGCAGCAGGTGCCACACTGGCAGCAGCACACTGTGGTAGACGAGGAGCAGCAGCTCCTTCAAGGAGCGCAGGAGCTGGTGCAGGGCCTCCGGGAACTGGACCTGCAGCAGGACCACAGAGTGGCTGGTGGGATTCCACCCATGCAGGACTGCTCCCTCCCGAGAACCCTGACTCTGGGAGGGTGGGTTCTTTTCTGACTCCCGATCTCCAGCTTACCCTCTGCAAGAAGCCAGCAAGGTTGTCACCAAAGTAGGCAAGGTAGGAGGCACAGTGGGCAGAAAGGAAGCTGACTGTGGCAATGGTGTGCGTCCAGGCCAGCTGCAAACCGGGCTGTACCACAGCAAGCAGGTGGGAGCCACAGACTGGCAATGTCTCCTGCAGCCAGCTATAGGGAAAGTGAAGCACAGAGGCACACTGAGCGTCCCCAGGACAACTTGCTCACCAAAAAAGGGAGAACAGGGATATTACGTACTCCCCACTGTTCAAGCCTGCCCTGACCACCAGCACCACCCTGCCCTCTTTGGGAGCAGCTCACCTGTAGCTCTGCAGGCTGTAGGAGTAGAGCTTGGCACACACGTGCTGGCCAACAGGCAAGAGACCAGATGATCGCAGCAACCGGCCAGTGAGGGAGGCTGCAAAGGAAGCCTCTGGTGAGCTGGAGAGCAGGGGTAAGGACTTGGAAGAGACATTCCACGTCCTGGGGCAGGCACAGGGAGGCAGTGGGGTGGTTTGTGTGTGCTCTCGAGTCTAACTAGACAGGTTTGGAGGGAGATTTGTAGGCCGGAGGGGCTAAGTACCTTCTGCTGGGTCAAAAACAGGAAGAATGGGACATGGAGTGGAGTCTTGGACTTAGAGGTCAGAAAACCTCAGGTTGACTATCTGCCTTTTAATAGCTGCCATCTTTTTTTAAATTACATTTACTAATTTACTCAGTGCTTGTATGTACATATGCCACGGCATGCATGTGCAGGACTTGTGTTGATTTCTACCATGTGTCATACTTGGTAGCAAGCCCGTGGGACCACTTAAGTTATCTTTCTGTTCCTGCTAGCTATGATCTTAATCTGTAGCTACATCTTTCTTGGTCCTTAGGAGTCAAAAGGAGAAAATGTGTTTAGGTGCTGTAAATTTGTAACCACGTCTCTCCTGCAGAGTGTCACTCCAATCTGAAGGGAATGTCCAGTCTGCATAGAACACGGAGGTGAAAATGGTTGTACTGTGGCACTGAGAACGCATCAGGACAAGGTGGGGTTTGGAGGTACTACACATAACTCTGTGCCGCCGCCCCCCATGCTCTCTTCCCAGACCACCAACCACTACTCACCCTGGAAGGAGCCATGTGACCGAAAGTCATGGCCCAGGAGTCCGACTGCAAAGACCAGAAGCAACAGGAGTAGCCGGGCCCAGGGTGGCCGAGGACCCCGTGCCCGTTCCAACAAGCCCTGGCAGCAGAAAGAGGACAGTGGTCAGCGGTAGAAGGCCTGGTCTCTGCTTCCTAGTGCAAGTCCCAAGGTAGGCCTCCACATATGCTTGAGGTGGGGGGGGGTCCACAGATAGGCGGGACAGGGGTGTGACCCAAGCCCAACCCAGGGTGTACCAAGACAGACGTGGGACAGGGCATGGGCTGGGAGGTTGGGTACCACACCTTGCAGGCTGCATCGCAGGTGACAACATGCTCATTGCTACCACTGCCCTTCTTTAGAAGTTCCTGGTTGGCAAGCTCGAAGGACTGAATGGTTTCTTGCAAAGACTTGCGTGCCTACAGAATGCCAAGAGATGAGTTGAGAATGTGAGCCCTGGCCTGTGACGGGATCCTGAGCCTCCATCTTCTTCATGCTCAGTGTCAAAGGCACAGGAAAGGGAGGATAGAGGGCAAGGGCACAAAGCGAGAACCAGGCAAGCCCTGGCCTCCCACATCCTCTTGGCTGCTCACCTTCTTGGGGATCCGCTCCCAGGACTTGAGCAAGTGTCCCAGCAGCAGGCTGTGGAGAAGCGCGCTTGTTTCAGTCAGCAGCCCACCGGGCCTGCTTCCCCCTCTCTGCCTACCAAGATCCTGGGTTCTCAGTGCTCAAAGATCTCCACCCACGGTCGTTCCTCAAAGGCCACCCCAGCCGTGTCCTTGCTCAAACGGACATGTGTGAGCCTGGAGAACACTGACCAGTGTTTCTGCTCTGACACACCAGCCCTAGTCTGGAAAGCGTGCACTAGGCGGCTTCTCTGTGTTCATCAGAGCAGGTGATCCCTACCCCCACCTGCCTGGACTGTGACAGGTGCTTGGGATACAGCTGTCTCCAGACGCTGGCGCTGAGGGGGTCCACAGTCAGGCACTGAGTCAGGCTGCCCAGGAGCTGCCCAGGACAAAAGAGAGAATGCTGGGGCTTCAGGGTGGTCAAAGGAGGGTGCTGGGACTTCTGGAAATAACATGTCTACCACGAAGGGGGAGAAATATGGTCAAGACGCCTGAGACGATGTCATGGAGTAGGTGTGGTTACTGAGCTGCAGTCTTGTCTACAAATGACAGTCCACCACTGACCACCCTCCCCTCCTCTCAGGCCCAAACTCCCGTGGGAAAGCCCAAGTGAGTGGGGCAGATGGCCGTGGGAGAGAGCTGAGCTCCCAGCAAGGAAAGACTTCTTACCTCTCTCTTCATCTCAGCAGGACAACTAGGGGTGGCTCTGGACAGGAACGAGGGGAAGTAGGTGTGCAGGGTGGATTCTGGCTTGGCCCCAAACGCCAGCACCTTCAGTCGGGGGAAGAGCTGGCACAGCTGTCCCTGCAGGCTAGGGGAGGAGGGTCCGGCTCAGGCTGTAAACGGACCTGTGATACTTGAGCTCATCCCTGGCTTGAAGGCACAGTCACTGTCTTGTGATGGTTCTGAATCTTTGTACACAGAATCACCTTGCAAAGTTTGTCTCCCTAAAGACTGCCCGTTACACTAAAAAGAAAAACTGTCACATTCAAAGACATATATAATTTCTGGACCTCACAGGCCCCTTGAAATCTCCTGTCCAAATGTCCAGTTGTGAATCTAGGGCTTCAGAGGACAGGGGATATAAATGCCCTGTTGTGGCTCGATGTTGTGCTGGGAACTCTGCCCCGTATGCATTCTCCAAAGCAGTCCTACCTGGGGGTCAGGGAGTTGTTGGGCATATAGGCAAAGTCTAGAAGCGGGAAGAAGTCCTTGGGACCAATCATGCCAAAGCCTTTGGTGAGGTTAGGATGCATCCTAGGAAAGAAGATGCAGGCTTGTTGGAAGCCACTCTGATACTCCAAACACGAACCCGGCTCAGCCAGTGTACAGAAGAAGGGCGTAGACTCTACCCCAGCCCCAGTGTACAGGAGAAGGGCGTAGACTCTACCCCAGCCCCAGCCCTCAATGGCTCCTCCCTTTCCTTCCTCACCATCACGCTTGGAGGTGGGAGGAGCTGGTCCTGATTTTCCTCGCATCTATGGAGACCAGGATCACGGCATCCCATTTTGCCGAAACAGCCTCTTGTGGACACCCTGGGCCTTCCCCTCGCTGTCCCCCCATTACTCACAGGAGCAGCCGGTCCAGGTATGCGATGGCAAAGGGAGACAAAGACTTGATGCCCAGCACAGGCAGCATGATCCCCAGCCACACTGTAGAGTCAAAGGCAGCAAGTCTCAGGCTCATGCACAGGGGCCATCAGAGAGGAGACCAATCCATCCTTCTCTGTCTGTTACCTTTCAATCCCTCGGTGAGGTTGGCAAAACCTGCTTGCCCCAGGGCCCACATGATGGTCAGGCACTTTGCTGGTCGGCTCTGGTGGGACCTCAGAAGCTCTAGGAACTGAGGAGACGGGTAGAAAAGGCAGGTTATAGGGCAGCATACCAGCACTACAGATCCTAGTGGGAAGATTATAGGGAAGGTGCCAAGAACAGTGGAGCCCTGTGGCGGTATGGCACCATGATGCCAGTGACACTTTCCCTACTCTCCTCAAACTGGCTGACCAGTTCTAGGAAAGCTATGGAATCTCTCTATGGCCCAGCCAGTCTGAAATACAATGAATGTCTGGGTCATCCTTAAACAGAGACACATAGTTGACAGCCAAGCCTAACAATGTAGATTCTGTCTGGTTTCCCTAGTCCTACCCCTGGAGTCCCCAGTACCTCCCAGGGCTCACCTTGCCCAGGTTTGAGGTGACAATCTTGGGCTTGTCTTGCAGAATGGCCTGAATACAGATGCGGTACCCATGTAGCGACTCCCCTAGAGAGACATATGTATGTTCTCAAGCCCACTCATAAGACTTGGCACCCCACACTTTTTTTTCACCTGTGAGCCTAAGCCCTAGTTTCCTCTTCCTCCCTCCTGTCCCAAAAATGTTTTTTGGAGATTAGCACATTTCTTGTTAAGGGAATGGGCTCTCCAGACAGCCATCCTTCACAGGGCTCTCTTACCTGGTGTCTTATCCAACTCTTGCAGCATGGTGAACAGACAGTGATCGAAAAAGAGCTCCATAGACCCTGCAGCTTTGGTCAGGAGCTCTCTGATGATCCCACGCAGCTCTGGGCTCACGAGGCTGAAGGGATAATCTGGGGCCATTGGCCTCTGTGAGTGCTAGGACGAGGTGCCTTTGCATCAAGGCTGGCTTTCTCTTTCCCAAGGAGACCCCCAGCCACCCGCACAGCCACATGCCTGAATCAGGACAGCAGAGGCACGGGCTCTGGGAACATCCACCCTTTCGGAATGTCCTCAGCCTTATCTGAGCTGAGGGGTGGGGAACTTACCATGTGGATACTGGCTCAGAGTGGGCTCTATCCGCGGAGTCTGGAGCTTGTAGTTGAGATAGCTGGCCAGGTCCTTCAGCCACACAGAGGGGTTCCCAGTGAACACGCTCTGGCTCTTGTCCAGTTCCTTGTGCAGAGCTGCCACATCCAGCTGTGAGGGAGAGACTTGTACGGTGAGTCGTAAGGGGAAGGGAAGTGGCTGAAGGAGGTCTGTGAATGTGGACGCTATGATTTTGTTTGGCACACCTAAGAAAGTATGAGGCGGACAGCCGGGAATGCTGATGCTAATGCCACACACTTGTAGGCCCCTGACATGGTCAGGGCAAGAACAGAGGGCAGGATGGGAAGCGAAAGGCCACTCTTCTGGGGACAGAGAACCCAAGCCGGCTTTCCCGTCACCTCCATCTTGTTCTTGGGGTTTCTACCACCGCGTCACCCACTTCCTTTCTATCCCAAGTGCAAACACTCCGTCCCTTGGCATTTCCATCTTTCCTGGACTCCTCCCACCCGAGAGCCCTACATCTCCTCCCCACCCCAAGCCGAGGCTCACTTACAGCTTTCAGTGCCTCCTCCAGGCTTCGGAATGGGCCCTGCTTCTGGTTTTGGCTAGTGACAGCGGTCGCCTTCTTTGGTTGCTTCTTGTTCGCTGGTTTCTTAGGCTCCACAGCAGGGGGTGGGACTTGTTCTTTATTCTGGCGCTTCATGATTTTCTCAAAGCCCCGCTCATAGAGAGTGCTTGTGGTCTGGATTGGAGCTGGAAAGAAGACAGAAAACAGCGACCCTTAATATCCCAGGACCCAGCACAGCGGTCCCAAGCTCCTCCTCCCTTGGGAGCAGCTTAAAGAGCACAGCAGAGAGCTCTCCTGGTGGCTGACTTCAGAAACCACCAGCAGGTCCCTGGCTCTTCCAGTTCCTTATCAGATAAGTCAAGGTATGCGGGAGCTGGGCCTGACTCGGGTACCGAGGGTGGGCTTCGAGCCTGACTCGGGTGCCGAGGGTGGGCTTCGATGGTTCTGGTTGCTAGTCTGTGATTTTTCCAGCACGTTCCCACTCCCAATTCTTGTTGGTTCTGAAATAACAAGTGGCAAGCTTTCCCCCCTCCTCTGGAGACTGTGGGACAGGTGACACTGCGATTACCTCCTGGCTGGAGTGTATGTCGGATCATTCCTCCCAGTGTTGGGCTTCTCATCCACCCCTCCCCCCCAGACCTGCTGGTTACTTTAGAAGAGGCCCTGTGTGGGATCCCGGATGCCTCTGCCCAGCCGCTCAGACACCTGGCCAACGAGGGCCGGGACAGCTGAGCGGGTTGTGTGCAAAGGCCTGAACAGATGGAGATCGGAATTCCATTCTCTTCCGACTCAGAGTCTGCTTCGCTGGGCCTCCTCTTCCTGACCCATGCAGCGGGGATGGCCACCTCTCCCTGCGCTATCAGCCGTGGTGGCCGGGGTCCCGCGGATCCGCTCTCCGCTTTCACCGACGCTCTGCCGCGCCCCTGCCCCACAGGCCCAGGTGGGCGGCGGCGGGTACTCACAGCTCAGGTCGTATTTCCACACTCCGTTTGCCTCCCCGAGCGCTCGGCGGTCGCCGCCGCCGCCGCCGCCTCGACCACCGCCGCTTGTTCCAGGTCGCCTGCCCTTCTTCACCACCTCCCAGCCCCCGCTGCCCGCTGCCCTGGCCGCCATGACTTCGGCTCCGCCACCTCCCGGCTTTCCAGTCGCGCGGCCTTCGCGCGGTGCCACGTCGCCGCTGCCGCCGCCGCAAGGCAGCCTGGGACTCGTAGTCCGTCCGCGCCACCGCGCGGCGAGTCTGGGGAATGGCGGTGGCGGCCAGACCCCGCCCCTGCGGCGTAAAAATCCCTCTGCTGCAACCTGCGGCGTGGGCTCTGCTCTGTGCAGTTTGAAGATGGGATTAGTCCCGTTTTTCTTGTCTTGTCCACCCTCCTCCCTCTCCTTTGGGTTTTTCGAGACAGGCTTTCTCCGTGCAGCTCTGGCTGTCCTAGAACTCTCTCTATAGACCAGGTTAGCCTCGAACTCAGAGGTCCACCTCCCTCTGCCTCCCTAGTGCTGGGATTAAACACATTCTTACAGGACATGAAGTTCAGCTGTGGGAGGAATGAAGCCCGAGGATGAGGGAAGGGTTCCTGAAACAGTGGCAGTTGAGATGGCTCCTAGGAAGGAAGAATTTTCATTGGTTGGAGGTCACAGCCAGTGGGGACCACTTCACTTGTACGGCTTCATTAATTTAGGCAAAGGTCTAGGGTGGGAAAACTAGAATTCAGCATGATGGGACTTGATAAGACTGGGAAAGGATCTTGGTTGCCAAATCTGGACTTTATTCTGTAGACCTCCGAAAACAGTGGAAAGGTGGCATGGCCCTTAAAAAGACAGAGCGTGGAATGTGTGAATGATGGGCCGCACAGAGAGACAGCAGGTGGGGGTGGCCAATGCTTGCAGCCTCCTTGTGGGTCCTCCATCCTTTAGGCCTGAGCATGGCTGACTGTCTCAGGGGGCTCTGAGATGGGATTCTCTGTTCGTTTCTCAGATCACCGGTTACCTCAGACACCAACAATGCTCCTTTTGTTCAGTCCCTGCTGTCACATGTATGGTCACAGAAGAGGCCCTATTTTGGGAAGAGAGACAGAACTGGTTTTCCCACGGCAACTTCAGGTGATCTGATGCTCTCTTCTGACATCAGAGAGCATCCACACATGTGTGCACATACTCACACATACACATACATAAATAAAAATACTATTTGAAAAAGAATGAATTCTAACCAAGGTTTCTACCACCTTGAGCAAGCCTTCTTATCCATGATCTAGGTCAGTGGTTCTCAACCTTCCCAATGCTGTGGCCTTGAATACAGTTCCTCATGTTGTGACTCCTCAACCATAAAATTAAACTACTCCTTAACTGTAATTTTGCCATCATGAATCAAAATGTAAACATCTGTTTTCTGATGATCTTAGGTGATCCTGGGGAAGGGTCATTTGACCCCCAAAGGGGTCATGACCCACAAGTTGAGAACCGCTGGTCTCAGCGACTCCCGAGGGGCTCACATTCACCTCTGTATTCTTGGTCTTTGTTGGGCTTCCAGGGCCTTGGCTGTCATGGCTCTTTGGCAAACAGGCTCCAGGAGTGTGGGGCTGTGTGGATGACATGGAAGTGTTTCTGAGTACTCCTTCCCATCACATCTGGCTGTGCTCTGGGGGCTGGGGTGTAACCTGAGTGCCTGTGTACTTGCTCTGGCCTTCACCCCCCATGTACACACTTGCACACACATGCACAAGTATAAAGGAAAAGAGGAGCCATACAGCAGACACTGCTGTCCTCTGGGCCCGGGCTTGTTTGCTGCAAGGTTGCTTGGAGGCATGAATGCTCTGACAAGCAGTTGAGGGCTATCATTTAGTCCAGCCTACAGGAGACTGGAACGAAACATTGCTTGGCCAAGGATATCCCCATCACCCCAAGGCCATCTTACAACCACAGCTGCAGACTTTCTCCTTCCTCCCATGGGTTCCGTTATGGTGAGACCACTCCAAATCCTAGCTGGAATAACCGTCTTGTAGCAAGGCACCATCTGGTGGGTCTGTGTGCCTTACAGCAGCAAGACAAGACAAGCTTTGCTGCAGCCATTACTTCAACTGGACAGTGTTTTCTGGAACTGGCTCAGTTCCTGGCAAGGACAAGGGTTGAGTACATACGAACACAGTTCTCTCATTGTCTAGTTTTGTCTGTGCCTTACGCTGTCTGGGCATTAGTCACCTTTGGGGCTTTAACACTAAGTAGTGCTCTGAGCCCAGGCTGTGTCAGTTCTGCTCTAGACATAAGAATTGTATAAAACTGCATGGCAGGAGTGTGTAGAGAGGTACCTTTGTCATCCACTGGCCTGTAAGGCATCCCTGACAAACTCACAGTATGCATCAAGACAATATGAGTATAATAATATGTACGATAAAACTCACATTACCCATCACCTTGAACAAGTCATTTCTAGGTCTATTGGTGCCATCCCATTTTGGGGGCAGTCTTAAATCTCCCTGAAAAAATCACATAAAATATGCTTCAAGAGCAGTCAGCAGCCTTGGGAGTTGGGTCTAGGTCAGAGCTTGTGCCAGTGGTGGCTTCTAATAATGTGAGGCTGTGCTGCATGACTGTCCCCTCAAGAGAGAGAAGAGGAAGATGGTAATGTGCTCCGAATCCTGGCTGTGGCTCGGTCAAGGGAAACATGGAAAGAACTTTTACCACACAAATTTATTTAAATAAAAGTGAACACATACGCAGGCTAGTGCCCAAGGGGCAAAGGTGGGGGGTGGAGGATGGGGGACAGACAGAAAATGGGGGCCAGGCAGAGTCTGTGTGGTGTAACCAGGCTGCAGGAGGGAGTGGGGAGGAAGCCTCGGGGCAGTGCTGGGCTTTGGTGCTGAGGCGGGGCCTTGGGTGGGTGGAGCCAGTGCCACAAGGCCATTTCTACCCCTCACAATGTCCCCTCTCTCCCTGGACTCACAGCACTGCCTCCTCAGCCCCCATCCCTGTCCTCATACTAGCTTTCCCCTCGACTACCGAGAGAAGTCAAGAGACAACATAAATAAGAATTGATGAGTCCTGCCCCAGTCTTGGCTAGAGGTAAGGGAGCCAGGCCAGGAAGACTGCCCCGAGCCCTGCTGTCAGCCCTGGGAAAGAACAGGTAAAGTGCAAGGAGAATCCAGTGAGTAAAAATATACCAATGACTTTGTCAAATATACAGCTGCTGGCTGTCAGGGGGCAGGTGGCTGGCTTGTGGGTGACAGCAGCACCCTGGAAAGTGTTGGCCAACACAGCGTAGAGACAACGGAAATAAATAGGAGTGGGGAGTGGACGGGGTCCTGGAAGTCCCCTGGGCCAGTGCCACGTGAGGGACCCAGTCAGGGCCTTGTCCTCTCACCTGCCCAACCCCCCGGGCCCCACCTGCCGGCTCCCAGTGCTACGGCACTGATACAAAGCACCCCGCGGGCTGACTGGCTGTAAGGAAAGGACTTATAATGTGGGGTGGGCATGGGGTGGGGGCAGGGAAGCCACAGTCAGTCAGGGCTGGCGCTGCCCTCAGTACTCGTCCTGGTCTTCCTGTTGGTGTTCTTCAATCTCATCGTCCTCAGGGGGTGCAAATCCCTCCTGGAGGTGGGGAGAGAGAAACAGTGAGCCAGCTGGCCAAGCTGAGGGATCAGGTTCCACACGCGGTCTAAGTGGTCACGGGTTCAGAGGTCTAGCTGCTTTCCAGTCTTGGCAGAGCCATGGAAGGGAGTTGAGGAGGGGCTCACCTCGGTGGCATAGAGAATGCCAATGATGCCCGAGATGACAGGGCTATTTTCGCTTTCATGTTCCTGGCAGATCAGCTCGATGTCACGCAATTTGCTGAAATAGAAGTCTCTTTCTTTCTCCAGCCCATCCACCGTCAGCTTCAAGTCCAGCAGCTGCTTGGGCAGAAAGAAATGTTTGTGCCAGATGTTCCTGCCTCTGGCGCTTCTGCCCGCCTTCCTCTTGCCCCAGTACCAACCACCCTTGCCCATCCTGCTCACTTGCTGGTTGAGCTCAAGAATCTGGGCATCAGCCTCATGACCACCGTTTCGGGCTGATGGGGGATTCTTCCGGAGGATGCAGGGTGGAGCCACATTGCTGAGTCGGCCAGTGGTCTGCATGTTCTTGGGGCCTGTGGGGGACGTCCTCTGCGGAACTGTCCAGAGGACAAGAGTCAGATGAGGGGCAGAGCGCATGAGAGCCTGGCATGAGGACCATGCAGCAGCAGGCAGGCACTCTCCCTCGGGAAGAGCATCTACAGCTAGGCCTCAAGCCTCGGCCACATGTGACACGGCAGCCACTGCACAGCCCTTTGGCAAGCCTGGGAGTGGAAGCGCCACAGGAAGCTAAGGTCATCTCAGTATTGGGACCTGAAGAGAGCTGGCGCCTGAGGGAGGGATGCAGGACCCGGGATGGTGCATTTGATGAAGTGGAGCTGGGAGGGTTCAGGGCCTTCTGTACTGACAGACGAGACCCAGGAGAGCTGTTGATGCAGTCTGTCCTAGCAGAAGCCAAAGCCACCCTCAGTGAAAATCAGCCCCACCCCTCCAGCTGCCTGTCAGTTTGGGCTCTGTCTCCCCCTGCTGGGCTGGACCTGCATCTGCACAGTGGTGGAGGACTCAGGCTCCTCCCTAGCACTGCCTGCATGCTGTGGCTTCTAGCTCTTTAGAGACTGCACCTCCCTAGACAGGGGCTGCTCCTAATGCAAAGCAAGCATGGGCAGGCCCAGGCAGGACAGCAGCGCAAACGGAGGAGGTGGCTCTGCTATGACGGGTCAGATGAGGGTGGGAGCTGCTCCCCTCTTTCTTGCCACACCCTTGCTGTCACCACAGGCCTTACTGCTCCTCTCACACTGCTCCCAGCAACCCAGCAAGGTATCAGTTCTGGAAACTTATCTCTGGGCTATGGGATTCTGGAACAGGTAAAGGCAGGATTGAGCTTGGCAAACTCCTGCTTTTGGGTATCCAGTGGGCAGGGATACATACGGGGCTTGGATACAGGCTGCAGGCGCTCAGCCTGATGGAGCCAGAGTGGAGCCATGCCCCATCCAACTTGAGGCACACACGATAGACCACATTATGCCACAAAGCATCCTGGGTCTCAGCGAGCTGCCACTATACCTGGTGCAGGTGGCTCCCCTCTTAGAACAACTTTTGCAGCCCTGTCACCCCAAAATGGGACTCCCCACCTAGGTAAGCAGCAGGTGATGTCATCTGAACTCCGTGATAACAGTCTCCTCCAGGCTGGCAGGGCTGGGCCGGTGGCCCAGGGGGCACTCCTGGCTGGATAGCCCTGCCGGCCCAGCCCCCCAAACTCCCTCTACCAGCTTGGGCATGTTACCTGCTGTGCCAATGAGTTTCTTGGATTTGTTGAAGATCTGATCACCTGGGTTAGGAGGTGGTGCTACGTCCTGGCCCTGCCGCGCCAGCAGAGGGTTGTAATCCTTTCCATCATAGTTTGCGTCAAAGAATTTCTTAAACCACTGAATAAACTCAAAATTATCTTGGAATTTTCCTTTCACTAATTTCTCTACAGGAATGATCTGAAATAGACCACATAAGCAGATCATTTTTAACCACCTGCTGTGTAGGGCTGCCTTCTGCTGTCAGTGCAGGAAAGCCAGCCCCTAGGCCACAACATCATCTCCCTTCTCCATCTGCACCCCCTCCCATGGCACCAGAGGAGACAAGGAGGCTGGCAGGCCCCACCAGGGAGGAACTCAGGGACATTCCTTTCCTATAGGCACAGGAAAAATTGTGTGGGAGGTGACCCTGCCGCCTGTGCATGAACTGGAGGCCCAGGATCCACACAGGCAGGGTAGTTAAACTGTGGGGGCCTCTGAAGAGATACGGCAGGGGTGATACACAGAGCCTCAGCATCTGGAGTGGAGTGGGTCCATGGAGAAGAAAGGAAAGTGTTTCTCAGTGGGATCTAGGGGGTTAAGAGCATTCCCCGTGTCTTGAGCTGGGTGGGTGGACAATATTCATTTGGGTGTCAGGGGTGGAATGAACCGAGCAGCCCTTGTCACCCTGGCTGGTGGGTCATCTTCTTCCCCAGGGATACACAGCTCCTCATGGACCCCAGGGGTACAGACACCTACTTTGTCGACACCCATCTTCTTGAAAGCTGCTTGCAGCACCTTGAAGTTGTGGATGTATTCGTGCTCTAGTTTGGCCTGGAACTTGACCTTCCTCAAGTGCACACAGCCAGGGAAGAGCATGTCCATGAACTGGCAGTAGGCTGCCCCTGTGAAGAGTCATGGCTGCTGAGGGGCATCACTCAGCCACCACCCACGCCCCTGCTGTTCTGCTCCCCAAAGCCTGGTCCCTTTTCCTTTGTCAGCCGACATAGACAGGTGATAGCATCCCTCTGACTGGAAGGGAAAACTGGCACCCACAAGGGCAGAGGGTTGGACCCAGAGTGGCTCCATGGGACTCCGTGCTGTTAGCTCACGGCTTCACTGTCTGTCCTGGCTCTGGTTTCCCAGGAACGCCCCACCTGCTCTCCACTTTTCCAGCCTGTTTCCTGATTTCAACCCTGAGCATGGTAGGTATCGCATGTTCTTTCTCTCTGTGTTAATTACAAGTCACGTGAGCCTTTCCCTCCTTTCCCTCAGGCCACCTACCCCCTGTTGTAGCTACCTACCTGAACAGAGCTGTTCGATCTTGGTATAGTTGAGGTGCAGGGAGTCATTGACCCACGCAAGCATATCATGGCGACTCAGATTCTCACTGGTCACAGATGTGGAGTACACATTGACGGCCATACCCCAGCTACAAAGAAAGAAAAGAGACATCAGCACGAGGGCTTGGAGCTGTTCTCCAGCCTGGTTGGGCCCTGGGGGCAT
Source organism: Mesocricetus auratus (assembly GCF_017639785.1). NCBI lineage: Eukaryota > Metazoa > Chordata > Mammalia > Rodentia > Cricetidae > Mesocricetus > Mesocricetus auratus. Next base: position 20,176,056 of record NW_024429205.1, on the reverse strand, counting down.
AAGCATTCCCTTTATACCAGTCTTGCAATTCCAGTAGAGAATGGGCTTATGTTCAATCTGTAGACATGTTAACTAGTGTCTATTATAGCGAGGCACACTAGTATATGTTATATATATAGACACTCCAGGAGTCAGTGAGTGATACAAAGTTTACTAAGTTTCTACTTCAAGAGACAGGCAAACCTAAGCACAGCAAGAGGAGCAGCTGATGAACACATGACGTTCAAGGATGGAAAAAAAGGGTGTGTGTGAGTGTGTGTGAGTGTGTCTGTATGTGTGTGATCTCTTTGACTGGGCAGGGTTGTGAAGGCTCAGAGCAGAGATGGGAAGAGTAGAGATTTTCTGGACAGAACAAGGAACGGGGTGAAGGGGCCCAAGAACTGGCCAGAACAAAGGCATGGCTCATTTCAAGAGCTCTGAGTTGCTAAGCAGGCTTGGGGCATAGGTTTCCGTGTTGAGGCATGATGCAATGAGATTAGCAGGGACAGATCTGGAAGTTTTGTTTACCCCTAGGGAAATTCTATTTGGTCAATGTGAAGTCACCAGGAGATTTTAAACAGACAGTAACCTGACCAGATTTATGTCCTGAAGCCAATTAACCATTGCTTCCCCCTGCTTTTACATTTCCTGTTCTCCTGACCACTGAGTGGTCTGCTGGATGACCCACAGGCAGCTAAGCTCCTAGTCTCCAGAACTGTCTCTTTGAATATTTATAGTTTCAGAGAATACAAACACCAGCTCCGAATCAGTCTCCTCAAAGCCTGTGAGATTTCCTAGCCCACCAACTCTCTCTTCTGTCTCATCCCTTAGCTCCCCCTCCTCAGTGGTCCAGCCTCTTCCCTCCCTCCAACTTTTCTCAGTTTCTGGCAGCCACAGCTCTTGGAAACCTCCCACTAAGCCTTCTGGCCTCCAGCCTTTCTCCCACATCCATTCCAACACCCCTGAATTTATCTAACAGCAGGCCTGGACACCCACACCCCAACTTCAAGCCAGAGGTGGTAAATAAGGCACCCAGGGATGTATTTGTCTTGCAAACTTGAACTGTTCAGCAGTGGAAATATTGGAAACATCTGTGCATTAATGCTCAATATTTAAAGGCTAGGATGCTTTGCATAGACTACTTGGTATTCCTGAAGATTTTTTTTTCGGCCACTCTGAGCCAAAACGTTTCTCCATTCATACAGATGGTGCTGAGCAGGGCGTTCAGGCCCCTCCAGGAGGCAGGATGAGCCCCTCACTACCCCCCCCCCACAAGTCAGGTGTCTGTTGTGCTCTGTCATTGCTAAGAGAAGAGGGAAGAATTTCTTATACTTTGGCCTTTATTGGAAACGGAGAAACAAGTGACATAAAAGCACTATGTGTCCCAAGAACTCAAGAGCTCCTATTTCTAGAGTGAAAGTATTTTTCCAGGCTTCTTTGTTAGTTAGTTTTTTGAGACAGGGTTTCTCTGTGTAGCCCTGGCTGTCCTGGAACTAGTTCTATTGACCAGGCTGGCCTCAAACTCACAGAGATCCACCTGCCTCTGCCTCCTGAGTGTTGGAATTAGAGGTGTGCGCCACCATCCCCGGCTATGTTTCTAGGTTTAATGTGCAGAATCTTTGTGAAGGAAGATTACACTGTCCTGATTCCTAGTACCCTGTAGGCAGCCACCCCCTCCCACCACGACCCCCAACTTGATACGCAGTGCTGTGTTTTTCGAGACAGGGTTTCTCTGTGGCTTTGGAGGCTATCCTGGAACTAGCTCTTGTAGACCAGGCTGGTCTCGAACTCACAGAGATCCGCCTGCCTCTGCCTCCCGAGTGCTGGGATTAAAGGCATACATCACCACCGCCCGGCTAAGGACTCATTTCTAATGAGATGGTGTCCACATAGCCCAGTGCTGCGGGGAGGGATGACGTTTAGTGAACCGTCGGAGAGTAAATGAATGGACTTCGGGACTGGGGGCAGACTGCCAAAGAAGGATGCGGACAGAGATACCCTGGCTGCTAGCTGGGAGAACTGAGAAGGTTGGACAGACAGACTTATGCTTAGGAGAAGCATAAGCAGTAGAGAGGCCTCACTAAGATAGCATTTCCAGAGCCAGTCAGATGGGGGCGTGTCTGCCTAGGTGGAGCTGCATAAAGACACATGTGGTCGCATGTGACCTGGTGTCCTTTCTTCACACTAACCCTGGAAGAATCCTCTTCACTAGCTAGACCCAGCTAGACCTGCTCAGTCAGAGTCTGACTTTGATCGAGTCACTCACTCTAGGCCAGGCAGATGTGACAAGTCCTACTGTAGAACAGGGCTCAGTCAGCCTTGTCTGGGCTGGCTCCCCTCACGCTTCCATCCCTGACCCTAAGCATGAGATCTAATGGAAGCTTATGACATGCATCTTTGACTTACATGAACTTTTCTTTTGGCATAAAAACCACTATAGAAAATCCTGTAATTTATTTCTAGTTCTCCCCGCCCCTCTCTTTCTTTTTTAAACAAGCCTTGTCCTTCATTGTCTGGGGAAAGGGAGCCCAAGTGTGGCTCAGAAGCCAAAAGAACCCAAAAATTATTATTTTGGGACTTTCTAACGACTCAGGACCTGGCAATTTCAGAGGATTCCCAGGATAATTTTGACTGAGTTTGAGCCCGCTGCCCTGTACCTGACCTCCCTGGTATCAAGAAAAATCTCCAGTTTCCTTAGAGTTTAGGATACAAATGTTCTCAGGAGTCACCAAGAGCTACATGACTACTTTTAAAATGCCCAGGTCTCCTCAGCTTGTCCAGACACCTCCCCAACTGTCAGTGCCCAGAGATGGGTGGGGCACTTCCTATACTTCTCAGGAATCTGAATCAGGGTCCTCGAGAGGCAACGGTACTTGTAAGGAGAGGGTTGAAAAAACAAAACAAATAAAAAAACCAGGCTCCTTTAAGGGCCGAGTAACCAATCATGCCATTTCCCCCATTGGCCTTTGTAGGAGAGCAGCCAATACCAGAACCAGAGTGGTTCTTGCAGGTGGGGCACTCTCTGCCCTGACTGGATGCATCTTGGTTCAGGAGGACTCATCTGATGGGTTAGTGAGGATCTACTACACACCTCCTGTAGTGCCATAAAGAAGCCAGCCTTTCTAGCCCTTGTCCGGCTGGATGCATGGGAAGAGGGGGGCAAACGCCCTTTGAGTTTTCTGTCCTGACTCTGGCCCTGCGCATGGAAACAGACATGCCAGCAGGTGGCACCCAGGTCTGTGAACTGCCTTTCCCAGCCAAGGCCCGAGAGAGAGAGAGAGAGAGAGAGAGAGAGAGAGAGAGAGAGAGAGAGAGAGAGAGAGAGAGAGAGAGAGAGAGAGAGAGAGAGAGAGAGATCCTGTAACTTGGATCTGAGCTTCCCCTCCCCCTAAAGAAGCCAATTTCCATACAAAGCTGGTGACATCATGGATGGGGTTAGAGTGGGACACCTATCCCCTCAGAGCCAGGTCAGCTGAAGTGGCCTAGGCATGGGTCACACTCTGAGGTTCTGGAGTGACTTCCCTTCTCCTAAAGCCTCATGGCAAACATTTGGCTTCCCCTGGAGCGGTTGCCGAAAAGGTAGCAGAGTCACAGTCTGCAAACATTTGTAATGGTAACACACTTGTCACCAAGAGCGTTTTTATTCCCTGGAGAGGAGGGTAGGGAACCTCCCCAGGCACTACACCAGCGGGATCTTCTAATGTCCTCATCTTTCTGCCACCATTCTGGTCACAAGGTGACTGTCCCGAGATACATCCTCTGATCAAGTAACAACGTTTCCTTCCAGGTTACCTAGGGACTCTAGGTTCAGATCCAGATGTGGTCTTGGGAAACACCCACTTTCCGGGGCCTTGACTCTGCTACCAGCTCTAGTCAGGAAAGAAAGAGCTAGGATGTGTGACGAGGTGACTTAGCTAAGTCATTGCCTGAGCCAGGGTCCTCAGGGTCTGGGTGCCCACAGCTCTGGAGAGGAGGGGAGCTGCTGTTTATTCTGCTGGCCAAGGCCTTGAAACATGGCTACCAAGAGCAAAACTTCTCCCCTCCCCACCCCCGAGAGAGGGTTTCCCTGTACAAAAGGAACTTGCTCTGCAGACCAGGCTGGTCTTGAACTTCCTGGCCTCCAAGAGCAAACCTTTGTTTGTTTGTTTGTTTGTTTGTTTGTTTGTTTTAATGAGACAGGGTTTCTCTGTATTGTTTTGGAGGCTGTCGGACCAGTCTGGCCTCGAACTCACAGAGATCCGCCTGCCTCTGCCTCCCGAGTGCTGGGATTAAAGGCGTGCGCCACCACTGCCTGGCCAAGAGCAAATCTTGATATCATGTGGTCAGAAGAGTTTCTGGAGGCCTGGTGAGACGGTTCAGTGGGTGAAGGCCCTTACTGCCATGCCTGATAACCTGAGTTTTATTGATCCCTGGGACCTACATGGTCGAAAGAAGTGACGCTGTCTCCGACTTTCACACACCGACTGTAGTGCACCCATACACACACACACACACACACACAGGCACACAATTCACATATGCATGCACACACAAATAAATAATTCTTTTAAGGGTTTCTACAGATCCCTAGTTCCTTCTCAAATACCCTGGTCTCCCTTGCTGGCACTTCTACTCCTAAATTGTATAGACAGTCAGTATGTCTGAAGACTCTGAGGTCTCACTTTTTAATGTTTAATTGCCTTATCACCATGCTAACTATGCTTCATTTTGGCCATTTTTAAATCTTTAGTGGACATTCACCTACGCATGGCTTTAAGACAATCGAGGGCCTCCAGTCTTCTCTAATCTCTAGGGATTCCTTTTTCTCAGGTTTAGTCTTGCTCTGGATGGTTCTGGAGAATTCACTGCAGGCCCCACCATGACCTCTGCTCAATGTAGCTATGAACTACACACAGCCTCTACATCACAGTCTTTGACTGACATGCCATCATGTCAGCTTCAAAAACTTGGTTGAAAGACTCCTGGCTCTTTAGTCAGACCACCCAGGTTCAAATCTGTCTCTTTTGTGTCCTATTCTATTTTAGGCCTCACTTTTCCTTATTCTTAAAATGGGTGGTTCCACCAGATGGAGCTGTTGAGGGCTAAGTGACCTATGTACCTACCTAGTACTGCCCAGTGTTTGCTAAGCATCACCGGCACTGCTAGGAAGACAAGAGTCCAAGAGCGCTCACACTCGGCACACAGCTACTGTCAAAGGTGCTTCAGAAGATCTCAAAACTGTCCTGTTCTTCTGCCACCAGGGCCTCTGACATGATCCCTTCCCAAACTGCCCCACATAGCTGCCTTTTGTCCCTGTTGCTGAGACAGGGTCTCACTATATAGCCCGGGCTGGCCTGGAACTCACTATGTAGATCAGGCTGGCTTTGAACTCACAGAGATCCTCTTGCCTCTGCCTCCCGAGTGCTGGGATCAAAGGTGTGCGCCACCAGGCCCAGCTCCACATATCTGCTTTCTGAGGGTATCCTACCTTGAAGGAAAACTGGAACAGAGGCTGTGAGACCTGAGAAGAGAGAACTCTGTGGATCCTGCCAAAATGTCTCCACTCCTGACATGGGGCTATGCCCATTGTCCCTGGGCTACCTCTTCCTGCCAGGCCCAGGGGGGCTGAAGTCGTCTGTCAGGAATCACTACAGAACTGCTGTTCCTTCCCAGTGTGGCTCATACACTCATGCTATTCTGGGGATACAGAGAGGCCATATGGGACAGCAGGGATGGGCTCTGAGGGGCTGGTGGAGACAGAGGGTTCTGCCAGCGGGTCACAAAGCCCTGACACAGCTAGCCAATCACCTTCTTCTCACGGCTGAGCCAAGATCTGACTCACAGAGAGGCCCAGTGGCAGAAAACTGCACTAGCTAAGGCAGAGGCGGGAAGGTGAGTGGCTAAAGGCTCTGCCAGGGGACACACACGCACCCACTCTGCTGGGTCCAGCACAGGATCTGGATGGTGGCAGAGCACACAGGCAGCTGGACGTCTTCAGGAGTCTGTCCCCACAGCTCTCCTAAATAGAGGGGCTCTTCCCTCCTGTGGGCCCTGCTGAGGGCTGAGGTCTCCGTGCTGGGCAATGGGTCTGTCATGACAAATGGGATTTGAATTCCTACAGAGGTTTCCATCGGCTGGCCACTGCCAAGGGACAGGTGTCTTTGGGGCAGTCACAGAGTCTGCTCTATCTGACCATAACTCAAAGGGTTAAGGGAGAGTTAGGCATGCAGAGACAGCTCTCATTGCTAAGGGAGCCCTTTTAGTGAGGCCCATTTGGTGGGCAGGGAGAAAGACAACTATTAATGATAGTCAATGCTATAGGAAAACAATATATTTATTTAGCAGAGAGAGAGAGAGAGTAGCACAAACCAGGAGTTAGAAGCGTGGCTGGCTTCCAGGAGAAAAGGGAGGTTCCTTTTTCTTTCACTTTCTTTTATATCTACCTGTGTCAGTTTACATGTCCCCACCCTCATGGGCGGATAGCTTTGTGGGGTTCACTCCTACAGACAACCATTTCTTCTAAAGGCCTTCCCTGGATAGCTTTTTTTTTTTCTGAGACAGGGTTTCTCTGTGGAGCTCTGGCTGTCCTGGAACTTGCTCTATAGACCAGCCTGGCCTGGAATTCAGAGATCCTCCTGTCTCTGCTTCTGGAGTGCCGGGATTAAATGCATTAGAGGTGTACATCACCACACCAGGCCACTTTATTTTTTTGGGACTAGGTCTTCTTAAATTTTATGTGGATGAATGTTTTGCCTGTGTGTAAATCTGTGTACTATGTGCATGCCCGGTGCTAGAGGAGACCAGAAGACGGTGTCGGTTTCCTTGGAACTAGAGATACAGTCTGTTGTAAGTCATCATATCAGTTCTGGAAACTGAACTGGGGTCCTTAGTAAGAGCAGAAAATGCTCTTAATCACTGAGCCATCTCTCCAGCCCCATTAACACTTTTTAAGCCAACAAAACTCCATGGAACCATCATTAAACCAAGACTCCTGGAGGCTGTGGTACAGTGAGAATGTGTGCAGTGAGGATGTGGTGCAGTGAGGATGTGCAGTGTAGATATGGTGCAGTGAGAATTGTGCAGTGAACATGTGGTATAGTGAGAATGTGTTCAGTGGGTATGTGGTACAGTGAGGATGTGGTGCAGTGAGGATGTGGTGCAGTGAGAATGTGTGCAGTGAGGATGTGGTGCAGTGAGGATGTGGTGCAGTGAGAATGTAGGGAATATGTGTACAGTGAGGATGTGGTATTGTGAGGATGTGTGCAGTGAGGATGTGGTGCAGTGAGGATGTGGTGCAGTGAGGATGTGGTGCAGTGAGGATATGGCACAGTGAGGACGTGAGCTGTGAGGATGTGGTGCAGTGAGGATGTGATGCAGTGAGGATGTGAGCAGTGAGGCTGTGAGCAGTGAGGATGTGAGCAGTGAGGATGTGTGCAGTGAGGATGTGTGCAGTGAGGATGTGTGCAGTGAGGATGTGTGCAGTGAGGATGTGATGCAGTGAGGATGTGAGCAGTGAGGATGTGGTGCAGTGAGGATGTGGTGCAGTGAGGATGTGGTGCAGTGAGGATGTGTGCAGTGAGGATGTGTGCAGTGAGGATGTGAGCAGTGAGGCTGTGAGCAGTGAGGATGTGGTGCAGTGAGGATGTGTGAAGTGAGGATGTGTTACAGTGAGGATGTGTTACAGTGAGGATGTGTTACAGTGAGGATGTGTGCAGTGAGGATGTGAGCAGTGGGGATGTGTGCAGTGAGGATGTGGTGCAGTGAGGATGTGTGCAGTGAGGCTGTGAGCAGTGAGGATGTGAGCAGTGAGGATGTGTGAAGTGAGGATGTGTTACAGTGAGGATGTGGTGCAGTGAGGCTGTGAGCAGTGAGGATGTGGTGCAGTGAGGATGTGTGCAGTGAGGATGTGGTGCAGTGAGGATGTGAGCAGTGGGGATGTGTGCAGTGAGGATGTGTGCAGTGAGGATGTGTGAAGTGAGGATGTGTTACAGTGAGGATGTGTTACAGTGAGGATGTGTGCAGTGAGGATGTGAGCAGTGAGGCTGTGAGCAGTGAGGATGTGAGCAGTGAGGATGTGTGCAGTGAGGATGTGGTGCAGTGAGGATGTGGTGCAGTGAGGATGTGAGCAGTGGGGATGTGTGCAGTGAGGATGTGGTGCAGTGAGGATGTGTGCAGTGAGGATGTGTGAAGTGAGGATGTGTTACAGTGAGGATGTGGTGCAGTGAGGATGTGGTGCAGTGAGGATGTGGTGCAGTGAGGATGTGATGCAGTGAGGATGTGGTGCAGTGAGGATGTGGTGCAGTGAGGATGTGTGCAGTGAGGATGTGGTGCAGTGAGGATGTGGTGCAGTGAGGATGTGATGCAGTGAGGATGTGGTGCAGTGAGGATGTGGTGCAGTGAGGATGTGGTGCAGTGAGGATGTGGTGGAATGAGGTTGTGTGCAGTGAGGATGTGTGCAGTGAGGATGTGTGCAGTGAGGATGTGTGCAGTGAGGATGTGTGCAGTGAGGATGTGTGCAGTGAGGATGTGTGCAGTGAGGATGTGTGCAGTGAGGATGTGTGCAGTGAGGATGTGATGCAGTGAGGATGTGTGTACCAAGAAACGCATCTTCCTGCCTGGACAGCCAGGGCAAGAGGCTCAGTTTTCATGACTGAAGAACCAGACTTGTGACAACACTGAGTGTGGGGATGGCTGGAGGCAAAGGAGGAGACACTGCTGTGAGGACCAAAGGCTGCCTCACCTTGGGGGCTGAGCAACTCGGAATAGTCAACATCTTCAACTCTTTTCTCCTTTCCTGACTCAGTGTCCTGAGCAGGCAGAAGGCAGGATGGGCTTGGCTTTCGGTTCTTTGCTGCCTGGCTGCCAAGGCTTTCAGCAGGAAGACAGAGGGGTGTCTTGGGATCTGGGTACCCTTCTGTTCCTTCAGCTTATGTGGGCCTAGGATCCTGGATGCAACAGCTGCTAAGTGCGACTGTGCTAAGTGGTAAGAGAAGTATGACCAGGATACAGGGTTCAGCCGGCAGAGGAGGAAGGAGCACAGAAAGATGGTTTTTGTTCTTGTTTTTGTGTTCACTCTAAGGAAGTGCTGCTGGCTACAGGAGAGAGGAAATGCCAGCTTGGTATATGGCTACACACACTACAGAGCCTTGGGATTCTCAGCATAGACTTAACCCTTTTCTCAGGTTACTCAGAGAAGGATGTCAGGATGGGTCCAGAGAAGGACCCGGACACATTCCTGGAGCATCTTTCCCCCTAGCATCTTCAGGGGGACAGATAGCTGGCCCATTGTGGCTGGCTGAGGACAGGGAATGGGGCTGCAGGAGCTTCTGGGACATGTTGGAGAACATTCCTGTTTCCAGAGTGCTATTGGGTCTGGCATCTCCTATGTGGCCCTCCATGCTCCCTAAGCCTGTCCATGTCTCTGGGGACAGACACAAGCCATGTTACTTTATGTTCCTTTAAAACTACATTTGGGCTTCCAACATGGCTAAGTGAGTCAAGGTGATTGCAGCAAAGCCTGATGACCTGAGTTCAATACCTGGGACCCACATGGTAGAAGGAGAGAACTACTTCTTCCAAATTATCCTCTGATTTCTACATATACACCATGGCACACGTGTGCATGAACACACACACACACACACACACACACACACACACAGAAAGCAGATCTACATCTCTTCTGAAGCTTATTGTGGTCATGTAGGACAGTGTTAAGTTCTTGGCCTTCTCCAAAGTGCTGGATTTTATGAATTGATTACTGTGTTTCCTCTGGCCCTAGGCCCAACCCTTTCTGTTTTCTCCCTTGCCCCATTCAGTTCCCCTTAGCATCCTCCCCGTTTTATCCCCTTGCCCTTTTGACAGAGTACAGTGTTGTCTGATTCTCTGTCCTCCAGCCAGGCCTTGAACTCAGCACTCCACCCTCCCTGGTCACTTTACAGGATTAATCCCAGATGGAGATAGCTCTCACCTTAAGGATGCACACTGGTGAGGTCCCAGAAGGCCTGCCTACCTTCCTGTAGCCTCTCTTCTGGCCTATCACAGGCCTGAAATGTCTACTGGGAGCATCACTCATGTAGGTAGGTCAGAGCATTTCTCCCCTGAAGGCTTTAATCACCAACTCAGCTCTGCATATGAGGAAATGAAGGCCCTGGATTCAAGAGCCCATGTCCCTGGTCAGTCACTGGCCTCCTGACCCCTGTCAGCTCCTTCCAGCACAATCACACTGGCTGGAAGAGAGGGTTGAGGTTGCATAGTTGCAGTGCAGAATGCTACACTTTCATCCTGTAAGAAGAGGAGGGAAGGAATTCTAGAGGTTCCATCTGTCTGTCTGTCTGTCCCTCTCTCTACTGTTTCAATCATTCTTACTTTCTTTTTTAAAATTTATTAAGTATTCATATTTATATTATGCTATTATTTACATTTATTTATATATTATATGTGGCATGCCAGAAGAGGGCATCAGATCTCATTACAGATGGTTGTGAGCCACCTGAGTTCGATTGCTGGGAATCAGGACATCCAGAAGAGCAGCCCTTGCTTGTAACCTCTGAGCCATCTCTCCAGCTCCTCAATCAGCCTTACTTTCAACTATCAAGCATTTGCTGACCACTGACTCATGTGGTCAACCCAGTGAGGCACCTTGTAGCCCCAGCATCACTTTAAGGCCTGGTCTTCTCTTTAAGGGATCTTTTGTTTGACTGAAGACAAAGTCATTCGTAAATGAGCCAGGGGCCCCGTCACTAGAACAGCACATCTGGCTCTCAGGTACCCAATGGCCCAGAAAAGCTGAGTGGGGCCTCAGTAGGCAGCTAATTCTGGGGGAAGGTAGTCCCTGAATTGGGCCTGTAAAGATGACGGGATGACAGAGAGCAGTGAAAACAGGAAACTTGGAGTACGGGAAGCGTGTTTACTGTCACTTTTATTTGACCAAGTGAGCATGAAACCTGTGACTAAGTCCTAGAGGAATGTTAGGGTGTGCCATCAAAGAAGAGGGGGCTGGGCCAGGTGGGTAGGTCTCAGGAGCCAAGGGAGGGACTGGTTCCAGGAGGAGGGTGGCGGAACTTATGAGCAGTCAGCAGAATAAACAAGAAGGAATGAAGGAGCCCTGAGCCATTTTGCTGGAGTGTGGGGACAGAAGCTAGACCTGCAACTGACTGGGGAGTCCAGCTACAAGAATGCTAAGGAAGGAATTCAGGAGTTTGTCATCAAGGCCGTTGTGTCTGTGGCAGACAAAGGAATGGTAGCCTGTAGATTCCGTGAGTTAAAATCTCTCTCTCTCTTTTGGTTTTTTTATGAGACAGGGTTTCTCTGTATTGTTTTGGAGGCTGTCGGTCCAGCCCGGCCTCGAACTCACAGAGATCCACCTGCCTCTGCCTCCCAAGTGCTGGGATTAAAGGTGTGCGCCACCACCGCCTGGCTCTGTGAATTAAAATCTCAAGTGCAATATAGATTAAACAAAGACTTGTGCTCTGTGGCTCCATAGTCCCCACATTCCTTCAGAACTCATGGTCTACCCGCCCAAGTGAGCTCTAGATCTTACCTGTCAGGAGTCTCAGGAGTGGGAGCACACCCCATGCTTAAAACACTGGATCAAGAAAGAAAGGAAGAAGCTGGGCGTTGGTGGCGCACGCCTTTAATCCCAGCACTAGGGAGGCAGAGGTAGGTGGATCTCTGTGAGTTCGAGGCCAAGCCTGGTCTACAGAGTGAGTTCCAGGACAGCCTCTAAAACAATACAGAGAAACCCTGTCTTTAAAGACCAAAAAAAAAAAGGAAGAGGTGGAAGGGTCACAAGTTCAAGCCCTGCCTAGGCAACCTAGTAAGACTCTGTCTCAAAATAAGAAAAAGAAGACCAAAAAAAAAAAAAAAGCTGGGCAGTGGTGGCACACCCCTTTAATCCCAGCACTTGGGAGGCAGAGGCAGGAGGATCTCTGTGAGTTTGAGACCAGCCTGGTCTACAGAATGAGTTCCAGGACAGGCTCCAAAACAATACAGAGAAACCCTGTCTTCAAAGACCAAAAAAAAAAAAAAAAAAAAAGGAGGAATGAACAGGGCTAAGGATACAGCTCAGCTACAGGGCCAGCTTAGCTGGGTAAGGCCCTGGGTTTAATTGCCAATATCCCCAAAGAATGAGGGGAAATGTTAATAAAACCTACATGAAATCAAATATTTAGGAAAGAATGTTTTTAGTCATTTATTTTTTCTTTTTTTAATTATTTAATCATTTAGTTTTTTATCTGTGAGTGTTGTGTGTGCTGCCTGTGCAGATTCGTGCCTGGGGAGGTCTGAGGAGGGTGTCAGATGGCCTGGAGTTGCAGCTATAGGTGGCTACGAACCACCTGATAGGTTCTGGGAAACAAACCAGGGTTGTCAAGCATTCCTCACCACTGAGCCATCTCTGCAGCCCAAAAAAGAATGATTTCAGTATTAATTTAGTGTTTAGTTGTGTGGTTCATTAGAAGTCCTTGTGGCCTTTCGTTTTAAGGAAAATTAATGTAAGACAAGAAACAAGGATTGCCAGGCACACTCACTTATCCTCTGCCACGCTCCTCACTTATCCGCTCCGCTCACCACAACCGAAGCATTGCTCCACACGCAGGACTGCAAGCCCATCACTGTGCAGCGCATGTGGCCACAGGAAGCCACGATACCCAGCCTGCTGCTGGAGGACACCAAGGTAAAGGCAGGAGCTAGACAGCGAGAGACATGACCAGAGGTGTCACACTCGGCTGATTAAGCTGATCTGCTTTTTCTTCTAGGAGCTGAGGAGGCTTTGTAGAAAAAGCAGAGTTCAAATTGGGAGTTAAGGGGAAGGGACAGCGAGTCTACCCAGAATGCACGTGTAGAAAAAGCCAGGACTGAAGAGAAGCAAAGGCCACGTCACCAGCAGCTCTGGATGCCATGATCAAAGGGAAAGTCTCTAATGAATTTTTTTCAACAGGTGGTGTTAGTGCAACCTTGAGTTCCAGCACTCAGGAGGCAGAGGCAGGCAGATCTCTGAGTTCAGGGCCAGCCTGGTCTACAAGTGAGTTCCAGGACAACCAGGGATACACAAAGAAATCCTGTCTTGAAAAACCAATTTTTTTTTTTCTTGTGAACACAATATGTTTGCAACAATACAAAAGTACTGGTAACAATACATAGTTAAAACAGCAGTGCCATTTCTAAATTGAAGTTATTATGAATCACAGCATTTAGAAACTTAATTCAGCCGGGTGGTGGTAGCACATGCCTTCAATCCAAGCACTCAGAAGGCAGAGGCAGTCAGATCTCTGTGAGTTCAAGGCCAGCCTGGTCTACAGAGCGAGTTCCAGGACAGCCAGGGATACACAGAGAAACCCTATCTCAAAAAACCAAAAAAAAAAAAAAAAAAAAAAAAGAAAAAGAAAAAGAAAGAAAAAAAAAGAAAAACTCAATTCAACAACTTTCAGAGCTCTTACTTGACATTATCTTTTCTATGAAATACTGAAGAGCTACTGCATAAGACAGCACTGCTCCAATTTTCTCAAGTTTTTCATTTTAAAGTGACTTGAGACTCAAGATTCAAATAAAAATGAGTTCTCAGCTGTCCTCATCTGATTCCCCTAGCTTCCTCCAGTAACATGCTATATGATCATTACTAGAAAACCCCAGGAAGTAGACATTTGTTATGTTATCTTAGTGTTGTAGTGTTGTTCCCTGTTGCTGTGATAAAATACCTTGGCAAAAGCAACTGAAAGAATGAATGGCTTGGCTCATAGTTGCAGGTCATAGCCTAACACTACAGGGAAGTCACGGCCCCAGGAACTGGAAACCGCTAGTTACATCCACAGTCAAGAGCGGGAACTGGATGGATGCAGACATGCTTGTCCTCAGCCTGATTTCTTTCAGACAGTTCAAGATCCTAGGGAATGATGCCACCCACTGTGGGTGGGTCTTGCCACCTGTAGGTAATCAAGATAACCCACCACAAACATACCCACAGGCCAACTCCATGTAGATAATCCTCCACTGAGAGGGATTACCTTCCAAGATAATTCTAGACTGTGTGAAGTTGACAATTAAAACCAATCATTCACACACACACACACACACACACACACACACACACACACACACACACGATTCATTAAACTACAAGTTACAAATGGTGACAACTCTTGTAATCATAGTTCTTTGGAGTACAGGACTTGACTTTGGCCAGTCTGGGCTAGTAATGGTTACAAGTCAGAGGTTGTTAATGCAATTCTAACTGCAAGAGAACTTCAGGAAGCCTAACAAGGGCCAGGAATGGGCTACTTATGTAGGGAGGAGGAGACTGGGGGCTGTGACAGTCAAAGGCGTGTGTGGTGTGAAACAGTATTCAATGGCGGAGGCTGTGAGAGATCTGGGAAGAAGCCATGAGCCGGGAGTCAAGACAGCAGTGACAGGACACGACGCCGAGTCCTGGCTTTGCCTGGGTTTGCAGCAGACTTCTTCTCCAGTGGTGGTGATAATGAGCAAGGAGTAAAACCACACCATGTGACGTAAGACAGTGCCCCTCGCACTCTGGGGTTCCCCTTAGATCTGGGTAGGGTCCTGAAGGACCACTAAAATGGAATCCTTGTCATCTCCTCCTCCATATCAGGATTCTGGAATGTTCCTTGTTTTAGAGGGGTGCTTCGGTATGGTGCTGGTGTGTGACCTAGCTACCTTGCTTGGCTCCCTACTTCTGTGCTGACATGCAGTCAGATGATGCTGACTACAGGTGTGAACATTTTTGAGTAGCTGTGTGCGTAGTGATTCCACCATGAGCCGCACGCCAAGGCATTACAGCATGGGGTGGCTGATGCCTCACTGGAGGACTACACAGAAGCTGAGAGCACACTAGTTAATAAGCATTTTGAACAGCGGTGATGCCTGGAGGAACTTGCTCTTTTGACTACTTCCCAGGAAACTGCAGCCTGTCACAACACAATCTGACACCATCTTCTCAGCCTTCCGTCTAGAATAAGGAGGCTACAGTGTCTGTTCCCTCAGCCAGCCACCCCCACTGCCCTACTTGTTTTACACACACAAAACGTAAGTTTCCCACTGAGCTACACCCACTTCTCTGTCACAAACAATGTCAGAAACTTGTCAGGTCACCTTCTTGGGGTGCCATGATAGGATGTGGGGACAGATATTTCAAATTAGGCCAGATCCCAGGTACAAGCATATCTGGACAAGTTGGGATGTTCCTGACTGAGGACTAAGATGAGATGCAGAAAAGACTTATGAGTGGGGTATGTGAGCATACAACCTGTAATCCCAGCACTGGGGGGGCGGGGACAGGACTGCTGCGATTTGAGGCCACCCTGGTCTACAAAGGAGTTAAGACTGGGCTGGTTTAACCCACAGAAACAGTTGACCTGAACAAGGAGGAGCTCTTGGACCCCAGATTGATGGCTGTGTGGAAAGCATGGGACTGACCCAGACCCCCTGAATGTGGGTGTCAGTGAGGAGGCCTAGGTAATCTATGGGGCCTTGGGTAGTATTTATCCCTGGCGTACAAATAGACTTTGAGTGCCCATGCCACAACATGGGAGGCTCTCTCAGCCGGGACTCCTGGGGGGGAGGGCCTAGGCTCTGCCCTGGATGAAATGACAGTCACTGGAGATCCACCATGGAGGGCTTCACCCTCCCTGGGGGACTGGGGGACCTGGTGGGGAGGGCGGGGGAGGAGGGGAGGGAGAGGGAGCTGGGATTGACATGTGAAACAAGATTGTTTCTAACTTAAATTTAAAAAATAATTTAAAAAAAGAACACGGAGCCGGGCGTTGGTGGCGCACGCCTTTAATCCCAACACTTGGGAGGCAGAGGCAGGTGGATCTCTGTGAGTTTGAGACCAGCCTGGTCTACAGAGCTAGTTCCAGGATAGCCTCCAAAACAATACAGAGAAACCCTGTCTTGAAAAACAAAAACAAAAAGAACACGGTATACATAACAAATAAATCTTAAGAGCACTGTACACATAATAAGTCTTAAAAGAAAAATATTTTTCATTAACAAAAAATAAAAGGCTGAGCAAGCCATGAGGTGCAAGCCAGTTAGCAGCACTCCTCCATGGCCTCTGCATCAACTCCTGTTTCCAGGTTCCTGTCCTGTTTGAGCTCCTGTCCTGACTTCCTTCAAGGTTGAACAGCGATATGGCAGTGTAAGCCAAATAAACCCTTTCCTTCCCAACTTGCCTTTTGGTCATGGTGTTTTTGTCACAGCAATAGAAACAGTAACTAAGACAGTTGCAGATGCCTTTACCCACTGAGTCATCTTGCTGACCCTGAAGCGGTCAAGGCGGCCAGAGTGCATTCTGTTTCCCTCCAGCGGGGAGATACAACAGTAGGCTGAAACGCTGGACAGCTCCCACCTGTCTGGAGCTATTCCTTAAGTCTGTTGTTAGTCTGTCCCGTTCAGCAAAGGGTGGGTCACTATAGTTTTAAGTGACCTTGGCTTTCCAGGCAAATAAAAACTTAAATTTAACCAGTGGTCACCACCAAGCTGGCGCTATCACTAGTAGAAGGATCAAGGATCAGAACTGTTTCCTGAACCCAGCAAGCATCAGTGTTGGTAAGGCTGGGAATGGCGCAGAGGGTTCCTCAGCTGGCCTTCACCTAGCAGACCCACAAAGCAAGTCACATTCATACACTAAGATCCGGGTCAGCACCCACAGTGGCTTTGTACGTTGGTAGCATCTCCTATCCCAGTGATCTTTCAGTTCTAACACACACTCCAGGCAGAAGCATAATGTTTGCTGCTGAGTCTGCCTTCCTTCCCCTGATACACCACTCCCAGCTCTTACAATATGTCAGCAAGCTACACTAAGCCAGGCAGGACCACGCTCTCCTGATCACCCCAGCACTTTCCCATTAGACAAAGATCTCCCGTCCCTGGGAACAACTTGTATCTTAGAGAGGGACGTAGGTTGTGCCTAGAGAAACTGGTGTAATCTGGTGGGATGCTCAGCCAATCTGACGCCAGACAGACTAAAGTGACTCACACAGTTGGCTTAAAAGGGGGCCAAGAATGCAGTACAGTGGACCAGTTGCTAACACCGCACTTGGCCGGGTCTGCCATTGCAACATGCACCGTGTCTCCAGAGAAAGTTCCGTAGGCGCTGTGCAGTTCCCACAGCTGCTCTGAGGTTAGCCCCACCAGGGAAGATGGAACGGGGTACAAAGGTCGCGAAGGCACAGTGTGCAGGGGTAAAGCAGGAGACCGGCTTTCGTAGGCAGAAGTGACATGGTTTGCAGACTCAGCCTCCACACAGGGAAGGGAGGGCTTCATGCCACCTTCCTACTTGTGGCCCACACAGTGTCTTAACAAAGCTGTCGATGAGTAACGTCAATCAGTTTCCATTCAGTTCCAGTTTGGATAATTATGTAAGATTATGGCAGGGTATATTAAAACCAAAGCATGGATTCAATGACAGGAACAGAGGTAGGATTGCCTAAAATTTGTCTTTTCATTTTAATAAATGATCCAAGTCAATTTGTAATGTTTATTGGGTGACCTATATTCTCTCCCTCCATACACCATTTCAACTCTTACAATAAGTCAATATTTTAAAAAATCACCTAAGGACAATTTTTTTCCAGACAGGGTTTCTCTGTGTAGATTTGTAGACCAGGCTGGCCTCATACTCACAGAGATCCACCTGCCTCTGCCTTCCGAGTGCTGAGACTAAAGGCGTGCGCCACCACTGCCCGGCAAGATTGAAAACTCTGACGCATCCAATTTCTACTAGTAAGGGGGCACAAAGAAGGTGTCTGGTTTCGGTGGTGAAGGGCGGGAACTCAGTTCTCCTGTGGGTGGCTGAAGGGCTCAAAGTGAGGAACCTAGCTTGGCCAGCATGACAGCTGCTTCAGAATGGAAGGCACGAGGGCGGTGGCACCTGTTGATAATGTTTTGCAGTTAGAGTCTGAGAAACCCACTGTGAGCGTGATTCGAGGGGATGCAGAAGGCGGTCCTCCAGAGAGACCACCCAGGCAACTTCAGGGTGGAGGATCTGGACAGGGAAAGAATGAAAATACTAAGGGCACTGTTGAAGACGAGTCCATTTCCTCACGCCCACAATGGAACAGTGTGTTCTATTGTGTCTTCTTGGGCAGACGCGGGGTGGAGAACCGAGGAGTCATGCCTCTAAAAGCCAGTGGTGGAAACCCACACAAGCCATGTGTAGCACCCTCAAGTCCTCTTCTTTCTCCCACCATTGCCAAGCTCTTTCTTTGTTGAGGGGAAATAGCAGTCCACACACCGCTTCCTTCCTGCTAGTGTCCTACAAGGGTTAAACATCGCTGCTTATCAGTGCTGACCTGACCCCTCCCAAGGATGACCATCTGAGGCTCAGAACATGTTTTAGAGTCTCCTCTTTCCCTCTCTCTCTTCGAGAGACACCAAGGTTGGTTTCAGCCTCACACTCCTCCTGGTTCAGCTTTCTGCACGCTGGGATTATAGGCATTCAACGACAGGCCCAGCTGTTTAGATCTTTAAAGTCCAATACATACGTATTCCACATCCACGAAGTATCAGGGACAGTGCTGAGCACTGGTGACAGGCAGACACACAGCACAGGGCCCTGTCATTACAGAGCTCATCGGGGAACAGTGAAAGTGACAAGCACAAAGATGACACACTATACAAGGACTATAAAGACAACTGATTCTTCCCTGGTAACTATGCAAGCATAGTTATTATTAGTCTGTTATTAAGCTTGAAATTACATAAATAGTATGGAAGCTTAAATAAATAGCACAGAACTACTCTGTTAGTAGGTACACATTTTCTTCGAATCTTTATGTAAGTTAAGCAATCACTATTTAGAGAGCAGAGAATCAGAATACAGAGTGATCTTTTCCCTCTAAAAACATCACATTCATGTTTCTGTGTAGGTATGGACAAGCTCTCCACTCTCTCCTGGTTGTGTGTTATTTTGGAGAGTAATTCAGCCTGAAAAGCTTGGGTGAAGGGTGATGTGTGAGTTAGCCTTGAAGGTAGAGTTGGTTCATCAGCAGTGAGCCACCTGATTTATGTGTGATGAGTGAGATGCTTGCACAGAAGGGAGTGAGCAGCAAAGGGGGATGGTGCATATGTGAGCGTGTGTGAGCGTTCGTGCGTGCATATGTGAGCATGCGTGCGTATGTGTGTGTGTGTGTGTGTGTGTGTGTTTGGGGAAGTGTGGAAATGCATACTGGTGAGGTATATCAGTCGTCTTAGGAATGTGCTCTGCCTACATGCCCAATAATTCTGATTTAGATCCCAAGGTTTTGCCACTCCACCAGGCTGCCTCTCCTTGTGACACTGTGTGTTCCTATCTTTGATTGGATGGGCATGGGACAGATGTCCCCAGAGCCCCCATGGCAGAGAGGGACTCGGACATGCTGCAGCTGTGTTCTGTGTAGCCTCCTCCGCAGCCAGCCAGCACCTTGTCCTGCAGCCAGCTCTCAGTTCGGATTTCACATCATCTTTCATGTAAAAATTCAGTCTTCTCAATGCTGTCTCACGAACAGGCAATGGGAACAGACAGTAACCTCGTTTTCTTTTTCTAGGCTATGCAGAGGCACGGGGAGCCAACGACACTGAAACCGAGGGCATAGTCAGCCCGCCTGTCATTCTGTTCATATTACTGTCCTTCCCCTGGATTACACAATGAAGGACAACGTTCATTATTTATTAAGGTGTGCGCAGAGCTTTCTGCACGGTGCCCAGCTCAGCAAAACACCCATTTCTCTCTTGAACCAGACCAAAGAGGGGCTTCCTGGGGGCTCTGGGGACTAGAGGATGTTGCCTGATGTCCAACAAACCAGAAAGGTTTTTCTTCTTAGGGGGTAAAGAAAACCTCAAGAATGCCCTCATGCAATGAAAGAGGAGAAGGCAATGATATCCCAACACTTGGCTTCTGTATCAGCTGGAACACAAAATGGCAGCATTACAGGCTACTTAGGAGGAGCTGAGTGGCAGTGAGTGATAAGCCAGGGCTTCCCTGCAGATAATGCTGAGTCAGTGTACAGCTTTCTCCTGGGTCAAAGTGTCCCCCCCCCCTCTCTCACACACACACACACACACACACACACACACACACACACACACACACACACACAGGATCCTCTGTCTGAGAAGGCCTGGCAGGATCCCTTTTGGCTTTGGGTGAAGCTCTTCAGGCCAAGGCTGACCTTGAGAAGGAAATCTCCACAGGGCAGAGTCCTCAGAGCTTATAGTATGGAGGGATGGGCTGGATTATTGCTACTGTAGACCCTAAGGCCAGCAGAGGAGGAGTTGTGTAGGCTAGGGATCGGGGCTGCGTTTTGACAGGCTTGCCTGGTGACTCAGTGGTAGGACTATGTCTGAGAAGATCAGCTCCAGAGAACACACGCAAAGTCCCCAGCTACTGGCCCCGGTCCTGTCACTGCTGGTCAGCCAGCAGCCTGGCCAGTAAACAGCTGAGTCACTGCAAGACATGGTGTTTTACGCTGATGTTCCCTTATCTCCAGAAGCCTCAGTATTTTTTCTTGGGTTCCAAAATGTTGTGATGGGATAGATGCAATGTGAGAAGCAAAAAGTTAAAAGAAAAGAAAAAAAAGTACTGCCTTCTTATATAGATGTAAAAAAATCACCCCAAAACGAAAACCAAAATCCTGTCAATGATTGGGGGTTACAGGTCATGGCTATTAGCTGATTGGCTTCTTCTGCCAACAGTTCTAATGCAAATAATGTATGCGCTGTTCTTTCTTGATCAGATATGTAAATTTTAAAAGGTAAGAGGATAAATATTATCTTGCACCATCACAGAATACTGAGATGGGGGAATGACCTTGGACTGAAAAGCCATCAAGGAACACCTCTACCATTAAGTCAGGAAGCTGGACCATTGGTGACATCAGTGCCACATTATTGTGGCACAGGCGGTGGGTTAGGTGGTACACCTGGCGGCTGGGAACACTGATTGCAGAGTGCTTTTCTATCATGCACAAAGCCCTGGGCTTGATCCATGCAGCATAAACACGTGTGGTGTGCACGCTGTGATCCAGCACTAGGAGGTGTAACCACTACTCTTGGCTACACAGTACATTCTAGGCCAGCCTCCACCAGACTGCGGGGACTGTGTGTCAGGTGGCAGTGTCTGTGCAAAGGTGGTTGCAGGGCGGGTCCTTTTAGTATCTTTCACCTTAAACATTGGTCCTCAGCCTGTGGGTTGCAACCCCTTTGGGGTCACATATCAGATACCCTGCATATCAGATATTTACATTACAATTCCATAACAGTAGCAAAATTAGTTATAAAGTAGTAACAAATGTCGGGGGTCATCACAACATGAAGAACTGTATTTAATGTCACAGCATTAGCAAGGTTGAGAACCACTGTTTTAAAGTTTGTGTTCTAAACCACAGCAAGTATTCAAAACACTCTTTTTAAAAGGGAAATCCATCAATTAGAATCCCAAACCTCTGTGTTAGGACAGAGGAGCTGAAGTAGAAGCTGATGGGTCAGACATGGTGGCGCACGCCTTTAATCCCAGCACTGGGGAGGCAGAGGCAGGCGGATCTCTGTGAGTTCGAGGCCAGCCTGGTCTACTGAGTGAGTTCCAGGACAGCCAGGGCTACACAGTGAGACCTTCCATTAGTGGGGTGGTACAGCAGAGAGCCTGTGAGGACTGGTCAGAGCCTCTCACTGTCCCCAGCATGCCTGACGTGGCTGCCTACGGTCACCCTTGTCCTAGAAGTGAGTTTGGAAGCCTAGGAACTCAAACATTTCTGTCCTAATAAATTGTTTCCTCATCCTTTTTATTGGTTGTCAAATCTCTTTTTGAAATTCTCAACTTTACATTCAATCATGAGAAACTTATTCAAAACAGGTATGAGTGTTTTCGAGCAGATAATTTTAATGTCAAGAATTAATCCTCTTTCCCAGCCCCAATTTACCGCTTTGAAGTCAGTATGCCTTTCATCTGCAAATGTGAAAATAAACATTAATAATGAATGCCTTCTCATCCTCTCCAAGTAGGAAGTTTTATTTACTTCTGAGGAAGAAGCCATTACTTTTCAGAGCTGGAGAAACAGTTGGGGACAGAATGGGGACTCTGCTTTTGATGGCTGATACATTTTCAAATGGCCTCAAACACCACCTGCTTAGCAGCAATGTCACACGGCCACTTGGTCCCAAGCTGTGGTCCCTCTAGGTGGAAGCGCTTCACGCGCGGCTCCTCAGTTCTTCACTCTCCCCATGGGCGAGCTCCACCTTCTGCCATGAGAGCCTCAGCATCTGCCACAGGGCCTGCTGTGTCAGCCCTCACACTATGCTCACTTCTTGTGACGTGTCGGGTGGGCAATATCTCACACTAGCTTTGTAACTGGTGGCTGCACAAAGCATCCTCACGGGGCTAGGCCAAAGGTCCCTGAGCTTAGTCTGCCTTGTGCACCAAGGTGAGTGCTGAGGGAGACAACCCCTGCTCCACTGCCACCTCGGAAACTTCAGGAAATTTCATCCGGGCCAGGTCACAGCCACACCCTCATCTGCCATTTTAGTTTTATTGTTTGGGTGTGTGTGCAGGTGTTATGTGTGCCATGGCATGCACATGGAGGTCAGACAACTCTTGGGAGTGGTTCTCTCTTATAGAACCCGGGCACTGAATTCATGCCATCTGGCCAGTGTACAAGTGCCTCTACCTAGTGAGCCACACAGCCAGCCCCAGACCCTCACATTTGTAATCACTGCTCATCTAGACCTGTCTACGTTTCTCTGCCTAAGGGAACTGGGAGGGTAATGCGGTGCACACAGCACTAGCTCTTTCCCGATTGGGCCTTTCTCAGGCTTTAAGGAATAACTTCTCCCAGGAACACCCAGGATGTGGTAAATAGACCCACCTTTCCTCCCCACACCCCTAGGACCTTAGACTGTGCTAACCCCGCCCCCAAGTATCCATGCCCTCCTGCCAGGAACCTTTGAATCTGGCATTTTAAGTGGCAGGGAGGACTTTGCACTGTGGTGAGGTTGAGCACCTGGGAGGGAGGGGCTTTTCTGGATTATCTAGATGAACCCGGTGGGGTCAAGGAAAGCAGGAGGGTCAGGGGAGTGGTGACAGAAGCAGAGTGACTCAGGTCCACAAGCTAAGGAGGGCAAGGAAACACAATTTCACCTATGGCTTCTAGAAGAAACACCCTGCTAACATGTGGACTTTGACCAGCGTCTTATGGCTACAACACCAAACTGTCACAACCTGGGTGGCTAAAATGAAGCACATTTATTTCTTTACTATCCAGGAGACAGAAACCCTAGAACAAAGTGCTGGCCTAGCTGCACCCCCTTCCAAAGGCTCCTGGCTTCTCTTCTAGCTCCTGGTGGTTCCAGCATCCCTTGGTTTATAGACACATCACTCCAACCTCTGTGATTGTGGCTCAGGCTCCTTTCATTAAATCCCTTCACCTCTCTGTTGTCAGGCCCTGTAGAGCTTGCTTTGGTTACGATGACTGCCCCACTGGCTGTGGCTGGCACTGGTCTGGTGTGGTGGCTCCCCAGAGCCTGTGTCTGCCATGCTCCATCTAAAGGAATAGCTTCATCACCTGCTCAGCCTGACTCTCAGAAGTCCCTCTGGAAAGGTGTGTGCTCATGGAGAAACTGCATGGAAGAGGACCTTGTGAAATACTGTGGGCAAGGGTGTCATGTGGTACCTCAGTGGCTGGGAGCATGGCCAGGCGACACCCAGGAGACAATGACCTCCCACAAAAGCAGAGAAAGTCATTGAGCAGCACATGTCTTTAACAGCCTTTCTCAAAGCAGCAGGTGGCATGAAGAAACTGGTGTCCAGGCAAAAAGAATGAAGCCAGGACCCAGGAAGTCCCCATTCCTTTGTGTTCTGACACCCACAGGTAAGTCCAGCTAGCACAGAGCAAGCCACTGATTGCCTTATGCGTTTAGCTCTTCAGTGAGCACATCTGAAGCCCCTCTGAGGGTGCTGGATAGTTCTATCCCAGATTGACACAAGCAGAAGTCATCATCTATGAGGAGGGAAAACTTGAGAAAATGCTTCTCCCAGATTAGTCTGTAGGCAAGCGTGTATGGCATTTTCTTAATCAGTAATTAATGGGGGAGGATCCAATTCATTGGGGGTGGGTCCATCCCTGGGCTGGTGGTCCTGGGTTCTATAATGCATGTTGAGCACACCATGAGGAGCAAGGCAGTAAGCAGGACTCCTTCATGGCCTCTGCATCAGCTCCTGCCTCCAGGTTCCTGTCCTGTTTGAGTTCCTGTCCTGACTTCCTTTGATGATGAACTGTGATATGGCAGTGTAAGCCAAATAAACCCTTTCCTTTCAGTAACCCTGACCAGGACCCAGAGTGAATGCAGAGCAAAGTTCCTGATATGTTATTTCTGCCTGTTTGAAATAATGCTGTGGGAGCAACAGTCTGTGCTTCCCGTAGGACTCTACCCTGGGACTGGAACGTGACTGCTGGGAACCCTAGGGCCCGATTATTCTAATTTAGTTAGAGGACATGCAAGAAAATGTGTCCCATGTTTACCGTGGTAAACAGCTCAGAGGCGAAAAGTGTTCTGTAGTAGGGGTTTGTGGAGGGTCACCTGGAGAGACCTGAAACTGCACAAGCAGCGCGCACACACACACACACACACCTGTATTGTTATGTCTATTTAGGACTGCTTGAAGAGACTGGGTAGTGCCGAAGCCCACTTAAACAAGTTTTTTTTTTGTTGTTTTTTTTGTTTTTGTTTTTTTTTTGCGAGATAGGGTTTCTCTGTGTAGCTTTGGAGGCTGTCCTGGTCCTCGATCTGTAGACCAGCCCGGCCTTGAACTCACAGAGATTCACCTGGCTCTGCCTCCCAAGTGCTGGGATTAAAGACGTGCACCAACACCACCCGGCAAAAGGCTTTTATTTTACTTTCTTTCACATGACCTTGTGTAACCTAGTCTGGTCTAGGTCACAATTCTCTAGCCTCAGCTTCTTAAATGTTGGGATGACCCCCAGCCTAAGTAAACTTACCTCTTTCACCACTCTTTTCACGCTCAATTTTTCTGTAAATGAAAATCAGTAAGATCTCTGTTTGCTTCTTTATTTAAATATTTATTTTTATGTGTTTGAGTGTTTGCTTTCAAGTGTGTGTG
Source organism: Mesocricetus auratus (assembly GCF_017639785.1). Taxonomy (NCBI): domain Eukaryota; kingdom Metazoa; phylum Chordata; class Mammalia; order Rodentia; family Cricetidae; genus Mesocricetus; species Mesocricetus auratus. The sequence goes on along the minus strand of NW_024429205.1, from coordinate 20,150,993 downwards.
TGTGTGTGTGTGTGTGTGTGTGTGTGTACACCACACTCACATCTCGTACCCGGGGAACTCAGAAAATGCACAAGATTCCCAGGAACTGTTCACAGTGAGGTTTTCCTCTCCTCATCACATCACTGTTAGCTCACTCCAGGGACACTGCATAGGACTAGGAATGACAGCCCAGCATATCCCCAAAAGCCAGAGGCAATGACATGCAGATCCTAACCTACCATGGGGGGCATGGGAGTCCTTGCTGTGAAGTATACGGTCCTGGGTTTGAACCCCCAGAGCCCCCACACTGTGTCAGGCAGAGATAGGAGGGTCAGTGCGGCTTGCTGGTGCCTGTCTGGTTCCAGGTTCAGTGAGAGAGCCTGTCTAAAGGGAAGAAGGCCAAGAGCAACAAAGGAGGAGGCTGCCGTGCTCCTCTGGCCCTGCACATATATATTCAGATGTGTACACACCATGTTCATGTGGACCACACATATACTCATGCACACACTTACACACACACACAAAATAAGGACACATCCAAATTACCATCAATTCTTACACGGATGAGTGAGTCAGTCTTGCTCCTTGCCTCAAGGAGCCTGCTAGATATGTATACATCATACCCATAACTATAGGTAATTATAAGCTGCTGTAGCACATTAAATATTACAAAGGACAAACACTGGGAAAGAAGATTTCTAAAGCAGAGGCCTTTAATCTACTTATAAAATACATTTTATAATATAACGTATGTACAAACATACAGAGATGTACGCAATAACAAATGACTCATTAAAGCATTCTCATCCGTATCATAAGCAATTGCTGTATTTTCTGATCTGTTCCTTCTTAGGAGAAGTGGGGACCATGTCACACATAGCCCATGCTCGCCTCAGCCAAGGATGACTGTAAACTTCTGATCCTCCTGCCTCTCCACCTCCTCAGCGTTAGGATGACAGGCAGGTGTCACCATGCCCAGCTTACCTGCTGCTGGGATGGAACCCAGGACTTGAGCATTCTCAGTTGGGTTCTATCCCCAGTGCCTGGCTTGTTCATTTTTAACAGCAATGACTACAACCCAATTACTGCTCTCAGCTTGTTAACTGTGATCCACAGTCTGGAAAAATCTGGAGGCTACTATAGTTTGGATATGGGATCTCCCCCAAAGTCCCACATATTAAAGGCTTGGTTGCCAAACTATGGTCCTGTTGGGAGGTGGTGGAACCCTTTAGGTGGTGGGGTCTATCAGGAGGAGGTTAGGTCACTGGGGTTATAATCTCTCTCCTCCCTTCCCCCATCCTTCCCTCCCCATCCCTCCCTCTCCCCCATCTTCCCAGCCACCACAGGGTGAGCAGCTCTGCTCTGCCATGTACCTGCCCCCTATGCTACCGCAGCCCCATGGCAACAAAGACAGCAGACAATAGACCAAAACTCGTGGAAGCCACGAGTCAAACGCATCTTTCCGGCTTCTAAGCTGATCTGCACAGGCGCTCTGTCGCAGTGACAGAGAGGTAACACGGGAGCCCTGAACTACCATGGGGCAGGGTGGAGGTCATGCGGTGCTTTGCTGGGGGACCAGAAGTGAGGCCAAGACAGGAAGGTTAAAACAGTCAGGGAAGATGCTGTGTGTAGAGGGTCCAGACGCACAGCTTGCCCTCATGTTCCGGGAAGGGAAACTGAGTTCAAAGAGATACGGATTTCTCAAAGTCTCCTCACTCCAAGCCCAAATCTCTCAATTCCAGTTCGAGGTTCTCTACTGCAGTCATTAGCTGCAGTCTTCCCCTGGATTTTACCCAATCATTTTACCCAATCATGGGCAGAGCACTAATGATTCTCTCCCAGGCAGGGAGGGAGGAATGGGAAGAAGATGGGCACCAGGCTGTTTACAAAGAGCCCATTTGATTCTCCATGTAAAACAATGAGCCCCTGCTCTACCCCACCTGGCTTGAGGCCGGCTGTTTGTTCCTTCCTGTGGGGACTGGCTGGGAGCCAGGCTCCTGCTTGGGCCCTGGCTTTCAGGAAGGGACACGCACACAACATCCAGTTAGGGTTAGGGTAGGGTTAGGGTCCAGGAATGGAGGCAACCCTGCTTTCCCAGCTCCCACACTTGGTACCTGACCTCCCTCAGGTTTCCAGCCTGTGTGTTCAGGGTCATCAGCCCTGTGACTACTTTGTAGCATTAGCTGGGCAAACACCTTCAGTTGTCCAGCATGAGAGCAATTTGAATCTAGCAGGTGAAAGGCCACAAGCAAGGGTGTCAGTCAGGGACAGGGTCAAAGTAGATGATTTAGGAGGACATCAGGACAGAGGGGTCAGTGGAGGCAAGGGCCTTGGGCCAGGCTTGTAACCAAGTGAGAAGAAAAGGCTTGCTACTTACAGTTGTACAGTTTACACACTGCACAAAACACTCAGCTGGGGGGGGGGGTCAGGGAGGAGAACTCACAAAACTGCACTTGTAGCAAGCGGCCCCCTTCCCTGACAAAGGCCAGGAAGGGCATGCGGGCAGAGGTTGGGAAGAAGCCTGACCCACACAACTGCCCTTCTAATATACAGCTCTGGACCTCCAGGCAGTCAGCGCCTCAAGTTTAAACTCTATGTGCTGCAGACAAGGGCTAGCCGCTGGGCACCTCGGGAGTGGTGACAAGCTGGGATCACAGAACAACTGGCTGACAAGCAGAGGCTCCTCCCACTTCCAACAACCTGTGGAGCCACACCTGCTTCTGCCTCCCTCCTCAGGGTCAAAGCTGCACCACAGATTTGCAGCTCTTCTCTTGAGATTTTAGCTATTAGAGATGTGGCTCGCTATGTGTATCCACTTAAAACAATTCCAAGCACAAACAGAGGTAAACAAAGGTAAAGGCAGACACGGTGAAGACCTCCCCCGCCTCTCACCTTGTGGCTCATCCCTCATTCCAAACCTGTCTTCTGGGGCCCCTAATTACTCTGCCCCCTCATTCTGGTGAGCAGCCAGCTTCCCTTAAAGCTGGGATGCTGCTTTCACTCCTGACCTTAGGGCCCACTGCTCCAAACGCATTCTAAACTCTGCCTCCTCGGAATCCCTGCCTAGAAAATGTCACAACCCCAATTCTGGTGTCCCCTCCCACTTGCTGTGTCTCTGGGCCAGCACAGAGACCTGGCCCATTATGAATTCATACGCCCAAACAGGCCCTTGCCCCTGAACAATAAGACTTTTATTCATCTCCAAATACCCAAGCTAGTTCCTCACTGTGTTAATTCAGGTCTTGAAGACCTCAATCCCCGACCCTACCACCACCCTCACTCTCCCTCAGCAGGCAGACTTGGCTGTTTCGGAAGAAGTGAAGGTCATTTCTTACAGGAAGTCTGCCATCTTCCTGAACCTTACCCATTGGTTAGAAAGAGCCACTCTCTTCTCCCACCAGTCTCAGAGGGAGAAGAGCCCTTGTCTGTGAGAGCACCCCTTCCCTGCCATTGCACAGACAGTTCTTTTCTGCCCCTTTCTCCTTTGCACGGAATGACTGTCTCCAAATACAACTCTCCCTTCAAGTTTGGCTCCACGGTCTTCCAGTGGATGCTAAAGTCTTCTTGTGCTCAATTCTCCTGTAAGACAGCTAGGGCCTGCACACAGCTTAGGTACAGCCTCCTTCACACTTTAAATCAGGGTCAGGGTCGAGTGGATGACGAGGGAGACACAAGAGGATTATCTGTAATACCTAACGCAATGACTACACGTCCTCACACAGACTCAGCACAGCACTCTCAGCACATGCGAATTCACGTTTTGCTTTTTGGTTGGTTAAATCCACACATATGGAGGGCTGGCTCTAGCTCCTCTCTTTATGTCATGAAATATGTGAAGACCTCTTCGGAATCACTGCAATAGTAAACTCTAACTAAAAGCCAGCTGGGTCACCATCAATACATAGCAATCACGTATACAAGACAGAGAAGACTCTGGGCAAGTACTTTCTGACTCTGCTGACAACAAGGCCTCATGAAGACAACATGCACATTGGTGAGAATAACCTATAAACCTGGAAACTCTACTTCCTGGGGAATACAAGTCTTATCGAGCTGTCTCAGAACACAGAAGCTTGCTATTTTGGGGCCGGTACATTGCCTCCCTGCACTTAGCAGTGGTCCTGTCACTTACGGGTGTTAATATGATGCCCAAAGTGGGAGCTTTCAGCTGTGAACTCCACCTATCTAAAATCAGAACAAATCAGAGACAAAAATCTGAGTCCTTGACAAATGGCAATAATCCGCAAGGAAGGGGACAAGGTGTGGCCAAGAGCCTAGTGCTGCAGGGAGTCTGTTACAAGCTACATTTACACCCCTGGAGAGAAGCCCTCAGCGTAACCCTGCTCATACAGGAAGGAATTGAATTTCATCTAGGGGTCTGAGACCTGCCGCTTCCACACAGCAACACACACACATCAACCCCAACTATGATCTTGCTGACTCAAAAGCAGCTAAGATGTCACTTCTTACCAGCCAAGAAACACTGCTACAAAGGTCACCAGGATATTATATAATAATTATATCATGTTACAAGGTGACCAGGACAACAATGCTCTCAAGATAAGGTGACTGCTTGCCCAACAATCACTTGGTAGTAGAGCCTTTTCAGCCAGACATAACCAAAGACTTGCTCACTCTGCCCCATAAGGGATGAGTGTCTGGGCAGTCAGAATCTGTGTGCTGTGTGCTGGGTTCTATGTCCCTCAGCTCCACCTGGGCCCTGGATCCCCAGGAGGAGGTTACAAGTGCCCCTTCCCTAACATTTCAAGTTGAACAGACACCTCTACCAGCAAAAGCCTAACCTAGACAACCACGTCCATCCCTGGAAGAAAAAGGATCTCTAGCTAGTGACCAAACAAAATGGGACCAGGGACAGAGAGAAGAAGGTATCTATGAAGGCCGGAGCATAGACTGACAGCACTTCAGTCAGGAATATGTACACCCAACATGAGGTACGGCCTACAGGAAGGCCCCAGAGCACTGGGGATCTGGCAATTCAGGTAATCTGGAAGGCCTGGGAGGAAGGCAGACCATCAAAACCAGAGTCCTGGGCTATGCCAGCTGATAAGTTTAAACAGAAAACCTTAAGAGGCAAATTAGGCTATTTTAAGACCCTCTTAAAAAGAAAGGTTTATTTTTTTATTCCTGGGCTATGCCAGCTGATAAATTTGAACAGAAAACGTTAAGAGGCAAATTAGGCTATTTTAAGACCCTCTTAAAAAGAAAGGTTTATTTTTTATTTTGTGGTGTGCCTTGTCTGCATGATGCATGTGTATGTTCCACATATATGCAGTGCCCAAGGAGACCAGAAGAGGGCGTGCTGGAACTGGAGTTCCAGACGGTGAGCTGTCATGTGGGTGCTGAGAGGCCTGGGTCTTCTGCAAGAGCAGCTGGTGCTCTTAACCAATGAGCCATTTTCCCAGCCAACTCTCACCTTCTCGTCACAATTATTCTACATCTTATTTCATCAAGAGCAATCGTTTCAATTTGTGGATAGACTCACGATGTTTGTCTGTTTTTAAGACACATTCATCCAACATGCTGTGTTCTCTCAAAGGATAAGTGAAGAGGCTACCTAAAGAAACTTTCTGAGAAGTGTATAGTAACCATGGTGACAATGAAACCGAATAGACATTAAAGCACTAAACACCAGACCAGGGATGTAGCTCAACAGACAGAGTGCTTGCCGAGCATGTATGAACCCCAGCAACTCATAAATGTGGGCACAGCAGCACATTACCATGATCATATTACCATAGGGGCATAAGGATAAGAAACGTAAGGTTATCCCCCAAGAGGTAGCAAGTTCAAAGTCAGCCTGGGACACAGAAGACCCTGCCTCAAAATATACACAACCTAAATACCCTGACTGGGGGTGGGAGTTGGGGTGTGACAGCTCAGAGAGTAACAGAACTTTTCTGCTGAGTCTGCGGATCTGAGCTTAGTCTCCAAGGACTAAGGAAAGAACAGAGGAGCCTCTTGTATGAACCGTCCTCACAGTATGTGCACACCCTGCGATAAACAAATGTCAAACATTTTACAAACCAAACACACTGTGATCTTTTTATGGATTTCTCTATTACTTGGAAACTGTATGTCACAGCTTTAAAATGTAAAAAGTTGCTAATGTGTAATGCAGAAAAGCTTGAAAAAACATTAAGGAAAAACAGCAATGCAGCTGGGTACTGGTGGCACACGCCTTTAATCCCAGCACTTGGGAGTCAGAGGCAGGCGGATCTCTGTGAGTTCCAGGCCAGCCAGTCTAGTGTACAAAGCTACACAGAGAAATCCTGTCTCTGAAAATCAAACAAACAAAAAGCAGCAATACATAATGATAAGTATTTACAATTGGTAGATATTTTTCTAGAATCTTTTCATATTTCATATGTTAATAAAATGACATCTTTGACATATTATTTAATAGCTTTTTGCCCCACTGACCATATAAGAAGTTCTGATGTCAATGAGAGGTGTGTGTGTGTGTGTGTGTGTGTGTGTGTGTGTGTGTGTGACAGGGACTTGATGTACAGCTCAGGCTGGTCTTGTACTTGGCTCTTCCTGCCTGAGGCTCTTGAGTGCTAGGGTTATAGATGTGTGCCATTGTTGCTGGCTTCACTAATACTATTAGGCAAGGGTTTTTTAATGCCTATGCAGTATTTTATTTCTGTGAACCTCACCAGTCCTCAGTGTCTAACACTTCCTGTTGTTTTATTTAAATTTGGGGGTGGGAGATATTGAGGCAAGGTCTCACATTGCACTCCTGGCTAGCCTGGAACTATGTATAGACCAATACATAGACCAAGCAGGCCTTGAACTCACAGAGATCTGCCTGACTCTGTTTCCCAAATGTTGGGATTAAAGGTGTGAGCCACCATGCCCAGAGCTTCTGGCCCAACAAATACTGGCTATTTTAAATATTTTACATTACTAATAGCGCATTAATAAAAATCTATGTATTTTAAATTACACTTTTAACCTAAGTAGTCTGAAAATGGCAATTTATGGTCTAAAGATGTGTGTCCTTTTAAGGCTATATGTACACTCACACACACAGTCTGAACTACTAGGCAGATTTGGAGTTGTGCTTCTTGCTCAGCTATTTTAATCATGTCATATAAGTGGTAAGGATTTCCTATATATAGGAAATAGTTACATGGAAAACATCACTTTGGGTGGAGTCAAAACATTTCACATGGGCTAAGTCCTTATTTACTTGAGGGAGGTGAGGCGCGTCCAGCGCTTAGGACATCGATGCTATGATAAGGAGTTGGGAAACAACATCTAGTCAGCTCAGCAAAGTTGGCAGGGCATGGCGCTAGTGAAAACACGATCTAGTGTGTGCCAAGCACTGGCCAGCCAACTCCACACTGGGGAAAAGCCACCCTTGGCTGTAGGTGTCTCACCAACCCTGGCCAGCTACCGTGCAGATTTGTACTCTTAGCCAAATGAAAGACTGGGTGATGGATTGTAAATTATCTAGCATGACCCATGTTACTTCTGGGTAAGTACCCAAAGCTCAGCTGGTAAGTGTGCCACCTTTCTGTAATCAACAGGGCACCTGGCTAAAAGAGGCCACTGGCCAACTGATGACAGAATTAAAAATTCAACGCCGCTTAGTGACTTCTTACCACACTCACTGCTCATTCCTTCTTTCTTTTAGATGCACTTCTTTTTTGTGCTTGAGTGCTTTGCCTGCATGTATGTGCGCCCCATGAGTGCCCACAGAAGACTGTGAGCCAACACGTGGGTGCCAGGAACTGAACCCGGGTCCTGTACAGGAACAGCAAGTGCTCTTAAGTACTGAGCCATCTTCCCAGCCCCTTATTAGTCATTTCTCACAGAATCTGTTAATATGGTGTAGAAGAACCAGCCAGGCCTGGCTTAGACTGCAGCTACCATCACAGAGTGTACCCATACTTCAGGTCGGTCCCTTAAGCTTCCAGCTCCTTTGATGTAAGAAGCACAGGATTTACTATGCTGTCATTATCTGAGACTCAGATTCACCATGTAGCCCAGGTTATCCCAAATGCTGGGATTCCATGTGTGGCACTATGTGCCCCTCACAGACTTGTTGTACAGGTCACATGGGCAGATGCCACCTTTGTCAATAGCTGAAATTAAATTTAGCTTATTAGGAAGTAATGGTTGCTTCGATGGTCAAGAAGAGGAGACCGTGCTCAAAAGGGGGCATGAAGGGACAAGGAGCGGATGAGGTGAGTGCTTCATTAAGTATTCTGGGCTGCCAGGGAAGCAGTCACTTCAGAGGGCCCTGCCTCAAGAGCCTGGTTTGGACACTGGCTTGGACTATGGAAGGAAGCAATTTAGTGTTATCTGCTCCATCACTGAACGCTCCAACTGGGGTTTTATATTAAAATGTGTTCACTGAGCTACGTGCACTATCAATCCTATTTGATCTTCTTTAAGTTACACAACAGTGTGTCTTCTAACAGGTCAAATACTGAGCAGAGGAAGCAAAAGATCCCCCTTAAGTGTCCTTCCTGCACCCAAATCGTGCTTCCTACAGGTAGGTATTTCCCAAGTTTCTTTGCAATGCTGGGGATGACACCCGAGACTTCACATGCTAGGGAACCACTCTACCCACCATGGAGCTGGTCTTCAGAGCCTGTAGGTGGACATGAACTTCATCTAGGGATTTAGATCTGTCTGTGCTTGGCCACATGACTGACTTTCCCTGGTAAAGGCCTTGAGCCTTTCTGTAACTGCTCCTTCCAGAATGACCTCCCCTTTCCTCTTGTCACTCAGGAAGGAGGTTCCCCTCCTGAGCAGAGTCACGGCTCAAGGGGCACCTCTAAGGGTAGGGTAAGTGAATGAGGGCCATGTGAGGGTTTCTAGTAAGCCAGCACTCCACAGCTTTCCATTTCAAATTAACAGCATTCTTCAGACTGGCCCCCCAGGACAAGGGCTGAGCAAGTCCACAGCACACCAAGCCTGTGCTCTGCTCCAGCCAACTGCTCATGCCTGGCTATTTTGTCAGACAACCAAGTCAGCTGAATGCATGGGACAAAGGACCATTTCACATACACACTCTCTCATTTGACAGTTGCAATAACACTGCAAGTCTCACTCAGATTTTAATGGGACAAGACTTTGCTTCCATTGAACACATCAGGAAGGCTCCCGAGGGACGGGGGCTTTAGCATTAGTTCAGGATGGACTTGTCATGACAGACTTGGAGGCATTATTTTTAAACTTAAGGCACCAGTAAATGTAAATAATGATTGCTACTTGCTACCAAGGAGCTACTCTACAAGCTTTGATTACTAGCATCCTCTAACAGTTCCCTGGGACAGCCGTCACCCAGGCTTACAGATGAGGACTGTGGAACAACCATCACCCAGGTTTACAGGCGAGAAAACTAACACCCAGCAGTTATATAATGCCCAATGTCACACAGTCAGGAAGTAGAAGGACTAGGATTTGTGCCCAGATATGTCTGTTTTGAGAGGCCAGATTAACTCAGTTTCCAAAGGAAGGGGATGAGAAACCACATGACTCCCAGCACCTATGGAATGTCACATTTGAGAGCTGGAAGGAAGCCCTGGAGCTATCCCTCACGATCGCTCCCACTCTCAGCACCGTTTCTGCTCACTCTTCCTTCTTTTCCAGACTGCAGCAGCCTCACAGATGAGCTGAGAAGACTTCAACACCAAACTTCACATTTGCTTTCTGTTAAGTGATGCATATTTTAAAAAAGAAGACCTCTCAAAGTAGGAACGTGTGGGGAAAAATTACTTTTAAGGTGGCAAGAATAAATATTTAATTAGACACTTGGACATTTTGCCTGGCCTTGCAACATCATCTCAGACAATAAAAGAAGTCTTTGTCTACAGGGCTAATTAGAGACTACTAAATTATTTTTATTAAGCCCTTTGTACGATTAAGTGTGACACATGCACCAGTAAGGTGGTATAGAATAGCATGTCTGGAAATGTGAGTTCTAATCCTGACTCAGACACTAATAGTCATTTGCACATTGTACACAGTTGAGTGTCTTCACATACTTTCTACATTAGTTGAGTCACCGTGGGGCAAATCACTTAACTCTTGGTGTCTCACGTCAAAACCTGGAAATAAGAACATTATGACATCTTATGTCCTGTCCAGTTATAATGCACTACAGGGAGAGGAACATGTGTCTGGGACCCTCACAAACATGTCTATAAATGAACTGGAGCACATGCAGTTTGGTCTGAACTTTCATATTTTCTACTCAGCTTCTGAAAAGCACTACTTGCCTATATGCAGGGCTGTTTGATAAATTTCTGGAGAGTAGCATATTATGACCCTGAGTTGGACTCCCACATGGGAACTTTGTTTTGTTCAGTAGTTACTAGCATGCCTAAGTCTGGTTAATCGTCTAAACCCACCTTGACAATGAATGGGCTCTTAGGTGGGGCAGTCCTGGCATCCTTAAAGAAATGAAGCATCATTCTCACTCTAAGATGCACAAATATCTCCTTCGAGGCTTGCTAATTCCTGCTTTTGAAACACACACACACACACTAACTTTACCTAAAAGATGTCGGTAAATTACAGGTTTGTCTCAAGATCAAGGAAATACATTCCTATAAAACCATATAACATCTGTCACACAGCTTTAGGTCTGACTTGGCCCAAATCATGCCCCCCTCCCTGATCTTAACAATTACCTTCAATGGCAGCTGGATAGGCGTATGAGAGAGGGCTCAGTCATGTTTCTTAAGAGGGTCAGTTTATAAGGCTTTCAATCATTATCTCATAAAACACTGCTCTGGATTTCAAAGGCAAATTAGCCCATATGAAAGCCACTCTGATGTTCTGAAGAGGTTCTGTCCCATAGCAGACTGCAAAGGGAACACTCCCCTGATCTCTCTAGTCTTGACACATTTTCTTGCTTAATTCATCCCCATCTACCCCAGTAATAACACTGATTCCCAAAATACACTCAGTCCAGGAAGAGCTGCTCTCCAGCACAGCTGTCCCCTCCTGCCCTCCTCGGGTATTTGGGCAAGCTATGCGACACAGAGAGGGACCAGAAGAAGGAATGTAGCTCTCGGGCCCCAGAGTTCCCGCTGCACCACAGGCAGGTGCATCCCGCCAAACCCCAGACTGGCATCCGAAACAGAACAAACTCCACGGTTGAATGGGGGCTGTCATTTTCTTGAACTCCATCTCTATGTTTAAAACTAGGGCGACAGCCGCGTTTGCTGCTGTAAACGAATCTGATGGCCATGGGGGCAGGGAGTGGCCCCGAGGAGGCTGCCAATAGGCCATGAGTGAGCAAAGCCTAGCAGCAAAATCGATGTTTGCAACCCCAGAAGATCCTGACAAGCGGGGTCTTTCACCATGAGTTTTAGGAGTGGACCATGCCCTTGGTAGTCTGTAGCTAAAAAAAGAAAGGAAGTCCAGAGCCTTTCATTCATTAGGGCTGTCTTATATTTACACATATTTTCAAACGCCACATTGAAATCTGGGAGGAAAAAAAACTAATCAAAGGAAGCCGGCAATGAGGTACACACAGTAGTTAGGAGCCCTCGAGTTGAGGCATGTCTATGAAGAACTTTCTGGCTACCAGCAAAAACTAACTTCAGCTGAGTTTCTTGCTGGGAAAAAAAAAAGAGAGAGAGAGAGAATAGCTTGGGACACTGTTTCAACACTAGGCATGGCAAGATGGTTAAGCGACTGCCTAGAAAAGGTAATCCTGGGAATCCTACCAGGAAACGGCTCGCACTAGGCAACGGCCCCCCGCCAAGACTCAGAGCCGCAGGAGGCAGGGATACAGGTCTCCAAGCTACTCCATGAGGACTCTCAGCCGCCCCTCCTCCTCCACTTTGCTCATGCCGTCAAAACCCACTATTGCCTGGTTGGTTACTTCAATTTACGGGTATCGGCGATCAAATCCTGCCAAAGCCCCTTATAGAAACAGTAAGCAGTTGCTATAGACATTACAGGTCGGTCTTCAAACTTCGCATATGCCAAGGACGTAATGTGCCTCTTTAAAGACATTTAAAGAGTCCTGCAGGTTGCTTAGTCACAAAAACGAACCGGAAGCACATGAACTTAAGCTCCCAAACCAACCACGTCCCCCCTCCCTCCACCCCCTACGCTTCCCTGTGGCCAGGGCAGTAGCTCGGCACACTAGTAGGCCACCATGCACGAGCCCTGTACACCCAACAGTAGCTGATCACAACGTAGCTTGACCCCTCTCAGCAAAAACCTACTCGGAAAGCCGCGCCGGCTCTCCGCAGCTACTTAGAACTATCCAGGCCTGCTTTCCTAAATCAATCCCGGAGGAGAGGGTCAGTAGTGGGTCAGGAGAGGGTGGGAGAATTGGTCCCTAGGGTCTCAAGGTTTGGACAGATACAATGTCCCCCTCCCCCAGGTCTCCACTGGCTCTCTCCCTCGTCACTCTTTTTCTGCATATCACTTGGGGAAAGGGGGCCGGGAGATGTCAGGCCCCGGAGTAAAGAGAAGGGACCAGGGACAAGGGCAGGCAGGAGGGAGTTTGGGGGGTGGGAAATACAACGCCACGGGCAGAGGTGCGACAGCGCCACATCTAGAGGGGACGAACCCCCGGTGGGTCCGGAGGGAGAGCGAGAGAGGGAGGAGGGAAGAGTAGGAGTGGCTGGGGAGGCCTGGCCCCCGAGTCCACTGGGGAGGTCACCGAGCGCCGGAGACCGGCGGAATGGGACACGAGCGGGGGTGGGGGCGGCCGAGATGGGGAGCCCGGTTCCCCTCCCCCAGCCCGGCCCGGGCCTCCCGCTGACTCAGCCCCACGGCGACCGCGGCCTCGGCCCCGACTCACAGTGCGCGAGGCGGCTCCGGCGGAGGCGACAGGGGAGGGGACGGGCGGCGGGGACGCTGCGGCAGAGGCTGCGGCTCCGGCAGGAGGCTCCGGGACGGAGGGTCCTAGCAGAGGCCGCCGCGGTCTCCGGCTTCAACGCACAGAGACTGCGGGGGGACAGGAGTACTGCGCAGGCGCGATGCGGCCGCCGCTGTCAGCCCGAGCGGGGCGGGGCCAGGGCACCCGCCGTCTCCACGGCAACCGGGCGGCGAGAGGCGCACAACCCCTACCTCTACCTCGTCCTAGCAACGGCGGCGGGAGGTGCGGGAGACGAGAACAATCACTCTAGATCGCCATAGCGACGAGGAGAAGAAACCGCCTGGTAAACGGACGGCGGTACCGAGGGAACGCTCTTACCTTGTTACCATGGCAACTGGGAACAGCCCCTTCCTTTTTCCTTAGCAACAGGGTAACAATTCCTCCACCCTGTCTAGCCAAGGAAGGAAGAAGCCTTTACTTCTGATCCTGTAGCAGCGGGATGGTGGGGGTCTTTTTTACCGCTTCAGCAAAGGCAGAAGAGACTGTTACTTCTCTTGCGCTGACATCGGAGGACTGAAGCCAGGTGTGATGACCTTCCTTGCTTTCTGGATTCCAATTGCCGTCTGTTACGCTAATCTTCAAAGGCGTGAAGTTTTTTCCCCTACCTGAGTCAGTCGTCCCTTTTAGCCTCCCACGAGGAAGCCTGCGCCTTTACTTCGAAGTGGAGTAATAGAATAGCATTTATACACATATTCGAGGAGTTTATTTGCCGTTGTAGTTTTGAGACAGGTCCTCCCAGCCTGGTAAATTACAGGCTCACACCTATAATTCTAGAACTTGGGAGGTGGAGGCAGGAGGATTGCCAAAAGTTCAAGGCCCTTCCTGGGCTACAGAGTGACATTCACTCTCAACAACAACAGGACAAAAACGAAAGGCAGGCTCTTTTCTGTGGCCTGGTGGCCGTTAACTCACCGTCTTTGATCGGGCATCCCCGGAGAGTTACCAACCATGTAGTCCCCGTGCTGACAGCTGTTGTTCCTCCCCCTGGCCCACTAGCTGGTGTAGATTCATTCTTCACAACAGGTCCTTCTTTGGCGTACCCAATCACGTTCCCAAATTCCTTGCTCCAGTCTGCTTTGGTGGATAGCCTCAGTTTTGGATCTTCTTCCTCCCGCCGCCCTTGGCCCAGGCTGTTCCCGCCTGGGCTTTGTTATGCCCAACGCCATTGAGACGTCATTGGCTTGGTTCTCTTTGTGCAGGTGGCTTCTGTCTCTCTCTCACCCAGTGTTGACTCCCATGGATGTCTTGTCGCCTCCGAAACAACTCTGTACACACCTTCTTTGTTACATACCTCTTACAGTAGCATCCTTTGTGTACACTCTGTCTCCCTAGTCAGACTATGTGTCCTGGTGGGCAGGACTACTCCTCAGCCTTCTCAGCATCTCCCATAGATGTGACACATGGAAGACTCCCACTAAATGTGTATGTAATCGACTCAAGACAAAGGTTTCATTTTTCCTCCCTTTCTCTGACCTAACTCTCTGACTCTCAGTCCACGTCTTCCTCATTGCCTATGCACATATTTTGTTAGCTACTGCTGCTACCATTTTATCTGGCCCACACCCTTACCTTTTGATCCTAGTGCCAAGGCTCTAATCATCTATTAACTAAGACTCATTTTCTATATCCTGATCCTCACTTTTTTTTTTTTTTTACAAGACAGGGCTTCTCTATAGCTTTGGAGCCTGTCCTAGAACTTGCTGTGTAGACCAGGCTGGCCTTGAACTCAAAGAGATCCACCTGTCTCTGCCTCCTGAGTGCTGGGATTAAAGGCATGCACTACCACCACCTGGCCTGAATTCTCATTTTTTTGCAATCCTCCCTTCTACAGTCACAAATATTTCCGGTGAGGTGTATGTCCATACTGGCGGAAGGAAGACACCCTCCTTCCCTTCCTTGACTTTAGTCACCCTCTGAATGAACACAAGCATGTCTGATTATACTCCTTCAGTGAGCAGCATGGATTCTTTCGGATATGCTGGCATGCCAGAGATGTTCGGTTCTCTTTAAGTCACTTAAAGTCAGTTTTCAAGGTCTAATTTTCTCCTCCAAGTCTCCCTGCCTTGCACACATGAATCCCACCTTAGGACTACCCAAGAACATGCCAAAGCACCCCCAATAGGTCCGTTTTCTTAGGGAAAAGAGGTAGTGGATTAGAAAGTAAGGAAAAACACAAACAAACAAAACAACAAAAAACCTGGCATGTAGTGAACCAATTCCCCCCTGCCCCTCCCATCTAATGCAGTTTTTCAGGAAAAAGCTCTGTTAAAAATGTAGGTACCAGGTTGCATTGCCCCCAGCCACAGAACTGGGTACTGGAAGTGGTTCCTGACTACCCCTCTGAGGTGTCTGGCTGCTACAAAAACAAGGGTGAGATTTCAGGCTCCGTTTGCTTTTCTTCCTTGTTCTAACTGTGTTTGCAGGTGTAGACCTGGGTGGTGTAGACAGCTCCTGAGTCATCCTCAGATGAAAGGTTGTACATTTTGAATCATCAGCTCTCATCACATGGGAGGCAGGAGGATCTACTTATCCCAGCTCCCAGATTCTCTCTCTGTTAACATTTGAAGGTTTGCTTGTTTACCTGTTTTTACTTAGTGAATCACCATAAGTGCTATGGTGTAAACAATCATTTTATTATCTTAATTTCTAGGAGTTTAGGACAAACTCGTTTGGATGATTCTGGAGTCAGATGGTGGCTGGAGTTGAGCATCAGGGGCTTTCTGGACAGCCTCCTGCCTTCATGGTCTCTCTTAGCTAGCTTTGGCTCTCCTACCATCTGGTAGCTTCAGGGCAACTGGACTATTCACATGGAAGTTGAAGGTTCCGGGGGTAGAGGTTCAAATGGATGGAAAAGCAAAATCCCTTTTTATAACCTAGTTTCAAAATCCTATTCTTGAGCTATGTCCGATTGGTTTAAAAACAAAAAGAAACAAATAAAAAAACCAAAAACACAGTTGCAAGGCAGGGAGCATAGATCCCATGTCTCAATGGGAGAAAGGTCAAAGTTATATAGCAAATAGAACTTTTTTATGGTATGTATTCATGTGAATTTTTGTATGTGCATATGTGTGTGTGTATGTAAACCTGAGTTGTCTTCTTTAATTCCTTCCTTCCCTCCTTCCTTACTATTTATTTGAGATGGTCTCACTATGTAGCCCTGACTAGTCTAGAATTTACTATGTAGATCAGGGTGACCTCAAATGTATAGAGATCTACTTGTCTCTGCTCCCAAGTACTGGGATTAAATAAAGGTTTGAACTACACCAGGCGATGGTGCCACACGCCTTTAATCCGAGCACTCAGGAGGCAGAGATAGGTGGAGCTTTGTGAGTTAGAGTCCAGCTTGGTCAACAGATTAAGTTTCAGGACAGACTCCAAAGCTACAGAGAAACCCTGTCTTGAAAAACAAAAGAACAAAAAAATAATTATTAAGCCATGTGGTGGTGGCGCACGCCTTTAATCCCAGCACTTGGGAGGCAGAGGCAGGCGGATCTCTGTGAGTTCGAGACCAGCCTGGACTACAAGAACTAGTTCCAGGACAGTCTCCAAAGCTACACAAAACAAAACAAAACCAAAACCAAACAAACAAACAAACAGAAAAGGTTTGAACCACCACACCCAGCCTCCACCTTTCTTCATCTCTCACTGGCCCCACTGGACCTCACTGATTGGCTAAACTAATTGTCCAATGAGCTTCAGGGATCCACGTCTCCACCACTCCCAGCACTGGAATTACAGACTCATACCATCATGCCCAGCTTTTACCTGGGTACTGGAGATCAAACCCAGATCCCCATGCTCCTGTGGCAGGCATTTATCAACTGATACTCATTCTATAGTCCTAATGTTGATGGTGTCAGAAAACCTGGAAGTGATCCCAATCCACCCCTTCTCCCCAACCTCAGGTCGATTTTCTATGATAGTTCTGCTTCTGAAATGTTGCTGACATCTGTTTCCCCCTTTATCTCCCTCACCATGACCATCTCCAACCTAGGATATTATATTATCTCATGTCTGTCTGTCCGTCAGTCTCTCTGTTTCTGATCTACCCTCAACACTATTGCTTTAGGGTTGTTTGTACAAACTAAAGCCTTTCACATAACCCTAGGTCTGAATCACCATGGCTTTCCCTCACTAACTGGCTTATGGGAAATTCATATAATTACATAGGGTGAAAGAGCTATAGAACAGATACCCATTCTCCAGGTTTTGTTTTTGTTTAGAGAGTAAGGACTACAATATATTTTTGTTTGTTTGTTTTCGAGACGGGGATTCTCGTGTATCCCTGGATGTCCTAGAAATCCATAGACGAGGTTGGCCTCGAACTCAGAGGGATCCACCTGTCTCTGTCTCCCGAGTGCTGGGTTAATGGTGTGCGCCGCTGCCTCGTAATATCTTTTACATTGAAATAACATATGAAGTATAATGCAAAAGCCTCATGGGTTTTGAAGATGAGACTTTTGAGGAAATCTGGGGCTCTGGCACACATGTTGTGCATACGATACTGCCCCTGTCTTTAGGGGTACTTTAATGAAGTTTGGGAAACACTGTCTTAAAGATAAAAGCTCAGGCTCATTCATATAGTAGACACATGATTTGGTCCCTAGCAATCATTTTTACTTACTGTCCACTCTTTCTATGTCCCTCCCATGTCAATGCTGCTGGACACGTATGAAAATTACTACTTGGAATTGCATGATCAAACAACTGTTTCATGGCAGAAACTTAAGCTATGGGGTGGCCTCTCCTCAGGTAAACATCTACCCATTGCTCAAGACTGGTTTTAATGTTTTCTCCTCCGCTCCCTGGGCACCTCCCAATAGTGGTAACACTCTCGTTTTCACATCAAAGGCCCAGAGAGGTTAGTAATTTATAACTTGCCTAAGATCACATGACTAATGAATATCAGACGTAGGTTCTCAATTTACAGCCAACACAAAATTTACACTTTCCCCTCTGTCCCATGCTTGCTTTATTTTCTGACTATAGCCATTTGTCAATACATCTTGTCCCCAACTCACTTCTAAGTGCAAAAGCTGTCCTTGGTTCACTTTTGTACTACCAAGCGAGGCCCAGGAGATGATTCATAGACACTTACTAATGGAAGGGGGAACATTCAGGAAGCCAAACATAAGTTTCTAGATGACTATATGACATCTTAATTAAATGTGAATTCCTGATTTTTTCTTTCTTATCTTTTTTCTTTTTGGTTTAGTCACAAACACTATTTGTGACATACATCTTTCTTTTTTTCTGTGTAGCTTTAGAGCCTGTCCTAGAACTCACTCTGTAGACCACACTGGCCTCAAACTCACAGAGATCTGCCTGCCTCCAAAGAGCGCAGCTATCTAGAAAACTGTCAAGAAATGGGAAAAACTGCTATGGTACCTCATTCATGTGCTGGCTGCATCTCCTTAAGCCCCTCTGGGGGTCCAGGACCAAGCAAATAATCTGGCTATTTTTCCTTGAGCCTTCTTACGGGTTCACTACCTAGTGGCCTGTTGCTGAAATAAAAGTAGTCACTGATGAGATTAAGGCGCCATCTGGAGGTCTTTCCGGGTAGTACAATGGCTGGAGTCCAGCCTGGAAGAGCTCAGGAGTCCCACTGAGAAGATAGACCTTTCTGGCAGCTGCTGCTCCAGATAAGGCTGAAGGCATGCCAATGGAGGTTAATACCAAGGGCTTTCATATCCCAGAATCCTCTGCTTTTCTAGTTGTTCTCTACATCTTCCAAGGCACGAAGTAAGATTGTGTGTGTGTGACAGAGTCTCATTTGACATATAAAATTTTAGATTCCACTGAAATCATATATGTATACACACATACACACATATAGTGTGCTTTCTGTGTCATGGATCTGATACTGAATGAAAGCCATAAAGATTTACCTCTGTGCTTTTTTTCCTTAAAGTTTTGTAGCTATAGCTCTTAGCTGTAAATATTTGGTCCATTTTGACTGAGTTTTGCATATTGCGAGGCAGAATTCCAATTCCAATTTTTTGCATGTCAGTATCCAGGTGTCTAAGCACAATTTGTTAAGAATACTGTTTTTCTCCACTCCCCATCTTGATATTGCTACTGGAGTCATTAGGCTCTGAGCCTGGCCCCTGGCAGCTCTAACAAGCAAGGATGGGGCACCATCCTCAACAGGCCAATTAGCAGGTGAATAAGAGTAACAAGCAGAAAAAGATATACTCTATGCATCCATACTGGGAAGAACAAATAAGGAGAACCAGTGATGCCCTAAGTCCCTCTTGGAGGACTGATATGAGGGCAAGAGGAATCCATAGCTGGGCATTTCTGGTCAAGAGGTGGTCCCGCCCATAGTGACCACCTGCTGCTGGCTGTCAGTCTGTCCTGCATCATCAGCACACTGTGCAGTCTCTTTCCAGGAGACAAGTCCCCCCTGGCTGATGCCAAGGTCTCAGGCTTTTCCTCCCCCAGAATGAGACTCCTGAGGGAAATGTCAGTTCCTTAGATCCCGTTGTCTCAGTAGTCTGACAGCTGAAGGGGATCGTGTGTGTCTGGAGAATATCGTCACTCCTGCCATGTTGGGTATGTGCTTGCTGTGGTTTAATGTACCTCCCCAAGGCTGTTGTGTTGGAAGCTTGGTCCTCAGTGTGGCAGGGTTGATTGGAGGAATATTTAAGAGGGAAGACCTCTGAAATTAGGTGACTGGGGGCTCCGTCTTCATGAGTGGGCTAATGACGAGTTCACCAGCTCCTTCGGGATTTTCCTTACCCTACTCTTCCAAGTCCTTTGCAGTTTCAACTGAATTTTAAAACGAGATATCCACGTTTATAGCTGGGATTCTGGCAGGTGTTATGTAGAATCTGGGGATCCACTTTTAGACTATGACCACCTTAATGATGTGGAATCCTCTGGCTCCTGACCACAGAATTACTTTCATTTATTTAGAGCTTGAAAACATTTTAAAGTTTTATGGTTTCCAGAGTACAATTATTAAATTGGCTTACTAAATTTATTGTTAAACACTCTGTTCTTTTTAACTTAAAAAGTTTACTTTGCCGGGCGGTGGTGGTGCTTGTGTGTAATCCCAGCACTTGGGAGGCAGAGGCAGGCAGACCTCTGTGAGTTCGAGGCCAGCCTGGTCTACAGAACAAGTTCTAGGACAGCTAGGGCTGTTACACAGAGAGACTCTATCTTGGAAAACCAAAGCAAAAACAAAAAACAACCCCCCAAAACATTTCCTTTATGTGTATGTCTGTATGTCTGAGTGTATGTATGTGCATGTATGTGTGAGAGCCTCAGGCAGTTAGAAGAAGGGTGTGGGATCCCCTCTGACTGCAGTTACAGCTGGTTTCAAGCTGCCACGTGGGTTCTGGGACCCTAATCTGGATCCTCTCAAGAGAAGTAAATACCGCTGAGTCAGCTCTCCGGCCCTCACGTTATTCTTTTTGATGCTACTATAACTGGAATTGCTTTCTTAATTTCACTTTTGAGTTGCACAAGTCTCATTCTTCACCAGCAGGAAAGCACTCTGCATACATGCTTCACATGTACATATGCTCTCACCCTGTATGTGAGTTCCTGTGTGTGTACACATTGCTAACAAAGTCAGCCCCTCCATCTCAGACAATCGCACATAATGTGTCCTTCACATCTTAAAAATGCAACGTGGAGAAACAGAACCAGGACAAAGAGTATGCATTATATGACTCCATTAATCAGCGTTCAAAGCTAGACAACACTCATTTGCCAGGGAAGAAGTTATCCATGGGCGGGGGTGGGGTGGGGTGGGGTGGGGAGGGTGGGTGGGGGTGTGTGGCAGGGGGGCAGCAATGACACTGATATGACAGGAATGGCTCACATAGCAGGCGTCTCAGGCCCTGGCAATGCTCTGTCTCCACCTGCACATTCCTTTATCCAGACTGATCAAGCCGGATGCTTAGATCTTGGAAGTTGTCTGTGTGCCTTATATCCAAACATTCGAGAAAAAGACGTCGAGGAAACAGGCAAGATTCTACTGGATACACGATGCACAGTGTGCTCTCTTCCACACACTCTTTGAATTTTGCTCTAGCCATAATGCCCACTTCCCCTCCCAAGCATCCTTGATTACAGAAGGGTTACACTCAGGTGTGAAAGAAAGTCTGTACATGTGATGGTTAAGGAATTGGGATGTGACAGCCATCAAGCTGCCGCTTGCGGTGTCACCTCTCTGCATTTAGAATCCCTCCCCCCCCCCGATCTGCACGTGTAGCTCTGCATGGTGGTCAAGCAGGACCTTGTGTAACCTGATCTTGGTGGCAGAGGATTAACAAGTAGAGCCATGGGAAAGAACATGGTTAAGACTCCTTGGGGTCCCACTTCTGATTGCTACTGGGATGCTGTGGCCCAGCTCTGTTCAAGATGCTTTGTTTGTTTGGTGTTTTTTTTTTTTTTGTCCACAATGTCTTGCCATACAGAGTTGCATCATAACTTAACTCTGACTCCCTCTCCTTCTTCTTAAATTTCCTCACACAATATTTTGAAGTAAGGATCTCATTTCATCTTTAAGCTAGACCAGAGTTTCTCCATCTCAGTGCTATTGACATTTCGGGTTGGACAATTCCTTATTGTGGTGGCTGCCCTGAGTACGATGCTCAGCAGGGTTCTGGAGCAGTGTCCACAGATTCCAGTAGCCCTTGTCTCTTAAGTTGTGGCAGCCAAAAGGATGTCCAAATATTCCCGACTCTTACCTCCTGGAGGACAAAACTGCCCCTGGCTGAGAGCCACTGGTCTGGATAAGCAACTTCAGTCCCAGGGTCTAGAAGGGAGCCCTCCATTCTGCACATAGCAGGTGAGCCAGGAGATCTCCAAAGTATGGCTTTGCTTGGTGAATGGAACTGGGGTACCAGTTCTCATGACCATGGTGCCAGCTGGACGGTCTGTGTCTGAACAGAATTACAGATGGAAGACAGCCTTCTTCTTCTTCTTCTTCTTCTTCTTCTTCTTCTTCTTCTTCTTCTTCTTCTTCTTCTTCTTCTTCTTCTTCTTCTTCTTCTTCTTCTTCTTCTTCTTCCTCCTCCTCCTCCTCTTCTTTTGCTGCTTCTTCTTCTTCTTCTTCTTCTTCTTCTTCTTCTTCTTCTTCTTCTTCTTCTTCTTCCTCCTCCTCCTCCTCCTCCTCCTCCTCCTCCTCCTCTTCTTTTGCCTCTGGTACCATTTTCGGAGAGTTTCACAGTCACTGCACGGGCATCAAGGAGGAATTACAAAGGAAAGACACTATTGGGCCACATCACAGATGATTTACTCACGGAGACCTGTTGAACATCTCAATAAATGTCAGCAGCCCCCACATAGCAACTCTTCCTAAGACACCCACGATGGGCCACATGTTCCTCTTCCAGGCCACTAGGAATTCTTTCAGATGACCACTGCCACAGGAGCAAGTCTGTAAGGCGTTACCACTGAAGCGTCTTGTCCTTGGGACTCAAAACACATCCAGTCCTCTTGGGAGTTGTTTCCAGTGGCTCAGTTCCCTCAGGAATGAGGGGTCAAAGCCTTTCTTGAGAAGTCTGTTAGTGAAGTTAACCGCTCAAGTGCCTTGAAGTGTGGCATGGGGGCTGATCAAAAGGGAGGAACTCCAGGGTCATCAATCCTGCCAAACTCAGGCCGGTGTACAATGAAGGATTCCAGCAACACAGAGGCACTGGCTAGATGGTGTCCCCAAAGCACGCAGAGCAGCATGCCGAAGTTTTCAGGTCAGTGACCTTGGATTTACGGGAAGTTTCCTCTCAGAGGGACTTAGGATGGCTTCCTTCTAATAAAAAAAGTGAAAAATTTCGCATTTCAAGGATGCAATTTCCAATGCATCCATGTCAGGATGTGGATATCGCTCTAAAGGTGGACACTGAGATGATCAAGGTGTTTTTAAAGCAAACTTTTAGCAACACATTAAGTTCACAGTGTTGTGTGAAAGCTTCTTATTGCCAGGTGTAGTGGTGCCTGCCTTTAGTCCCTGTGGGTTCAAGGCCAGCCTGGTCTACATGGTCCCAGGCCTGCCTGGGCTACATAGTGAGATCCTGTCTCAAAAACAAAACAAAAAAAGAAAGAAAATAAGTCTTTTTGTCATTTAGGATGACAATGTCTACCCTTCCCTGGTATCATAGTGTTTCTTCTTAATGGCACTCACTCCTGCATGTGAGTCAACCTGTAACTCCAAGTTAAGAAATCATGGTTGCTGGCTGCATAGCTGCTGGCTGGAGTTGATTCTCCACTCTGATTCTAATTTTCAAGTTCAGACTTGTGGTCCTTTATCAACTATGCACATCTTAAGGTGTCCCGGGTCTTCCTAAGTATGTGTCTGTACATGCCTCATGCCATGCAAACGACCTATCACATGTGACAGTGCCTTTTCTTTCCTTTGTGTTGGTTGAAACACTGTCTTACTCTGTAGCTCTGCCTGCCTTTGCCTCCCGAGTGCTGGGACTAAAGGTTGTGTCTTATCCCAACCCATGTATTTATTGTAGGTTTGGGACAGTTTGGTAAAATCGACTCTGCTTCCCAGTGTGCTGTGCAGGTTTTCTCCACTATCTAGAATTCTCTCATTAGAGTTGTGACTTTGGAGGTTAAGAAACCAGAGCCAGGTACCCCACAGTACTAAAATATACTCACCCTTTGAGACAGGGTCTACTTATATGTGACACCCAGGCTGGCGTCATACTCAGGATCTGCCTGCCTCACCCTCCCAAGCACTGCAATACAGCTTGTACCTCACTCCTCTTAGTGTGTGTAACCGGATGATCCTCCCAATATCCAAGGGCTTTGAGGGCCCAGTGTCCAGATGCAAAGGTGGGTTTCTAGAAATCTCTCGAGCAGGCAAAGGCCCTTCAAAGACACACTGGAGCCTGGGATGACTTTGTTGAATGTCTTTATGTGGATTTCGTCTGTCAGCTTCTGCTGAATGGAATGGGGTTGTAGGCTTCCAGAATAGTAGCCAGGAGAACAAGTGCCAAAGGTTGGGGGGGTGTCTAGATCCTATTTCAGATAGCGTGCCAACTGTCCCAGGAAATCTGGCTGAAGTTTTCATTTTCCACCATCAGAGACTCTGGGCTCTTGGGAGAGGGGTGGCCCTTAAAACAAATCTTTATTTTTAAACCTTTTATTTTTATATCTCTAGACCTTGCCCGGACCTCCCCCGGTTAGCTACCACTGGATCAGAGTGATGGATCAAGGCTGTTCTAGCGACGGAAGTGCCACACAGACACTGTAGAGGAGGGTCTCTGCCAGGCTACTTCTTGAATAAACACAACAGAGGCCGAGTGAGAAGTAGCTACAGTTTAATACAAACCTGCACCAGAACACAACGTGTTGGGCTGTTTGGTTTTGCCTCAAACGGTGGCCAAAGCACAGGACCATGTGTCATCTTGGGATTGACACGAGCTTAGCACCATGACATTTACAGAGGAGTGAGGAAGTCCCTTGGTGCTGGGGTGCTGTTGGCAGATCCATTCTGACCCCAGGCTGTGCCTGCCACCTCAGCAGCTGGAGGGGTTTGGCTTTCCGCGTGGTTCTGTGGTTTCCGGGTCAGTATAAGACATGCCCTCATCACGGCATTGGCTTGACAAGAGACCTACTGTGGGCTGCTGGCACTACACACACACACACACACATACACACACACAGGCACGCACACACAGTAGCACAATTTTCTGGTGAGTTAACCCCACAAACCTAGAGAGTAGCTAAGGCAAGAACAACAGTATTTATTCAGCAAGTACAAGACCAGGTTGAGAGCTGCATTCGGTGCAACCAGAGACCCTTTTCCTTCCAGCCAGCAGCCACTGGACCTGTGATGGGGCTGGCTGGAGCTCTGCACGGGGCAGGGAGTGGACACTGGGGGGGGGGGGGTGATGGTTTGTTTGGCTCCTTGAGCATCTTTCTCTTTGCATCCAGAAGCTCCTGGGTGAGCGAGCACAGTCTATGGAAGGGTGGACTTGGGTACGGGGGCCTGAGGTGGGGGAAGTGGAAAGCCTACAGCGGCTCCTTGAACACACTCTCCTACCATCCCGGGACATGCACTTCTCGGGGGGAGGCACTCAGGGAAAGCTCTCCTGGCCCAAGCAGGGCGCCCTGCCTCACTGGCCCTACCACCCCTCGGATCTTTGGCATCTGCCCAAGGCCCATGACCCAGCAAGGGCAGAAATAGACAAAGATGATGTATAGCTAGGTGTGGTAGCTTGTGCCTCTAATTCCAGTACTTGGGAAACTGAGGCAGGATTGCTGTGAGCTCAAGGCCAGGCTACATAGGCAAGACTTTGTCTCAAAAAGAGGAGGAAGAGGAGGAGGAGGAGGAGAAGGAGGAGGAGGACTAAGACTGTACCAGGGGTCAGTGTCACTGTCTTCATTCCCCATGAAGGCTTTTCCAGGGTCATTACCTACTGTTCCCATGGCTACCTCAGTTCTCCGGGTTATCATTTCAGCTCCTAAGTGAGGACAATGAGGAGGAAGTGAGGACTAAAACCACACACAAGTTCCCAAACTTGTCTTGTCCAGGCTCAAACCAAGAGTCTCCATCAGTCTGCTCACAATAAAGATAAAATCGACTTGTGCAAAGCAAAGCAGAAGGCATCCCCAGGGAGAACGCATTCTATCTGGTTAAACTCCTCCTGGGCCTGATGTCACCCTACAACTGGGTTAGACAGTCAAGGTCATAAGGGCAGCCATGGACACTTCTGGGGCCTGCTGGCCTGACCTTTTGGGGCCTCGGGTTTATTGTTTTAACCTGTAAGATGGGGGGGCGTGGTAAGATTCCACCATTAGGAGGAGTGCAAGCGGATGCCGGGAAGAGCTTAGATGCACCCGCAGCACCAGGGAGGGCGCAGGGATGAGTGCCAAGATCTCTGGGACCGCTGGCAAGTTTGGGGAGCTCAAACAAAAGTGAGAGCACTTCCCAAGGCGGGGAAACGAGGCTTATCGAAGGCAGACAGCTGGGGCATTCTCAGACTGTGAGAACCTCCGAGGAGCTTGTGAGACAGGGCGGGCCTGCAGTAGTCAGCAAGAGCTTGGTGTTGAGCGCAGAATCCCGTAGCACTTGTGCCCTGGCGTGGATTCTACAGCTAGGCCTTGTGTGTTGAAGCCTCTCCCTCGGTGGCTGGCCGGCCAACCCTCCCCTACTCCCCCTTTTCGGCAGGTGTGAGGCTTCTTGCTAGTCACACAGGAGTAGCTAGGCCTTGTCCAGCAGGGGCAAGTTTTAGGAAGCTGTGTAGGGGAATGAGGGTATGGATGTGGGGTTAGTGCTGGGAGTGACCAGGAGCAGAGAGGAGAGAGGGGCCACCTTGCTGCCTGGAGGTTTCAATCCAGGACCATTTGGATGTAGGAAAATAAGACAGGGTGGTAACAGGGAGGGATGTGGGGCGGGGAGGCATGATCCAGGGCTTCTGGTAGCAGAAGGACCCTGGGTTGGAGGGAAAGGGGCCATGGGGACAGCCTGCCCCCACCTCTGCCCTGTACTGTCTGGTTGGTGGTGAGTGCAGCATCTCCTAAGAACCGAATCTACTCCTGATTCTATGCTATGCTAGTGACACGAAGCACCGTTATTTTCCACGGGGTGCACAAACAAATCAAACCAAACCACTGCGCAAACCAAACGTGCAAAACAAAACCATTTACACGCGCCTGGCACCAGCCCCATGCCCACCCAGCTACCCTTCTGGGGCCTGGAGCTCCCAGAGGGTGTGGGTAGGGAGTGGTTAGAGGCTAGCCAAGGGCACAGGGTGTCCCAATCACAGCCACATCCAGGGTGTCCCCAGGGTGAGTCGGGAGAGATGGGACACCTGTCTGATTTGGGAAATGTCACCATGGGACCTAAGGGGTGAGGGGGGAAGGTCCTTACTTATAAAACACATCTGCTAAAGTGCTCTGGACACCTGTCTGGGTGGGCAGCAGGGCAGGGCACTCAAGTCCGGGCCTTCCCAGAGCCAGCATGGAGGTTGTGGTGAGAGGAGGGGCGGGGCCAGGCGCTATGCGTTGGGTGCTGTGCATAGTGTGGTCTCTGGGGCCCAGAGAAACCCCAGGGCCCATGAAGGAAGGAAGGAGCAGAGCAGGAGGACAGCTCAAAGTGCCTTGTTAGGGGTGGGTCAAAGCCCCGTGAATCATGTTCAGACAAGGGGAGGGCTCTCCGCTTCCCGGAGCCCCCACCTGTAGTGCGCTGCCCTGCCCAGCCTCTCCCACCCCCTGCAGCTGTGGCCGGAAGGTGTGCAGGCGGGTGGCGGTGGAGCATATTCACTTGGCGCTGGTTAGAGCCTTTACCAAATACCGCTCGACCTGCCTCCAGGGGGCGCGAGGATCCGCGCTGAGGCCCGCTTTGGAACATGGTCATCGATCTGAGAACCTGCAGGAAGGAAGCAGGCAGTATATAGTCAACCACGCTGATGCTGCCTGGCCCCCTGCCACCACTGAAGCTCGGACCTCTCCCACCCCTCACTTAAGAGAATGCTGTCCACCTATATTAGGACAGGCCTGGAGCTGTGTGTTGGTTTGTGCTTGTGCCCGAGGAGGGGCGCGGAGCTGCGGGACAGCAGTGAGTGCTGGGAAATCTGGGACCTGAACACAGGTCCTTGATGAGAAGCAGTGCATGCTCTTAACTGCTGAGCTATCTCTCTGGCCCCATGCCTGGCTTTTTCAACATGGGTTCTTGGAACTGAACTCAGGTCCTTGTGTTTGCAAGACAAGTGCTTTACTGACTGAGTCACTGACCCAGCCCCAGGTATTCAGGCATTTAACTCTCATGACTCTGTTCCATTATCCAGATGAAAGAATTAGGGTGTAGGGGCATTATATAATGTCCACCCAGGTTTTCCTGACTCAGAGCCTACTCTATGAGTTTTCCCACTCACTCCCACGAGCAACAGACTTGTGCTGTCAGACCAACGGATTAGCTCAGTGAGCAGACCAGATACTAAAACAGGAAACTGGTATCCCAGAGGCCCCGCCCTCTGGAATTCTGAGACTCAGAAAGAAGGGTCTGGTGTCCCAGAGATCACAGTGGGGGCATCATTCAGTGTTGCCCATCTCCAACAGGTTAAGATTTGGGGCTGGAAGAGAGATGACAGGCATCTTGAGGCCTGCTCTGTCCGGTCATGGCTCTTGGACTGGAGCAGAAGAGGCCACTGGCTAGTCAGGTCCCAGAGCCCCAGGGTCCTACCGATGATGTAAGGCTGTGATTTACACAGGTAACATCCTGGACTGGCAAAGCTTCAGGGTGTTTGGACAGTGCACAAGAAACAGCAGCCAGCATTCATGCCCCACCGTGGAAGTGACTAGTCCTTTGGGAGGGTGTTTTTGGAAGTTACCTCCTCACGGGCCACCAGCACCCCTAGTGAGAACCACAGGTCCCTGGCATAAGCTACTCTTATCACACAGCTGGGCACTTAGGGATGGCCCTCGGCTGGCGCGCCCTAACTGCCCTTTGGCTTCTCATCCCAGGATGGCTTGTGTTTGATCTTTTCTGTCTCTGAATGGACTCATGCCCTTGTTCATCTTGCTTTCCTTCCCCAGACAGAGACATCCCTTGACGAATAGATTCTCTCTGGCTGGTTCTGGGGCTAGGGAGGCTGGGTTGCCGCCCTCTCAAGTGCTGGGATGGATCCCACAAAAGCTTCATGAAGGACTAACATTCCTTACAGTCTGCTCTCCATTGAGAATATCTCATCACCTGTGAGGCCCATCCAAGGATCTCAGGATATCTGAGGTAATGTGAGGAATGATTGCATAGACAGCATGACCTAGGTGGACAGAGGCTTGCTTTTGGTGTCGCTGGAAGGGCATGGTATTAAACATGGGACGGAACACGACTGAGAGACCTAGGTATTCTGTAGATAGACCAGAACCAGGGCATGGAAATAGGGTGAGGAGCCAGGAGTCAGAGTCAAAAGAAAGAAACGTTTTTCTTAAAGTTAGTGAAACATATAATACAATTCCTGGTTTAAAAACTGAAGGTGAGGATGACATGTGGAGGCCTGAGGGCAGAGATGAGTAAAGAGAGTAACAGTGAGGCTGGCAGGGGAGGGGACAAAGAGGTATGACAGCAGGGAGGGCTGCCCATCTGAGCCCTGGACGTCTCTGAGGTACCCTGTGTGCAATGTCTTCAAAGTGTTTCAAGGGGTGAAAATATCTCCAGGGAGAGCATCTTGTGGCCCGTGGCCCCTGTAGCAGCTGGTGGCTCTCCTGGCCCTCCCAGCCTATTAGCCTGTGTGTGTCTAACAGCACAGCTGCACATCCTCATGGCCCTGCAGAGGACCTAAGGCTGCAGCCCACTGCCCAGGCCTCTCTTCTGCCTGCCAGTTCCCGCCACACCCTCACCCTTACCAGAAAGGCTGAAACTGGACTCATGAAGATCCCGCATGCCCCCGTGCCGGGTGACTGGCCGTGTGGGGGTGTCTGCCAGTGGTGTTCCCATCTCCTTTTTCCCAGGGTGGACAACAACAGCGACGTCCCCTAGGTAGGGAGTGCGGTCCACTCCCCTCACTTTTACGGTCTAGTGAAAAGAAAAGACAGGGACGTCAGAGCCGGAGCTCACAGCTGCAGCCTCCTCCACCGACTCCTGCAACGACCGCACAGAAATCAAGACACACAGGAGGCAGGCTTCTTGTTTCTGTAGTCCAAGTGCTGCAGAATGCTTTTCTAGCTTCCACACACGATGAGTGTGTGCACTCATGCACAAGTGCGCATGTGCAGGAAGTGCCTGCGTCTCTGGAACCCCCCCAAGGGAGTTTGGCAGGGACGCAGTGGAGGAACCCTTCCACTGTGAACACTCTGGGACATGCAGCAGTGCCCTGACAAGGCCAGACCTTTCTCTGTGGCCCGACAATGCAGCGACTAGACACAGTTGGTTTGGACATGGGGCACTGCCGGAAGCGATACTAACTAAAGGGTTAGGAGTGTACTAACTAACTAAAGGGTTAGGAGTGCACTAACTAACTAAAGGGTTAGGAGTATACTAACTAACTAAAGGGTTAGGAGTGCACTAACTAACTAAAGGGTTAGGAGTATACTAACTAACTAAAGGGTTAGGAGTGCACTAACTAACTAAAGGGTTAGGAGTGCACTAACTAACTAAAGGGTTAGGAGTATACTAACTAACTAAAGGGTTAGGAGTGCACTAACTAACTAAAGGGTTAGGAGTGCACTAACTAACTAAAGGGTTAGGAGTATACTAACTAACTAAAGGGTTAGGAGTGTACTAACTAACTAAAGGGTTAGGAGTATACTAACTAACTAAAGGGTTAGGAGTATACTAACTAACTAAAGGGTTAGGAGTATACTAACTAACTAAAGGGTTAGGAGTGTACTAACTAACTAAAGGGTTAGGAGTGCACTAACTAACTAAAGGGTTAGGAGTATATTAACTAACTAAAGGGTTAGGAGTGCACTAACTAACTAAAGGGTTAGGAGTGTACTGACTAACTAAGGGTTAGGAGTGTACTAACTAACTAAAGGGTTAGGAGTGTACTAACTAACTAAAGGGTTAGGAGTATACTAACTAACTAAAGGGTTAGGAGTATACTAACTAACTAAAGGGTTAGGAGTGTACTAACTAACTAAAGGGTTAGGAGTATACTAACTAACTAAAGGGTTAGGAGTGTACTAACTAACTAAAGGGTTAGGAGTGCACTAACTAACTAAGGGTTAGGAGTATATTAACTAACTAAAGGGTTAGGAGTGCACTAACTAACTAAAGGGTTAGGAGTGTACTAACTAACTAAAGGGTTAGGAGTGTACTAACTAACTAAAGGGTTAGGAGTGTACTTGCACAAACCAAACCAACCTCAGCTCTGTCACTTAGAGCCGTCCTGGCCTACGTCGGTTATGGAGACTCACTATATTAATGTATTAATAGTGCTACTGTGATGGGGAGACAGTGTTGGAGTCTGTGCAGGTGGCTGAGGAAGCAGCAGCAGCAGCCCAGATGTGAGCACTGTATCCTTTGGGAGGGAATCTCAATTGCAGTGTTGCATGCTGCCTGTCCTGTCTTATTGAGAGAAGCAACAGGTATGGGGGACTTTTGAAGGCATCCTTGGCATTAGCAAGAGAGGACAGGGACTGAGCAATGAACTGTGTATCAGGAGGAGCTCACTGGTCATGAACATACCCACCAGACTGCCTATCTGCTTGTCCATTTACATTTCATCTATTGAGACTGTAGAGACGGCTCAGAGGTTAAAAGTGTGTACTGCTCTTTGCAGAGGCCATGAGTTAAATTCCCAGTACCCATGTGAGGTGACTCACAGCCACCAATAACTTTAGCTCCAGGGGCATCTGAACCCTCTGGCCTCCACGGGCACGCTTACTCACATGTGCATACATACATACATACATACACATACCAACATATATGCACACATCAAAAACAACGGTAAGATTTATGCAAAATGGGAAGTGGAAACCAGCATTTTCCAACTCCACCATCCTTCTTGCCCCCCCCCGCCACATGCTCCCCTGGAGAGATGGTGACAGACAGCATCCAGAGGAAATAGTGTGTTAGGGCTTGAATCTGAAATGTGTCCCCCACCCCAGGCTCACACCCACAATTTGAATGCTTATTCCCTGGCTGGGGGCCCTGAAGTCTTCAGGAGAAGGTACTTGGCTGGCAGGAGTAGGTCACTGGGGTGGGCCTTTGAAGGCTGCTAGCTGGCCTCTGGTTCTGGCTTCTGGCTTCTGCCCTGCCTGCTGCATGTGCAGTAAGTCTACCAGTGGTTCTCACCCTGCCTGATGCTGCGACCTTTCAATACAGTTCCTTATGTTGTGGTGACCCCCCAATCGTAAAATTACTTAATTGCTACTTCATAACTGTCATTTTGCTGTTAATGAGTCATAATGTAAATATCTGATATGTGACCTCTGAGGGGGGTCGCGACCCACAGGTTGAGAACCACTGCTGTATACACTCCCATCATCATGGACTGCACCAGGTCACATTAAAGCTTCTGAAATTGTGAGCCCAGTTAACCCTTTCCTCTCTTAAGGTGTTCGGGTCACACTGATGCAGAAACGGCGTACAGCACCACAGTATCTGAGAGTTAGTGGAGGAAAGTGAAGATGCCCCCAGCAGGGGCTCGGACCTCATCCCACACATCTCCCTTCCGCCCCATCTTACCTTCTCTCTCTGCACCAGCTTCTTATAGACAATGTCTGGGAAAGACCTCAGGGGACAGAACTTGCCAGTGCCCTCTGCACACATGAAGACGCCATTCTCATACACGACACGTCCCCTGCTGATGGTGACCAGCGGTACGCCGTGGCAGCGCATGTTCTCATACAGATTGAAGTCTCCACCCTGCACCTGGGTGCTGGCTGAGATGGTCCTGGTGGGAGATGACGGTGGGGAAAGATCTGAGCACAGGTAAAGACAGGACAGCTTGATGCAAAGAGATGCTGCCCGGTGGGAAGGAATGGTACCCAGAGCCATCTGATACGGGCTTAATTGCATCCCCTCATGATTCTTGTGTTGAAATCTTCACCCCCAGCATCTCAGAATAGGACCGTATTTGGACACAGATCCTTTAGATAATTAAAGCAAAAGGAGGTTATATACTTTTGTATATAAGAACTGTGGGTCAGGCCGGGAGTTGGTGGCGCACGCCTTTAATCCCAGCACTCGGGAGGCAGAGGCAGGCGGATCTCTGTGAGTTTGAGGTCAGCCTGGTCTACAGAGTGAGTTCCAGGACAGACTCCAAGGTTACACAGAGAAACCCTGTCTAGAAAAAAACAGAACAAAACAAAAGTGTGTACCTTTCCTATCTGACTGGTGCCCTTAGAAGAGGGTGTGACAGAGACATTGGACATGGGTATACAAAGGAATGGGGGTACATGTGAACATGGGAGGCAGACCATCATCAGCATGTCACTGCCATACTCCTCTACACTCGAAATGCTGTAAAGATAGTTCGCCCTTGCAGTTCTGTAATACAAGTTCTTAAAAATCCCGAGTCCTCCTAGTCCCAAGAGACTAGTGGCAAAGCTTTACTTTGTGGCTTCCGGGTCCCACACCACCACGTCGGCGTCGGCTCCAGGGATGATGCGGCCCTTGCGAGGATACAGGTTGAGAATCTTGGCTGCGTTGGAACTGGTTACAGCAACAAAACGGTTCTCATCCATCTTCCCTCCAACCTGGAATGTGGGAAAGTGTCGAATCAGCCCCCATCTGGATGTGTGCCTCCCCCCTTACTACCCAGCCTTCGGTCTTTTAGTTCAGAGGACCACACAACTGTAGCCCTCAGGCAAACAGTGCTACAGGCACTGTCCCAGTATGAGTCAACTGGCCGAGCTTGAGAGCCTGCTTGCTCCTTTATTCCTCACCCAGCCACCCTGGTAACTTGTGCCAAAGGCTGCTTGCCTGGGGCAAATGCACTCGAATGCACATGAGCTTCACTTGGGATGACTAAGGGGCTTCCCCTCATGTGTAAAAGCTTATGTCCCTTCCAACCCTACACAGGATTCACGAAGCTACCGAAAACTGAACCCTGTTCATACATGTACACCTACAATCAAGTTAACTCAAAAGTTAGGCACAGCAGGAAGCTAACAATAACTAATACAGTAGAATAATTTAGCATTATATATTAGCAAAAATTATTGCAGTATAGGATGTGGTAGTTCATGCCTGTAATTTTAGCTCTGGGGAAGCTGAGGACTTTTGTGAGCAAAAGTAGGACTCTTGTTTAAGTTAAAGGCCAGCCTGGGGTATATAATGTGTTCCAGGCCAGCCTTGGGTACAGTGTGAAACCCTGTCTTAAACAAACAACTCCCCCAAACTTGTGAACTATTTTTAGAATTTTCCACTTAATGTTTTTTTGTGTGTGTACTGGGACGACCTGAGGCTATAGCTACGGGGGGGGGGGGGGGAGGAGGGGGGGCTACAGTATATTGTGTGTTCTGGAAGAACGGCCTGCTCTGCCACAGACAGCTGTGTGCCCCTCCTCAAGGGACACATCCTGATCTAAGTCCCAGCCTCACCCTGGGCAGATGGCTTAGTGTTTAGGACCTCAAGTCTTTGAAGCTCATACTGAGTGTTGAGAGTTCTCCACGACAGACCACGACCAAAACTGCTAAACAATCCATGGGCAGAACAGGTGATGTTCAATTGAAAATTCCAGCCCCTATCTCTTCCAAAATTCAATTTGATAAAATATAACCAGGACTTTATATTCATATCCCTTGACCCAAAGATCCCCTTCCAGAAATCTGTCTTAAGGAAGTAATTAGAAATGGTGACCTTCACAAACAGGGACTCCTCTACAGCAGCATTTGAAGTGTGAAGACTGGAAACAGCCAAAAGTTTCAAAGAAAGAACTAAATATAGCATTTCCATTGGAGGGAGTATTGCATAGCAATTTTAAAAAGGTGCTTTGAGCCTAGGGACGTAGGTAGTGGTAGGATTCCGGCCTAGCGTGCATGAAAAGATGAGCTAGTTCATAAGTACCAAAAACCAGTTTTAAAAAAACCCACAAATTTGTAGAGCTCTAGGAAGACACTCAAAATAACTTAAAATATGAAGGAAAAAAAAGATGAATCCAGTTACTAAAATAATGTATGTAGCCAGGCACAGTGGCTTACACCTCAAATCCTGGCACTTGGGAGGATGAAGCAGGAAGACCGCCAAACGTTCAAGGCCAAACACGTTGACAGAGCAAGACCCTGCCTCAGAAACCGAAGAAAAAAATCCAATACATGCACTGAACTAGAAGTACACTGAAATGCTAAAGGTGTAGGTACTGAATTGTACGGATTTTTTCCTTATGCTTTTTTGAACTTTTCACATTTTGCTAACAGGTCCTATCACTTTCTGATGAATGTGGTGAGCCCCACCCCAACATATGAGCTAGTTCCAGGAGAGCCTCAAAAGCAATACAGAGAAAACCCTGTCTTGAAAAACCAAACAAACAAACAGAAAACAGGCAGCTAGGCACACCTGTGAGATTTTTCTTTTCTTGATTGGATCATTTGAAGTTGGAAGGTCCATCCTAAATCTCTCTCTCTCTCTCTCTCATCATTTGAGGTTGGAAGGTCCATCCTAAATCTCTCTCTCTCTCTCTCTCTCTCTCTCTCTCTCTCTCTCTCTCTCTCTCTCTCTCTCTCTCTCTCTCTCAGAGGCTGTCCTGGAACTCACCCTGCAGACCAGGCTGGCCGCGAACTCACAGAGATCTGCCTCTGCCTCCTGAGTGCTGGGATTAAAGGTGTGTGCCACACTGGGAAGCTCTGGGCACACACACACACACACACACACACACACACACACACACACACACACACACACACGGAAAGCCTATTCTCTTTGCTGGCTTGTCCTGACGCTCACTGGTGAGTTCATATGCACTGCAGTTGATGCATTCCTTCACTTGATATTAGAGCCTCCTTCATTGGAATTCCAACATATACTTAACACCAGTTGAGACATCCAGCCTCATGAACTGAATGACTATTGGATTCTTGGACTTTCTGTTGGGGGACAGACGTTGTTGGGCCAGCCTGTAAGCCACTCTTAGAGTTTCCCTTTGTGTATGTTCATTCTATCAGCTCTGTTCCTGTAGAGAACCCCGACTAACACACCCCTGAAGAGTGGGCTCTGCTGGGAACTTCAGTGAGGCAAGGCTGCAGACACCTACCACACCCCTCTCCCAGATCACGCTCATCCGATCCTGCACGCCGCTCACGCCATGTGGGATTTTGGTGAAGTCTTCCTTGCCCATGGCTTTCTGCTTGGTGGTGAATGGCCGGTGATCTGATGCCACAATATTCAGAGTGTCACTGGGGAGAGAGAAGAGACCAGTGAGGGGACAGGAGGCTGATGCCCCAGTGGGTGGGGACAAGTTGTGGGGGAAGCCAGCCTGGGCTTGGGGACCTAGAAAATCCATTTCCCATCGGATTCCGCTGCTTACTTGCTGGGTGACCTTTAATGGTTTATTTCTTTCATTTAAGTGAACAGTTAATCTAGCTACAGAATTGGCATATGTGCGGAGCATTTCCAAGAGACCCCAGCAAATGCATGAGTTGGTGATTGTTACCATAGTGGGTAGAGAACAACTTACCCATCCTTTAAGGCTTGGCTGAGGTGAGTTGGTAGAGGTGGAATGTACAGGGCTCATATGCCAACTCAACAGCTCGAGTGCCCTGCACTGTCCCAGAAGGACAGACATAGTACGTGTTTGACAAAGCTTTCCCAACATCAGTGTTACCTTGTTAAGTGACCAGTAGCTACAGCACTCAAGAGAAAGCATGCCAAGACTTATTAACAAGCTACCATTTGCAAGTTGATGACAATGTCACCAGTGCCATCCATGACAAGGTCTTCAGACGGTGAGGGGTAGGAGTGCCTAAGGGAAGGCAGTGAGAGAGGCATGCTGTAGCCTGCTCTCGGGCAAAGAGGGAGGCAGACAGACAGACGCCCCCATCCCCATCCCCATTCAGAGATTTCTAGACTAGAAGGTACCACTCAGCAAGTGTGACTGAACGGTGATAAAATTTTAAATTTATTATTTGTGTGTGTGTGTGTGTGTATGCGCGTGCATGAGCATGGAGATCACAGGACAACTTTCCTGCTAACATGTGGGCTCTGGGTATTAAACCCAGGTTGTCAGGTTTGGTAGCGATTGCCTTTATCTGCTGTGACATCTCACCTGCCCAGGAAACAGACTTTAAAATAAAGGACAAATTTTCATTTATGCGTAACCTAAGAAATTACACCAAAAGGAAATGATGGGGGAGCAAATCAGGCTCTCTTGTGGGAAAGGGGACTGATGTCTGGGGTTTCCAGCCGGCATTCTGCATCACATAAATTATACCAATAACATGTTATAGGGGAAAATTAGAGTAATCATAAATCCCTATAAATAGTTAAAACCGTGCCATGAATCCTATAAAATAGCACACATTTACTATGTGCACTGATTAAAAATGAAGTAAGACTATTTCTCTACCGCGTGAAATCATAATTCTTACACGAGAATTTATTTAAATAATTAAAGTAAATGGAAAACAGGCTATATAAAAAATTATTCAATGAATAATGTTTCCTTTTCCTGTTTATTTGAGTATGGGTAGGCTGGATGTTTACTGTTTTTTTGTTCCTGTGGTAAATTTGCTTGTAGCAAGTAGGATATTTCAAAGGACTTCCTGACTTTGAACCAAATTTTTAGTATAGTATTATTTTTAATATGTGTATATGGGTCTGTGCGTGTTTTCATGTGTGTGGGTGCACATGTGTGCATGCATGCATGCAGAGGTCCAACCCTGCCATCAAGTGTCTTCCACAGTAGCTCTCAACTTTCTTGGGTCACTTGGGCACCTCCATTTGGCTATCAGACTCTGGAAACAAAGGACCCCAAGCAATTAGAGTTTCCCCAGAAACCTTCATGTTGAGAGAACAGATGGAAGTTTGGTGAGAAAGAGAAAAAGCTTGTCTCTCTGCAGAGAGATTTCACACAGATCTGACAGCTTGCCAGACTATCCTTTGAAGAGAGAATGGAGCTAGACAATGATGGGTCAATGATGGGCAAGACCACGCCTTGACTGGTATAGCTTAGTTAAGTGTGCTTCTTGCCCTCTCCAGAGTTAAAATAGGCTTTCTTCTCTTGAAAGTTGCTCCCTCGGGTACTTTGTTGCAGTTACAAAGTAAGTAATGCAGTCAGGAAGAGAGAGGACCACACATGTGGAAAGATGCCAGGTCCTATCCCCCAGCTCCCCACTGAAATGCTGGTCAATGCTCTCACTCGAAATCAAGTTGTCAGAGATGCTCAACAGACAGCAAGGGACAGTTGGGCGCTGGACAAATGTGTTCAAGCAAATCACCCTGTGATTTGGCTCGCCCAACAGAACCAAACCCAGGTTAGGTTTCGTTTCTAGAGCTGGAGGACGTCACCTTAAAGACCTATAGCGCGCCGGGCGTTGGTGGCGCACGCCTTTAATCCCAGCTCCCGGGAGGCAGAGGCAGGTGGATCTATGTGAGTTCGAGGCCAGCCTGGTCTCCGTAGTGAGTTCCAGGACAGTCTCCAAAGCCACAGGGAAACCCTGTCTTGTAAAACTAAAAAAAAAAAAAAAGACCTATAGCGCTCCCTGCCCCCCACCACGTGGAGTGCTGTCTGACTCCAACACCTTACTTGGCCAGCAGGCTCATGAGGTAGGTGGAAGTGTTGGTGTCCAGTCTCAGAGGCGGCACTGTGACGTAGGCGGCGGCATGGGACCAGTCCTGATGGTAGTAGTGCAAGCCCGTGAGTGTGGCGTGTGCGTTGGTGGTCTCAGCCAGCACCACTTTCCCTGGAAGAAGAGTCGAAAGCATAACCAGGAAGGCCCTGGTCTACGAGGTGGTTGGGCCGCACAGCTCACTACACAGTAAAGGAGCTGAAAGCAAGCAGGAGGAGGCTTGCTCCAGCTTGCTGAGGCATGTAAAAGCCCAGGGGCTTTCTTACTCTGTTGACCCTGGGCAGAGACAGGCATGGATCCTGAGGCCAGGGAGCACAGAAGAGAATTCTGAGAAGTCTAGTGTGGCCTGGCTGTGGGGAGTAAGCCAGGGTGATAGTCGGGCATGCATGCATTGCCAGGCCTAGTGGGCAGTCCAGGCTGTTCTCTGGGCAGGCAGGGGGAGCTGCTGGGGGCAGAATTCAGAGCAGATTAGAAGCTGGAAAGTCAGGAGAGGGGTTCATCCAGCAAGAAGGGCCTACAGTCCAGTTGGGACCTCTGCTGAAGGAGAGGCAGACTGGAGGCCCAGATGCCACAATGTTATGAAGGCTGTGGCACCCACGCTTGTGGCTTACACCCACAGAATTCTACCCCGACTCTTTCTCCTGGTACCAGTATCCCTCACCAGCACTCCAAGCTACAGGGTTCAGTACTATGGGGGAGAGAGGAGGGGTTGCACTGGGAGTCACACAAATCCCCCTGGAGGGTCAGAAACAGAGTCCAAGGTGGTGAGAAAGGGAAGCTGGACCCACATGCTGTCACTTCACCAGCGACTTCCACCCTGCCCCCACACCCGACATGCCCACCAGAACTGGTCTACCGTTTTTTTTTTTTTTTGGTTGCCAAGGTAACTGTTAGTTCAACATAACAGACCAAAGAGACATCAATTAATGCATCAATTTAAGACTTTAATTTTACTTGACCTGGTCAGGGTCATAGACATTTCTGGAAAGCTCCTGTGCATACACACGTGAAGAGAAGGGCTGGTTCTCATACACCGAGCCCAGGCTAGCTCAGCGCACTGAGGCAGACAGTTGTGAAGAAATGAGAAGGGCAGGCTACCCCTGGTCTCAGCGGCCACGCCCGGCAGGATGTGAGCGAATGGGCCCTGTCCTGCTCGGAGCCCGCAGCACAAAGGACAAGGACTCACCTTGCATTTTAGCAGCTGCGATCACGTCACCAGCTGAGATGCTGGACACATTGACCAGGTAGATGGGACAGTGGGTCTAAAGGCAAGAGACATCAGGAAG
Source organism: Mesocricetus auratus (assembly GCF_017639785.1). Classification (NCBI taxonomy): domain Eukaryota; kingdom Metazoa; phylum Chordata; class Mammalia; order Rodentia; family Cricetidae; genus Mesocricetus; species Mesocricetus auratus. Next base: position 20,111,705 of record NW_024429205.1, on the reverse strand, counting down.
TGGCAGTGCCTGCCTCAGAGAGCTGCCACGCACCCAAGCCACCCTCCAGCAGCCCTGCACCAACACAACGGAAGTTCATGCTCGGGATGCAGGGCTGGCGGTCTGAGCACCTGCAAAACAGGCTGCAGGGCTGTGTGGAGCAAGGCAGAAGCAGCGGAAGCCAGCGCTGGGGACCACCAACCCCGGAGGTGACCTCGGGTTGTAGCTGATGAGTCTAAACCTCCGATTTTCTCTGATCTTACGCTTTTTTCCTGTTCATAAACATGATGACCCAGAAACAGTCATGTTTTACATCCTATACCTGACATTTTGATGCCTGCGGTCTGAGGGAGGTGTTATCAACAGACAGAGTGTATCCAGGAGAAAAACAAGGCTCAGAGTCTAGGCTGGACAAAACTGATCTTGTAAACATCTGGACTGTCATATGCATCAGCTATTCTACAGAACTGTGCAAACACAGCCCGCGGCCTAATTTCTTTGGGTACATTTGCGCTAAGAACCAAGGAGCTGATGGTTGTGGCCTGGGTATCCATCAGGAAGAATCTGGTAAGGTAACTGTTGTCATGGCAACATAACAAGGTCCAGCCCTTTAAGGAGCTAACAGGAAACCTTCTGAGATGTCAGTCTGTGCCTTCACTGGTTATCAAGTTAGGAGACCGGCTTTGAGGTGCCTGGCATGACCTGATCAATCCTAGGGTAGGCTGACAGGCAGCCTCTCTGTCCTCTATATTCCTAAGACCGCACTCTGTGTTTACATCCTTCTGGGCAGCCCAGGCCATTCCAGAGGGGAAGGTCTCAAACAGGAGCCCTCATTAGAACCACAGGATTGGGGGAAATGAACAAACTTAATACAGAATGCTGGGTACTATCCCAGTTTCTGATTGACTGGGTCTCTCTGGAGCTTATTTATCTGAGTGTGTAATTCTGACACATGGCGCTGATTTTGCCATCCAGGAACCATGCCACTGGAAACCCATCCTTCTAGAGCCCACAGTTCAGATTATCAGAGCAAATCAAACCCCTCCGACCCCCGACATCCTGAAGGAAAGGTAGCCTTTCCATGGCACCAAGAACTCTCTCCCTTGCTTTGGTTTAGCCCCAGCAGATGTCCAGAGTAAGTGATGCTATCACTCTGATTTCAGTAAGAGTTGGCGGATCAGAGGAGGGCATGGGGTACCGGTGGTTGAAAGCATGTATTCCTTAGATAAGAGCAAGGCTCCAGTTTCGGAACCGACTCTGGCTGGTTCCCATTAAGCTCCATCGGTGCCTTGTTAAGGGTTTTTCCTGAATCAAACCCGGGAAAGAAGCTGGAAAACAAAGGCCCCAGCAGCATAGGGTTAAAAGATAACTGCCCAAGCCATTTATACTTGAGCCACGAATCTCAGCCTCCGCAACTTCAGTCCTTCACGGAGCGCAAAGGGGTGGGGCGGAGCACAAAGGGGTGGGGCAGAGCGCTGGGGCCAGCGGCGCAGCAGAACTCTGAGGCTAACATGGCCATTCAGCTGGGGTCCTGAGAGCCGCTTGTGGCATTGGCTGCCAGACAAGAATGAGTTCAAGCCAAGGTCCCAGTGTGGAGGTGGGGGGGGAGCTACTTACCCTGTTTGCAATGGTGATGACTCGGTGAGTGGCTTCTGCCTCCAGCTGTTAAAAACAAGGGGCAATAAGGAACGAGCCTTCACATCTCCTTCCAGCCAGCTGCACCAGCCTGAGAGCACTCTATACAGAAAGTGCTGGAGCAGCTGACACAGCAGAGGGGTTGGCAGCACCCACGGGGACAGGCTGCCGATTGAGGCAAGACTCTGGCAGGAGCACCAAGCCTCAACCATGGGACTTCCATGCAAAGAGCCCCAGGATTTAAGATACCAGGTGCACCTTGGTGGATGCCACTCAGGGTTTAGAAAGGAGCTTGCTTGGTAAGCCAGGTGACATACAACTGCTGCTGGGAACTGACAGAGCTGTCCTGTGACTGCCACAAGTATACCATGGGGCCCTTCTGCCATACACAAAGTAATGATAAACTGTTTAAAAAGTCTGAAGGCGATGAGAGGATATAAACAATGTACAGCCTCACATCTCCCTGTCTGCTAGCTCATGCACTCCATGGCTACCTCAGAAACGCAGTCACATACATCACGATGGAGATTAGCCTAGAGCAGGGTTTCCGTACCCTAGCAATACTCACACTGGAGCATTACTCAACTGTGTGGGTTGGGATTGTTTGCATGCCGCAGGACGTTTGCAGTATCCCAACTTTATCCATCAGATGTCAGCATCATTCTACCCACCCTTCCTGCTGGGACAACTAAAAACATCTCTGGACACTCAAGTGTTTTCTGGACGGTCAATCTGCCCTGGCTCAGACCCAGGTCGCTTCTTTCTAAGCAGTGGGTGCCTTGCTTTTCCTCTTGGCACCAGGCACAGACAGCTAAAGCCCAAGTCTGCCGTCTCTTCGTCAACCTTGTGGTCACAGATCCACCCTGTGAATCAAGTGCTCCAAGTCCCTAGGAACCTAGGCTGGTCTTACACTCACAGCATGGCAGAGGATGTCCTGGAACTTCTTGGTTCTCTTTCTCCTCTCAAGTGCGAGAACTGTGGGTGTATTCGACACTTTCGGTCATATGTGGTGTTGTGTAGAGATCCAGGACTTCATGCATGCCAGGCAAACAGCTACCAAATGAGCTACATTCCCAGCTCGGCTTCAAATTTCTCTACAGGTTCTGAGGTGCCCAAGCAGGGCTTACATTTAAACCAGGGACCGATAGGGACAGGACCAAGGCGGGAAGAAGGCAAGTAAAGTTGGCTCGTGGGTGATGGCAGGATCATACCCAGGGTCTCCTGGGCTCTAACCACTGTCCCATTATATTTGATTGATTGACTGAGATAGGCTTTCTCTATGTAGCCCAGGTCCGCCTGGAACCTGAGCCCTTTCTGCCTCAGCCTCGCTAGAGCTGGGAATACAGATCCTACATCACCCTCCCATTACTCTGCATTTTAGACTTTGGAGAAAGGAGAAGGTGCTTTCTACTGCAAGTGGTGAACATGTCTAATAGGGTACCGGCACAAGAAGGCATTAATTATCTGCCGTGCTTCCACTGGAGCCAAATCGCTCCGCAGCCGACCACTGGATATCCAAGCCAGTGCCCTACGAAAGTGCACACCGGTACAGGCAAGGGACCGCAGGGGCTTTCCTTCCCACCCTGGCTAGAAGGAAAGAGTGAGAGAGGGGGACAGGTGTGTGCTGTATTTCTGACTCAAGGTCTTCCTTGGTGACACTGGCATCTCCAGAATGCAGGGCCCTGGCCGCGAGCTTCTTTCCTTCTAACACACGAAGGCCCTGTCTGTCTCTTTTGTCGCTGCCCACAATTCTGGATCAAGTGACCCCTGGAATGGCCTCCCCAAAGCCTTGAGGTTAGAATTAAATGGGGCATGATTGGGTTTATCCTGTTCTTCCAAGGAAGGTCAAGGTTTTTCCCTGATGGGAATCTCATGGGGGGGGTATGTAACATATATTTCCGCTCTGCAAATGACATAATTTTATTTTCCTTTATTCATTTTCTGAGAGAGGTCTCGTGTAGCCCAAGCTGGCTTCAAACTTGCTAAGTAACGTATTTGTGACATTTCTTCTAAAAGACTGCATGGGTATTACTGTTTCCCACTGTCTCATGATAAGAACTCTTGGTCCTGGGGCTGGAGAGATGGCTCAGAGGTTAAGAGCACTGGCTGTTCTTCCAGAAGTCCTGAGTTCAATTCCCAGCAACCACATGGTGGTTTACAACCATCTGTAACAAGATGTGGTGCCCTCTTCTGGCCTGCAGGCAGAACACCATATACTTAATAAATAAAATCTTAAAAAAAAAAGAACTCTTGGTCCCTAGGTAGTGGTAGCATTTCCAGGACCACGAGGCAAGGCTGAGCTGTAGGACAGGAAGGAGGTCATAGGGATGGGTCCTTCCCTGCTGGTTCCCTGGCCACTTCCTGTTTCACTCTCTGCTTCCGGCTGACCTGAAGTGAAGAGCTCTCTCCTTTGCCACCCGTTCCTGTTGCCATGACATTCTATTCAAGTGGAAACATCCACTGAATTCTCTGAATAATGATGATGATGATGATGATAACGATAACAACAACAGTAATAATGATAAAGTTTTCCCACAGGCTTATTTTCAGTGACAGAAAGCTAATGACATAGGAAATCTGCATAAAAAAAATTGACCATAGACACAGGAATTTTCTCCTACCTCCTCTGGACGGCTGATCTCAATTCCTTCTGGGCCTGTGATACCCAAATCTAGAGCCTCCTTAGCACCCTGAATAACAGCAAGAGAAAGACAACAATCAGAGAGACATAAGAAACTACCAAACCCAAGGGACACATCTTCCTTATGCAGTGTACATTTTCCAAAGAATAAACCAGGGGACTGAATGCGGTAAACTTCTGGTTCTCTCTTCACTTTTTAATGTCTGGACAATATCTTTTATTCTTAAAAAATACAGCCCAGTTGCTAAACAACAGCCAGAGATACCAAAGACAAACACCAGTAATTGATTTAAAAGTTTGAGCTGTCTCTCTGGGAATCTCAACAAATGCCTTTGGTATCAGCAACTCCTAGATCAGCTCTACCCCAGGAATTAGGAGAACCAAGGGGTCCACCCTTTGTACCAGAGAACAGACTCTCATGATGTAACAGTTCTGATGGAGAGGTATAGGAAAAAGGAGTGTTGATGTTTATTTTTACATGTTGTATCTCAAAAATTATTCCCAAGAGATGTTCTAAATTATTTTGCTGTAGTGGAATTTAAATATCATAACATTCACACTAAATTATTACCTAAGACTTAAGAATCCTCTTGGAATATAAAGAGAGATTTTAATATATACATTTAGCACACGTATCTTTACATATACACATACATACTTTAAAAGTTTGGACTTCAGACCACGGTTTGGCACCCCAGAGGTTCACATCTCACATCATCTAATTACCTGACCTCTGTGAACCTTGAAGGGCAGGGACAAGTGACCAGGGGGTCCCTGAACACTGTGTCTGCTGGGCCCACCCCACCCGACAACCTCTGTCGATGACTTGCCTCAGCCACGAGCTCCCCGTTTTCAGCGTGGACCCGGGGGATCGCCCCAATGTCCCTGCAGGCATGAAACACTTGGTACAGCTCACTGTCTCGAAGCATGTACAAGTCCTTGTAGGTCATGAACATCTGGAAGGAGTTGACCCCCTTCTCCCGCACTAGCGTCTCCATTTCTGCCTTCACCTGGAGAGCAAAACACGAAGTCAGTGCCTAGGAAGCGCCGAGAGGGGCTGTGACTAACTCCAGCACACACGGGACACGGCCCTCTGAGCCTGAGCCCGCCAGTCAGCAGCCCTCCCGTTAGATGCTCACGGGACCTTGTACACACATTCAGCAGTCCCCCCGCTCCCCCGTTAGATGCTCACGGGACCTTGTACACACATTCAGTAGACCCCCCCGCCCCCGTTAGATGCTCATGGGACCTTGTACACACACCAGGATATGTTGGGCCTAAGAAAGGCTCAGATGTGAGGCCCAGTATAAGTTCCTGAGCCTGACTAGAGTATGGCGACCTGTCTCTAACCTGTAACCTCCGCGTGGGGGGGTGACTCAGTCACACCTGATGCAAGATTGCCCCCTGCCTAGCTACCTGCCTGCTTGGTGGAATACTATCGGCCCTTAACTTACCTCACCCTATCCTAACATTCCCATCCCCTACCTCAGCCCTATATAAGTTCCTGCCTGTTGGAATAAATTGAGATCCTGCTTCAATGGACTCCCGACTCAGTGTGGTTTTTCTCCCCGGTAACTAATGGGGGGAGGGTCTGAGTCGTCGACACACACCATCCCACTCAGTCCCGGGAAGAGACCAGCTGGACAGGCCCTTCCCCCGCTCTACCTGCAGGGAGGACCCTGCAAGGATGTACTGACCCCGGCCGTCAGTCAGTGCAGGGAGCCAGTGCTCCTGAGGTTGGCCCACGGCCTTGGACTCTGCTGCAACCTGATCTCACCGTGAATGCTGGAAAATGGCTTCTTTAGGTTAGGCAGGACGGTCCTCCTCCCCAACACATCCTTACAGACTCCTAAATATTTTGCTTGGCACACAGGGAAGCCAGAGTGGTGGTGGGAGATGTTTGTACACACAGAAAAGCACCAGGCGCCAGCCGGCTCAGCCACACGCCCTTCTGTGCTCCTGACCACTGGTGCCTTCTTTGGGGTTTCCATCAGCACTGTTACCTTGGGTGCCCACCAGGTGATCCCCACATGGAGGGCATAGTCGCAGCAGACTTTGGGGTCAGCCAGACCCCTGCACTTCTCATAGGCTTCCACGAGGGAGGTCTCCTTGTCAGGAAGGACATGGCCAATGATCATGGTGGTGCCTCCAACGAGTGCCGCCTGAAGGAACGAGAGGAAAGACAGTCTTGTCATGGCTCTGCCCGCACTCATGTCACTATCAGGGTGAGACACGGTGCTCAGGGTGCGCTGAGAACAAGCTTCCTGGGTGGACAGCTGGGAGAGAAAGTCAAATACCCCCATGGAATGGTAAAGTGCCATCACGATGGGTGTGTTAATTATCCTAATTACATTATTTTTCAAAGGGGTGAAAGGCCCGATGAAGCTGTCTTCTCTGTAACAAACAGGGGACACTGCTGGAGACTAAGGCACAGAGAAAAAAAATCTAGCAGCCAAAAAACAATTAAGAATGAAAAATCACAACTTCTTGCACTGCTCAAAGCAACCAACAGAGGGCGGCAGCTCTGTGTAGTAATGGAGTACTGGGGTGGTGGTGGGGAGGTTGGGGGTGGGGCAAGGGGGACGGAGCCCAGATTGTGGTTTACAAGCTGGCTTCCGTTCCTGGCTCTGCTGGATCCCACCGCCAGGCTGATTCATCCTCACAGCAGGTGGATGTACTCTGTTTTGGCCGGCCTTGCATTTCTTGCTGTCCACGTACACATGGGTAGGGGGAGGGATCTGGTACACTAGCATTGTGTACCTTAAATTGTTTTGTTCTTCTCTGGGTCTTTGGTGCTGTCTTTTTGTGCCCCTTCAGCACAGCAGCGGCTGGCCGTGGATGGGAAAAAAAGGGGCCCTTGGTGAGCACAGAGATGAAGGAGTTGGGACAGCCCCCCGCCAGGCAAGGGTAGAAAATGCAATTTCATTTGCAAATTTTCAAATACAAGACAGTACAGGTCAGGCTAATAAACCAATACCCACCTACCATAACAAATACATCCTCACAAACTGAGCTACAACGCAGAGAAATTGACTTCCCCTGGAGCCTACTCGAAAACGTCCATCCTGCGTACATGCTGAGCACACAGGTCTAGACTCTGTCCATTGCTGCAAAATGCCACCCTTGGACCTAGGGTGCACATATTTGTGTTGTGATCCCCAAGAAGAGAGGTTCAGGCTTGTGTGGATCCTGGAAGGGCTGGTCTTTAGTCAGGGAGTTCCAGCGACCAGCGATGGTGTGGATGTGGGTTAGACCAGCGATGGTGTGGGTTAGACCAGCGACAGTGTGGGTGTGGGTTAGACCAGCGATGGTGTGGGTTAGACCAGCGACAGTGTGGGTGTGGGTTAGACCAGCGATGGTGTGGGTTAGACCAGTGATGGTGTGGGTTAGACCAGCGACGGTGTGGGTGTGGGTTAGACCAGCGACGGTGTGGGTGTGGGTTAGACCAGCGACGGTGTGGGTGTGGGTTAGACGGCTCTAGGCAGACAGCCTCTGAGCCCTGTGGGAAAGGAGTACAAGTTGCCCCAAGCAGCATCCTCTGGAGTCTAACGAAGAGTCTGGAAAGCATGCGGGGTGGTGGTAATGACTTCTCCGCCTACTGGATGTTATCTGGAGCAGCCAGGAGCCCCCTCTGCACCTGCACACACAGCCACACACATGGGTGTGCCCGCCTGCAGGGCAGCAGCTCTGGGAGGCTTAGAAGGGTACTCTGTAATGTCACTGTTACTACCAGTGCTCCTGTGGGCCTCCAAAGCAGAGTTCACGGGCTCAGCTGTGGACTTGGGGCTTACCTGACACTGGGAGGGATACATTCCCTCACAGGCAACACACACACATTCACACACACACACACACACACACATACACACACACACACACACTCACAGAGCTGACCCTTCAAGCAGGCACAGTCTTGATGTCCAGGTTGAATGCCTTGGGCTCCATGTTCACAGATGTGACAGACCTTTTTATTGTCACCCCACTTAAAGGCCTCGCAGAGAGCAAGGCACTGTCCTGTTCTTGATGCTTTTGGAAGGATGTGTCTGAGGATACTTGGCTGTGGGCCTGTCACATGTCATGACTACTCACACAAAACCCGTTGCGTAGGTGAGCTGTGGATGAAACTTAGCGAAAGGCAGTAAGATGACGCTCACGGATGCCGTCTTAGGGATTCTATTGCTGTGATGAAACACCATACACAAAAGCACCTTGGGCAGGAAAGAGTCCCACATCGGGGTCCCCCATCAAAGGAAGTCTAGGCAGCAACTCAAGGCAGAGCTGATGCAGAGGCCATGGCTTGCTTGTCACAGCTTGCTCAACCTGCTTCTAATACATCCCTAAGCCCACCAGCCCAGAGGTGGTGCCTCCCACAGCAGAATGGGCCTCCCAATTAAAAAAAAAAAGCCCATAGGCCAATCTGGTGGGGGCATTTTCTCAGTCAGATCCCTCTTCCCAAAATGACACTAGCTTGTGTCAAGGAAACAAAACACTAGCCAGCACAGAAGTTAAGTAAAAACATAAAAGGGCAATGCTGTGGTGAAGAGCGGATTCAGTGTGCCCACAAGATGCTCTACGTTAAATCACACACAAGAAACAGGGAGGACACATGCCAAGTGCATTAATGACGGCTGTTTTTGGGTGATTGATCCTGAGTAATTTGTTTTTTCTTTTCTAATATTTATTTAAAGGGATATACTAATTTTACAACATATACTAAAAGTAATGTCGTGTTTATAATATTCACTATACAAACCCACTTGGAAGAATTTAAAACTAAATTTAATTAGCTATGTGTAAAAGATGTCACAGTTATGAGATACTTCAGATGCAGACTAAAGGCACAGGAGATGGAAAATGTGCCCACACACATTTATCAGATAATATTTTATAACTCTTGCTTCAGATATTTTAAACTTTAAATTTTATTAAAAATACCATTTTGGGCAGACAGTATGAGAGGTTGAATCTGGGTCTCATATGTTAAACTCTTGCTTTGCCACTGAGATACACCCCCAGATGAGTTTTTTTCTTTTTATATTTGGTTATGGGTGTGTCTGTAGTATGTACATGTGTGGCTTGTTTGTATGTGTGCATTCTCATGGGTACATTTGCATGTGTGTGTGCATGTGTGCATTCTCATGTTTGTATCTTCGTGTTCAGATGTGTGCATTTGCATGTGTGTTTGTGTGTGCATGTGTGCATCCTCACGTGTGCATGTGTGTGTTCAGATGTACATTTGTATATGTGTGCATGTGTGTATCCTCATGTGTGCATGTGCGTGTTCAGATGTACATTTGTATATGTATGCCTGCATGTGGAGGCCAAAGATTGACATCAGTTAGGCATCTTAGTTGCTCTCCACCACATTTACTGAGGCAGAATCTCTCTCTCACTGAGCCCAAGACTCGCAGATTTGACTAGTCAACCTAGCCAGCTTGTCCCAGGGTCCCCCTGTCACTGAGCTTCCCAAATGCTGGGATTATAGGAGAGCTGACACACCCACCTGGCCTTTTGTGTGGTTCTGGGTACCTGAAGTCCAGTCTTCGTGCTATGACCAAGTGACTTATTTGCTGAGTGTCTCTCCAGCCTAAGGTACTTTCTAAATGAAATATTAATTCTGATATACCTAATGATCTCCATCATTACCTTCTCTGTGTTTAGTTAGTACATGATGCTACCAAGTTGTCCATGTCCTTTGGCAATTTGTTTCCGTGATCATTAACTGCTTCACCTCCTGCTTGAACACGCTTATGCACGTGTTAGCAGAGCCCACACTCCAATGTGTACACACTGGCAGGAAGTGAAAGTGCAAAGTTATGGAGCCTGCAGACCTTCAGCAACCCACGTCCTGCCAGGGAGAGCGGAATCACAATGCAAACTAAGCCCTTTTTGAGCATAAGTCAGCATAAGCCGGTAGCATTTCATTTACAGCAACATAAAACAGACCAGAGCAGCTCTGCTATGTAAATGCATCTTCACTCAGTGGCTGAAGCTATCGCTTGTTTACGTGGATCTGCTTCTCGAGAATCATTGAACAATAACTTGCCAGGCGGTGGTGGTGCAAGCCTTTAATCCCAGCACTCAGGAAGCAGAGGCAGGCGGATCTCTGTCAGTTCGAGGCCAGCCTGGTCTACAAAGCCACACAGAGAAACCCTGTCTTGAAAAAAAATCAGATAAATAAATATAAAATCACCTTCCATTTTTTAAAAAATTGCACACTCTTTCTAAGTACTGAAAAAGATCGCCGCCGGCTCTGTGGCTGCCCGGGAAACACTCTTCACGTTCACAGTGCTGTATTTGTTTTGTTTGTATGCTTTTGAGACACAGTCTGTCTGCATAGTAGCTCTACTATGGAACTCACTATGTAGGCTGTGTCATGGCCTTTTAGTGTGCACATCCGGAGTGTCGTCCCCCCCCCCCCCTGCCTAAAACTCAACACCTATCTGTTCAGCTTTCGTCAGAGCAAACAGGCAGCATTCAGCTCACAACACACTTCAGGGAAAACACTTTCTCACGCGTGCGCCTGTCACTTCAGGGACGCCACCGCTAAACCCAGAGGCAAAATTACTGGGACATGAATCAGACTTGGGGTGGGGGTGCAGATGGAGGCTTAAATCCCAGTTCCAGAGGGAAGGGTGTATGCGAAGCGTGCTTCCCGAAGAAGCAAAGTTTGGACAAATAAGTAGAGGCTGCATGGACTGAGTGGTTGAAAAATAGTACCGGGCGGGGGGGTGGGGGAGTCAAATATGCAGGCGGAGGGAGGTTTTAGATAAAATGGGATAGAGATGACTAAGGGACATTCAAGTGGAGATGAAAATTGCTGTTATTAGCATAATTGAACACTTACTGTATACTTGTTTGTTTCTGACAACAGCCTATGAAAAAGGTACACTATCTCCATCGGCCAGATGAGGAAGGTAAGCGGCTATTCACACCTGTTACGTGCCATCCTCTTGGTGCGGGGGTGGACACGGGAGGAGACCACCAGAGACCATGATGGGGAGGGATGAGGTAGCAAACTCTTGGCCCCAGACTTCTTAGCAGAACAGGAAGTGAGGCCAAACTCCCCAAAAGCTGGTGTGATCCAGGATGAGGTTCAAGAAAAGCACATGAAAATTCACTGGGGCTCACCCAAAGCCGGGAGCTGGGCAGGAGAAGGCGGGCTGAGGTAGCTCAGTGGGGAGAGCCAGGGATGACTAACAAAGGGGTCTAGGAGCCAGGCAGAAATCTAGCACAGGCACAAAATGAAGAGCGGTCCTGGGGCAGGGTAAGCTTTGTTTGGGTTGAAGGTGTCCTTTGAACTTTTTTTTCCCAGCCACTACAGCCCAGGCTAGCCACAAACTTGTGCAAATAGTTGAAGGTGACCTTGACCTTTGAACCGTCTGCCTCTACCTCTCCAGACAGGCATATACCACCCCACGTGGTTTAAGCAGTGTTGAGGATTGGACTCAGGGCCTCGTACCTGCTAGGCAGCCGCTACCACCGGGTCATACCCCTAGACCCCTCTGTGCTCTTGACTTTTCTAGAAATGCAGCGCAATGGTGATGCATGGGGCTGGAGGCAATGATGCAGCCGGTGCAACTTCAGGCTGGCTGGTCTGAGCTAGACTTTCAGTTGTGGCAGTGAAGTGTCCTCTGATCCTGGGTATGGGGTCTGAATGAAAAAAGCTCCCATGTGGGCTGGAGAGATGGCATAAAGAGCACTGACTGCTCATCCAGAGGATCCAGGTTCAATTCCCAGCACTTCAGTTCCAGGGGACCCAGAACCCATGGTAAAACACTAACGCTTATAAAGAAAGAAAAAAGAATATTGCCTCCGTAGACTCACAGGGCGTGGCATTATTGGAGTAGGTGTGGCCTTGTTGGAGGAAGTGTGCCACCAGGGGTGGGCTTTGAGGCTTTAGAAGCTCAAGCCAGGCCCAGTGGCTCTCTCTCTCTTCCTGCTGCCTATGGATCCAGATGCAGAGCTGTCATTTACTTCTCCAGTGCCATGTCTGCCCGCGTGTCTCCATGGTTCCCGCTATGAGATAACGGACTAAACCTCTGAACTGTAAACCGGCTCCAATTACATGCTTTCCCTTCCAAGAGTTGCCGTGGTCATGGTGCAATAGAACAGTAAAACACTGGGTAAGGAAGCCACAGGCCGGGTGGATGCGGTACCATTCTCTGAAGGAGGCATTCCTGGCGGAGGAAGGGCTGTTGCTAGAAGTGAGGCGCTTGCTTGGTTTCGAGGGCACCTGAGCTGATGTTAACAGAGGAGTCCTTGGTTACAAATTTCCTGGGAAATTAGATTAGGGCTCAGAGGAAACACAGTCTGGGTTTAGACCCAAGAGGCAGCCAAACAGTGTTGGGTTAAATTGCAGACGAGAACGGGAGGGAGACTAGCAAGGGGTTCCTGAGGGGTCCCCACTGGCATGAAGCTACAGCAGCCAGACATCGACACTCCTGGACTCACTGGCTTCCAGGGGAGTCCAGAGGGTAAGGAGCAGGGCCTTCTAGTGAACTCATCTTATCTGTTCAGCAGTCCTGGCTCCAGCTCAGCGGGTGCACAGCCGCAGCCGCAGCCGCAGCGAATGCTATGACTCGGCTGTGCAATCCAAGGTTTTCCTCTCCTTTCATCTTCTAATAAAGAGAGCTGTGAGGGCGTCCAGGCCCCGCACTGGTCAGGAGGAGGCTGGCCAAGGGCTCCTATTCTCCTCCCCCCTCCGACACGAATCCCACTACACAAAGGGAGCCGCCTCTAGCGGGGCTGTTGCGTGCAGTGGGGTCAGCTGGCATTAGGATGATTGGCAGGAGCCTGGTAAGGCTCACGGCAGATCCCACAGGGAAAGATGGTTGGTTCCAAGGTCTGTCTGAGGGTCCCATGCTTGGATGGTCCAGAGCAGCAAGAGAGCAGTTTCTACAGGCTTGGTGAAATTAGACTCCAAACCATTCGCTCCTGTATTGCTTCGCACATGAACGGATCCAGGGGTGGGTCCTCCCTTTAGTCTTCACAGTTGCACCCGAATGTGGCAGACATTGCCGCCATCCCGGATTTTCAGAGGCCAGCCAGGCTGCAGTCTAGGCATTTGTACTCTGAAGCCCACGATCTCCAGTGCTAACAGGTGATGTGCCTCAAGCTGTCCCATCCGAGCTACAGGGTTTGGGTGTGTGTGTGCTTAAAATAGACTGCTAATAGGGAAGTGTACAGTCTTCACTTTTTTTCATGTTGGAAGTTGGGAATTCATGAATATCAATTGATGGGAGAAATATAAAAGCATGTATCGCTTTTTATGACAAGGCATGACACACATTCCCATGGTTAAGACAGTCCCTTTAAGTCCCAGAATGAATGGATTTCCACAAGGCTGGCCAGGGAGACAGACACAGCCTGTCACTAACTCAGCATGACATCATCATACTTGCTGAAGTCATCATCAGCCTACTATGACAGTAATTACTAGGTTTAACTTCAGCAAAATAGTAACAACAGGAATAAATACTGATAGCCTACTGTGGGCAGCATATTATTGTTCACTATTGTTTTTGATCCTCAAAGTGGCCCCATACTCATAGCCAGCCAAAGTCCCGAAAATAAGAGACTGTTGAATGCTCAGCCCTAAGCAGGACACCTGAGTCAACCCCCTCAAGGCTCAAGGAACACTGGAAGAGAGTATGGAAAGAGAGAAAGAGTTGGAAGATGGGGAGGGGTGCTGGAAAATGCTGTCTTCTGGTGACAATGTGGCTGTTGCATGCACGAGCTCACTGTGGCTTTGGTGACCTACACATGCTTCAAGCCAACATGCTTAGCCAACATTCCAGCAGGTGGCACCATCTGGACCTAATGATAGCTAAAAAATTAGTCACCAAGGTGGGAGGGGGCTATGTTGAGAGGAGTGGAGGGGGCAGGAGGGAGGAGTTGGGGTGAGTGTGACCATGATACATTGTGTACATGTATGAAATTGCCAGAGATAAATAAAAGATATGTGTTTTTTTTTAAGGTTCTTTAAGCTGGGAACAGAAGAGTGCATGTTCCTACAGAAGTGGGTCCCTGTGAGTTAGAGGCCAGCCTGGTCTACATAGTTGTTATGTAACAGTTTCCTGGGGGGTTGTAACATTCCATCCTGCAGGGAGGCTCTTTAACCTAGAAGACAAACAACTCATTGCTTCAGGAAGTACCTGAAACTGACCAGATTCACTAGGCCCCGCCCTTCCAGAATAGGCAATAAAAGCTACAAAGAAGATACCCAGACAAGCCAAGCTGCTTCTCTTGAGGCCAGACCAGCTGCCCAAAATAAAACGAAACAAGCTGTGCTACCTGGAGGAGGTTCAAACCAAGCCAGGCCCTGGAAATGGCACTCTAGCCGATTGCACTGCCTGCAGGCTGCGCAGTGTGCTCCAGGGCTTTGGTGGTATCCATACTGTTTCTCATGGGATGCCTAACTGAGGTGAGTAAAAGTGTTTCCACCACCCCAGGGAAAATTTTGTCCTGAAATAGTGCATTCTAGGCTAGCCAGGGCTGCAGAGTGAGACCTTGTCTCAACAACAATGAAAAATGCTCTGTAATTACAAGTGGGAACTTGAACAGACATGTGCACACCCATGTCCATAATACTCACAACAAAAGGAGGTAACACCCGACTCCATCCACGTCACATATGAGTGGATAAGAACATATGGTTGCCGGGCGGTGGTGGCACACACCTTTAATCCCAGCACTCAGGAGGCAGAGGCAGGCGGATCTATCGAGGCCAGCCTGGTCTACAGAGCGAGTTCCAGGACAGGCTGCAAGGCTACACAAACAAACCCTGTCTCGAAAAGCAAAAACAAAACAAAATAAAAGAACACGTGGTCTATGCACACAATGGAGTATTCTGCCACGGCACAACATGGATGAACCTTGAAGGCATTACGCTCAGGGAAAGAAGTAGCCACTGTGGACAAGCACTGTGTAATTCCACTCAAACGCAGGACTTCAGTGGCCACCCTCACGGGGACAGAAAGAAGACTGATGGTGTTACAAGGAGGAGAGAGGGAACAGGGGTTGGCATTTAGGGGTGTGCAGCTGCAAGTAAGACAAAAAGCTGTGGACCCATTGGTGGCCATGTGTCCAAATGAACGTGTCTAAATCCCACAGAATGATATACCTACACACGGCTAAAGTGGGGAAATTTATGTTAGATACGTTTGCCAACATAATTTCAAAGGCTTACTGTAGACGAGGGGTTGCTCCTCTCATTTTACATCGGGGCTTAGAGGACACCACACAGGCAAACTGAATGGGAGCCCACCTGACCACAGCTCCAGCCTCCTTCTAGTTTAGTCACCCCTCAGCTCCGGCTGGTCCTGCATGCCGAGGGGCTCCCCACTTCCAAACTTCAAGGAATGGAAAAGACTGCAAGGGAAGTGAGCGGTAGCCGACATAGAAGGGAGGGTGTGGCTGGGGCTTGAATTACAGGGCTAACACTGAGAATTGTACCAACATTTACAATTATGAAATGAGGGGCCTGGGGCCTCTCTCCGATCCAGAATGATTATCTTCACAGCCGAGCACCCAATTTAAATTCATTGTGTTTAATACAAAGCCCCAGCACCGCACAGACTGTCTCCCGACATGCGGTTACCATGGAGACTGGAGATGATCCTCAAAGGGAGCTGCGTGGCAGAAGGAATGTGGCTGCCAGCGCTCAAGAAGCCAAGGGGCTTGTGGCTCTAAAGTAGCGGCACAGAGAGACCCTTTGTCACCCTGCTCCGCCTAATCGCAAGGTGGGAAAGTTTGCAGACCAGCAGGCCACACGGATGCTGAGTAAAAGCCCAGGCTGTCCACAGATGCCGGAGAAGAGGGTTGGCCAGCCATCCAGAATGAAGTGCAAGTAACCCTGCCTGTTCTCGGTGCATCGTCTGTTTCAATGACACCGGGACCTTCACTTAGTCCCATGGCTAAGTGGTAACAATGTCATGAAGCTGTTAAGGCCTGCCCTGCATTTATTAACCTGGTAAGTGACGTACTCTCTGAGACCCAGCCTCTCACCCAGGAAGAGCAGATCGCAAGGTCTGCCTGAGCTGGTTTCTGAGGGCCAAATCAGGTGCCTGATGGACAGAGGGGAGTTCTGAACAGCAAGTCACCGCCCAATGGCTCAGACAGGGGGTCAGGAGGTGTGCTATCAAAACAAGGGGGCTCAGGGAGAAAGCTTCAGGTCCTGGTGGGGAGCTACATGCTTCCAGGTGCTAGCAGGGGTCTGGGATCCCTAGCCTGTTGGGCGTGGAATATGCTCCATTTCGAACTCTGTGTCTTTTACATGGCAGGGATAACAGGCTACCTCGGGGCCACTGAGTCTGACTGGGGCTTAGAGATTACAATCCCAGTGTGTGTTACATCTGACAAAGGGACAGTCCAGCAAGTGAGCATGAAGAGAGAAGTCTACCCAGACCTGATGGGAAATGGATCACAAAGAAGCCGGGAGCCCGACAGTGCTTTGACTTTTCAGTCTAGGAAAAGTTACCCTTGACTCAGGATCCTCTAGCTGACCCATGGACCCTGAATGCAGGACACAGGGAGCAGAATGAACTGTCTTCCATGTTGCCCTCATATTTTCAAACTTCAAACGGGAACCAGGTTATATAAAGGTCATACATACATTTACATCGATATCTATAATCAGACTATTATTTATTATTATTATTTCCCTTTGAGTAACATAAGGAACGTAAAAGGGCCTGGGGTAGTAGCGGACGATGGAGAGCTTACCTGGCACGTCACAAAGCCCTGGGTTCAATGGCCAGCACCAGGAGAAACAAGCGTGGTGGCACGTGCCTGAATCCTCGCACCTGGGCCATGCAAGCAGAATGCTCAGAAGATCAAGGTCACCCTCAGGTACGCAGTGAGTTCAAGGCTAGCCTGGGCTACAGGAGAAGACCTTGTCTCCAAAAGAATTAAAGTTATTAACTTTTATCTCCCTGGGAAGGAACTGTGCTGGGGACCAGGAATGTTTGTCGAGTGCCTGGCCCATACTCTCAGCTCCTGGTTCTTAAAGGTTGCGAGACCACTCTAAAAATGGTGGCTTGTGTGTACGTGGATAGGCAAAGAGGGTCAGAGTTGGACGGTTTAGTGCTGTCTGCTCTAAAGAACTTATGTAAAGCTGCAATAAGTAAATGTGTGGTTCTGGTGCAGAAACACAAATTCATGAAGGAACAGACCAAAAACAAACAAAACACCCCCCCCAGAAATAGCCCCCCCATATCCATAATCTTTTACCTAAATGGTGCTGGGGCATCTTGATAGCTTTTGCTCTTTAAAAGTCATTGTTGAGGGGCCTGGAAGATGGCTCAGTGAGGAGAAAATGCATGTGCAAGCATGAGGGACTGAGTTTGAATCCCCAGGACCCACAGAGAAAATGGGAGGCGACTCCTCAGGAGTCCAGGGCCAGCTGCTCAGTGAATGCAGCAGAAACAAAAGAAACTCTTGTCATCCAGCTGTGGTGGCACACCTTTAACCCCGGGCATCTGGAAGGCTGAGGTAGGTGGTGCAGGGAAAAGAGACCAGCCAAAGAAACACACCCTGAGCAGAGCCAAAGAAACACACTTTGGCCCTGCAACTAGAACAAAGAAATGTACCCTGACCCTGAAACCAGTGCCAAAGAAACACACTTTGTTCCTGGAATTGGAGCCAGTGAAAGAAATACACCCTGGTCCTAAAACTAGAGCCAAAAGACTAAAAAGGACCAGAGAAAGAAACACACTTTGGCCCTGAAACCAGAGCCAAATCTGACCCTAACCCTGTGCAGAAAACTAATCAATCCCTGAGCAGGAGCTCTAGCCAATCTGAGCTCAGAATTGAAATATGACCAATCCCCACCCCGGAAGCCCTATATAAACCCTGTGTCTGTTCTGCTTTAGGCTGTTCATGCTACCTTGCTGTCCTCTGCCACTCTGGTGGAGGGCAGCCCCTCTCCTGGATTCTTCCCTCCCAATAAACCCCTTCAATGAGCTTCGAGTGAAGACCTTCTTTTGCAGAAGAGCAAGCAGGGCTGTAACACTTTTGCCGGGGAAACCTACCCCTGGCAGAGCGGAGTTGTTACACTCTGGGCTGTAAGTTGCTATGCTTACTGCGGCCTGTGGTAGTCCTTGGCTCCCGAGCTCCAGGATACCTTTCCATCTGAGCTGTGTAGCACTCAGTATTCTGTGGCTCCCGAGCTCCAGGATACCTGTCCCATCCAATCCGTCCAAAATGCCTACAGGTGGACCTCTGTGAGTTCCAAGCCAATCTGGTCTATCTAGTGAGTTGGAGCCAAGTCAGGGCTACAAGTGAGATTGTCTCAAACAAGATAGAAGGCAAGGATGGAAACCACCCAAGGTTGTCCTCTGGCCTCCATGTGAGTGTTGTGGTGATTGTATGCTTGCATTTACACATGCACAATAAATAAGTGAAAACCATTGTTAAAATTAAGTAAGCAATTGGAGGAAAATATTTACAGACTATATATCCAACAAAGGACTGTACCACATAAACATCTCTTGGAGCCTGTTAAGAATCATGCTCCAATAACGAAATAAAAACTTGCAAAAGGCCAGGAGGTGGTGGCACACACCTTTAATCCCAGTACTTGGGAGGCAGAGGCAGGCGGATCTCTGAGAGTTCAAGACCAGCCTGGTCTACAAGAGCTAGTTTCAGGACAGCCTCCAAAGCCACAGAGAAACCCTGTCTCGAAAAAGAAAAAAGAAAAAAAAAACTTGCAAAAGGCATCAGACACTTCACCAAACATAAGTGCAGGCAGATGAGCATGGAAAAATATTCAGTCACAATCATTAGGGAAATGCAAATTAATAGTACAACAAGTCGAACCACACATTAGAATGGCTAAAATTCAACAAACGGACCATAATGAGTGACTGCAAAGAGACAGAGCATCTGCTGGGAGGAACATAAACTGTTGCAATCAGCGTGGGCACCAGTTTGATGAGTTCCTAAAAAGCCAAACATACACCCACAGTGTGACTGAGACATTCACTGCTCAGTACTTTCCAAAGGGAAATGTTAGCTCATGTCCATATGAACACATAGATGCAGATGCTCACAGTAGCATCTTCTGCAATAGCCACAAACTTAACAGTACGAAGTCAGAAAGAAGGTAAAAAAAGAGGCAAGTAAGGATACATGTTTCATCATCATGCTGGGAAATACAAACTAACACTTATCTACAGGAGAAAGGTGACCTGGGGCCGCAGAGGTCAGAAGTAGTTGGAAAAACTACAACGATACAAAGAAGCTCCAGGAGGGGATGACAGACATGTTTCTTATATTAACTGGGGTGTCCTGCCAGTATACAAATATATCAAAAGGTACTAAACTGTATGTTTTAAAATGTGTAGCTTTGGGGCTGGAGAGGTGGCTCCGAGTTTAAGAGCAATGACCGCTCTTCCAGATGTTCTGAGTTCACAACAACCACATGGTGGCTCACAACCATCTGTAATGAGATGTGGTCCCTTTTCTGGCATCCAGGCAAACATGCAGACAGAACACTGTAAACATAAAACTAAATATTTTTTTAATGTGTGTCTTTCATTTGGTTATCCTATACTGAATGGTCAGCTCTAAAACTATATGCATACAAGTAATATTACAAGGACCGAGTAGGTTGGATTTATATATTTAGGGATATATACACACACACACACAGCAACAATTATAGAAAAGGAGGCTATAAATTTGAGAGAGAGTAAGGCGGAGAATACAGGGGAAGAGTTAATAGAAGGAAAGGGAAAAGGAAAAGTAATGCATTTTAATTTCAAAATATTAAAGTAAAATATGTAGTTTATTGCATATTCGTAAATATATAATATTTATTAACAAACTTGGTTTCTTTTTTCTTTCTTTCTTCCTTTTTTTCCCCCCTCTTAGGACAAGGTTTCTCTGTGTAAAAGTCCTGGCTGTCCTGCAACTTGTTTTGTAGGCCAGGTTGGCCTCGAACTCATAGGGATCCACCTGCCTTTGCCTCCCAAGTGGATTTTCTTTTTTTTTCCATTTTTTTTTTTTGGTTTTTTTTTTTTTTTTTTGGTTTTTTACGAGACAGGGTTTCTCTGTATTGTTTTGGAGGCTATCGGTGCAGCCCGGCCTCAAACTCACAGAGATCCGCCTGACTCTGCCTCCCGAGTGCTGGGATTAAAGGCGTGCGCCACCACCGCTTTTGAGACACAGTCTCACTATGTAGCCCTGGTTGTCACTGGAACTCACTCCGTAGACCATGCTGGCTTCAAACTCAGAGATCCTCCTGCCTCTGCCTCCCAGCCGAGTGCTGGGATTAAAGGTGTGCATCACCACTGCCCAGCCTTTCAAGGCTCTGCCTTCAGTCAACATGATCAATATATGCATTTAACAAATGCTTATTTAGTGCTTAATAAGCATCAAGTGCTGTTTTAAGTTCTTCACAATAATAAGTCAATAAAGGTAAATGAAGGGCCATTAATCTCCGTTCTCCAGGTAAGAAATCGAACGAGCAGGAGACATTAACTTGTGTAAATCACACAGTCTGTGAAAGGTGGGGCTGACGTTCAGGCTTGGGCAGTGCGCCTGTTCCGCTCCTAACGACTGCACTGATTGACAACTGTTGTGTGAGTGTCTGCTGTGTGAGGAGAGCTGTGTGAGTCTTTGGGCAATCACAGACCAAACATAAACCATGCTCTCTGGTCCTCAGAGTCCTCCAGCTGCCTGAGAGACAAACTTAACTCAGGAGCAATGTCAAAGCCCAGGATAGCAAGATTGGGATGGAGTTCACCGTAGGAATCGTGACACTGGGGTACTGAGGAAGGGTGCCACAGACGGGCAGGGAACAGCTTGGCCACGAAGGGTGGACAGCCAGGACATGGTCAGATGTGTGGTGTTCCAAGCAAAGATCTAGAATTCGAAACTCAAGGCTTTAGATAAGAGGGCAGCCACAGCAGCAGTTGAGCTACAGTAGTAGTTGAAGCTGGGGTGTGGTCAGCGGGGAGGGAGGGCTGCTGGTAAAGGGGGCTGTGGTGACTTCTGGTTTAATGAATGTATATATTAGGGGCTGGAGAGCTGGCTCAGTAGTTAAATGCCCTGCTCTCTTTTGCAGAGGATGGGAGTTCTATTCCCAGCACTCACCTGGTAGCTCACAACCATCTGCAACTCTAGTTCCAGGGGATTCAGTGACCTCCTAGGGCACTAGGCATGCACACAGTGCTCAAACATACAGGCAAAACCCTCACACATAAAAACATGAATGAATCTGCACTTGATCCTAGCCAAAAGACCCAGAATTGACAATATATTTGTGCAATATTTTATCTTACTTCTGTGTGTCGTACGCATGTGCACACTAGTGTATGTACCAGCGCCAGAGGCTGATCCTGAGTGCCTGCCTTCATCGCTCTTTACACCATTTTTTTGAGGCAGGGGCTCTCACTGAACCTGAAACTCGCTGTTTTGGATAGACTGGCTGGCCAGCAATCTCTCAGTGTCCATTTGACCAACCCCAAGGTTTCATGTGGGTGTAGAGAGAGGATCAAAGTCAGGTCCTCATACTTGCCATCTCCCCAGCCCAGGGGTAGGATCTTAAAAAGTTGAAGTAGTTAACAAAAGCGGTGAGTGGCGGGCAGCAGAGACAATAGGACGGCTGTGACTGAGTGTGTAATGCCTTGTGGCGGGAAAAGTTCTAACTGAACTCACGGTGACACCCCCCCCCCCCCCGGCACACACACACACACACCCTTCTGCAGAGAAGGAAGGGACTCCGGGAAAAGACAGCACAGACAGGAAGTGGATGTCAGCTCACGAGGTGAACCTATCCCAGGTCAGGGCTTATCCTGATGGCGGAGGGGATTTAAGACCAGAGTGGCTTCAAAGATGGATGGGAGCATGAGGCAAGGCATTGCGGGAAGGCTCTGAGGAACCGAGATCAGCCTTTGGCTAAGAGCCAACAAGGACAGGGACCCCAGCCTTCTCTAACTGCACAAAGTGGAATTCTACCACTAGCATAAGAGCACCCTACACTCCAGTGACACCTTGATGATAGCTTGTGAGACTGTGGGTGGCAGAGGACCTGTGCCCACATCTCAACCCACTAAACAGTTAACAAATGACTATTGTGAATTACAATGAATACAATAATTAGTTACACAGAGAATTAACATACTCCTTGCAAGTAGACTGGGCACCACTGGGGAGGGGGAAGGAATTTCTTCCAGGTGCCTAAGAAGGGAGAGTCGGATCATGAAGCACTCACAGAACTCTCTGTATTCGACTGTGGGTGACCTAGAGAGCAAAGTAGAAAGAGGGGCTGAGCTACGCTGACCCCAAACAGCGCAGCCAGGCTAGCGAGGTGGCAGGCAGCCAGGAGGGCAGCATGGCATGGCTGAACCAGGCAAACGAGCTGAGAAATAAGGGATGATGCCCAAAGGAGGCTGGTGAAGGCACCAGAGTGGCAGAGCTGGAGGCACAGGCGGAAAGGGTATTCAGAAGGGCAGAAGAGGGGCCGGAGAGACGGCTCAGCCGTTAAGAGTGCTTGCCCACTAGCAGAGGGTGCACTCAGTGTCCAGCACCCACATCCAGTGGCTTACGACTACCCGTCACTCCAGTTCAGGGGGTTCTGTGTTCTCATTTAGCCTTGGTGAGCACCACACACGTGCATATACACACACAGACACACATATACACAGAATAAATCTTTAGAGATAATAGAACACTTCCATAGTGAAGCCAAAGTGAATGGATCTTTCCTCAAGGAACCAAAGACTCTGGAAGATGGCCTAGGGTTGAAGTAGCAGACCCTACCTGGAGGATGTCAAACGCTGACGTATTGTGTACCATCTCATTAACATCCCCAAAGCACCACTTATAATGGTGCGAACACTCCTGCCCCAAAGTGCTGACATCTGCATTGACTGTCTATACAGAGATAGATTAGGCTGCCATCTAGGGTGTGTGGAGGACTCAACAGCTTCTGTCTGGTGTGCCAATTCTGTGACATCTTGTCTGGTCCAGACAACTTAAAATGCACGAAGTGCCAAAAAATTATTTGTGTGTGGTCAACTAAGAGGTCATGAGGTTGTACGAATAGGTGACTGTTTAATGCAGTGGTTCTCAACCTTCCTAAGGCTGCACCTAACACAGTTTCTCATGTTGTGGTGGCCTCCAACCATAAAATTGCTTCATTGCTACTTCATAGCTGTAATGTTGCTACTGTTATGAATAGTAATGTAGATATCTGATATGCAGGATAACTGACATGTAACCCCTGTGAAAAAGTAGTTTGACTCCAAAGGGGTCACAACCCAAGGCTGAGAACCACTGGTTTAAGGAATTCCTGAGAGTTAGTGAAAAAAGGACCTAAAAGACCAGATGTGGTGGTGCACGCCTTTAATACCAGCACTCAGGAGGCACAGGCAGGTGGATCTCTGTGAGTTCGAGGCCAGCCTGGTCTACATAATGAGTTCCAAGACAGCCAGGGTTACATAGTGAGACCCTGTCTCAAAACAGACAACAACAAACAAAAAAACCCTAATTCTCAGAAATCTGTGTTCTGATCCAGTTAGCTTTGGGATTGGGCAGGTGTGTGGGGAGGAAATGTATTTCTCCTTTCTCAGTCTCCAGGTCAATGGGGAACGGACTTACATGACTTCCAAGATCTCTCCCAGCTTGTATGGGAATGAGGAAATATGTGAACTTAGGAACATCAATTAATAAAGACCACGTGAGTCTGGATTCTCACAGGCAGGAAGGTTACTGTGGTACTTACAGATTAGAAACGTTATTTTAGCCAGAATTAGCCAGAAACTTGGAGTCGAGGCAAAAGAAGAAAGGAAATAAGCAGCCATTTAAAAGGTTTACTTTCACAAGAGGAAACTTCAGAGGCAACACCAGCCTGCCCAAGGTAAATGGTTTCCTTGGGAAGGATGTTGGTAAGGCTGAACACCTAAGGGAGTTCACTTACACATTAGAGCCTGGCGTATCTCAGGACTCTGCCAGATAGGCTCCTCCATAGTGGATGGAAAGGGAGAGTGAGGACCCTCCATCAGGGACAGAATATGACAGTCCATGTCTATGCCACTTAACAGCCCCCAGGCCTATCCCATACCCAACAAGCACTCTTCCCCCATAGGCTGACTATAAAAACCCTGTAGATGCTGACTTTTGCATGGGAGATGGTCTCTGTGACCAGACAGCCCTTGGCACAGGAAGGAGATTGTCTCTGGAACCTCCAAGAAGTGGGTGAGTCTCGGCCAGCATTCTGTTTGATGACTACTCTAGCCAGCTGCCCACTTCTCTATGACGATTTCTGCAGAGAGAATATAGAGAAGTAAAATACTGTGTCTGGGGCACTCAGAAAGTATAGGGGTGGCAGGCTTAGGTTAGGGGCCCATGTGTAGGAGCCTGGAATGTGAGTGGAAAAGCAGATGCAAAGAAGATTGGCAGGCAGGCTATGCTATCAAATGGAATTCAGCTGTCAGCCTTGGCACTTAGGGCAGGGCCAGTCAGATGGGCAACATAGCACAGCCAAGACACACGCCATTCCAAACAGCCAAGAAAGTCCCCAAACAGTCTTCCTGCCAGTGGTTAGAGTCACCAGGGTACCTTGATAAAATTCAAATGAGGGAGGGGCAGACCTGACTTAATCGGTCTGGGCTACTACCTGATACCTGGTGTCTGTTAAAAACTCCCCGAATGGTTCTCAGCCGGGCGGTGGTGTTGGTGGCACACACCTTTAATCCCAGCACTCGAGAGGCAGGGGCAGGTGGATCTCTGTGAGTTAGAGGCTAGCCTGGTCTACAGAGCAAGTGCCAGGATAGACTCTAAAGCTACACAGAGAAACTCTGCCTCGAAAAACCAACCAACAAACATATTCTCCAAATGGTTCCAATGGAGGCTGCTTCCATGGACTGACGACCGTCAGCCTGCCTAGGCCGTGGTTCTTACGATAGTTTTGTAGGAAGCATGAGAGCACACAGGAAACTTCTGAGAGGCGCACATTTGCCCCTCTGTCAGCATGCTAGTGGCAAAGCTGGCGACTGTAGTTTTAAAAAACGGATTTTGGACTGGGGAATTAAGAGCATGGGATGCTCTTCCAGAGGACCCAAGTTCAATTCCTAGTACCCACACGACAGCCCACAACCATCTTTTAACTCTTGTTCCAAAGGACCCACAGATATGCATGTAGGCAACACACACACACACACACACACACACACACACACACACACATACATGCACGCACATTTTTAAAAAAAAATAAGGTAACTTGGGCTGGAGAGATGGCTTAGCTGTTAAAGGCTTGGCTCACAACCAAGAAAAAAAAAGGTAACTGATACTGATTATTTCACCTGGCCATGAGAACCACTGACTGACAGGCATCCATATGACTGTCCTTGGTGGCACAACAGGAGGTACCCACAGAGAGGACACTCCTACGTACACAACTGCGTCACTGGATGTTTCTCTCCCTACATCTGCCTCCCCACAGTGTGAAACAGCTTCAGGAATGGAACCTGGGTTATTGCAGGTGGTTGGTCCTGCTTGAGGGGAAGCCTGTAGGTTGGAGTGGCGTGGGGGAGGCGGGGCCTGGGGCAGGCAGGACAATAGTGGATCATGCGATGCAGCTATGGGCAGGAGAGCAAGGCAGAGCCTGCCACCGGCTTGCTGCAGTGCTGGAGAGAGTTCCCTTCAGACTCAGCACAATGGACTCCCAGATGCTCCTGGCAAAGACAGGCTTTCAACTATTTTTCTCTCCCAGGCCTGATGGCTGGTCTCCAAACATTAAGCATGGAAACTTTGAGAAGGCCATGCACCGGGGGTGGGTTCAAGACCCAAGTAGGTCTGCCAAACCGGCAGGAAAAGAGCCGACTTGATCCCTCCTGCTCCGTTGGCCAATCTCACAGCTTTTCCTCTGGACTGCGATTCTATTATAAACCCACATCCTTAGAGTCAATGAGTCTTTCCTGGTCAAGCTAAGCAGATCGGTGGCCATTCATTCGGAGTACAACCTTTTCATGAAGGCCAAGTTGGCATAATTAAACCCACAGTCCTCCACCCCACCCCCAGCAGTCAGTGTCAACAGGGAAGCAGCTCTCCTACCAGGGTCTAGTTGAGACAGGGAATCAGAAGGTTTGCTGTAGGAGCAGCAGCTGGAGGGGAGATGTGGGGGTCACTGAAGGAGACGGCAGGGAAGTAGTCCCTTCTTGGGAGACTTGAGACAGAGCTTCTGAGGAGGTCAAGGGCTTTGTTATCTAAATGGTGGACAATAGGAAGGCTGGGGTTGGTGGAGGATGTCCTTCTGTATATGTGCTTCTCTTATTTGTTGGTGAATAAAATACTGTTTGGCCAGTAGACGCAGGAAGATAGGTGGGACTAGGAGATGAGGAGAATTCTGGAAAAAGAGGCAGAGCAACACCTCAAGGAGATGCCATGTAGCCAACAAAGGAGTAACAGGTCCAGGCATTCTCTGATAAGTCAATACCATGTGGAAATCCATAGATTTATAAAAATGGGTTAATAATTAAGACAGAGCTAGCCAGTAAGAAGCCCTAGCCATCAGCCAACATTTAATAACTAATATAATGTCTCTGTGTGTTTATTTGGAGCTGAAGTGGCGGCAGGACCTGGCAGGACAAAAAACTACAGCAACACTGAGGCATAGAAGGCTTGCTTAGGAGATGGATCAAAAAAATTCATTTAGAGGCTAGTGAGATGGGTCAGCAGGGGAAGGTATTTGCCAAGCAATCCTGGCAACATAAGTACCCTCCCTTGAACCCATGTGACGGAGAGAACCAATTACACCAAGTTGTCCTCTTACCCCTACATGCATACCACACACAGAAACAAAACACACACACATACACACACACACACACACACACACACACACACACGCACGCACGCACGCACACGGAACCAGGATGGCTTGGTGGAGGAATATCTTCCATTTAAGTTCCAACACTGCATTACACAGAATGGGGGTGTTTGCAGCAGCCCACACCTGCAGAACGAGGGGCCTTTAATCCCACAGGGGCCTTTGGATGTTCCCTGGTATTCTCTGTCCTAATGGATGAGTAGCCTGGAAAAGATCAAGGGTTCCCTTCCACCTGGCCCAGACAGCCACGCAAAGAGCTCTTGATCAGTTATAAAGAGTTGGAGGCTCTCAGGGGAAAGCCTGTCACTCCTGGCTAATGAGGCCCTGGCCATAGGCAACGCGGAAAAGAGGACAAAGACGGGCACTGTGACCTCTGTGAGGCTGGGAGAAAGCCCAGTGACAGCGTGGCATCCGGCTCAGCACTGAAGGTCTCCCAGAGGCAGAGGCAGCAACCAGCAAGCTATAGCTCTTGGCTCAAGACCTGAGCATAGTTCAGAATGGGCCCTAAGACTGACTGGGCTGCTTATCAGTCATGTTAATCACTGTGCCTTCTGCACTACCTGCTAGGGTTGAAGTTGGCCTAACCAGTTTGGAAGCTGTTGGGCAGTATCTACAAGTGCTGAACACGCCTGTGAAACACACCATGACCTGGCAGCTACATCCCCAGGGACATGCAGCACTGTGTACACATACGCCTGCCAAAAGACAGCCACAGAAACACCCAGAGCAACAGTACTGGAGGACCAGATGTTCTATGTGCGATGCCACAAAGCCAGGACACCCAACAGACAATAACATGCAACAACTTGTAAGAAGTTTTGGATTTCATTTACATAAAGAGCCTCAGGCAAACACTTAAAACCAATCTGTAACAAATGTACTAAAATCCACTGGCTCAACTGCTTTGGTTTTATCTACCTTTTTTAATTCGCTCTGAGACATTTCCTATGTAGCCCTGGCTGACCCAATTCTGTGCAGCCCAGTCTGGCCTCAAGTTTGCAACAATTCTCCCACTTCAGTCTCTCAAGTTCGGGCATTACAGATGTGTCCCCACCCCCTTGTATTCTTTAAATAGTGAATTATATGATTTGTGAATAATACCTCACTGTTATATCAAAAAATCTGTAGTATTTGAAGTCAGGATAGTAGTTACCATTGATGGAGACTGGGCAGGGCTTCTGGGTCTTGGTTCATTGAAAAGGAGCTTGTGACAAGAGCATGTTCAGGTGTGACGACTCCGGGTGTCCACGTACACCTCTGTGTGTACATTGTGCCTTAATAAAATTAGTAATGAAAATAACCACAAACAGCCGGGTGGTGGCACACACCTTTAATCCCAGAACTCAGGAGGAAGAAGCAGGTAGATCTCTGAGTTCAAGGCCAGCCTGGTCTACAGAGAGAGTTCCAGGACAACCAGAGCTACCCAGAGAGACCTTGCCTTGAAAAACTGAAAAGAAAGAAAATAACCACAAACAAAATAGACCTGGCCTTGGTGCTCAGGGTGGTGACCAGATATATTTACTGACTTTAAGAATAAAGTCCCGAGTGCCTCCACAGCAGCCTGCAAAAAGACCCCAGGTTTATGAGGATGGGATTTCCTATCTCACAAGTGAAATATCACCTGCAGAAGGCAGGGGGAATTAGAGGAGAAGGCAGCGTGACCACTGCCTTTTCTTCCTCAGACTGTGATAGTTCTCAGAGCCAGGAAAAATCTTACTTATCACAGCACAGAGGCTGGGCTTGTGATCTGTCACAATGTGACCCCTTCCAAGCATCTACTCTGCAGTGTCTGGGTTTGGAAATGGGTATGTCTTCACCCCAGGGAGACCTCTAGGCCACTTGCCTTGAATAGACAAACCTATAGACAGAGCCCAGCCTCTCCTGTCCCTAAAGCCCCAGCTAGAATCCTCAGGGTGGGCTTGAGGGACCTGTCAGTCACTGCTTAACAGCAGGAACATCTGAGCCCCCCCCCCCGAAAATGAATCTCTCAGGGAGAGTCCTGAGCTTGGGGGATTCAGGGTCAGGACCACGGTGGATTTGAGGCTGCAGGCCCGCGTAGGACATGGAACCGCAGGCACAGGGCCAGAAGCTGGTCAACCCCTTTCCTCAGGCAGCATGCATTAGAGGTGAGTCCTCCATAGGTCAGGCCCTCCAAGGGAATGGCAGCCATGACAGGGGACGTGTGTCCCAGGGGATTGATTCAGCTTTGCATTTTAAAACCGCACTACTGTGATTCTGACACCTGCTAAAGACCCACATCACTAAGCAATGCTCACTTACTCACTAGGCAAATATCTACAGGCACAGAGGAGCAGAGGAGTCCAAAAAGGCCCTGCCCTCTGCTAGACCATGATCTGAAGTCTAGGGAGAGGCTGGCATGTGACAGACAGTTCATTACAAAGATGAGGAATAGCAGCAATGACCAGGGCTCCACCCACTTGGGGATCTTTTTTTTTTCTTCTTCTTCTTCTTCTTCTTCTTTAAAATGTAGTTTTCTTTTGACTTACCTGTCTCTCAAGTCTGGATTTCTAGGTTTTGTGTTTGGGAATGCATGGTAGCTTACACACAGCTGTTCAGGTGATAAACTGTGCCTGAGATACTCACAAGGAAAAAGAGAACTCACTACTACTATCTAAGCTGACTCAAAGAAGCTGAGGCAGGAGGATTGTCTTGAGTTAGAGGCCAGCTTAAGCTATAGAGCTAGACCCTGTCTCAAAAAACAAAAAGAAGCAAAGGGCATGGTGTACAGAGTGAGCTCCAGGCTAGCCAGGGTTAGGTAGTAAGACCCTGTCTCAAACACAGGGCATGGTGTACAGAGTGAGCTCCAGGCTAGCCAGGGTTAGGTAGTAAGACCCTGTCTCAAACACAGACAAACAAACTAGGAGAGGGTTACAGAAGATAGCTATGAATCGTTCATATTCTCTGTTATTTAAAACAACTAGAGGTGACTTTACAGTCTGTCACAGACATTGGTGACTTAATCTAGTTTACCATGCATAAACAAGTCTACCAATTGACGTGCACAGAACAAACACTAGCTGATTCTCATCTTCCTCCTAGGTCTGTGTTCTGTGACACAACAATATAAAAGTAAAGTCAGCTTCTGTCTTGGTCCATGGGTAATTCAATCAACTAAGCAGAACTAAATTCTTCCTTTTAAATGATCCAGGATATTTCGCTGAAACCCCTAGTCTAATTGCCCCCGAATCGATTCCTAGAGAAACTTTTTTTAAAAGATTTACTTATTTATTATATATACATAGTGTTCTGTCTGCATTTCTGCCTGCAGGCCAGAAAGAGGGCACCAGATCTCATTACAGACGGTTGGGAGCCACCATGTGGCTGCTGGGAATTGAACTCAGGACCTCTGGAAGAGCAGCCAGTGCTGTAAACTGAGCCACCTCTCCAGCCCTGGGAAGTATTGGTTCATGTGTGGCTTATCTGGAGCAGTCCCAGGAAGGAGAAAGTCACTTTGGGCACAGAGGAGGATTACCTTGGTCCCGTGGTAGAAGTCGTCCACGCACGTGGCGTTCATGAAGGTCTGGTGGAAGTGGGTGCTGGTGTCAATCCCTCCGGGGATCACCAACTTCCCAGTGGCGTCGATCACCTTGGCTCCTCCAGGTATCATGAGCTCACGGCCCACCTGCTGGATGATGCCATTCTCAATGTAGACATCTGCCTCGTGGGTACAGTCATCGTTCACAACCTTGCCCCCCTTGATGAGGATCCGCACACTGGCTGAATTGGCAAGCATGTTCCTAGGGAAGGTAAGTGGACTCTGGTTAGTGAGGCTTCACAGTCACCGAAGCCCACCCCTTTCTCTGGGAGCTCGGTTTCACAGCCTGGGAATAGAGATGGAGAGCCTGAAAAAAACAAAAAACTGGTCCCACAGGAAGCTTCAATCACAAGCCTTTCCCCCATCTCATTGCGGGTTTTCATTGGGAATCATGACCCAACGGCATTAATACAGAAGTTGGGAGGACTGGGCTATATAAGGTATGGACGAGTGTGTAGGAGTACACATGCATGGGTGTAAACACGTGTGGAGGTCAGAGGTCAACCTTAGGTGTCATGCCTTAGGCACTGCTCACTGTCTTTCCTTTCTAAAAAGAATCTTTTTAGGTTTATTTATTTATTCATTTATTTAGGTTTTTCGAGACAGGGTTTCTCTGTGGCTTTGGAGGCTGTCCTGGAACTTACTCTGTAGACCAGGCTGGTCTCGAACTCACAGAGATCCTCCTGCCTCTGCCTCCCGAGTGCTGGGATTAAAGGTGTGCTCCACCACGGCCCTACAGGTTTTTTTATTATGTGTATGAATATATGTATGTGTGCCATGTGTGTGCCTGGTGCCCAAGGAGGTCAGAAGAGGGTTGTAGGAATCTCATGGAACTTGGGTTAAGGATAGTTGTGAAACACCATATGGATTCTGGGAATCAACCCCAGCCCTCTTGAAGAACAGCTAGGACTTTTAACAGCTGAGCCATCTCTCCAACCCTGTTTGCGGTGTTTCTTGAGAAAGGATCTTTGACCTGGACTCGGAGCTTTCCAATTATGGTAGGCTGGCTGGTCAGCAGGTCCCAGGATTCTCCTGTCCCTGCTGTCCAGCTCTGGAATCCCCAGGGTGTACCACCACACCCAGCTTTCCGCATGGGTGCTGGGGACTGAACTCAGGCCCCCATGATTGTGAGCAAGTACTTTATTGTCCAAGTCATTTCCCCAGCCCCCAAGACATCCCTTCTTACCTTTCCAGAATGCTATCTGAATATATACATCCCTCTTTTGTCCTGGCTGGCTTTGAACTTTTGTTCCCTCCAATCTACTTCCCAAGTACTGGAGTTTCAAGTATGTAACCCTGTGCCAGTTTAAAACTTCATACCTACTATTTGATTCTATTCCCAAAATTTCACTCAGAGTCACATTTTACAGGTGAGAAAGATGAAATTTCTAAAGAATTTGTGACTACCAAACAGCCAGGTCAACCAATCTGGCTTATATGACCAGTATCTCTATAGACCTCCATGGTATAGAAGGCTCCTGGGGCATGTCTCAGAGAGCCAAGGTCTCCAAACCCCCATGACTGTCTAACTCATGACAGTGTTCATATAGAGTCAGTGGCCTTCATGCCCCTGGAGAGTCCTTAAAAGTCTACTACCCTTGAAGCCTTGGTAACTGGCTGATAATGTGTAGTAAACTTGTTGAAGTGTTGAAAAACCACCTATGGCCAAACATCCAACCCCAGAGACTTAGAACTCAAATGAAACATGTATGTATGTATGTATGTATGTATGTATGTATGTATGTATGTATTTATAGGCATTGTCTCACTATGCAGCCTTGAATGCCCTGGAACTCACTCTTTAGACTAGAACTTACAGAGTTCATCTGCCTCTGCCTACTGAGTGTACTATACACAGCTTGAAGTCCACTTTCATACATGGTAAATGTCTCATCCTTCAGGACTCCATCCTACTGTCCTCTCTATGAAGACACTTCCTCTGACTCTCCCTGCATCTTCTACAGACTCAAGTGCTCCATGGAATTGGATTCTACGCCAACATATAGTCTAAGGCTTCACAGCAGAATCCCACAGTCCCCTTTGTCCTCAGCTCTGCTCTTCCCCAGGATCTAGTAGAGGGTACATGAATTTTCTTGGCTTATGTTGCTGTGATAAGTATCATGGCCAAAAGCAAATGGAAGGAAAGGGTTTATTTTAGCTTTAGGTTACAGCCCACTATGAAGTCAAGGCAAGAGCTCCAGGCAGGGATCCGGAGGCAGGATCTGGAGCAGAGAGTATGGAGGAGCGCCACGAACTGGCCCCCATGGCTTCCTTTTTATACGCCCCAGGTCCACTTGCCCAGGGACAGCCCCACCCCAGATGGACTGGGTCCCCTGCAGAATCGGCAATTCAGAAAATGCCCTATAGACATGCTTGCATGCCAGTCTGATGGAGACAATCCCTCAGCCGAGGTTCCCTCTTTCCAGGTATGTCACGGAGATAACTGAAGCTCACCATGACAACATGTGAAACCAGTGACTAAGTGACAAAAGACCTCAGCTACTGACGGCATGATCAGGACAGGCCAGTGTCAGAAGGTTCTGGAACATCTGGCGGTCTTGGACACCAGATCATGCTCCTAACATAGCAAAGTGAGGTGAACAGAGTAAAAGAAGAGACGTATTTTCTCTCATCAGGTCTTGGATCTGTGGAAGAAACATCTCTTTGCAAGAAGACTCAACAGCAACCCGGAGTGTTTGGCTTGTTCTCCTGTATGTGGTTGGTTAGAGCAGACGTCTCATGTTTTTGTCAACTGCCTATGCTTGCATTTGTGGAAACAACCCCAGGAGAGAATCCAGTACCCTCTAAATCTAGCCACCAGGCGCTCCTGAACTGTTGGGGAGAAACTGGCACTCGGGTTGTTACCCAGGGGCATGCTGGGACATAGACAGGTGGCTGGGAGTAACAGCTGTGCCCCTACGAGGTATCACTCTGACCTCTGACCCTGGGGGAGACCTTGCTCCCCAGTGTGGGAGGTACTGACAAACAGGCTACGGAGGAGCTGCAATGGAGAGACTGGAGAAGATGGGGGGGAACAACAAGCCCTGTTGTCGAGGCCAGACACATTTCAAGGGCTCTTTTGTCCCACTCTCTGAAAACTGGAGTCTTAACTTTGTAAGTAAAATTCTGAAAATGGCCAGGCAGTAGTGGCCCCCGCCTTTAATCCCAGCACTCGGGAGGCAGAGGCAGGTGGATCTCTGTGAGCTCAAGCCCAGACTGGTCTACAGAGTGAATTCCAGGATAGTCTCCAAAGCTATAGAGAAACCCTGTCTCGAAAAACAAAAATCTGAAAATGGTTTTGGTTTTCAGGTGATGGGAAAAGTACTCAGGTCAAAATTTCTTTTGCCTTCTTCCCTTCTCTCTCATTTCAGAGCCAAGCTCAGTTGTGACAAAGAGACTGGTCTTTGTGACAAAATGATGGTGGCAGGGGGGGGGGAGGTGCAGATACACATCCCTTGCCTTTCCAAGCAGTTTTAAGGCTCCCGTATGCTGGGACGCTGCTCCATCCTCACATTCCTGTTCTAGAGGACAATACTGGTTTGCCTTGGTGCTCACAGCGCATGTGTGGGGCAGGAAACCGGAAGGACGAGGCAGGGACAGCTTACAGGGGATTCTGCTCTGAGTTCTGCCAAGAGCACTATCTGGGAGGGCAATAGTAGCAGTGACTGTCAGAGCCCAGCACTTTCTGTGCTACCCTGTGAAGAGCGAACGCAGCAGGAAGTGCCAGCCTCAGTGAACAGGAGGAAACCGGAGTTTTGGAGGGACGGGCCATGGGGGCCTGTTGAAGGTCACACACACCCCAGGGGAAGGGGTGCACTTCAGCTTCAGGATGGGCAAGCAGAAGGGAAGTTAGTAGCGGGAACTCAGCCCTGGACGCCCAGGTGATTATGATATTCGTCATGGGCCCACTATTTTCAAAATGTTTTATAATCAATAAACTTGTGTTGCTTTTATAATCTGAATGTTCATATGTTTGCTTTGTTTTTTGTTGTTGTTGTTTGGGCTTTTG
Organism: Mesocricetus auratus; assembly: GCF_017639785.1. Lineage (NCBI taxonomy): Eukaryota > Metazoa > Chordata > Mammalia > Rodentia > Cricetidae > Mesocricetus > Mesocricetus auratus. The sequence continues at coordinate 20,077,045 of NW_024429205.1, read as the reverse complement.
TTGTTGTTTTGAGAAAGGGTCTCTCTATGTAGCTCTGGCTGAATTGGAACTTCCTGTGTAGACTGAGTTGGCTTTGAACTCTCAGAGACGCATTCACCTCTGCCTCCAGAGACTAAAGGCTTGCACCAATGTAAGCTGATCAGGCTAGCTGGCGGAATTCAGTGCATGCCATCCTTTCTCAGAAGAGCAGAAGTGCTGTGCACAGGACTCTAGTGCTCCCTGACCTTCTCTCTGGGCTGCCACTGTCTAAACACGTGTTCTTTCCCTACTTCCCAGCTGGAAATCCCTGAAGGCAAATGTAGCCCTGACAGCTCCCCTGAAGGATAGCAGGCAATCCAACATTTTCCATGGCCTGGCGACACCAGTCCTACAAGGCTGGGCAAGTCTTGGATAGTCGGGCTGGACTGCACTTAGAACCACCGAGGGGAAATTCCTCCACTCATTACTTACCCACAGGAGGATGGAGCTAGGATTGACACTTACTGCATACTGCCAACATTCGCACACAGACTGTGGGGAGACCTTGCCATTTCCGTGAGTCTGAGGCACTGGGGTCCTTGACATGGCCATCTTGGTATCAACAATACATATTTACTCAGGATTTCATCTGTCTGCCCCCCCCAAGTCTCCCTACCCTCAAATGTATACGCTGAAGCCTTATCCCCCAAGGGCAGATGTCTGTATCTAGACATGAATCTTTAAAATGAAATGAGGTTATAAATAGGATTAAGGAACCCTGACCTGATGGGATTTGTGCCCTTGTAAGAGGAGAGAACAGATGGTCTTTTTTTCTTTTTCTTTCTAAGGATGTTAGAAAAAATAAACATGAAAAGTCTCATATGAAAACACAGTGAGAAGGTAGCCATCTATCAAGTAGGCCCTCTCCAAATTACAGGCTTCCAGCCTCAGAACTAGAAGCGAGTTAAGTTTTTATTGTTTGCTCCACCCAGTCTGTGACATTTTGTTACAGCATCCCTGGCACACAAATGTAAATGCACACACTCTAAGCCTTAAACTATGCTACCTACTGAAGTGGGATGACCTAGTCCCTAAATCTACAGCTGTCCAGTGGAGCCCCTAAGGCATTACCCACAGACTAGCCTTGAGGCAGGATTGGACCCAGCGCCAGGAGCTGCAGGAGGTGCATTATCCCGGAACACCCTCAACCTGCCCTGCCTTGTTCAGATACTACCAAGGCAAGTTTGTTTAACACATTTCCCCTGCTCAAGCATCCGGAGACGATTTCTTTAATCATTTTTTTTCCTGGATACAACTATGGAAAAGACCCATGACCTGCTCTGAAGAAATCCAGCCTACTTTAGGAGGGAGACACGGGTAACCACTTCACAGAGGCACTGAGAGGTAAAGAGATACACACTGACAGATACTGGTTTAAACTGGGTGCCTTTTCCAGTCTGCCAGGGTGAGACCAGCTGTCTTTGATGGCCGGAAAGCCTCGTGACTTGTGTCAGTATCCACCCACAGGTTTCTACATGTTCAAGTCAGTGTTGCCGTTCTATTTCCCGCTGGCTGCTGGCTGTTGACATTCATTAGGCTCCTCACCTCCTCCATAACCTCATTAGCACCTGTTCCAGCAGCTTGCCTGGCTCGGCCCTGCTAAGCTAAACATGAAGCACGTTCGTTCGTTCCTGGCATCTCTCCACAGCTTTACCAATCATCTGCATGAGGAAAGGTTTGGGACTGAATGGACCCTTTTGGAGGGTCCCCAAAAGGGAGCGATTCGAAGGCCATTGTAATAATGCTCCTCAGTGCCATCAATGTCCCTGGCTATCCTGTCCCTCTGCTCTGGGGGAGCCACCTGATCCAGGCAGCATTCTAGTCAGAGGGTTCCGACCAAAAGAACACAGAAACTACAGAACGTAGCATTGATTTTTACCGGATCACCAGCTTACTCCCCAATCACACCGCAACAGCACAGACAGAGCCCACGTCTGGCTCACCATGCTATACAGTGCACGCTGTGTGCTCCGTCCCAGGCTGGAAACCTGGGTGCCCTGGGCTGGGGATGGCACTTAAAGACGCAGCCTCTGGGAGGCAGTGAGGTTACAAGATGAAACCCCTATAGATGGGATTAGCTTGTTTATTAGAAGAAACAGGAGACCAGCATCTCATTCTCACTTTCCTCCAGGTGAGGACACAGCATAAACACATCTGTTCCCAGGAGCCAGGAATAGAGCCCTCATCAAACACCAAATCAGTGGGTACCTCGACCTCAGCACCCCCAGGCTTCAGAACTGTCAAATCACCAACTCCACCTTTTTCCATTCTGTCAGTCTGAAGAGACTAAATAACATGTTAGGCAGAAATGAGCATTATAATTTAATCACCATTAAGGGACGACTGGGCCTTGAAATAAATGTCACCTCATTTAGAGGCTCCTGGCCCGTGCATTTAACAACAACACAAATTTTATTTGTCTATTCAGGCAAAAGAATTTAGAACACATGTCTGCCTCAGGCAGAAATGATAAAAATGCCTGATAGTTACAGCTGTTAGAAAGAATACGGCGTGGCATTCTGGAACTGCACCTATTGTCCGGTTTGGTGTGACTTCCCCTCCAGTCTCTGGACTTTTATCAACAAAGAAGGATTCACCAGGAGGGACATGGTAGTGTCCTCTGCAAGTGGAGGCATCTGAAAAATTCTAAATTTATTCAGAGGCAGTGAGGCCTTCAACAGCAAGATGGCGCATATGTTGATGTGCCAAGACTTATCTAACTGCACACAGCTTGCATCCCCAGATTCCCCGGTTCTGTGGCATCTGCATTTCTTCAGTCAGTCCTGGGTTAGTGCTAAGGGGACATGTCATGCTGGGATCCGGGCAGGAAGTCTTTCAGAGAGAGCCTCTTCAGGGTGGGTTCAAAATAGCAACCCTTACCGCTATCCAGCAACAGTCTTGCTGAACAGCAGAAGCTCCGCCTCTTGGAAACTGCGGGTGGGCGGTGGGCGTTCCTAAAGCAGAAGCAGCGCTGGCAACATCTTGCCGGCAGAAACAGTCAAGGTTAAATGCAGCAGCCACGAAATGCACACACCCTGGACTCCTCGAAGGCGGCAGTGCTCAGCAAGGAAATGCCGACCCTAAGCCTGCATTTTGGAATTGTCTGCTTCTGTCATCACCTTCTCCAGCTCCCTGTGCCTGTGGGGAGGCGCCAGACAAGGGAAGCCTGCACCGTCTGCCCCGCACAGCACCCCGCCCCCATACCGCAGCAGTTCAGCTGGAGGCTGCACACGGGTTCAGCGGGGCTCCTTCCCGCACAAGGGCCTCAACGCGAACTTGGCACTGGTTTTTAACACATAGATTCCTATTTTTAACAGGCATTGGCTGGCTCACATTTCCTCTTTTGAGAGATTCCACACGAAAGTGTGTGGGGACATTTTTCTTCCCCTGGGAACCCTGCCCACTCTGGGGTGTGTCTCTTTCGCTTGTTTTCTCCACTTTTCTGTAATGATTCTTAATAAAGCTTCTGTTTTGCAAAGTGAGGGGGGAGAGTGAATGTGGTTTGCCATATAACTTGCCCTTAAGACATAAAAAAAAAAAAAGGACGAAGAAAGGAAGGAAGAAAGGAAAAGAAAGAAGGCAAGAAGTTCCTGTGGGATTTAAGCTCGATTGGAAGCCAACATGAGCTGGCTGGTGCGGTGCTAAGTTGCCACAGGATCAAAGGACGACACAGTTGTTTCGGAATAACATGAACAGAAAACCTGCAGTTATTTTTTTCCTTCTAATCAGCACAAAAGAAAGCAACAGTGAGATGGCATTTAGTAGCTTTCTCCCTGGAAGAGTCATCCTCAAAGGGTGTGAGGATTGGGGTTCGGCTCAGCGGTAGAGCTTGCCTAGTATGTGAGACCCTTGGTTTGATCCTGACACTTGGGAGGCAGAGGCAGGCGCATCTCTCGTCTACAAGAGCTAGTTCCAGGACAGGCTCCAAAGTAACACAGAGAAACCCTGTCTCGGAAAAATAAAAAATAAACAAAACAAAAACAAATTGAAAGATCATGAAAACCAGAGAGGAACTTAGAGGTAAATGGGGAACGCTGAGTTAAAAAATTAAAAATGTCAAATCATTTTACATGTATGGGTGTTTTGCTTGCTTGTATGTCTGTGTATCATGTACATGACTGATGCCTATGAACATTAGAACAAGACATCAGATCCCCTGGTTGTGAGCTGCCATGTGCGTGGTGGGAACTGAACCTGGGTCCTCTCAAGAGCAGCCAGTGCTCTTCACAACTGAACTGTTTCTTCAGCCCCAATTATTTTTAAGGAAATTGATTTCTAAATCTAGAAAGCAATATATATATATATATACATATAGTATTTAACTAATATAAAACACAGTAAGATTTGTAATTAACTCCTAATAATTTTAGTCAACAGTTGAGTAGATTTTAAATGATATTTATGGGGTTGGGGTATAGCTCAGTGGTAGAAAATGCACTTAACACGTGGGAGGCCCCGGGGCCAATCTCCAGCGTCAAACTAAAACCGTGTAGAATAAAGCTGATGACACACAAGTAAGGCGTACAGGTAATGACAGGAGGACCTGCAGGCTCAGCACTGTCATCGACGAGTCCTGGAGGCTCCTTTTCAGAGGTAAGTACTCCTTAGTGTCAGTGGCAACTAGGTGATCACAGAAGAAGGAGAAAGCCACAGCTGACTCCGCTCCTATGTCTTCTTTTCCCTGATGTTCCACAGACTCCACCTGCCCTAGACTGAGTTTTTCACCAACCCTGGTCCTCTTTTCTTTCTTCTTCCTTTCTTAAACAAGCAGGGACCCAAATCCCATTCCATGTCAATGAGAGCTCATTTTCTTATTATCCAGGTACCCACCATACTGTTCTGGATTGTCCCACAGGCAGTAGGGACACATCTTGTCTGAAACAAATTTTATTATTCTGTTAATTTTCTCAGATAACTGGGCTTTTCCAGGAGCCCCAAGCCAGAGTCTACCCAAGAGAGTTGGTTTGAGTGACAGGCCTGATTTGGGTCAGCTGGGAGGCCCATGTAAAATGTTTTGAGGGATTCTGCAACTAGAACCTCACCACGGGGAGGGGAACTGGAAGGACCAATCAAAGGGCAGCTCTTTTATATTTTGTCTGGGACCTCCAAAGACTAGTTGGGGACCTGGACACCAGGGATCTGGACATAAAGAAAGACCACATAGACAAGGGATACCTGGACACAACAACTAGAAAGAAGTTGCGGCAAATTTTACATTCAGTATGTGACATCATCTTGGGTTCTTTGTACCCACAAAGATATTTATAGTTCAGACTGGCTAATAAAGAGCGCTCATAATGTCCCTGGGACCTCTTTCTGTAACCTGGAGGCTGGGCAGCATCAGCCCTACAGACGGTGTGTATCATTCAGGGGGAGGAATGGCACAGGGTGTTGGAAAGTGGGGACCACAAAGCATTTCTATCTGTAGTACTGTCCCTCCTGAGTCACTGTACTACCAAGAAAGTAGGAGGGGCCCAAGGTGATGGGGATTAGAGCCAGCACCCTAAGAGGCTTTGAAGGAAGAGAACCCCCTGCTCCTAGGATGCCTGTGTGATGGCTGGGCCAGGTATTTAGCTTTTGAAAAAGTTTAAAAGCGAACTCAAGGCAAAGGAGCTGCTGCGAACCTCACCCAAGAGCAGCTGCCTCCTCCCGTCCACCCAGGCTAGGGAGGAGATAAAGGAACAAGTCGCAAACCCAAGGGCACGGAGTCCTTAACAGGCTAAGATCAAGTAAGAGGTTTTAATCCCATGGGTTCATCTGGATTGGCCTGGATCAGTGCGGCTGGCCCTGATGAGCTAGGAGCAGCAGTGTGAAAAGGACAGGAGCCACATTCCCAGGGATTAGCTGTGAGAGGGTGGGAAGAAGCGGATCACAGGGCACTTGTGCAGCAAGGTTAACTTTGCTGTAAGGCCCGGGAAGAAACCGGCAGCTGTCAAAAGCCAGAGTCCAACGGGTGTGTGTGTGTGTGTGTGTGCCTGAAAGTGTGTGAGTGTGTGTGAGTGCATATGAGAGTGTATGTGAGTGTGTGCGTGTGTGTGTACTGGGGGTGGGTTAGGTTGGGACAGGTTGACTTCACTGTATGTTGATACCCATGGGCATTTTGTACATCCTTGGGTCCTGCCATGAACACATAGGCAGACCCTGGCTCCTTCTAAATGTCTAGAGGTCAAGTATTGTGAAGAAATATAAGTATGATGACACCCCATATTCCTGGTCCTCTGGGGATGACAGAGGTATGCATGCATGAGGGACAAGTACTCTAGTCCCCTGACTGAGGCTTTAGCCAGAGAACACCCAACACCAGGGAGCAGCAGTCACTTCCAACCAAGTCCCCTCCCAGATCCCTGGCAGATTCTTCAGCTTTGCTGAGCTACCCAGGGCCCCCGCCAGCTGTCTCCAGACCCAGAAAGAATTTCACCCGCACCATCTGAAGGAAGCAGCTGCAGCTCATAGACCTCCAAAGTGGCTGCTTCCCAAAAGCCAGCCGCCACATGGAGGGCCAGATGTCACAAGCTAGGAGGGACAGGCAAAGGATTCTTCTCAAGTTGAGACCTAGGTTCTGAGATTGACAGTCACAAGCAGGAAACAACAATAACCAAAAAACCCAGTGCTGGAGAGATGGCTCAGTGGTTAAGAGCACTGGATACTCTTCCAGAGGACCCAGGTTCAATTCCCAGCACCCACATGACAGCTCACAACTGTCTGTAACTCCAGTTCCCAGGGATCTGACACCCTCACACAGATATACATGCAGGCAAACACCAATGCTCACAAAAAGTAAATAAATCATTAAAAAATCAAAACAAACAAACAAACAAAAAACCAAACCCAAGTTTTCCTAACTACAAAAATACCATAAGCCTGGACTACCTTACAAAACAATCTAGACTCAGATGGAACTGGAACATGGTGGTGGGTTCAAGACCTCTCACCACACACCTGGGTGTGAGAGACACGGACATCGGCTTTGAGTTAGTCTTCAAATTGTTAAATGAATTCTTTTTTTTTTTTTCGAGACAGGGTTTCTCTGTATTGTTTTCGAGGCTGTCCTGGAACTCCCTCTGTAGACCAGGCTGGCCTGTTAAATGAATTCTTATACACAATTCATTAAACATTTAAAATGAGGATGGGTCCCGACACAAAGAGGGAGAGAGTGAAGAGTCCCAGGCTTCTGAGGGCGTGTGAGGAAATGGAGAGGTTTCAGCATGAGGCAGAGCCAGGAGCGTCCGGCTTGATTTCAGCCCTCTGAACATTTCTCTGTGGCCGTCAAGTGACATCAGCAAAAGCAGCACGTCGCAACTCTTGAACATCTTTGCATTGTCAGCCTCAGTAAGTCTCACAAGAGCCCTCTGAGGTAATCGTGGTGACTCTTGCCGTGGCTGAGGAAGGTCGAGCCAGGCTTGCAGTCCCTTGACGGTGGAGCCTTGCTGAATTCACCTCATCCTACTGAGAGTAATGAAGGGGCTCACTAAACCCTGGCTGAAGGATGGATAAGCCAGCGTGATAGGGCTTTGCATGCATCAAGGGCTGGCCATAAGAATGGCCAACAGAAATGGTCAAGAAGCTTCTCATTGAGAGTTCTGAGTAGTGGTGGGCCAAGGACTTGGGAGAGGACCACCGCAGGCATGCTCTCCTTTCTTTTGAAGAAGCTGGAGTGGCAAGCACATTCATAGTCTGGGGGAGGTGGGCTTAGAAGTGGGTCTGGGATGAGGAAGCTACTTCAAGACACGGGGTAAAGTCTAGGAGTGCAGAACCAGCAACAGAGGCTCTGAGAGACTCATAGCCCACGGGGTGTCAGCGGCAGCCGGTGTACGGCCATGGATAAAAATGTGAAGGGAGACTGGTCTTAGGATGGTCAGCTGGCTGGCTCCGGCTGCCTGGAGGCGGAAAAGCCATGTCTATGGCAGTCAGGCCTGAGGGCGCAGAGTTAATTAGGTGGCCCACAGAACAGGAAAGGAAGGGACAGAGCTAGGAAGGGATCAAATGTTTTCATGGAAAGAGGGGAGGGGGACATCTTGAAACATAGCCAGGGTCTGTCTAGAAAGTTAAATAAATAAAGACAACTTTAAAAGTTAACTATTACTTTCTTTCTTGAGATCCCTTAACTCCGTCAGGAGATGGCAACTAACCTGTACTGGTAAGGGGCGGCAGAGAGCCGAGAGCTGGCCCTGTGCACGGTTCTAGTGCATGGTACTTCAGGGCGCACAAGTCACAGCCGGCCGTGGGTGATGCTAATTTCACTCCACAGATAATGACCAGGCAAGGTCACACACTTTGTGAAAAGGGGCAAGAGCGGGAGTAATTCTAAACAATTGTATAGTAATCAAAGGTCTGGACGGTGCTAATGGGCTGACACATGGATGCTTTCTCATGTGGACCATTTAGGAGGCACCTCAAACCCAGCGTGGTACTCAAGTACTTTACGCTCATTACTGCCTACTAAACAAATGGTTTTCGTCTGTCCCCCTGTGCTCAAGCCAGACCCTTACTGCTTACCTGAAGTATGACATTGCTATTACATGAATACTCCAATTGGTATGTGGATCTCTCCACTGCGCTGGTATTGAGCCTGCTAAACTGCAATCCAGATTTCAGAGACAGGGAGGGCAGAGTTTGATGGGGACCCCTTTTCTGCACCATGTGTTTCAATACATGGCCCCTGGCTGGTGGCACTGTTCTGGAAGGTTGTAGGACCTTTAGGAGGTGGAACTTGGCCAGAGGAGTGGGTCACTGTGAGGTGAGCCTTGAGGGTGACAGTCACCTGCTTAAGGTCTGAGCCCTCTGCTTCCTGATGTGTGAGATGTGAGCAAGTAGCCTGTAGCCTGATGCTCCCCTGCCACAGACTCCACTACACCCTTCCCCTCATGCCACGTGCCGTCTTCTCAAGCTGTGAGCCAAATAAATTTTCCTTCGGATTGTTTCGTTTGGGTATTTTATCATAGCCAGGACACACACACACACACACACACACACACACACACACACACACACGACAAAAAAAAAAGCCAAGCAAACAAGGTCACCATATGACGGCATTGTACAAGGTGACAGATAGCATTAACAATCAATGAATCAGAAATTTACAGTAGGAAGAAATGCATAGTCAAACATCTCCAGTATGAGACGGAAGCCAGATGAGCTAGGCGGGCACTGAGAAAAGTGGGGACAAACTTAACTCTGACTGGAGTACAGGACCCCCTCTCGGATATGCTTCTGACCTGAAACTTGATGGTTGTTTAGCTCCCCGGGGTATGGGAGAGGCCAACCAAGGGAATTTCAGACGGGAGCCCCAGAGGCCATCTGGCACTGAGCATCCAACAACTGGTGCATATCATGTGTGAGAACCTAAAGGGCAGGGCCCATCCCCCAAGGCTTGAGACACACCCTCAGAGTAGGGTCAACACTCTGAGCAACGGGAAGGTTTGCCAATGCCTTGAGCTAATGAGTGTCATCATTAGATTTACACTTTACGTTAAAAAAAATTAAGTAAATAGAGCAGACTGGAAGAAAACATAGCAGTACTTTTCAACTTAATTGAGATTTCTGCAATGGAATCCAAAACCAGAAAAAACAAGATTGATTTAGCTATGATACTGGGAAACTGTAATACTGCAAAAGGTACTACAAACTGCTTTCCATAAAAATAAATAAACACTGGTTCTGACATATTTCCAACATATAATCAAGGATTAACACTTGCAATATACAGGGGTGTTTATACATCACCAGAGGAAAAGAAATACTCCAATAGAGAAAGCAGAATAAGAGCCGCAAGCTATTGGGAGACGGGAACATAGACAGCTAATAAGAAAATGAAAAGATGCTCACCTTTATTAATATTCAAAGAAATGCAAATCAAGATGAGCTTACATTTTACACCTGTCATAAAGGCACAGAGGAAAAGGAACAATGCCCAGGGTGAGAAAAGCAGGCACTACAATAGGCCTGGTGACACATGCCTATAATCCCAGCACTTGGGTGGCAGATACGTGGATTGTGCTGTGAGCTATGCATACACGCACATTTAAATGACTCATGCAATCAATGATGGCATACCTGGTATTGTGCAGGAAGGATATTAAATATGCATCCCAACTTACAGTACACAGCGAGTCGGTCATCTATCTGGGATTTATCTCAATGTAAAACACTAAACAATATAGATTCTAGGAGGATGATTCATGAAATGACACACCCAAAAAAAGGAACAGAGGAGACTTTCTGAGTTGGAAACCTAAGCCACCGAAGACAGGGCAGCTTCCTGATACCATACAATTAACTTGATGAAGTAAAAGAAGCCTCTGATAATATCAACTGTCAATCTGACAATCTAGAGCAGTGGTTCTCAACCTTCCTAGTACTTCGACCCTTCAGTACAGTTCCTCGTGTTGTGGTGACCCCAACCATAAAATCGTTTTCGCTGCTACTCTATAACTGCCATTTTGCTACTGTCATGAATTGTAATGTAAACATCTGGTAGGCAGGGTATCTGCGTGAAAGAGTCGTTTGACCCCCACCCACCAAGGGGTTGTGATCCACAGGTTGAGAACAGCTGGTCTAGAATCACCTGGGAAATGGGCCTGTGGAGGGTTAGTTACCCTGACTGCACTGACTGAGGCAGGAGAACCCGTTCTCTTTGCAGGTGGCTCCATTTCCCTGGGTGGGGACGCTGGGCTGTACAAACGGCGAAAGAAATGGAACAGCACACACAGCTTTATTGCTCACTTCTGACTGCAGCTGGGTTGCAACCAGCTGCTTCAAGCTCCGGCAACTTTGACTTCCCTTCCTCGAACTGTGAAAAGATAAAATGAACTGTTTCCCCCATCACAGCCATGGGAAAAGAAACTGAGACAGTGCCACAGAAATAAGTCACCAAACAGTTAAGTGGCCTGGGAAGACACGTGCTGTCCGTGTGACGGCTCTGGGCTCTTAAATACTGATGGGAACACTGTGTGGAAACAGGAGGAAGGCTGGGAAGCTCTACCCAGCGCAGCAAGTCTAAACCTGTGCAGTCCGACCTTGGCAGCAGCCAGGGGCACGCGAGTAGAAGCACCCTTGAGGTGATTCCTGACATTGGCAGGCGATGAGTGTGGGTTTGGCATGAGGACAGACTTAGCTGACGGAGATCTCTGCTAAGATTTCTGGAAGCACATGGCTGTGCTGTTAGTATTTAAGCACAGAAATAAAGACACTGGAACCTGAGGAGACAGCCCCAGGGACGGCCGCAGGAACACTGCTGTAGTCAAACACAGACAACTGGATCAGGTGGGGTGCCCATCAGTGGGCAGTGGCTGCATAAACCGCAGCGGTCTCCATCCCTTTGAATGTTAGACGTGTAAACAAGATCTGCACCAGGCCAGGCAAACTGCAGACGTGTATGTCACTAAAATGGAAACCAATGCAGGCACTTACGATATCTGTGCACAGAAGCAAACTGTTCATTTTCACACGTGGACAGTGACAAAAATCATCTGCCTCCACATCTATGTGTATACACATTGGCAAGTGCATGGTACAGACAGGGACTGAGACACCACTTCAGGGTGGCAGGGTGGGTGCTAATGTTTAAGAAAAAGAGAAGACTTTCTTTTTAAAGAAAGATGAGATGGCTCAGCAGTTAAGAGCATGTACTGAGCTTTGTAGAAGACCTGAGTTTGGTCCCAGCATCCACATTAGGTGACTCACAACCACTTGTAATTCCAGCTCTAGGGGATCCAATATCCTCTTCTGGCCTCCACTGACACCTGTGCACAAACACAGGTATATACACATAATTTAAAAATAAATCTTAAAATAAGAACTAGAATGGACCGTGTATGTGTGCATCTGTATAATGGGTACATCAAAGATGGTCAGCACACTGCTGGCAGTGGTTATCCAAGGGCAGTTCACTCCCTTCTTGCTGTCTTTTCTTACATCATGTTTGACAGTTTCCCCTACTCACCCTTTAAAGCGTTTTTTGTTTTGTTTTGTTTTGTTTGTTTGTTTGTTTGTTTGCTCAGCACTATTACACGCCAAGCACAAATTGTATGTTTTATATGCAGTCATCCGGTCATCTCTGAAAAGGGCTGGTTCTAGGGACCCTTTTTCTAAGTTGCTAAAATCTGAAGATGCTCAAGTAGCTTACTAACAAATGGCATACACTTCTGTAGGGTGTTTACGCATTCTCCTGTATACTTTAGACATCCTCAGGCTGGCCAGACGACTCGGTGGGGAAGGTGCTGGCTGCCAAGGCCAGGTGGAGGGAGAGACCAGTCCTGCAAGCTGTCCTCTGACCTCTGTAGGCACACCAACACCCTCACCCTCAACACGAAACAAGTACATACACATAGAGGAAGTGTTCTCTAGAGTACTTCTAATTCTTTTTAAAATAATTTATTTTTATTTTATATGCATTGGTGTTTCACATGCTTATAGGTCTGTGTGAAGGTGTCAGATCCCCTGGAGCTGTAGTTACAGACAGTTGTGAGCTGCCATGTGGGTGCTGGGAATTGAACCCGGGTCCCCTGGAAGAACAGCCAGAGCTCTTAACTGCTGAGCCATCTCTCCAACCCTACTTACAATTCTTTTAATATAATTTTAACATCTAGGTAGTTGCTATGTTGTAGGAAATTACAGTGAAGTCTGCACATGTTGAATACAGATACAATTTTTTTTTCTCAAATATTTTCCGGTCTGCACTTGGTTGAATCTCAGGATGCAGAGCCTGGCACTATGAAGGATTAACTATACCTAATTTCTAGTTCTCACAGCGACCCTGCTGCAACCAGTGAGGCCCATCATGTTCAGAAAGGTTAAGGGGCTTGACCCATAGCGCACACACGATGACCAAACATGGCAAAGGCGGGACCTAAGCAGGAGGACACACATGGCGGCCCTCCACATCCTTGATGACAAGGCTCAAAATGGGTACTATCGGATCCCTGCCTTCAAGAATATCATGACTGCCAGCATTTCAGTCTGTGGTGACTGGAGGGGCAGAGGACTGTGCTACAGAAATCTCAGTGATTACATGGGTGCTAACACTTGGCACTGGGTCCTTGTAAACATTCCATCATCGATGACTGCTTAGCTTCGAACACAAGAAACCTACATTCCCAGGCTCTGAACTCTTTTTCCACACAGGGTCTTTCTTGTGATTCATACCCATTATGATATAATTCATATATCATAAAATGATGACCCCAAGGTCAGCCTAAATGTAAAACACAGAATTACTACATCTTAACTGGACCAGGATTCTACGGTCAGCAGAGACCACTGCTTCGTGCTATTTGAAGCACAAAAGACCTAATGAAGGTTCCCAAGGGGAAGAGAAATGTGTGATGTTATTTTAATCCAAGTCCACAGGAAATAATCACATTGCACGCATGCACAGAACTTTTTTAAAACACACACAGGCACTGGAGATATTTTCCAAACTTGTCCAGGCATTGTCATTGAGTTTAATTCACAGGAAAAGGCAGGCACTTTCTGAAGACAGTCTAGAGACTCAGGGCAATGACCAGGCTTTAATGTCAATTAAATAATTTCATCTAAATTAATGTAGATGAAGCCAAGCGCTGCTAATGTCCCACGTCTCGAGGCCACCCCTCAGGCCTAGCAGCCTTGGATTCTGGAAAGCCGACAGATGCCAGCAAGGAAGAGCCAAGAAACCGCTCTTGTCTGCTTCCGTCTCTGCTGCTCAAGCCCCCTTTCCCAGCCATATGGGTCCCACCAGCCCCTCATTCTGTGGGCATGGCACATCTATCCCTCTACCTGGAGCCCTTTCCCTACCAAACCATCCCAACACCAGTTCAGTGAAGCTGTGGGCTGGATCCCTGCAGGCAAGCACGGTCCTTAGTGGCAGCCCTTGGTCATCTGCCGCCACATACTGCCAGTCTCTGCCCAGAAGGTGGCTGAGCTCCCTCCAGCTGGCACCTCCACACCCACTTTGCTATAGTTTGGATATGAAGTCATCTCTGCAGAGGCTCATTTGTTGAAGATTTTGGGATTCGGAGAAGTGACTGTACATCGGTGGATCCACCCATGCACGGGAGGGGGGGTCATAACCTGATGGCATTATTGGTGGGGGTTGAGATGAGTAGGTGGGCCTGGTTGGAGTAAGAGGGTCAGTGGGAGCATGCCCTTGATGGACTGACTCTCTTGTCCATGCCCTTCCCGTGTTCTTTGCCGCTCTGCTGAGATGAGTAGATTCCCCTGCCATGATTTCCTGCTGCCATGATATTCTGCCTCAACACTGAAGCCAGCCCACCATGAACCCTCTGAAAGCATGACCCAAGGCAAACCCTTCCCCCTCCAATCACAGTGATGGAAACACACCACAGTCTCTGTAGGGAGAGCTCCTGCAGAGTTCTGCTGGTGGTTTGCTCCCAGAGTGTTAGCACCTAGCTTTAATCTGCCTTTTGTCTCCGTTTGTACCTTCCCTTTGAAATATGTAAATCTTGTCTCAGAGTTTCCTAAAGATATAAAGCCTATGTAAAACTTTGTTGGAGGAGAACCAGGCAAACTGAGGTGCTCCTTAACTGAGAACTTGCATCTGCCATTGTCCCTATGGGAACTCAGATAAGAGGTTTTGGTATATGGAAATTAACTTGCTAAAGGTGTGAATTGGACAACAATTTAAAAACAAAAGTCCCCCCCCAAAAACTAAAAAAACAAAACAAACAAACAAAAAAAACCCACCAAAGACTGAGGCCTCTGCAGCTGGAAAAGTCTAAAATTCATCCTTTTTCAAAGTTTTTTTTAATTTAAATTAGAAACAAGCCTGCTTCATATGTCAATCCCAGATCCCTCTCCCTCCCCTCCTCCCCGCCCCCCACCAGCCCTAAAAATTCATCCTTACAGTGTCTTTGTGTCTTACTTCCACAGGCCCATGTGAACCCACGCCTGACAGGCAACAAATCACCTTTTCCTTTGTGAGCTACTTAGATGTCGGTCACCGTCCCCATCTACTTTATTCCTGCTCTGGACAGAAAGAGATCTAGATGTCCTATGAGTTGTCCTTTTCAGAGTGCTGCACCAGATAACCAGGCTCTTCTTCCTCTTCTCTGGATTGTACCCTGGGCCTCACACATGACAGGTAAGTCCTCTTGACCACTGAGCTACAAACATTGTAGCCTTATCGTGCTTGATGGGCAACTATTTAACAGTGTGCACTTTCCCAAATGTGTTTAATCTTTATATTAAAGCAAAAAAAAGAAGAAGAAGAAGAAGAAGAAGATATTGTGAAGACATCGCAATGGTCACAAAAGGCCAAGTACTATCGGGTACCATTTGTATGAAATACCCAGGATGGGTAAATCACACAAACAGTAGCTGGATGGTTGCTAGGGATGGTTGCTAGGGTGATGGAGGAAGTCCTTCTGTGTTTATGTTTGTCTTATTGGTTGATAAGTAAAGCACTATTGTCCAATAGGGAAGCAAGATAGGTGGGACTAGGGGAGGAGGATGATTCTGGGAGACAGAGGCACAATCAGTCACCATGTAGGACAAGAGAGAAGTAGGATGTCTGGATCCTTTCTCCAGTAAGAGAAGACCACATGGAAATACTCAGATTAGCAGTTATGGGTTAATAATTAAGTCAGAGCTAGCTGACAAGAAACCATAGCCAACAGCTTCATAATTAACACAGAGTCCTGCATGTTCATTTGGGACTGACACAGCTCTGGGACCAGGCTGGTGGGAAGAATGCTTGTTATACTGGGGGGCAAAGAGGCAGAGAGGAGATGCATGGGGGAAAATGCGGAGCGACTGCTATTGGGCCTCAGGTTTCTTCCTGGGCAATGAAAGCAGTCTAATATTACAACATGGTGGTGTTCGTGCCTCTCTGCGAACGCACTGAACCCCGCGGGATTGCACACAGAACAATTTTATGATATTCACACGCTGCTCCAGGCCAGGCCTTGGCTCCTAGGGCTGGGCTTTTTCTTGCCTACCCAGGGCAGACTTTAAGCAGTAAAAGGAAAGTATTGAAATTCCAGGCTGGCCTGGACAAGTCAAGAAAATGGGTTCTCAGGGGTCTCACTCTCCGTGGAAGAGTGAAGAGGGAGGAGGGTCAGGCTTTCAGGAGGGCACCAAGAAAGAGGACTGGGGTCAGTGAGTGTCAAGGCTGTCGGTCGACACTGTTCCTGGCCAGGGACCGAGCAGCAACACTGAGATGGGGCACAGTGCCCAGAGCCAAGAGCTGTTTCATGGGGTTAATCCAGAGCCCACACTTAGTTGAGGCACAGGGATGGGACAGAGCAGAGCTGACACTGGAGCACACAACGGGCTGACTCGGTTAGAGGCGTGGGGTGAACACTCGGCGCCTTCCTCCTCGTGTAGCACAGGAGAGAAACCTCAAAACCATGGGTCAGATGGCTCAGGGGCCTTTTCCAAAAGGACGACTTAGGATCCCTCAAGCTCACTCAGCAAAACACAGCAAGAGCCTCGTGGGACTGGATGAACCAGGATGGGTTGTGCATTGTGAAAAGGGCGATACCATGGTCACCATGCTTGTTTTGTTTTTGAGACAGGGTTTCTCTGTAGCTTTGGAGCCTGTCCTGGAACTCACTCTGTAGACCTGGCTGGCCTCAAACTGACAGAAATCCACCTGCCTCTGCCTTCCGAGTTCTGGAATTAAAGGCGTGTGCAGCCACCACCGGGCCGTCATCATGCTTCTAATGGGCGCCTTTCTCCAGCTCCACCCCAAGCCTCTCATTGTGCGCCTACATCTCTGCCCAAAGTCCCCAACTTACCCCCCCACTTGCCAACACTTACAACACCACTCTGGCTCTGAGTATCTCATCCCATTAGCCCCCTAACAAACCCATGAAGACATTAACAAGCCCTCAGTTCACCAAGGCTTAGGCTTAGGGAGATGAAAAAGCAGGCCCCATTTCTCTTCCCCACGCGCTAGCTCCTTCCTGGGGATGAGAGACTGCTGCAGGCACTCAGCACTAGAGGCCATCCTGAGAGAGGAAGCTCAAGTCCGTTTCAGACATTAGCTCTGAGGACAGTCAGGTTCTCATTCAAGTGCCTGGTTACTAAGCTTACATGGCGTGAGGATGCGTCACTCTGACTGGTTTAATAAAGAGCTGAAGGGCCAATGGCTAGGCAAGAGAGAACAGCTGGGACTTCTGTGGAGAGAGAGGAACTCGGAATGAATTCAGGCCCGGGAGACACCAGTGAGACACTGAGGACGTCAGACATTCGGTAGAGAGGGGAGAGGTAGCCGAGCCAGGTGGCAGAATGTAGATTAATAGACACAGGTTAACTTAATTATAAGAGCTAGCTGGGAATAAGCATAATTATTTCATAATTAATAAGTCTCCGTGTCACTATTTAGGGTTGGCAGTCCAAGAAAGTCAGACGAGAACGTTGAACTACAGCAAGCTTAACTCGCCAGGCTGTGCCAGCATTCAGTCCTGCTCCTGACTATGGCGTTCTCGGACACTGTGAATGTACCTAACGCTCCAGAACTGTCTCCTCTCTCCACAGAAGGGAGGTCGTCTCATTTCTCTCACAGTGGCCAGTTCTAGGTGCTACCTGCTAATAAGAGACAGCATCACTAGATAGAACTTACTGACAAAAATCAGCGTTTTTTACTCCGGTCCTTTGCCTTCCAAATTCTTATTGTAGATCTTGACTGATTACCTCAAACAAATTTTTTTAAAGTTTTATTATTTTTATGCATGTGGGTGTTTTACCTACATGTTATGTCTGCGTATCACCCGGATGAAGTACCTGTGGAGGCCAGAAGAGAGAATAAGATCCCCTGGAACTGGAGTCACAGACAACTATGAGCTGCCATGTGAGTGCTGGGAATTGAACCTGGGTCCTCTGGAAGAGCAGCCAGTGTTCTTAACCACTGAGCCATCTCTTCAGCACCACCTCAGACAACTGTATGCCAACTTTCTCACAAGCTCTTTGATGACCAACTTGCCAACCAGGCTGTCTGGGATGCAGTCTCTGAGGAGGAAGTTCAGGGACAGAGCCCTGGCCAACCATGTACAAAGCATGGGGCTCCCTGTCTAGCACTGAAAAGAAAAATCTCTAGTCAACAGGTTTGTGAAGTTGATCGAGTCAAGAAACTAACATGTACTTGTAAATTCCCATATTTAAGAATAATAGCCAGGCCCAGGGGCACATGCCTTTAATCCTGGCACTTAGGAGGCGAAGGCAGATGGATCTCTGGGTTCAAGGCCAGCCTGTACTATACAGTGAGCTCCAGACCATCCAGGGATACATAAAGATGTCCCATCTTAAAACAAAAAGAAAAACCCTATCAATTACTATGGATGAAATGGTACCTCCTGATAGGCTACTGTGAACTCAAGAGACACAGTTTAAGGTGTTACTTTTTGCTTAGAGATAAAGAGTTTGGGGCCAGTGAAGATGATTAATGGCATAAAGGTCCTTGGCACCAAGGCTGACAACCAGAGGTCTGTCCCAGGGAACCACAAAGTGGAAGGAGAGAACCAACTCTGTGAATTGTCATCTTACATGTACATGTACACATACACACACACACACACAAACACACACACAGAATAAAATGTAATAATCTTTTTAAAAAATGCTCACCATTTATCTTTTTTTCCCTCCTTCCTCCCTCTCACCATTTATCTTAATTTGACACAATTTACTACAACAGCATAAGCATGCCCTTGACCCAACAATTCCACTTTTCAGCATACACTCAAGAGAGACACACATGATAACACATACTTGAGTGTTCACGGTATCCCCAAAACTAAAAGCTACCCAGACAGTCATTAACAACGTGTGGATAAACTACAGGTGTTCCCACATTTATACAACACAGCAAGAACCCGAGGAAATTAAACAGTGGCAGTAGGCGGTATGTCACAATACTTTGAGGCGCTCAGGAAGGTGTCCACTGTAAGATTCCCCTTGGGAAAGTTCAGTAACAGGTGAAGCTGACCTGGGCTGTGAATTGGGAGATGGCAGGGAGATAGATGGCTCAGTGAGTAAAAGTCTAGCTTTTCAAGTATGGCAAGCTAAGTGCCTTCGCAGAACCCATGTCAAAATCCTGATGTGGTGGCGGTCACTAGGAATCCCAGGTGAGATGAGAGGTGGAAACAGAGCAGCAGAAACCAGACCCTGCCTTGAGCTGGACAGATGGCTCAGAGGTTAAAGCACTGACTGTTCTTCCAAAGGTCCTGAGTTGAATTCCCAGCAACCACTGGGTGGCTCACAACCATTTGTAATGAGACCTGGTGCCTGGTGCCCTCTTCTGGCCTGCACACTCTATTCATAATAAATATCTAAAAAAGAAACTAGGCCCTGCCTAGGGTGGAAGGCTAAGAAAGCCACTCCCCAAAGTTGTCCGCACCTCCACACACACACACACACACACACACACACACACACTTTAAAAAGTTCAAAACAAGCCGGGCGTTGGTGGCACACGCCTTTAATCCCAGCACTCGGGAGGCAGAGGCAGGCGGATCTCTGTGAGTTCGAGGCCAGCCTGGTCTACAGAGTGAGTGCCAGGACAGCCTCCAAAGCCACAGAGAAACCTTGTCTCGAAAAGCCAAAAAAAAAAAAAATCAAAACAAAATAACAACAACAAAAGGAGAGTATCAGCCTTGGAAGAAATGTTAATAATTGGAAGCAGGGTTTTTTGAATTTTTGGTCATCTGACCTTTTGAAGATGGTTATTGTATGTTGTTATGTTTAAGCTAGAAAAAAATCAAACTATACACTTATGTGGTTTTTTTTTGGTATCTATTGCATTGTGTGGTGTGTGTGTGTGTGTGTGTGTGTGTGTGTGTGCGTGCGTGTGTGTGTGTGTGCGCCTGCAAGTATAGCTCAGTGGTAAAGCACTTTGCAAAGCATTCGAAAGGCCCTGGGCTTAATCCCTGGAATCAAAATGTCTACAAACATAAGCAAGCATACATATTTTTTATTTTTTGAGCTTTATTGGGGGGGGTGGCGCGCACGCATCACTGTGTGGGTTCTAGAGGTTGAATTCAGGTTGTCAGTCTTGGCAGCAAGTGCTGGCAAGTCAGCTGCTGGGTCACCTCAATGGTCCACAAGCCATTTGAAAACTGTTTGGGGGTGGTGCTAAGGCTTAAACCAGAGCCTTTTGTATGTGGGACAGGCACTCACCATCGGGCTGTAATGTATTTCAGATACATTCTCAGCCACTCTGCCTATCTCTCCCAAAGTTGCCGTTTTATGTATGTGCTTTGCCATGTGGTGACATGGCAAACTTAAGCCAGTCTATCTATATAACATCTCTCTGATGGGACAGATTCTGCACATGCTAGAAACAGGCAGTTGATTTTAAAATCCGTGGTGGCACTTGGGTTGTATAACAGAACAGGCAAAATCAATCCATGCGGACGGAGATCTAAATTAGTAAAAATGAGAAAGGAGGCAGCTTCTGAATCAATAGAGGGCCTTGCGCTGCAGAAGGACAAAGGGAAAGACAGGACCAGACAATAGGAGAGGGAATAAAGACCCCAGGCCTGAGAAATTCCTGCAAGCCAATGGCGGGTTTGAAATCAACAAAGGGGCAGCCTGGAAATGGGCCCTGGGGTGACCGAGTGCTGGACGCTGCTAATACGTGGGAGACACACATTTACACACAGTTGATGCAGGGACAGACCCAAAACACTGTGCCAAGCCAACGAAAACGGACAGATGTCAGGGGGCGGGAAGTGACAATGCTCGACCCAGGATGCAGAAATGCTCTCTTTTTTTCCTCCCTAAGAGAAACTGGCCATTCACAAAACCTTAACTTCATTTAGCTCAAATGATTGCAAATTTAAATGAGGAGCCAGAGGTCTCAATGGCTGGGAAAATTCCCTGAAATATTATCTAACTCAGCTCAGTCAGCTGGTTGCTGTCCCAGGATCACCCACTAAGTGCTTAAGTCTGAACGGTACTTTGTGCTGAAAACAAATCCCATTTTAGATGTGGCGACGTATACGTCTGTGCAATGTCAGGGTCCACCACTCAATTTATTACATCTGTTTTTGGATTTCTCTAAAAATCTATTTTATTTTTATTTGTATGTGTGTGCACTCAGATGGCCTCAGGAGCCAAGCAAGGGCATCCCCTAGAGCTGGAGGGACATGGAATTGTAATCGGCCTAATGTGGGTGCTCAGGACCAACCTCCACTTCTCTGCAAGGACAACGAGCATTTTTAACCACTAGCAATCTCTCCAGGCCCTGTTTTTTGTTTTGTTTTTTTTTGTTTGTTTTCGAGACAAGGTCTCACGTAGCTGAGGCTAGCCCTGAATTTGATATACTGCCTTGACTCCCAATTTTCCTATCTCTACCTACTAAGTGCTGAGATTACAAGTGTGTGTCACAGTGCCTGTGAAAACTCTTTAGTTTACTATAAACCTTATACCAAACTAGTACTTTTTTTTTTAAGCTTGGGGCAGTGTTTAAGAGCAGGGAATGTGCAGATTTCATGTCACCTGGTTAGGCTACCATGTCCACATATTGAGTTCATCACCTTAGTTACCCAGAATGGATGCTGAGGGTGTGCTCATCTGCTACCAGTTAGAAGCAAAGGAGACTTTCCCCAACAGTGTGAACAATGCTCATCTGATCAGCTGAATAAAGAGAAAAACAGTCTGACATTCCCAAGGAAAACCAAGAAGCGATTTTAGCGTACAATTGGACCCTCAGCCTGGTCAGCCTGCCCTACAAATGACCAGATGTGCAAGCTCCCAAGCCAATCTGACAGCACAAACTCTTACGTAGACTCCTGGGGTTTGAGCAGAGACCACCACTTCCTTCTTATTTCTGTGGCCTCATTGGTAAGCTGGTAAAAAACCATGGGATCTAGTCTATATAGAGAAAATGCTTTGACTGTGTTTGCAAGTCCGAGATCTTTATTTCTTTACATGGGGTATGCTTGTGTGTGTATGTACATATTTGTGAGGATGTGCACACATACACTTTGGGTGAAACGCATGGGGGTGGGCGTTCAGGGGAGGCCAGAGGCCAATGTTGAGTATCTTCAATGACTTTCTGTCTTATTTTCTGAGACAGAGTCACACTGAACATGGGCGGTCAATGAGAGCCAACCTGTCTCTGTCTCCTCAGATTACAAATTAGATCTGGCTCATTGCTTTTTGTTTTTTGTTTGCTTGTTTGTTTTTGAGACAGGGTTTTTCTATAGCTTTGGAGCCTGTCCTGGAACTCACTCTGTAGACCAGGCTGGCCTGGAACTCACAGAGATCCGCCTGCCTCTGCCTCCCGAGTGCTGGGATTAAAGGCGTGCGCCACCATATGGATTCCAAATATGGCCTTCATGCTTGCCTAGAAGACACTTTACCATCTCCTCAGCCCCAGGATAGATATTGCTTAGCTGGAAAACTAGAGCTATTCCCAACATTTTACCATTAACTAAGCATGGTCACTCTTCCCACCTCCCAGGACAAAACAGCCTGGGGACATCACCCTTCAGGGGCTTGATTGCTCCTTTGGATGGTTTGGGAGGGCATGACAGAAGGCTGACCCCTTACATGGGGTGATTCATCAAACCTGGGGTCAGTGCACCCCTGGAGCCTTCTTAAACTCTCCATGTTCTCAACTGCTCAAAACAGCTGTGTGTTAAAGTCACGCTATTCCCAGCATTTGCAAGGGCGGGGCTTCAGGAGTCCTCCCTGACCTCTGCATTCCCACTAGTGAAATCACTAGGCAGAAGCCTGTCTGGGGAATAAAAGACCAAATGAGGACTCCGAATGTTATGTCGTGGGCACGGGTTATGGGGGAGAGTGTGATGGTGGTGGTGGTGACATCATCTTTATGGGCCACTTGTTAGGTATCAGACTCTGCTCTCAGGTCCATACACCTATTACGTCATCTCATCCTCTGGTACACAACTACATTTACTGTATCTGAAAGACAACTCACCTAAGGCTAGACAGACAGGAAATAGCAGCGGTGGCTAAGAGTCTGCTTTCCCACAATGACACTATCTCTGAGCCTGGATTATAAGTACAGGCCTGTGTGGAAGGAATAAGGGAACCAGTGATTGACAACCATCCTTCATGGGCACAAGGGACGCTAAGGGTTAGCCAATTTATTTTAAATAAAACAAGTGCCAAAGACTGAAATGGAACAAATAATAACCATACCTTCCTGAATTTATTCTGCTAAATTGACAGCAACTTTCATACATACATAGCAAAGTTCATAAAATTCACACCTTAGCATTTCAGCCTTTTGTCTTCCTATAAAATTTTTGAAGCAATCTTAAATGAGTTCTTATTTACCCACGAGCAGTGCAATAAATCAAACATCTGATTTCTTTAAGAAAAGGTAATGAAACGCACTTGTGGTTATTTGCTATCAAACGGTACCAATTTCTTCCTACAGCGCTTCACATTGACAGAGCGTTCTGTGTGACGGTTATAGGCCCCCATGAACTCATTCATTTCTGAAAAGGAAGAGGAGATACAGATCCTATCAGAACCTTGGAAATTACTTTTATATGAAAAAGACAGACTGGAGCCAGGCGTTGGTGGCGCACGCCTTTAATCCCAGCACTCGGGAGGCAGAGGCAGGCGGATCTTCGTGAGTTCGCGGCCAGCCTGGTCTACAAGAGCTAGTTCCAGGACAGGCTCCAAAACAATACAGAGAAACCCTGTCTCGAAAAAAAAAAAAAGAAAGAAAGAAAGAAAGAAAAAGAAAAAGACAGACTGGGTCTCAGATACTCTACTCTTAAAATTCCAACATGCCACCCCCTATTACTTTTGTAAGTTCTACTTGAAAAGAAAGATATCAGTGAGCATAGTTTGCCTTTGCCTTGGAGACTTGCCTAAGGCACCTAGCATCTGAATCCTTCTCAGACGAGCCAAGTGGAGGCAGGAGGAGGGTGGAGATGGAGAGACCAGAGACATCACAGATGCAGGTGTGTAACTCCGCCTTGCTGTGTGAACTGTTACCAGGGATAGACAGGTGCAGCTCACGGAGATCAAGCAACAGTCGCCTAGAGGCCATGCTGAAAACTCCTGGGGTCCCTGGACCAACTACAAAATTGTGTACCTGACTGAAGTTCCTGGTTTCATGGAAATGAGAGTTAAGAATGGCACCTGGGAAGTCCTTTTCGGGACAGACCTCCTGTCTCTGTCCTTCCTGGGGTCTATGTCCTAGGGGTTTCATAGGAGCAGCCTTAGCAGAAGTAGGTGGTGTGGTGTGGTGTGTGTGTGTGTGTGTGTGTGTGTGTGTGTGTGTGTGTTTACGCGTGCGCATGCGCATGAGGGCTGCTTTCTCTCCCTCCTCCTTGCAGAAGCCAGCTGGACACACCAGCGCCCCCATCCACGGACTCTCTTCCTGAGGGCTGTGCTGGATGTTCACAGAGCCCCCTCATAGGACCAAACCTTCTTGAGAAATCCACAGGATTGGCCAACACGGGTGACTCATGCTTATGGTTTGTCGCTGGGGAGTCTGAGGAAGAAATGCTGCAAGTTTGAAGCCAGTTTGAGCTGAACTGCCTCAGAAACCCCAACCAAAACACACCACCATATTCACAGGTTTGTTACAAAAAGAGCAAACCAATAATAAAAGGGTTCCTCTCACATTTTTTTCCTTTTGAGAAAAGGGGGGAAGAGTGTTTCTTTCACAAGAAAAGCTTTGTCTTGTCAGATTTCTAATTTTGCAATGATAAAATTTTAGTTTTTCATATTCCAGGATTAAACGTATTCAGATATGAATACATGTGGATATGTGTGTGTGTGTGTGTTAAGATTTAGTAAAACTATAGTAAAAAAAACATCCAGTGAGCAGCATTCCAGCTAGCCTTTGGAGACTTGTAAATTCCGAGATGCACCACCTCAAACCATCAGCTTCTAAAACCATAGAGCTCTGACTGATTTCCTGTAGTTAGGTCCTTGGAGCGGTGGTCTGGAGGTGATGACCATCTAC
Source organism: Mesocricetus auratus (assembly GCF_017639785.1). Lineage (NCBI taxonomy): Eukaryota > Metazoa > Chordata > Mammalia > Rodentia > Cricetidae > Mesocricetus > Mesocricetus auratus. Next base: position 20,052,126 of record NW_024429205.1, on the reverse strand, counting down.
CTCCACTGACATATCACATTTTAATTCACAGACTGGCTAGGAATGAAAACCCCCAGGTTTCAAGGCAGGGTTAGGAGGGCCAAAAGGCTCATGGGTTATTCTGACGGCAAACCTAAATAATGTCAGTTATATGATGTTTTGGCATTTAGTCTTTCACGCTGCAGTAAAAACATGTCTGATTTGCTCTTTGTCTTTTGCAAATCGGTGATAATTTGAACTTTGTGCCTAAGATTCACCTTTAACTTAGTCATAGAATTAAAATAACAACAATGAAAACAACAACAACAAAAAACAAACAAAACAGAATTCAGGTTTCTGACTGTTCGTTCGCATGTCAGGGCGCTACAGCTGACACACAAGGTGCTTAGCCAGCCAGCAATTGAGAGGGCGCTCAGACTGAAGCGTGTTTACTCTGTGTTCATCAGTCTTCCTATGGGCAAAGAGCCTCTACCTATATGATAGCCAACTCACCCTTAGGTCAACAGACAATATGGGTGAAATCTGCAAAAGAAGCTCTCGCTTGGGTGTGGTCACGGGCAAAAGGAAGCACTGAGTCCCCAGATGCAAATTCTAAAACTCAAGAGCCGCACCCATGTCGTGTAATCCCCACCACTGAGGTTTACCTAATTTACCCCAAACCTCACCAGCCCTGAGGACTCATTTAGGAAGCATAGCAGCCCCCAGACTTGGGCTCAGGCGGTCTGGGCAGACAAAGCCTATTTTGCACCAAGGAGACCTTCGGCCTCTGGGACTTGCCTCGCTGCCATACTGCTCCGCGCCACTATCTGAACTCGTCAATCTCGTACAGCGGGGACAGAGACACGCAGCAGCCCAAGCGACACTAGAAGCCGCGGTGGGGGGGGCACACTGTCCCCGGGCTCCATAGCCGGGGGGAAACATGCGACCCCCATTCAGAATTCCCAGGGGTACCAGGTGCCCTAAGGCAAACCCCAGAGGCAGCACGTGCTCCGAGGTTTCTCGGCGAGCGTTTTCTGCACCAGAACACCTCACACTTGAATTATGGGGCGGGGGTCTTTGCTTCGACGACGGGAGGACACTACACAGGCTATTGTTCTCGGGGTCTCCGGGGCGGGAGACGCCGCCCCCCCATCCGCCTCCCGGGCAGCATCTGCCACTGGGCAAAGCCTTTCAGCTAAGCGCGAACAGGGTGTGCCGGGGGGCGCTGCGGATTATCATAAAATACTAAACGAGTCCCCATGGGTTGTTCCAAGCTTAGAAACAAAGCTCCTAGCCGAGCCAGCCCAGCCCCGTCGGGGACCCGCCACCGGAGCTCCCTTCCCAGTCCAGGGACCACGCCCAGCCAGCATCTCAGGCCCCACGGCGACTGGCCTAGAGCTGAGGGTCTTCAGGCAAAGACTCGCCCCTCCTTCAGGGGGACCCCTCCCCCGCTCAACCTCAGCCCCCTCCCCACGCCTGTCTACTCTCCTCAAACCCGGGAGGTCTCCACCCTCCCTCATCTCTCCACCCCTCTTCATTCTTCAGACCAGCCTCGCCTCGCGCCACCTGCGCGGAGCTTCAGACCCACCCCCCACCCACCTCTCTCAGCCCTTCCCGAGCCACGGCCGCCTCCTCCCTCGGATTCGATCACCTGTCCCCACCCAGCTCCCCGGTTTTCTTTTGCTCCAATTCAGGCCTCCGCCCCCCCGTTTGTCCCCTTCGCAGTTAGCCTCCAGCCAGCTCCCCAGGCCCCGGGGCGTCGACGTCCCTCGCCCACCAAGATCGATGCTGCGCGGCGGACTTGGCGACGGGGCTCCCGCGGAGGGACCTAGGGCCGCGCCGCTAGGGGCTGGGCAGATGCAAGAGGCCTTTGTGGTTCCCGCAGGTGCCTCGAAGGCCTCCGCTCTGCTGCGAGCGGGACAGAAGATACAGACGGTCCGGGTTTGGTCCAGGTTGGGCAGATCTCAACCCGGAGGCGAAAGGAACCAAGGAGGTGTATCTGGGCGGTGGGTGGGAACCGGGGACAGTGGCGATCCAGGGACATCCCGAAGGGCAGGTTGGCCACTAATGAAACGCTCCCCGCCCCCGTAGTCCCACCCTTTTAGCCATTTACCGTACGTCGACCAGCAACGGCAGCGCGACTACTGGGTGCTCGGCGTGAATCCCTTCAACTTGGCCGCCTCCTCACCCTAGTTATTTGCAAATCTCCCCAGCACACATTCAACGCCTTAAGGCGACGCAAGGCATCAAGCCGAGCTCGGTGGGCGTACAAAGAACCGGACTAGTGCCCCACCTTAGTCCGAATGGCTACCCCAAGCCTAAACATCTCTCTCCGCGGCCCGGGGAGCCTAGGCGCATCCCAGTTCCCTCCCTTTTGTGCGCTTCGTGGAGAAACAGAGACAGCGGGATGGATGCTCCAGCCCGGGAAGGTTAAGCCCACCACCCTCCTCTCGCCATCACCCACTCCTCCAGGATGCTGCGACTACGCGGGTCCGTCCGACGGTCGGTCTCCGGGTCTCGCCGCGGCGGGGTAGCTGCGGATGCACGGGGCTGGAGCGGCTGCTAGCGCGCTCGCTCGGTGGCCGCCTTGCGCGCCTGGAGCTGGAGTCCGGAGTGGCGAGCGGGGGTGGGGAGGAGGGTGGGGGCTGGGAGCCGCCTGGGCCAATCACGGATCCGAGGGCTCCGCCCCAGCGCTCGCCACCTCACACTAGCAGGTTAGGGGGAGGCGGGACCAGCAGCGTCCCGCATCCTTCGAGCGGCTGCCGCCTTTGGGACTACATATCCCGACAGTCCCCGTTGCAGGACCGGGGTCTGAGAGGGGACAGAGGGCACGGCCCCAGAACCTCTACAGCCCCCAGCCCTCCCAGCGCCATTCTCCGCGTTCCTTTCGGGTCCCATGGTAACTAGTTACACTCCACAAAGCCCCGGCGCTAAGGCGCGCAGATGTACGGGTCCCCTGGGAGAGTCTGGGGCGGCTCCCGAGGACACACCGCCTCCCCTTCCCCTGCAAAACCCCACCCGAGGGGCTGAAACAATGCGGCGGCGGCGGCGGCGGCTCTCCGAAGCTGCGGGTCCCCACTTGCGCCACCGGGTTAGCGCGCTACCGGGTCTGACGCCGGCGGGATTGCAGGCTGGAGAGAGCGGGTGGCCGATTGGTACAGGAAAACTGTTCTAGACCACCAGAAAGGTCACTCTGGGTCGCCTCGGTTCGCACCTGCCGGATCTGAGGTCTCGAACCCACAGCTCGTTCTCTGGATGTGTACAGTTTTGTCCTGCACAGCGGCCAGGTTCAAGATGCCTATACTATTTTTGACATCTCCTCTAGAAGATAGTGAAATCTCTGGAGTGTGTGTGTGTGTGTGTGTGTGTGTGTGTGTGTATGCATGCGTGCGCGTGCGTTTGTGTTTTAAACTCAGTTCATTTCAGCGTCACCTCTCCTTGTTTTATTTCCTGTTGTTTTAACGGTCTTGTTCTGTAGCCCCCGCTAGCCTAGAACTTGCAGTGATCCCCCTGTCTCTGTCTTCCTGGTGAAGGGATTACAGAAGTACGCCACCTCACCCTGCCCAGTTTCACCTTTGTATACACTTGATTTGACAAAAAACAAACAAACAAACAAAACCAATCCCGTAAAAGGGGCCAGCGGAACCCCTCTCCTTTAACTAACCTACCACACCCAAGCATTTCCCCGAACTCCTTGTTAGTCCCCAGTTGAGGTGGGAGCTTAAATATGGCTTCAGAATTTGATGTCACCCCAAAGATGTTGCAAAACCGTGTTGAAATGCAGCATCGATCCTGCCCCTCACCCCTGCTCTGGATTCCTGGGGATCTCCCACTGCTGTTGAAGAAGAGGGTTCCTTGCAGTCTCCCCTTGGTTCCGCGGGTGGGGATGTGGGTATAAATCCCCCGGTTGCCTTCCTGGGTTGTTTTTCTCTGATTTTCAGAGAAAATCGTACTTTGTAACTTCGGTTGGAGGGAGCCGGATCCACTGAATTTTAACAAAATGCGCAACAGCTCACGAAACCCCAGTCCTCCAAACTGTGGGGTCCCAGTGGGCGATCCATTCTGGATGAGTTTAGGGCCACATAGGCTTGCATCTAGAGCAGCGGTTCTCAACTTTCTAATGCTGCGACCCTTTAATACAGTTCCTCGTGAGTGGTGACCCCCCAACCATAAAATGATTATACTTCATATCTGTAATTTCTCTAGTTATGAATCATAATGTAAACATCTGCCTTTGACCCCTGGGTTGAGAATGAGAACCGCTGGTCTAGGAGATGCGGGGTTGTTCCACTTGCTCTCCAATTCTGAGAGGAATTTTTTTTCCTGCCTTCTCTCTTATATGTGCTGGTAGTAAGCTTGAGCAAAGAACTTCCAGTCAAGTTTAGGGTGATCCTCAAAACCCCTCTAACCTTAGAGGGCCTGGGATGTGTCTGAGAAAATTGCTCCAGCTTGGGGCCCTGCCTATGGTCTCCCCAACTGTCCCAGGAAATTTTTGCAAAATGCATTGAGCCTCTGGAAAGTGTAGTTAATCACCCAGCTAGTTCAGAGCATCAAGGGCCTCTAATCACCCGTTGCCTAAGGTGGAGGGAGCTCCCTAGTGGCAGTAAGCATTTTCTGCAGCTTAGCTGGGCTCTATTTGAATGCTTGCTTTCTCAGACTGCTAGCTGGCCTACAAGACTGATAAAAAATCTTACCCAAACCTGAGGTTTCAGGTAGTCTCAGTACCTGATTTTTAGCTATTTCATTTTTTGATTAATTTATTCTCTTTTATTTAATTTGAGCGCAGAATCGCCTTTCTCTGGATTTGAATACTTGACTTTGGCAGAGGAGCCCATCCTGAGCCTTAGCTTCTTTGTATGCATCCCAGAGACAACATGCATTTCATGAGGGGATTTGTATAAAGGGCATAGCCCACCGTCTGGCACACAGAGTGAGTACTCACGAATGTAACTATTTATTCGAAGTTGTGGAACAATGTGAGGAATATAAAAACACATGTCTCTTCTACAGGAATAGCCACAACTGTCAGTTTGGTGTGACCGACGTACTGTATGTAGCACTCTTTATGTAAGGTCAGATAAAGCAGATGAAATCAGGTGAGGAGAAGCCGGTTCTGAACCCATCGCTATGGAATGGAGGAGCCATGTTTTATGTGGCTGTTGAGTTGATGGGTGGTTCTGAGCAGGGCTCTGAGAGTCCAGGATGATGCAGTATGAGCTTGTGGATGGAGGAACCTAGGGGTGTTTGGGAGAAAGTCGAGGACCTCCGCATGGAAGTCAAGACCATCCATGAGTGGAGGTGGTGGGAGAGAAGTAAATAGGCAAAGATTGGGGCCAGACCCACAAACCAAGGGTACTAGGTGTTTCAAGTCCACATGCACTGGGTTTGAAATAACCTTACAACAAATGAGAACAAGGAACACGTTGGGGGCTGTCATAAAAGGAGGAAGGACTTAAACTCTGGCTACGAGCTGCGTCAGTCAGTATACCGCACATCCTTCTGTCCTAGAGTTCCACACAGTGAGGTAAAGGCACTCATTTCTTACCGGGTCAGCTTACTCTGAGACGCCCCGAAAGTTACGCTGTTGTGAGGAGCAGAAGGATAATTCCAAAGGACTTCTGCTTGATGGAAAACCAGTCTCTGCTCTTGCAGCTTCCTCCCCCTCCCACCCGGGAGGCTGACTCTCCAGAGTAAACAGTACATGATTCCTGGATGGCTTATTGACATTCCTCTAGCTGCAAACAAGTCTATCCCCTTCTGTTTCTCTTCTGGCTTCTGGGAAAGGGGTCTCCAGGACAGTGAGAAGCTGTGCTAAGATTCTTCTGCTGGGCACACCTTCAACCCCAGCACTCAGGAGGCAGAGGAAGGTGAATCTCTGCGTTTGAGGGCAGCCTGGTTCCTGGTGAGGTGGACAGCCAGGACTACACACAAAGACCCTGTTTCAATCCCACTCCAGGAAAAGGTTCTTCATCTCCTGCTGTTGTCAACTTCTGTTCCCACACATTTCTCAGCAACAACCCTATGTGCAGAACACTTTCAATTCTATCTAGCAATTAAAATAACTGTGAGCAGAGAACCAAAACCTCTGTATCTAGGTCATTGTCACAGAGCGGGAGCCAAAACAGGGACAAGAAAACAGAAAAAAACGAAACTCGAGAGAGGAAGATAGGACACAGGAAGCACGAAGAGAAGGCATAAAGGTCTGTACGAGATGTGGCAGGGGTGAGATGGGCAGTGTCAGGGTTGAGCTCTCATCTAGTAAGAGCAAGTCCTGTGTTCAATTGCCACATAGCAAACAATCGGATACATAATCAGGACAGTGGGAAATGAGACTCAGGCCATGCAGCCTGACACAGGAGACATAGGAGAGAGGACCCAGAGGGGCTGGAGGTGGGTGTTTAATGAAAACATTAAAGTTAGTTCTAGTGTGTCATCACTGTCTGAAAGGCTGAGAACACTCCAGAAACTAAAGGCCTTCTAGCCTGTGGTGTGATTTTATTTACCATAGTTTTTCAATTGCAAACTTAAAATAAAAGCTCATCCTCTTTTCCAATCAGAATGTTGCAACCCACATCACGGAAGAATCGCAGGGTCATTCTAGATGGTCTAGCCCGGTATTTGAAATCCACAACTCAAAACTTGTATTTCTTTCACGTACACAGAGAGTCTTGGAGTCGGAAGGAACCAAGAAATCGCTGGCTCTTACAATGCCAACGTTATACAGATGAGGATAATGAAGCTTTGTTTTCCACTCTTTTCTCCCTCAACAAAATTTGCTTGTGTACTAAGCAAGAATAATAATGAGGGCGAGAAAGCAACTCTTAGGATCACATCAGAGAACAGGGAGCTTGAGGCAGATCTTTAATCACCTTTTTGTCCTCCATCTGTCCCACCCACAGCACACTGCCTCATTAGCCCCCTGGGGGCTGAGGACATTGGAAAGCCGGCCTCTGCTCTTGATTAGTTTATAAAATTTTATTTTTTTAAAGTAGTCAAGAAACTATTACTACATGGTTAGTTTAATGCTCTGCAATGGTTAATCTTCACTGTCAGTTTGAATGCTTCCAGAGTCATGTTGGAAGCACACCTAGAGTGTTTGCTGAAAGGTTTTAACTCAGGCGGGAAGACCTGTCTTGAATGTGGGAAGTGCCATTCTGTGGCAGGGAAGAGGTTTGCAGGGGTTTTTCTCCCCATGGATACCGTGCGGACCAAGTGTGGGTGCAGAGTGGACAAAGTGTGGGTGCAGTGTAGACGAAGTGTAAGGTGTGGAGCAGTGTGACTGCGGCCGGAGCTGCTCTTGATGCCCCTGCCTCCCTGCAAAGGGCTCAAGCCGAGAGCCCACGTAAACTCCCTGCCTCCCATTGCATGCTTCAGGTATTTTGCTACAGCAGTGAGGACAGTAATGAAGAAGTCAGCCCAGCAATGTGATTAGCCATCTCCTTCTGCAGCTTACTGCATTTTCAAGCTGGGAGGCAAAATAAACACTTTCTTTCCTTAATTTGTGTCTGTTGGGTGTTTTGTAACATCACAATAACTAGTTCACTCACACTCACCCATAGTCACCTAAATATTCTATGTGACTTTGTGGTTCTTTATCTTTACACTGTACAGTTATATCACTGGTCCTTCTTGTTTTGTTTATCTGTTTGTGGTTTTTTGTTTGTTTGTTTTAGTGTGAGTCTCTCTCTATAGCCCTGGCTGTCCCGGAACTCACTATGTAGACCAGGCTGGCCTCAATTCACATAGATCTGCCTGCCTCTGCCGGCATATACCACTGCACCTGGCTTTTCTGGTCCATTTTTGAGTCAATATATGTTATAGGTATAATGTTTTATTTTTCTTGCATGAGTGTGGTCTGTCTGTCCATCTTATGTTGAGTTACCTTTCCTTCTTGCTAGAGATGAGTTTCTTAAACCTGTGTGGCTTCACTTTCTTTTTCTGGTGTCCTGGGGGAAGAACACCTCTCCCCTGACTCAGAAACTGCGCTCCAGGCAGGGGCTGATGGTGGTGCCAAGTGTGACTCTGCTGTCAAGGATGTCATTGACCTTGCTTTGTCCAGAAATATTCAAACTCATATTAACCAACCACAAGTGCCAACCTTTTTTTTTTTAATAGAAAATAGATTCTCTCATACAAAAGTTCTAATCACAGTTTCCCCTCCCTACACTCTTCCCAGGACCCCCTCCCCCAGACTTCCAAGGCAACAGATAGGAGTAATAGAGTCCTAACAGCAGACAAAAGAGCCAGACAAAAGCCCGCCCCGCTGTTAGGGTCCCACAAAAACCAAACACCAAGCTAACAGGTATAACATATGCAGAGGACTCGGCGCAGCCCCTTGCAGGCCCTGTGCTTACTGCTTCAGTCTCTGTGAACCCGTGTAAGCCCTGCTTAGTTGATTCAGTGAGCTGTGTTCTCCTAGTGTCCACCCCTCTGACTCCAATCTCCACCCCACTTCTGCAGGGTTCCCTGAGCAATAAGGGAAGGACCCGACGGCAACCTCCAATTTAGACTCTCTCTCCACATACTGTCTGGCTGCGGGTCTCCGCACCCAAGCCTCTCTGATGACGACTGGAGAAGGCCAGGTGCCATTCTTCATAGGAAAACATAAGACTCCCCTTTCGACACCTCTTTTGATAGAGAGGGTTCTTGTGTACAAATAACACAAGCAGCCAACCCAAGGGCATCTTTGTGTGTGCCAAGCTCTGTCCCACACAGCCCTGCATTGACTTAATGTGGTCAAAGAGAACACGAGGCTGGAAAAGAACTGTTTTTACCATTGGTAGGAGAGATATTCTTACCAGCTGGCTAGTGGGAGAGAGGTGGGGGCTGATACCAGGACTCACCAGGAAGCTGTTTGTTTTGAGATGTGATCTCACTATGTAGCCCAGGCTGGTCCCCTGAGTGTTGGGATTATAGGTGTGCTCCATCAGGTCCAGATCCCAACAAGTATTCATAGTCGTTTGTGATGTGCTCAGCGTGCACCGTAACCCTGATCTCTGTCTTGAGGGCCAATTCTCTGTGAGAAAGGAATTGCTCTGGGTCCAGGATTCTGTGGGGGACAATAGGAGGGCCCCTTATTCCCTTAGCTCACAGGACAGAATACTGGGGGATAAAATAAATCCCAGAGTGAATGTTTAACACTTGAAGAGGTCCATGTGAGGTTAGAGGTCAGGTCCCAGACCAGAATAGCCTGGGGTGATAGATTATTTATGATTTAATAAAGCTTGCCTGCAGGATCAGAATGCAAAGCTAGCTATATCCATAGAAACTGAGCAGTGGTGCACACACCTTTAATCCCAGGACTCAGGAGACAGAGGCAGATGGATCTCTGTGAGTCCAAGGCCACCCAGGGCTACACAAGTGTGAATCAGTCTAAAAGAGAAACAGAGCGCACGCCTTTAATCCCAGCACAGGAGAGAATATAAGGAGCTCAGTGCAGTCTCAAAAAGCAGTCTAGGATTCTGAGGCTGGTGGAGAGCAGTGCAATCTGGAGATGCCATCTGAGTTCAGTGGATCACCCCTTCTGTCTGAGCATTGGTAAAGATGAGAACCCTCTAGTGGTTGGCTGCTTTGCTTCTCTGGTCTTCAGTTCGAACTCCAATATCTGTCTCTGGGTTTTTGCTATTCGTGTTTCAATGGCTTACCCATGGGTGAAGATGGTCAAGAATGGGACATTGGCCTTCAAAGGCTACGTGTCCTGTGTGTGGTCAAAAGCAGGAAGAAGGAAGGAAAGCAGCATTTATCCATGTTGCTGTAGGTCCCGGCTCTTCCTGAGTGTTCTGTTTTCATGCAAAGAACCAGGCTTCATCATTTGTGGAGACTTTTTTCTCATAGGGTCCCAGGTTTAAGAATAACTCCCAAAGAATGTTCAAGAAACATAAATGGCTTGGGAGCTTGTGGCCTGATATTGCATTACAATTTGCTCATAGTAAATAAAGCCCCAGTCTGGCAGCTTTAAAATGTAGTCTTTTCAAAATTGCATTTTATTGATTTCTTTTTATTGTAGAAGCAGGTTTGTTTGTTATGGGAACATTATAGAGGATGTTAAAAAAAAAAAAAAAGGAAAATTCCACACCTACAGTTCCCTCCTTCAGAGAGAATCACAACAAAGATTTTGGCATCGCATTTCTCTCCCAGTGCTCTTATTTTTGTTGTTGTTTTTGTTTTTTTACAAACAGGGTCCCATGTAGCCCAGGCTGGTCTTAAATGCCCTAGAAAGGCTGAACTTGAACCCCTGATCCTCCTATGCAGACTTCCAAGGGCTGGAATTAAGTGTGAGCCACCTTGTCTAACTTATTTCTCTATTCTCTTAGCATAATTTTTTTCTCATTAAAAATGAGATTATATTTTAATTTTTTTTTTTTTTTTGGTTTTTCGAGACAGGATTTCTCTGTGGCTTTGGAGGCTGTCCTGGAACTCACTCTGTAGACCAGGCTGGCCTCGAACTCACAGAGATCCGCCTGCCTCTGCCTCCCGAGTGCTGGGATTAAAGGCGTGCGCCACCAACGCCCGGTTTGAGATTATATTTTAAATGGCACTTGTTTAGCCTCAAAACAAAAAACAAAAAAAACCTTTCTGTCTTAACTCATTTTTTTCCATAAAAAAAAATCTGAATGGCTTTTGACTATGCAAATGATGACTGGGGATCCTTCTGTTGGGATGAGACATTGTCTCATGGTACTTGTCATCAGGCGGCTAGCCGCAATGATAACTTGAAATATGACAAGTCTGATACACACTGAATTACAGAGACAGGTCAAAAGTGCTCCACTCCCCACCCCAACATACGATAAATCATTAGAGATTCCGCATTGGAATGCTTGGGCTCAACACACTGTGCTCTTAAAGTTAATTGATGTCTTTTGAGTTTTAAAAACACAGCTCTTAGGTTTCTAGAAGACCCTACCTAGGCCTCCATTCTTAGGAGCCTGCCCTGTTCTTTGTCTTTGGAGACTTGGCAGCTCTGCAAGGGAAGACATTGTGAGAAGCCTGTCTGTAGCAAAAGAGTGTTTCCCGGAAAAGACGACACCGACCTCCGTTCCTGGAAGAAGCCAGTCTGGCCTCCGTTAGCAAATTCTCTTCAGTATTTCCAGCTTTCTGTCTTTTGGATCTCTCTGACCCAATTTGTATAAGTTATGGGTTTCTGTGGGGACACTATTTGGAAATCCATTCCGTCCTACCACAAGTTCAGATAGCTCAACTTGCTTCTATTGTCTCTAAGACATTAGCTTAATGGCTACAGGATGCCCGGGCCTCAGGGGTGACCGGCTATCTAATGACAATAGAGTTGGGCCCAGGGGGGTTTACTCTCACCCTGAAGGCTGGTGATAGTGCAGCTATGAGGCGCCTGAAGCCTAGCAGTACCTAGTGTCTTTAGGATTAGGGGAAGTAGTTGCTACTTGCCCGTTATACATGATAATAGAAGTCTTCTGCCACAGTCCCCACCTTTAGTTGGTTACTTAAGATGGTGTATGAGTAAACTGAGGTGCATTCAGTATGGACTGAAACTGCCCTCCTGAAAGCTGTTCTGTGTCTCTGACTCTTAACTCTCTTAGCTAGCCTTTCCCTCATCCACTCCCCTCCCCCACTCAGGAGCAGACCTGGGACTGGTCCCAACTGTAGTCTCACAAACACCAGTCTGCAGCAGGGCCCCACCTCATCCATCAGTTATGTACGTCTTTGATATGTGTTCCTGTTATATATTTTTTAAAAACATTTTTTTTGGTTTTTACGAGACAGGGTTTCTCTGTATTGTTTTGGAAGCTGTCGGTCCAGCCCAGCCTCGAACTCACAGAGATCCGCCTGCCTCCCGAGTACTGGGATTAAAGGCGTGTGCCACCACCGCCTGGCTAAAAACATTTTTAAAGATTTATTCATTTATTATGTGTACAGAGTTCTGTCTACATGTCTGCCTGAAGGCCAAAAGAGGGCACTAGATCTCATTACAGATGGTTGTGAGCCACCATGTGGCTGCTGGGAATTGAACTCAGGACCTCTAGAAGAGCAACCAGTGCTCTTGTAGTGACCAGCCTCCCTGTTTTAGCAGCCATGACAGGCTACCATGTGCTTGCATGACCTTGCGGCTCCTGTCCTGGTCACTAAGATCAGATGCCCTCCTCGTGGCAAGGAGCCAATCAGAAGTTAGCTGGCAGGGCTGTGCTTTATGGCTCTGGGTGTGCTTCACAGACAGTGCACAACAGTGACCTGCAGAACATAGCAACTGCCCCGGGAGGGCCTATGGGCCATAACAGCCAGTTGACCAATCAACACAGGGCGGGTCACCCAAACCTGGAAGTGCACCAATCCTGAGACTGTTTCATACCCCTAGACACTCCCCTTACGCTGCCTCGAGGTTGCTTGGGGTTTTTCTCCAGCCATCCGCCATGGTGGCAGGAGAAGGGCCCGAGCTAATGGGGTTAGCTTGTTAAATAACTAATATAAAGGACTCTTTACTTTTGCATCGAAATGGGCCTCTTGGTGATTTGGGGGTTCAGAATTTGGGCACAACACTCTTAACTGCTGAACCATCTCTCTATAGCCCATGTGTTCCTGATATATTACGAACCAATCATGAGTCACAATTTTGTCATTTAAAAAGTGTATGTTAGCCATTGTTCTTCAATGGCTGTGGGAGGTCGTTCCAAGGTGTCCAGTGAAGTCCAGAGGAGCTCACCTAAGGGCTGCCAGTACAGTCTGTCTCTATATCCAGTTACTTTTCTTGTTGTTGGACCAAATACCTGGCAGAGACAACTTATGAGAGATTTCCCAGGGCTAATGGTTTAAAGGGCACAACCTCCACGATGAGGAGGGTGAGGTGGCCAGGACAGCTCTCTCCACGGTGGTGGGACCGTGAGGCAGCGGCCTTTCACATCGTGGTAGATCAGGAAGTAGGGGACTTTAGTCTGGGATCAGAGGTAGGTATACTCCTCAAACGCTGTCCCCAGGAGCTTACATCTCCCAGCGAGGCCCCATGTCCCACAGGTTTCAGAATCCCATCAGACAGAGCTACGGGCTGGAGACCAAGTGTTAAACACAGGAGCCTGTGGAAACATGTCTACTTCAGGTCAACACACTCCCAAGCGCAAATGGGAGTGGCTTCTCCTTCATCACCCTCTTTACAGATTCTGTTTTTCTTTTGCTTCTCATGCCCACCAGACCAGTGTTATTCTCGGGGGACAACAATGGCTGCAATTGTGCGTTTACAGCTTGAGTGTTTGAGAATCCCCATAGAGGGATGATAGCGATTGTATTGTATTCTGCTGTTGAAAGGTGACAGAATTTCTTCTTGTTTGTGTGACTATTTGCGGCACAAATCAATTGAGACAATCACGCTCACTGGAAGAAAAACACGTCTGACCTCAGAACCGGTAGATTTTGGGTTTACTCATTGTTAGGTACAGTTTGTGTGTGTGTGTGTGTGTGTGTGTGTGTGAGAGAGAGAGAGAGAGAGAGAGAGAGAGAGAGAGAGAGAGAGAGAGAGAGAGAGAGAGAGAGAGAGAGAGAGAGAGAGAGAGAGAGAGAGAGAGAGAGAGAGAGAGAGAGAGAGAGAGAGAGAGAGAGAGAGAGAGAGATTCTAGGGATGGAACTCAGAGACTGCTGCATTGGGCTGGAATTGGAACTCAGTGGTAGAGTACCTACCTCGTATGTGCAAGGTCCTGGGTTCTATCTCCTGTCCCACGTGCAATCACCAACCAACCGACCGATCAATAAGGTAGTACCAGAGACTGGTGCATTCAAGGTAAGTGTTCTCTGCCTGAGCTACATGCCAGCCCCTACTTGTGCTCTTGGTCTGCCACAACAGCTGTTCCAGGTACCATACATGCTTGTGAGTCAGGAATATCTAGAAGCTTTTACAGCAACAGCAACTGAATTCTGTAGATATTATCTTGAATAGTTTTACCACAATATTTGGGTAGTTTAAAACCCTTGACAAAAATCTAAGTGTTAATTAATAACCATGGATTACTTAATACCGAATGACATAGAATACTGACATAAATTATTAAGATAATTTTACAGTTAGATATTGTGCTCATTTTTTATGTGCTGTGTTTATGGTTTTATGTTTCATGGATTATCGAGAAGCTTTAGCTTTGAGGTACGCAAGATGATTAGTCTATGTTGTCAACTGGATTCCGAGTCACCTAGGAGACACACCTATGTCTGTGAGAACATTCTAGAGACAACAGTAAAAAAAATGTAAGACTGAGTGTGCATACTTGAGAGAGAGAGAGACAGAGACAGAGATATATAGAGAGAAGTAGTTTTTCCTAATGCAGCATTTCCTAGGCATTCTGGCCTTAGGACCCTTTGCATACAGTAAAAATTATTGAGGCTACCAAAGAGCTTTTGCCCAGGTGGGCTACAGTTACTAATAATCAACACATAGAAAACTAATTCCTAATTTTAAAACAAAGTTTGTTGGAAATCAAGTCACTGCATACTAACATATTTTATGAAAAATACTATATTTTCCACAAAAATAAGAAGTGGCCCCATTTCGTACTTCCAGATCTTCTTAATGGGTAGCTGAATAGAAGATTGCTGGATTCACATATCGCCTTTGGCGTGCAATCTCACTCCTCACCAGTCTTCCAGTATCATTCAGTGCTCAGGAGAAAATAAGAGGGACGAATCGATGTTTTATTATGATTATGAAAATAGTTTTGACCTCATAAACCCCATCCACCCAAGAGGGTCTAGAGGACTCCTTTGAGGACTTTTAGATGACATGCACCAAGTGTCACTTTGTTCCAGAACGTAAATGACCATGATGAAGGGCAGAATTAAGGAGTGGTTTTTATTTGCTTTAATCACAGACAGCTGTGCTCGAGAAGACGCTACATGAATATTTCCTTGGAAAGAAGGCAGACGCTTGCCTGAAGCAGAGGAAAAGGAGGCGACCCCCTGCTGTTGTGGTTCTGAAGCCCAGTCCTAGGGAGGGAAGGACTGGGCGTGGTTAGTGGGTTCAGAAGATCATGAATGTGAACAAATATTCAAGCTTGGACCTGAAAAGCACTTTCAGGTGTGGCAGGGATGAGACGCTCTTGTGGGTACCAGAGAGGGCTCCATGACCTGCCTTTGGGCCTCCCTGCTTGTGGTGAGTACAACAGGCTACCCTGATAAAACCAGCCGACTTAGAACAGAGATACATAACTCCACCCCCAGAGAGCCATAATTCCCTTTGGTGAAGCTGCTGCCACTACTCTTGCTCCAATTGAATAGCGCCTGGAGTAGAGATTGAGTTCTGAGGCTTGGGAGGTGGCTCTCTTGATCAAGAATCTGCTGTGCAAGGATGGGCACCTGGGCTTGGATAGCCGGCACTCATGTAAACAAATCTGGCATGGTGGTGTGAGTTTCCCACCTAGTGAAGCTCGACTGTTTGTAAGGGATCTCCAGTGAGAGTCTGGGCAGTCACTTTGGATGTGGGAAGCAGGGGAAAGCCGTCTAGCTGCAGCTCAGAACTGAAAGGCAACAGGGAAGAAAGCTGGGCAAGCCCCTAACAGCATCCCAATGGAACACTATCCAGCCCAAGGAGGGCCTTCATGGGCTCAGCCTATACATAGAGGGAGGGCCACCCAGCCTGTCCCAGGTCCCCCTTTGCTCCTAAGGCAAAGGCTTTGCTTATTTTCTGCACTGCCTGGGATGGACTTAGTTTTCAAGAGCATGATTCCCTACCTCCCACTGGCATGCCTTTGTGTCACAGGCTCTCCCCTTGCAGCCGATCCCTGAGTGGGGCATTGCTGCCTTTTCTGTTACAGAGAGATGCCCAAGGCTGGGGAAGTTGGGTGTGGGTGAGGGTAGGTGGGATTGGGTGTATCTTGGCCTGTGTTATAAATATGGCCACCACTTGGTGCCAATACTATGCTAGGTATTTTACCAACATTAAGGTTCAGCAGTGAGTTTCGGTCCTTCCTGCTGAGACCAGCAGGCTACAGTCTTGGTCAGTCACAGAGAAGGAGGCTACTAGTGTCACAAATTTCATCAGGAGAAAGGGCAGTCCACCCAGGGAAGGTGGCTTTTCTTGTGATACTGCATGTAGGGGACTTTGGTGGTATGTGGCTGACTGTGGTATTCATGTTGGGAAAATGAGCTTGTTTCTGGAGGGCAGAATTAATAAGTGGGCCTGTTAGTATCTGGGGTCTGGATCAAGTTTGTTTCTGCTGCTAACTAAAGAATAAAAGAGGAAGAAATCTCAGTACTTCAGGCCACAGGGAAAACCTCAGATGTGGCAGATAGAAAGAACAAGTGGAAAAATGTTATTAAAGGTGGAGAAGTTGGGACTGGAGGGATTGCTCAGTGGTTAAGAACACTGGCTGTTCTTCCAGAGGACCCAGGTTCGATTCCCAGCCTCCACATGGAAGCTCATGACTGTCTGTAACTCCAGTTCCAGGAGATCTGGCATCCTTACACCAATGCATATAAAAATATTTTTTAATGGTGGAGAAGCGTGCAGACACAACAACGAAGGCACACAGAAAGACCTCTATGCACAGCCAAAGTCCCATCTTTCCTGGAGGCACATGCATGATGCTCGGGGATCACCTCCCAGTCTTGCACTGACCTTCAGGGACTGGCTTTCTCTGTGACCTCTGTGGCATGACGCTGGGCCATGGTAATAGCAGCAACAGGCTGGGATGGTTGCTTGCTTCTCTGGAATAGGCCATGAGCTCTTGGGTTCTGCTTTACCCTTCTGGAAAACAGGGCCAGTCTTCCCTGCATGGTTTCCTAGGGTGCCGCTGAGGATGGGTGTGAAAACATTCCTGGAAATCAGAGAGAATTGTCATATGTTGGCGATTTTTCTGATATCGAAGGTAGTTAGTAGATGAGATGGAATTTTCCTCAGTGGCTTCTTCTCAGAAGTTTAGGAAAACCTTATTTTGAAGTGCTTTGATCTGCTTGGCAGGAAGGCACCAAGTAAATTCAAGAATTACAGCACGTTAGTCTCTCTGCTTGGCCGTTGAGGGTGTCCAATCCCGTTCAATAATTAGTGACAACAGTTTGGAATTGCTTAAGACCCCTAAGCTCCTGGCCCTGAGCCTGGCCTCCTTATTGTCTCATGCTTCCTCCTCATGTGTGACCCTGAAACCAGGGTCCCCATGACAGTGATTTGAAGCAGAAACCCTGTTTGTGTCACCGTGCTACTTGCTCTGTCCCAGGCTGTCCTCTCCTGGTAATTATTATATTTATTATTTGTTTGTGTGTGTGTGTGTAAGTCAGAATGTGACTCTTGGGAGTCTGGATCATTCATCCCATGATGTGCTGAGGACTGAACTCAGGTCCTCAAGCTTGGTGGCAAGCACATTTACCTGTATAGCCATCTTATTAGCCATGCCCTGGTAATCATCGCTGCAGCTTGGAGCTACTGGAATTAGCCTAAGGTAACTAACTCAACCTCTGAGAATTCTAGTACTTCAGAGCAATGATGAAAGAAGCAGGCACCACCCACTCAGTGATGATGGAAGCAGGCACCACCCACTCAGTGATGATGGAAACAGGGACCACCCACTCCATCAGTGATGATGGAAACAGGGACCACCCACTCCATCAGTGATGATGGAAACAGGGACCATCCACTCCATCAGTGATGATGGAAGCAGGCACCATCCACTCCATCAGTGATGGTGGAAGCAGGGACCACCCACTCCATCAGTGATGGTGGAAGCAGGGACCATCCACTAAACTCACCAGGCACTTTCTCATTCTTATGAAAACACAGCTCCAGCCAGGAAGGTCTGTCACCACTAAGGTGAGGGGCACCCTGGTCTGGGTCCCAGTCAGGCTCCATCCTTTCACTTGAAAGCTTCATTATTTCCTGGGGAAAAAGTGCCTCTCGACACCCTCTCACAGTTGTCACCGGGAAGGAAGGAATATCAGCTCACAGAAAGTTCTGGAAACACAGAAGGTTCTGAGCCCATGTGCTCTGCCTCTAGGCCTTCTCGTGGTTCTTATTAACGAATATCTGCTGCCAGTGTGATGGTCTAATGGGGTTTATTTTCTTCCATCACGCATGCCCTAAGTTATTTCCCTTTCTTTGAATTTTTAAGATTAGAATTTAAAAAATTAAAGTACAAAAATTGAGTTTCCAAATGATGCTCTCATAGCATACTTTGTTCAGATTTGCCTCCCCAGCCTTTTCCCATCTCTCTTCTCCCTAATGCGTTGCATCTGCCACCTTGGAATTAGGGTTGAGCAGTGGCATTTCAGGTCTCTTGTGTCATCACGGGGTCTCCATTCCCTTACTGGACACAGACTCCTTTCTCTGCAGATTTCAACAGGGCAACCCTCTACCCCGGGCCCCCTGCTCATAGCGGGCTCAGGGTCCAGCCCTCTCTCCTGCTGGTATCTTCACTTGAATGGCCCCAGTTGCTGCCTCACGGCTGCTGGGGGGTGATCTTTCACTTTCTCTTCCCTTCCTCCACAGAGGGACTCTGGGGCGGCCCGGGTCCATTTCTGCGGGCATACCTCATGCAGCTTCTGAGCTGCCTCTACTCTGTGGAGTCTCGTGGCAGTGAGAGCAGTGCTGTCTGCCGAGGCCACTGTCATGAAGAGCTGCAGAACTATCATTCTGCCGCAGTGAAGAAAGTCCAGGGCTAGGCTGCAAGCCTGTGGCCAAGGACTCATCAGGGCTGACCTCTCCTGAGGCACCTCCTTGACTTGCACATGGCCATCTTTGCCCGAGTCATACATGGTTTCCCTCCGTCTCTGAATAGCCTTCCTCTCCTTGAAAACACGTCACCATCCTTGACCATCAGGGAAATCCTAAGCGAGACTATATGGAATTTTTGTCTTTAGTTAGAATGACTATTGTCAAGGAAACACACGGACACACAGAGAGACACACATAAATACATGAATAGACAGACAGAGAGAGAGGCAGATAGACACAGACAGACATGAACACACACAGAGACACAGAAATGGACATACAAAGACACATACACTAACATACATATAGACAGACATACAGAAAAATAGACACACACACACACATGCTATTGAGGAAGCAGGGGCTGGCTGATGAAGAGGAATCCTTATATTCTCTTAGTGGAAATGTAAATTAATGCAGTCACTATGGAAATGGAGGGTCCTCCAAAAAATCAACACTAAAAATAGAACCACCATATGGTCCAACTCTAGTACTCCAAGTATATACTAAACTGAAAGGACCCTAAGTCAGCACAGCACGGAGACACTTGCACATACATGTTTATTGCTGCACTATTCACATAGCCACCTTCTAGAATTCACCTGTCAGTCTGCCAACAGATGAACAGACACAGAAAATTCAGTAACATACAAAAGGACTTTTGCTCAACCATAAAGGAAAATAAAATGATCCAGGAAGATACATAGAAGTGGAGATTATCATGTTCAACAAAAGAAGCCAAATTCAGGGGCAAATGCTATCAAACTACACTAAACACATGAGTGAAAATCTCATAGTAAAATATATTATTATAAGCATTTATAAATTAATTATACACTAATTAATAACATGCATTAATTAATTCTCATTATAATGACATCAATTCCATTGGGTTGGGACCCACTCTAATGACCTCATTTTTCCTCAATTGATTTAAAGACTCTGTGCCCAAGTACAGACATAGTCTGAAGGTACTGGGGATTAGGACTTCAATACCATAAGTTTCAGGGAACAATTTGATCCATAACAGGGGCCAAGAGGATATTTTAGAGGTATTCCCCCAAGGCAGTCTAATAGGTATTCTGTAATGCGATAATATGTTTCTCTGCTGACACAGTAAGCCAGATCAAGCCAAATTGAAAAGGTAAAAGAACAGGTTTATTTGCGCAAAGCAACTCCCAAGTGAATTCTCCAGCCCCAGAGATCAAGGCCAGAGAAGAGGCAGAAGTCACGCCCTTGAACTAAAGCTGGGAGCTTATATACCCTGTAGGTGAGGGGTGATGATGTGTCCTCCACAAGCTGGGTTTGTGCCCAGTGGGATCAAAAGCTGACCTCTTGGGCGGGGTCTTGGGTCACTGGCAGCTTCAGGGGAGGAGCTGCCACAGCTGCCAGGAGTGCAGAGCTGGGCTTTGGGTGCCTTTGTTGGAGGGTCTCTGGGAGGGCAGGGTTTGGAGAGACAGGACTGGGGCTTTCTGGGTCAAACAGGAATGGACTGTGTCAGGGTGTCAGGGCAGGGGGAGGACAGGCACAGGAAAGGTCCCCAGCGTCTTCCATATCTGCTAGTACTTACCTCTGGGGGTCACAAGAGCTTTGGCCCTTCTTGTCCTCACAGCAGTCAGGAGCTGAGCACTGATGCCCAAGTCCTTAAGAGCCCAAAGAGTGGTTAAAGAAGACTCGATGGCAGGGGGCTCCATGACAGAGGTCTGAGGGAGTGTGCTGGCTGGGTTTATGTCAACTTGACACAAGCTAGAGTCACTGGAGAGATGGGAGGCTTAAATGAGAAAATGCCCCAGTAACATCAACCTGTAGGCAAGCCTGTAAGGCTTATTTGTTTATTTACTTATTAATTTGTTGTCTGTTTGTTTGAGACAGGATTTCTTTGTGTCACAGCCCTGGATGTCCTGGAACTTGCTTTGTAGACCAGGCTGGCCTTGAGCTCAGAGAGATCTGCCTGCTTGCCTCGGCCTCCTGAGTGCTGGGATTCAAGGCGTGTGCCACCACTGCCTGGCATAAGGTATTTTCTTAATTAGTGATTGATGCTTGAAGGCCCAGCCCATTGTGGGTGGGGTCATCCCTAGGCTGGTGGTCCTGCGTTCTATAAGCAAGCAGGTTGAGCAAACTTGAGGGAACAAGCCAGTAAGCAGCACTCCTCCATGGCTTCTGCGTCAGCTCCTGCCTCCAGGTTCCTGCCTGTTTGAATTCCTGTCCTGAGTTCCTTCAGTGATGGATGAATGATGAGGAAGCATAAGCCAAATAAACCCTTTCCTCCCCAACTGGCTTTGGTCATGGTGTTTCATCGTAGTAGTAGTAGTAGTAGTAGTAGTAGTAGTAGTAGTAGTAGTAGTGGTGGTAGTAGTAGTAGTAGTAGTAGTAGTAGTAGTAGTAGTAGTAGTAATAACGTGGCAGTACCTTTTCTCAGCATGGTGTGCCCATCTTGCTCTGTCTGCCTCCGCCCTTCTCCTTCCCATCATCCTTAGTTTAGCTGTCCCGCCTATACTTCCTGCCGGGCTACTGGTCAACAAGCATTTTATTAAACCAATTTGAGTGACAAATCTTTACAGTGTACAAGAGGATTATTCCACAGAAGCTCAGTCCATAATATGCCTACCACAAAAAGCACGAGGACCTAAGTTTAGATCTCCAGCTCCCATTTAAAAGCCAGGCACCATGGTGCACATTTATAACCCCAGCGTAGGGGTCAGAGACAGGTAGATCTGAGGCTCCCTGACCAGCCAATCTAAAACAAATGGTGAGCTCCAGCTTCAGTGAAAGACCCTGCCCCCAAATAAATAAATAAATAAATAATACTGCCTGCTGGGGGCAAACAGGTGGGGATCCACAGAGGAAGATGTCTCAGTGTCAGTTCCTGGATTCCACTGGACCACAGTGGCAAGCACACCTGCATATGTATGTATACATACACACACACAAGAAAGAAAGAAGGAAGGAGGGAAGGAAGGAAAGAAAGGAAGAAAGAAAACATTAAGTGATGGGGAAGTCCTGTGTATATGTCAATAAAGCACTGTTGGCCAATAGGGAAGCAAGATAGGTGGGACTAGGAGTTGAGGAGGATTCTGAGAAAGAGAGGCAGAGTCAGTCATGATGTAGCCGCCATAGGAATAAGAGGTCCAGGCCCTTTTCTCTGGTAAGAGAAATACTTAGATTAACAATTATGAGTTAAATACTTAAGTCAGAGCTAGCCAGTAAGAAATAAGCAAATGGCCAACAGCTTCATAATTAATAGTGTCCTGTGCGTCCATCTGGGACTGATGCAGCTCTGGAACCAGGCTGGAGGGAAGACTTCGCTCTACCATTAAGTATTTTTGGTGCCAACCATTACCTCTAATCCCCTTACCTTGGGTTCTAGATATTCTGACTGAAATGAACATGTGTGGATCAGATCTCTAGGACTAAAGGATTTCTGAAGCAACAGATGAATGAAACTCAAACTCTAATGTATATAGGATAACATGCATTCCAGCCTCAAACCATCCATCCATCCATCCATTTGTTCATTCAGTGTTCATTCTAAGAGACCTGGGCTAGGAGCTGGGGAGACAAGCACATGCAGAGGCTCTGTGTTGCAAGAGCCTGGGGTCCAGTCAACTGTCGCTAAATGATTTTTCCTTTCTTTGGGGGTGTCTTCATTCTTAATAAAGAGTGTGTGCAGGATAGTCTCCAAGATCCACCTATTGTAATTCTAGACTCTTATGTTTCCTGAATTTAGACTCTAGGGTGTGGTTGCTTAGCTCTTCTGAGAATGGCACATGAGACTCCTTTGTCACATAACTGTGACTGGCTTCATTTAGGACCTTAAAACGAATTGTAGTGCGGGCTTTTTGGGGTTAATACTCCATATCCTGGCAATTGGTATCTGCCCTGTGAAGTCACGGGGCACCCTATTTGGTCCTCAGCCATGGGTATCATATCCTGATCTTGAAGTGCATGGTGCCCTCTGCTGGTTGAGGACTCAGGGTTCATGCTTTCACTCCTCAGGCACCCCCCCCCTTCCCTGCCCATGAGTAAATTGGCTCCCGGTGTTTCTCCAGGAAACTGTTAAATGATAGGGAATGTAACATTTGTGGTTTGTTTATCTTCAGGGGTAACTACCTTGTCAGAACCTGGTGTTCTTACAGGCTTAAGCTCCCTAAGGTAACCTGCTTTGACTTTCAGTTTGCAGTACTCCCTGAAGCAATCCTGTAGGATGCAGAAGATTTACTTTATTTCCTAGTCTTGGTGGATTCCTGAGGCAGCAGCCTGTCATAGAAGCCAAGACTTTTGCACAGCCTGTGGTGGCTAGTGTTAAATGTCACTGTGATAGAATTTAGATGGGCCTCTGAGAATGTCTGTAAGGGATTATCTTGACTGTGTTAATTGAAGCACAAAGCTCCACCCACTATGGGTGGCACCATTCCCTAGCCAGGATCTGGGACTGCACAAGTGAAAAACATAAGTGAAGAAAGGGAGCTGAGCAGAATACATTCAATGCTGTCTTCTGGCTGTGAATAGGGTGTGGCCAGCTGCTTCAAGGCCCTGCTGCCTTGACAGACTTGAACTATGAACTAAAATAGCCTCTTCCTCTTTTAATTGCTTTTGTTAATGTGTTTTATCACAGCAACGGAAAAAAGAAGCTGAAGCACAGCCCCTTGCAGGCTGGTCTTCTTCGTGGGCTGTGGAGCTAAACCAGCTTCTGGAAGAGGAATCCACCTGTCTCCTAGGAATCTCACAGATGTCGTCCTCCTCAGCCTTGTCCCACTGAACTGACGTGGCTCTGATGGGGAGATGTCCTTCTGTATATGTGTTTCTGTTATTGGTTGATGAATAAAAACACTGTTTGGCCAATAGAGGCGGGACTAGGAGACGGGGAGAATTCTGGGAAAGGAAGGCAGAAAGAGAGACAGACAGAGAGAGAGAGAGAGAGAGAGAGAGAGAGAGAGAGAGAGAGAGAGAGAGAGAGACTTTGAAGAGACGCCATGTAGCAGAGGAAGGAGTAACAGGTTGAGACCCTTCTCAGGTAAGATAAGACCATGTAGATTAATAGAGGTGGGTTAATAATTAAGACAGAGCTGGCCAATAAGAAGCCCTAGCCATCATCCATCAGTTTAATAATTAATATAGTGTCTCTGTGTGTTCATTTGGGACTGAAGCAGCAGGACCTGGTGGGACAAGGAAACTTCAGCAACATGGCTCTTGTCCCTGACTTCCTCTACTTGGCTGAGCTGTCAAAGGGCACAATGTGTGCCTTGGGAATGTGAAACCCTCCTCCCTGGGCTCAGCATGGGGTACCTGGTGTGCTTGATGCACCTCAGTGACACCAGACATTGGTGGGAAGATAGCCACGTGCTTTGTGTCTGTGGGGCGTTACCATACTTATTTGCAAGCTTCCCCGGTGGTTTTGGAAAACTGTAGAGTCCAAAGACTGGGAAATGCCCCCCCCCCAACCCTCACCCCAGAACCAAACTGAGGCACAGTAAAGAGGCTGGCCTGCAAACCCAATTCTGAAGAAAAAGACAAAACATCAATTTATTCCTGGACATCTGCTCAACATTTTCTGGCCCATCACAGAAAGGTGCAGATTATAGCCCACGGATGCCTTCATGATGGAGACTCATGTCACTCGGGAGCCCCGGTCTCCAGGAACAACAATGTGACGTGGAGAATCCCTGCCTGTTGAGTTTAGCTATGGAAATGAAGTAAAGATGTCAGGTAGGCATGGCAACAATATTGTCAGAATAAAAACCAAGTTCTTTACTGCCCCAGCGATGCCTGGTACCTTTCTCAAGGTACAAAGAGCCCCAACCTCAGTACTGCTCCCGTGAGGGCCTGCCAGGAAAAAGAAAAAATGGGGTCTCCAGATATGTCACTGTGGCTTTGACAAAGACTTTGACCCAGGTTGTTCTCTGTTGTCTCCTGGAATCTTCTGCGGCTTTCCCTGGTTGACCTCATTGTCATGGAAACAGAAGCTACCAACCTCCTGGAAGCGGTAGGTATCTCAGGATTTCTGGAGCTGTGTTTCTCAACCCTGAATCAGTATGGCATGTCCATGTAACTTGTAGAAATATATAGATCACGGAAAACCTCTGCTGCTTGCATTGCTCCTTAATGTTTACCGAAAAGCACAGTAGAGCACACTTGTAATTTTAGCACTTGGGAGGTTCAATTCAAAATCAGCCTCAGCTACATAGTGACTTCAAAGCTACTCCTTTCTTAAAAGAAAACAACAAAAAAGACATGCATATGCTTTCTTTCTCTTTGTTCCTGTGTGTCATGGATGGTGACCTAGGGAGCTAGGCCAGAGGCAAAGACTCTTTGTTCCCTATTAACGGTAGGGTAGAAAAGCCAAAGGGTACCCAAGTCTCCACAGTGGGGGTGTGAGAGGCAGAGAGGCGAAAAGACAGGCCAAGGCACTTTCCCCGGGGACACTAAATCCTAAACACTGTGTCTCAAGGTGTTTTTTCCTTTGCGATAGAAGGCCCTCTTAGGTGCCACCTGAGCTGTCCTTGCTCCCTGTACCTTACTTTTAGCCCAGACTTTCAGGGTCCAAGGGTATCTTTGAGGTCATATATCCCAGACCTCTAGCAGATGTAAATGTGTTCTGCTAGTCTAAGCTTTGTTCCCATGCCTTAGTGTTGGTAGGCTCCATATTTACCCGTGGGGTCGTTTGACAAAGCTGTGTTGATATTTAGTATGCTTTGTGTCAATGTCCTTAATTTATGAGATGCAATTATTTGTAAATGTTGTATAAATATTGTAAAGAAACCAATTTCAATTCAAAATATGTTTTGAATTTATACATAAATCTTTTTTTTTTAATTTTTCAAGGCAGGGTTTCTCGGTGTAGTTTTGTAGACAAGGCTGGCCTCAAACTCACAGAGATCCGCCTGCCTCTGCCTCTTGAGTGCTGGGATTAAAAGCATGCACCACTATGCCCAGCTTAAATATTGCAATTCTTTTATATAGAATTGTTTAAGTGTTCAAGCTCATGTGGCTTGCCTCAACTCTCCATCCCCTAGGACATCCCTCTACCTGGATGAGAGTTGTGATGGATCCATCTGTCCAGGGAAAAACACTGTTTAGCACCCAACCCCCTTGTGAGCTCACGATGGCCGACAGCACGTCATTTACAGGAGACAGATCTGGGCACACTTTAAAGATCAGCCGCACTTTAAAGAGCAGCAGAGCGTTTTACCAAGGGTTTCTCTCCCCTCCCCCACCCACACTGGGTCAATATTGCTGTTGCACATGATGCCCTGGAAACTAATTGTTTCCAGGATCAATCTGAGTTATTTCTGCAACCTCAGTTATTGCAAACCTTTCAATACATGTCCCTGGAATCTGACTCAGGTATGCAAATATTTCAATTAAAAAATTAATGAGGGGCTGAGAAGAGGAGAGGGCTCAGCTGTTGAAATGCCTTCAATGCAAACAAGAGGACCTGAGTTCGGATCCCTGACACTCAGGTAAGAAGCTGGGTTTGGCCTTATGCACCCATAACCCTGGGGCTACAGTAGAGGAGGCTAGAGACAGGAGGATTGCTGCAGTTTGCTCAGGGGCAGTCAGACCCAGTTTCAGTGAGAGGTCCTGTCTCAAGGGAATAAGGTGGAGGGTGACAGACAAGACCACAGGACGCTCTGCTCTGGCTTCTGCACACACAGACGCAAACATCTATACTATCAAAGTACAAACAAACAAAACACACATGCACTCACGCACGCGTGCACCAAAGGCGGACAGCAGTCAAGGAAGGGCCCCTGACATCACCAGCTCTGGCTTCTAGGCCCACACGCACACATCTACAGCAGTCAAGGAAGGGTACCTGATATCATCAGCCTCTGGCTTCTAGGCCCACATGCATACATCTGCACTATCAGAGTCCACACAACACACACACACACACACACACACCTACACTATCAGAGTCCACACAACACACACACACACACACACATCTGCACTATTAGAGTCCACACAACACACACACACACATCTACACTATCAGAGTCCATACAAAACACACACACACACACACACATACACCTACACTATCAGAGTCCACACAACACACACACACATCTACATTATCAGAGTCCACACAACACACACACACACATACACATGCATACATCTACATTATCAAGAGTCCACACAACACACACACACACACACACACACACACACACGCATACATCTATACTATCAGAGTCCACACAACACACACACACACACACACACACACACACACACACACACACACACTTTTTAGTGGAGTTTTTCAATTCCTGGAAACAACACCATTCAAACACAGTCAACAGGGAGCTGGAGGGTGGAGCCCAGGATGCCCCGGGAAGAGCTGGCTGCTCTCATGGAGTGTGTAAGTGACAGCCACTGACTTCTGGATTTCAGTGCCTCGAGGTGGCTGATGGGAGAAGAAGGACCCTCTCTGGAATGTGGCATCTGAGACCTCAGAGACAAGAAATCACGCATGAGAACCCAACGAAGCCATATACAGAAACAGATCCATAAGGGCTCAAACCCTAGAACCATCAGACGCAGCCAGAAACAACTAAGCTTACATTATTTATTAAGGAGAGAAAGGCACCAAACTTGGAGTTCTCAGCAGGGAGCAAGAATCTATAAAAAGTAACATAAAAATGAAAAGGGATGGTAGGCATGGTGGTGTTAGGTATGGTGTTACATGCTTACTACTCCAGCAAAGGGGAACAGTGGCAGGAGAATACTCAAGTACATTTGGCCACACAGCAGGCTTGCGTCCAGCCTGGGCTAACTAAGAGCCTGTCTCAAAAACAAAACAAAGAAAACCAAATAATAACCAAATAATAAACTCAAAACAAACCTTACAACAACTAAAACTAAGAAAACGGACAAAGGACAGAGCTGGTGACACACACTTCAATCCCACTGGTGACACACACATTTTTTTTTTTTTTTGAGACAGGGTTTCTCTGTGGCTTTGGAGGCTGTCCTGGAACTCGCTTGGTAGTCCAGGCTGGTCTCGAACTCACAGAGATCCACCTGCCTCTGCCTCCCGAGTGCTGGGATTAAAGGCGTGTGCCACCAACGCCCGGCTGTGACACACATTTTAATCTCACTGGTGACACACTTTAATCCCAGCACTGGGAGGCAGAGACAGGAAGATTCTAGTGAGAGCCTGTCTCAAAATAGAACAAAACAAAAGGAAAAGAAAGTGGAAAAGTTTACAGGTAGATTAGGAAGAGCTGCAGAAAAACCTCAATGAATTATGAAGCGGGCAGAAGAAATACTATGAAAGCAATGACGAGCAGGTGACTTGGGGATCAGGAGAGGAGAGACTGGAGAAAGGCGATATTTGGAGACATAACGGGTGAGGATTGATGAAAAGCCATCAGTCCGTATTCAAGAAGCCCCAGCAAAATAAGAAGAAAAAAAAAGCCTGCATTTAGACACAACATCATGACACTGCAGAACACCAGGAACAAGGGAAAATCTTCGAAGAAAGGACAAATCAAGGAAATAGTATTAGTTTCAAAGAGTAATGGTTAGAGTGACATCTCAACAGCGAAAACAGAACCCAGAAAACGGTGGTGTCAGCTTTCTGATGTCAAGAAAGAAAATTGCCAGAACAGGATTCTACACAGAGTTAAGAAAATCATCACAAACTGAGAGAGATGGGGAGAAGCAAGGAGGCAAGAGCAGCAACACTTTTGAAAGTTAAAACGCAGATGGACAAGCAGGCACTGATGTCGGCAGCTCCCCAGACCGGAGGGGCGAAACCGAGCCAGCAGAGTCCACGCCACAGCCTTCGCCAGCCCCAAACTGATGGCATCAAATCCTTCTGCAACTGGAGCAATGAGAGCTGGGTAAGGCTGGCTGCAAAGGCGGCTCTAGGAGTTTCCCTGCCACTCACTGCATAGCTGCTTTTCCCCAGCGTCCCCTTAGTGCTGAGTCAGTTTAGGAGAGGGCCTCTGGACGCCAGGAGCCAAAGCTGGGCACATGCTGAAGGTCTGTGCATACATTGTGGATCCGGGCATAAGTTCTCCTCAACTCAGCTAGCACCACCTGAGCCTTAGCTCTCCTCTGAGCACACACTGATCCCCAGGGGGCCGAGAGGGTTCCCTATCATGTTCACCAGAGCATCCTTCGGGAAAGCTCAAACTCGGCTATTCCCAGCCACACACCAACTCTCTGAACTTTTGTCTTCAAGCAAATAACATTTGCTATCACAGGAGAACCTTAGAGGAGCTAGAACAATTAGAAGGAAGGGAAACTAATTTTGAGCAAAGTTATCACACAGCAAAACAAAATCCAGCTAACAGAAAAGTATAACAAATTTAAAAAGGCATTAGCTTTAGGCCCTGTCCTTCCTCTTTGAAGTTCCGACAAAAGAGGCTGGAAGCTGGTCAGGTACATTCCCAGACTCCTTGCGGCTGCTTCTGGTTAGGTTCTGCCAGTGGGGGATGCTTGTGGGGCCTGGGAGGTAGGGCTTTTGGCAGTTAGCGCCGATGCTGCCTACAGCTACTTCCCTAAGGCTAAACAGCCCAAACACACGGGCAACAGGAATTTCAGACCAAATCATAACAAAGGTAAAATGCAAAAACTCAACAACACTTCTGGACAGGTTGGTTGCTGAAGTGTCCACCTTGTAACCACAGGACCTAGGTTTAATCCCCAGGACCCACATTAGAATGCCAGGTATGTCAGCACACATTTGAATCCCTGCACTGGGAGGATGGAGTTCTTAAAATGTATAGTAAATTCTAACATTGCCTTCCTTTAGTCACCAGGATGTTAAATCACTTATTCTCATACAAACCCTGCAGTACGGGGAACACTTTATCCCACCTAGCACTTGGAAGAAAACTAAAAACCCACAGGTAAGCTTTATTTGAATGTTTGCATTTATCTGACCAAATGGAAACGCTTGCAAAGGGGAAAGCTTATTAAATAGCAAAACCCGGAACTTCGAGTTCAGTCAGCTGACGTGTCTCCACCAATAGCACAGACTGTTTAGTGCTCACTGCTGTTTTCACCTCAAGTCCAAGGGCAGCATGGCCCATTTTTCTGGAAACCTCTTACATTGCTTTTACTGCCAACAAAAGAGCAAATTTTGTGTGTGTTCGCCTCATCAGTGGCAAATCCGCACCACTCACATCTACATCGTGGCTGTTTCAAATGCGGTAAAAAATGAGCTCAATGTTTACTAAAAAAGCTTGTAACACCTAGGGCAGTAACTTTATTTTAATTTTTTCATTAAGAAATTTTTATTACCTCTCCCCAAATAAGCTAAAAAGAAACATCTGTAAAAATATGAAAACACATTTTAACATTCCAGACTGACATGATACATTTTATATGATTTACAGCTAAGAATACAATGTCCAGTCCTACCAGGGACTTTCTGGATGATTTTGACAGGAATTTACTGGTAAGAATCAGAAAGACTGTACACTTCAGGCTATGGATATGGCTCAACAGTATAGTTCACACTTAGCACGGACAAAGCTTACACTCAAGCCCCAGCATCGAAGGGAAGGAAGGAAGATTTGTATTCAGTTCTAGTTAGGTTCTGAAGAGCTGAAAGCTTGCTGACAGGTACTAGCGAGGAACTGCCAGGGCTTTCCGTACAACAGACTCAAACATTTCACCCAGATTTTTCTCCCTTATATTCTAAATGAAAGTACAAATACACACATAGTAAAAGATGCACATGGACCAGAAAGACTAAAATAACACTATCCCCTCCTAACGCGGCAGATCTCATGTGTCCAAAACCCGTAAACAGTCGTGGTTGAGCAGTTCACAAGCCAAAGCTGACCTGTGGTCTGCAAAGACTCATGTCCATGAACGTATGCAGATGGTCATTTCCCCTCTCTGCCACAGAGAAAAGCCATAGTCTTCTCCTCTTTAGAAAGTTTAACGGTCAATGTGTGCATGCTGTTCAAAACCAGCTGAGTCCAGGCAGCTCCTCAGACATCATGGTCTCACTGTGGCTCCAGAAGGTCCCATGTGTAGGCTCTGAAATTTAGGAATCACATTTACTAACAAGGCTTTTTTTTCTTTTTCCCTGGAGACAAGGTTTCTCTGTGTAACAGTCCTGGCTGTCCTGTATTTCGGTTTGTAGGCTAGGCTGGTCTCATACTCATAGAGATCCTCCTTCCTCTGCCTCCTAAGTGCTAGGATTAAAGGCGTGTGCCACCATGCCTGGCTAACAAGGCATTTTTAAAAAAAATTACAGAATTTGAGGCCAAACATAGTGGTGGTGCACGCCTTTAATTCCAGCAACTGGAAGGCAGAGGCAGGCGGATCTCTGTGAGTTTGAGGCCAGCCTGATCTACAGAGCAAGTTCCAGGACAGCCAAAGCAACACAGAATTGTTGAAAAGAAAACAACAATAAAAAACCAAACACAAAAAGTACAAAACAAACAAACAAACAAAAAACCCAAAAAACAAACCATTAGGGGATCCAGTCCTTGCAAATGGCAAGGCGCACTACCAGATATCTGGAGCGCAGCTCATCTCTCCCCTTCTTTTTGGTTGTGAACCTAGCCTTTAACAGCTGAGCTATCCCTCCAGCCCTCTCCCCTTCTTTTTGAAGAAGGCTCTCACTATGCAGTGCCAGCTGCATCCTGCCTGCTTTGCTTCCCAAGTGTTGGGTGACAAGCACGAACCACTACACTCAGCTTTTATTTTAACATTGTACAATAAGACACCAACCATGGCGCATGCCTCCCAAGCAGCTGGGAAAGGCCAGGCCTTTATCAGGGAACAAATAGTGAGATGGCAAGGGACTAGGGATTCATGACACTCTCCTTCAGACCAATCTCCACTCTCAGCAACAAGCAGCACTCGCTGTCTGAGCAGGGAATACTTACGGACACACAGCACACTGCCGGCTCAGCCGAGTCCTCCCTCAATGCCTCGGATCCTCCTGGTCAGCTGAATGTCCTTGGGGAAGAGGGTGACTCGGTTGGCATGTAAGGTGAGGAGATAGGCGTCCTCAAAGAGGTGAACTAGAAATGCTTCTGCTGCCTGGGGGACAAAGAGAAGACTGACATGGAAGAAAGGCCTGGACTGTTTTTCTTGAAGTCATACCGACTCACAGGACTGAAGTAAAGAATGGGGTGAGCCCAGCGGCCACCCACTCTACCCCCTCCAAACTGTCGGGCATTGCACATTGGCTGCTCTTTTTAGGAGGCCAGGAACAGTCCCTGGTACCCGCCCCTCATGCCGTCCTGTGGAATTCTGGGATGCTCTTCCCCCTCTAAGCCTTCACCAATACCTACTCCTTCTTACCTCTTGTAGGGCCAACAAGGCCTGGGCTTGCCAATATAGGTCCACACCTCGAGTGAATTTCCCACAAATTTCTCTTACCTATGGAGGAGCGGGGATGAGCTGAGAGTAGCGGAGGGTCAAAGAGTAGACGTCTTTCTCCAAGTATCTCTAAGCATCCTCACTTCCACCATTATGTGTGGCCCTTGACCTAAGGGCCTGGCTCAGGGTAGGTGCCGACCCCTGGGAGCTTTAACTTGCATAGCTTATGGGTGGGAGGGGAAAAGGCAATTTCCAGGGCAGGGAGGGAAACTGGAAGAGAGGGCTCTACTACAGGTAATGAGAGATCAGCATGGGAAAGAGGATGTGCAGCGCCCCAAAGCGTTAGAAGCACCCTCTGTCCACATCAGCAAGAAGCACGAGTCCCCCATCTGTGGGAGACTTAGAGCAAAGGGGGCCAGGCGGAGTGAAGGTGCCCAGACTCACGACGCGGCTGAAGGGCTGCTTCCTTAGCAGGAGGTCTGTGCTCTTCTGCAGTTTCTTTATCTCCTTCATCCACAGAAGTTTCCGCCTCCTGCCTGGGGAGAGTTGGGTCATGAGGGAGGTGCGGTGGGAGTAAGTGGTGCCTCGGGAGCGGAGCACAACCCTTCTTATCAACAGACTTGCACCACACTCTAGAGCGGGGATTCTCCTCTTCCTGGGGGTGGAACCCGCAATGGCTCACGGGTGCTTAAGACACGCTAAGAGAGTGTGAAAAGACACACTGGTGCTTACAAGAGGCGTGCTGAGAGAGTGCAGTCCGAGCCTCTGGGTTGCAGTGTTAACTTCCATGAAGCCTTTCTCAAACCTCGGTTCCTTCCCAACAGATCCTTCCTGTGGGCCCCACAGTACTCCATGCATCTCAGATCTCCCCCATTCCCACCTAGATTTTCCAAGTTCGTTATTCAGTTTTTAGGTCCTTTCTTTCTTTGTAACAGCTGGAAGGAATTAGATACTACCCAGTATGGATCTCTTGTCTTGCTTATCTTGGGGCCCAGGGAAGTAAAGATAGTTGGCCAGTGCTCATTAGAGGCCAAGTTGGGACCTTAGAAGTGGCATAATTTAGAGCTAGTTAGGAACGTGGGCTGTGAAGCCACAGCCTTAGGTAGAAATTCAAATTCTCACTAGAAAATAAAATACCAAACTAAAAAAACCCTCTCTCTGCTCTAGAGATGCAGCTCTGCAGTAAACACTTGATTAGCATGCATGAAGTCACGGGTTCAATCCCCGAAACACAAAGAAAATACTTCGAACCCTAATGTTGAAGAAGAAACTGATATTAGACTATTTAAGATGAAGAATATCAAAATTTACTTTTAAAAACCTAAAAGATAAGCTGGGTGGTGGTGGTGGCGTTGGCTTAGGCCTTTAATCCAAGCACTGGGGAGGCAGAGGCAGGTGGACATCTGTGAGTTTAGGCCAGCCTGGTGTACAGAGAGAGTTTCTGGACAGCCAGGGCTGCACAGAAGAAACCCTGTCTTCAAAAACCAACCAACCAAACAAACAAAAAACAACTAAAAGCACCAAGGGCAAATGAATACCCTGAAACATATCTAGTAGAAAACAAGAATGCCAAATGAGTTAAGGCCCAGAGACGGCTCAGTGGTCAGAGCGTGTACCATTCTTAAGGAGGAGCCACATCAGGTGGCTCGTACTACCTATACTTTAGGTCCAGGGGGCAATAATGACTGGTGTCCTTGAGCACTTGTACTACAGAGCATGTACATATGATTACAAATAAAAGTTGGGGCTGGAGGGATTGCTCATTGGCTAAGAGTATTTGTTCTTGCAGAGGTCCTAGGTTTGGACACGCACACACAAATGCAGGCAAAACACTCACACATATAAATAATAATGTGGTGGTCTGGAAAAAAAAGGCCCCATTCGCACATAGGGAGTGGCACTAGTAGGAGGTGTGGCTTTGTTGGAGGAGGCATGTCACTAGGGGGTGGACTTTGAGGTCTCAGAAGCTCCAGCCTGGCCAGGGTGTCACCATTACTCCCCATGTAGAGCTCTCAGCTTCTTCCCCAGCACCATGTCTACCTGACGCTTCCCACCCAGATGGCAATGGACAAAACCTCTCGACTGTAAGCCAGCCCCAGGGAAATGCTTTCCTTTATAAAAAGAGTTGCCATGGTCATGGTGTCTCTTCACAGCAATAAAACCCTAATTAAGACACATAAAAACCACAAAAATCTTTTGCTTGCATGTATGTGTGGGTCCCATGCACATGCCTGGTGCCCGCAGATGTCAGGAGGAGTCAGATCCCCTGCACTGTAGTTACAGAGGCTGTCAGACGCTATGTGGATTTTGGGAAGAGTAGTCAGTGCTCTTAACTACTAAGCCATCACTGTAGGCCCCCCCCCCATCAAAATAAATCTAAAAAAAAATAGATAACTGAGTAAAATTCAACTGAAGAGTTAGTTATTACATTCCCTATGGAGGGATACTCTCTCAGCCTAGATAACAGGGTAGGGCCTAGGTTCTGCCCCAAATGATGTGATAGACTTTGATGATCCCCCATGGGAGGCCTCATCCTCCTTGGGGAGTGGATGGGAGGACGGGAGGGAGAGGGAACTAGGATTGGTATGTAAAATAAGATTGTTTTAATAAATAAAACTTTATTAAAAAGATAAACAAGGCATATTACGTGTAATAAATTAATGAACATAAAATAAGTAAATAGTATAATTGCTCAATAACTATGAACAATGACTGATAAAAATGAATAAGTTCAACAGCTTGGCTAAGACACACACACACACACACACACACACACACACACACACACACACACACACACACACACACACGGGCTGGAGGTGCAGCTCAGAGCACTCAGTTCTATCCCTGG
This sequence comes from Mesocricetus auratus, assembly GCF_017639785.1. Lineage (NCBI taxonomy): Eukaryota > Metazoa > Chordata > Mammalia > Rodentia > Cricetidae > Mesocricetus > Mesocricetus auratus. Next base: position 20,017,360 of record NW_024429205.1, on the reverse strand, counting down.
TACTGCAAAAGGAACAATGAAAAAGACAGCATTTTGAAGGATAAAATTGGCTTTCAGGCCCAGCCAAGAAAGAAGACTCTATGCAAGCAGGCGGGAGCACAGCAAGGCCATGGGGGATGGGAGGGGAGCAGGTGGCCTGTGCCAGGCAGGTGGCAGTGGGGACTTAATCGTGGGTGACACAGAGCAGTGTCCAGGTGACACGGAAGACAAACGGAGGAAGGACCCTGTTCTACTCTGGTTTCTGTGGCTGGGATAAACATCGTAACCAAAACTGGCTTACACGGTACAGCCGGTCCTCAAGAGAGGCGCCTGGAGGCAGGAACCGTGGTGGAGGAGCGCTGCTAGCCAACCTGCTTTCCTGGCCCAAGCCCCCTTCCCAGGGGTGGGGTGATACCACCCGCGGAAGACCGGGCCCTCCTATCACTTAGCAATTAAGAAAATGCTTCACGCCGCGCGTTGGTGGCGCACGCCTTTAATCCCAGCCCTCGGGGGGTAAAAGGCCGGCTGATCTCTGTGAGTTCGAGGCCAGCCTGGTGAGTTCCAGGACAGCCTCCAAAACAATACAGAAACAAAACCCTGTCTCGAAAAAAGTAGAAATCGAGGGGCTGGAGAGATGGCTCTGCGAATATGAGCACCTGGCTGCTCTTCCATAGGACTCAGGTTCAATTCCCAGCACCCACATGGCAGCTGTCTAACTCCAGTTCCAGTGGTTCCGTGCGTTCACAGACATACATGCAGGTAAAACAACAACACACATAAAATAAACAACAACACAAAAGAGTAGAAGTTGAGTAGTGGCTGTTGAGGGGGCTCCTACAGTGTGTCCGGGGAGGAGGAGAGAAGAAAAGCCAGTGATTTGAACTAGGCTGCGGAGACCAAGTATGCAAGTAAAATAATAAAAAGCTGGGCTGGAAAGCTTGCTCAACAGTAAGCAGCGCTTGTTCCAGGGGGCCCGAGTCCTGTGCTCAGCACCCTTACCCTTACGCCTGTGGTTTCGGGGGTTCGGAGCCCTATTCGGGCTGTCGCCAGCACCCTCGGAGGTTAGGCCGGCCCGCTTACCTAGATGGGAGCTGTGTCGCGAGGGCCCGGGGACCGGGCTGGAGGAGCGCCTTGTCGGGGTCCTCGGCTTGCGGCGCGGGCCCATAGTTGGCCGCGAGGGTCCAAGCTCCGCCGCCTCTGCTAAGCCCGAGAGAGCGCGGTGGCCGAGCGCATCAGAGCCTCCGGGGCTCCGCCGCCATCAGTTCAAAACCCACCCGCCCCGCCCACCGTATTTTTTAAAACTCCAACTCCGTGACTCTCAGTGGCCGGCTCTGGAACGCCACCGTAGAGCGACGGCCGGAAGGACCAGTGAGAATGAAGGTCTGGCCGCAGAGTCAGCCAATGGGCACTTGGAGGAGCGAAGGAAGGCGGGGCTTTCCCACAGTCTGCGTGTTGATCTTTGACTGACCCGACTTGCTTTATCTGGTGCCCGCTGGGCAAAAGGACGACTCAGAATGATGAAGGTGGTAAGTTTGTAGAATTCATTCCCTCAAACGTTTTGCGCTTTCACGTCGGTGTTGGTGTGGCTTTGAGAATGGGGAAAACAGACCGCCCGAGAATGTGACAACTCCACACAGCTCCCGGGACGCTCCGAGAGCAACCCGCAAATAGGAATCCGAGGCCAGGTGACCTTTCCTAGGGTCGTGGGGACGGCCAGGACGATGGGATCTGAGGACAAGGCCCAGCAGGGCAGGCACCAGCACTATTCTTGGACTATGCTATTGAACACCATGACAGAACTGTCCGGGGGGAAAAACAGCTTTTCCCTTTCTCCCGGGAGTAATATGAATTCGGGTCATATCTCCGTAATTAGAATAAAGAGGATTTCAATTTCGTCATTTTGCTTTTTTGAGTTTTCTAATTGCTCTATCATGAACGTGTACTCTAATCAAGAATCTCCTTATGTAATCAGTGGTTTCACAGAACCTTCTGCAACACTGGGGTGGGTGGTGTAAAACGGTGCAGCTGCTGTGGAAATGTGTCGTGGCTGGAATCTGAAATGTCCTACAGAGGCTTGGTCCCGAGTGCAGCAGTGTTGGGGGGGGGGACTTTGGGAGATGATGGCGCCATCGGTACCCTGGCTTTATCTGTGGATTTTAATTCCAGCATTTGGAAGGTAGAGGCAAGAGGTTTGCTCTAAGTTCAGGGCAGTCTGGCCTAGAGAGTTCTAGGCTAGTCATCCTGTGTAGTAAAATTTGTCTCAACCAACCAACCAACCAAAACAAACAAAGGCTGATGACACAGCCCAATGTTAAAGCACGTGTCTCATCCAAGGTTCTGTGTTCAATCCCCAGTATGCTACCTACAAACACATAATTTAAACACAGAATTACTTTACTATATGATCCAGAGGTACATGTTATACATCCAAAAGAACTAGAAGCAGGAATGTTCACAACAGTTTTACTCACAATGACCTGAGTGTCCATCAGCAAATGAATAGAGAAAATGAATATATAATGGTGTGTTTCTCACCTTTAAAAAGGGGGGAATTTCTGACATAAACTACATGGATGAACCTTGAAATCACTATGCTAAGTGACATAAGCTAGTCACAAAAAGATCACTGGTTCATGATTCCACTACACGAGGTAGACAGAAAGTAGAGCGGGATTGACAGGAGCTGAGAGGATGGACAGTGGGTTACTGTTGAATGGGGACAGAGTTTCCAGTTGGGAAGAGAAGCATTTCTACAGACTGATGGTGGCTGTGGTTGTATAACATGCATGTTCTTAATGCCATCAAACTTTTACATTTACTAAAATAGGAGGAGAGAAAAGGAGGATTCTAAGTTCTTTAAGGTATAGTCAAATTACAGAAAGATGATCCCACCTCCAATTATCCAGGTCGACACAAACTGAAGAAATCCGCATCCTTAGCAACTGTTAATTAGACAGAGAAAATCTTCACTTATGAACTCTGCTTTAGACAGACAGCCTTTTATTAAGCTAGAAGTAGGAAAGCTGATGGAAGACAGAATCTAGATTCCGAAGAAACTGATGAAACTAACTTGTCTCTGAAGCAGTAGTGATGGGTAGCTTGAGGTAGAAGAGGGAGGGGTGTTTATTACTGCATACATTTTTATATCTTTTGGTTTTTGAAAGACTTTTGAAAGATTTACTTATGTACTTTATGTATATGAGTGCTGTCTACCCCAGAACATAGTGTTAGACTCTGTTATAGACTGTGAGATACCATGGGTGTTTATCTACTGAGCCATCTCTCCAGCCGGATTTTTTTTTTTTAATAAACTAAATGGAAACAAAGTGAACTGAAGATGTCAAGTGAACACTAGTCATCTTTGAGCTCTAGAGCAGCTGAATGGAACAAAGGTAGTAAATTACAGATCATAGGAACTCTCAGAACTATTGGGGAGTTCATAGGAGAGAGAAAGGGGGGGGATTCGTTGGTTGTGCCATAATTTCTGAGACAGACTCCTTCAGCCAAAGCTGAAGGCACACAGGAAAAGCAGCCGAGGCAGGATTTGAACCCCACACCACTGCTTCTTATGGTGGTTTTTTATTTTTTCTTTACTGAAGAGAGAAGTGGGTGCAATTTCACATATCTGAAGTCCCAGCCACTCTAGACAGGAAGATCACTCAGGCCCAGGGACTGTGGCCTATAACATGCTTTGCTGATTTGGCAATAACATGGTGACCTGGGACTTGGGAACCACCACATTACTCGTGCTAACTGGAAAAGATACACTCTGGCTTGAGCAATGCAGTGAGAAGTTATGGGGGAGTGAGGGAGGGAGGGATGGAGAGAGCAGTGACAGTCTAGCTCAAGGAGCTACGTGACTGAGGTGTCACCACACCTGGTTCAAGTCTGGTTTGAAAAATGTCAGTTGTGATAGGCATGGTGATTACGACCTGTCATCCCATCTACTTGGGAGGCTGAAGGAGACCAAAAGTTCAAGGACTGCCTGGGCTACAGGACCCAAGACTGCTCTGGACAACTGAGGAAGACTCAAAATCAAAAGTAAAAACAGGGCTGGGAATATAGATCATTGGCAGAGCCTAGTAAGCATGCATGATGCCGCTGGGTTCAATTTCCAGCACACACACACACACACACACACACACACACACACACGCACGCACATTTTAGGGTCACTTTCATGACCAGAACACACAGTCCCCACCTTGACTGTGGTCAGCTTAAGGGCTTGGCTTGAGTGTGGGCTTGGATTCTAGCTACTTGGACATGCACATGCATACATTCACACACATTTAAAAAATAAAGTTCACTAACATGGATTCTGCCTATGTGGCTTGAATGATCCCAAAGTGGAGGTGTCCTTGAGACACATGTGAAGAGGAAGAGTACGAAGGACACACTCTCCAAAGCAATGCCCCTGCAGCAGGTTGTGGAGGCACACTGGTCCTCGGCCCTTTCTGCCTCTGACAACCACTGCTTCTTTCTCTACCACTTTGGAGGAAAACCACTTTAAACTTGACTGCTACATATCTCCCTCTTTGATACCAGGCTGAAGGGGACATTTGCTGTGGGTCCTGGGAGAGCACTGAAAAATGATTTGGCAGCACAAAGGGGAAATGCCCACGGGAGAAAGCCCATGCTGCAGCTCCTTGCAGTGGTGACTGTTCTGATGGACCCGAGGCCACCCATGAACTCTTAACTCTGAGGATGCCCAAGAGGCTGACCAACCTCACGCACATCCCCAGACAGTGGCAGCCTTTCTCGAGCCCTCCAGAAGGGTGCACCTGTGGGGAGCAAGGGGGCACATAAAACTACAGACGGCCATGCGTCCTCACTTCTGGGTTACCAGTTTTGTCTTGTGGCAAATGGCCTACTTACGGCATCACGTAAGTCGTAAGTGGCAGCAGTACAGAATGGAGCCAGTGCTATCCTCACACTCACTCTTGAATTAAGATAGGATTTTAAAAGTGAAGTATGGACTGTATAGGCCACTGCTGCCTAACCTAGGTCTCCATTTGTTCTAAGGTCAGGAGAGCTGTAGCAACACTCTCCAGAACTAAGTTTCCCCATGTCTAAAAAAGTGTTCAATGTCCTAGCACTTGGGAAGCAGAAGCAAGTGGGTCTCTGAGTTTGAGGCCAGCCTGGTCTATAGAATGAGCTCCAGGACACCCAGGGCTACACAGAGAAACTGTGTCTCACCATAACCCCCAAAAGTGGACAACCCAAATTTCTAAGACTTAAGAGTCTCCAGCTGGTCTTGTGTTTTGAGAGGATGTCGGCAGGTGGGCATAGTGGCGCATGCCTGTTTAACACGAGTTGGGCAGTCCAGGGCAGGTGAGATTCTGGCTGCCAGCTCTGCTCTGTCCATCTGTGGCACAATGGGATGGGCAATGAACCAGGGCACCTGGCATTGTCTGTAACGTGCTGACCTCTGGGAAGTCCTTATCATTCTGGGCATTAGTGTCCTTCAGGGTTTTTACAAGTATTATTACACATGTATGATATATATGAATGTGGGTGCAGCGTGCACGTGGAGGTCAGGGGACATTTGGGAGTCAGCTTGCTCCTTCCACTGAGGGTTCTGGGATTGAGCTCAGGTTTCCAAGGCTTTTCCCTGGTGAGCCACCTCCCTGGCCCTGGGTTCTACTGTCTTCCTCGAAGGAGTAAGTGATGTTCGTGCTTCTCACACTCAACATTCATTCTAGGTGCTACTCTTGTATGCCTTTTCTCTTTCATTAAAAAAAGGCCCGATATTGACAGTTTCCCATTAAAAGAAATAAACTCAAAACCAACATGGTAGGGCCCCAGCTTTTCACACTGTCTCTGCCACCTTGAGCAAATGGGCACAGAGTCCTCATTTACTTCTCCCGGGTCACACAGTGTAGTCCAGAGAAGCTTGGGTCCCTGGGACTCCAGGCTGATGGAACAGAAAGTTCCTTCCTTGACATACCATGAGAATCTGTTGGAATCAACTGTACACTGAGGACCATGGTCGTCAAAGGACTAACACCCCGCCCCCCAATCTCTTTAAAAAAGGTCTTAGGGTTTTATTATTGGGCTGCCACTCAACCATTCCCATGAGCAATGCTGGGATTAAGGGCTGCCAGGGCTCTGGTCCTGCTGCATTTCTTCTATTAAGGGTGGGAGTATCTGCCAGGTAACAGTATTTTAGGCATTTAGCCCAGTCATAGAAATTCACCCCAAAGACCCACAGAGACCTGTGTGATAGTGGGCCATAGGTTTCAAATCAGAGAGACCCGGCTGGTTGGGATACTGGCTCTATGTGTATATGTCACTTAGCCCTTTGGGAGTGCCATAGCCTTCCCCTCTGTACATATCATGAGAAGAGGTGAGGACTGAGCATTTAACCCAATGCTGGGAATGCCAAACTATTCCATAGAAAGAATTCTGAGAAGTCTGTCGTCCTGGTGGGTACTCTGGGTCCAGACTGCTGATGGGGCTGTGAGTTACAGCTGCTCCAGGTCTCACACAGCCGTGTGACTGCCAAGACCAGGGCTCCCACAGGTCTTTGGCCCAATTTCACAGCTAGAGACAGAGTCCTCTTGCCGAACAAGTTACAAAACTCAGTTTCCTTACCTAAAAATGGAAGTTACCCAGGCATGGTAGCATATGCCTGTCATTTCAACACGTGGGAGGCTGAGCCAGGAGGACTGAGTGTGCCCCAGCTCGGGGCTGCATAGGAAGTTGATGCTGGCGCTACGCAAGACCTTGCTTCAAACAAAACAAAATGGGATCGTGAAGTGATTACCAAGGGCTGCCTGAAGTCTCCCTATAGTCTTTCCCAAGAAGGGGCACCTTGGAGTATGAAGAAGACAGCATCAACGAGGTGCTGGGCATGGTGACATACACCTTTAATTCCAGCACTGAGGAAGCAGGGACAGGTGGATCTCTGTGAGTCTGAGGCCAGCCTGGTCTACATCATGAGTTCCAGGCCAGCCTGGACTACATCATAAGTTTCAGGACAGCCAGGGCTGCAGAGTAGAAAAAAAAAAAAATAAACCCACCATGGTGAGGGAGAGGTACCACTCCTCTTTTCTAATGCTAGTGACAATCAGAGGCCCACAGAATGCTGGGGCTGCAAGGCACCGAAACCACATCATGTCCACCCGTGCTCCAGAGTGGACAGACCCGGTGCACACACGGAGTCTGCAGCCAAGTCTGAGCCCGAACCTAGGTCTCCAGACAGGCTTAAGTTTGGAGAATACATCTCTAAGCTCTGATTTGAACCTGCTCATTGAATTCTTTGTAGCTTATGATTCATAAGCTAGATAATCTACTGTAACAAGTTAGTGTATTACACAGAAATACTAGGGTTGTAAATTCCTGCCACTCAAGTTCACATTTTTGCAGGAAGAACTCGGAGGGCTGAGAGTGGATGCCATACCCGGGCCTGTGGAGCCTGAGTCCCAACATTATAGGCTTCAGGAATAAGAGAGGACCTGGTGTTCTGCCATCCTCTCTGGCAACAGCTGCCCGAAGGGGTCAGTAGGGAGGGGTGGGGTGAGGCCTTGGGGACAGGGCACTCACAGCCCACCATTCTGCATGACCTCAGCCATCTGGTGGCAGCAGAGATCCCCACCAGGGGCTCAGCTGGCATCATTGATAGGAGTCCGGCTGTCACCCAGCAGTCTCTCTTGCTCACCCTCTTGCGTCGGGGGATGCCAGCCCCTGGACAGGCAGGCTAGCAGTGGACGGTGCAGTCCATTGTAGAGGGCGGTGCCCATGAGGAGGATGAAGAAACCAAGGATCTGCAGTGGGTGGAAGGTCTCCCAGCCCAGTGCGAGGCTCAAGGCCCAGATGACCACGGTGCGTAAGCTGTCGAGCACCATGCGGGTGGTGGCACTCAGTTCCTTGGTGACACTGACCCCCGCAAAGTTGAAGAAGGCGATGCTGCTGATGTTGCCCAGCAGAGCCACGGCAATCAGGGGCTGTCGGCCCACCTGGCAGAAGGCGTCCAGAGCATCCTCCAGCGTCCCACGAGGGTTCCCACTAAAGGAGCCAGCTGGGATGTAGTACATGGGCACGAGGAGCAGCGAGAGGATCACGAAGCCAAAGAAGCCTGCGGGAAGCAAGGAAGCGTATCACACTCTCCACCCTGCCTGGGGCGTCCCAGCATGCCCACGGGCAGGCAGTCTCCCATCTCAGAACCACTGTTTTTTTTGTTAGGTTCCTGTGGTCTACTCATGGGATGTGTCCCTTCGCCTTGATGTCAGATCCCACTCAAATGACAACTCACTGGTTTCCAAATGCACAACTGACAACTCAAGCCACTGCCCTGTCAGAAAGTCCCTCTCCCCTCCTCCTGTCTGTTGGAAGCTGTGGCTCCAAGGTCACCTTTCCTGCCCCGAGAGACTCAGAACTGCTCAGCAAATGAGGTGCCTGAGTATGACTGGTTTAAGCTCAAGTGCGCGGTCTGGCCCCTTCCCTGCTGTCACCGCCTCTAGAGAGGGGCATGTCTTGCTCATTTTCCTTCTCTGTCTCCTCTCCCCTTGCCCATGTCCCTCTGGGGATGGTGGCTGACTCTATCAAGTGGTCACCAGCCCCTGCCCCAGCTCCACGTTTTATGCGTTTCACAGCACATGCTGCCCTGCGTACCCCTCCCATCAGCCACCGTGCCCAGGCCTGTGCCCACACGCACCCTCGATGCCCACTGCCCTGAGAGGGTGGACATTGTGTTTGTAGACAAACTTCTCCTCTAGCACCATCTGGATGGCAACGATGATCTGGGCCATGATGATCAACAAGTCACCTGAGGAAAAGAGGCTGCAGTGAGGCGGGCCACTGTGGAACTAGGGCTGGGGTGGTGGCAGGAGGACCCAGGGACAGACCCACAAGCCAGCTCCTGATTTTTCCGAGGGCAGGACAGCAGGCAGGCCTGGGGTTCCAGAAAGCCCCGAGACCTGCCTTGGCCCGGGAACTGCATAAGCAACAGGCTTGAGACAAGATCCTTCAGGTTTAATTGTGAACCTGAGTGGCTCGAGTCGGCACTTCATGGTAAAATGTGCTGCAGTGACTTCTGCTGGAGTTTGGGCTACTGTGATGAGATATGCATAGGGCTGGGTGTGTGTCAGAAACTGGTCCTTCTGTCCCTCTCCAAACCAGCAGTTTGTATTTGTGAATATGAGTCACAGGTCCAGACAGCTCCATCAGCTGCCTGCCGGTCTCTTCCTTGTAATGGCCACAGTCTCCTGGTCTCCCTCACACCCGGCCCATCATGTACCCGTCAGGTATACGACCCAGCCCAGGATACACAGATGGCAGAGCCTGGATGAATCTGTGGGATGACTTTATGCTAGGCTTCCAGAGGGGAGGGGACGAGGGAAGCAGCCTCAGGTGCCACCTGGCCTCACCTGTGATGACTTCGCTGAGCTTGTGTTGGCTGTCATGCTTGCTCAGGAGGTCAGCGAGGCCAACCACCACCAGTCCCACAATGGTGGCCAGGATGCCCACCCACTGGCTTGGTGCCAGCCTCCGGTTCAGGAAGGCCACTGAGAACAGGCCTGTGAAGATGATCACTGCACCCCGCAGCATCTGGAAGCTCGAGGCACTGGTCATGTTCAGGGCTAGCAAAGGAAAGACATGATCAGTGGCTGTAAAGGGCCAAGGCTGGCTGCCACCGAGGTATCCCCAGGGAGTAGGGACAAGATGAGCACTAAGTCTTGGCTGTGCTCATATGAAGACCGTGAGGGGGTGGTAGGGTGGGGTGGGGGCGCTGATTCACTGGTAACCTCTTAAACGCGGCCGTACTCACCCACGTACATGAGGCTGGTTCCAGTCATGTCACACAGGGCTGGGGGCAGGAAAAGCAGGGCGTTGAAGGACTGCTGGGGCTCTACACTGGAGTCGGACTGTCTTGTGGCCCTGCACTGGACCAGGTAGAAGGCAGCGAGGCAGGAAAACTCTCCCAGGAACATGCCCACTGCCTGCAGGAACAAGACTTGAGAACTCAGCAGGGAAGGGCCTTCAGGGCCGCCTTTAGCAATGCTGTTTTTCGTTCGTTTTAATATAACCACACTCAGACAAGAGTTTATCCTAGAATCCCCTAATGTCAAACAAGCAAACAAAAATAAGCAGAGTAGCTGTGGGAAGCCGGCTAGGCCTCTAGGCCTCTCACAGGGGCCCCAGAACTTCTCAGTGGACACCCTATGGGGTGAGGCATGGTGTAAACTCAACCCATCAGGCCAACTTTTTACAATCCAGACTCAGGTTCAAAGACTCAAGGAAGGTCTGATAGCCAACTGCTAACGCAGTGGGGATGGATCTGAGCCTTCTAACGCTCAGTCCAGAGATGGGGTATCTTCCACGTCTCCTATCTCAGTGGAGTTCTGGGCTCAAGGGAAATGCACAACACACTTGTCACGAGAGCTAGTGCTTTCCATGTGTTGAAATGGGGCACGGTGAGAGCATGACCTCTCATGAAGGCCTCCCACGGGGCACTATGCCCCTGCTTGGGTGCTCTTGAACTCTGATCTTATTCTGTGAGAGGAGAGGAGTAGATGGCTTTTGGGGAGCCAGGGGAGGTTCACCCTTAGGCCAGGAAGGAGACCAGCCTCAGAGGTGCCTGAGTGAAGCCTGGGAGATGGACAGGAGGTACCTGGAGGAAGGGATGTTCAAAGTTGTGCTCCCTGCTTCCTCCACAGCCTTCGGCTTTGAAGTTGTCGGCCCACCTGCAGTAGGAACAGGAGTCAGACTGGAGGAACAATGGCTTCTCCGCCTGGCTAGACTCCCACTCAGCCCCGGTTGACACTCCTTTTCAGAGGAGCCTGACCCCATGGTGAGGGGTTTTAAGACAGCATCTCATCAACTTGCAAACAGAGACTTGCAACTTGTAGAAATCAGGTATTATTATTATTACATTAGTGTTGCTTATATGAAGTGTATTATACCCATTACTCCTCAAAATAAAATTAGAGCCACTGCTTGAAATTGAGTGTATTAAACATTCACATTGCAAAACAGGTGATTTTTTCCCTTTATTTTTCCTGAGACAAACTCTTACTATATAATCCAGACTTGAATTCAAAATCTTCTTGCCTCAGTTTCCTGAGTGCTAAGATGTACCAAGCCCGGCAGCCAATCTGTTCTCTAATATTTGATAACTTTACTTCAACTTGTTTGACTTTTTTGAAATCTTTGATTTCTACCAGACTGTCAAAAGGGACCAGTACATGAAAAGTATCAAGAGTCTTTGGTCATCTGGACATGGGGCCACACATCTGTAAGCGTACCATTAAAGTGGCCAAGTCAAGTGAACTGATGTGAGTTTAAGGTCAGCTTGAGCTACACAGTGAGTTTGAGACTAGCTTGGGTTATACATAGAGACCCACCACCAACCTACCTACCTACCAACCAACCAAACTACTAACCAACCTACCAACCAACCAACCAACCAAACTACTAACCACCCTACCAACCTACCAACCCACCAACCTACCCACCCATCAGCTGAGCCTCTTGTCTAGAGGGGCATTCAGGCTCAGGAGATGAACACTGGATCCTTCACAGTCCAGAAGGCCCTTCTAATACATACCTAAAGCATGTAGCCCCTGCCATAGAGTACAAATCCCAGTGAGTGCCACCACCACAGACAGGAGACTGGTAGTGGAAATGGTCCCCATCCAGCCCAGAACCTTCCCAGCACACTTCAGGCAGCAACGCCCATCATTCGGAACTGCTGCCATCTAAGCACAGAAGCTCCTTCTGACTCTCCTTCCTGCTGGGCTGCTACGTCTCCAGACTAATCTGCTTTCTAACTGGAGATCCCTTTGCCACCTGGAGCCACTCTGACCTTGTGAATTTTCTCTTCTGGATAACCACCCCAGGCCTTGCTAATTTTCCACCCTCCTGGCTGCTGACTTCTGGAAGTGCTCCTGTGGGCCCAGGACTAAGCCACGTGAATGATATGGCCCAGACAAGAGGCTGGCAAGATGGCAGCCCCTCCCTCACGCTGGTCAAACTCTTACTGTACCAGTCATGTTGCCTCCTGACTCTAGCTGACACACACTAGCTGTTCCCACGGGCACGGGCGTACACCCACTGTAGTTCCCATACCAGACAGCGGACGTCTCTAAGGTCAAGACTCAGGGCTTCTCCAGACAGGTCTTTTCCTTGGAACACCTCACTAGGGCAGCCATATCGAAGCATACCCATGTTCCGGACTTACCAGTTAACAAGCCTGAGTTCAGCCGGGCATTGGTGGCGCATGCCTTTAATCCCAGCACTCGGGAGGCAGAGGCAGGTGGGTCTCTGTGAGTTTGAGGCCAGCCTGGTCTACAGAGTGAGTTCCAGGACAGTCTCCAAAACAATACAGAGAAACCTTGTCTCGAAAAACAAAACCAAAAAAAAAAAAAAAAACCAAAAAACAAAAAACCCAAAACAAAAACCAAAACCAAAAAACAAGCCTGAGTTCCCAAAAGAAGGGAGGGGGTGGGCTTCTGGAGGGTTCTTAGGAACAATGATCAAAGGACAACTGAAAGGAAAAGTTCTAACTTGACCGTCTAGAGAGGAGAAATGTGGAGTTCTGCGGACTAGGGGATGGAACATGCATAGCTAGTTCCAGCCTCAGCTCCACAGGAGCTAAAGAGCCCTTCCTATGTAACAGAACGTCTCTCATTTCTGGGGTCTGATCTCCTACTGGTTCTGGCTCTTGCACTCACAGGCAGGATGGGATGGGCGTACAAGGGGGGTCCCAGACAAGATGCATGCTTCATCTAGGTAGGCCCATTTGGAACTCATGTTTGCCGTGGTTGAAAGAGCCTCTGTGAAGGCCGAGTGAAGGGCTCAGGCTTTCTTGAGGTCACAGAGTCACTGACCCAGTGAGGGAGCAAGCCAGGGCTCCTCCGGGAGGTAGAAGGAAGTGACATCAAGCCTGTGACGGTCCACCACAAGCTGGGGCCGGTGCTTCCTTTTGGAGGGGAAAGTGGTGGTTTCGGAAGCCCTCTACTCATCCTGGTGATGGTCCTTCAGATCACAGACTGGCACACAGGACCCTCTAGATCTGGATATAGCAGCGTGGCCATTGCTTAGCAGCACCTTGGGCTACTGCTGGGGTTCACAATCTCTGCTCACATCTAATGCTCACCCCAATCGATCCCACAGAGTTCTGAATGAGTTTAGCAGGGCCCTTCCACAGTCCACCTGCTGCTCCCTGCACAGCACAGCACAGCCCGAGAGGTTCGATTGAGTGACTGAGCCTTCCAGACTCTCGCTTGGGCATGTGATAGGTGCTGTAACCCCTGACCCAGTGTCCATGGGGTTGACTTTCCATGAGTCTGAGGTGGCCCCTGATGCAGGCACAGTATGGGCCTGTCTTCTGGGGTGTTAGCTGGCTGGCTGCCCGCCCAGTTGAGCCTTTCTCCTTAAGACTTGTCTAGGCTTTCGCTACAAGGGAGGCCTGGTTTGTCTGGACAGGCATTGCTGGCTGGCTTCCCACGGGAGAAATGGAATCTCTTTGTATCTAAGAACCTATCCAACCAAAGAACTAGATGTCAGCTTCGGTCCAATGTATCTCTTCAGGACTGGGAGGAGACAAGGTAGGGATCTGGGCTTACTATACCTGTTTCACAAAGAGGATCCAAAAATCCAGCCTCAAAGTGCCTGAGGATGACAGCTATGACCCCCCCCCAGTCAGATAACACTTTCCTGACTAGCAATGCTTCACCAACATCTCTCCAGTCTCACAAACAATTATTTTCCCCCCTTTGAGGATGGGTCTCACTATGTAGCCCTGACTGGCTGAAAGCTCACTATGGAGATCAGGGTGCTCTCCACCTCTGTTGGGATTAAAGGTGTGCACCATCACAAACATGTTTTTTTAACATGCAATTCGTCAAGCACTGCCTGGTTAAATTTCACAAGGGTCTTTATTTTCAGAGGGTAATGTGGGCTCAGGGTGACAAGTTCAGGTTTTTCCAGCTGACGGCAGGCATATCTGTGGTGGAGCCCCACTGCAGTGTACCATCAGAAACAGAGAACACCCAGAAAGCTCAGCGTTGGGTCACATGGGCTGGATGCGTTCCAGACGTTCCCAGGCCAATACTGACAACCCCTGTAAGACTGGGCCTCCAGCAAGTGTTCAATACACACTCCCTATCCCTTTCCCCTCCAATTCCACATGCGGCCAGAACCACCTTCCCTTGGGTTGGGTCAGTGTGGTCTCACTGGGCTTTGGCTTACAAGTTCCTGGGGGAACACTCAGTCTCCAGATACCCTCTGCTGCCTGAGGCAGAGGAGGCTAGAAGGGCTCTCTGGGTGGCGTCTCCAAAGTTTCACAGCCATGACATGTAGAACTAAAAGAAACTTGGCCATTATCCTGCAAAACCCCTTATTTGACAGATGGATGAACCCTGGGTCCAAGATGGGCCACAGGACTCACAGTGCACACCAGGGCTGGTACTGGGAATGCCAGGTAGTGTCCAGTTCCGGTTCAGACTCTCAGCTTTCCCCAACCTCCCATTCCAGCTTGTTCCTGCTCAGGAGAGGGAGGGTGTGCCCTCTGCTGACAGAGGCCAGCTCCTTTCAGGGTTCCCCGAGTGTCAGGGTTCCCCGGGGTGGGTAACTATGCTGGGTGTTGAGTCACTTATAGTAGGCCTTCCTTGCTCACAAAAGCTCAGCATTCTAGAAGCTGTACATGCAGGGGTGACAGACAAGAGACTGAGGAAATGCACAGTCACCGCTGATTCCTGCAGAATTGCTGCCATTTCCTCCTGAATCTCACTGTCTGCCAAGCTACTGAGACAGCTTCATCCAGGGGTCTTCAGAAGGGCCACGGCCTCCCCACAAGCCCTCTATTATGAGAGGATACCCAGTGGTCACCCTCCTGGTGGCAAGCCCTCCCATTGCTGTTGGTTAGCAGACCTTCCTACGGTTTTGGGGGTAACAGGGCAGAGATTATCCTATCCACTTTACAACCCAGGAGACAGAGGCTCACAGAGGCCCAGTGCTTCCTCTCATGAGACAGCTACTAAATCTCACGTTCTTTCCCTCCCACTGCTCTGCCCTCTGAACGGGCTCTCTTAAGCTGGCCCTGTAGCCACATAGAAGCAACAATGCCAAGCCATGCAGAGAACCCAAAGGGCAGGGGCAAAGTGCCAAGCACGAAAGTTGAAGGGACAGTGGGGACTCCTTCTCTTACGAAGGCTCGGTGATGCCAAGCAGGGTTTCCTGTCCACAGGTGGAGACAGGGGCTACAGTCAGCCTCATATGCTCTCCCAGGCTGGGTGGGCTCTTCAACCCTCAGACGCTCGGGACGGGGCTGCCTTGGGAGCCTAGCAGGGAGTGCGAGGATCTGTGTGACGTTGGTTCCTCTGGTGGAGAATCTCAGCTGCATCTGGACAAGAAGGCTCTGAAACGGGTACTTGTCATGGGCACTGAATCAGGTAGACACAAATGGCTTGGTCTCAAGGAACTGGTCAACGGAACTGGCTGGTGAGAGGACAAGGAAACAGCCACTGAAAGGAGAAGCAACACTTCCCAGGGAGGGGACCTTAGCCAACACCCAGAAAGCGGTGGAAGGGTTAGTCAGGGCGGCAGTTAGGGAGGGCTTTTTTCTCTTTGGGCATGTGATTGTGCTCTGTGGTCTTCTAGAACCTGCTGAGTGGGCAGAAGAGCACGAAGCTGTGGTCCCTGCAGAGTGGGCAGCATGTGCCCTCAGACGCTTCCTCGTCTGAGCCTGCCAATCTTCCCAGGGACTCTGGGAAAGGCAGCAGTGAGCTCCTCTTACAAGTCTGCCAGAGGCTCTTAAACTGAGCAAGTGGGATGATTGACAGGATTCCCTGACCCGGGTAGTCCCATAATGGGGGGGTACCCTGAGGGTGAGGATGGGAGTAGGAGATGCCGTTTATAGGGTTACACCTTCTAGACAATGTAGGGAGATGAGAAGAAAGCCCAGGGAGTCAGGACTCGGGGCAGCACAGTCCTAAAGACTGGTATGGGGTGGGACTGGGTGTAACACAGTCCTGATGTCAGTAAGCCAAGTTACAAAAAGCAACTTCTTTAGGGGCTTCCTTTGTAAGTTGTAAGGGTCAGACTGGGTGAGTTCTGTTCACAACAATAATGAAATGCCCGCGGTCATGGTAGTGGATGTCTGTAAACCTAATACGTGGGGTGTGAAGGCAGGAGGGCCCTGCATTCAAGGCCAGCTAGGAACTATATAGTGAGACCCTGTTCCAAAAGATAAATAAATATGCAACCAACTGGTCTCCAAAAATGGTTGGCATCCAGCCCCGCTCCTAACCGGTGGTTAAACCCATGGATTCTAGAGCTGGACCACTCAGATTGAGGACATCACTTGGGAGGTGGGTCGAAGCTGCGTATAACTGAACCTTTTGTGCTTTCGTTTCCCATCTAGGGATGAAGAATCCATCAACTTCCCTCATGCCCAAGGGTGCCAAGGTAGTCAGCTTGTAACTTGGTAGGCCTGGGTCCTGGGTCCTGCGTAATGGCTATACACTCCCCCACACCTGCACCTCCTGCTGATGTGGCTGTCCCTAGTGGAAACCACAGGCCAACCACACCGTTTCTAATGGTGGCTCACATCACGTTATGGTATAGTTGTGTATGGCATACTCCCCCGCACTGTTTGCTTCAGAGCACCATTTACAGTCCAGCTCTGGGTCCTACCTCAGGATGGGGAGGGCATGGGGGAAGGGGGCTCCTTAGAGGCTCCACACAAGGAGACAGGGCAAAGGCCAGGATCAAAGGTTAAGCCTCTCACCTGGGAACCTCAAAGGGTGGGGCTTCCTGGGACCGAGGATCCCCTGGCTTCCTACCTGACCGGTTTGGAGGTTTTTAAAGGAATGACTGAGTCAGCTTGCTTTATCTAAGCAGTAAATGACCACTTGAATTCTCCCTGGGGACAGCAGCCTTGACAGGCTAATAGCCGCTTTGAGCATTAGAAGCTGTGCTAGGCTGATGCGAGTCCCATCACAAGACACGCAGAGATAAGCCCAAGAAGCGCACAGGCCACCCTCTAGGTTCCTCAGATTGTGCCTTCCCTTGGGGGAAGGGAGGGGCCCATTGTGACTGGCATGTGTGTCCAAACCTGTCTCTTCCACCTCAGATACTAAACTTCTCAAAGCCAGGGACCTTCTCTTGGCCACTTCTGCCTTCTCCTCCCCCACTATGGGCACTGTACAGCTGCCTGATGAAGTGACTACTTCTCTCCCAAGCGTTTCACAGCTTAGACAGTTGTGAGACAAGAGAAACCTATAAGTCAGAAGTGGTCACGCGAGGCTCACAGCCAGCTCCGAGCGCAGAGACCAACAAGCCCAGGAAACCCAGGGCACAGCCCTGAAGGTCAGGAAACCTTTACTGGAGTCATGACACCAGCTCCTCTTGCCTAACAGAACCCCGCAGGAAGTGAAACTGGATTTAAAAAGGACCGTTGTCCACTCTTGTCCACGTGCACACTGGACAAGGGACAGGTGCTGCTCACACTGAGGATTTTAGATGGCCAATAGAAGAAGAGGAGCAGGTAAAGTGACAAAGAGTCGCCAAGACAAAGGATAGGCCTTTCTGCTCATGAGAGAGGTCATGCTGGGTCCCCAGTTTCCTGAGGCATGGTCCTTAGCTCCCAACCTACGGAAGGCTGTGACTCCTACGCGCCAGAGTTGAACTGCCCAGCTGCCTTCTGCTTTGGACTAAGGACACTTCTCCCAGACATATACCTCGATCCTGTGTGTCAGCCTCGTGGCTTCATTCTGGAAGTGGTTTTTACCACCTGCCTTTGTTTCCCACCTCACTGGCACCTGCCAGGCGTTCTCATCGCAAGCAGAGCCACAGAGCGATTCCCGGCCTCACACAGTTTCACTCGTGCTGACCACACCGCTTTCTTTTTTTTTTTTCAATCCTGTCACTTTTAACAAGTCACTCCTCAGGTCCCCCTCTGATGATGGAGGGGGAGCGTCCAGCTGGGCATTTGATGCTGTGAACAAGCCATTTGGCGCTGGCCTTTCTCTCTCTTTCCTGCCTCCAAGCCTCTGCCACACAGGAGTCCCAACTAAGCATCAAGATGTAGTCTAACCCCGCTTTCTCCATAAACGACCTATGGCCACCTCCTAGCTTCCCCATCTCTTCAGTTTAGTCACTGCAGGAGCTCCGGTTCGTCCTCAGCAGGCCCCCAGACCCAGCGGGAGGCGCCCGGTCTCTGCCTGCAGCACCGAGAGCGCCGCTGGGAGGAACTGATCCAACCCTTCGCCTCAGAGATGAGGAAACTGAGGCTCGGAGACGGAAGTGACCACGAATCAGAGCGGGCTTCCGATGCTCGCACCCTCCCGCCTCTCACCCCTTCGTCCACACCAGCGCGACTGAGCTCTCGGTAATGTGGAGGGCTGGTGGGCCTGGAGAGCAGCCGACGGGAGGGTGACGGGGCAGGGCGTAGAGCGCCCAGCACCCATGGGCCCAGCAGGCCCCTCCCGGCCCGGCCCAGACTCACTTTGCAGAAAGCGTGTTGATGGAGCCGGTGACCAGCATGAGCCCGGCCAGGAACAGCTGGTACTTGGTCCAGGCCATAGCGTGGGACAGGGGGAGATCACTGGAACCAGCAGCTACAAACCGGGTCATCCGAGAGGTGGTGATTTCGACTCAAGAGCTTCCGGGCCGAGAGTCATGTGACCGTGCTGGCCCCCGCCCCGCGCCCGCTAGCCCCGCCCCGGAGTTGCTGCGGGTCCTCCTCCCTCCCCTCTCCCTTCCTCCCTCTCTCTCCCTTTCCTTCTCTCCTTCCCCCCCCCCTCTCGTCTCTCTTTCTCTCCTCTCTCTCTCTTTCGTTTTGCACTGCTAGTGCCTTAAGCGTGCTAAGACAGTCCTCTATTTCTGAGGGTACAATACCCAGCCTCTTGGCCTCCTGGTTTGTAAAATGAGCGCTTGGGATCATGCAGAGATGAGAGGTTGGGCCTGGCGACTTGGTAATAGCCACAGCGTGGGAATCTCCTTTCTCCAGCACCTCCAGAGAACTGGAAGCCTGGGAGATGTCTCTAGGGATCCCAGTCCATTGAATTGCTTGCATCTTTCAGTAAAGTAGCATTAAGAGTAGAGAGTTCCAGCTTCCAGTAGGGTGTTATACGGCTAAAAACTAAAAAGAACAGACTGGGTGTGCAATCCCAGCACTTGGAAGGCGACAGCAGGATGAAAAGGAGCTCAAGACCAGCTCCCACTATATAAGGAGTCGGAGACCAGCCTGGCTTACTAAGTAAAAAATAATTAAAATGAAATGAAAACCTAAACCCAGAGAAGACCAGGATTCAAGGTCTTGCTTGTGAGTGGCCATGGTGACTGTGGGTGGTGACAGCTGTGCTGGTAACGGCTGTGTTGGTGGCCGTGGTGGTGGTGATGGTGTGTGTATATGTGTGTATTGGGGGTCATGGACTCAGGTTCTTTCTATGGGTATAGTTTGTTCACAAAGCCTCCTCACGTATCCTTCAGGACCCCTCTAAATGCTGCCCAGTGGCATCCAAACAGATGCCCAGTCCTAGGTTTGTTTGTAGAGGATTTCTAGACTTTAATCAGTTTTTGAGACAAGATCTTGTCATATAATCCAGACTGGCCTCTAATTCACTATGTACTACAAGAGGACTCCAGTTCATGGCTGGCTTTCAACATTTTTAAAAAATTACATTTATTTATCGTGGTGATATATTGTTTATGATTTATTAAAGCTTGCCTGAGGATTCAGAAAGCAAAGTCAGCCTCAAGCTATAGAAGTGAGGCACACACCTTTAATCCTGGCAGCCAGAAGCTGGGAGGTAGTGGTACACGCCTTTAATCCTAGGACTCAGGATTAAGAGATAGACTTATCTCTGTGAGTTCAAGGCCACCCAGATCTACACAAGAGTGAATCAGTCTAAAAGAGAACTATAGTTCACACTTTTAATCCCAATATCAGGGAAGTATATGAGACAGAAGCTAGGAGGCTGGAGAGGTGGCTCAGAGGTTAAGAACACTGTCTGCTCTTCCGGAGGTCCTGAGTTCAATTCTCAGCAACCACGTGGTGGCTCACAACCATCTTTTATGAGGTCTGGTCCCCTCTTCTGGCCTGCAGGCAGACATGCTACATACATTAAAAAAAAAAGAAAGAAAGAAAAAAAAAAAGACTGAAGCAAGGCCTCAGAGAGGCATTTGTTCTCCAGCCACACTGAGCAGAGGTTACAGTCTGAGGCTTGGTGAGAGTTTGTGGAGACTGGATCAGTCCATTCAGCCTGAGGTAGAGGTAAGAAGCTAGTGGCCATCTGCTTTGCTTTTCCGATATTCAGCTTGAAGCTTAGACCCCAATATCAGTCTCTGGGCCATTTATTTATTCATGTTACATATTGTGTAGGGGAGCGGATTCTCAGCTGCCCACCTTCCTGTTCCCTGTGATCTAATCTGCAACCCATGCCCTACCATAGGTTAAAACCAAAATCACCAGAGCCGGCATTGGTGGTGCACGCCTTTAATCCCAGCACTCGGGAGGCAGAGGCAGGCGGATCTCTGTGAGTTCGAGGCCAGCCTGGTCTACAGAGTGAGTTCCAGGACAGCCTCCAAAACAATACAGAGAAACCCTGTCTCGAAAAGCAAAACAAAACAAAAAAACAAAAACAAAAAAACCAAAATCACCCTGATGGCTGCTGTAACCCACTAAACACATTCCCTCCAGTCCCGAAGATCCTATTACTGCAGGTACAGAAATGAGCTCTCCTGACCTCATCTTTTGAGCTTTCAAAATGGATAGTGTAGACTCAGAAAAACCCTCAAGTAACTGCAGCAATGTTTTTGCAAGATCAGATGGAGAACACTGTAAGTGGGGTCTTGAACGGAATATAGGAAGTGCCCAGAGTGAGAGGGGGCCTCTTTCTTGAAGGAAGAGTTATGTGTTTGATGGCCCAGGGTCGGGAGAGAGTGTAGAACATGTCTTGGACCTGTGGAGCATCCTTAAGATCTTCCCTTCACTAAGGCTTGCTCTTTTTGGTTAACTGGGGGATAGGAGAGCCAAGACGGGATGCCTTCTGAGCTTTGTGTGATTTCAAAGGACGTCATGATTTATCCAAAACTGTTTACTGAGACCGTGGAGACATAGATGAAACACAACTGTGTCCTAAAGGGACACCATCTGCCAGCCTTCTCCTGATGGGAGGCCATTCTCATAGGTCACAGTCAGTGCGACTCGAGACTATTTTCCCATAGGTTCAAGCCAGGGAGACTGTCCTGAATGTAAACATTACTAAGGACATTGGTGTCACTAGCCCGACATGATGTCACTTGCAGAACAGTATCTGTCTCGAGAGCCACATTATAAAATGAATTTTAATTTATTATATCTTGTTGCAAGCATCCATCAAACAGCTGTCTCTGGAGTCTGGTTCACAGGAAGATTTATTGGCGAAAGTACTAGAGCCCACCAAGGGTAAGACCCAGAGTCAGGTACGGGCTCCCAGAGCAGCCTGACAAGGTAAAGCGAGCCTGAGGAGTAATACTTGAAGCTGTCCTCCAGCCTCCACCATGCACACACAAGCACAGACGCACAAAAAATTATAATTAATCCTGCTGAGTGTATACGTGTCCCTGGTAGGATTAGAGACATTCTTTTTTTTCTGGTTTTTATGAGACAGGGTTTCTCTGTATTGTTTTGGAGGCTGTCGGTCCAGCCTGGCCTCGAACTCACAGAGATCCGACTGCCTCTGCCTCCCGAGTGCTGGGATTAAAGGCGTGTGCCACCACCGCCAGGCTAGAGAGACATTCTTAGTACAGCCAGTTGCCAGCAATAACTTTTGTCAACAATGAACTCCAGATCATATTACCTAGTGACATTGTGACCATGTTAGTATTTGATGGCAGCCTGTGGTGTTCACTCTTTTGCACCTAATGACACATATCTCAGAATGTGTGACACATATCTCAGAATGTGTTCCTGTCTGTAAGTGACAAGGACTGCAATATACAATGAGTCACTCCTCTGAAACCGAATTTAGCTAAGGCTGCGTTTCAGCTGAATCTGCCTCCATTCTGCTCTAAGAGTCAAACACCAACGTCTAGAATCCAGTGATTCACCCCCAAACGAGTGATCAACACTGTCTAGAAAGAGAGGGGGATGGTAGAGGATTAAGACAGAAAAAGAAAAGAGAATAACCGTATGTGGCCTGAAGCTGAAAGGAGCAAGTGAGGGTTTTTTTTTTTTTTTGATTGTCTCTGGTCACCATAGAAACCAGCTCTAAAGTCTGCCAAAAGGAGCTAGTGAACCAATGTCCACACTTCTCTGCTAGTGTGGACAGTCCAAACTCATCTCCGCCATGGTGTAGACAGTCACACACTCTCCTTGTCATATCTGACCTGGTTCCGTTGTCTCAATTTCTCCCCTGAGGTAAAACCCAGCCTTCTTTCTCTCAAGTCCCCTGCTCTCCCTCCTGTCCTCAGACGGCTGACTTTCAGTACCACCGGGAAGGGAGGGATTGACAGCACACCTAGCCTGACCCAAGGGGGATCATATTCCAGGCAGAGAACAGGATGTAGGAGGGGAAATGACCCAAGGATATACGGAAAAATTGTTTTTAAAATTCAAATCTGACTTGGCCAGTCTGTACACCTATCTCTGTCCTTCCCAAGATAAAAATCAGTCTGTTCTAATCCAGAATGTGATTAAATTGGTTGGGAAAATATTCCTACTTCCAGACAAGCCACAAGCAGACTGGCAGTCAGCTCTGAATACAAACAGGGTCTGCGTCGAGCATTTATTTGGCACTGGGAGTTAGAGGTTCTTTGAGGGTAACATGGAAATTTGTCGACAATGCTCCTGGTTTACCGAAGGCTGCATCGTGTTTATGAAGAGCATGAGGAGTGCTTTTGAAAGCCCAGCCTGAAGTTCTGTGCTGCCCTCTGCACGGGCCCCGATCTTAAGAACTAACTGGCTGCTTCACATCAGTCTTCCTTGCTACACAAACGTGAATACCGTTTCCTTCTTTACAGAAAGTTTGTAGAGTTGATGAGGAAGCACACTAGTCCACTTGCAGTTTGTCTCTTGAGTGCCTTTGCCTGTCTCCCTGCCCGGTGTGGGCAGGCATGCTAACCCCAGTTCTTATCTCCAGCTGATGGGAGAGACCTGGAATCTCTTTGTAAGTCTCTCCCTAGAACGAGGGCTGACCAGCCACTCTAGGATATCCATGAGACTTTCTATAAGTTAGTGAAACCTCTTCCCCACCTGGGGCTGTCCTTTACTCCCTTCAAGTCCCACGCTGTCCTTCCAGAGAATTCAACTTTGTGTTTCAGCACCCATATTGGGTGACTTACAACTGCTTGTAACTCTAGCTCTAGGGAACTCAATACCCTCTTCTGGACTCTGTGGGCATTATACTCATGTGCACACACCCACACAGAGACATCTGTATACATACCATTTTAAAAAAAGGAAATCTTAATAAAGATAAAACCAAGAAGAAATGACATAGCTTGTATATTTATCATTATCCAAAGCATCCAGATAGGTGTGGTAGCACATGCCTTTAATCGCAGCATTTGGCAGGGAGAGGTATGCAGATCTCTCTGAGCTCCAACTCAGCCTGGTTTACCTGGTAAGTTCCAGGACAGCCAAGAGAGACCCTGCCTCAAAATTAATTAATTATTAATTCTGATGTTGTACAGATGCGCCCATCTGTGTTTCTGACACAGCTCTCTCATGACCACCATTACTTTCTCTGGGTTTTTTGGGGTAAGTAACGTGACCTGATATGATAGGGCTCCATATCTGAGTCTCCTACCCAGGATTCTGATACCAGAGAGTCAACACAATGTGCTGAGAATAACTGCAAGTGGCTAGATAAGATGGTAGTGTCACGGCCCAGTTACAGAGCTGGTTCCAGGCATAGAAACGGCTACAGATGCAGAGCTGGTGTGGAGGAATTGATTCAAATGGGATGAGCAAAGATCCCAGGACAGAGTACCTTGTGTAGTTTGATGATGGGCTGGTGGGTGTCTCTGTAAATCAGCATTGGGTGTTTCTCACTTTATAAGGCTAGGAAAGAGGGTGCCTTTGTTCCTTGGCTTGGTGAGTTTGGGTTTCCTGGGGTACAAGTGTGTACCACCATGAATGGATTTGTCAGTCTTATTCTTCTGATGGTCCTTGAGCCTTGGGAGGGCCTTCTTAACTCTCAAGTACACATACTGACAACTGTCAGCTTAATAGATGGGTGTGGCCCATTGAGCAAGGCCTTTAGTCTTGTGGACTGTGAGTTCAGGACCAGCCTGATCTATAGAGCAAGTTCCAGGACAGCCTCCAAAGCCACAGAGAAGCCCTGTCTCGAAAAACAAAACAAAACAATCCCCAAGACAGACTTGAGAGGCTGTGATGAGAGACTGCTGGGTTCACTGGATGGTCTGACGACGGGCAAACTGGTGGGTACCCCTATATCTCCTTTTATATGATCAGGAAAGAGTGTTGCTTTGTTCCTTGGTTTGGTAAGTTTGATGAATTCACTAGCCTGAGGTTTGTTTTGTGATATGGTTTTGAGTAAGTTTTGAGTAAGTCACTTATCGGTCTGCACCTCATGTCCTGTGCTGGAGAGATTGGGGTTGTTCATTGTCAGAAACAAGATGTGGGGTCATTCTGCTTTGCATTTGCACTCCAAAACGGAGGAAACTGGTGCTTTGTAAAATGGAGTATTCAGGGCAAGGCATCATAGCCCGGAAAGCCACTGTTTTGGACAATGTGTAGTCACTTAGAGCAGGTCACACCCTGAGCTCCACAGTGGTGAGCAGGAGCGAACTTTCATCAGCATAGGAAGTGTATCAGGAAGAAATGGAAGCGGTGCCCTTAGCTCTGCCTTTTGGGTAACTGACAAGAACTCCCAGACTGTATAGCGAAGGAACAGCAGAGGGGCAAGGAACATACCTAGTTAATGATTAATCTGTGATCTAGTTGGTCATTATGTCAGCATGGTCACACAAAGTTGCAGCTGCCGGGAAGGGGGTGGACTGGGCTGAGTCCTGTCACATTCTTGTTCAGCAGACCTGCTGCTTCTGGAGCAAAGGAGACAGGTGCAAAGCGGAGGCCGAGATGCCAAGCTTTCGTCTTTTGTGTCTGACTTTTATTACTGTATGTAAACCATACACAAGTGGCCTTGAATTGTGACATTTTCATATGTATGTGTTTGTCATCCCCTCCCATCCCACTGATTCCCTTTCTCTTCTCAGTCTGTCTTCTACTTTCCTCCCTCTCTCCCTCCCTCCCTCCCTCCCTCCCTCCCTCCCTTCCTCCCTCCCTCCCTCCCTCCCTCCCTCCCTCCCTCCCTCCCTCCCTCCCTCCCTCCCCCTCTCTCTGTGTGACCCAGTGAGTTTCATTAGGTTGTCTACAGGCTCACAGACATCTTATCGGAGGTTACGCTACTGAAGAAAATGCTGTTCCTTCCCCCAACCACCACTAACTGTGGATAAACTCTCAGACAGGGTGCAGCCTCATGAATTCCTCCTGCCTCCACGACAGGGTGCCAGCAGGTCCAATCTTGTGCAGGTGACTACTGCTCTGAATTCAGGAGTGCAATGACTGTACCATGCTTGGAAACCAACGTTCTATACCACAGCTCCCTTTTCTCTCTCTAAAATATTTTACTTATTGTATGTGTGTGGGTCAGGGGACAGCTTGTGTCTTAATAAAGTTAACAAAAATCCAATGCAAACAAGACCAAAACATAAAAGGAAAATAACTCGAGGGTACAATAGTACCATCAGGGCAAAAGGAAGTTTCTCTCTCGACCATTCCAAGCATATCATAAGAAGAATGCTAAAAGCACAATGAACACCATTTTCACTTTTCTAATTAAACAATTTTGTTGATTTTAATAAGATATCTTATTAATTAATAATAATAATAATTGGTTTTTCGAGACACAGCTTATCTGTGTAACTGTCCTGGCTGTCCTGGAACTCGCTTTGTAGATCAGGGTGGCCTTGAACTCACAGAGATCCACCTGCCTCTGCTTCCCAAGTTCTGGGATTAAAGGTCTGTGCCACCACAGCCTGGCAAGATCTCTTTTTTATATTTATTTATTGCATATGTGCAAACGTGTGTGTGTGTGAGTGTGTGTGTGTACTCTCTTGTGGGGGTCAGTAGATAACTCTCAAGGAGTTGGTTCTCTCCTTCTACCATTGGACCCTGGAAATTGAATTCAGGTCACCAGGCTGGGCAGCCATCAGCTTAGTCACTAAGCCATGTCACAGACCTGAATGGAGCAATTTTAAATAAAACAGGACAAGTGACACACTGAACTCCAGACAATGCATAACTGCTGAAGGGGCCAATTTGGTTATGTCTATGAAAATCACATGTGTCCACCTTGCGTCCTAGCATGAAGCTGCCATGTGTCTCTGGGCCATATGCTGCTAGACATTTTGTTGCTGTTGCATGGGATAGTGAAGAATATCTTTACACTTTTGTCATGCTTGAGTTTTCTGGATTATGAGACAAAAAATGCATCCTAATGGGCAACCTCAACAGATCCATTGTTCAAGGATTTATTCTAACATATTTCTCCAAAAATGTTTGTATTGGGATGGATATTTGAAGGCAGGGTTTAAATGAGTTAACAGACTCAAGATAAATGATAAATGGTTGTTTATTAGGGAAGCACTTACACAGATGAGAGTAAATATCCGCTTTGGTCTTCCTGCTCCAGAAGATGCAGTATTTGCCCTTCTGATGCTCTTGAAACCCCAGAGAGTGTGAGTCAGCCCCTCCTCTACATTATAATGTGTCACATCTGTACCTGAAGCCACACCCAAAGGGTGTGACCACCACTACAAGTCCACTGGCAAGGCCAGATGCCCCTACAGATATCAGGAGCCACATGATGCCCACAAAATGCATCAGGAATGATTTACTGTCTATTAAGAAAGGGTTAAATAAATGATGTCAGCTCCACATACTGCCACGTGAGATGGACACAGTGTCACTTTATAAAAGTCAAGAGGTCCCTTGTGTTAGCGCACAGTGGTGGGGTTGATGTGGTGTCGAGTTATGTGCCTTTGGTGCCGCATGCAGAAATGCAAGAATCTGTATATATTTGTAACTATACGGGAAGTCTGGCTGAACATGTAGACACTGATGATTGGGTGGTGTTGTCCTGCGGTGAGAGGCATGAAATGCATTTTTGTGCTTTCTGTATTTTAAAACCACATGAAAACTTACCCATTCAAAAAGGTAACAGAATAAAAACAACATTACAGGAACAGAAAGCAAGGGCATCCTGCAAATGGGTTTGAAGGCTGCTCCCTGCTCCCAGACACACGGCTTGCAGCAAATTAGGGAAGCATAGCTTGCTGCCCAAGAACTGGGTGATGGTCCAGGAGACTAGATTCCAATTTGCTGATCACTTCCTCTCTCTGAATCTTTCCCCTGGGCCCCCAGATCTGGAAGGGTGTTTCTCAGATCATGAGTTCAGGCTGGCCACGACAAGGTTTTCTAGGAGCCACTAGATGGCGTGCTGACCCTGCTCCTGGAGGCTAGACGCTGCTGGGGCCAGCCAGTCATTAAAGTTGTGAGTCACCTGAGGCAATTTTGGCACTAGAAGCAAAGCCCCAAGAGAGGTGATATCTTGGACATTATGGGGGCGATTAGCTAGTTCTGAGAAATTCAGAAAAACAAGAGAGAGGAGAGAACACAGCCAAGCCTCCTCAACCAGGATGGCAAGGTGGCATAGCCAAAGGCGTTGAGAGACCCGGGGCTTGACAGGAGGCTTCTTTCTGTGCCTTTCATGGCTGAGAAAGAGCCCCAGAGAGCCCCGGATGTGTAATCAGGGCTGTTGGCCTCCCTGAGACTTAGACTCCCATCTGTAAAATGGGTGTGAAAGTCGTAGCTCCCATATGGGGTTATGTCAAACGGGAGGCTGTGTGCAGTTCCTCAGGTAGCTTGTGTCCTAGACAGATTAAAGAATTAGTGTATGTATCTCTCACCCTCATAGAGCAAAGCACAGGCCTTCTTCAGAGGGGTTGATGCCCACAGATCTCTGGTAGCGACTTACCACGGCGTAGTCTGGTTGCTGTGTTCTCAAGCAAGTTTCTGGCTGGCAGATGCAGACGTTCTCCAGATTTTTCTTTTTATGGGGACATGTGAGGAAAGTAGTGAATGTCTTTGCTTAAAAGCAGTGCTGTTTAAGGGCCATCAAATGTAAACACTATAGCCCAAGGAAAGAGAATGGCCTTTTAAAGGAGTCTTTGGTCAAAGCCTCATTCAAAACCCGCAGGAAACCACCGGGGCTGGTAACGTTTGATGTTTAGTGACTTGGGGCAAAATGACCTCCACAGCAGATGTTGGAGGAAAGATGTCGTGGGCAAGGTGCCACGGACGGAAGGAAGGAAGGACAGAAGGAAGGAAGGAAGGACATTCTTGCCTGAGCGAGGTGCTACTGACCTTGTGGGCGGGTCTTCGGCTCAATGTTTCCCATTCTCTCAGCTGAGCACAGCTTCCTTCTGGGCACTGTGCCTTGAGGAAAGAGGGCTTCTCTATCTGCACAAAGAGGCCATTGGTTCCCTACGGAAATAGTACCTCCCACAAGGGATCCTTCCCCCAAGGCCTTATGTCATGCTTCAGTCGTGGTAGTGTGGGCTGGAAATCAGTTTTCCTTTCTTGAAAATAGACCTGAAGTATTTATTCCCCCAAACCAATGCTTCTGTTAAAGTGGAACTTCCCAGTGCCTGCCACCCAGGGTTTCTCCCGGCATGGGGTTGGCTAGCTCACCCTGGCAGGTGGAGAGGACAGGGTCAGCTGGCACAGTCCCGTCAGGTGAGGCCCAGCCTTGTGTGAGGGGAACAGGGCAGTGGCTGAAGGACTTTGGGCTGGTGAGAGTCAGTTGAGGACCCGTGAGGGTGTTGGCTGTGTGTTTGGGCAGACATCCTGAAGCTGATAGCAGCTGTTAGCCCAGGTTAGCTTTCCGGGCTCCACTTCACTCAGCCTCCCTGAACTCTCTCACTTGTAAGATGAGCACAACGCTGGCAGGGGGCCTGGCCTGCAACAACAGCAAGGGAGTTGTCCTGTTCGTGTGATGCCCCTTGCACTTGAGCAGGAAGATGGGGCGCTAAGCCCGAACCCCCTGACCGTACCTGGGGGTTCCCGGGGCCAGCCCGGCCGGGCCTCTCTTCCGATGTTCAGAGCGAAGACTGTGGACTTGTGATCTCATTCTTGGTCCTCTTTAGGCTCTATTTCCTGATGGAGGAGTGAGATGGAGCGGTCTCCTAACTCTGTGGATGCGGACAGATGTGTGAACAGAGAGCCACCCTGTCTTCATGCCCTGCTGTGAAGTCACCTGGGGCTTGCTGTGGGCATCCCCACCTTCATGTGGAGGTACCAGGCAGATTCTGACCATAGATTGACAGGAAGAAGGGGAGAAGTTCTCTCCATAATTGAAATCAGCCTGGTTTTCTGACTCTAGTTGGCTGCTACACGCCCCCCTCCCTCCAGCACCCGTAGGGCTTTGGGATGCATTGCTTCAGGTTTCAGTACTGAAGATGCTGAAGACAAAGATTGGGATAGGATGGCTCCCTGTCATGTCTCCCAGTCAAGGAAGACCAGGGAAGTGTTGAAAAGTGGGCCTTCTTTGAGCCCTCTGTAAATTCCTCTGAGGATTTCCTCAAGTTTCTTAGCACCCTTTGATACTGGCCGAGCTCCTTCATGGGACACATTTCAGCTGTGGAGCTCTTTTTATCCACCTGTTTATCTGACCTCTGTGGAGCCTTCACGCCTCCAGTGGGCAGAAGTTTACTTTCCTGCTGGCTTGATGAGTCTGGGAAGCAATGCAAGGATCAAAGTGCTGAGCCAGGTATCGGGTGTGGTAAATTACAAGGCCTGTCTTTCCTCAGGTCAGGGTGGACTGGGAGACTGGAGGATGTGTGTGTGTGTGTGTGGCGTAGCTTCTGCTAATGTGTGTGTGTGTGTGCGCGTAGTTTCTGCTGTGTGTGTGTGTGTGTGTGTGTGTGTGTGTGTGTGTGTGTGCAAGCAGGGGTGGATCTTGGGTGTCATTCCTCAGAAGCTGTTCACTTTGATCTCTCACTGGCCTCAGTCTTGCCAAGTAGACTGTGCTGGCTCCTGTCTACCTCCACGATGCTGTGGTTACAAGCTTGTGACACATGCTTGGCTTTTTAAATGTGAGTTCTGGGGATGCAACTAGGTTCTCATGCTTGCATGACAAGTACTTTATTAACTGAACTATCACCCTAGCCCCTCTGTTAACATTCTATTTTTATATAACCATCTGCCTGCCTTCTATTTTCTAGTCATTTATCCTATCTATCTATCTATCTATCTATCTATCTATCTATCTATCTGTCTATCTGTCTACCTATCATCTATTTATCTGTCTATCATCTATCCATCCATCCATTATGTATCTCTCTATCATTATCTTATTTATCTATAATCCATCCACTTATCTACCTATCCGTTATCTATCATCTATATAGCAAGTCTATATCTATCTATATCTATCATCTATCTATCTATCTATCTATCTATCTATCTATCTATCTATCTACACTCCAGCTCTCAGATGCTGCTAATTTTTGACATGTGAGGTACAAACAGCCTGGCAGGAGGGTAGTCCAGGCAGAAATCTGGTCCCACTGTCCTGGGAACATTATCACATGTCTACTACTACTCCAAGGGAGATGGCATCTGGTGGAGAGAGACTTGGATCTTCTGAGCTTTAGGGTGGTGGTGGAAGGAGCCCAGAAGATAGCTGATACCCACCCCTCCCCAGCCTCAGAACACTTTTACAGGAGTACTCTTTCCCCTGGTTCTGGAGGCTACGTATAGCCACTGATCTAGTTTCTGTCCCTTTAGGTTGTGTTTGCTTGTTTTCTAAAACATTATAAAAATAGAAACATACAGTATATGCTCTTTTGAAAAACTGTATTCTGTATGTGTGTTATGTGGGTTGGTGGTGAATGTACCACAGCTGTACATACAGATCTTCTACCGTATGTGTCCTGGGATGGCTACTGAGGTCATCAGGCTTGGCATCAGGCACGTTGACTTGGTAAGTCACCCCTCTGGCCCAGCGTATGCACTCTTAAAGCTTCTGTTGTTATTGGTGCTGACGACTGAATGCCCGCCTGGCTTCCCGGGCCCTGTGCTCTTTTTGTCTGATGGCAGCTTTGACACTGGTGCCTTTTCTCAGGTGTCTTGGTAGCGCTATCCGGTGCGTGACTGAGTAGCATTCCTTGACACTCATAGTTTGCTTGACCTTTGCCTGCTGATGTATCAGGGCTTTGTTTCAGACAAGGCTCTGTAGCCTGATTCTGTTACCCTTGCTACGTGCCTACCCCTCTGTTCTCTGAGCCTTCCTTCCCTCCTAAACTATGAAGCTACGGACTCCCATCCTATTCCTAAGGGTCCCTCTGGTTACTATTGCAATTACCTCTTGCTACCATACCTCCTACCCCCCCAACCTGGTACTCCAGATCAGGTCTAGCTTCTGAAACCCAAAGGGCACATCTCTAAATTAGGCATTCTGGAGGGCTGGGGGCTCTAGTTCTAGTTTAGAATTAGAAAGGGATGTAGGTATCATGTGTGTGACAAGCCAAGCTTGTTTAGACTGTGCTCTCGTACCCCTAGGAACAGATGTAGCTGCCCTATGCAGCAGACCTGTCCTGTGGACAGTGGGGTTTATAGAACTGGGTCTGTCCATCCGTCCTCCCTCCCATGAGCCCCCTCTCCACAGCTGGCTTACCTCCTCTCTCTTTCCTCAGAGTAACTTCAGCATGCCCTAGTTACACCCCAGAGAGGGGCTGCCCATCTGTTCACTGTCACAGGGGCTGGAGGCAGATGACAGCAGGTTCCCACTCCATCGCTGATGCTAGATCAGAGATCAATCTGGAGTCACACAGGTGTTGGGAACACTGGAATGGTTTTACCCTGGCTTGATGTCCCCCTCTCAACCTGTCCAGTCATCCTGGGGGCAGGCAGGGCTGGGTTCAGGCTTTCTGAGGTTGCTGCCCTGCCTAGTGACTGATGTGTGGGTAGGACAAGGCTGAGAAGGCAGGAGAACCAGGGAGAGGCTCATATGGAAAGTATCAGTGCCACTGGGGCTTAGGCCAGAGATATGGCCCTATACTGTGGCCCACAGCAGCCTAAGGAGTTCTTAAATCATGTCTTACTTATTTACGTGTGTGGCACAGCCTGTGTGTAGAGGTCAGAGAACAATCTGTATATTTGGTCCTCTCCTTCCTACTTGTGGATACTGGAGGTGGAACTCGGGTTTAGTTACAGAAACTCTGACCCGATGAGCCGCCCTCTGGGCCCCTGCTGAGTTCTTTCCACCTCTACTCTGGCGAAACCAGGATTCTGTTGTAGAATATTATTTTAAGATGTGTCACTTTCGTCTATGTTCTGGAACATTTGTGTAACGATGTAAAGATGTGTCACTTTTGTTTATGATGCATTTGTTTAACTCTGTGAAGCTGCGATTCTTTTCCTGTCAAAAACACCTGCTGGTCCGATAAAGAGCTGAACGGCCAATAGCAAGGCAGGAACAAGGATAGGCAGGACTGGCAGGCAGAGAGGATACATAGGAGGGGAAATCTGGGAAAAGAGGAAGAAAGGAGAAAAGGGAGGAGCAAGATAGAGCAAAGAGGGGAGGGTGTCAGGGGCCAGCCCCTAAATAAGAGTGGAAGTAAGCTATACAGAAATAGAGGAAGGTGAAAGCCCAGAGGCAAAAGGTAGATGGGATAGTGTAAGTTTAGAAAAGCTGGGAAGATGCCAAGTGTTGATGGCGCATGAGTTTAATCCCAGCACTCAGAAGGCAGAGGCAGGCGGATCTCTGTGAGTTCGAGGCCATCCTGGTCTACAGAGTGAGTTCCAGGACAGACTCTAAAGCCACAGAGAAACCCTGTCTCGAAAAAAAAAAAAAACAAAAACCAAACCAAAAAACAAACAAACAAACAAAAATCCCTAATTCTTTTTTCTTCCTTCCTTCCTTCTTCTTCTTTTTTTTTTTTTTTTTGGTTTTTCGAGACAGGGTTTCTCTCTGTAGCTCTGGTTGCCCTGGCACTCTCTCTGTAGACCAGGTTGGCCTCCACTCCCAGAGATCCTGGTGCCTATGGCTCTTGAGTGCTGAGATTTAAGGTGTGTCCCTCCTCCCCGACACCAGGATTCTTGACTTTGCCTCAGGGAAAAAATTCAGGATGAACAAATGTGCAGCATAATTAGAGTTTATTAGGAAACATTTTTTAAACACTATTTAAGCACGGAGGTTTGCTGCTGGGATGGGAGACAGGCCATGCTCAAAGACTCTGTATACTTAGGTCTTAAGTGGGCTCACTGTTCCTTTTTAAAACGATATCATTTGAAACCACTCCCTGTACAAAGAATAGTGTTTCAGTGTAAGCAACATTCAGAGTAAATGTTGCTTATGATGGAATCCTTCTTAAAGTGTTGATTAGTTTGTTTTGTACATGTATGTAAGTGCAGGGGCATTTGTACTACAGCATATAGCAAGAGGTCAGAGGGTAACTCATGAGAGTCCTCCTCTTCTGTCACCTTGTGGGATGCCAGAATCTAGTCAGGCCATTAGGCCTGTATGTGAGGGCCTTTACCTGCTAAGCCTCACCAGCCCTGTGCTGGAACTCTTGACTGTCCCCTGGAGACTCGGAGGTGAGGGCCTCCTTTCCCTTCCCAAGTCCCCTCAGATTTCCTGTCTATGATACCTCAGAGCTACACATCTGGTTTGAGAGCTGGTTCAGATCCTTACCAGTTGGGTGACCTTGGGCAAGCGAGGTGACCTTGCTGAGTTCCATTGTGTCCCTTGGATGAAGCTAATCACACCTCCTCCTGCAGGGGAGGTGGGAGAGGTCCACCCTACTCCTAACCCAACTCTTACATGTATGTCCTGAATACAGCTTCCCACATTTGCTGGACCCCCTCACATCAAGTTTCCTGGGGCAGTTCCAACCCTGAGTGCTCCCAGAAGGGTCCTTTGTGCCCTCGGCTCAAGGGTAGATAAGTTGCCTATGTAAGGAGCTGAGTCTGAGCTGGGGGAGGCTGGGCACAGCTCAGGAGTCGGATGGGGCGAGGACTCAGATTACTGACATGAGGCAGACTGGGTAAGATGGTGGATGGTGGCACAGGGATTGGAGGACGCTGAGCAAGATGAGGGACTTACTTGTTTTCTTCTTTTACTTTCTTTGGCTCTCTTCCTTTTGGAGACAGGGTCTTATGTGACTGAGGCTGACCCTGAATTTGCGAGGTAGCTGAGGATGACTTTGTGACTTTAAACTCTTGATCATCCATCCAGGCGTGTCCCTGTCACACCTGGTTTCTGTGGCACTGGGGATCAAACTCAGGATTTTGTACATACTAGGCAAACACTCTACTATCTGAGCTACATCCACAGCCTGCTATTTTCAGAAAGTTCAAGTCCCCAGTTCAGGTTGTGACATCCCAGAGACTAGGGAGTGGTGAACGTGACTGGAACCCAGCCACCTGCCAGCTTTGATTAAGCGGACTGTTTTAGAGTATACATAAAAGGAAGAGGTGAGGAGCCGGGCCGGCAGCAGTTCACAGAGAACATGCTGGAATAAATGTCATCTGGAATTAGGAGCCTGCTATCTGGGCCTGTCCTCTTTGATATTTTCATCAAAGGCTTGAATAATGGCCCTGAAGGATGGATTATCAAATCAGGGGGAGACGTGGAGCTGGGAGAGGGGAGGAATCAATGTGACAGGGACAGGGCTTTGACCCTGGACCATCATGGAAAACCTGGGATGCCGGTATGGTCTAAGTGCAGTCTTGTATTGACATAGAATGGAGCCATAAGTCAGTCCCAGCACAGGAGAAGCTGGCCCCAAAGGGGTGTAACACACCCCAACATTTGCTCTCACCTAAGAATCTGCCAGCAGAACACACAGCCAAGGTCAAAGAGGTGTTCTCTAGTCTCCCCAGTCCAGACAACGAGCGGGAGGGAGGAATATGGAGGACAGAGGACGGCCGAGGGTGTGGGTTGGAAACCTGGGGTGTAACCCAGTCAGAGGGGGCAGAAGGACTCAAAGACCCTGCAAAGAGAGAGAGCATCTCTTCTCTGGGGGCTGTCCTTGACCCTAGCCTGCAGCAGTGACAGGGTCTCGTGGTACTCCCTGGCATGGTCGGCATGCATGCGTATCGTGTCTGAGTGCTGACTGGGCAATGAAAGATGGCTGAAGGCTGGTGTAAGGGCCAGAGGAGGCTATGGGGCTCTCCAGGTGCGGCACTTTGGAAAAATCAGTTTGCCTGTCTATGGGAAGGGGCGGGGGAGTCTCCCAACAGAACTGTGAACCCCAGTGAGTGCCAGCACCTGCATCCTGGCCTCAAAGAGGGCTCCACTGTCCCTTTTGTCACTCTTCCCAGCTGGCTGTGGGACAGCCAGAAATAGAAGGAGGGAGTGGAGGAGGCGAGCGCATCTCTTCCATGTCTGAGTTCCTTCCCGAGCAGGGAAAATACCAGTGCTCAGTGGATTTGATGGAAGTTTCCAATTGGACTAGATTGGCCTGGGGCCTCTTTACACCCTAGGATGGCCACACATCTTTGTGACTGGCCCTCACTGTCTCTTCAGAGTCAGGGATAAGAGGTGCAACCTGGGCTAGTGCTAGGTACTGAAGGGAAGGTAAACAAACCATCCAGCCAACCCTATTTCTTCTTCTTATGCTCCCCAACCCCGGTTTAGACTGTGTCTGTCCCATTACAGGAGTCTGAGGGTCACGGGGTTTTCAGTAGCCAGTAGCAGAAAATCCATCTGGGTCCATCACCTTCCATTTCCCATGTCGAGCTCCTCCAGCTAGGGGCTCCTGGGTTTTCTCAGTAGCCCAGAAAATTCCCGTGCTTTCTCCTCTATCATCTTCATTGGGTCTACAGTGTTACCCTCAAAGTCACAAGATGACTGCCATAGTTCTGACCGTTACATAGGCCTAAGTAGTCAAAGTATAGAGGCCGTTCCACTCCTGATGCCTTCCATAGGAAGAAGGCCTTTCCTGGAAGTCCCTCTGAAGCCATACCTGAAGAGGCTCGAAACTGGGACAGAACTAATGTTGAGGTCACGGGGATCAGCTGAGTCCCAGGGTGTGGGTTTGGGGAAGGGTGAACCTCTGAGAAATGGCAGCCCTCTGTCATCAAGCATTGAAGGAACAGCTCTTGCTTTGGTAGCCCACAGAGTCTGCCACAATGGCTCTCATGACACACTCGAGTGAGGTCTTAGTAGCTTGTGGTCTCAGGGGAGGTAGCCATCTGAAAATCAATGAATGCTTGGCTTGTGTCCCTAGGGGGGTGGCATTCAGAGTCGAGGGGTGGATGAGTGCCACCTCTGTGTTGGCTGGGTCTGTGTGGCATGTATACGTGACATATCAAGCGCCTGGGCTGGAGAAATGCTGAAGCTGTCCTTGAGAAGGGGCCAGGCTGGCGGGGCATCCAGATGTACATTTACAGGAAAGGGAGCAGAACAACTGGGTGTTTAACCTGAGAAGGCCTGGAGGTTCCCCTCTGTCTAGAGAGCCATGTTAACTTGTTTGGATGACGTCATCTGCCCTCCAGTGACAGCCTCAAAGCAGTTCTTGTCACAAAGGAAGGAACATGTAATGGTCCTTGGAGCTGCCATGTAGTGGTGGAGGGACCACCCAGGGTCCTATGGGCTGGGTCTGCTAAGTGGGCTAAGTGGCAAAGCTGGCTGAGGTGCCGTGTGAGGGCTGAGCTCAGCCCCAGTTCCTAGAGGACGCATCCTCTAACTGCTGGGACCTCCTTTGGGAAGGGCCAGAAAGGCATCTCTACATGCCCCTGGCAGGTAAGTTTCTAGAGCTTCCTTGTTGCTTGTATTAAGGCAGAACACAAATTTTCACTTACAGGAGGGGTGAGAACCAGAGCAGGCCAAAGGGTTGCAGGTCCTGGCAGATTCCCTGCCCTTGGGGGCAGCCCTGCTCTTCAGGGTTTAACTTCAGTGTCCCAGGCCTCCTAGAACTCCAGTCTGATCCTGAAGTGAGACCACAACACTCCATGGCTGTGGACGACCCCGTCACAGGTGCTCTCTTCCTGGGAGCAAGAACCATGGCAGATGAAGATATGCAGAGGTGGCTTGGGTCACACGCTGGATCTTTGTCCCTTCCTGCTGAGGGCAAGGACTGTTGGCTGGACATCCCACTGACCTTGGTCCAAAGTCCAGAGCACAGGGTGAAGTAGGTGAAGAGTCCCTTACTCTCTGTCCCTGTTGACCAATGACTTTTGGAACTGTGTCCACCTGGATCCTGCCTAAGCCCGGGACCTCTCCAGCCCTCTGAGAAGCTGTAAACAAGGGGGCACTGGCTGTCTCAAATCTTCCAGGACATGACTATTGTCCTGGCCCAGCACGGCAGTCACTGAGGGGACATTTTAGGCTCTGCTCAGTGCTTCTGATACCAATTTCTGTGACCTTGGTCACATGGCAAGACCTTGGCCTTCCTGATAAGGGTGTTAATTCATGTTTAACTTACAATGTGGTCCTTGTGGTCAAATGCTGTCAATGTGAACTCTCTTCGTGCGTGTGTCACTGGCTAGAGGGGATCAAAGAGACCAGTGTCATCACAATCCCACCCACGAGTCCTCTATGCAGCTGGGCGACAAGGGGGATGTGTGTGACTCTCCTAGTTTGTCCAGATGTGATGTAAATTTCCAGCATCAAAGTGACTCAACTCCAGGATTAGCACTTTCCTCCAGTCAGAAGCAGAGGATCCAGGGTCCTGTGTGTGTGTGTGTGTGTGTGTGTGTGTGTGTGTGTATAGGTGTATGTGTTTATGTGTGTGTATGTGTACATGTGTATAGATGTGTATGGGTATGTGAGACTATTTGTATGTATGGGTGTGAGTGTGTATATGTATGTGTGTGCACGTGTGCATGTGCACGTGTGTGAGTGTATATGCATGGGTCTGAGTGTATATATGTGTGTGCACGTGTGTATGAGTATATATGCATGGGTGTATGTATGTGTGTGTGCATGTGTGTGTGCATGAGTACATGTGAGTGTGTGCATGGATGTGAGTGTGTATGTATGGGAAGACAAGCCAGGACCTGTGGCTACTAACCCTGGCTGTGCCATTGTCTTGCTTCATGACCTTGAACTTATTATTTCTTCACTGTGAACCCAGTTCCTTTCCTCTGAAAGGCAGGAGCTGGCCCTCTAATCTAGGGACCCATTCTCCATATCCGTTGGCAAGAAGGGGAGGGGCATCTAGAGGGCTGCTGTTGCCACATCACAGGAGGACACTGAGTCCACCTGAGACTGGGCTTGTGAGGTGGCGTGGAGAGGGAGCCTTGGTCTCATACTCCTCAGTGGTCGAGCTTTTTCTGAAGACCGTGGCCACTGCTAGGCAGTGTCCAATAGGATGAGCTGAGGATACATGTTTTATTCATGCAGCCATTAGCCTGGGTCCCAGGCTCCCCTGTGCTGTCAACTCACTGCCTGGTTTTGGGCCAGTGTGCTGCTCTGAGCCTCTTTTGACTCGGTCCATAATGAGCTTTGCTTGTGTGTTTCCTGTCGCTGCAGCTGCCAGTTACAGATGGATTACAAATTATTTAAGCTGAATTTACTTGTTTATTCATTCATTCACTGAGGACCTTATGTACCCCAGGTTGGCCTTAAACTTGCTATGTAGCTAAGGATGACCTTGAACTCCTGATCATCCTGTCTTTACCTCTCAAGTGCTGGGATTATAGGTATATGCTGCCACCTTTATGCAGTGCGGGGGGGGGGGGGGGAATCACCGGGCTCTGCATGCTGGGCAAGTATCTACCAACTGAACCTATACTTCCTTTAGAATATAGTGGGGGACAGGAGGGAAAGATGAGACCTATTTTTCTATCAGTGAAATTGTGACAGCTGAGCAGGTCCCAAAGTACACTGTAGGATATGGGGTGTGAGGAAGCGTCAGGCAGACAGAAAATGGTGTGGATCGAGTTGAGTGGCACCGGCTTACCTAAAACTAAGCAGTGTTTTTGCTGCAGGACCTCTTAGAACCTTTACTACAGTAAGAATTGTGTGCATTTCCAACAGTGGGTGATGTGCGCAACCTTCTACCAAATTCATTTGACCAAGAACTACCCTTCTCTTCCCTTTCGGTGTTTTGAGACAAGCTATTGGCAGGTTGGCCCTAAACTCATGTCAGTCTTCCTGCCCTCGCCTCCTGCACTAGGGATTACAGGTGTGAGTCACCAAGTCCAGCTAAGCACCTGTCCTGTGAGTCACCTGCTGCATGCTTAGACAGGAACTGTCGCTGCATCCCTCTTTTTTTCTTGGCTCCCAGGAAACTTGTCCCCACCGATGCTCGCCCAAATCACCTGGCTGGAACTTAGGACCTTTGTTCCCACTCCCTCTCCGGAGTAGGTTTGCAAGGTCTGTTTTCCCCGTGCCTTTTGGTTCAGGTAGACTCAGAGGCGAGGAAGACAGGTTGGCAATGTCTGCACATGTGAAGATCCTGTATTAGTGCTGAGCTCTGGGTGGGGGTGGGGCTGTGGGTGGGGCCGGGATGCAGGTCCCCTCTGGGAATCCCTGAAACATCTGTTTGTGGTAGCTTTGCCCAGGAGATGTTGAAAGGAGGGCAAGAGCCATCGTGCTTGTGTCCCAAAAGTACTGCTTAAGAAAGTACAAGTGACCTCGCGCTGGCCCCCACTGGCCTCCGGAAGGCCCCACTTCTGCTGACACTGCATTTCATAGAACTGAGAGAGGCAGGAGCTTAGGCCTTTGAGCCCTGCTTGGCATGTTAGGAGTAGGTGCACCAGGGTTCTGCTTGCGTACCGGAGGGCAGCAGATTGCCAGTGGACAAGTCCTAAGACCTTGGAGTGGCCAGAGGTGCATCATACGGAGGCTGGAGAGGTCACAGGTTTTACCCAATTTTTTCTTTGAACCCAGAACCTCCCCCACAAATATGTCCCTATCTCTCTTCAGTTGGTCTAAGTGGGTAGAGGGGAAGACTAGGGAAGGGTGTCCTCGGCCCCAGGTCCTTGTTTCTCTGGTGCGTGTCATTCCGAGGATCGCAAGCTAAGGGTGGGTAAATCGACAGAGTGGGTCACGGCTGGCATTTATACAAGGAAGTGTGTCGGGGGTGGTTGTGAGTCATGATGTGGGGAGAGATTGTAGTGCCAGAGGTTTTACTATGGTTCATGCTCACAGCCTGGAAGCCATTGGCTAGTTGATTCAGGTACTTTCTACATATCTGTCTGAGACTCGGAGGTCCATTCCCAAGCCTGAGGTGTGTCCTTCTAGATGCTGAAAAACATACCCTAAGGAAAAGTACTTGTGATGTGCCCCTTTGGAAAGTGATTTTGTGTGTGTGTGTGTGTGTGTGTGTGTGTGTGTGTGTGTGTGTGTGTGTGTGTGTGTGTATGGCCACTGGGGGGCAGTGGTCTCTGCTGAAGGAGGGCATGTCACTCCTGCTAGCTGGGTTATGACTCTGCAGAGCACGTGAAGAGGGAACAGGGGTAAACCCCCAGCTTTGCTTCTTATCCTCGGTTGCCATTCATGGCTGTGTGACCCAGGGAAAGTGACTTGCCCTCCTTGGCCTCAGTTTACCTATGTGCAGAGGGGAGGAGGGGGCCCAGTCATTTCTAAGGTCCTGTTCTCATGGTCTGTTCCAGGATGACATTGGAGAGATCTGGATCTTTTGAGAAGCTACCAAGGGAAGCCAGGGTTGACTCCTGGGTTTCTACACAAGGCTCCAAAAGCAGTCTGATCAGCTCAAGGAGAATCCAGCACACACGTTTGTAGGCACTGGTGGGGCAGGGTGAGTGAATGACTAGGCAGCAATTAAGGGGACCAATGACAGAGGAGAGGGAACCAGAGCCTGGTCTCCATGGACAGCATTTATTAGGCGCCATTCTCAGTGTGAAGACAGATGGGCAGGAGCTGCTGAGGGGCCAGGGCAGCCACAGCCTGGGGACTTAGGGGCTGCCCGGGTGGGTGTGGGGCATGTCACCCACACATATTGCATATTCTGTGGCAGTGTGCCCAGGCATAAGGCATTGGGGAAGCAGAAAGGCTGCCTGCAGTGGGAGGGGGTGAGACAGGAAGTGACAGTGGCCTTCTAGTTCCCTAGGCAAGACCCTACAGGAGACAAGCGGTCCCCCATGCTCAGACCCCTAGGGCCACTCTGCTGCCTTCCCCACCCTCTCTGTAACTTTGGTTGTGGCTCCCTCGGATCTGACGGGACTTGACCCCTCGAGGGCAGGGTCACACACAGGACAGAGGCAGCGAGCGCCACCTCTGGCCCAACATAAACACAGACAGCACCTCTCCGGCTCCTGGGTCCCACTCTCCTTGGCACTCGGGCCAGCTCTTCCAAATGGACACGGGATACACATAGGTCAGATTCCTTCCACCTAGGGATCTCCAGGGCCTGGAGGACATGGTGTGGCACTCTTTCTAGGATCCCACATGATCAGGCTGGCCTTACTCAGCAGTGTGGAGCTAGGCCTGGGGACAGTGAGTGGAAGGCAGCTGGGGGGGGGTGTTCCCTTCCCCCTTTTCCTGGGGATGAAACTCAGGGCCTCAAGCACACTGGGAAAGTGCTTTACCTCTGAGCCATACTCACAGCCCCACACATACCCTTCTGTTGGCCTGGGCTCTATCCCATCTCTAGCTTGTCCTCAGGAGCAAGCCAACAGTCTGCCACCCTCCACCCGGGTTGTAGGTGGATAACACAGAGGGCACACCGGGTCCTGTAACACCTTCTCTCTCCCAGAGGAGTGTTCCTGGCTATAGTGGAAGCTGTACTCTAGCAACTTAGGATGCAGGTATCCACCCTGGTTTCTAGTCCGGGGATAATGTCCCAGGATATACCTGCCAGCTGTCTGGGCTGCTCTGCCCAATCCCTGAACTCTCAGAGTTCCAACTCCTGACTTTTAGTCCATGAGACTCGGTCCTGCTTACCTTGGTCCCATGGACTTCCCTGCTTGTGAACAGAGACAAGAGCCCATTTAGAGCCACAGTCTCTGGGCTAAGAGTAGCAGAGGCAGAGCCATGGCAGGAAGGCTCTGACTGGACCTTTTGATTCAGGTTTAAGCCCAGCTGCCTACACAAGGCCAGGGTGCTGCCTGCAGGGGCTTTGCTTCTGAGAGCAGGCTGGACCAGAAAGAAGAGCACTTGGGCTGGGAACAAGCCTGCAGGTCCTTGTTCCCCTTCAAGACTTGCATCACCCTGGGCAAGTAATTTTACCTGTTTTCCTCTTCTGAAAAAAAAATGGCCATAAGAGCTGCCCAGGTGACCTGACCAGAGTGTTAGTACACTCAGATGAATGAGTAGGTAGGACAGGGTTTCCGGTGCTAAAAATCACTATAAATGGAAGAGGAGGTGAGCAGCAGCAACAGCCAGGGCCAGACAGCAAGCCGGAGTGTGTGTCAGCTTCCAGGGGCAGTCCTGAAGGCTCGAGTCTCACAGGAGCCCTGAGCATGTCGTCAGACTCCAGGTAGCTCACCTAAGGATGCTGCCACCCTGCAGAGCCTCTCTTCTCTCTGCTCTCACTCCTGTGGCCATTTTTTCCCCCTGCCCTGCCCTCTGGGGACTAGCTTTAGGGACTGCTGGGATTTCCTTTTTTTCTTCCATAACTGCATAGCCATGCAAAGAAACCTGACAGAAGGTAGTGGAGGGCGGGCTGGGAGACTCGGCTGGGGATGAGAGAGCGAGGCGGGACTGAGTGGGGGTTGACCTGGACAAAGACACCGTGGGCTCTGGAGAGCCCGGGGGAGGTATAAGTAGAGATGAAAAAAAAAAAAGAAGAACAAAACAAAACCAGAAAACAAACAAAAAACCGAGAACAGAAGTCCCCTCGGGAGGTAAGGGTTCTGGGTCCCAGCAGGGCCTCTGAGGACTGGGGAGCTTCTCAAATTTCCGAAAGGCTCCCAGTGGCTGCTTTCCCACCTCCCCACCTCCCAAGTTTCACATTTCTCGGAATTCGTCAGGCTCTGATCGGGGGCTCCAGGGGTCCTCAGAGCCCGGCTTCCTGCTGGCTGGTGCAAGCCTGCACAGTTGGAGATTAGGGCTGGGGAAGAGTAGAGGTTGTGGTGGTGGTGGTGGTGGTGGGCTGGGGACTTCCCACGGGGCCCGAAGGCGTCTTTGGGGGGGTCCTCCTGGTCAACTCCTGCGGCTTCTGCAGGCGGGACCTCCACCCTGCTGGCTCACGGGTGCTGCAGGCCTGGCTGTGGTTCACACCGAGCTTCTGCGCTTCATGAGGCTGCGGAAGGTAGCCAGGCTGTGCAGGCCCGTGGACACCGAGCTGATGGCCGAGCGCTGCGTCCCGCTGCACAGGCAGGGGTGCGAGGGCGTGTCACTGTAGCGACCACCACCTCCCGGCGATGAGTGACTGTGCTCCACGCACGTGTCGGACGTGGAGAGGTCCCGCGGGATGATCATAGGGATGGAGTACTGCATCTTCTCGCGGCTCTTGTACCAGAGGCACGAGCACATGGACTGGAAGTGCAGCACCTCGGCGTAGACATTGTGGAAGCCGCTGCCACCCACGCCCATGCCACCCGCCGCTGCCGGGCACGTGACTGGGTCGCGGGGACGCACGCTGTCGCTCAGGCTACCGCTCAGGCAGCTCAGGCCACCCAGGCCACCCGCCTGACCGTTGTGCGTGAGCAGAGCGCGATGCTCCGCGTCGCGCTTCTCGTCCTCGGCGTTCATGGTCATGAATCGCAGCACCACGAGGTTGAGGAAGGCGCCGATGACCGTGAGGCCCGTGAGGATGTACACGAAGCTGAAGGCCACGTACTGCGGCTGCGTCTGCAGCGCTTGGTCCTTCTGCAGCGCCACGTAGTCGCCGAAGCCGATGGTGGTGAGCGTGATGAAGCAGTAGTAATAGGCCTGGAAGAAGGTCCAGCGCTCATAGTAGGAGAAGGCAGCGGCGCCAATGCACAGCGTGCTGATGCACGACACGAAGCCGATGAGCACCATGTTGGCCATGGACACCTCGGCATGCCGCATGCCCAGCCCCCTCTTGGCACGATGCAGCAGGTACCTCACCAAGGTATTGATGCGCTCACCTAGGCTCTGGAACATGACGAGCGTGAGCGGGATGCCTAGC
Organism: Mesocricetus auratus; assembly: GCF_017639785.1. Taxonomy (NCBI): domain Eukaryota; kingdom Metazoa; phylum Chordata; class Mammalia; order Rodentia; family Cricetidae; genus Mesocricetus; species Mesocricetus auratus. The sequence continues at coordinate 19,973,350 of NW_024429205.1, read as the reverse complement.
AGTGCGTAGAACATGCAGAACACCTTGCCGCCGTCCGTGCTGGGTGCCGCGTGGCCATAGCCTGTGAGAGAGAAGAAGAAAGCACACACTGTGGAGCTGGCCTGGTGTGGGGGGGTCCCTCCTCCTCTGCCTGCCCCCTTCCCTCCCCACCATGCAGGTTCTCGACCTGCCTCCCCTACCACACTTCTTTCTTTGCGAGATACGGAGCCATGGATCTCTCACTATGTAGATCAGGCTGGCTGTGAACTCACATTGATCTTCCCGGCTCGGCCCTCCAAGGGCTAGGGTTACAGGCATGCACCACCGCGTCTGCCACTGCAGCTGGCTGCTGAGTCTGCCTTTCAACGCAAAGGCACATCCCATGGCTTTGGGCAACAAACCCTTTGTTCCTATCACCGGAAACACTCAGACGATAATCCCAGAAGGCAGAGAGGACTCAGTGGCTTTCCAGGTCACCCTGTTGGGAAGTTTAGCAATCTGAGTTTGAACTTGAATCTGCTGTCTTATAAACATGAGTGCCTCATGCCTCTGGCGGGGAGCTGGCTGCTGGCGCTTGCTGGGAAGTTTATCCACGGGGCAGCTGATGTGTGGGAATGGCAGTCAGGCCATTGGGAACTGGCTTCCTGTGGAATACCTGCGGGCTGTGCCGTGCTCTCCGTCCTCCGTGGGCCTCAGTGCCCAGGGCTATGTGGGGAAGCGGTTGGATGGAATGATTTCTGACGTGGTGACTCAGTGTGGAGGGAGGCAAACTCAGGCATGCAGGCTTCTCTTCTTTTCTTGATGGTTTCCCTGCTGCAGCCAAAGCTTATGGGGTGGGTGGGGTGGGGTGGGTGGCCACCACTGGGAACTTGCAATTTTCCTGGGCAGCTGGCCTAGCGGGTGCCTTCCTCACCACAGTTGAATTAGTAATACTCCAGGTTTTCCGAGCTGCCGGGGACCAGGGTCTTCCCATGGGACTTGGTCCAAAAGTAGGCTCTGTCCCTGTGAGGGTGGGGCATTGCCCTTGGCAAGCCAGGGGTCCTGAGTGTCCTTCGGTGTGGGCCTATCACCAGCTCGACCATCTCTGTGGTCCTCTCCTCTTCTGCGTCTGTCCTCCATGTTTGCACACGTACTCTTCCCATCTGTGAGCCAGGCAGAGTCAAATCTGCCCCTCTGAGCTGATTGTCAAATGACCATCAAAAATTCTGCCCGGAGCTGGGTGTAGCGGTGCATGCCTGTAACCTCAGCCTGTGTGAGACTGAGGCAGGAGAGTGAGAGTTTGAGAGGCAGTCTGGGCTGCAGAGTAAACTCTTCTCAAAACAATAACTTGCCAGGTGGTGGTGGTGGTGCATGTCTTTAATCCCAGCACTCGGGAGGCAGAGGCAGGTGGACCTCTGTGAGTTCCAGGCTAGCCTGGTCTACAGAGCTAGTTCCAGGACAGGCTCCAAAGCTATACAGAGAAACCCTGTCTCAACCTCCCCCCCACCAATAACCCCCCCAAAACAATAACAGCAATAATAAAATCTTCTTGGCTATCTCGAGGAGGTGGGGGGCGGACCTTGGATGGGAACCAGCAGCCATGGGTACAAGTTCTGACCTTATTACTCATGTTTTTGTGACCTTGAAGAAGTGAGTTTCTCTCTTTGATCATTCATGTCTCTTTATTTGAAAATGAAATCTTATGTTCTGGCCACTTGCTTCTCCCGTCAGACCAGTGAGCATAAACACTTTAGCTTTTATGAAGATAATTATGAGAACAGAAGAATGTGGGCAGGTTTCAAGTTTTCCTCTTTTCTGAGTCTTAGGAAACCTCAACCAAACACTGCTTCTTCTAGGCAGTCTTCCTGGATTATCGGTGCTTTATTTGGGTAGTGCTGAGAAGGCTCATCTATACCTTCTAGTGCCCTCAACTATATAAAACTAAACAGCAACTTGTGTTGGGGGGGCCCTGTGAACCTATAAAGGTCCTCTCTAACTCCCTTCTAAGGGAGTCCCAAATACACTTCATGACTACGTTTCAGTCTGGGATATTATGAGCTTTGCAAGTTTTTCACATCTGTAAAATGGGTCTAATATGTCACTTGCAGCAAGGGTTTTGGAGGGAGTAAATGAGATAATGTATGTGATGCACTTAGCCTAGAGCCTGGTACATCTCAAATACCCAACGACAGCTCACCGATTAATAATGAAGGAGGTGGCAGAACACTCCTGTGTTTCCAAGAGGCCTCCAGGTTTGGGAGCAGACCTGCTCCAGCAGAGCCACCCGTGCCAACCTAGGGCTACCAGAATCCTACAGCTCAGAGAGGTCTGGGAGCAGATGTTTGGGGTGTGAAGGCTCCAGGACTGTCCTTAGCATGGCTCCCCTGCCCCAGTGTGGCATCTAGCCAGTGGCTGTATTCCTTCTTCTTGTGCAGCTGAGCAGTTGGGCCACGGTGCCTGGCCCGTGCTCATCCAGCAGTGTGAGACCAGATTGTACTTGCCAGTTAGGCCCCACAGCCAGACCACGACTCACCTTAACAGCCACGCAGCCAAACAACCACCAGCTAGAGCGGCTTCTTGTCCTGTTCTTGTCTGTTCCCCAGACAAGTATCACACACTGTATGGACCCCACACTCCACCCCAGACAAGTATCACACACTGTATGGACCCCCCACTCCACCCCAGACAAGTATCACACACTGTATGGACCCCCCACTCCACCCCAGACAAGTATCACACACTGTATGGACCCCCCACTCCACCCCAGACAAGTATCACACACTGTATGGACCCCCCACTCCACCCCAGACAAGTATCACACACTGTATGGACCCCCCATTCTACCCCAGACAAGTATCACACACTGTATGGACCCCCCACTCCACCCCAGCCATGGCACTGGGGGCAGAGCCCCACAGGTGGTGCAGAACAGGGGTATGGCCCCAGCTGTGTGACCCTGGGCTAATCTCTTTCTGTCTCTGGGCTCATTTGCCTTGTCTGCTATTCCTATCAGACCTGCCTCAGGGAGTAAAGGAGACAAATTCTTGGGGGAGTCTTCTGGAACCTGTGGAGTGAACAGCTGGGAGGGGCCCTTGAGAAAGCACCTGAGAGCAGGCCAAGAAGCAGGGCCCTGTTGGGGAACCATCAACAGCCATCACTGGAGGAAAGAACCCTTCTAAACCCCACTTGCACCCCTTACCAACTCGCCCTGGGTTCCATTAAAGGCCACAGCTTTTCAGGAGAACTTAGTGCCCACAAAACGGCCTCCTGCCCCACACTGCTGGCTATGGCCCCCAGGCCCTGCCCTGGATCCTCACTTGGCACCCAGAGGTGCTTCTACCTCCTCCACTCAGTGCTTTCCCCCTTCATCCTTCTGCTCCTGCCCAGCTCCCTATCCCCCCGAGGGGCAGTACTCAGAGCCTAGCTCTAGCCATAAGTAGCACCCCCAGCTTGGTGACTCTTAGATCGGGTGACTCATCCAGGCCTGACCCAGAGGTTCCTACCAGGGGCAGAGCCAGTGCCTGACCTTGGTGGCGGATGGCCAGGCTGGCCCTCTCTCCCTATCACAAGTCAGGGTCACGAATCAAAAACTCTTGCCCTTGGGATAATTTAACTTTGCCCTCACAGACATCCCTCCCCAAGGTTACTCCTGTGGCTGACTTCTGTTTTACAGCTGGGATCGAGATGTTTGGGGGGGTGCTTTTCGAGGTGACTGTGTCTGCTAGTCATTCCTGACTGTATTCATGCCACTGCCATGTCGAGAAGGGAAACTGAGGCTCAGAGGGACATGCATTCCATGTGAAGCCTCAGCCAGAAGAATACAAGTGAGAATGGGAGGGTGCTGCCTAGGAGATGTCCTAGAGACGGACGCTATGCTATTCGTCTTTGGGCAGAGGGTGAGCATGCCCATCCCTTTGTCTTGTTGTCACTAGGTGAAAGGGCAAGGGAGCCATGAGGACCTGCTGACGTGGGTGCTAGCTTGGAGGACTGCCAGCTAGGGTGGAGCCAGTCCCAGGGGACCCTGGGCTTCTGGGAAGTCACCGGGAGTTTGGCCAACCCTGTCCCCCTGCAGCAGGGCGGCATCGTGCCTAGTTTGGCTTTGCAAGGGGGAAGGTAAAAAGAGTTACCCGCAGCTGCTGCCTCCAGTCTCTGGTTGGGAGGGGCTCTGCTATTCCCTCTGGGTACCAACACACACAGGGGCTACTCTCTGGGGCTGATTCTTTGGGTGCCCTCTCCCAGTACCTGCTGGGCCAAACAGCCAGAGCTCATATCCTGAGCACAGGCTCTAGTGGTCACCCCTCTGAGCACTCACCAGGTCTGTCCCTGTCTCCTGCTCTCCCATCTCCTCCTCTCCCTGTCTCCTCCTCTCCAAGCTCATTCCCCCCCCCACCCCCCCATCTCCTCTTCTCCCTGTCTCCCATCCTAATGTTAATACAGGTTCTTAGTAATTATTTGATGAGGTCCTTGGGTTGTGTGGATCAGCCACAGAGGAGCAAAAAGGAAAATCACCCTGTTCAAGGCCTCCAGCTGGTAAGTGACATGACCAGGCTTTAGGCAAGGATTCTTGATTCTAAAACCATGCTCTGGCCGCGGCTGAACATGCTCAGGTGTGACCGAAGCTCTGTCCCCTCATTTGGTCAGGGCTGGCGACTCAGCGAGTGAAGCAGATTCACTAAGAGGCGGGTCTGAGACTGACTAGAGGCACAGAGGCCACCAGGACCAGCAAGATGGCTCAATGGATAAAAGCATTTGCTGCCAGCCCCGATGACCTGAGTTTGATTCCTAGGACCCACGTGGTAGGAGGAGAGAACCAACTCCCACAGGTTCCTCTGAGTCTACATACAAGTTCTATACATACACCATAGAATACACACACACACACACACACACACACACACACACACACACACACACACTAATAATTTTCTTTTAAAAACCAATTCAACTGAAGACTTAAATGTTAATTATTAGTATAAAAATTTTAGGAGAGCAAGAAACTAAAAGATGGCGTCAGGCCTCTGTTCTCTTTTCTTCCTGGTGTTAGGGACTCAGACACTGGCCGTAGCTCTGGCTTCCAGAGACCTGTGGGGCATGGAAGGGTTGTTTCTGCCCCTGCCCCCTCTCTGGTCTCTTCTCCCAGTGACCCAGCTCCCTCTGCTCAAAGCAGAACTCTAAGCCCTTGGTAATAGCCTGGGCTTGGCCACCTGCTCCCCACTGGCTTTGGGAGTGTGTGAGCCTGCTGCCTGCCTCCTACCCCGGGCCTAGCTGGCCTCAGGGTGGACCCTTGGCCATAGCCTCAGTGGAGCAAAGTGTGTGTGTGTGTGTGTGTGTGTGTGTGTGTGTGTGTGTGTGTGTGTGTGTGTGTGTAGCTCAGAGGCAGGAGGCTAGGGTCTGCCCTAAGCTTGGCTATTGCTAGCTTTGTATCCTAGGACATCCCTTCCGGTCCCTGGTTCCTACCCTACCTTTTTTCCCCCCTGTTCTGAATGTCTTTTCGTGTTTTCTCTGTTCACCCACCCACTCACAGGATCAAAGATTCCATTTGTGAAGTGTTGATCAAATGCCGTGTTTTACTCCACCGAACAGGCACCAAGTAGATGATTGTTAAGACTCTAATTAGTTTATTTCCCCCATCAAAATCAATTAAGAACACACCTGTCAATCAGAACCTCAGATTAGCATGGGATAATTGATTCTGGGAGGCTGAGTGAGAAGTTATCCTGTATGTTGGAGATGATGCAGGATAGGTAGGGAAGCCTGCAGTTCAGTGACGCACAGAGAACACAGGCCCTGCAGCAGAACAGCTCTTAAAGCCGCCTCAACTTTCTCATCTATGAAATGGGCAATTTGAGATGTGAATATATCCCCCCCAAGATTGCATGATCATTAAAGTTCCCAGCACCAACATTGTATGATCAGTATTTCTTAAAGGTTAATTTTCTCAAATACCAGTGCCATGATATGTTAAGGGTTGGTTAAGAAAAGGGTTGTTTGGTTCAATTAAATTGGCGAAAATAGGGATTTTTAATCATGTGGCTTAATTGTCACAGGGTCATACTTGTGTGTGTTCCTATGCAGGACTGGGAGAATGTGTTGTAAGTTTCTCGCACATTTGGCCATGGAACATTTTGTCACAGCGCTTATTGCTAAACAAGGGTTCTTCTGAGAGTAGTTTGGGAAGCACCAAGAACTTCTGGGGTCCTTCTTCCAGGCCGTTTCCTGGCTCTAAGTCTCTGATCCCCACCTCTGGGAGGATTAGAACCTTGGCAGTTCCTGGCTGTACCCTGTCTCTCAGCAGACTTGCTTATGTAGAGTAAATACAGCGCTGGCCAGGGCTAACATCTGTCCCGGGGGGAAGATGAATGGGGTGACCTGGGGGTTCCGAGACACCCAGAGGCTTTGAACACTGGGCTGAGGCTGGAAATAGGGGAGGGGATGGCCTGAGTGTGTGTGGAGTGCTGCCTGGGCTTGTTGATCAGGAGGGTAGTGTGGGGCCCTGGGAAGGACCTACCCCGGCTGGTTGGAGAAGGGGTATCAAAGGCTCACTTGCCTATGGGTGGGAAGGGGCGATCAGGCTTGGGCCAGGGGCACCTGGAAGAGGTGATTTTGGGGACACCAGAGACGTGGAGAGACACACAGGACCAGAATGGGTGCATTAAAGGAGATGAGATTGAAGGTGTCTGGCATTGGTACCCAGGCCCTGCTCTGAGGGCAATGGGATGGGCGACTGGCCTACTGGACATGGCAGAGAGTGTAGGTGTCCTTCCCCTCTTTGGGAGAGCCACTCAGACACCATCTTGTCTAAGAAACTTCTAGAACTTCCTCAAAGTACCAGGACGGCCCTCCCTGTCCTCATGCCCTCCCGTTTTGTGCACTTTCCATGGTGGGGCCTGCAGAGTGTCTGAGTCCCGCTAGTGTGTTACACTGGGCCTGGTAGGGACAGAGAATCAGTAACTGTTGTTCTAGAAGGTAAAGGCTCTGGGATCTGTGGACTCTATGATGGAGACCCCAAATGCCTGCCCCCAAATTCCTAATTGCAAGGAGGGTCAGCCACCTTAGGATCTTTTGTTGACTCACAGCCCTGGCCCTTGCTATAGCCCCTTCCCCTCAAAATGAAGCCAACTCTTGGCCCCAAAGGAATCCCACGGCTGCAGGCCTGCCTCAGCCAAAAAGCTAGGTCTGAGAAGCCACCAGGGCTCCAAAGAGTTGGGTGGGGGTGGGGATGAGCATGCAGCACTGGGTCTGGGGTTTGTCACCCTCCAGGCCAGAACTCCTGGAAGGACAGTTCTGCAACAAGACGCCCATCTCTCCGCCCTGCCCCTTCCCGGGGCCTCTCTGTTCCATCCCGGCCTCTCCAGCTCCTGCCCCTCACCCTACAGCAGCAACTCTCTCACTGCCTCTTCCTGACTTCTGGTGTGCTCCTCACCCTTGAGCTGTCTCCTACCCACAGGTGTCTACCCCTGTTACTGACTGAGGACCTCTTATGCAGAAGAGCTCCAGTGCCCCGCCCCCAACCTCCCAGGCCCATGTGGAATGGGGGAGTTGAAAGGGAGGGTGCTGGTGTCATGGAAAATCCCTGCAGCAGCCAAGGTCAGTGTTTGCAGACACAGTCTGGCCTGCAGCCAGGCCTGCCTCAGGGCCCAGCTCCTTTGGGCCATCCCCCCCCCCCCAGGCTGGCTTTGTTCAGGGGCCTCATAGGTCTAGAACAGAGGCTTCAAGCAGGATACTCAGGAGGGGTTCATGCTGCAGCGTGGGGCTTCTGCTGGTTCAACTTGCCCATTTTATAGAGGAGTAAACTAAGGTCTATAGGGAAGCAGAGGACCAGATCCATACTACAACAAGTGACCAGTAGAGCGAGGACTAGAATATCCTGGCCTACCCTATCTGCCTTCCCCAATGCTGCAGAAGGGTGCAGCCTTGTCCATTCCACCAGCCAAGGAACAGTAAAGTCAAGGCAAAAAGTGCCTGTCAGCTCAAGGCTAGCTTGCAACTGGGCTACACTCAAGGTTGGTGAATATGGCCAGGAGAGGTAGACCAGATGATCAAACTGACACTTTCCACATGCAAGTAAATGAGGTGCATCCCTTTGGTGGAGTACTTTAAAGGTTCATTGCTTTCCCCAAGGTAAAGGTGATTACAACACTCGCTGTTGAGAGAGATGACACTTGGCTAGTTTGGGGAGTGATTAATGTAGGGACAGAGTGAGGGATGGAGGTGAAGAACCATCCTAGCTGGGGAGTCAGGGAGGACTACAAGGAGGTGGCGTCTGTCCTGATCTCTGAAGGGTACAGGGTTTCCACGCGGGAAGTTGTTGAGGTTAAGATGTACAAGAAGAAACATTAGGGGCCGAGAAAATGGCCCTGATGGCACTGTCACCAATGTATAGGGACCAGCATATTCCCCCAGAAAAGCAGTTTCATATACACAGCAAGATCCTTAGAACGACATCTACCTGGGACCCTTCTAGGAATCTCTGCTGGGAAAATAACCAGAGGTCGGAGCAAAGATTTATGAACATGGATGTTTATAGCAGCATTTTCATTGTGAAAAATTGTAAACACTCCAAATGTTCACCAATAGGGTTTAGTTAAACATATTAAGGTATATTTATGAGGTGGAATATTGTGCAGTCATTAAAGTGCTATTCCTGAGGAGTCTCTTAATTACACACAAAATCACTGTATTGTGTCAAAAACAGTAGGCATGAGGCTTTCTGTATCGTGGGATCCTATCCTAAATCTATAAAGACAAAAAGCACATATGCATACACACAGGGAAAGAGCTAGAGACGTAACAGCAAGCTCACAGAGTTTGTCCATGAGTAATGAGCTTATTATTGATTTTAACTTTCTTTTCACAGTTTCACATGTTCTACAAAACAATCCATTATTATTGTTTTTTATGGTACTGATGGTTGATCTAAAGGCCTTACACATGCTAAGCAAGTTTTCTACCACTGAGTTATATACCCAACCCTCTATTACTTTTATAGGTAGAAACACATTACTATAGTAACAATAGCAATTTATATTATTAGGCAGGGTCTTACCACATTTTGGCTTGGACACTTAGGCTCAAGTTATCCTACCTCAGTCTCCCAGTGCTGGGACTACCAGAATGCACCATTGTTGGGGGCTAGTCAGAATGACAAAAATAATGACATCTAACAAACAACAACAAAGTCTTCCTGGTCTTCTTGCAGCAGGAAGTTTGGTTGAAAAGTGAGAGTTGTTTTGGTGCGTAAGCGTTAACATTTGCAGAGCTCAAGAGCAAGAATCTTACTGGGAAGGTAATACAGAACCCTGGGCATCTCCAGGGTAGGGAAGGGACAAATGCCCAAAGAGGTAACACTGAATTTCCCCACATCCCGGGATGGAGCAGGTGTGGCTGTGTGAGATTGGGAGCAGGGGGCTTCACTGGGGGTCCTCAGCTTAGCTGGGTTGACAAACGCTCAGGCCTGAACTAGAGGGGCACAGAGAACTCAGGGGTTCAGGAAGGGATGGGGTAAGGGAAGGTGGAAGCAAGCAGATGGAACGGATACAGTCTGTGTGACGCCGCCCAGGGTAGGGTCCTTTGTACCTTTTGGGACTTATGACTTCCTCACACCTGGGAGCAGCTTGGGACAGAGCTGCCTGTGCACCAGTCTCTCAGACTGGAACAGGTCGAAGACTGGATATAGTGTGAGGTTCTGGGAGGCACTCCCATATGGAAGGACAGATACCCTGGGGATGACCTCAGGCGCGTGCCATCTCTCTTAGGCCATGACACTGTGCCAGGTGTCATGATATAGGCCTGTGGCCTATGTATGTCTTTATGGCCAGAATGACAGCTGTACTACTGTTGGCCACAGGCACGACCTGATTCTCCCTGGGTTCTGAGAGCTTTTTTTTATGGGATATGAAGGCCTAAGGGCTCACAGGTCCCTTAGCACCTAGGGTTCTAGACTGTCAGAGGAGCCACAACTTCTAGCTCCAAACCAAAGAGAAAACAGTAGTCTCAGTGACAGTTAGCCCCAGGGACCAAGAGGAGTCTTGGGTGTCCAAAGCAATGACTGTGTTGGGTCTCTGGCTGCACAGTCAGATCAGAGTCTTGGTTGTCATTGTTCAAATGCATGGGAGAGGAAGAAAGTATGGACAACACTGTCTGGCTTTCTCTGAGTAGTAACAGTGCCCCAGCTGAAGCAGATGGAGGTAAGGGCAGCCAGAGGTTCAAATCCCAGCTTCCCCAGACAGCCTCCCTTCACAGCAGTTTCTCAGAGTCAGGGCTCGGGGAGGCAGCTGCCAAGGGGAAGTCCTGTTGATCCCAGATCTCCTACTGCTTGCTCAGCCCCAAGGCACCCAGATCTCCACCCCTACTCCTAGTCTTACAGACTTGACCCCAGGGCCCTTGAGACTCCCATCCTTCTGCTCCTTTACCTCCAGATACTACCTAGTTATGTCTCATTTTGGCCTCTCTGACTTCCAGGGCTTAGGGGTGGTGATGGTGGTGGTGGTGGTGATGATGGTTATGGTGATGGTGGTGATGGTGATGGTGGTGATGGTTATGGTGATGATGGTGATGGTGGTGATGGTTATGGTGATGGTGGTGATGGTTATGGTGATGATGGTAGTAACTTGTGCTTCTCAGTAACTCAACCCTAGTAATAGCACTGGACCCAGCCCACATTTACTGAACATTTGGTTTCCAGGGCTACACACACACACACACACACACACACACACACACTTCTCAGAAATCTTATCAGTTATAGATTGTCTTCACTCTACAAATGAGAAACCCGAGGCAGAGAAGATTTTCATAACATCTACTCCTCCACCCACCGCATACAAGCATACACAGCTAGTGAATGGCAGTCAAGGGACACTCAGGCCTGGCACCATAGCCATCTAGCAGTGAGTCCTGGAAGGCAGCTGACGTGGATTTACAGGGAGGGAGACTAAGTTGAAGGGTTGGATAATTTGTCAAGGCCATCTAGGTCAGTGACAGAGCCAGTCCTTCCCAGGCCACAGCCTGTTCTTTTGTTTCTCATTAGTGACCTCCTGGACATCTGGGGTCAAGGATCGGGGTCCATGGGGCATCTGAGTGGGACCATCATAGGGCTTCTGGGGGAGCAGCACCAAGGGATGGACAAGTAGCAGGCACTACCTCTACCAACGGTTCTTCCTACCTCTCTGTCTTTCCTGCCTGTGGTGGGCCTGAGTCTGTACTGGGTCTCCAACAAGGGCTCTACCACCAGCTGAAGCCAGAGAGCATGAACTTGGTGTTGTTGGGGAGCTCAGGGCCGTCCTGGAAGGAGATACTGACCTCTGGCCGAGGCAACCTGGGCACCTGGGGAGGTTGGGCAGGAAGCAGGCACCCCAGAAGGCTCTGACACTTTGCCAATCTCAAGAACATCAGGTGGAAAATGGGTATGACAGGCATGGCTTCATCCTCTTCGCCTGCTGTAATTGATTAGCCGAGCCCACATTCCTTTAGCACCTCTGACTTTGTACCAAGCGCTCGGCTAAGTGCTGAGGAAGGAGGCAGAAATGGGACAGCCAAGTCGTGCTTTTTGAGAACAGTCTAGCCAGTGTGCAGGTGAGAGGAGACCAAGAGAGCTGCCCTTGGACGTTCCAAGTCTGTGCCAGGGATGGGGACCCGGCCCCCAAAGGTGGGACCAGGAAGCCGGGAAAGGGAGTTGGAAGGCACAGCACCTTTGCCAATCTCTAGTGGCTGGGAATGCAGCATCTTCTGCTCCTGTGGTGGCCCTGGAGGTGGCCCTGGACACCTGTAAGCAGTACCCATGTCCAGGGTGAAATCTGGCCCATGTGCGAAGCAGCTTGGTCTTGGATGTCATTATCTATTGGCTCAAGGTCAATGTCCGAGGCCGTGCTCAGCCCCTGCTTCCTTTCTCGTTATTTTGGGTGGTTTATTTTTTGCTACTTACCATTAAAAAAGAAACAATAAATGTAATTGTAGAGTGGCTTTGGGTGAATGGAATGTCTGTGAAGACCACTCTCTGACTTCACTCAGCAACCTCCTGTGTCGTGTGTCTCCCGCCTTTCCCACATTGCCTTCTAAGAAGCCTTCCCCCTGCTCTCAGCCCCGAGAACCCCCACTTCCCCCACCCCTGCATGGTCACTCCTCACCACAAGCAATGCCACCAAGAGTAAAGCTGTTTTCACTTCACCCTCCTATCTCGTGGAAGGCACCTGGACCGCTGGCGTATGGTGGTGCTGCACACTTAAAACCTTGGAGGGGAGGTGGTTAGGGCCCAGGCAGGGCCTGAATTCTGCTTCCTCCCCTTCCCCTCTGTGTAGAGTCTGGGGCTGCAGCTGGGGATGATGTGGAGGTGGCATGTAAGAAGGAAGGAAGAAGGAAGCCCCCGGGCCAGAGCACAGCCTAGGAGTGACGGTTCATTTTAACTGTTAACACGACAGGATCTGGAATCTGAGGGATTGTCTAGATCAAGCTGGCTTGTGGGTGTGTCTTTTCTTTAGAGGAGTGTCTTGAGTCCCCTGACTGAGGTAGGAAGACTCACCCATTGTGGGTGGCACCATTCCCTGGGCTTGGATCCCAGACTGTATAAATATAGAGAATGGGCTGAGAACAAGCAAGCATACATGCATTCATTTCTCTCTGCTCTTGACTGTGGGTGTGGCTAGCTGCTCAAGACCCTGAAATGATGGACTGTCACCCAAAACTGTGAGTTAAGTCAACCCTTTGTCCCTTACGGGGTGTGTGTGTGTGTGTGTGTGTGTGTGTGTGTGTGTGTGTGTGTGTGTTTTAGGGCAACAGAGTTCACTACGACTCTAGGTTTTTCTGCTCTCGGTGCCTTTGAGAGCGATGGCAACATCACCAGGGAAGCAGGTACCCTCCTTCAGCACCTCTGCTCCTCACCATGGCTCTCTGGTTAGCCAGTGCCAGCTCTGTTCTGACGAGAAAACTACAGGAGGCTCAGAGAGGTGAAATACCACTGGCCAGAGGTCATTGTATAAGAGTGACCAAGATTAGGATTCAGCCTAGTCCTTGTGGTCTTCAAAGTTCGGACACTTTCAGGTGTCTGACCACCCAGGGTACCCCCTGGGCCATTTATGTCATCAATAGAATGTGGATACCCTGTCCAGCAGACATTTGACCATAAGGCCCTCACAGCAGACCTCAATACTTGAAATACTTGGTCTGAGAACCCTAGCACCCTGTGTATACAGTAGGTGCTTAAATCATGTGATGCTGGAAGAAACTGTCTTGTCTAAACTCAGTCTCTCCTGAACCTGGTCCCTGTGCTCTGCCTCTAAGGAGTACACAGCTTGGAGGCCACCAAGCCCTTCCTTCCAGGGAGCAGACCCTGGAATTTCTCTATGGAAACCCTGGGAGGTTTCAGTATGGTTCTGAGGCAGACAGTGCTGGAGTGGGGATGGGGAAGTGGAGGGTAGGTACCAGGGCTGGAAGAGGCCATCGTAGAGGACTTGGTGGGGCTTCCTTTGTGGACTGGTCCTTCCTGCAGCAGCCCCAGTTGAGGCAGTCTTCGTATTGTCATCCTGGCCCTGGCCACAGCGAATTGATGCAGGGTGGAATACCAAATCCAAAAGGACATACACAAGCTATATGAGCTATCGCCACGGCTTAGGCTCACCCAAGAACTGGACCGAGGGGCTGGAGAGCTGAGCTGCAGGGAGATGATGATTTGAGTCCCAGCTGAGACCGCGGTGAGACAAAGCATCAGCAAGTCAGAATGGTGGCAAGAGACGCCAAGGTCTGGCTGGACAAATTGGAGATGGGGGTAGCTCAGCCTGGAGACCGGAGGGAGGGGCCTGACTCTGGTTGCTGCCCTTTGGCCCTGGCTGAAGGTTACTCCTTCTTTGCAGAAGTCCAGCCTCAAAGAGGCACTGGCCAAGTCCCAGACCCTATGCATGGGAGGCCCAGCCCTGCACGCTACATCCAGGGTGCCCTGCACGGTGAACGCAACAGAGGGGCCTGGGCAGATTTCGGAGGTGTATGCGGCACACACCACAGTGAGAACATTCTAGTCTCACTGCACTGTAGCCTTGTGAAGCCGCTGGGCTGGAACAGTGTCCATTCTACAGCTAGGGGCTGGGGTGCTGGAAGGGTCAGCCTCTCCCCCATGGGATGCAGCTGTCTCTCCTGCCACACATACTACATCTTTGGTCCAGTCTGAGCGACCTAGCTCAGGGCCTGGCGTGTGTGTGTTGGAGACTCGTAAGACATGGCTGTACATATTTTTTTTTGCCACTCCCCACCCAGAAATCTTCCTTATCTCTTGAATTTACACAATACAGTGAAAGGGTCCAGGTCTAGCACACAGGCTGTAAATCCAGGATACAGCACACCCCTATCTGGACCTGCTACTTCCTGAATCTCATAAAACTCCAGGCCAGTCTGTACCCAGGGTTCCCTGCCAGCTTCGTCTCTGAGCAGTGCTCTTCCCCTGAGCACTTGCTTGCAGTGTGGCTACAGCCCAGAGTTCCCTCCTGGATCGCCTCTGCCCTCCCAGATTGTATAGGGGGCTGCTTCTTCTGGCACACCTCTCCCTGTCCCTTAGCTGATAGAAGGGCACCTTCTGTCTTCCCCACTCCCTGCCAGGCATTGCCATGTGGGCGGAAGCAGGTCCTTCTCCGGCTGGCCCACTGCACCCAGTGTCTATGGCAGAAGCCCAGCGGATGCGTGGAGGCCAGTCTTGATGGATGGCCTGGGTATAGGGAGAGGCCTTGGGGCACCCTTTCTCTATCACCTGCTCCCTGCTTTCCTTCCTGGTCATGGCTAGTGGCCCAGACAGCACTGGGCTGGCAGGGAATCTGGGAGCAGATGCCAGGAGCTGTGAAGGGAGGCTTTTCTTAGGCTCAGCACCCTCCCCAGGGCGCAGGAGCTCAGATGGTGGAGGCTGGCATCGCGCCTGGGAGAAGAGGGACTCTAGGCAACAGGGACTTCGGCCTGCGGCAGCTGCTGGAACCTTCTTTCCCCCGGGCCAGTCTGCAGATGTGGGGGCCTCACCCTCAGCATTCACTCGTGCACACAGTGCATGCACAGGAGAGTGCGCGCATACGTGCACGCATGCACACACAGACATACACACTACACCCTTGTGCACACATGGGCACACGCACACTGCTTCCACCTTCCACCTGACCTCGAAGCATGACTCCGTCTACCATCCAGGGCCGAGGGCAAGAACCAGGTGAGCTACAGGGTGAACACTCTCGGAGAGAAACTGCAGCTATAAGGGAGAGGACCCGCTGTTCCTGCCTCCGCCCCGCCCAGTTACCTCTACTTGAAGGCCAAGAGGGGTAGAGGGCTTCCCCCTCTACGTCCTTTCTTCCTGTTCAAGGAGACAGACTTTACTTAGAGACGCCACTGTCTATGGAAACACACTTCACTCACCCCTATGCCC
Source organism: Mesocricetus auratus (assembly GCF_017639785.1). NCBI lineage: Eukaryota > Metazoa > Chordata > Mammalia > Rodentia > Cricetidae > Mesocricetus > Mesocricetus auratus. Next base: position 19,958,007 of record NW_024429205.1, on the reverse strand, counting down.
TGTTGGAAACGCTCCTAGGAAGAGCAAGATGACAGGGCTTTTCCTGCTCCGTCCCTGCTTGGAGACATTGCCTTTCACCAAGAGCCCAGAGGCTCACACTCATTCGCCAGCCCGACTCACCCAGGCACACCACTCTCTCCGACCCCTGCTTTCCTGGCCTTCCCAATGACCTCCGTCAACCACCTGTCTTCCTGGCCACCCATCTACATCCTGTTCATAGCCCAGAACAGATGACATGGGCCTAGTCAGCTTCTAGCAGGCGTGACTTTCTGGCTTCCACGGTCTATTCACCCAGCCTAGTTACACCTACGTGTCCCGAGCTTGCTTTTTATGGTGCCGAGAACTCCATCCCAGGCAGCCTCCCCAGGACCAGGCAGCCTCCCCAGGACCAGGCAACCTCCCCAGGACCAGGCAGCCTCCCCAGGACCAGGCAACCTCCCCAGGACCACGCAGCCTCCCCAGGACCAGGCAGCCTCCCCAGGACCACGCAGCCTCCCCAGGACCACGCAGCCTCCCCAGGACCACGCAGCCTCCCCAGGACCAAGCCCTCTCCAACTGCTGCTTACAGCCATTCTGGCTCCTTCCTCTCCTCTCCCGAGTCCCAGGGTGGAGTCGAGGCAGACTGACTTTCCCTGCACTTGACTTTATTCAAATGATTAAATGCTTCTGTCATCATTCCTCCTCCCCGGTTCAAAACAATACTAGCTAACATTTATACAGCGCTTACTACGTGCCAGGCACTGCTCTGAGAAAGCTGATATATGCACCTCATTTAATCTTCGAGCAATCCTATTCAGTAGGGACTATTATTATCCCCATTTAAAGATGGAGTGACTAAGCCACAGAGAGGTCAAGTACTCGCTCAAGGTCACACAGCAAGTACATAGTGGCGCTGGACACTTTCTCTATACTGTCTCCAAGTGTCTGGCAGTGGGAATGGAGAAGGAAGGCCTCTGAGCAGGTGGATGAGGGGTGACGGGGAGCACACTCCTCCTGGGGTGGGGGTGAAGGGGGACACTGGGAAGGCTCTGGTGGGAGGGTGGTGGGCAGCCTGCTCACATGGGAGTTAATCACCATGTGTCCTCTTCGTTTGTGGCTCGTTCTTGAGTGTTTTGACAGCAAGCTAGACACGTGTCACTATCGCTCATCCCACTGAGAACCGAGGAGGCTGAGCTCTGATGGCAATGCAGCTTGGTCAAGGTCACACTATGCCTGGCGTGGAAACTTCCCAGGGTCTGGTGCCTGCCTGCCTGCCTGCTGCTGCCCTAGGCTGGAGTCTAGCTTTTAGTGTAACAGAGCCCATCCAACGAAGGGTTAGATAACCCTGGCTCCCAGCGGAAGACCCTAGGGGAAGGGTCTCACCTTGCCCAGATCCATGCCTGGCCCAAATTGGCAGAGGCACCTGGGAAGGGCAGCCGGCCAGCCACGTGCCAATGTTACTTTAAAAATAAACCCGGGAAGAAGGAGACTTAAAATAACCGTGGGGATGTGTGAGCAGTTAATTACTACCGCAGCCCCTGTCAGGGATGCAGGGAGTGAGCTGGGCCTCCATGGTGTCTGGGTGCTCCATCCCCTCTGCTCTTATCTTCTGGTTTGTACATCAGGCCAGGCCTTGCTGAAGCAGCCTGCGGCGGGGGTGAGGGGACACAGAATCCCGGAGGGTCAGGCACTTTCGGGGTATTGTGGATGGTGTCCCTGATTTCAGAGACGTGCCCAAACCTGGCACTCAGGATTAGGGCGACAGAGGGCACACAGCTCTAGCTGTGGCAATGATTTCTCCCCTGATCTCACATTGTCTCAACACCCACGACTTTCAGCCGGGAAGAGCTCTGCTGTCCTGAGTCCCACCCTTCTCTGAGGTGGGCGTGGCAGTGGTAGGCTGGTCCCCGATTTACTAGTGACTCCCTACTTAGGACTCCTCCTCTATTTCGTTTTCCACTCAGGGAAAAGCAGAGGGTCCTTCTGGCTGTCTATTCCTGGTCGCCCCCAGAGATATCCTTGGGTCCCCATCACTGGGCTGGGGCGGGACTAAGTCTCAGCCAGGCTCTCAGCAGGCAATCCAGGCAGGACCACACTCCCGTCCTGCAGGTAGCTGTCCTGCTGAAGCTCTGGGATACTCTTCCAGCCCCCTGACCCTTGACAACCTGAGACATACGGAACAAGAACGTCTTACAGTGACTTCGAGGCAAGGGCTTGGGGCCCAATTGAAGATGCAGCTGACCAAGGATGGCAGGCACGCAGGGATTAAAGAGAACAAAACAAAACAAAACAAAACAAAACAAAACAAAACCCAGCTTTCTCAGAGGAGGGGGCCAGAGGCCTAGACTGCTAGGAGCTGACAGGAAGGGGTCAAAGGGCAGAAAGATGGGGAGAAGGGGAGGGTACAGGGTGGCAGTTGTGAGGGAGGGAGGGAGGGAGCTATACAGGAAAGCTGAGCTACCCAGCCATAAACTTGTTGGGCCTCATTTGTGTAAGAGACCTTAAGGGACCTAAGGATCACTACCCCTGAGCCTCGCAGGGGGCTGGCAAAGCTTTGGCTTGCGAACCGGAGGGGCTGCCATGCTGTTTCCTGCTGTCCCACCCCTGCCTCTCTTCAATGTGACCCCTGTTCCAATTCAGAATCTACAAGTACTGAAGACCACCCCTCCCCCCAAGCCCTTCCTTTCCTTTGTGCTGGAAGGAGCTGTAGAACATGACACTCCGTGGGCAATGTCCCTTTGACCACGATGGTGACAAATCCACCGACTCGTCCTTTATAGTCTCCTGATTTGACCTCCCGGCAGCTGTGGGCAAAATTGACTGCACTCTCGGTCGGAATGCTCCTCCTGGCCTTTGGGAAACCACTGTACTGACGTCTGTTCCTCCTTCCCTTCCCCCATCTCACAGCCAGGGCCTCGTCCACCCTGGGCAAGCTCGTTATCACTAGGCCACACCCCCAGCCGAAGGTTTTCCGAGACTGTTTCTCTATGTAGTCCAGGCTGGACTCTAGCACTCAATCCTTCTGCCTCCGCCTCTCCCTGCTGGGAGAGCCCAGGCCTATGCACCGGCACACACTCTGCCCTCTGACCTTTCTTGCTTGGTCTTCCACAGTCATGGGAAGCTTGGGGCACTCTGCTGTCCCCAGCTGGTTTCACGTGGCGCCTGGCTTTCCTTGTTAGTCCTATCTCCTGGGTTTCTGTCTCAGCTTTGGTTTCTCCCTTTAGTGGCAGCCTTGCCTACACAGGCTTGTCTCAAGATTAATCAGATGTCTCCAGCAGCAGCCTTGAGTCTCTTTCACAAAACCTGTTAGGCTCCAGCTTCATTTCGCATCTGGCGAGTGATCAGCCTCCATCCGTTACTCACATCGAAGACCCAGGGCCGGGCCTGCTTGTTCTATTTCCCTCTAACTCTCACAGACTGCTCCCTTTCCTCGACGCAGATATGCTCCATCAGCAGGTCCCAGGCACTCTGCTCTCCAAACTCCCGCAGTCGTCCATGACCACCACCTTGCCTGATGCCACCTGGTCCAATCACAGTTCTTTCTTGTAAGTTATGGATTGTAGCCGTGCAACCCCCGTCTCCCCTCTTGTACAGAGTGATTCTGTAGAGTTTTTTAAATTTAAATTTACTTTTCACACACACACACACACACACGTATGTGTGTATGCATGTGGGTGTGCGTGCACTCACATGTGCATGTGAGTGTGTGTGTGTGTGCATGCAACCACATGTAATAGATATGTATGCATGGTGCATGTGTGGAGGTCAAAAGACAATTTGTGGGAGTTGGTTCTCTCCTTTTGTCGAGCAGGTGGGTCATCAGGCTTCCGGTCAATTACCTTTCCCTGCCGAACCAACCCAAGGTTACACTTTTTTTTTTTTTTTTTTTTTTTTTTTGGTTATACGAGACAGGGTTTCTCTGTATTGTTTTGGAGGCTGTCGGTCCAGCCTGGCCTCGAACTCTCAGAGATCTGCCTGTCTCTGCCTCCCGAGTGCTGGGATTAAAGGCATGCGCCACCACCGCCCGGCAGGTTACACTTCTTTATTTGCATGATTTAGTTTTCAGGCTCCGTGTCCTCTAACAAGTAGACATCAGGAGTACCGGGGCCACCTTTTCCTGTGCTGAGTCTCTGGTGTCCAGGAGGGTTCCTGATGTACAGAAGGTGCTTGTAACAACCAGAAGGAACGCCTTTAATCCCAGCACTCAGAAGGCAGAGGCAGGCGGATCTCTGTGAGTTTGAGGTCAGCCTCCAGGACAGACTCCAAAGCTACACAGAGAAACCCTGACTCACAAACCAACAACCAGGAGGATGGAGAATGACTGTGTGGGGGTGTGGGATGAGAGAAGAGAGTCGGGGAGGGGCTGGCTTTGCGCATTCCATCTCCTGTTCTCCGGCTTGATCTTGTCTAGAGTGGGGAGAGGCTGAGTGATAATATTATTGGTTCCCAAGGAATCTGCGGGGCCACAGAGGTTTCTAGAATTTACTATGTCTAGTGCTCATTAGAGCCTTTATTCTTTTTTTTTTTAAGATTTATTTATTATGAATACAACAGCCTGCCTCCGTGTTGGTCTGCATGCCAGAAGAGGACACCAGATCTCACCATAGATGGCTGTGAGCCACCATGTGGTTGCTGGGAATTGAACTCAGGACCTCTGGAAGAGCAGTCAGTGCTCTTAACCTCTGAGCCATCTCTCCAGCTCCGAGCCATTATTCTTTGATAAAGCCACAGTGAACCCCACGCCCCCCTCCCCACCTTAGGTGGAATGAGGTGTTAGGGCAGGCTCTGCGGGTCCTTACAATGCTTCTCAAACATTCTCACATCATAAACCCTCAGGAGGGCTCAAGGGACTGGGATCTCCGGGTGGGACTTCGAAGAATCACCTGTCAGCAAAAATATCTGTTGCTAGGGGCTTGGGAACCTGGGAGTCATCCCAGGGTCTGGATGAGAGGACTGGAACAGCCTGGGTTGGCTGTGGCTGAGGAGCTGCTGTCTGCAGCTCTCCTCCTGGTTGCTTGGTCAGAAAGTGCTGACTGGGGTTGTCCGGTTCCTGGCACCATACTGTCTCCTGAGTCCAGTGTTAGGGCTACCGGAGCTGACAGCCCTGAGGTCCTCCCCTTCCCTTTCCGGTGGGAGGTGCCTGCATTCCAGCAGTCAGTCCCCCGGGCGGGAGCAGTGGCCTTTCCTTGCTGATAAGCTGGGCCAGCCGCAGCCAGAACTACTCTCTTTCCAGAAAGGGGTGACTTGGAGGTCCTGTGTAGGACTCTATTCTTGGGACAGACTGCAGAGGAAGTCCTTCCAGGGCCTGGGCACCATGGGGTGAAGTGGGGACAAGGGCTTAATCCTGGAGGATGCTGGGAAGGGAGGCCAGGTACACGCAGTGAGACTGAACTCTTAAGACCCTTGAAGTTCTCCCAGCCTCAGACTTCACAGGCAAAGCTGGGGTCACGTGGGACTTGCTCCAAGCATTACAGCCAGCAAGAAGCAGAGACACAGTGGAGGGGACTGCTCCCACTCTCAAGGTCCCCTCTGTCATCTGGGATGACCTTATCATCCCATGGGTCCCTACATGCCTTAGCTCTGCTGCCCTAAGCTAAATTCTTCCTCAGTTCACAGAGGAGACACGCCTGCCTGTGTGCCCCTCTGAGTAACCCAGTGGGGACAAGAAGGAGATAGCAGGAAAATGAGGGCTTGGGACTCTGAGGGCATTGAGCTGAGGGAAGGAGGATTGCACCCAAGTTCTAGATATTTTCTCTCTGGCCTGGCCTGAAGGAGGGCCAGAAGGGGGGCTCCTGTTCCAGAGCCCTGGGTTTCCTCTGACCCTTGCAATGGAAAGACCATGACTCAGAGGGTCAGTCATTTGTTTTCTTTTGACGGGGCCTGTCCTGTGTTGAACCCCTTCCTTGGGCTTGTTTTAGATCAGGCTAAAGCAATAACCGTGAAGGGGTAGATGCAGGCTGTCCCTAGGGGTCCCCTTCTCCTCTGGGGAGGATGGATATGACTTTCTCCCCCCACTCTGCTACCCAGCTTCCCCCAGAAGCATTGCCTTAGACTTCCCTGAGTTAAAAGTTCCTCCTCAGCTACTCTTCAGTGTTTCTGAGATACTGAGGAAACCAAGAAAGCTAACAAACTCCTGCGATTGGTGGGGGTACCCGCCACCCAGGGGTAGGATGCTGGTCCTAACTAGCTCTCAACCATCCCCAATTGCAGCCTCCCATTACCTGGGAGTCACAAAGCATGGGCCTCACCCAGGTGGGTCATGCAGGCCTGCCTATAATACCAGATACTTAGGGAGCTGAGGCAGGAGGATCTTGAATTCAAAGCCTGGCTGAGCTACAGAGTGAATTCATGGCTGGCTTGGGCAATCTATTGAGACCCTGTCTAAAAACTCAAATGCAGAACACAGGGCTAGGGTAAAGAAGAAACAGGGCTGAGGATAGAGCTCCGCAGTGGACTACTTGCCTAGCCCACATGTGGCTCCAGGTTCAGTACACAACATGTCAGAAATCATACCAAAGCCACATGAACCAAACGTGAATGAACTCCAAGGATAGGAGCTAGCACCACGCTCTGCTCCAAGAACTGGGGTAGCCTTCCTACCCAGCACAACAGGGCTTTGTCTTCTCACAGAGGAGCAGGCAAGTCACCCAAGTCATCTTCAACAAGGCCCTCTTCTTCAGTGGCTCCTTTTAAGAAGTGTCACGTAGGGGTCCCCTGTTCAGTTTCACAGCATTGACAACGGCATGTGTGACACAGCTCCCCACAACACTGTTCCTTTGTCCTCCATAGGCCAACATGCGTCTGTGTGAGGCCCACACATCTGTACTGTGAGGTCCACACCTCCAGCCGTGGCCTGGGCCAGAGGGCACTTATATTCTCGGAAAGGGGTCAGATAAAGGTCGGAGGGTCTTGCCTTGGTGCTGGCCCTCGCCATCACTCGTGGTGGAGCGCAGGAAGAAGCTTTCTCGTATTAAGTCCAGCCTCTCTGCTGGTAAAGTCAGAATAATGATGCCCACACCTTGGGTTGGAGCGAGGCTTGGGAGAAATACGGTGTGAGTCCTGTTCATGCAGGACACAGCCCTGTGTGCCACTCGTCAGTGAAGGAGACTTCGCGTGCAGTCCCTGCGCCCTTATACCCCAGACCTCAGGACACTCAGCAGTAAAATAAAGTCTAGATAGTGCCTCCTCCTTGGGCAGTCGAGAGGTCTGGGTGAGGTGGCATATACAAAGAACCCCATTCAGGGTGACAACCCGAGGAGCAGGCTTGTATACAGCTGTGGAAACTGAGGCAGGCTCTGGGAGAGATGCCTGTCAGTTCTTAGATCTCTGTGGCATATCCCAGAACAGAATTATCTGCTGCATTGGTAGGGGGCTGACTCCTGCCTGAAGCTCTCTGTCCCTTGTCACCTTCACCCCAGAGAGCCTCTCCAAAGGAGCAAGACTAGGCTTTGTCCTGGAGGAGGAGGCTGTCTCCATCCGGGCACCTTATGTCCTTTTCTCCAGGCTTTCCCTTGGGACTTGACAGTTCAGAGCCCTGAAGAAAGTGCCCCAGATGACCCAGTGACCTACAGACTGGAATGTGACTTTGCATGGGTGTCTGAGATGGACATTTAAGATTGGAGTCATGGCCAGGAGAGGACCTTGCATGTTCATGAAAAAGGTTGCTGGGTCCAGGCTAAGCTTCAGAGCCCACAACTGAAGTCAAGCAGGGAATTCTGGGGGCCTGGAAATGTGGATGAGGGAAGGACACACAGGGGAGGAAGAGGGATCTCATGGCAGGCACCTGGGACCCTGCAGAAAATATCCCCACCCTGTTGGATGACATCAGGTCCTGCGGCTCAGTGTATTCCCATGGGTTCCTGCACGCTACAGCGGCCCTCATCTCACCTCCAGAGGGATCTTTTGGTTGAAAAAAGGAAATGTGCAGGAGGAGGGGGTCACATGTGTTCTCCAGAGACAGGCTGAGGGCTTCTGGGTAACCAGGCTAAAGGGTTTGAACCCTCACCCACAGGTTTGACTGGGGTCAATAGGCACCTACTGGTCAAGATCCAGGCAAGAGACAAAGGTCAGTGTCATCCCTCACCCACACTACTTGTCAAGTCAAGCCTACCCACCAGAAGTTCTCAACCTGTAGGTCATGACCCCTTTGGGGCACCAACAACCCTTACACAGGGGTTGCCTAAGACCATTGGAAAACATACTTACATCATGATTCATAACAGTAGAAAATTCAGGGTTATAATGTAGCAATGAAAATAATGTTATGGTTGGGGTCACCATAGCACGAGGAACTGTATTAAAGGGTTGCAGCATCAGGAAGGTTGAGGACCACCGTTTTAGAGTGTACTGTTCAGGGCCACTCCATCTTGCTCTCTGCAGGTGACTGTCGGTCTTCACCACCAAAGTCCCATTCTACATTTAACGCCCTGCCACTCCAGAAACCCTCAGACCCATCTGAGGGGCTTTGTGGGGAGTCAGCCTGCATACCAGTCGACTTGGCCTTCCAGGTCTCTACCAGTCCTCAGCTCCTTGGGGGAAGGATCTGGGTTTTAGCTGTCTGATCTTGTGGTGCCTCCTATGTGGCCTGGCATAGAGACAACCTCAGGAGATCTCAGAGGCTTTTGATAAACGAAGGAGGGGAAGACAAAGTTGGCTCTATTTGGAAGGGGTCTCTAACTCTGGGTGCCCAAACTCCCCAGCCTTCCCCAAGAAGACCAAGGATTCAAAACCTCTCTGGGTAGGGATGAAGCCCAAAAGCTGGCCCTCACATCCTTAAGTCTAATCATGGGCAATCTAGGGATTGCTAGGACGGCATTTCGTAAATGCGACTACAGTTCATAATCAATTGACTCTGAGTAAAGGAGCACAGGCTAACCTAGGTCGTGATGTAGGACAACCCGCTCTCCCAGATAGACTGCCTGGGTCTGGCACAATCACCTGAAAGTCCTCATGCATTAGCTGAAGACGGAATTTGTCCCTGTAGATGAAATTCTACCTACGGACAGGAGCAAATCACACACATTGGGGACAGTTCCAGCCTGCTTTTTGTGTTGGCCTGCCCTGTGGAAATTTGGCTTTACCAGCCCACCCTTCCTCACTGTGAGCTAATTCCTTGCAGTCTGTCTCTTTAAACTTCATGTGTATCTTCTGTTGGTTCTTCTTCCTTGGCTGAAGTCCGATGGATGCATGTCAGAGATGGTGGTGGGCAGCGGAGGCAGGGGATGGAGTGGGGTGGGTAGGTAGGGTGGGGTGGGAGTGGGGGCGGGTGAGTGGGTGGGTAGGTAGGTGGGGTGGGTGGATGGCTAGGTAGGATGGGATAGATAGATCGGGTAAGAGGATGCAGTGGGAGTGGGTGGGGCGTCTACTACATGCAGTGTCTGCTTATCTGCTCCCTGGGATGGGAGCTTACGCCTCTGAGGCAGCACAAACTATCTTGGGCCAGCTTTAACTTTAGCAGGCCCCACCTTATGCTGGACAGAGTTGTCTTCCTATGGCCTCTTCCTGTTGGTGTGGGTTCAAGTCCAATCCTTTCCCTCCCATAGCCTGACAGGGATCTGAAGGGGGGGGGTCTTTTCTCCATGACCCTCTGCCCTAGAGGGTTTTCTGGCCAACTTGACACTAGCTAGAGTTATCTTGGAAGAGGAACCTTAGTTGAGAAATTGCCTCCATCGCATTGCCCATAATGGTGTGTGTGGCTTTTGATCATGGCGTCTATGGCAGCAATGGAACTGCCCTCATTTAACACACCGCTTTTCCCTCCGACCGATCCCCCAGGTTATCAATGCCCCTTTAAGTTTGCAAACACAGGGGACCTGCTGGGCTCAGGAGTAAAGAAACTTCAATTGCTACCTGCATTCCACCTCATACTGGTGCAACAGGCTGAGTGTCTTGGGGGAGCTCCGTGACAGGACTTCTCCCGCCTTTTTCTGCCTGGACCCAGCCCGTGGAAGGCATAGCTCCTTGTTGATCTAAGGAAATAATTTCCCAGTTACTGCTTGTAAGGGGAGATGGTGTGCTATTCTGCCCCCAGGGACACTGGGCAGTGCTACACTCTCCCGAATCCACAAGTTCAAATCCAATCCCCAGTGTGCTGGTATTTGGAGGGGGGGGCGTTGGGCAATGAGGATGGAGTCCTGTTCTCAGTAGGATTAGTGGCTTTGTAAACAGAGACAGGTCTGTCTCCCTCCCTCTTTCTGCTGTAGAGAAGGTAGAGCCAGGCCCGTGACCCCAGTTACTCTGAGGAAGGAGGATTATAGGTCTCAGGTCTGCCTGGGCTGCAGAGCAAATTCAGGGCTATCCTGGGCAATTTGGTTACCCTGTTTCAAAAGCAAGAATAGAGCCGGGCTATAGCGCCCCAGTAGGAAGAACACTTGCCTTGCATGCATGAGGCCCTACATTCAGTCAGTAGAGACGTCAACCGAAAAATGGCCAGCAGGAAGCAGACTGTTCCTTACCAGACACACGAGCTGTGGGCACCTTGATTTGGGATCAGACACCAGCAGTGTGAGAAATAACCGAGTGTGGTTTAAGTGTGTCAGCTGCTTGTTCTAACAGCCCTGACACAGACCAAGACAGGAGGGAGGAGCCAGATTCCCATTGTTGTTTCCTTCTCTGTGCATCTCAGGAGTGTGTGTGTGAGTGTGAGTGTGTGTGAGTGTGTGAATGTGTGTGAGTGTGAGTGTGTGAGCGAGTGTGTGTGAGAGTGTGTGTGAGTGTGAGCATTGTGTAAGTGTGTGAGTGTGTGAATGTGAGTGTGTGAGCGAGTGTGTGTGAGAGTGTGTGTGAGTGTGAGCATTGTGTAAGTGTGTGTGTGAATGTGAGTGTGTGAGCGAGTTGTGAGAGTGTGAGTGTGAGCGTGTGTGAGTGTGAGTGTGTGTATGTGTGTGAGAGTGTGAGTGTGTGAGAGTGTGAGTGTGTGAGTGAGTGTGTGAGTGAGTGTGAGTGTGTGAGTGAGTGGGTGTGTGTGAGTGTGCACATGCGCATGTGCACACAGGGTAGGTAGGGCAAGTACAGCAACCAAGGGCCAGCAGACTCCCAGCTGCCATTGTCCCCATGGGGTAGTCCCTTCACGCTTCTCTGTCCCCCTCCTCATGCTCCCCATTTCCCCACCCCCCAATACAGCTACTGCATGTGGTGTCCGGGCTCCACAGTTGGTCCCAGTGGTGTGAGACCCAGCTTTCTGAGCATGCAACCCTCTGGCTCAACACCACCCCTCGCTACCTCCCCATACAACAAGTTGGGGGAGAATTTTTGTTGCTGATGTCCTTACTTTTTGGTGCTGGGTATCAAACCCGGGGCCTTGGGCATTCGAGGCAAGTGCTCTACTGCTGGGATACATCCCTAGCCTTTGTCTTCATCAGAATGCCAGCTGGCAGGCACACTTGGCTTTGGGAGAGGAAGGCAGAGGGCTATCTGGCTGTTCGGTTCCTTCGGTGCAGGGGTGGGGTGTGGGGGGGTGTGGAGTGTGGGGTGTGGGGTGTGGGGGTGTGGGGTGCCCTTGGGGCAGACCCTCCTCTTTGGGCCCATGAGCTTCTGCTGTAATCCCTTCCAACTTGATTCATTCCCCCATATGCTTCTTTCTCCAAGACAAGATGCCGTTGGACAGGAGGAGATTTGAACCTGATACGGGATTCTGATAACCTTTCTCATGATTTCAGAAATGCGTTGTATTCAAAACCTTAAGACTGAAGGGTGTCATTCCATGCCTGTGTATGTTTCTGGAATCTTTGTAGGACTTACGATTAATTGAATTCTAAGCTAAGCAGTGTAGCTCATAGACCTCTAGCATCCCTGTCCCTTGGGGCTTGTTATCAATGCAGACTCTCAGGTTGTGTTTCACAGCTACTGATTCAGAATCCGCATTTAAATCAGGGCACCCAGGGCCGGCCCTTCACACCCTTCACAGGAGAAGCATTGAGTTAGGGAAGCCCTAGGTGAAACCTGACTCAATGGAGATGGGAAGCCACTAACAGTCACTAACTCCCCAGGGAGACACCTGCTCCACTGTGGCCAGGAGGGGGCGGGCAGAGACAGAGACCGAGAGACACAAAGAGAGATAGAGGCAGAGACACACAGAGAGACACCAAGGCCATATTCCTACTTTCCATTCCTTTTTTAAGGGACTTTGCCGTGTCACTGGAGGAAAGAGAAGTGGGTACAGGAGTGGTAAGAAACCCCTCTTGTGCCAGGCACAGTGGTACACGCCTTTAATGTCTGTGAGTTCAAGGCCAGCAGCCTACATAGTGAGTTCCAGGACAACTAGAGCTATACGGTGAGACTGTGTCTCAGAAACAAACAAACAAACAAACAAACAAACAAGCAACATGCAAGCCTTTTGTGAAGAGTGAGTAAAAGGCCAGCTTTGGCCTGTCTCTGCTACAAAGAGGCCACCAGACCAGGCCTTGCCTGCTCTTAGCCACAGATAGGGCACACTAGCAAATGAGAAAGTGAAGAATTGGCTTGTGGCAGTTGCCTGGGCTTGGGCAGCTCCAGGTGAGGGGCAGGTCCCGGGAGACCCCTGGCAGCTGTCCAGGCACAGGCAGTTTCTGAACATCGAGAGAGCATGCGTGGCCTGGATGGCTGTGGCAGGCAGCTGGGTGCTCAACGGCTCTCTGTGCTGCCACGACAAGCATTTGTCATGTGGCTCCCTGAGGACCAGAGGCTATCGGAGGGGTCAGAAAAAAGGGCTCCAAGCCCGGCTCTGATGCTAACTGTGTGACCTTTAGCAAGCCCCTTCTCGAGTTCTGTGGACATAACACAGGGGAGGTTTGAGCTAATTCTTCTATGGGCAAACTGTCCTGTGTCACAATGCCGCTGCCCTGCATTCACCCTGGCGCCCATTCTTTATCACACACAGGTTCATATAGCGGAGGTCGCAGAGACTCCATGGGAAAACGGCTCTCGGAAAAGCTGCCCATACACATGCAGGCCTGGGAGGCAGGGGTGAGTCCTGGGGCTGACATTTATTTCTGTAGTGTCTTAGGCAAATTTCCAAATCTCTCCGCAGCGCAGTGTGGGAACATGGGTGGCGGAGAGCGTGCAGGCAGTGCCTGGCCTCCTGTTGCAGACACACATCAATTTCCTGAGCCCACCGCCAGGCTGCAGGGTGGAAGAGGGCCGGTCCACCCTGAGTTCCTGCAGAACTTTGCCTACACTGGCAAGTGCGTGGCCTCTGTCAGAGCTTGCTCTCTCCCCTGGCTGCTGGCTGGCTACAGGGAAATCATTTTCGGTTTTTAAAAAATTATTATAAAATCGACTTGCAGACCCACGGTTTGTGCTGCCAGCTGAAAGCTGTTTATAGTGGTGATCCACATTACATTCATCTGTGCTTGTTTATATTTTCCTTTGGAAATACTTATTGTGTTTGTCCTGTCCCCACTGTGACCAGTCGTGCTGTCTACTGTTTTTGTCCTGTTCTCGCCTCCACTCGCTCCAACACCTCCAGCTCCCCACTGGAGTGCGTGGGAACTGGATGGGCAGGCGGGAGGACCTCTGGCCAAAATATACCTGGTTTCAGATGAGGAAGCTGAGGGTCACAGAAGACCAGTAACGGAGCTGGGAGGAACTAGAATTTTTTTCTTGCTCCTAGCACAGGCACCTTCCTTCCCTCTTCCTCAATGCCTTTCTGAGGGTCTGCTTGCTCAGAAGAGGCAGCACAGCCCCTCAACCTGCACGCCAGGCAAGCTCCAAGCAAGTGGAAGGAAAAGGTGGCCCTGGGGGTAGCATCTTAGGAGGGTAAGACAAAAGGATGTGGTAGCTTCCTGGTCCTGCCCCCCCATTCCCCTTCACCTCACTGACCCTATTCCTTAAGAAGGTAGCTCTGCCATGGTAACCCTGAAGAGACAGAGCGGGCCCCTCCATGGGGGAAGGCATACTCCACGAACAGTAACATTAATGATAGTAACCATTACAATACCATTAAATATCGATTCTACCAGGCGCATCGTTTGCATGAAAGTATTATTTCCTGCTGATAATTTCATTCTCATTTTATAACTGACAAAATGAGATCTGAGAGATTTAATAGCTCGGGCAGGACATGGTAGGGGACAGAAGGTGGCTTGAGATGAAGTGGAGACAGCTTGTGGAGTCAAGGGAGAGGGGCTGGCCTCCAGGCAGAGCAGGGCAATGCTGAGAGCTCAGTGTGGAGAACACAGGTCGATCACGGGTTTCACCAAGCGCTCAACCTGCTGTGTAACCTGGGGCAAGTTATTGACCTCTCTGGGTGGTCGGGGCTCCCTAATCTCACCTCTCACTCTTTATAGGGCTCTGTGACTTGGGCACACTTCTGGGAAGGGCAGAAAAGGCACAGTTTCCCTGTTGGGCCACCTGCTTGAATTCTGTCCCAGGGTCACCAAGCTGCATAGCAAGCCGCTGTGCTCAGCGGGAGGTCGGGCTTAGAGCCAGAAAGCAACAGCAAGGCTTCCTGCCTGGGCTCCATCAACAGATCTATCACCTGGGCTCTCTGCTGCCTGAGAGCTGGAAAGAGTCTCAGGCCTGCTGTGAGAGAACCAGCACCTGTGAGCCCCACAGAGGCCTCGGGGACAACCAGGTGCCAGGCACAGATCTGTCTGTCTGTTGGGTCATTAGGCGATTCGAGAGCTGCAGGTTACAACAGACTCCCCTCTTCTGGAGTGCCAGGGTAAGGGTGAACCAGCTTGGTTATCTTGGTGCCTTGTAACCCAAGGGTCTGGGCTGGGTTTGAGATGGAGAGAGAAACTTCCAGCAAGAGCCGATAGGGCTGTTGAGTCTGCACAGGTGCTTCACTCTTAAGCTCCAAGGCCATGGTGAGTGGCTGACTTAAAATCTTCTACTGCTTAGCTGAAAAGTGGGGGTAATAAGGTCAGCGTTGGAGGACTGGCAGAACTTAACAAGCGAATACAAATGAAGTGTCCGGATAGAGCCTGCCAGAGCGTAGATAATAAAGGGAGGCTGCCATTACTATTGTGGCTACTGGGGCAATAAAAATAGCATGATGGAGTTCAGTGGTAGAGCAGTAAAGTACTTGCCTAGCACTCGGGAGGTCCTGAGTTCCATCCCCTGGCATCGCAAAACAAACAAACAAAACAAACAAACCAGGTAATAAACAAATAATAACTGAGGCACCAAGGGGCCTGGGAGTCAGATTTTGTACCCCTTCTGTGTGACTCCTGTTACACCCCCCTGCCTTCTCTGTAGGAGGAGGTGATGGCCCCAGATGACCCCCAGGCCCCTTCCTTCTCTGACAGCTTTAGGCTATGAATAGAGGGGGCTGGGGCCTGGAGGAGTTTGATGACTCAACAGCTAGGGAGGGCGAGGTTTCCCAAGGAAAGAGTTTCCATTTGTGTCTGGTGAACTTGGGGAGTAGGGAAGGAAGGGTTCCCTGCCTGATGAGGGGGTGGGAGTGGAGAATGTGACTAACCAGGTGAATGACTAAGTCGGACCCTGCTGACCTTCAACCAATCAGGGCTGCTCGAGAGCATCCTGCAAGTTGGCATCCCTGGGCACTTGGTACTTCTGCCAGGATGAGCCTGGGCTTCATAGCATATGGAGGCAAAGGAAGCGGCCAAGAGGCCAGCAGGACACAGCCCTGGGGTGGAGTCAGAAGCGCCAGCTTCCCCTTCTGCGTCTGCTGCCCATCAGCCTGGTGGCTCTGGGCAGGAGATCCATTCCCTCACCTGTACCCACTGCCCAGAGTCACAGAGCTAACAATCCCTGCTTGGATAAGCACACTGAGTTGTGAGGGCTGAGATCCAACCAAGTGATAACAACATTGTGGTCTCTAGACGCTGACTGAATGGACAGCTCTGTCATTTACCCAGTCTTAGCCAGTGGGATTGACCACAAGATGTCCCCAAGGAGGCAGATGGGTCTGGAACAGGCTAACAACGTTGTCACATAGAGTCCTTTCAGGCATCCCATTACTACCCTGAGGACAGCTTCCAGCTAGGTGGCAGAGCCAAAGTGAGAGGTGACAAAAAAGTCAGGGGTGGTTCGGTGGGGTAGGGAGTAGGCATTGCTGGTCTAGGTGGTGTCTTTCTTTTTGACCAGCACTGTGTAAATATCAGCAGAAAGGTGTTAGGCTGCTAGCCCCGGATTCTAGCATCTCTCTAGGTAAGAACCATGGACAGTTTGGAAAGTCACAACAGGGTTGGAAGGAAAGGGTACTGCCTCTCATTTCTGCACACATTAAGCCCATCAGCAGCATTCTTCAGTGCTCATAGCTGTTGGGCACCTTGCTAGCTCTCAAAATCACAGAGATGGGCTTTGCCTACATGGGCATTAATAATGCAGCATGGTTAAAAAGATAAAACAAAACACATCCTTAGGATGTAAACATTTAAGAGTCCATACTGGGTCACCTAGGTCATAGTGCCAGTAAATGCTGCTGCAGTCCTCAAGGAAAGTGGCCCTGTGAGGCTTTGCATGGGTGTGTGTGTGGGGGGGTGTTGAATTGGACCTAGAGAGCTAGATTAGATAGCAAAGGGAAGGCAGAAGAAAAGGTGGTGTTGGCTAGAAACATGCTAAGCATTCTCTGGGGGATGATTTGGAGGCCATAGAGAGAGGTCATCCAAGTAAGAAGTAAGGAATAGAGTCAGGCATGGAGGTGGAGGGCGGGGTGAGGAGCATGGGGCAGTGGGGAGAAGCCATGTGGGCTTTGGTGAAGCAGGCTGGGGCAGCTGTGCATTGTCTGGGAGGATGAGGCTGAAAGCAAGGAGGTCAGCTGGGAGGCTACGGTGAAGCAGGGGACCCAGGGACGTAGAGGAAAGTTGTACTAATTGGGGACTTGGTGTGGGAAGAGGGGGAGAGGGAACACAGACCACATTCTGGTTTACAGACAGCTAACCTGCTGTAAAACTGTGGGCAAGTGGCAGGTGGACGTGGAGGGACGGGCCCCAGACCAAACCTGCTCTTTGGGTATGTCTGGGTGTTCCTCTCCTGGCTGCTGGAGAGCAACCGAGCCTCAGAATGGAATTCTGCAGTGGGGAGACAGTGTCCAGCTCTTCTGTCTTTAACCGGCTTCCACTCCTGTTGACTCCCAGGAAAACACTGCCATCTTCTAATGGGCTCTGCCAAATGGCAGTGAGCCCCTGGGAGTTCGGCCAAGGCAGGGGGTGGGGGTCAGGATGAGAAGGAGTGGGGAAGATGGAGGAAATGGCTCCTGGAGGCATCCCAGTGGCTTGGGAGAAGGTGGGTTCCCAATCTGAGAGTCCAAGCACGTCAGGGCTGGGAAGAGCCCTTGACATCATTTTGGCCAACCTCTACATGTTGGGACATGAGCCCAAGATCCAGGCAGGAGAAGGGACTTGCCCAAGGTCAGTTATGGAGAGGGTTAGTGTTGAAGGGAGTCCTGGGAATGGTAAGGGAGTCACGGAGTCCTGGGAACGGTTAAGACGTGTAATCCTGGCTGACACTGACACTTGAACAGCTTAGTGAATGGCTTGGTCCGAGATGCCTTTTCTGACAGACACATCTCTCTCTCTCTCTCTCTCTCTCTCTCTCTCTCTCTCTCTCTCTCTCTCTCTCTCTCTCTCTCTCTCTCTCTCTCTCTCTCTCTCTGTGTGTGTACCTGTGTGCCATGTTCTCAGGGGATCTGAGTGTGCGTGTGGCGGCCTCCTACCTGCAGCATGATCTGCTCTGGCTTTGAAAAAGAAGTAGGGCCATTCCTATGAGGTGACTGTTTTGCTGGGACACTAGGGAAGAAGGCTAAGAGGATCGAATCTGGCTCCCAGCCCCTGCTCTGCTGCCCTCGGAGAATTACAGGCCCTGTCTGGTGCGGCCCAAACTCGTGGAGGTGGACACACACTCACACACCCACACCCACACCCACACGGACACACGCACCCCAACCCCCTCCCCGGCAGCACTCAGTCGCAGTTAAGAGAGTGGCCCGTGTGTCTCGGAGTGCAGTGTTACGGCATCTACGTGCCTCTCCACAGCCCGGCAGGTGTGGACACCCGGGTGCCCAAGCCCAACGTCAGGAACACGGAGGAGTGGCATGCTCCCGGGTCGCTCACTCTGGGCGCCCAGCCCCAGGGCCTAGCCCGGCCACACCCCTCCTCCCGAGCCTCAGCCGGCTGCTCCTGTCCCTCTCACACACTTGAGTCCCCTGGGGTCCTCGCACAGCCCGGCAAGGCCAAGTTAGGGCTTGCCGAGCTGGAGACAGGTCGGAGTCAGGGGTCCTCCAGCAGAGCAGGCGCACCGGGCTGAGCCCCGGCCGCTGGGAGCGTGCGGGTTCGGCGGCCCGCCCAGCTCCGCAGGGACACCCCAGCCGCGGGCGGCTCCCCAGCATCCCAGGTCCCCGCCCCCGTCCCCTCCGGCGCGGCGAGTGTAGTTACCGATGGTGGTGATGACGGTGATGGCGAAGTAGAAGGAGCCGGCGAAGCGCCACTGCACGCCGGCCTTGTGCGGCTTGAGGCGCAGCACGACGCGCTCCAGCTCCTCGTAGCCGCCCTCGCTGAGGTTGTAGCGCGCCCGCAGCTCCAGCTGCCGCAGCTCCAGCCGCTGTCGCTCGATCATCTCCGGCTCCGACTCCAGCGCGTCGAACACCGCGGCGCCCACCAGCAGGTAGGTGAAGGTGCACACGATGAGAGCCAACGTGCGCACATTCTGCCGCTTCATCGTCCCTCCCGGGTCGTCGCCGGGCCCCCGGCGTCTCCGGCCCGCGCCCCAGCCCCGGCCGCCGCCGCCGCTGCTGCCCCGGAGGCGGCCTGGGGCATGGCTGCGCTCGCGGATCTCCACGCCGGGCACCAGCTCCGCACCCCGGGGCCGCCACCGCCGCCGCCGCTGCCGGCCGCCGCGGAGCTGTCCCTTCAGCACCACCCACCGCCCTCCTCCGCCCGCCCCCGCGCCCGCCCCCCGGCCGCCGGCCGCCACCTCCTGCCTGCCCTCCCGCCCAGCCAAATAAGGACTGGGGAGCCTCGCCGAGGGCGGGGAGGGAAGGGGGAGCGAGCGGGAGAACCCGGGCAGGACAGAGGCGGGAGAGAGAGGGAGAGCGAGAGCTGGGGGGGGGGCAGCAAGATGGGAGAGGGAGGGAGGGAGAGAGAAAGACAGAGAGGGAGATAGAGATCCAGCCCGCCAGCCCCAGAGAAAACTAGGCAGGGAAACGGATAAACTACAGGGAAGGGAGAGGACTCGGGGCAGGGGCCTCTGTGTGTGTGTGTGTGTGTCTGAGTGTGTCTGAGTGTGTCTGAGTGTGTGTGTGTGTGTGTGTCTGAGTGTGTGTGTGTGTGTGTGAGAGAGAGAGAGAGAGAGAGAGAGAGAGAGAGAGAGAGAGAGAGAGAGAGAGAGAGAGAGAGAGAGAGAGAGAGAGAGAGAGAGAGAGTAGAGACAAACCAGAGGTCCACACAGACCCAGGAGAAGGGGGATCTGGCAGGAAAATGTGGTGCATAAGATGCAAAAAGAGGACAGACTGAGATGGGAAACTTGGAGAGCTGGAGACACAAATGTCCTGAAAAGGGGCAGAAAGAGGAGTGGGAAGAGCAAGACGGGGAAATCCCCTTCTCTACCCTTTGCCCCAGTCACAGGGCTGGGAATGGAGGGGACCTTGGGCCCTACTGGCCTGCTCCTTAGCATCCGGATGGGGAAACTGATGCACAGGAGGTGAGGTGACACATAGGACACACTCGGAGAGTTGGTGACAGGACTGGGGCTCAGGCAACGCCCTCCCCATGCAGGCCACACTTCCTTCCCCAGCAGGGATTTGCTGTGGCCAGGGGTACATGTGAGCCACTACACAAGGGAAAGCCGTCTCTCCCGACACAGACTTCCTTCCCAGGTTAGCACCAGGCACTGGCGACCGGCTGAGAAAGTCAAGGCTGGTAGCTGAGACCGCCGGCCCCATCTTGATATCTATGGCCCTTGTCCTGCGCCAGCCTGGCAAGCAGGACTTGGGCTGAGCTGCATAGATAATGCAGAATTGCCCCCTTGAAGCACAGATCAGGAGTGGGTGAGGACCTAGTTGAAATCTGGGTGGGGTGGGGTTGGGAGTCCAGACCTAATGAGTCACTGATAGACTGGAGAGACTGGGGTAGGGGGCCCTCTGCCTCGGTTTCTTCATTTGTCAACATAGGGGGGCTGTGGCAATGAAGAGGGAACCTGATCAGCAGTGGGAACTTGGGCAAAGTGTTACCGCCCCTCTTGGAGCCTCACGTCCTTATCTCTTCCATGAGTTGTCATGGCAGATGATCCCTGGGGCCTTACTAAGCTCCAAACAGTTCTGGACATGGATGGTCTGAGAGAGCAGAATGACTGGAATGCAAATTCCAGTGCCAAGGAGGGTCAAACAGCCCTTCACGGGACCCTGGCATAGGCTACATAGAGAGACATGGAAGAGGCCCAAACCCCGTGGCTCAGGAGGCAGCAAGCAGGGGAGGGCACCATCTGCCACATTCTGGGCTGGGATGTCACTGCCAGGCACCACTCTGTATCCAAAAGCACCCCAGAAGAGCTACCAGCCCATTCATTCCACCAGGGCACATCGTGGTATCTTTTGGGGGTATGCCACACTCACAACCTTAACCTTTACCTTGGCCCTCAAAATTAGGTCTGCTTTTCTGTAGGACTGTCTTATAGATGGCGAACCTGAGGCTAACGGCATCACAATCACCTAGAGTCACTGAGCTGAGAAGAGACTGCCTGTTCGCTTCTCAAGGCCACACACTCTCTTCTCCTTGAGTCCTTGGGCCTCATTTCCTTTTCCTTCTCTAAAATGGGTTTGATCACTATGCATGAGCAGCCTGAACAGTTGGCTTTAGGGAATCAAAGGAAACTGTATGTGTGTGCGGAAGAGCATGAGACTCTCTCTGGACCACAGCCTGATGACAGGACCTTGAATTCATAGCACCCATGTCCCATGTCCCCTCTCCCCACAAAGGAAGGTCTTCAACTCTTTGAAGAAACAAACTGTTTTCCCTTGGCCTTGGATGCAGCTTGTTGGGCATTTGTGATCCTGGCATTCTTTGGCTGCAGGAAGAAGAGTCATGCCCTTCCTGGCTCCCGGTGGGGTGCAAATTTGGCTCTGTATGCTTCTGATGTGCTGGTTCCTGGTCAAACTCAGCCCAGAAGCCAAATCTGCCATGGTCTCTCTGGGTGTGCAAGCCACTCCCTAGAGCCCGGCTTGGTGTGTGTGTGTGTGGGGGGGGATGCTGTCAGAGTTTTCCCACTTCTGGCTACCAACCCCAGACTGCTATACAAATGAAAGGCGATATTATTAAGTGAGAGAGCTTTAGGAAAGGGAAAAGCTGTCTTTGGGGCAGGACATTTATTATTAATTTTGATGGAACTTGTTCTCACAGCTCTTAAGACCTAGAAAGACTCTTAGAGACCATCTCACTCAGCGTTCTTGTGTTACAGATTAGGAAACCGAGGTCTCAACAGTAAGGAGAGGGGTTGTGAAGGTCCTACAGTGAGTACGATGGGAGCTTATGCAGTATCCATTATAGATGGGACCAGAACACCTGTATTTCATGTCCTGAGTTCCAGAGGACGGCCCGGGTCTCCTTATCCATCCTATCCCCAGTGGAGGGAAGGTTGCGATGGAGGATCATGCTGGCACAGTTAAGGTTTTTGATCAGTCCCTGGGGCAGCGGGCATGACCTCATCCATCTTCCTGGTGATCTGGGGTGGGCTGCATCTGAGACTTACCAGCATTCCTTGGTTCCTTCTGCACAGGACCCTTGGACCTGTCCATGCCCACCCAAGGTCAACCTGTCTCTGCCTGTGTTTGCTGCAGCATTGGAGGCCAGTGACTCCCATGCCTGCTTCTCGAGTTCTGCATCCCTAAGTGGAGGGTTTGGACCAGAAAACATCAACATGCCTTTCACTTGTAACTTTCCATGACCTTCCTGGCCTGATTGCATCTGTTTACTTAGTCCTCTTGAGAATTAGGCAAAAAGGGAATAGCCACTTCTTTGAAGACTAGTTTGTGAGGAAAGAAACAGCAGCAAGGTTAGGGTAAATTGTTTGGAATTTATCGTTCACTACGATGCTTTATTGTATACTAAACATTAGACACAGTCATTTCCAACTTAACACACCACTCCATCCATCCATAAGCTCTGAACACGTCTGTGTTCTCTCATGCTTCATGGGACTTCAAGGGCTCTAGGGCCCCCATCAGTTAGGGTGCGGGCATCTCCTTGCCTCTCCCGCCTTCTTCTGCCAACCAACTCAGGCTTCAAGACCCAACTCAAAGGCGACTGTCTCCATGAAGCACATCCCAGTACCCCGTCCCATCCGAGCAAATGGCTGCTTTGTGCCTCTGTGGACTCCTGAGCTTCAGTTCCTCTTGCCTTGTCAAGTAGATATTTGCTCTTATGATTTCCACACTGACTTGATAGCTTTTCCTGGGCAGAGACCCTTTTACAATGCTGTTCTTCCCACAATGCTTTGTATATCCAAGTTGCACTGTACATTTCCTTAGGTCCTTGGGACATGAGCCAAGGCCCGGAACAGTCCTGTCTCTGCTGGGTTTGTAGCCAGATTGAGTGATAAAGGGACTCAGACAGTTGAGTCTGGGATAGAAAAAACCTCAGTATCCTGCTTCCATGCCTACAAATAAGGCACTTCTCAAGCTGGAGCAAGTCCTGCCAGGGAGGAGAAGGGCAAAGACTCTCCAGTGTCTGAAGGGCTAAGGAAGCATGCTGTGTAGCATGAGGACGTTGAGCTGACGTAACAGGCCAGAGGCTTGGGCCGAGATGCTGATGCTGCTTGGTGAATTGGGGGAAGCTTTGTGGCCTTTCTGCCTCAGTTTCTATTTCTGAGAAATAAAGCTTTAGCCGTGTCCTGATGATGCTCTTGCTCACTTTACAACGATCAAGTGTGTGAGCTTGAAGAATGGAGGCAGAGACTCTCCATCCCGTTACTTCTTATCTCTGCTGCATGGCTGGTTTGGTTGGAGACTAGGGCAGGACCAGGAAGGGAAGGAGTGGAGAAGCTGACCTGGAGTCAGATAAACCTGGTTCAAGGCCTGAGCCATCAGTTATGAGCTAGCATAGAGCCTTGGGGAAGTGCTGATCCATCTGTCTAGAGCAGACTAAAGGTTCCCACAGGACAGGAACAAAACTTTATTTTTATTTCATTTTTTCCAAATCTCACTCATAGGCATGAGCTTTAGCACAACTGTCATGACAGAGGAGGCACTTCCAAAACTTTCCTTGTGTCCATCCTGCTGGCTCCAGTCACCTGGGTGGGCTGGTGTCATTTGGGGCTTCAGAGAAGCAAGCAGAGGCATGGGAAGGGGTTCAGAGTCATCTCAGTATCAGCCATGGAAGGATTGAATAGCAAGAGGACCAGGGTTCAGGACAAAGGCAGAAAAACAGGGGCCCCAAAGTCATGGCCCTGGACAGTGGGTTGTGGGTGTGACTGGGGGGTTTCTCATGTATCTCCGGAGGCAGTGAAGTTGGGGATTAACTTGGCTTTCCAGAGCATAACTGGTCCCACAGCAACGGCTTGCGTTTGTCAAGAGCCACTGTTTGTTTAACATCTCAAGCCCAAGTCAAACACAAAAGGCAACTGTTAGCAAAGCTAGGCTCTGAGGCTGTTGGGGGAGAACTGTGCTGGGAAGCTGAACACCTGGCCCTCTTAATCCTGCTGTAGTTGGGCTGTGTGGCCTAGGGAAAAAGGCTGTCTCGAGCTTGGACAAATGAGGGCTCAGACTTGAAGGGTGCAAAAGCTGAATGAGGACCAATTGGTCTCAGAAGGTGCTGGGGAGCTCAGGATGGCTCCAGACCGTCATTTGCATAAACATTAAATCCTCACCCTAAACCTCCTGTCCTATGTCTGATTGTGCCCTTCCCCCACTAGACGGCCTTCCTTTCTCTGGCTGTAAATGCTCCCCCGTAGTTAGCATCCTCATTGGTGGGTGCTTGAGGGTGTGCTGGGAGCTGTGGCAAGGACCCGTACCTACAAGTGGCCACAGTGTACCCATGGCCCTCCACCCCATGCGTTCCTAAGTCCCGCTGCTTGTCCTCAGCAGGCTATCTTGGTTCTTCTTCTCCCGCAGTGTGGGAGCATGCCCACTTCCTCCCTAGCTTTCTGATTTCCATGTTTCCAGGCCTCCTGCTTTCTCGGTAGCCTCCTCCTCTGCTCTCTTTTCCTCTCTTCTTTAGAGCCCCACACGTGAAGCAGGGACAGAGGGTAGACTCAGGCAGACCAACAGGTAAGACTCAGAGAAAAACAGTGTCTGTTCTCCAGACTGCCGTATGTGGGCATGAGCATGCATGTGTGCATGTGTGTATGTGTGCATGTGTGTGCAGGAACTTGTGAGCCTAACTGCTTCAGCTTCTGTCCTGGTCTCCTCCCCATCCTCTATCCCCTAATCCTTCACATTTTCCACTCTACCCATTCTCTTTTCTGTCATTAAATTACATAATTAAAGCCAGAGACATGCTTAAACCTCTAGTATCTATGAAGAAACTAAGGCTTGACAAGGGGCATGAATACCCTGAATTCCTTGAAGCACACAGGGCCAGAGCTGGGACTCATGCCCAGCTCCCCTGGCTGCCCTATCTAGAGCCACAAGATAAGTCCATGTACTTACCATCTTCACTGCAAGAATCCAGTCCCCAGATTGTCTTCTGGAGAGATCCTAGAGTGGCCGTGGCCCATCTTTTCGGACAAACATGCAGCCACTGAAGAAAAGAAAGGCCGGAGATGTCGTCAACAGCTCACAAATCTTGAAATCCTTCTTTGCAGGTTTATGGTTTCTGAGAAGCAGAGGCAGCCTGTTCTCAGCACCAAACACAATAATTATAATAGCACTCGCAATGATTAATCAGCCCCTGGGTATTGAGTGGTGCTGGGCAGGCATGGCAGGGCGTTCGAGAGTGTATGTGTGTGCATGTGCCTGTGTGTGTGTGCACGCATGTGTGCGTTGTATGTGCGTGTGCCTGTGTGTGCATGCATGTGTGCGTCATGTGTGTGTACATGCATGTGTGTGTCCTATGTGCGTGTGCCTGTGTGTATGCGTGTGTATGTGCGCGCATGCATGTGTGTGTGTGTGTGTGTGTGTGTGTGTGTGTGTGTGTGTGTTGGGGCTAAAGTGGTGACTCCACTCACAAGCAGGCTGTGTCTGTCTTTCTCCTTAATGGAAGAGGGTTAAGTGCCACCGTAGCCCTTCTTGGAAGTGTCATGTTTAGGGGAATCTGAGGCTGCCCAAGACTGCAGTTGTTCTGGCGCAGGCAGGATTCTGAGTTTTTCAGGCCTAGCCACCGAGCTCCAGACTGCATTGAAAGTAAAGAGTTGACAAACAGGAGCAGGTTCCAGGCCTGTCAAGCAGATTAATGAGGGCCTTGCCAGGATGGTGTTCATTGCACAAGTGAGAGGACTTGGGATGTTCAGCCTGGAGAAAGATACAGGGGCCATGTGAGCTGTCACCCAAGGAGGGATTAGCTTTGTCCTGTGGGGCCAAGAAGGGACCAGTGATCTGTGGAATGATGCTCCCAACAACCAGCACAGCAGAAGATGGAGTGTTTTTCTTGTCTCCTAAGAAGGCACAAACTGCCGGGCATTGTAGTGACCTCGTGATCAAGAGGGCATACAAGCACAGTCTAATTGATCCATTTTGGAAAGATTCTTGGAGCTAGTATCATGCCTGGCCCATAGTATGCCTATAAGAAATGAGTGTATTGGGTTCAGGGGCTAGACTAGATGTCCTGTATGATTCAAGTGGGTTCAGGCTAACATTTCTGGAGCAGTCTGTCTATGCCAGGCTCTTTATCCCTCTAGCCCAGAATGCTGTAACTCCCTGGCTCCCAGCCTCCAGAAGGACTGCTCTGGACTTCTTGCTGCTGAATTTCCTTGGTGCTGTTTTCTATTGACTACCCCCAAACCAACCCCAAAGACCACCCACATCCACCCCACACGCTGCCACCTGCCGAGGTCCAACATGCAATATGCCCAGTAGCCCTGGAGCCTCAGCAAAGGAAATGGGCCTGTGGCAGGCTAATTACTGGGAGCTGATTCTATTAAGTAGATAGCTCGCTCCCAGCAAAGCAATTACACCTAATCAGCCCCTTGCAGCAGCCCAATGGGATAGCCGTGTGAGCCAGACACACGTGTGAGCAGGAACACCAAAGCAGCCTGGGGACAGGCCCAGCAGGGTCTTCGGAGTGGTCTCAGGCTACCTTGAGACCCCAGCACTGTGGAAACAGCACCATGGTGGGGAGACTCAAACCCCTAAGCCAAGACTGAGCTCTCCTATGGGGGAGCTGAATTTCACTGAAGAGGACATGTCTCAGATTTGTGCCTTCCGTTCCATACATGTCAAACAGACAGATCAGACTAAAGTGGACCCTTTTCCAAGCCTGAATCTCTAGTTGGTTTAAATTCTTATCTAGATAAATGTTATTTGAAAGAAACCTGTTTGATGAGCTAGAGTGATAGCTCAGTCAGTGAATCTCTTGCTTTGCAGGTGCAAGGACCTGAGTTCTAGCCCCACAACCTGCATTAACAAAAATCAGACAGGATAGAGCACATGTTTAATCCCAGTGCTGGGAAGATGGAGATAAATGAATCCGTTGACTTCACTGGCCTGCTACAAGCTTAGCCTAATTTAGGGAGGTACAAGCCAGTGAGAGACCCTGTCTCAAAACAAAACCAAAAATGATTAGGCAAGATGGACAGTGTTGTGAAACTGAATGACAAAAGTTGTCCTCTGGCCTCTACATGTATATGTGTGGCCGCGCCAGCGCGCGTGCACGCGCACGTGCGCGCGCCCACACACACACACACACACCTCTTTTAAAATATTTAAACAGGGGAATACATATTCAGGATCAAGTTATCTAGACTATGTTTTAAGATGTTATTTTTACTTTATGTGTATGAGCGTTTGTCTGCGTGTAGGTATGTACAACACATGTGTCGGTACCTGATGCAGAAGAAAGTGCTGGATCCCCTCAAGCTGACATTTAAACTGTTGCGAGCCGCCGTGTAGGTGCTGGGAACCAGATCTGGGTGTTCTATAAGAGCAGCACATGCTTTTAATTGGTGAGCCATTTCTCCAGCACCGTTGGACCACATTTTTAAAAAGAAGTGGAATATTTTTAGAATATATAGATATTCTATTTGTATTAATATTTTTATGTACAAATTTTATGAAACGAGTTTTCCCTAAGACACCCATGAGGTTTTGTTGTTGTTGTTGTTGTTTTGTTTTTTTAAGCCACAACTTGGTGACATCTGGGTCCCAGATTCATCAAGGAAGTAGGGTCAAGTTCAAGTATGAAGAAGTGGTGGGGAAGGGTTCTGGAAATGAAGAGTAAGCAAGATGGAGCATGGAGAGACGCTGGCCATTCAGTGGCTATCTGTCCACTGGTTCACATAGAGCTTTCCCTTCCCCAAGGAAAATTCCCTCTGAGAGAATTTGGATGTTATCAGGATTATGAGGAGGGAGTTTTCCAAACATCTGTCCCTTCCGGCACTGGAGCTCTGGGACTCTGGGCTGGTGCCAAGTGATTGGTGAGACCCAAACTCAACAGATGGACTGTCCGGGAGAGACTGGGGGGTGGGGCACAGGATGCAAGAATCTCTGTGGAGAGCCTGTGGTGAGACCACTGGGGCCTGGCCCTGTTCTCCTGCGCTAATGTCTCCACCCTGGCGGCCATAATTATGGCTTTGGGAGCAGGGTGGCCTTGCAGGAGCAGGCCATGGGGACACCTGGCTTCCTGTTTCTTCTGGCCTTGGCGATCTCAGATGACTGGTGCCCATGCAATTAGACAAGGGCCTTGGTCTGTCCTCTGAAAGGGACTCTCTGGCTTACCAGTGTCCTTGTGAGGCCACAAGTGGCCCTCGAGCATTTACATTGCGGGTAGTGGTGACGAGCAGCCTTGACCGGGGAGCGGGCTTGAGGAGGGCCCGTTCTCTTGGGTGTGGCTGAGGGGAGAAGAGGGAGAAGGTGGCTGGCTGAATCAGGTTTGGGCTTCCTGCTCCTCAGCAGCTGCTCACCACTTTCCAAGAGAGTGGCTGTGAAGAGGATCCCACTTTGTTCCCATCTGCTTCTACTGGTGACAGACAAGAAGGCCAGCCTGGGAGACGGGTGGTACCTCAAGTGCAGCTAGAACAACCTGGACTGCTACCTGGAGGCTGGGAGACAGGTACCCGACGCTGTCACACACTGAGATCATGGCCTTCTTGGCTCTGTCTAGTCCCCAGAGTGATCGGATGCTCTGCCCATTCCCCTTACCCCATCCCCCTGAAGGTTATTTGCTCTGCCATTCTTATCGTTTGCCATTCTGTTAAATGTATGGATTTCTTCCTTGTCTTTGTACCAGAAACATGCGATACTAGGTACACACGGGCATATGTTTAGTGCTCCTGACAATACAGGAATGGGCCCACCCCTGCTCTGTGAAGGAGGATACCTCTACTGGAGGAACTTCTTAGTTCTTACAGGGAACCAGAATTCAATCCTTGACCAGTCTGGCTCCAGCTTTTCCTTCTCGGCCATGCTCCCTCACTAGAAAATGACTGAGGGCAGAGCCAGGCGGCAACAGGGGAATCGGAACAGAAGGTGCTGTTAACGCTGGGCTGGCATACAGCTAGAGCTCAGAAAAATGCTGTCACATGAATGAATGAGGAGCTCTGAACGGAAGGCGCGGGGCAGGTCCGGGGACTCAGCATCTAGATTTACCATGGACGGACAGACAGATGCTCAGCTTCAGGTGGGAAGCAGGTCTAGGATTTGAGCAAGGCCTGGTGACTTTGGCTCCCACAGGGGCTTGGAGAGAAAACTACCAGGGAACAGCTCTAGACCCATTGAGAGTGGAGATGAGGAAGGGGGGTGGAGAGCTATCCTGGCACGGCGCTCGGGCACCCAGCCCAGGCAGGGACTCAGAAGGTCTCTGTGCCTGTACAGAAGCCAAAGGATATTGTTGGGGCTTTGAGCTAGTGCCTGGAGAAGAGTGGTGTATCCAGGGCCCGCGGTGACTTGAAGGAGATGGGACCATCCCACCCGTACGGACCGAGGCTGCCACGGGGAGGAAAGCGCGCACGGCGTGGGGGGTCGAAGTTCCAGGCCGTGAGTTGCGTTGGGTAGATCTCTGCTTGTCCGGAGATGGTGTGGTCCAGTGAGCGTCAGGGAGATGGAGGTCAGCTGGGAGGCAGCGCTCAGGCAGAAGGGTACAACACCATCAGGGAGACGGAAAAAGTGATGTCGTTAAGGAACAATGTGAGCCAAAGGAATGAGCTGTAACTGGCTGGATCTGAAAGGACAAGCGGGAAGACGGCTGCCAGACGCCCATGGGTGTCTGATGATGGCCTGCCACTGCCCCGGGGAAGGGACGAGCCTCAGCCCCAAGGTTTAGATGGGAGTTACCCAACAGGCCCCGTGGCCCTTCTCTGCCCCACGCCCCGTGGTCTGTTAATCAGCGCGTGATAAATCGAGTCCCAACAGCCCTCCTTCCAGAGTGCACTGCCCTGATGCTCCGGAGAAGATCCAGGAAGGCGGCAGCAGGCCAAGGAGTATGAGTTCTTGGTTCTGCAAGGTGGTCTGGGTCCTCCCGGCTGGCCCAGCGTCCGAGAGGGAAATCCTTCCACAGAGAATGAGACGAGGAGGCCACTGACTCAGGCCTCTGCTCCCTCCTTTGATAAGAGCTGGGGAAACCAATCCAATCCCATGACCCCAAAGGGAAGCTAGCCTGAGGTTGAGGAGATCTTGCTGGGAGAGGGACTCCTTGGGTCTGTCCTGGAGCGGTGGTGGGCTGTGGAAGGCCTGAGCAGGACACTCATGCTGCTGAGAAGTTTCCAGTCTACTATGAGTGATGAAGGGAAGGTGTGGGGTAAAGGCTGAGCTGATCCAAAGGCTTCCCTAACAAATGATGAAGAAACAGAGGCCTAGAGAGGCCCAGGGACAGACTAGCACGATCCCAGCATGGGGATTTCATTGAGCTCATGTTCCACTGTTGTTTCCTAGTAAGACAAATCTTTGTATAGCAGAGGAAGGGGCTCCTGTGACAGCCCAGTTGGAGCAGAGACCTGTGTCGACTTTGGAAGTTTGGAGAAGCTGGAACACACTCGTTTGCTGGAGTCACAATTTCTGGGACCACGATTACCATGGATTGGGCCCCATCTAGTCTCCTGCTGCCCTGCAAAGTGCAACATCTTTATAGGGGGGTTCTTAGCTGGTATTTGGGAACAAAGGAGCTGGTAGGTCTGAGGGAGTGGGGTTGTCAAAGATAGCTGACCTCCAATGGCTTGACTAGGGCAGACAAATGGCCACACCAAGGTGCCTGTCCATTTGCCAATGGCATTAATGGAAATGTGCAAACTTACTTCTGTAGAACTACAGTTTACTCAGACAGTGGATGGGGACGGCCGTACTTTGGCATAGTCCCTACAATACTCAGTGGCCTCTCTTCTGTCTGTACACTCCAGGGTCCCCATAAAAGGTTGTGGCTTGTCACTCAGCTGCCAGGACATGTCCCTTACCAATCCTGTCTTGCCTCGCATGTCTGAGCCAGGCTAGCTGTCTTTCCAGCAGTAGGGAGAAGGACAGAAAGGGACACCTCTGGACAGAAGCTGAGACAGAGCAGGGAACGGAGGCATGGAGCCGGACTGAGCCTAGGCCAGCTTCCGGGCATCCCTGCCCTCCAGTCTGAAAACGAGCTCTAAAGCTGCAGGGTAGGCAGCGGGCCGAGAATCATTGCTGTTTCTTAAGCTCCCAGCTGGAACTAGGAACACCAAATCCTCTTTGAATAAAACAGAAAAGGGATTAATAAAAATCAAGACATTAACCTTGTGAAAACGGACCCCCTCATCCCCACATAGAGATTAACTTCTTCCCCCAAGGTTTTTATTTTTTTTTCCATTTCTATAAACATCTTAATTCATGCCGACATCACAGCCAGCCTGGATTACAGATGAATGTAGAGGTGAATGAACTTGTCTCACACACACACACACACACACACACACACACACACACACACGCACGCACGCACGCACGCACGCACGCACGCACGCACGCGCGCACACACTCACACTCACCTGGAGCAGCCGGGGTAAAAGCAGTGAAGGAGATGCTGAAGAGCCAGGGTTTAGTTCCAGGGCTCACTTTCCTCATCTGTAAAGGGTGTAGCTAGCTTACACTTCCATCTGGGCTCCCCTGAGGGTTCTATGTCCTCTGATGGACCCTTCCCTCAAAGTCCCCAAAGCAGGAGAGGCAGCTCCCACCCACACCCATGGTGACACACCATACCAACGAAAAGGTTCACTTCATCCCCAGCACTGGATGCCGCTCTCCTTTCTAGATCACAGGGTCCAGAAAGGTAGGGACAAGCTTCCAGGGCCCCCTGCACCGGCTTGTTGGCAGGTGCTCTACGGGTATTTGTGAGTAGGTGGTGGATAGTTCTCGCAGTTGACCTGGAATGGGGCTCAGCGTCTTGCATGGAATCTGGACCCAGATCTTAAATAGGGTCACTCTCCTCTTGGGGTGAGGACCACCTGGCCTTTCCAGAAAGTTCTCCCTGTTTCCTCCTGACCTCTGAGAGGTTCTCCAAGCCCCGTTTCTTTTGAAACCTTCCTTCGACTTGCCAGCGGCATCACCCCAATCAAGCAACAGATTTCCGGTGCACTTTTCGGTTCTTCCTCCCACCTTCATCTGACAAGCCAATCATCCCCGTCCCTTGATTATGTTTTGGTTGGAGGCTGCAGCCAGCTGCAGTTTTTCTCAACTCAGGGTGGGTGGAGAGGAGGGTCATTATGGGGGCGTCTTGCCTTGGTGGTGAGCACTGGGTCCCTCCATGGTTCTGGGGCCGGGGTAGAGTTGGGACTCTTGCAGGGGTCCGACTCTGGTTGGGTCAAAGGTCAGGGGAATCCCACTTGGCTTTCATTTTGGTCAGCATTCCTCAGCGTATGCTCAGGGGCCAGAGTCCCTTGAGGTGCTCTATGGAAGAAAGAAGCCCAGGCTCAGATGCATTTGGGGAAACTCAGCTGCTGTCAGCCTTTGATTGCAAGCTGCAGAAGTCAGCTCTCCTAATTTCAGCTCAGAAATGATTTATTCCAAAGACCTGAGGTAGTTCAAAGAACCTTCTGTAGGATCAAAAAGCCAAGGTCAGAAGGGAAGCAGCCAGCGGCACCGCTCAACGTCACTTGGTAGGGCTGGTCCCAGGGAGGTCCCGCTGATGTGTAGACACTTTGGCTTGGACCACCAGCTCTGTCAGCACTGGTGCGGCCTCTACACCACCACTGCTGCCACCACGTCTGAAGATAGGCTGCCACTGCTGCCACCACCCCCACTTCTGAGCAACATGTTCTGCAGGGTCCCTCCTTTTTTTTTTTTTTTTTTTTGCACTTGATTCTTTTGGGAGAATGTAACTGATTGGTAGAGTGAAGTCATGAGCCTGCCCCCCTACATGCAAGAGAAGCTGGGGCAATGGGTTGCTATTTTCAGCTCCTGTATCTGAAGGCAACCTCTTGTCTCCAAACTCAGGAGACATCTTCAGACATGGGTGTGGCAGTTTGAATGAGAATGGGCCACATGGGCTCATAGGTTTCAACTCTTGGTCCTCAGCTGGTTGGACTGTCTGGGAGATACCAGGAGCTGTGACGTGGTTGGAAGAGGTGTGTCAACTGCGGGTAGGATTCCAAAGCCATGTGCCATACCAGTTGAGCTCTCTGCTCCCTCCTTGCGGACTGAGACGATCTCTTAGCTGTTGCTCCGGCTGCTTGCTTTCTCGCTGCCTCAGCTCTGCTGTCCTGGACTCTAACCCCCTGGAACTGTAAGCCCCAAATAAACACTCCCGGACTCTAACCCCCTGGAACTGTAAGCCCCAAATAAACACTCCTGGACTCTAACCCCCTGGAACTGTAAGCCCCAAATAAACACTCCCGGACTCTAACCCCCTGGAACTGTAAGCCCCAAATAAACACTCCTGGACTCTAACCCCCTGGAACTGTAAGCCCCAAATAAACACTCCTGGACTCTAACCCCCTGGAACTGTAAGCCCCAAATAAACACTCCCTTCTATAATTTTCCTTGGCTGTGGTGTTTTGTCATAGCAATAGAAAACCAACTGTTTGGGCAAGAGGAGCATGTGCTGGGTGGCCTAAAGGATGAAGAACAGGACTAGGGAGATGACTCAGTTGGCCAAGTATTTGCCTTGCAAGCATGAGGACCTACGTTCAACCCTCAGTCCCCTATAAGGCCTGGTAGCACATGTTTGTAAACACACTCCTGGGAGGTGGAGGTGACTGGACCCCTGAGACTCACAGGCAGCCTACTCTTTTTTTTAGAGCTTCAGGCCAATAAGAGACCCTGTGTTTTAAAAGAAAAGCAATGGATGATACCTGAAGAATGACATTCAATTGTTTCCCTGGCCTCCACACACACGCATATGCACACAAGAACATATATGCCCTACATCTGGACCCGAGACATCTTCTTTGGGAACTCACGGTGCTGTGGGGCAGGGCTTTTCTTTTTTAACCTCAGCACTGTTGGTGTTCCAGCCTGGGTATTTCTTGGTTGTAGGCTGTCTTACACACTGTGAGGTTAGCAGCTTCTGGTCCTCTACTATCTAGGTACCAGTATCATAGCATCCTGCCGGTTGTGACAGCTGAAAAATGTCTAAACACATCAACAAATATCTCGTGGGGGCTGGATTCCCTCCCAGCTGAGAACCGCCATTTATGAAATCTGCTGAGAACTCGAAATATGTTTGAGGAATCAAATATATTGGTTTTCTTTGATTTTTTTTCCTAAACCTTTTTCGTCTAACACTCTGACTTTGTTTCATGGAAGTTACTTCAGGAAAAGCTGGCTGGCAGCTGGGGCCTTGGCTCTGGTTTTCACGGGAGTGGGAAGTGCACATACCAAATGGCACCCCATGTCTCCTTGTCACTCCCTCCCCCACCTGCCCTCTCCCTACATAGCGTGGAGTCTCCCTGGGAGTCCAGTTTTGTGAACACCCAAGCTCCAGGGAATTGGTTTTGATGGGGACGCATACTCAGGGACTGAAGGAGGAGACTATAGAGTACCATTCAGCTTGAAGGCTATTCTTTTCCCTTTGGTTGTGAACTTGCCCTGCAGGTACACGTATTGCTCTGACTACCAAAAACGTGGCCTTGGAAACAAGCTGCCTGCTCATAGCTATACCCTGTGGGACCTACCGCCGATGGTTTGACAAAGATCCCACAAGGCTCACAACTCAGCCCAGCAGGTCTTCAATATGAAGGCCCAGCCTCCTTGCCCGTATCTTACACGAAGTCAAGGCTCTTATTACTACTCAAGAAATACTCTAGTTACAGGGTCAAGTGCATGTGTTCCAGCATAGGAAACATCCTTTCCACTGTGGTGAGGGATGCTCGGGCTCGGAAGAGCGTAGCACGCCCACAGGCCTTGCCTTTCAGAAAGAGCTAGTGGACTGCCACTTCCAGGCCAACATGGCAAGAAGTAGGTGTCCCCAGATGTTCAGCTGTCCACTCTGGAGATGGCTGTGACTTGGGTGTTTCCTTACATGGATGTCTGAGCCCTGGCTTGGATCTTTGGATGTCTTTTGTGTCTCCCAGCTCTTAACCTGGGGAGGTGGGCACAGTGAGGGGGGAATTGCGCCAGAGTTGGATGAAGCTGCGTTTGGTCGACTTTGGACCTGTTACCTTTCTCTCTGAAGTTCGCTTTCATTGTCTGTGTAGACTGTTTTTCCTTTTCTTTCCCACCACAGGATTCTGTATTTTAGGTTCTGACAGGTGGCCTCTGGGCGGTGAAAAGTGGGTGCTCTTGAGGCCTCCCTGAGGACGGAAGGTCCTCATGCTCTGGGCCCTGGGGTATCTATCCAAGAGGCAGGAGTGACAACGGGAGTGAGGGGAAGAGGGGTTGGAGGTGGGGAATCTGGAAATGCGTTGGATCCCAACCAGATAGAGGATGCGCCAATGGAAAATTCCTGCTGTGTGTCAGAGGCCCACCTGTCCCGGGTGACAGCCAGCCAGACACCCAGGCCCCACAACATGTTTAGATAGCACTTTCCTGCCCCAGCCAGAGCTCCCCCCACGCTCCCCACCCTCACCAAGGCTTCTCTTGTGGGGTGGGCTAGGCTGGAGTGGGCTCAGGGAAGTGACCTATGGCTCAGGTTCTAGACCTCAGTCTGTGTGGGAGAGAGCTTTGATGGGAACAGTAGACTGTGGCAGGCTCAGACCAGTCCCAGGTCTGCACAGAACACTTTCTGTGACCTAGGAATGGCCATATATAGAGCCCTTACCAGCCCAGTGTCCTGCTGGAATGAAGCTACAATTTCTGGGGGATTCCTCATTGGTGTTGGGAGAGGCCAAGGTCTTTAACTGGCAGGTATTGAGGGCAGTTTCCAGTTGAGATTCTCTGGTTCCGGCGGGACCCTTGAGTCTCGGGGTTTGGCACTTTCCCAATATCATTCCTCAATTCCATATCTTTGCGTCTGTGAACACTCCAGGGACCACACTGCATTCTGTGGCGTGGACTCGGCAAATCACTGGGCCTGACAACAGCCAGGGTGGAGGGTCCCTTAGACTTTGTACAGTTGTTACACTCTTGGCCTTTTCTGTTTGGGGCTCAGAGTTAAGCAGAGGAGGCCTAGGGGCAGGTAGGGAATTAGGAGACAACATTAACAGCCTGGGTTAATCAATGAGCTACAGGTTCATTAAGAAACACTGTCTTGAAAAAAAAATAAGGTGGAGGGAGATAGGAAAAGACATCTTCTGGCCTCTGTATGAACATATTCCTACATTCATTTGTATATATACTACCTACACACACACACACACACACACACACACACACACACACACACCACAACCTGCATTGTGGTATTGTGGTTGAACACACTGGTCAAACATGGACATATGTAAATACTCATGTCCTATAAGTTTGACTGACCTGAGATTCCAACAGGGCCCAGTCAGTTTCCCACGGTTATGCATGTGGGAAAGTCTCTTGATTAAGCTGGGACCTGTCTGGGTAGACTTCCACCCCACACCACTGGATCACCTGTTCTGAGCCCAGGTTTCCCTAGGGAGATTCTCAGAGACCATTAGCACCCGGTTTAACAGCAAGAAGACAAATTCCCCAGGCCGCCTGGCTCCTAAGCCCTGCTCCCTTAGGGGCTGGTACCTTGTGCTTTCAGATAATTCAGATCACTTCCCAGGAATATATTTAAGGAAAGCTCTGGACTTTATCACATACAAGCCAGGGCAAAGATGAGCCCTAGCCCCAGAGCTTGCTCTTGTTTGGCCTTCCGTGAGCCCATTTCATAGTCCCCTCGTGGCCCCCCACGCCTTCCTACTATGGTTAGAGATCTTTCTCACATTCTCCCAGAAGGAACGGTCCCCTGTCAAACCCCAAATCTGTACTTCCTAGCTCCAGGTCAAACATACTCTGGAGAGCTGTCCAGTGAATGAACTCCAGGCAAACTGTCCTCCCAAGGCCGGCATTCAACCCCTCTCTTCTCTTTAGCTTCCAGTCTGTGCTTTTTCCAGTTCTGCATGCGTACAGGATCCCCTGGGAGTCAGGAAGTCTAGACATCTTTCTTACTTCTCCTGTGAAAAAGAATAGTCCCTGTCACACTCTATCTTTGAGATCTCAGGTACCCCGGATAGGAGTAGGAACACAATTTTGAGAGTGTGTGTGAGTGTGTGTAGGGGGGGTGGAGAGAGAGAGAGACAGAGACAGAGAGAGAGAGAGAGAGAAGACAGACAGACAGACAGACAGACAGACATCAGACAGACAGACTTAGGGACAGGCTCATCCTAGAAAGCCCAGTGTCTCCCGTGATGATTCAGATTCTTCATGCACTTGACATGATTAGAAATCACCTAGGAGACACACTTCTGGTTCCACCTGTGAGAATGTTTCCTCAGAGGTTTAGCAGAGGCAGGAGGACCCACCCTAAACATGGATGGTACCCACATCATTGGCTGGTTTTGCCCTGAATAGAGAGGGAAAATGAGGGTCAGCCAAGCACCAGCATTCCTTTCTTTCTGCTTCCTGACTGTAGATGCACTGTGACCACCCCTGCGGCCACAGTAGAGCCTCTCACTCTTTCCACAGCGTCTTCTGTGGTGATGTACTGTGCACTCCAGCTGCAAGCCAAAGGCAACCGTTCCTTTCGCATGCTGGGGTTTTTTTTGGGGGGGGGTCAGGTATTTTGTTACAACAAAAAGAAAAAGTGGTTAATGCAGTCTTCTTACAGAACTCCTCAGAGATCCCTGGTCTTCTGGCAAAGCTACCCAGACCAAGCCATGTCGGAGAATGGGTCATGGCTCCCAGGAACCCTGCGCCATGTGGGAGGGCCCTTCTCCCTTGCTTCTCAAACATCAAGAAAGGGATGTTGATAATCCCAGCACTTGGGAGGTAGAGGCAGAAGGATCAGGAGTTCAAGCCCAGTCTTGGCTACATAGCAAGTTTGAGGCCAGGCTGGGTTACAAAAAAAAAATCCCCAAAGCAGTGGTTCTCAATCTGTGGGTCTCAACCCTTTTGGAGGTTGCATATTAGATATCCTGCATATCAGACATTTCCATTACAATTCATAACAATAGCAAAATTATAGTTATGAAGTAGCAATGAAATAATTTTATGGTTGGGAGTCACCATAACATGAAAAACTGTATTAAAGGGTTGTAGCATTAGGAAAGTTGAGAGCCACTGCCCCAAAGGATAAAGAAACAAAAAGAGACTGAGCCCTAGAGTCTTTGCTAAAGGCAGAGTTGGAAGGCAGATTAATCTTAGAGATAGGTCTGGGCTTGGTGGAATGATGTTTAAAAACAATCATCTAGTCATTGACTTTTCCAGGGTATTCCTTTGGTCTCACAGCTCAGGACATGCTCTGATTTATAGGGCACAAGACTCCAGGGGCTCTGAGAAGAGTTCTGGTTTTCTTTTTTTTTTTTTTTTGCAGTGCTGGAACACATGGGAAAAGGAGGAAGCAAGGGACTATGCTGGAATGTTGGGAGCCAGGGGACAGGGTGGAGGGGTCTGGTTGGAGACGATGCCTCCATCTGTCTTTGGCTACAGACCCTTCAGCAAAGGGTGGGTGAGATGGAAGTCCTGTTTTTTGTCACAAAGTTGAGCCATGTTTGTCAGTCAGAGAGAGACACGTGTGCTGGTCACTCACTCTGTCACTGGACAAACAAATGCATGAAGGTATACACCCAAGGGGCTTAATAGCTAGAAAGTGGTAGAGTCAGGCTTAGGACCCATTTCTTCCATTGCAAAGTTTGGTCTGCCTCAGGACACAGAAAGCCTCGCTCAGTTCCAAGGGAGGAGGGCATGAAGCCTGGAAGCAGGCAGGCTTCATCCCAGGTCCTGCCACTGCTGGTGTGGACTGAGTGAATCTCAGTGTTCTCAGAAATATAGTAGACACAGCCAGCGACACCCTGGGGCTGGCTCCTGAAATCCAGCTCCTCCGCCACACGAGGTGGCTAGCTCCCAAAGGGTTGGGCAGAATGGCAGACCTTGGACATGCACAAATCCTACAAACAGGACTTTTCTCCTTGATGGGTAGCTGTCAAGTGTTTACCAGCATAGCCATGGGAGGCCTGTGGGGGGTTATCTTGACTGAGTTCACTGAGGTGGGAAGATCCACTCAGTGTGGGTGACACCATTCCCTGGGTTAAAGGAGAAAGCTGGCTGAGGACGGGCATTCATTACTCACCTCTTTTTTTTAAAGATTTATTTGTTTGTATATTTATTGTGTATGCAGCATTTTGCCTGCATGTGTGCCTGCATACCAGAAAGGCACCAGATCTCATTATAGATGGTTGTGAGCTACCATGTGGCTCGTGGGAACTGAACTCAGGATCCTTGGAAGAGCAACCAGTGTTCTTAACCTCTGAGCCCCCACTGCTCATGTCTTCCTGACTGCAGATGCAATGTGTCCAACTATCTGCAACTCTTGCTGCCTTGACTTCTCCACCATGGGAGACTATAGCTCCAATGAGCCAAAATAAACCCCTCGTTCCTTAAATAGATTTTGTCAGAGGATGTTGTCTCAGCATCAGAAAAATAATCAAGGCAGAAGCATTTCCAAAGGCATTTAACAATGTGTCCGTGGTGCCACAAGACTGTATTTACCAGCATCCCTGTGTCTGCAAACCAAAGCTAAGACTTTAAAATCCAACCTCACATTTTTCAATTTCTACAACATTCCTTACCCCTTCAGTGCCTCTGAAGTGACTTCTTTCGTGAAGGAAAGCTAGCAGCATTTACATAGTTCTGTGATTAGAATATTGTAAAGATTGAATGCATGAGTGTAATACTAGTCCAGGACCCCACACACTGTCAACTGAATTCCCTTCTAGCCAGATCTAGCACCGTTTCTGCCACTCATGTTCTCTCACGCCTGGGCACCTTTGTCCACACTGTCCCTTCCTGGAATATAGTCTTTCTCTTCACTGTTTCCTCATCATTCTTCAAGTCTTCTCTGGCTGTGGCATCTTTGTCTCTGAAGACTGGGGATCTCCCAGGACATCCCGGGGCCTCTCTTCCACAGCCCCTGGATTGCTGGTGCTGCCTATTCATGGGCCTGAGTGCCTCCAAGCTTCAGGCCTGCTCCCAAGTCATTTAGCTAACTCTCAACACAAATGGATCCTGGGGAAGATCCAATACTGTAGAGCCATAAATTTTTTCCAAAATTTATCTATAAATTCAGTAAAAACCCAATAAAAAGCTTAACAAGAGTTCTAAAAATGTAATTTTATAAGCTAATGCTAAAAGTCGTCTAGAGGGGGACAAATGGACAAGAATAGCCAAGCAAGTTTTGACACGGAACAATGAGGATGTTATAGCAAATGTTAAAACATTTACTATAAAGCGATTAAAGCAGGTTGATCTTTGTTTATGAACAGGTGATCTAATTAAGGGGAACAAGAAAGAGACAGATCCATGGAAATGTGGTGTATACTGAAGGGACATTCTTATTTTTGAGACAGGGTCTTGCTCTGTAGCCCAAAATGACCTTGATTCAGGGAGGACCCAGTGGGAATCCTTCTGCCTCAGCCTCCTGAGTACTGGGATTACAGATGTGCACCACCACACCTGGCCTAATCAGTAAGAAAGTACTGTTTATGAAACATTCAGGGATAAGCGAGTTATGAAATTGTTGATGCCTTTACCTTAGGCTCCTGAAAAGAGAATTCATTCTAGCAATTTCAGCCAGCAAGTGGTTTGGGGAAGGTATGCACTATGGTTTGAATGCTCTTTGTTCCCTCTGAAAGTCATATTGAGATATGACTGCCATTGTGGCTGAGGTTGAAGGTGAGGCTTTTGAAAGACAATGAGGTCATTTTGGCGAGATTAATGTCTTGTTCAAGGGAGTGAGTTCTCACTCTCCAGGAACTGACTCAGCCACCAAGAGAGAGGCTGTTACAAAGCAAGGCTGCCCAGTGTGATCTCCCTTTTCCACATGTACCTGCTTCTTTTTTGGAATCCTGCTATAGAATGAAGCATTGCGAGGCCTCCTCTGGATGCTGACACCATGATCTAGGACTTCCCCGTCTCCAGAACCATAAACTAAAGAACCCTCTTCTTGTGTGAATCACCACAGCAGATATTGTATAGCAACAGGAAATGAAGGTACACGCGAGAAGTGCAGAGAGTGTTGAGAAGAAAGTGTTTAGGTTGAGCCTACAGGACAATTTCCATAGCCACAGTACAGAGCCAAGGCACTGCAGAAGAAGGTGTCTCTGACATGGTCTGGAAGCTTCCAGAAAGAGGGAAGTCCTCATCATGGATGCTGTTCTGTAACTGCCCCACCTCTAGGATCCATGCTAGGCAAATGGATGATCTGTTTCTTCTCCACATAACTCAAAGCTCCGTGTGATGTATATGCTGAGGGATGTAGGAAGCAGATGCTGAGAGGGGGGGGGAGGGAGGGAGGGAGAGAGAGAGAGAGAGAGAGAGAGAGAGAGAGAGAGAGAGAGAGAGAGAGAGAGAGAGAGAGAGAGCCAGGAGGGCAAACGATCTTTCAGGATAAAGAGAAGAGGAAGCAGAAATGGTGCAACACTTCCCTGGCTTGATCAAGCTCTGACCCTGCAGAAAGGAAAAGGAGATGATGGCAGAGAAGCTGCTAGAATGCAGCTGCAAACTGGGGAGGCCGCAGGGGAGGCTGGGGCTCTGCAGAGGTTGCTCGTAGAGGAACTCCATGGAAGGGAGGTGGGGCCAACCTCTAGCTCCCTCTGCACGCTCCGTCATTGGCCCTAAGCCATCCCAAAGCTATGCCATTTCTAGAAGATGACATTGGGAAAATCTAGGTAATCTTGGGTTTGACAATGACATTCTAAAGACACTTTCACACTGACACTTCAAAACTAACTCAGAAAAGGAACTTCATCAAAATAAAAAATGTCTACTCTGAGAAGGACATTGGTGTAAAAATGAAAACACAAAGCATGGGTAGGCAAAAGGTGAAACTCATACACGATTGTAAAAAATGAAGTCCTTCCATCCAAAATACACAACCGAGTCCTGAAATTCATTTAAAAGCAGTCAATAGATCTGAACAAGCATGTAACTAAAGGAAGCGCACAGGTGACAAGCATGTGGAAAGACAGGCAATGGCATGTCCAGGCATGAATCACAAATCAGAGCAACTGTGGGATGCCACTGCACATGCCATCTGACACGGCTAAACTCCTAAGCACTGACAGCATCAAATGCTGGTGAGCCAGGGGAGCAAGAGCTCTCATTCATAGCTGGTGGGAATGCAAATGGTACAGCCACTTTCTAAGGCAGTTTGGCACTCTTCTTACAAACCTAAACACAGTCCCACCATATGCTCCAACAATTATGCTCTTAGGTATTTGCCAAAATGAGCTGAAAAACGTTGTCCACACAAAAAA
This sequence comes from Mesocricetus auratus, assembly GCF_017639785.1. Classification (NCBI taxonomy): domain Eukaryota; kingdom Metazoa; phylum Chordata; class Mammalia; order Rodentia; family Cricetidae; genus Mesocricetus; species Mesocricetus auratus. The sequence goes on along the minus strand of NW_024429205.1, from coordinate 19,916,247 downwards.
CCTGTATGCAAATGTTTATAGCAGCTTTGTTCATAATTACTAGCAAACTAGAAGCCACCAAGACATTCTTCAGTAGGTGAATGGAAAACTGCAGCATCTAAGTACAATGGAGGAAAAAAAAGAGCTATCAAACCTCAAGAAGTCACAGAGGGAATTCAAGTGTGTCTTGTTCAGTGAAGGAAGTCAGTCTGAATGTCTATGTTCTGACCATATGACATTGTGGAAAGCACAAAATCACAGGTATGTTGGTTTTTTTTTATTAAGACTGATGGGTTCTAATGGTTCAGGGGAGAAGAATAAACAAATTCAGGGCATTTTTAAGGTGACAAAAATGATTCTGCATGATACTTCAAGTAGTGGATAAATGGTATTACATGTTAGTCAACAGTCATAGAATTGCACAACCTAGAGTCAAAACCCTCATGTAAGTTATGGGTTTTACTTAATAATGATGTTTCAGTACTCAATGATCAATTTGTAATAAATGTACCATACTAATATAAGATATTAGTGTAGAAAAAGACTAGGTATGCAGGACTGAGGTGCTCAGAGGACACAGGGAAACTCTGCACTTTCTTTTACAACTTGCCATATACCATGTATTCTAATCTTTGATTTAAGATTAAAGGTTTTGTTTTTGTTTTAGACAAGGTTTCTGTATGTATTCCTGGCTGTTCTGGAACTCGCTATGTAGACCAGGCTAACCTGAAACTCAGCGGAGATTAAAGGTGTGTGCTGCCATGCCCTGCTGTCTACCCACACTTAAAGTAATTAATACATTTGAAGAAATATTGGAAGTAAATATAGTAGTCAGTAGTGGTGTAGCTTTTCATCTTTCTGAGGATACTTCTAGATTGTGCTTATTTTCTCAGTGTCCCATCTGGCCTATTATTTGTCACTCTCAAAGTGTAATCAGTGGATAAGACTTTATGTAGTCACCACAAACAAAGGGCTATTATTGAGAAATAATACCTGTAGAGCAATAGAAGACAGATAATTCAGGAGAATAGAAGCAGTTTATAGGGATAAGGTACACATTTAGAATATTTTTAACTATATTAAGTGGATTTCTTGTAGGAAGTGTTTAGTTGGACCATGGTTTAAAGAAAAAAATTCCATCTTGACCATCCAGGCCTTTTAACTGGGGTGTTTAAATTTGTGTCTAATTTTTTATTATACTGTTGGGAGTGGTTCTATTAGCATCATGTCAAGCAGATTCCAAGCAAGGAGTATTTCTAAGGAAAAGGAAACTCATTTTGCAGAATCAGTTGGAGGGGACTGGGTGGCACACAAGACATGTGTGTCTATGGAAGCTTCAAATTCATGAAACAAAAAGAGAAATAGACAAACCGGGGTCACAGTTGAGACCCTATGGAAGCTTCAAATTCATGAAACAAAAAGAGAAATAGACAAACTGCTGGTCACAGTTGAGACCAGACCATCTTGTCCTTAGGCTATAAGTTTCTGTTTTTATTCTGTGGGATTTTCATTGACTTCTTTAAGTGCTTAATGAGCCAAAGGTTCCTTCAAGACTAGTTCTTCTTCGCCTCTGAGCCCTTCGCCTCTGATTTCTCTGATGTGAGCCAGGACGCCTGTCTTGGCGTTGGACTCCACTTTTGTCTGTGGGATCATTGGTAGCAGTCTCTTTCCTTGGGAACCGGTGAGAGCCTTGAGTTATCAAGGACTCTTTAGGTAACTTCTCTGCTGCCTGCCTCCACCCCTGTTTGCCGCGAGATTGGCTTTCTGACTTTCTGCGGTTACTGCATCTGGTTCATTTTTGCTACCTAGAAATTTCCTATTCCTTGCTTTTGAGCTTATGTTATATAACATTTTGCAGTTTGGAGCAGTCTGAGAAATTCCCATGTCTGATTTGATTTGGGTTTTGATGAGACATCTTAATAGGTCTCCCACAACACAACCTTGACGTCAGCCTTTCTCTCTGCTCATTGTAATAAGTTGTTCTTTTTTTAACTGGGAGAAGAAATGGCACTGCCTTCCCGGTGGAGTCTAAAATTTGATTGCAGAAGATACTGTTTTGTTTTGGAATTCACCACTTGACCCCTGTATTCTGTCAATAGGAAACAAACCCCACCCCCAACCCCCACCCCCAGTCTTGGTGAGTATGGGAAAATACCCAGGGAGCCCTACGGAGATTTCTAACTCTGAGATGTGAGTACCCTTTAGCAAAAGACCTTTGTAATTACTTAGATTATGCCTCTGGGGACTGTTTACTTAGAATACCACCATGTCCTAATTTGGAGTCACATTATCCTATGCTTGAGGTTGGTGTGTTCTCGAAAAGCTATAGATAACACTCTGAGACCAGAGTTGTTTGCACAAGACTCGGGGCTGGGGTGGTGGAAGATTGTAGAAGAAATGTTCACTTTTTCAGATGAAGGGGAAGCTGCCCAGGACAGCACATCCTAGACCTGGGAGTAGGCATCTCACCTGACTCCCCAGCTGCAGGGGAATCCCCGGGGGGGGGGGTATCTTTTTTTGATACTTCTATCATCAGTAATCCAGGAAAGAGGCCAATTCTGGGACAGGTCTTGGATCTGAGAGGCGAAAAACAGTTCTTGAGGCTGCCACGAGAGTGGGCCCACTTAGTCCTGGACTCTGTCTAGGGGCAGGGGACTGGAATAGGCCTGGTGATGGGAGGAATAACACCCCTGAGGTAGGATAGTGTTTAGGAAGGACTTGAAGTCATCTCTGGGCCATGTGTTTGCAAGGCAGTCATCTCTCTGAGCAGGGATTAGTCAATTAGCTGTGCTGGGGTGGGCACTTCCTGTCCCCATGAGCTTTCAGGGAGCCCTGTTGTTTGCTGAGAATTAGGGGAAAACCTGGCCCCTGTTTTGGGAGGAGGGAGTGGGGACCGACCAGCTCTGGTGGGAAGGACCCAGGAGAGAGAGTGAGTAGGAATGGTAGAAAAAAGGGAGCAGGCCAGAGAATAGACTTCTTGGTAGGGCATTGTATGGAACTAGCCCCTTATCTCCTGGGCCATGGGAAGCTATGGAAAGATACCAAGGCAGAGGATGGTGTGATTAAACTTGAGCTATCCAGAGAGAAAACAGCAGATTCTCTTGGGATTTGTAGATGACCGTGGGGAGCCTCTGCTGGTTTGGTCTGCCTGGCACTGCTTCTGCCCTCCCTGTGTTGATAGAACCTTCTACAAGGAATTTAATTAATGTGCTTTAGGTAGTTCTGTCTGCAACCTTCTCCAAATCAGGGAGTGTGCTCATGCCCAAGCCAGGCCAATGGGGCACCTGACCTGGCTATGGGCACAGCTTCAGGGACAGGGCTGGGTTTCAAGTTTGAGTTTACTGATTGGGCCTACAACTCTTCCAGCAGATGGGTTAGGGAAGACTATCTTTTTCTGATGGGGTCTCTAAATAGAATATGAATCCAGGGCTACTGATGACTAAGAAGGCTTCCTGCCACGTGAGGAGGAAATATTTGAGCGATGGTATGAGTCAGAGCCCTGAGGATGTAGTTTGGGATAGAGCTATGGATCACATGATGGAGACAGGCCACTGGAGAAGAGAACTTCAGTGATGCCGCTGAAATGTGGGTTCAGCCATTCTCAAGGCTGATTCAAGCCGCCCTGTAACATGAGCCAATAACATTTTTTTTTGCCTGGTCTACTTTGTCTCATTTTCCTCCTGTGCAAAGCGAAAGCTCTCACCAGCAATTGTGGGTTTGCCTTCCTCCGTCCTTCTCCAAACGTGATGCCCCTGGCTCGTCTCACATGTAAAACAGATTCTAGAGCTTCTACATCCAGGCCAGCCTCCTCTGGATGGAGACCCGCATGCTGACTTCCTGGGGAAGCATTCCTCAGCATGTAGAAGGATTAAATACGTGATGCAGCAGACTGACAACCGGGCAGGCTGTCTAACATCCGTAAGACCTGCTGAAGGGCCTCCATCATGGTTAAACTTTCACACTTCAGTAGAGACTTGGCCACAGGGGGCACTGAAGTCAGCACCTGGGCCAATCTCAGTTTCTAGGTGGAGAGAAAGGAATGTGTCCTTCTTTATAGTCAAAAAGATGCCAGCACTGCCTTGAAATATAGATGAAGCCACTCAGTCATCTTAACTGGCAGTTAATGAGCCAATCCATAATTTAATAGTAGTTTTAAGAAAGAGCAAGAGGAGGTGGAGAATCGTGAAGCCGGTCTATTTATACCATATAGGAAGAGGTATGTGTGTACCTGTGTGTGTGTGTGTGTATGTGTGTGTGTGTGTACGTGTATGTGTACATGTGTGTGTACCTGTGTGTGTGTACATGTGTGTGTGCCTGTGTGTATATGTGTGTACGTGTGTGTGTATGTGTGTGTACATGTGTGGGCATGTGTGTGTGCACATGTGTGTGTACATGTGTGCGTGTGTACATGTGTGTGTGTACATGTGTATGTGTACTGTGTGTGTGTGTGTGTATAACAAGGAACGATAATCACACTTCTCCTTCTGTCCTGCAAAAGTTCCTGTAGTCATCTTGGGTGACATGACTAGCACAAAGGCCTTCTTAGCAGACCTGAGTTTGGACTCCTAGAGGATGGACCTCCTCCAGGCCCCATGATGCCTGCAATGGACTTCATGAGTCCCACTTTGTCTGTCTCCTTCCTGGCCATTCAGTGAGTTACACACAGATTTAAAACCCGAATCCCTAACAGGACCAACCTGCCTCTCGGTGTATGAGAGAAAAAAGATCAGGCCCTCAGCCCACAGGAAATCTACACTGTCTGCAGTACCTCTGGGGATTTGATCCCAATCCTACCTTCTCCAGTATCACACTTGTCCCTCCCTCGCTCTTTCCCTCCCTCTCCCCTCCCTTTTCCCCTCCTCATTCCCTCTCTTCCTGCTTCCCTCATTTCCTTCCCTCATCCGCTCCTTCTCTTTGCTGCCTCCCTCCTGGGACTATTTTCTCTTCTTTGTTTAGTATCAAGATAAATGTAAGGCATAGATCTCTCTCATGGATTTCCTTCAACATAGTAGCAGAAGGCATATGGAACATATTTTCTCCACATATAACCAGGGAAATTGTGTTGTATCTCAGCAGAAAAATTCATCAAATACCAGCATACAGGTCATGTCTCCGCCTTCTCACAAGCCATTTTCCTCTTTGAGCCCCAGCCTCCAACATGTTTCTGACTCCCCAACCACAAACTCCCGCGCCCTCCCCACGGACTACTTCAGCCCTGCCCCAGCCTCCCTCTGGGCCGTGTGCAGAGGCCCTCACAGGACCAGCTTTGAAATTACTGTTTCCTTTAATGCAATCATCATTATTATTGATCCTAACTCCTTCTCCTACCAGTGTCTACAGGCAAGTAGAGGTCAGTTGTCTCTTTGGTGTGAATTATTTTCAGATGAGGGACAGAAGCCCAGATCGGGGAAGGGAGGGTTGCCCAACACTTGAAATGAACTCTGAGTGCAGCCAGCCTCGGCTCCTTGGACGGCAGAATTAGCTATAACAGTACTGAAGGCTGCTTAAATTGTAACCTGTTTCTTTCTTGCTGCTTACGGTTGACTGTAGTCTGGAGATACTTCCCCAGCCCCTCCTGGCCAGGTGACACATCCTTCCATCCCGACCCCATCATCTCTCTTGTCTGCACACCTCTAGTTCCACTCTGCCTCTCCAGTTCGAGAGCTGTCTGGGACTGCCATGCTCTCCTCTCCCCGTTCCCGCTGCCTCCCAGGCTGAAGGAACAGCCATGGCTCTGAGCCACAGGGAAGCTGCTTTTCTCCCTCCTCTGGCCCTCAAGAGCCCCCGGCTCACCCGGGTCAGACTCTCATACTACTCTTTGTGGCCAAGGGTATCACAGTTAGCAGCTCAGACCCATGGTCATCAGCCTTAGCGTCGGATAGAACATGGGCTGCTGGGAAGGTCTGGAGAAACATTTGCTTGGTTTACCTAGAGCTCTGCTACGTCCAGGGAAGGAGTCGGACTGGAGTTTGGACTGCCAGGTGGTGCAGAGATAGAAAACTTGGTTCATCTGCTTCTTACACAGGCCCCTGACCAATTGGCTAGGCACCAGGAGCCCACTTAGGTGACGAGCAGCCCTTCCCCAATTTCAGCCTCTGTCCCTCACCTGAAGAATGAGACAGTGGACTAGATGAGGCCCAGACCTAATCCTGGTCCTAGCAATGAGGAGATCCTAACGCTGACAGGAATTTACAAGGTGCCTGGAGGACCAGGTATCCTGAGGACAGAGGCTATCCTTTCTCCCTAACCTCATAGCCGCGTAGGGGTTTGTTGCCCCAGGAACTTGAACATGTTGGAGTTTGGGGAACTGGAGAGACTGTTGAAGTCAGGATGCAGCGAGTGAGAGAGAATTACTCAGGGTGAGGCTGAAGAGATGCAGAGAAATGCCTCGGAGACCATTCTGGGGGCATCAGTGTTCATTCTAAGTAGGACGGGAACCATGAGGAGGTTTCCATGACTGAGACAAGCCTCTCATTCATCCACCAGCTTCAAGAACCTTCTCTCCTGGAAGTGCTTCCCGCTGATCCTGGCTGCTCCAACTCCCAGAGCCTTTGGGCCAGCTTCCGCCTCCAGGCTCTGCTGGCCAGGTCTGGACGACAGGCACTTCCTCCAGTCGGGTTTGCCTGGCTAGCGACTGAGGCAGAGACAGGATCATGAGAGACAGAGAAAGGGGTAGAGCAGCAAATGAAAGCTTGGTGCAAGGGACTTGAGGGGACATTTGCTAAATGAAATGTAAATCCTTGTTCTGGTGGCTGCCAAGAAGAGAGAGGTAGCTGATGAAAACCATATGTCCCGTGTAAATGACGCGGAGCCCTGCTCGGTGCACGTGCGTGTTGAAGACGTTCCTGTCGGTCTCCCATGCAATGGAAAAATCTCCTATTTTAAAGAATACAGTGTTAAGAGGTACTCTGAGACAAACCACATTTCGCAATTAAGTAGTTTACAAGGTCAGTAAAGGAAGGAGAAAATAAACCAGCCAGAAAGGTCTTGCTCAACAAGAAAGAAAATTGTTTGAAAGTTCAATGTTACGGCCTCAAACTGTAACACAGGCTCTTTCTATAGTTTGGTTTAAAACAACAACAATAAAAAAATCCCAGAGACAAACTTTTGCAGGGCGGGAGACACAGTTGGAAGTGACTGGAGTGAGTGCCAGAGCGATGGTGCAGTGGTTAAGAGGGTTCGCTGCTCTTGCAGAGGAACCAAGTTTGGTTCCAGAAAAAGCAAAACACCTGTCAAATCCAGTTTCAGCAGACCCAGCTCTCTATATTGGCCTCCACGGACACCTTTATCCATGTCCACATACGTGCATGCGGTCTCTCTCTCTCTCTCTCTCTCTCTCTCTCTCTCTCTCTCTCTCTCTCTCTCTCTCTCTCTCTCTGTCTCTCCCTCCCCTTCCCCTTTATCCACCCCCCACACGTGCACGCTTAAGAAAGTAAAATTAAGGGCTGGGGAGATGGCACAGAGGTTAAGAGTACTGGATGCTCTTCCAGAGGACCCAGGTTCAACTCCCAGCACCCACATGGCAGCTCACAGCTGTCTGTAACTCCAGTTCCAGGGGATCTGGCATCCTCACACAGATATACATGTAGGCAAAACACCAGTGTACATAAAGTAAAAAGTAAAAATTAATCCTAAAAATATTTTTAAAAACAAAAGTGACTGATGTACTTGCATCTCCTGATGCTTTAAAAAACAGTTTTGATTTTTAAAAATTAAAGCTGTCAGTTTTAAAACTTGTTTTAGGTTGACCTTGAGACAAACTAAAACAAGAGAGACAAACATCTCTACTGTTCATCCTTAGTCTGAGGAAGAAAACTCAGATTTCTTCATTTGACATCCAAGTTCCAGCATGGCAGGAGGATCTGCCTGGGGTTTTCGATACAAGAGCCTGTCACCGGCCCTGCCTCCCCATCTGCCATCCATCCTGTTTGCAGGTTGGACATGTTGGGCATCATAGCTACCTGCTTTCCCTCTGATGTGCCCTTCCTCCTAACTATAGAGAAAAACTGTTAACTTTTGTGTGTGTGGAGGGAGTGGGGTGCTAGGGATCGAACTCAGGACCTCGTGGATGCTAGACAAGCCCTCTGACATGGAGCTACACCCTCAGGCCTTGTTAGCCATTTTCAAAAGACACCAGTTTCCAAATTCTATGTATTATATCATTTCCACCTGCTCCTTTTGATTCCCTGTGAAATTCTGCACCTCGTCATCTATTTCCTTAACCGTATTAATCACAGCTATTTTAAAGTCTAGATCAGAAAAGCCCAAGATCTGGATCCCCTGTGGGGCCGTTTCTATTATGGAGATGCTCTGGGCTCTGACTGATGCTACCTCTCATCACAGAAGATTTATTTTTGCCTTCCTGAAGGCCGCCAGGAAAGCGGAAGGTCACCCTAATCCAGCCTGGGATTGGGCTGCTATGATGCTGGCCATCAAACTGTGGGGGCCGTTCTATTTCTGGCTCACCCTTCCTTCAGCTGCTTAACCCCTCTGGGGTGCTAGGTGCAAGCCTGCTTCTCTGTAAAGGCCTTCCCACTTAGGTGGGCTACTGAGTCCAAGAGTGTCTTCCAGGGCTCACGGAGCTGTTAACGATTCTTCTCCCAGGTCCCCACCTCTCGGTCGCAGACCGCTATGTGTGCACTAGGAGGCTGCCCTGAGCACTGACTCATGCGTGTGCTTCCTGTCTCCCAGATCCCTGGCCCTCGGATTAAATTGACCTTCACACTTACTTCTCTGCCTTAGGGGATGGCAGAGCCCTCCCACCAACCCCTCGCTTTCTGCCTGCTCTGGAGCTCTGTCAATCCTCCATCACCAGCTGCTCAAGAATGAACAGGACTGAGAGTCACTTCTGTAGGCTTCCCCTTGCGGGACTGACCCCTCCAGTACTGACAACCGTCAAGTAGAAGGCCTTGGACTTTACTTCCCGGGGGAAGGCTGGCCTCAGATAGGCCATCCCACAAAACAGCGCACATAGCCTGCTTCCTTAGAACTATGGGTGAGCAGGAGCCCTGTCTTTTCCACCCTGGGATTCCTCGCTGACCTCACCTGTAGCTTTCACCACCACCTATGCCCAGACATTCCCTAATGTCTGTCTATAGCCTGGAGCTCTGCAGTGACCTAAGTCCTAGTATCTCTTGTCATAGCCACGTGTCTGCCACCTAGACGTCCCGAGCCGAGCGACGCGTTTCGAATCTCATTTTTCCATCGGAGACTCTTCAGCATTCCCTCCCTGCTGCTGTCAGGGTCGGAACCCCCAGGGGCACACGCAGTTCGTGCTCCCTCCCCTCCCACACTCCATCCCTCTTGAGTTGTCATATGAAGTCATTAAGTCCCGTCTGACGTGGGCAACCTTGTCCCAGCCATCCTCTGGCCTGCTCGGTAGTCTCCTCACACTTCCCCCAGCCCCGTGGCCCTCTTCCAGCACATTTCCCAGCCGCCCTCTGAGGAAGTGAGCCCTTGAAAACAGAAGTAAGATTATGTCATTTCTCACCGTGACTCCCTACAAGGACTTCCCGTTACTTTCCACAGAGAGTTCTGATGGCCGTTCTGCCCCAAGCCGTCTTCTGCCCCCCCATTCTGCCCCAAGCCATCTTCTGCCCCTCCCCCATTCTTCCCCAAGCTGTCTTCTGCCCCATTCTGTTCTCCTGGCTCTAGCCCTTGACCCATCAACTCCACAGCCTTCTCTGTTCTTCCAGCAACTCTTTTTATTTTTATTTTGGGGGGGTGTCCTTCCCACATTGTGGTGATATCTCGTTTGTACAAATAAAGCCTGGCTGAAGATCAGAGGATGGAGCTTGCCACTAACTAGGTCTGGAGGTCTGTACAGACAGACAGGAAGTGAGATGGCTGGACGGAGAGAGGATGTAAACAGGAAGAAACAGGAACTCACTGTCTTTTCCGACAGGAAGCTAAGGAGGTAAAGGTGGCTTTGGTTACGCCTTCTTCTCTATGACCTCTCAGCATTTTCCTCTGTATCTGACTCCAGGTTTTTTTTTTTTACTATCTAGACCAATTAAAGACTCCGTTCACACCACATGCTTGTCTATTACCAGGGATCACTTTCCCGCATGTCTGCCTCTGCTGCCGTTCTCTCAGGTCTAGCTCACTGTCCCCTCCTCAGAGGAACCTCCCTGAGCTCTGGATGAGTGATAACATTGTCATGTTACTGCCATGCTATTCCCTGCTCTTTGGCCACGGTGTGACTCCATAGATAATTCAATGACCATTGACTCAGTTTTCCCCCCGGCCGAAGTCTAATTTCTCAAGGCCAGCAGCTGGATCTATCTTGCTCACTGCTATCTCCAACACTAGTAAAGTACCTGGGACACCTCAGAAGGGTCAAAAATAACATTAGGAATAAATTAATACTAGGTAAGGACAAGTAGGCGTAGCTACCCCCCAAGCCCTAGCCACCAAGCCCTAGCCACCAAGCAGAAGAACGGTAAGGAACACTCAGTAGAAGGGCAACTGGGGAGACTTAAGCTACCAGACATCCCAGTGAGGCACATGGAGGACTAACACAATTGGGAGTGATTTCTGAGGTTTTCCTCTGGCCTACACACACACACACACACACACACACACACACACACACACACACACACACACACACAACACACACACACACACACAGAGGCCTGGTACATAGCATGACAAACAGCATTTTATCATGAGGCATGGTTCACAAGATATTGTCATAGACAGGATCATTATTAGACCAATTCTGTGACATCCAGAAAGCAACCTGCTTTTCAAGGTCTATGGAAAAGGAGATAGAAGGTTTCCAGGACCTGTCGGTCTGTTTGCCCTGTGTCCTAGGCAAGTCCCACCTTGGACCTCAGCCTGCTTCTCTGTAGAGCAGAAGTCCTTGAAGGCTGGTGGCTAAGGTTTATCTATAACATCTCCAAATTATAAGCTCAGATCATTCCAACTAGAGAGCACGTTTTTGGAGTCCCCTTTCTTGTTACGTAGTTGCTCCCCGCTCTCTCGGTACCTTCTAGCCTGGTGTCAAATGAAAGCAAACTCTGATATAGGACCATTTTGTAGGTCTTTTGAGAGTTAATTCCAGAGCTGAGAGACAGGCAGGAGAGAGGGTACCACTGTGTGATTACCCAGGTATGTCCAGGATCTTATTCCACCTGGAAGGGCTTGGATCTCCACCTAGACCTGCCGAAGTCATGGAACTGCCTCTATGAAGCTCCAGCCCCCACCAGGTGAAGGTCACCAGGATCCATCAGCTTAACTTCCAACTGTTCTCTACACACATCTTAAGGGGATTAATTTATTAACTAATTAATTAAAATTTATGCGCCTATATATCTGTGCTCCATACATGTGCGGTGGTGTCAGACCCCCTGGAAATGGAGTCACAGACAGTTGTGAGCTGCCATGTGGGTGCCAGGATCGGAACCCAGGTCCTCTGTAAGAGCAGCTGGTGTTGTTACCAGCTCAGCCATCTCCCTAGTTCCTCAAGATTTCTTTTTTAATAGAAGATTCCAGGGCAGGAACTGAAGGTTGAAGAGTTTGCAAAGGAAATTGAGTCACTGGGAGATGGCTTAAGCTCACATAGACCTGTTCATGTGACAGTGCCAGAAACCAGGGTGTGATGTGGAGCGCTGGGGCGTCTGATGCAAGCTGGAAAAGGACAAGGTCACCCTTGTCCAGGGCCCCAGAACATTCCCTGTGTCTTGTCTCCAGCCTTTCATGCTCTTTGAATGCCAAGGATGCTCACCTCCAACCCAGGGGGTTTTCAGTATCCGGGGTGACCATTATCCAGGCTAAGAAAGGTAATGGGAAGCAAACAGCTGTGGTTCTCTAGCAGTGCCTGAGTGACGGCAGGCTGGCTCCTGGGATGGAGTGCCCTGCACTAGGCAAAGCAGTCAGAGTTTCTCCGCTTGGTAGACCATCGCCAGGCTTCCTGGTGGCATGGTCCATCTCCTCGGTCTTCATCTGCCCCTGGGTGGGTATGCAGTGTGTGTCGGGCTTTTCTTTTTCCCTTTTGAGTCAGAGGTCTCTCACTGGCCCCAATGCTCACAGATGGGCTAGACTAGCTGGCCAGTAGCTCAAAAAGAAACTACACGTCTTCATTCCGGACCCTCCCTCATGACTGTGCCTAGCCTTTTTACCCCCTGAACTCCTTAGATACTGGGGATAAGAACTCAGGTCCCTGTGTTTTCATGGCAGGCACTCTATTGACCAAGCCATATCCCCTGTCCCCTTCATTTGCCCCTCAAAATACTTTGTCTACTTGCTTATTTGTGTGTGTGTGTGTGTGTGTGTGTGTGTGTGTGTGTGTGCGCGTGCGCGCGCACACGCTCGCACTATGTGTTGAAAGGCATGGACTACTTTGCCAGTGTAGAGGTCAGAGGACAACTTTGTGGAGTTGGTTCTCTCCTTCTGCCTGTATGTGGTTTCTGAGCTTGAGCTCATACACCTAGGCTTATGCAGCAATTCTGTTTCCCCCCAGGCAATGTGAATGGAAAAGACCAATGGGAAAGTGTCCTCGAGGAAGGGGGAGGAGCTACGAAAGCTTACATTTCAGGGTACTATCTGTTCACATTGCCCACACTTAGCCTTCTGGGTAATGTGTGCAGCGTACTGAGGCCTGGGGTTCCTTTTGGCTCTGGGAAAGCGCTGTGATGACTCTGTATCAGGTGACAGACTGCTAAGCCCTCTTACATCCCTTCTCCCGGTCGTTAGGAAGCCACTAGATCCCTGCACAATACCATCAGACTGCAGAAGCCAGGAGCCCTGCCTTGGGCACCTGTGTGTGGGCTGAGCACCTGTGCTCTGCACAGTGCTGGACCAGTGCTTAAGCAGATGATAGGGTGGGACTCTAGACGCCTAGACTCCAGATGTGGGAAAGCAGGGCTCCAACTCCAGATTCCCAGGGCTCTAGGGATGTTCCCAAGCATCCTGGTCTCCATCTTTGGGTGCATTTGTTCCTCAAGACCCGCCCCCTCCAGGATGGGTCCCCACAGGTCTGCTACTTGCCAAGGAGGAAATCACTAACTTCCAAATCACTAGTAGGGAGAGGGTGGTGTGGGTGGAGCCCTTGGGTTAGATGACTGGGCTGAGGAAATAGACCTGAATTCTCTCATTTACACATTCTTCAATAATATTTACGGTGGCTTACTTACGATCCAGGCTCCGAGTTAGCACTTAAACATACCTTGTCATTTTTAAAATAGCAGCTTTAAGGTATAATTGACACACCATACAATTCACTCCGGTAAAGTATGTAACTTCACAGTTTTTAGGCTATTCTGAGCTGTGCCACCATTTAATTTTAGAACATATCCGTGTACCCGTAAAGAGACTCCATCCACTTTTGCAGTCCGGCACTCCCGGGCTCCCTGCCCCTTAGCCGCTGTAAACAACCAATTTACTTCCCCAGATATTTTAAGCAGGGGGAGCCTTTTGTGACTGTTTTTAATGCATGCTGTTTCCTGAGACCATAGTCCACCCTTCGTAGTGCCGAGTAATAGTCTGCTTTATAGGTGTGCACGGCTAATGGGCTTTGGGCTTGCATTCACTTCCGGCTATTGTGGCTAATGCTGCTGCCAACAGTTGTTTTCCTGTTTAAAGAGGCCATCCTGGTTTATGTGAAGAGGCATCTCCGTGTAGTTTTGGTCTGCAAGGCTACCCTATGCCTAATGATGTGGAGGTACTTTTCATGGATTGCCAAGCTATTCACTTATCTTCTTGGCCTATTCATATCATTGGCCCATTTTAAATTAAATTAAATTTTTAAGGCTTATTTTGTTTTAAAGTGTGTGTGTGTATACGTATACAAATGCAGGTGCCCATGGAATCCAGAAGAGGACCTCTAATGCCCTAAAAGCTGGGGTTACAGGCAGTTATGAGCCACCTAATACAGATGCTGGGAACAGAACTCAGTTCCTTTGCAAGTGCAGTAAGAACGCAGGGAGGGGCTCTTGATCACTGAGCCACCCCCACCCCTCCTTTTTTAGTTGGCTTATTTCTTTGTATTGTTAGGTTGCGAGAATCTTTTACATAGCCCGGATACCAATCATTTTTTCAATGACTGGTGGATTTGACAAGACAAGTTAAAATAAATTAAGTTCGGGAAGGGGCTGGAATTTTAAGAATCTGTACAGTTCCAGGCTAGGTGACAGAAACCTACCTCAGGCCGACTTTAGGAAGGCAGGACATGGACTGTCCTTCCTGGGGACTCTTCACTGTTCAAACACACCTCTCCTGAAATTGTTGTAGTGCCACAGGAGTCCAGGAGTGCCGTGGACTGGGGGGAGGGACACAGGTTGGCTTGAAGGCAAGAACCTCATGTGGGGGAATTTTTCTTTTTCTTTCTTTCATTTTCTTTTCAAATGCATGGTCTTTTATTCCCTGGGCAAATGAGATGGTACATATAAAAGCATTTGGAATTGTAAAGGGATATGCAAATGTAAGGTGACATTCTTATTGCTACTATTGTTATTGGTGAGAACCAATAAAAGGCCTGTCTAGGATGCAGTCACAGAGCTCTGGGGATGGGGTGGGGGAGGAGTGGGCTAGGGGCAGATGGGGGCAGGGAGGGTGAAAGCTGAAGGAGATGGAGGGTAGCAGGGCTGGCATACTCTGTGTGTGTGTGTGTGTGTGTGTGTGTAGAGAGAGAGAGAGAGAGAGAGAGAGAGAGAGAGAGAGAGAGAGAGAGAGAGAGAGCATCCATGAGCACACAGAGCACTTTGTAATTTCTGGTGCATTCCTCTATGACCTATAAAATTATTCACTTAATATTTTTCTTTAAAAGGGCTCCTATTTCTTTTCATTAAAGGACTATGTTTATAAAGGCACCTTTATATACTAGTTGTAAATGACAAACCCGCATCATTTTCAGAAGGGAAGGTACCCTATAAAAACAAATGTGAAAACCCTTACAGTGCTATGCAGTTCTGGCTGGATTCCATTGCCTCCTGGGCCTGGAACACTATCTCCATCTTCTCAACCTGCCTCAGCTGTGCCACGCAGACTTGTGATCCAATGGTTCTCCTTTGGAGGCTCTCGGGTGTCCAACAGCTCCAGTGTTGGCCTCTGGCCTGGTCCTTGTTATCTGTCTCTGATTGCACTGCAGCTTCCCGAGGGCTGTGGGTTCACATTCCTGGAGTGTGACTGGGCAAGGTGTCATCTGTATTCTTCACCAGCCTCCCTGCCTAGCCCTATAGAGGCTGCATGAGGAGCTGAGAGCTCTGAGCTGCCGGGCGCTTCTCGCCTTTGCTTTTTTGTTGCTCTCTTTTAGCAAGGGTCAGCAGAGTAGACACAACAGGCTGATGCCACGCTGCTGCACCTTGTATAATTAAGGCGTCTGAAAAAGACTGGATGGAGACGATACAGCTGCCAGGGTGGCATCTCAAAGATCCCCAGGTTGCCCCGGCTGTCCCAGAACTGCAGCCTGCCTATCTCCCCGACAGCATCCCCCAACCTCAGCAACTCTGCAGTCCCCAGAGTGAGGGAGGAAGAAGCTCTGAGCATGAACCAAGCCAGCTTTGGGTAGATGCACAGGAGAGTCAGAAGCAGTCAAGCTTGGATGGGGCTTAGTGACTGCCTGCTTGCTGGATGCCTGCACTTCCTTCCAGGCTCAACCTCAAAGCAATATTGTCCTCTCAAGTACTCAGTTTGTACCAGGCATTTTGATTAAAAACAACAACAACAAAAGAAGCTACACATTTGTTATTATTTTTTATCCTTGCAATTTTAGAATTGGGGACTTTTATAAGTCCCATTTTAGAGATGGGAACCGAAGTTTATAGTAGTTTTATGATTTTCTTAAAGTGACAAAACTTGGCCTTTAACATTTCAAAGTCTAGGTTCTCGATGGCCGCATGTAATAGCTACTGTCACTGTCTACAATTGGGCAAGCCTGGCCTACAGCTCAAAGGCTACATGTGTCCCAAGGCCCACAAAGTTATGAACTTACTTAAAACATTATGGGTGTTCTCTCTGTCTCTGTCTCTGTCTCTCTGTCTCTGTCTCTGTCTCTGTCTCTCTGTCTCTGTCTCTGTCTCTGTCTCTCCCTCTCCCTCTCTCTCTTGCAACTTGACTGCTCAGTTTTCAAGCCTGAACTTCATGGATGTTATAACATCAAGGGGTAGGATGTGCCTGTCATCTTGGTGTATATTCATGCCTCTGTAATGTTACCTCTGGTGACATCGGCTTCCAACTCCAGGGATGTGCGTGTACATGGAGTGCATATATGGGGCCAAGTATGTGCATAGTGTGCATAGGGTGTATGTATGGAGAACGGATATTTTGTAGAAGTCGATTTTGAGAGTTGTTCCTCTCTGGTGTCCAGTGACATGCCCGACACTGGTGACTGTTCAGTAAGCTTAGGCCTTTCTGTCAGTCTCTACCTCTGTGGAAGAAAGAGAGGCAATAGTGTGCAGAGAATTTCTAGAGAATTTACCACATCAGAGACCCACACTTCTCCCAGGACAGTCTGTGGCTGTCTATGCTATAGGCTGAAGGGACTCTGTGTGTACTATGAGGGTGGGTATACAGAATACCCTGGAGGAAAGCAGGGAGAGGATTTCGGGGGGAGCCCAGAACTTTAGCACCAATGGTGGTGCTGCTTATCTTCTCTGGGTTTTGGTTTTGGTTTGTTTTCTGACCCACAGTCTGCCCGTTCTACCCAGCTTTCTGTCCCCCAGAAAAATCAGAGAGTGATGCTGCAGTGCTCGGTCCATTTGCCCTTGACCATAACCAGAGCAGCTCTGTGATAGGAGCCCTGACTTCTGCCCCATCTTGGTAGAAGAAGCCTTAGACCTCATCTTTGTGTAGGGTCCCTTCATGTCGTCCAAATTCGAATGCACCTTCGGTTCCTGCGGGGACTCAGTCCGATGGTGTTCAGTGCCCTCCTAGATCCCAAGTCAGGGTTTATGTTTCTCCATCTCAGTAACCCACACCCTGCGTGGTACTCAGGCTCCGGCTCTAACACTTAGTGACCCCTTTGTAACTGCCAACAATTGCCGCCTGCATCAACTCAGTGGACCCCACAACGGTCCTGCAATGATTATCCCCTTGAAGAGGTGAGGGCACAAAGCATTACAGAGGTTGTGTAGCTTGCCCCAGGTCACCCAGTGAGCACGTGGCAGGGCTGGGATTCCATCCCAGGCATCGTGACTCCCTGAGTCAACAGTCTTAAGACTGCTTTTTGGCCTGCCTTTCCGTTTGTTGTTTTGGAGGTGACGTCTCTTAGCCAGGGCACCAAAAGAACCTGTTTGCCAACTCGGGGGCAGAAGGTGGAATGCTGGTCACCATAGCAACTGAATCAACGGACGTGCACCAGCTGCTGAGCCCTTGGGCAGAGGTTCTGCTGCTGGCAGGAGGAGACGGGGTTGGCATGGGGCAGTGTTTGAGGTACCAGATGCAGTGGGAGGACCTGGAAGAGTACCAGGTGGGTAGTAAGGTCACAGATTTGGGACAGAACTAGGGGCTTCCCAGGGCTGGAGGGACAAAGAGGAGAATTCTTGCTGAAGCTCAGGAGAGGGAAGCAGGCCGCGCTGATGCTGCTCGCCTCTGCTGAACTTGTATCTATGTTGACTCAGACCAGTGCTCTCAATCTCCTCACCCCCAGCCCCTGTCCCAGAGCCCAGGGTGTTGTTTGGCTCTGAATGACTCTCCCAGTCTGGGCTACTTTGCCTGCTTCCCATGACACGGCAAGGAGGGTATGGTACCACTTTGCCCTTGGCTACTACCACAGCCCTGCTCCTGTGGGGTGTAGAGCCTTCATCTCTTCAACGGTATAACGAGAGAATGCCTTCCATGTCCTGCAACTCCATGCTCGTCCAGGGGTCACCGTGGAGCTGGACTGAGTGGCAGCTCATCTCTCTGGTTTGTTGCAGGCTCTGACCTTCCTGACGAGAAATGAGATTTTGTGGTGAGTAGAGGCCCCATTCTCCTTTCCTCTCCCTGATCTGGGTTCTTTCCTGCTATGGCTCCACTCTGGTCCTGTGGTGTGACCTCCTGTTCAGAGCCACACAGCCTGAGGCAGCATCTGGGGTGGACAGGAAGTTGTGAGATTCCACTCGAGTGGAAGGACACACCAGGCCTGGGCTGCAATGCTGTTACTACCACCCTAGGCCGAGGTTCTTCATAGCTACTGGGATTCCTTGGATAATGAGGAAAATGGAGAAAGGCTTAGTAGGTGAGCTTATCTGGGCTAGTCACTGGTTTGGTGAGCTTGGAAGCATCAGGGACACTCAGGACATCAGGACTGCTACCTGGCTCCCTGGCTCCTGTCAGGGCCCGCTCTGTGCTCGATACAATGGAAGCAGAGAATGTGTTTCCAAGCAGCACCCTGCCCTGTGGGAAAGCTCTTGGCCAAAGACCTTATCGATCCAGAATGTAGATGTGACAAATGGCTTCATAGGGCATGGGTGGGATGACTAGGATAGATGTGTTTGGTTAGAGCCAGATGCTCAACAAATACGCGTGGTGTGCAAACCTGTGTGGTGTATAAACGAACTTTCCAGGACACTCTTGGGAGAAGTCAGTGGAGATGGGAATGAGGAGACATTGTCCTGGACACACACACACCCCTTGACCTCATTGGCCTGACCCCCTAAGCTCACACCAAGCCCTCTGAAGGCCGCAAACATTAGCCTCTCCAGGCACAGTAGGGTAACTAGGTGACAAAGGGTTATAGAGACCAGGGACAATCTTGAGGCTGTGCTATTTTTCCTTTGAAAAACACTATTTATTTACTTTTCTTTTTCTATGCTGGGAATCAAAGCTAGGACTCGATCCATGCCAGCCAAGGACTTACGACTGAGCCACACTCTGAACTCACTTTTTTACATGGAGGAAATAAAAGGCAAACCTCCAAACAAGCTGTGTCCTATACGCGCCTAATCCCTATTGATGTTTTCTATGATGCATTGCATAAAAAATAAATAAAATGAGATGAAATGAGACATTTAGATATGACTAGATAGCCCATGTTCTAAACGAGAGCAAATGTCTCCGTTCTCTCCTGTGGGTCCTTCCTCTTGACTCAGCTCCCGTGCGCCGTCGGACGTCAGTTCATGAGTCTCTCGCCCATTCACTTCGTAGCTTCCTGTACCCACATCCCATCCCTTTTGTTCTTTGAAGCCGTCCTCTTTGCTACCCGTCCTTCTTCAATGGCTCTGGACCGTTCCCTTGCTTTGAGGAACTGTAATTCAATACCAGACCCTGGTATAGATACTTAACCTGTGGGGTGGTTGTGATGGTGGTGGTGAGGACTTGGGGAGAGAGAATGTGGAAGGTAACCGTGTTTTCCCTCTTGAGCATTGCTCCCCTCCATTTTCCTTTGCTCTGCCTTAGCCTCCCAAGCATGGGGTCCTTGGAAGCCAGCCATCCTTAAGGGCCCTCGCCCGTCTGAACCGACCACCCAGGTCTTCAGCTGGCACCTGGCTACATCCTCTTTCCATCCCACTTCTGTCCCCATCAAAGGTAGCTATTGTGGTTTGAATGTAAATGTGCCGGCAGGCTCGTGTTTGAACACTCCATCTCCCGCTGGTGATGCTATTTCAGGAGGCTATGGAACCTTTAGAATGTGGGGCCTCACTGACAAATGTAGGGCTGTAGAAACAGATCCTGGGGTTATGGAAACTTATGCTTCCAGAGCTCATTGCTTCTTAATCCACTAGGATTGACTCGGCCAGCCCATAAGTCCCCAGGGCTACAGATCCAGCATCCCAGCTGCCCACCCCAGCCACCTTACCTTTCTCCACCATGAAGGGCTGTATTCCTTCCAACCACGAACCAAATAAACTCTCATAAGTTATTTCTGTTAGGTACTCTGTCAGAGCAACGAGAAAAGTCATTAATACTGTGTCCTTATGTAACAGGCCTGGCAGAAATGAAAATATTTTAATGAGACAGTGTATCTTCAATCCATCAGACTATTCAAACAATGGATCCCAAAGAGATGGGAATTTCCCCCTAGGAACCTCATGCTGGGAGAAGGAAAAGGTGCAAGCCACAGGGGGGATCTTGGACTCTTGAAAGAGGCTCCACACAGTTCTATCCATTTGTCAAACCACCTTACAGAATGAGACTTGAAAGCCCAGATGGGTCAGTGGTGGTGGTGGGGCCACACCTTGACCTGAACTGCTTAGATGTGTGTCCGTGTATGCATGCGCATCTTTGCCTCTCTCTCTGAACTTTTAACCTTGCTGAAGATGACTTGGAAAGTCATGGATCCCTTTGTCCCTCTTCCCATTGTGGCCACGTTGAATAAATCTTTTTCTGCTTTCCACTATTAATGTGGCTCTTTTAATTGGCTTATGAAGGACCAAGTTTGGGACACAGTCTGTGTGATCCCCCCCCCCCAGTTTGATAACACTTCCCCTGGAAAAAGTGCAGCTTTAACTGTTCAAATATTGCTAGGGAAAGCTCTGCATCTGCTCAGACCAGACCTGTCCCACAAACTTCTCTTGAAGCTCTTCCTGGATCACCATGACTGACAGCTCCATTCTGGAGCACAAGGTGTCCGTGTCTCACGGGATAGCTCTTGCAAGGAGGCTTCTACCTCTGAGGCCATGGAGAGGAGGATGGGTAACTGTTGGGTAGAGGGCACCCTGCCTAGTGAAGACATAGTGGAGGGTATGGTGCTCAACTCCTGTTCCTCATCTGTCTGCACACCCCACACCTTCAAGTAAGATGGACAAGGGGACAGAAACCCCAAGATGGAGGGGTGATACTGGACAGGGCGCTGCACCTTCAGTAAAAGTGATACCCCAGCGGGGCGGTGCTGGCCCTCACCTTTAGTCCCAGCACTCTGGAGGCAGAGGCAGGCAGATCTCTGTTTGAGACCAGCCTGGTCTACAAGAGCTAGTACCAGGACAGGCTCCAAAGCCACAGAGAAACCCTGTCTCAAAAAACAACAAACAAACAAACAAAAAAAGGTGATACCACAGCTCAAGGAACAGTTGAAGATATGGCCAAGGGCCTCAAATGACAAGATGCTCAGCTGTTGTGGTTCAAAATAAAAAGATACTTTGACTTGGTCATTCTACTCGCACCACGATGGTTCAGGAAACACTGGCGCTGATTCACCCACCAGTGGGATGCTGTCCTGGGTGGCTGGAACTTCTATGGAGAACCTTAGAAGTATAATGTTCAAGATTATAAGATTAAATTAGGAAAGCAAAGGGCATGGGGCTTCCAGTTAATATGGAAAATGGAATACCACCCATGTCTGTTCCCTCTACCAAAGAGAGAGTGAAGGCATGTTTTTAAAAGAGGAAATGATCCTGTAAGCACAAAAAGAACACCGTAGATGAAGAAGGAAGGCCAACAGAAATATGAGAAGTACCAGGTGGACAGTCCTTGAATCAGACTCAGACGTGCAGGAAGCTGAAACAACCCCAGCTGCAGGGTCTGGAGTGACAGAATTGAAACCCAGAAAGACCAAGGGAGCTTGGAACGCCCTGGTGCCGTCAGATGAGAGCAGAAAGGGAAACTGAGGGTATCAGGCAAGTCTACCTCTTGCTCTGTGATCCACTTGGCAGTCATGCCTCACTCCATCAGTGGAGGAGGAGCTCACCACTGGATGAGAGTTATAGCCAGACTGGCAGCTGGGGCCACCAAGGGCAGGGGGAATCTTCCACTCAACCTGCAAAGCCTTGCTGTAAGTCTGGCTTGAAGGCCAAGGGCCTCTACATGTCAAGAGTGAACCAAAGAGCCTTCATGTATCATCCTGCCATCATGACATTTCAGGATGCCAAGAAAATGGGGAGAAAGGAGGAGGAAAAGAAAGAGTCCATACCCAGTGGGTATATGGAATCAGAACAGCTCTGGGCTTACATCGAAGTCCTTCAAAACCCTTAGGGAAGAAAAGTTTCCAATCTAGAATAAAGCTCCTGGATAAACTATCAATCAGAAATGTAAGTGGGATAACGATATCTTACATGCAATTAAAAAATATTTGAGGCAGCTTTCTTTGAGGATTTGCTTTGCTAAAATTAGTAATCAAACTGGAAGAAAGACACAGGACCCGCGGAAAAAAGGATTTTACCGTAGAGGATGGAAAAATTAATTACAAGGATGGCAAGAAAGGGAAAAGCTCACGCAGGACAATGGAAACAGGCCTGGAAAAGAATCAGTTCTTTACAGCGCTGTAGAAAGTTTGGCGGACGAGCTCATGGTAGGCATGCTACAATCTGAGAAAAAGAAAACAAAGCAATGGTTAACTCTGGGAAAAACAAAAGGCATCCGCAAGAAAGAAAATGTAGTCATGTTACACAAGGGAAATCAGCTGAGAGCAATGCTTGACTAATAAATAAAATATAATAGTAATACGGTAAATACAGAATATCGACTCAGGCAAATTGTTTTAAATTGGGACATCGGGAAAGGAGACTTATATAGAGAAATAAATCCTCTTCTTAATAGGGGCATGTCACAAGATAATGTCTATAATGAAACGGTACTGACAAGTGGTAGCATTAGTTCAGTACTTAGAAGTGTTGTATAAATATTAAGGAAAAAAACCAAGAGGAAATAATAAGCTGTTTGTAAAATGCCTCTGGAGAACAGGGTAGATAAGTGTGGGGTGCAGGATATATGTCATCCTGACTGTAGGCTTCACAAGTGCTTATGGTTTTTAGTCTATTGCAGTGTGTTGCTTTGGCAAACTAGATTGAGAGATACAAGATGCTGCTGGTTTCTGAAGGGAGGGGTCTTTTCACACCGAGACGTGGGATACCCAGAAGGGTGTGCACAGACTGTCGACAGGCCAGCTCCTCAGTGCATCATGGGTAAAGGAAGAAACAGCTTAGATACTGGTGCATAGTGTGGCCTCAGAAAGTTCTTGGCTCTCAATGCATGGGGGGGGGAAAGGGTCATGAGTTGCTAAGGTCAAGCTGGACCACATCAAGCCCCGGTCATTTTTGAATGTTTTTTTTTCTTAAGTGGCCTCAATGATAGTCCAGTTGAGTCGTGCTGGTTCCCTGGTGAAAACCATGCAGAAATCAATAGCAGGTGGGAAGGCAGTGTAAGATGTCTCTCCTTATTCGTATGAATAAGCACATAAAGGCCAAGTCACCAGACCCACATACCTTGTGACCAGAGCCCTTTGGATGAATCCTTGACACTCTGGAGTCTCTGGAAGCATTGTTCCCAGACCCTGCTCAGGCTGGTCCACCCATGGTTGCCTCCCTCCCCCTCCCTCCCTCCCTCCTCCCCTCCCTCTCTCCTTCCCCCTCCCTCTTTCCTTCCCTCCCTCCCTCCCTCCCTCCCTCCCTCCCTCCCTCCCTCCCTCCCTCCCTCCCTCCCTCATGTTGAAGACTGACCATAGGGAATCACACATGCTAGGCAAATGCTCTGCCAAGCCTCTTAGGAAGCCACTCTTTCTTCTTAGCCTCCTGGAGACACAGACTTTCTGGTCCCCATGCCTTGTTCTACCCATTAGCTCCCCGGGGCTCCCTGGAGCAACTGAGGCTCCAGCACATGGACTATTGCAAGTTTTCTTCCTGGGAGTCACGAGCCTGGGTTTGAGGCTCAGCTATGTGACTGGAGCTCGGTGTCCATACCATAAAACAATGTCAGGGGACTCAGCACCAACCTCACAAAGCTGCTGTAGGCCAAGGAGATGGCAGGCCATTGTGTGAGCAATGTGCACCCAGCTGGGGCTGAACACACATAGCTGTTGCTACCAGGCTATTATTCCCCTTCTGCAAAGGAGGGAACTGGTCCAGAGAAAGACACCGATTCTCCCAGGGTCACACGGCTTGGAAGGAAAATTTTGCATGTTTGGGCCCCAGAGCCCGGAACCCATCTGTACGTTTGGGTTCCTGAGCCTAGGCAGGAACCATGAGCTTGCATTAAATCTCTGATCTTGGTCTTGCAGGTCTGGGAGAGGCACCTGGAAGCTTGTAGAACCTGCTCATTGTCCTGGGTTTGAATAAGAACCCCAAGGCCTAGCGGGGTACAGAGCCATTTACAGGTTCCCTACAGGGTTTAACAGTGCCCCCCACCGTTTGAGACCCACTAAACTAAAAAGTCTCAGAGGCCGCGATGGTGGGATGGCAGAGATGGGCACAGACTTTTGGAGCCACAGATGCCTGACTAGAGGGATCCAGGCAGGGGGTTCACCATGACCCTCATTCTCATGAGAAACTGAGGCTGTGGGAAAGGGAGGGGAGAAAAGAGAGAGAAAGGAAGAGGGAGGGGAGGGGAGAGAAGAAGGGGAGGGGGCCCCAAGGTCACACAGAGAGGTAGCTATCAGCAAAGTAGACTCTGAGTCTTTCTCTCGTCTGGGAGCCAAGCGTGGAAGTGAGCCCCACCCAGGCTGCCTGGCTGTTGGCAAGCTGAACGTGTGAGTTTCTCAAATGGCTTTGACTTTTGAGTCCATTAGTGATTAATTCAGAGCTCCATTTCGAGCTGGCTGATCCATATTTGGAGGAGGAGAACATTCTGTGGCAGCCGAGATGCAGCCGTGATTCATCTGTGGACAGCTGGTCCCTGTGGCCGTCTGGGAAGGCATGGAGTCTGGGCAGGGCTCCGTTCAGCAACCTTGCCCAGAGTCGGGAATGGGTGCATAGAGTCTCTCACCTGTGAACCCTTTAAGGGGAGCTAGCACAATGCAGGTAATCCATTTTAGAGTTCAGTCATCCACTCTTTGTTTCTTCCCAGTTGTATGGCCTTGGGCATACTAGGTAAACTCACCAAGCCTCAGTTTACCCATCCACAAAATGGTCACTTACACCTCTCCCATAGGCCCTATTGGGAAGATGCTAGGAGGTGACATGTCTGGGTATGCCCAAAACACAGTGTGTGGTCAGAAGAGGGGTGATGACAACTGTAGGGCCTTCCCAGTCTCCCTTCTCAGGACTTCTGGGTGGAGCCCTGGTGTCTGCAACTCACACTTTAACACCCACACCCATGTGACTCTGGACAAGGCATCTACCGCTTCTGTAGAGGAGTGGTCCCTGCCTTGCTGGGCCCTGCCTATGGTATGGAGAGAGAAGCAGTCACTCTAGGTATACACCACAAGAATGCATTGCCAGGAGGCTTAAACCTAGTGAAGATCTGGGGAGATGGCTCAGTTGGTAGCGTGCTTGCCTGGAGTTCGGTCCCTAAAACACATGTGAAAATGCTGAGCCCTGCTTTTGACTCAGAAGTGACAAGACAGAGACGGAATCCCTACAGAGCCCTGGCCAATAGTCTAACTGAATTGGTGAGATGTGGGTTCAGGGAGATATCTTGTCCCCGCAAAATAAGATGAACAGTTGTAGAATAAGACAGTGAACATCCACATCTGGACACATGTATTCTTAACACACACACACACACACACACACACACACACACACACACACACACCCCAACACACACCTAGTGAAAGTCTGTCTTTTGTCTGGACATGATGGTTGGTGCACACCCTTAATTCTAACACTTTGGAGGCAGAGGTGGGCAGATCTCTATGAGTTCAAGGCCAACTTGATCTAAAAAGTGAGTTTTAGGCTAACGGAGGTTACATAGTGAGACCTGTTTGAAAAAAGAAAAAAAGGAAGGAAGGAAGTTGATTTGCAGCAATTCTAGCAATGACAGTGACAAAAACGTTCCTTTTGCCCTTTGAGGTCAGCAGGAAACTTCCAATAGGAATGGCTTTTCTTTCCTCCTGTTGATCTGAGACGATCCTTCTCGCATCCCAACATCTTTTAGAATCCTCTCCTGACTTCTGCACACCCTGCTCTCTTGGCTCCCTTTTACACTTAACACAGAGCCGCTGGGGACAGTTCAGGGTCCCTTACTAGATTGACAGGGCAATGGCTCTCTCCAAGTGTCTCCAAGCCCTGGTCCACCTCCCATTTGCCAGGCCCTCCCAAGTCAGCACAGAGCCTGCCTGGAAAGGCCCCGCCTCCCATTGAAGAGGCAGGAATAGAACCCATGTCTCTGGTCTCTGGTCCCACGTTTAGTAGGGAAGGAAAAGGATTCACATGGGTTTGTCTGCCTCATTAGTCAGCATCCCAGGAGGATGAAGGCAGTATCCTCAACTGCAGTCCTGGGAGGTGATGGAACGGGGGAAACATTGCAGAGGCTGTGGGAGGTGTCTAAACACCAACTGTCCCTGCTCAGGGCTGAGGGGTCCTGGTGCAGGCCAGAGCTGCTGCAGCTGGCCTCCTGGAAGGGCAGATTGTGCTGAGCTTGTAAGGACAAGGGAGATGGACCCTAACTATTCTCTCAAGGCTTCCAACTTCCTGCTCGGGCTTTCCCTGGGCCCAAGCCCATTTGGAAAGTTGAAGGCCAGCAAGCCGGTCAATAGGTGGAGACCAGCCTCTCAGCGTGCAAAACTAGGCCGCATTGTGGACAAACGGAATCTTGGCTTATTTTTCCTCCACTTGTCCATGGCTGAGATTTACAGGATGCTTTCCTAGTCAGCGAGCTGTGACAAGATGAGTGGCTAAAATGGGAACAGAGGATGGCTCTGCACGCTGCTGCCGGGCACTGCTGGGGCCTCCTCCTCTACCCCTGATTCTCTGGTCAGAGACACCCCTGAATTCTTCACTTAGTCACGTGTCCCTAAATCCCCACGGACTAAAATTCATCTGCGTTTATCTGGGGATGTCAATGGAGGAACTGTGAGTTATTCACTCCAGACTGTGAATTAAATTGCTAGCTCCTGGCACTCGGGGGAGATTAGAGGTTTGATGCAAGAGAAAGGCAGAGTAGAAACGAGGTGGAGGAGAGAAGGATAATTTTGAAGCTTAAGTGGGGAATCATAAAAGAGACTGGAGGGCTGGTGAGACGACTTAGCAAGTACAGCGCTTACTACGAGGCCTGGGAACCCGAGCTTGACATCTGGGACACACATGAGAGAAGGAAAAGTAGCTTCCAGAAGTTGTTTTCTGATCTCCACGTGCAAGCAGTGGCATGTGCTCGTGTGTGTGTGTGTGTGTGTAATAATAATTGAAGATGCAGTAACAATAATTAAAAGTGAGGCTGGAAAGAAAGCTTGAGTGAGGTAAGAGGGCTCCCTGTATCTTCCTCCATCTTACTCTAGCTGAAAGTTGTCCACCAGCCAAAAGGAACCATGTGCTAGATGTGCAGAAGAACCCAGAGAGGAGATAGGGACTCAGGTCTATCCTCACATAAAAACATATTTTAAAGCTTATTTACACCTTAACACACACACACACACACATGCATGCACACACACACACACACACACACATGCACACACACACACACACACGTATGCACTTCCTTTCACATACGTTGAACCTGAGCTGCAAGAGAGGTATCGATGGCTTCAAAGGATGGAGCATTAATTTGCCCAAGACTGCACGGCTTTGCCCAGTCTGCTATCTACCCTCTCCCCCACTGGCTGCCACAGTCACTGGCCTTGTGGTCCCAAGAGCCTGCTGGTGGCCAGAGCCTGCAGTCCAGGATAGGGGAGAGGAACAGAGGCTAAGAGATCGTCTTCTCTTGGCCTGGCCAAGGGTTCCTTCTTATTGTGTACTCAGTGGTCACGCAGCCACACCACTCCCCCCTGCCTGCTGGTTACAGAGTTGCCTGGCTGCCTGCAGACCGACTGTCTGGTTACAGAGTTGCCTAGGGCGCCATGAAGGGATGAAGGCAGGAGGCTAGCTCCCTAGGACTTCAGCCTGCAGGCGCTGCTTGTTGCTACCTGTGAGTCTGGCTCGGCTGTCAGGTTACCAGCTGCCAGTACATGGGTTTTGAACCAGGCTTCTGTGTTCACCAAGTGACCTCTTTCCTACACGCTGAGGATGAGGGCATCTGGATGTCCAAGAAGGATGTCTCCATCTGTCCCTGAGGGGCTGGGAGGAGCCACAACAGAAGTTCCTGCCTGTGGTAGCATTATTATTTTAAGCTGTGTGACTTTTGTTTATGCTGCATTTGCCTAACTCGGTGAAGCTGTGATTCTTTGCCTATCTAAAACACCTGATGGGAGCTGAATGGTCGTCCAATAGCAGGGCAGGAGCAAGGATAGGTGGGACTGGCAGGCAGAGAGGAAAAACAGATGGGGACAAGGAGAGGAGGACATGGGGGGGGCAGTCGCCCAGCTACGTGGCAACCCACGGAGTAAGAGCAAGATTTACAGAGGGAAACAGGAAAAGCCCAGAGGAAAAAGGTAGACAGATAATTCACGTTAAGAAAGGCTGGCTAGAAACAAGCCAAGCTAAGGCGGGACATTCCTAACTAAGAATAAGCCTCCGTGTGTGATCATTTGGGAGCTGGGTGGTGGGCCCCCCAAAAGAGAAAGTCATCTCACTACACCTGCCTGCTCTGACGTTCGAGAATGAACGCTGTGGAATGTGGCCTGTGTAACACAGCCGCTCTGCTGTGTGTGTCCTGGCTCTTTTTTATGCCCCCACCCCCACGGAACATGGGAGGATTGGGGATGTGCCCTGTTCTGTATTAGCCCACTCTTAGTCCTCTTTCCTTCCTGAGACACCCTGCACACACGGGCAGGGGACCCCACACCCCCTTCATTCCCACGTGACCATTATGCCTGCCTTCTTTCTCAGCATCCATGACACCTTCCTGAAGCTCTGCCCCTCAGGCAAGCACTATAAGGAGGCCACACTGACGATGGACCAGGTCATCTCTCTTCCTGCCCTGAGGGTGAGTCCAGGATGGGGAGGGGCAGAGGGGGCCCTCCATGCTGAGTGTTAAAGGGGCTCTGGGATTTCCAGGCAGAGGGCCCATCAGGACGTGGCCTTCAAATACTTTTCACACAAATCTGTCTTCCCTCCATCCCCATCAGACCTGGCCAGACAGGAGTACTGACTATTGCCCTCTCTTAATCGAGGACATCCAGCCTGGACTGTGAGAGTTACCCCAGATCTCCCCTGTTAGGTGGAAGCTCTCGCTGGCCCAGTCACAAGCCTCCCATCCCCAGCTTGTCAGCCCTTCTGAGAGTCATCTGATTGTGACACACTTTTTGGGGCTCACCATTTACTGACCCCAGAGACCCCGTGCCATCTCATTCCTTCTGCTGCCCTTTGTATCCCAAATGTTGTGAGTAAGAAAGTGGGGGATCCCACACAGGACCACCAGGGGCCTTGAGGAAGCCATAGGGCTCCTTCAGGCCATCTGCCCAGCCTCCTTCGGCTCTTCTCTTTGCTCATGCCATGTCAGGGAAATAGGGCTCCTGTAGAGGGGCGGAGAGCTTCCTCAGGGTCTCCTGGGAGAAGCCAGAAGGAGAGAGTTGGGGAGCCTGAAGGTTGTTCCCTAGCCTGCTTTTGTCCA
This sequence comes from Mesocricetus auratus, assembly GCF_017639785.1. Classification (NCBI taxonomy): domain Eukaryota; kingdom Metazoa; phylum Chordata; class Mammalia; order Rodentia; family Cricetidae; genus Mesocricetus; species Mesocricetus auratus. The sequence goes on along the minus strand of NW_024429205.1, from coordinate 19,887,048 downwards.
TTTCCAGGTGTTTAAAGAGAGCACTCTGATTCCATCTCTTCCATTAATTTCTCATCTTTCTGTCCATCTGTCCATCCATTCACGCTGCTAACTTCCCCAAGCTGGGACCCCTCAGACACGCAGGCCATGCTGAGCCATACGCAGCCTATATCTTTGAGTGAAGTCCCTCACAAAACCCCAACCTTTCTGAAAACAGTAGGTTTGTTTGGTTGTTGGTGTCAGTTTTGGTTTTGGTGTTTTGGAATGCTTACAGTTTTTAAGTATGAAGTTTGTAGATGGCTGCCATTTCACAGTACCAAAGGCCGGCTACACCCGCAGGAGTAACACGCCCGTTTTGCTCTGGCTTCCTCTACTTTCCAAGGCTGAACCCTACACTCCATATTCCCAGGACAGACAGACAAGCAGGTGTGTGTGCATATCCATACTCTGCTCTTGGGGTGAGTCCTCGGTGTCCTCCTACGTACGATGGGAGGCGTGGCGAGGTGGCAAGGAGACTCCGGGCTCCCAGCAGCCTGCAGTGCTCAGCACTATCCCACACCTCTCAATTCCTTAGGGACAGTGGCTTGAGACTTTCTCTGTTATGAAGAGGCCCCGCCCTTCCCCAGGGCAGCCTGGCCACGCCCAGATATCCACAAGGACTCCCCAGTCACTCTGAGGTCTTATTTAAATTTGTCCATCGTTTGTGACAGGTAGCCTTGGGTTGACAAATGGCAACTCTCAGACTCCTCACACGTCATTTGGATCTTGGCGGAATAGTGATCTGAAGCAGAGAGGGCACACCTTCCCTCTGTCTGGAACAGGATGGACTCTGAGGGCAGGGCTGCCTCTGAGATGAGGCCCAGGAACCTAAGAGGAGGAGCTGGCTACTGAGTGAGGATTTTTGTAGTCATTCAACCATTGCTGCGATTCCTCCTAAGTGGCAGTCGGGGCCCTCAGGTGCAGAGAAGGGTGGGGAACCCACCCTCAGACAGGTTTGAAATACAAGTATGGAGAAGGTCAAAGAATGAGAAAGTGTGAGCAGGGGTAGAACTGCCCAAGGACTGTGCCCGTTTTCAACAGTACAAGGAGATACTTCTAAATGGTCAAGACTGCATGGGGAATGGGCCCCCACCACCAAAAGGAGCCAAGCAGGGCTTGCCAGGAGGCCCTTGGCAGGGGGATTCTGGCATGTACTTGGTACCAAAGGGAGCCTGGACTAGATGCCTCCTTGGAGTCTGTAGTTCTGGCTCTGGGGTGGGTCTCGTCCTCTTCGAGATCATTCTCCACGGTGATGTTTTATTCCAAAACCGAAGTTTGTTTTCAGCAGGGACTAGAGATACCAACCTCCAATTTTTCCAAATAAGGACATTTAAAAAATATGTCACCCGTAATCACTATCAATTCACTTTTAAAATATGTTAATTTTAGCCAGACCTGATAGTGTATGCTGTAATTCCAGCACTTGGGAACTGGAAGCAGGGGGGAATCGGGAGTTCAAGGCCAGCCTGGGCTACATGAGACCCTGTCTCAAAACAACACACACACCAAAATTAAATGAATTAATGAAGCACACACACACACACACACGCACGCACGCACGCACGCACGCACACACAGGCAAACAGTATCATCCCAGAAGCAAGAACCTTTGTCTTTTGTTATTGCCATTCCCCCAATTTTTGTCTTTATCCTTTTTCCATCAGTTGTTAACCACCATCCACTGGCTTCAGGCTGGACATAAACCTACACCACTGTCCCCTACAATCTTGGGCAAGCAGAGGACTTCGCAGCCCAAGGAGGGGAGCCCAATGACTCATACAACCCAGAGCTTTTTCCAGGACAGACAGGAGGGTGGGGGCAGGGAACTTTAGGGACTGGCATAACTTGGTTAGGGGACTTGGACATTCTGAGAAGAGTGAAGTTCTGTTTTCTTAGTGTGAGTTGCATCATGGAAAAAGCAGGCTGGTGACTTAGAGAGCGAGGCACGAGAAGGTTCCGGGTAGCAGAGATAGCCGGAAAAGCCTGTGGACAAAGACGCCTACTGGTTGGGACACTGTGCCCCTTTTCCACATGGGGTTTTATGTTCTGTTTGTCTGCTGTATTTGATGTCTTTTAAAAGTCAATTAGCTCAATGTTTCTCTTCCTGTAAATAATGATCTTGCTTTCTGTAAACACCGAGAGTGTGGCATGGCGTGACTCGGGTTTCTGGTTTCCTGGCCCAGTGTCTTTGTGTCCACCTGGGATGATGGCTGACAAAACCAGAGAGAAGGTAGAGTGGTCTTCAGGAAAAGGCTTACACCCTACTAGGCCATCTGCAGCCTCCCCCTCCCCCACTCCCTGTCTCCAAAGAGAACATTAGGTTGCTCTTCTGAGATCTCAGCCCCTGACCCTCCTGGAGGTGTTTAGCTCCGCCCATGACATCCCACGCATGCATCATCCCCACTCCCGTGACTTCTCAGCGTAGTGATCAGATAATTTTAAGACAAGGAACATTTGGTGTTGTGTAGTCAGTGTTTGTTGTTGTCGTCATTTTTTAATAAAATACTTGCAACAGGCTACTTCACTGAAAATTCAAGAAGTTTATTTAGCTCAAGTCTGGAAGCTGCAGGCTTCTAGGAGGGACCTCCCCTTGGCTGTGTCTCATCTCAGCAGGAACCACATGGCTGTCTCAGTGCCTGTGTGGTCTCTCTCCCTCTCCCTTTGAAGCTGCTAGAATTCACTCACAATGGCCCCACCCAAATGATTTTATCTGATCTAATCACTTCCCAAAAGCCTCACCTCTGGCATCGTATTAGGAATGCCTTTCTACCTCTACATAAAAGCTTCCTACATAAAGAAAGCTTCATGGATTAAACTCCTTCAGTGAGCAGAGACGGGGACAACTGTATCCAAACTGTTAGCAGGTGTTTCTGTCACGATGGCTGAGAACCCTATTCGAGCTGTGAAATAAATGTGGAGAGTTTTTCTTTCTGCACATCTTTGTTGTTATTTTTTCTAGATATAATAATTGTTTTTGCTTAGTTTTCTTTGTACATATCATTAACTCATCATCAAGGCTCTACCAATTGTCTAACTCTCCAAGAGCCTTCAGAAGGGAGGATTTTCTGTGTGTTTCATTTTCTTAGGGAGGTTGTCCTTGGCGCCTTATATTTGCTTTAGTTGGGAGAGGGTTGCACTTTGAACACAGAGCACATCAGCATCCTAGATATCATTTCTTCCCCATCCTTCAGACCCCGCATCTCACTTGGATCTCATTTCAGCCCCCCCTTACATCCTTTAGTAGCTTTCTGACAAAGAATACTGGGAGCTAAGTGTCTTGTGACCCCATACACATATGAAAATGTCTTATTTTCCCTTCACACCTGAGTTGAATTATAGATTGGAAACCAGTTTTCTTCAGGATTCGGGAAGTACCACTTGATTACAGTTTAGCGTTCACTGTTGTTAAGGAGAAATCCAAAGCCTTTGTTTCCTGAGTGTGTGTGTGTGTATGTGTATGTGTGAGTGTGTGTGTGTGTGTGTGTGTGAGTGTGTGTGTTTGTGTCCTGCTGTTCTTGTGTCTTCATCCATGCTCACTTTCTGAAAACCTGTCGCTCTCACTCACTGGCTGGGCGTCAGACTCAGGCCAACACGCTTGCAGAGCAAGGGACTCTTACCCACTGGGCCATCTCTGTGCCCTCCCTTGTTGTCTGTGATAGAGCCTTTCACTGGTTGGGGACTTATCCCTAGGTCTAGGTAGCCTGTCCTGCAAGCTCCAGGAATCTGCCTGTCTCGACTTCCCAGAGCTGGGCTTATAAGCATGGACTACCATGTCTGGCGTTTTGACCCAGACTCAGACTCAAATGGGTTCTCCCGTGTTTGTAAGGCAGACGCTGACTGTGCCATCTCCCCAGCCCTCATGTCTCCTTTCTGGGCTTGCTTCTTCAACTTTTCTCCTTCAGCCATAATGAATTTTCCACTCTCCCCCTTTAGTGCTTGGTTTCCAGGAGCTCATTTGTGTTCTCTGCTTCTCCCTTTCTGGAGTAACACCTGAGTGCGCTCATCTTCTCTGATCTTCCCTTTGAGGTGTTTTTTGCCATTTGCTGCTGTGAGCCCTTGCCTTTCATGCCAGAGGCCTTCCTTGGATATCTGGTAATCGTTTGCTCATAATGAAGAGTGCGAATGGTTGCCAAAAAAACTGTTTCAAAGCTTGAGCCTGTGGGTGGTGTCTGTCAACTGGAGTGCCAATGGAGAGTGAGCTGAAGGGGCCATTTTTTGAGGATTCCCTAGAAACACTGGCGTGTTCTGTGAGCCAGCCTCCTAGAGCCAAGTGGAGAAACAGGCTGGATGAGGCTGGGTTTAACATGCACTCATTTGTTCAGTTCCCAGTCTGCAGTGGTGTCTGGTGTCCCCCAGAAAGGCGCTAATTGGCTCTCACAAGAGAAGAGCCTCCCTCCCTTTGGTGAAGCTAGAGACAGGGCAGGCCCTCAGCACGCAGTGTGGAAGGCTCCAGAATTCTAGATGCTCTGAGACCCTTGCCACAAACCGTGTACACAGGCCGCCACCTTGTCCAGCACTGCCCGGGTGTGCAGACCCAGGGAGAGCAGGCTCGGGTCCTGATTTCTTGTCTCTCGCTACTGGTCACTTACAGCTGGCTCACCTTGTTTCCCGAGGGTGTGTCTGTTAACTGCTGCTCTCCCCTTGTATTCTGTGTGTGTTTGTAGCTCTGCTTGATCCCTTAATTTCCGCTGCAGTGGGTGCCAAAGGGCATGAGGTCAGTTGCAAGTGTCCCCCGCTCCTGGGTAAAGTAAGACACCGCAAATGCCAGAATCTCCCACACGTGGCAGTCACACCAACTTTTGTCTTCTGCTCCCCACTCCGCACCTGCCAAGTGCTCCACGTGGTTGGTGACCTCAGAGCCCCATGTCTATATGGCCCTCATTTCCACCCTCAAGCCAGACACCCAGCAGGCCTCTAGAATCCTCCCTCACCTTCGGGGGCTCTGCCAAGGACCCCTAGGGATGTTGCTCCTCTCAGAGAGGAGGAACCATGGATGAGAGAGACTTTTTTGGGGGGGTGGGGGCGGGGAATGCCTGGTGTAGAGGGACTTTCGGGTACCCTTATCATCCACTCACTACAAGTAGGATATCACTGCCAGCAGCTGGCTGTGCACCGTGCAATCTCCAGCCTTATCGAGCCTCTTGTTGGGATGGTCTGGGCAAAGAGCAAGGGGGCCATCAGTCACCTCCTTGCAGAGCCATTTCCAGATCTTGGTGCCCAAACTTGGTTCCCTGTTAGTCTTATACAGCTCCCTGTGAGTGGGGCCCTGCAAAGACAGATCTAGCTAGACACACCTTACATAGTCTCCATCTGCGTTCTTTCACACTTCTTAGTGCCAAAGGAAAGGCTTTCTGGGGGTCAGGCAGGCTGCAGGGCAACACACCTCCAGAGGAGCTTCTTAGTATGTCTTAGTATGTCCTGGGACTAGGCCAAAGCAATGGCTGGGCACTCAGGAAACCTAAACAGAGACTTCCCTTGTGACCCCTGCTTGGTTGGATGTCTACCCTGAGACAGGCTAGAATCCCTGGCCTCAAACTGCTATTATAAGTGGTAGTCTCACTTCATCCCGTGGAGCCCTTCCAGCCTCTGAGGAAAGGTGGATGGGAGGGAGAGCCAGTACCCGGATGCCGAGGGTCTCCTTGAATATTTAGCAATAGACTTGCTCATGAGCATCTTATAGCTGTCACTGCACGTGCACATTCTAAGGCAGAGGGGCCTTCGCAAATGAAGAAGCCAAAGTTGGCAGATGAGAAGGGACACACAGGTGACAGCCCCCCCCCAAGCCCAGGTGTGTCCACGCTCTATCTTCAGAATGGCTATACATCCTGAGGAAACACATAAGAGCGTCCTGAGATGAAGAGATGACAAAACTCTACTAACACCCAGGACAGCCCAGGGAATGCTATTGTCATCCAGTGAACCCAGCAGCAGAAGGGGACAGCTGGGCCTGGTAATAATCCTTCCACTGTATTTAGGACACTATCCTGAGCCCCTTTCATTCTTGGCTATTTTTTCTGGCATGCTATAAAAAACTAATCTAAAACAGCAACAGATTGGATGGGTGCGACAATCCTGGTGTCTGGCCCTATATACCTGCCCACTGCCCTGGGTCACATGGCTATGAGCTGTGTCACAGGCTGCCTTGTTTGAGTCTCACGCTCTGAGGCACTTGGGTATCTTCCTATGGGCAAGGAAACTGAGAGACCAAAAGTCTGACTCAAGGCCTTCTAGCCCCCCAAATACACTTGGACACAAGGGTTCCATTTACTCTTCTCCATTGTCTAGAGAAAGCGGACTCAAAGTGGACCGTGCATGTGCAGAGGTCGGGAGCAGGAGGCAGGATGGGAACCAGTTATTGCTGGCCTGGGTGGCTGATGATTGACTCTATAGGATGCAGAAGGTCACATCGTGAGTCTCTGTTTTGCTGGGGCTTCTACATAGGTCTCCGTATGATGGCAGGGCCCTTCCCACCCTTAGCACCCAGTCTCTCTGGCTCCTGGGACAGGCCTGGGAATTGTCTGATTCCTAAGTCCCCAGACTGGGCTCCACCCCTAGTACCCAGACTCCTGAATGGGACAAATGTTCCACTGAGAAAAAAAGAGAGAACAAAGAGCCTGTTGGACTCCCAGGCTCCCACCCTGAAGCACCACCTCCGGGGGCTTGAGGTCACTTGGAGCTTTTCACCCATCCAAGACAAGCAGCTGCATCTCAGAGATAAATAAATACTAGGAGTCGATCAGCGACTCATTGCCTCTCCAAATGGAAACTACAATCTTGGTTTCTCTGCTCCCTCAAGGGCTGCACAGCATCGGTCTACTAGGCAGAACTCAGGCCAGCTGGTTGCTCCAGCCCAGCCCCTAGCTGTCCTAAAATTTGAGCTGTGCCCAACAGGGTGTAACTCATACATCACTTCATTTAATTCTACAAGGTAACTTTGAAGAAGTGGTACCCTCCTCTGCATCAGGGATGATCAAAGGGGTTAACAGCTCATCATTCCAAACAGGACTGAAGTCCATCTCAACCTCCAACTCCCTCCCCAAGGCCCTACCCAGCCCCAGTGGGAGGGTCCAGGCTCCCTGATGTCGAGTCAGAGCTGGGAGGGCAATTTGGCAGCTGGCTCACTCTGCATTTTCAAGCATCATTAGATCTTTTTTCTGACAACTTCATCAGTTAGCAGGGCTTGGAATTGGCAAAAATCCTTATTTAGACATTCAGCCAAAGAATTAAGGGGTTTGTTTCAGAAAAAGCTCAGTACTGTGGGAAACCGTCTCTGTTCTGGGTTGAGCAGTGGCACAGGGACAGGGTCTGACATCCATGCCTGGCCTTGCTGCTGGCACCCAGTAGGTCTTGGGCGCATCACTGGTCTTCTCTCAGCCTCAGCGACCTCAACTTTGAGGTGGATCCACTCCCAGCTCCTACCAGGTAGCTAGGAAGCTGGGGAAGGTGAAAGAAAGGCCTCGGTTCCGGGTTTGACTTTTCTCCGCTGATTTTCCTCGGTCGGAAATGGGGAACCCACAAAGATACCAAACCCCCTTTCCCCCATTCCCTCTGGGGGAGTTTTGTACCCTGCAGCCAGTGAGTAGGCCCAAGGAGAGGTAATGGATAGACTTTCCCACAACCCACCTGGTGCAATTGCTCAGTCTATCCTTCACCCTTCTTGGGACAGGAGTGGAGAGGCTTATGTTTTCATTTGCACACAGTTCTGTTTCCCCGTCCCCTCACATGTCACATTGTAACGGAGAATCTCATCCACCCTGGGTAATTACCTGCTGTTACTGTCTCCAGATTGGGGGGGGGATTGGGGCATGGAGTTGCTAAGTGGCCTGTCCACAGTCACCCAGATAGAATCCAGCAAAGACCAGAATTCAAATCAGAATGTATGCCCAGGGTCTAACCATCCTTGCCACTTCGAGGTTCCTGGATGCTTCCCCCAGCCAGGCACTTCACGGATTCTCTAATGATTCATGACCCCTCAGCTCCCAAGGGCAGAACAGATTCTTGGTGCTGTGAAGCCCTAAGAGGCATCTGGTGTTACAGAAAAAAGCTTCTGGGCATAATCGAATTTCTCAGTGTCCTTGCTTTTAAGATGGGAGTGACGCATCCTCTCTGTCGGTTCATGTAAGGATCCTGTCACACTGCATACATCGATGTGCTTGTTGCTCCCTGTGAGAGGGTCTGGAGTTAGGTTGGGATAAGTACCACTCGGGAAGGCTGAAGGAACAGGAGGCCACGTGGAAAAAGGGTCATCCCAGGTATCTGAGGTGGCAGGGGCAGCCTGTGGCCAGACTAAGACAGGGGTGTGTGTGTGTGTGTGTGTGTGTGTGTGTGTGTGTGTGCGCGCGTGCGCGCTGCCTCTGTGTATGTATGTGTGCTCACATGCATGCATGTGTACTGCCTCTGTGTGTGTGTGCACGTGTGTATATGTTGCCTGTGTGTATTACCTCTGTGTGTATGTATGTGTATATGTGTGCAGGTGCATACAGATACATGCACGCATGCCTCTGTGTGTCTGCATGCTTTGCTTCTGTGTGTATGTTGCCTGTGTGTGTGTGTGTGTGTGTGTGTTGCCTCTGTGTGTATGTATGTGTATATGACTGCAGGTGCACACAGTGCACACACACATGCCTTTGTATGTGTGTCTGCATTCTTCTATGTGTATGTTGCCTGTGTATGTGTTTTATGAACCGACAGCAAAGCAGACCCTTTCATCCCCAGTGCCTATGACACAGTTGAAACTCTCCTGACTGTAAGACTTGGGCCTACGTTCCCAGCAGTACTAAGGGAACAGGGAGCTGAGGATCTGAGGAGGGGCCCTGGACCTGAAGATGTGCTTGTCCAGCACCCCAGGCCCTGCCCTACCCTCAGAATACAAGATAAACAAGCTCTCCCCAGCTTTTCAAGAGTGCTGGTCCCCAGGGCCTTCTCAAACTGCTGGCTGGAGGCTCTATTCCCCTCATGTCTTTGCTGATAACTTCATTTGTGCCCCCAGAGACCTCAGACTGGTTTAAAAATAGAAAAAAGTAAACAACGTTGTTCCTCATGCACCCCTGTCCCCTTCAGGCTTCCTAACGAGGTGCTGGCTGGGACCGCCAGGGCTCTGTTCCCAGGGTTTTTGACCCTCTGCCTGCTGCCGCCTCCATGGGGACTAGACGCCCTGCAGCTTTGAAGGGCTTCCTGGTGGCCTGGGCACGATGCAAGGGGGGAGGGACATGCCACCTGCCATGTGCTGCTGATCACAGCACCCTACACAGATGCAGGTGGGGACATCTCCCAGGTGTAGAGGGACAGGCTCAGCTATGAAGGGACCTTCTGGGCGTCTCTCCCACTTTTGGCTCAGCCTCCAGCCAGAGCGCTCTGGCTCCTTTCAGAAGGATCGGAGCCCTCTTTGAGTACCAGCACCTTCTAGGCAATTCTGGCTCGCCATTTAGTATCCTGACCTTTAACTGGCAGCCTGTGTCACACCTCAGTTTGCTCCAAATAGTAGCACCTCAGCCTACCTCAGAGGGTTTTGTGTTGGCTGGATGAGAGGTAATCCAGGGAAGTGATGGAAGGGGTGGGGGATGGGGGTGGGGGGTGTCAGTGGTCCTAGAGGAGCGGCAGGAGGGAGGGCAGGACTGTGTTCTGTGAATGGCAGAACCACTGAGGGAATCGCCCATCTCACACACGAGAACTGGAGAGAAGTTATATGTCCCCAGAAAATCGAGGAGGGTTCAAACCCCCTACTATAGGAAGATGACAGAAAAAAATCACGGTATTCCCAGAGAAGGAGGACTTGAGACCATAACCGCACGAGCTGGCTGATGTCCTGCAGGGGACCAGGCTCCTGGTGGTTGGTTGGTGAGACTTGCAGCAAGGTGACGAATGTCCTACGATTCTGAGAGTCTTGCAGCCTTAGAAGAGCTAGGTTCTGGGAGAGAGGTCGCCCTTTTCCTCACTCTGCCTGAGGCCAAGTGCCAGAAGTAGATGGTGGCCTATCTAGTGTCAAAAGAAGGGGCTGTGACACAGCTCCTCAGGTGGCAAACACCAAAACCCACTAGAAACGACTTCTCCCCGGAGGTGGCTAAAGACTTCTTCACACTGTCCCCAACTGCTGCCCACACAAGGCCTGTCTTTGTACTGCCCCCTGCATCCCCTGAACTGGTACCTACAGGGGGCAGCCAAAGGGACAGCTGGCAGGCAGCTCTGGGGGGTGGACTGACTTCCTCTCTACAAAGCAGAGCCCTGCCCTGCTTCTTCTCCCCCCGGGCCTCAACTTCCCAGGCTCAGGACAGCAGGTGACATGGTCCACACTCTTCCCCCGAGTGTCCTCCTCCTTCAAAAGGCCCCCGGGTACTGGGGAGCCACGGGGGGGATGGGGAGAGACTGCGTTTTCTTGGGTGGGGGCCATGAGGCTCCAGGAACCCTGTAGGAAACATCAGAGCCACTAGACAGGTCCTCTGCCTTTTGCCGTCTAGAATGTCTCTGGAAAGGTACAACACAGATGTTCTGAGATACAAATGACAGAAATGGGTCATATTCCAATGACCGTCCCTTCTCCCCAAGCTCTCTCCTCAGCAGGACTCCAGCTCCGGCTGCCACCCGACAACACTACTAGGATGTTTAGGGTCAACGGTTTCCGCCCTAGCAGCTCTCACAACCCAGGCTTCCTCGCCCCACCTCAGTATACCAATTAAAGACACAAATAATACTAAAAACTGGGGAAATGAAATTTATCCAGTGCAGCTACATTAGCAAGTGGGACAAACGGTTTCAGCCACTCCTAAGCTTAGGCTTAAGCAGGGCTAGAGGTGTGGATAACCAGGTGGCCCGGTCAAGGCGGGTACCTTGCTCCAGCTCCCCACCTCCCCCAACCCAGCCTGAGGCCTCTGGGGAAATGCTAATTTCTTAGATCCCATTCTTTCAATAGTCTGGTAGCCAAAGGGAGAGGACCAAGTGTCCCTCTTTGCTCCTGCCAGAATGGTTACAACAGAAGGAGCCACCAGGCTCTTCCTGGGTCTGGAGGTGGGGAGTCCAGCCCTGCCTGAGCCTTTGCTTATGAGCAAACAAAGCTGACAAGCATCCGGTGGGAAGGGTAGCAGGTTCTCAGTGCACTTGCTGTTTTCTGGTTCGCTTTTTATTTATTGCTAAGAGCAGTGTGTCAGTAAAACACGATTTAAAAAAAAAATCAATTCCTTGGCACCCATTAACAACAACATAAGTTTTCATTTTCTATTTTCTCTTGCCATCTCTTTCCCTGGTCATGCTTTGTTTTACAACATGGTAGACGTACCTAGATGCAATTTTATTTTGTGTTTTTTCTCCCCATTAGGCATAAATGCCTTTTTCATGTTGCTGAATAGCCCGCATGATTGTGGTCTGATGACTGCATAATTGCATTGGGTTCTAATTGACCAAACAAACCCTCCCCTCATGGCTGAGCAGTAACGCTCTTTCAAGGGGTTAGTTATTTCTCTGCTACTATAAATAACATCACAGCAAACATCCTCATGTATTATTTTCTTCATTTTTGAAATGATTTTCTGAGTCCAGACATCCAGTTTCTCCTTGGAGGCAGTGAATAGACAAGACTGTCCACTCCAGGAACTAGAACAAAGTAGCCATTAAAATGAAAATTGCATCGACTATATAGCAACATGGGAAGACATTTATGCTTCATGGGGGGAGGGGAAAAACGCAAAATAGAAGACTGGGGTGTTTAAATACCCTCATCTCAAATCAGTGGAAAAGAGGGAGCTCTGTGGTGCGTGGCTAGGTACTTCTCTTTAGGTGGCCATCATTGCAAAATGTCACTCTGCGTGTGGACTTACCAATCCAGAGCTGTGTATTTGTTGTCTCCGACCTGTTTTCTCCACTCCCTCACAATGTCACAGTGAGCAAGAACATTTCCAGACGGGGCCGTGTTAACAGGGACCGCAGAGCTGGCCTGGGATCCACAACTTTAACATCTCTTGCTGTATAGTGGGCCGGGTCTATGTCCCCTGGGCCACTGTCTAGCGAGTACTGACTGTCCTAGAGGAAAAGATGCAGGAACTGCGTGTCTGTGTGTGACAGGTTAGCTCAGCTGCCCACTGCGCTCAGTGCAGGCACCCACTGGACTCTTGCCTGCTCCCCCATGAGCTGGTGCCAGCACTTGCTCCGGTGTGCTCCCAGCCTGAAACCTCCCCACACCTTCCAGGACATGCTGGGGAGGTCAGGTAGACTTGGGAGCGGATTCCCACTTTCCCCCTCGCGTCTGGTCCAGTTGCTTGCCTCCTGCATGGCTCGGTTTTCAGTCAATGTAAATTGCCCATGGTTCCTGCCTGGGTTGCTGTAAATGCAATGATAGGAACGCCCACTGGGGCAACATCTGGGGGGGGGAAACACGTGAGGAGTCAGAGTTTTTCCTTTCCTCGTTGTCGTTCTTGGGCCAGCAGGAGTGTGGAAAAGGCAAGGTGCCCAGAGGGCTGAGTCAACAGCCGGTGCCAATAAATACCCGGACAGTGATGCCTCCCGGCTGGCTTAGTGCACAGGCTAGTTTTTTGTTAACTTGGCATAAGCTAAAGTTATGAGGAGAGGGACTCTCACTTAAGAAAATGCTTTTGAAAGGTTGACCCGAAGGCAAGCTGTGGAACATTTTATTGATTAGTGATTGATTTTGTAGGAACATGCCCGGGGCACGTGGACCTGGGGCGTATAAAAAAGCAAACGGAGCAAGCCAGGAGGTAGCACCCCCCATGGACTCTGCACCAACTACAGCCTCCAGGTTTCCGATTTCCCTAGATGATGGACTACACACTGTGTAATGATGATTAAACCTTCTCCGACCCCAAGTTGCCTTTGGTCATAGTGTTGTATCCCAGCAATAGACAATTAAGACCCTAGTGATCAAAAACTAGTGATTGGAGTGTGGTGGTGTCCCCAGGAAAGGACAAAGAGGACAGAAAGCTGGGGCCTTTCTTAGGTTCATATTCATGGTGTTTAGAGAGCCATGGAGCATGAGGCAGGGTGGAGAGAGGACAGGTGCCAAACACCTATGACCCTAGCACTTGGGAGGTGCAGGCAAGATCACGAAAGACACCGGGATCATCCGAGGCTACACACCTAGGCTCAAGACCAGCAAGGTTTCGTGAGACTCCGTCTCCAAACACCAAAACAGTCAAACACAAATAAACAAAGGCATCTGGAGAGGCCATTTCCCACCGATGACTAGGGTATAATTCTCTATTGATTTGAGTTTTGTTTTATTTGAGACAAGGTTCACTCTGCAGGCCAGGTGACCCTCCAACTTGTGACGGTCCTGCCCCATCTCCCCAGGGGCTGGGATTATAGGTATGAGCCACCATGGCTAGTCCACTTCCATTATTATCGGTTGATTCACAACAAGGCCAAAACAGACCACACGTCTCTCGCTTAGATCTACCAACAAACGGGGTTTATTGCGATACATCTTACAGACTTGTCCGTGGCAGGACTCCCAGGGTGCCCTGGGTGGGCCAGGTGGCCCCAGACAGCTGCACAGAGGGATGTCTGCGTGCTGTGACTGGGTGATGGGGAAGGCACACTACCCCAGATCAACAACTCCCTGGCCAGCAAAAGACCTGTTCAGGAAACTTCCTAAGGGTCCTGTGTCCAGGCTGCCCTTTGCCTCCTGACTTTGCCTCCTGATTTGAATGAGCTGACTGTGAACTACAGGTGCAGAGTGTATCATAAACGAATTTTATATTGGCCGTCCTGAGCTTTGTTCGTATTTTCTCCAGAAAGCCATAGAAACTATCATTAAGCTCTCAGCCTGTACCATAGAAACTCTCCCCATTCACCATGCAGCAGTGCTAAAATAGAGAAGCCAACCCTGCACCCAGATTCGCAACTGGGACACCAGGAGCCACCTGCCCTGAGAACTGGAGGCATGGACTTGCAGTGGCTGTGAGCCACTTTCCCGCCAATGCCTCACTTTTTGGGTACACGGCCTCCCTCCTGCTTGCCTTTTGTGCTTCTTCCTGGGGGGGCATAAGGGACAGAGACGAGGGGCTTTTCTTGCGTCTCCTTATACCCTTTCTGCCTCCACTTCACATTCACCCAAACAAACCCTTGGCCTCTTAACACGGTTTCACAAACATCGCCTTACACAAGCCCTGTAGTAACCGCAGGGAGAGGATGGGTGGCTACAGAGAAGCGTCCCACCTCGAAGGTTTGCATCCATCCAACCCTCACTCCCCTACTCTCCAGGCTCTGCCCTCCTCCCCTCTGCTTCCTGCCTTCCTCTTAGGCAGTAACTGTTCTCCCCAGGCAAGCCTGCCAAGCACAGGGTCATCCCACCCCGCCCCGGATCCCAGGACCAGTGGCTTCGGAATGTCAATAGCAATTGTTTCCCCGCTGTCTTCACAATTAGATGAAACGGCAAAGCTATAGCGTTGAACCAGAGAGTCATCCCCACAAACCCAGCACTCAATTGGGTGCTCTGGCAGAAGTGTCTTTGCCAGAAGGCAGCCAGCAGAAATACATGTATTAATTTCTTAACTAAATGTGGCGAACGTTTGGAAAGAAGGGGGGAAGGGAGAGGAATGACAGGCACAGGGTACGTTTGAAGGAGAGCCAGTTTATCAGAAGTGGAGTTAATTACAAGCAAGAGCACACAAAAGAAGCAGCCATGGGAACTGGGCACCTGTGTGATAGTCAATGTCTCCGAAAGACCTGATTGGAAAAAGGGGGCTGGGTAGGGTGTCTGGGCTGAACCGGAGGTTCCAGGCTGGGTGTCCGCTCTGTGCCCCGGGTCACTTTCCCCTGCCTCTGGTTCTGTCCCTCCTTGTTGGGTGGAAGGCTCTGCCCTGGTAGGGGGCAGGAGCCACCAGTGTAACCAGCCCAAGGGCATCCTAGATGTTGCCTGCTATTTCCTGGTATTGTGATGGTCACTGGGGGCTTCTGCGTTGTGTGATCATTGGTCACATGGAGAATAACTAGACCTAATAAGAAATGTGTGCCAGCTGATGAAGGCTGTCACAGAAGGACCACTGTGGTTAGGGCTGGGATTCCCATCAAAGCTCCCTGTAGGCTCAGAGCTGCCGAAAGCAGGTGCATCCTGGCATGCTGGCTCAGGTAGGGGCCGGTTTGAGCTCACACTACATAGTTCTGACTGGGACAGGGTGTCCATCATACTGACAGGAGGCAGGCAGCGTGGGCTGGGCTTATAATGCTATAGAACATTTATCGAGGGCCTGCCAGTACCAGGTGCAAATACGGCCTCATTCAAACTGCACAAAAGCCCATTAGCAAGGTTCTGATTCTCCCCCTTTTATAGATGGGGAGATGGAGAGGCCCCGTGGTCTACCTGATGCCACGTGGCTTGTTGCTATGTTATTATCCAGAATCTTGAATGTTGTTTAATATGTTGTGTGACACCATGAAGTTGATTCATTAAAAATGCTAATAGAAGCCAAGCCAAATGTGTTGATGCACACCTAACATCCCAGTCCTCAGGAGGCTGAGGTAGGAAGGCTACAAATTTCAGGCTAGCCTGGGCTACTGAGACCTGGTCTCTGAAAAAGATAACATGTGAATAGATACTTAGCTATGATACATGGAAGGCTTGCTGTTCTTGTTTTTGATAGAAGTTGACACTGGCTTGCTTGATTTCTTTCTGTTCAGGTTGTACGAAGAAAATACCAAAGCCATA
Source organism: Mesocricetus auratus (assembly GCF_017639785.1). Classification (NCBI taxonomy): domain Eukaryota; kingdom Metazoa; phylum Chordata; class Mammalia; order Rodentia; family Cricetidae; genus Mesocricetus; species Mesocricetus auratus. The sequence goes on along the minus strand of NW_024429205.1, from coordinate 19,871,381 downwards.
TAAGTTGCAACATAACAAAATCTCATAGACATCAAATTAAAAGTTGCTATAGGGTTGAGGAGATGGTGCAGAGGGTAAAGGGGCTGCTTGTTGCCAAGTCTAATACTTGAGTTTGATCTCTGGGACCCGTATAATGGAAGAGGAGCTATTCTTTGCCCTTGATAATATATGTGCAGTGGTGTGTGTGTGTGTGTGTGTGTGTGTGTGTGTGTGTGTAAAAATGTAGAATAAAATTATACTGTGCTGGGTATGGTAGCACACCAATCCTTTGGAGACAGAGGCAAGAGGATCAAGAATTTGAGGTCATTTTTTAAATTTAAATTAGAAACAAGCTTGACTCACATGTCAATCCCAACTCCCTCTCCCTCCCCTCCTCCCTGCCTCTTCTAACCTCCTCAAACCACCCCCCAACAAATCCCCACTCGCTCCCCAGGGAGGGTGAGGCCCTCCATGGGGGATCTCCAGAGTCTGTTATTTCATCCAGGGGAGGGCCTAGGCTAAGAGATCATTCCTCCATGTAGAATGGGCTCCCAGAGTCCATTTGTATGCCAGGAATAAATACTGATCTACTACCCGAGGTCCCATATATTGCTGAGGCCTCCTCACTGACACCCAAATTTAGGGACTCTGGATCAGTCCCATGCTGGCCTCTCAGCCATCAGTCTGGGGTCCATGAGCTCCCCCTTGTTCAGGTCAGCTGTTTCTGTGGGTTTCACCAGCCCAGTCTTGAACCCTTTGCTCATTACTCCTCCCTCTCTGCAACTGGGTTCCAGGAGTTCAGTTTAATATTTAGCTGTGGGTGCCTGCCTTTGAGGTCATTCTTAGTCATAAAGTGAGTTCAAGGCCAACCTGGGCTACATGGAAAAAAATTATATTACCATTTTAGAGACTGTCTGCTTCCAGAACCTGTGCTTGGTTCACTGTGTCTCAAGTCTTCCACAACGTAAGGCCCAACTCCTGGATAGCCTCTGAAGACTGAGGGTCCTTGACCTCCACCTCCGGGAAGACGTAGGGCAGATGGATCTTCTGGAAGGTTCCTCGGGGGAAGCACGACATATCTATGGGCCTGGAATCTAGGAAGAAACTGGTCTGGTGGCTCTGGGCCAGGCTCAGGCCTCGTGAGCCCACGGTTGTTTAATAATATTTAATGTTTTTACTGCCTCGCTTTCGTATTTGTTCCACCAGTGAGCTGCCTCCAGCTGCCGGCAGGACATATCCCCTGCTTGTCCCTGCCAGCCCATCCATCACCAGCAGACAGCTCTCGCAGGACCTTTAAGAAGGGTGAACGTTTGTGGCAGAGGCTAGTGGGAATGAGGCCTGGGGGCCCTGGCCATAGAAGGAGGGCGTCCACGTGCGTCAGCTTCCTCCTCCGAGTTCCCACCCTCCAGACCCCGCCACCCTCCATGATCCCACTTGCACCCCCCAAAATGGGCATGCAAGCTCGTGCAGAACAATCCAGGGTCTACATTCAGCCCCACGGTTGTTCTCTCCTCCGTAGTGTCGCTCATCTGTGGAAGCTGGATATCTGGGAGCAGAGGCAGCCGCAAGGGGGCCTGGAGCAGGAGAGAGCGCTTGGCCTCACTCTGGGTCCTCTTCCCCTTTCCATAGCATCTCCAGGGCCTGGCCGCATCTCCTGTCTGAACCCGCCTCAGTCCTGCTCTCCCCTGCTTCTCCCTGGCTTCCTCTTCCTGGCTGTTTGTCTGTCCTCCCTCTCAGGACACACTGTCCAGTCCTCGCTCATGCCATCAGGCATTGCTGGGTGCAGTAGTCCCAGCTCTTCGGCCATTTCCCTTTCTACAGTTTTAATTATCCACAGCCAACTGTGGCCTACCAATGGTCTGGAAAGAAATAGTTCCTTTTTTGTTGTTATTGTTGTTGTTTTTTTTTCATTTTGTGCCGGTGTGTGCATATGTGCACACGGGTACAGTTGTCTGAGAGGCCAGAGTCGTCGGATTCCCCCATGTCAACGGAGTTCCTGGCAGTTATGGGTATTGCAAACCAAACTTAGACCCTCTGCAAAAACATCACATGCTCTTAATCCCTGGATCATCTCTCCAAGCCCCAGAGATAAACAGTTCTCACATTTCAAAGAGCGCGCAGTTTCTGAGCGGGCTGGTGGGATCTCGCTTTCCAGCGGCAGACACGAAGCTTCCTAGTGTCCAGGGTGTCCACACTGTATGTGCTACCCTCCACTGGACACTCAGTAGCTTTCTCAGCTAGCTGAGCAGCTTAGAGGTCGCAGAGCTGTTCGTGTGAGGCTCCCGTCCCATCTTCACGTCCCTTGAAGATAAGGGGGCTTGCGGTGTTCGGTTTCGACCTTTCTCCCACCACATTCCGTGTTTCTGGAAAGACTTCTGTAAGTGCCAGGAGTGGCATGGAAAAGGCAGAGGCGGTTTCCCCGTCATGCTGGGACCCCAGCCTCTAGTTCCACAGCTCACACTTTAAGCACTTGTTATACGGACTTGAGTTCGGATTATGAGCTTTGCTCACAAAACACAGATAAAGTGGCATAGTCACTACCACTGGCCTGTTTCCAGAGCCTCTGACAAATGACATGGGCATGGGATTCTGGGTAATGCCTTGGGCCCACATGCCTTGTTCTTAGGAACATGATTTTGAGAAAGTTTCTTGGGGCTTAATTAAATAGTGGAAGGATTTAGGAGCTTTGTATAAAAAGCAGCTGCAAGGCTCTTCAGGGCAGCAGCGCATAGCCAGGGGCCAGCTCTCCTGTGAATCCTGCTTTCTCACTGTCAAATGGAAGACTGGGGTCTATCCTGCCACCTGTCTGCATACAGCAGGCGCTCACTTGTGTTGGGTTTATGAACTGACCCAGTGGCTCTGACCCAATACTGCCACCTTCTGGTGGAACTGCTCTGGTGCTGAAGGGCTGTGGGGTTCAGATCAGGAAACAGGAATTCCTCCCAGGCAGAGGCTGACAAGGGAAACCTCACACAGAAGGGTCACCTGGCCCCTCTGCTCTCAGGGAGCACAGCTGCATCCGCCTGTAGTCCCCGTGCCACTGCTTCTGGTAACAAGCTCTTCCATTCCTCTGGGACAGGTACGTTCCAGGAAGCAGATCGATCAGAAGTAGCGTGATGATGGATTCCATCACCCACTGCTGGTAGACTCTCCCCCATCACCCTCCCCCCAAGGGCAAAGGACCTTCCAAATGGTTACTGTCAGTGCTAATCTCCCCGTATGCACCATATGCATGAAAACCCACAACTTTGGATATGATTTTATTTTCATTTAGCTCAAAGTATTTTCTTTTTTTGAGGATTTTCAAGATGTTTTCTCCATTATTGATTTCCAATTTAATTTAGTTATGGTCAAAGAACGTAGTCTGTATGATTTATGTCCTCTTAAATTCACCAACTTGCTTTTTAACCCAGAATCCAGTCTATTTTGGTCAATGTTCCAAATGCATTTGAAAAAAAATGTATGTTTGCTACGAGAGGTAGAGGTTTCTAGAAAACATCCATTACATTCAGTTGGTTGATAGTCTTTTACATTCTTCATGACGTTGGGGACGATTTACTTGTTCTATCAATTACTGACAGGAAAATTACAGCATTTCCAGCTGTAATTGTGGATTGTCTCTTTTCAAAAGGATTTTCTATTCTCTCACATACGTTTCATTTCTGGTGACCTTTACTACTTTGGGTAGATCCAAGTTTCTTTCTGGTATTTCCATTCTGCTTATTTTGTATTTCTTCCTGGAATGCTTTTCCTAGCTACATTCTGTTGCTACCAAGCTCTCTTAGCTTCAGTGCCTTTGTGTCGCGGGACATCTTTGCTAGGTATAGAATATAGCAGGATAAGAATCTCTCCCCTTCCCCCAGAGAATTAAACAATGGATTTATTGTCATCTGACCTACTCTCACAAGGAGTCTGGTATTTTATCTTTGATCCTGTCTAGGGCTTCCTTATCTCTGGAAAATATTTTTTTGTTTTAGGTCTTATTACTAGTTTTTAGCATTTGTTTTTTCTGTGTCTTGATGAATATCTATCTGTGTAGCATCTTGAATGTGTGTGGTTACAGTTTGCAAATCATTTCTCCTCTAACATTTGCTTGCTTGCTTTGAGATAGGAACTGACTTTGCTGCCTGGGCAGCCCTCAAAACTCCCAAGCTCAGGCACCTCTCCCAGTTTAGCCTCCCAAGTAGCTAGTTTACAGTGTGTACCTCTGAGCCCAGCTTCCTCTGCCTTCCAGATGGAAGACAGGTAGTGTAACTTAACAGCTGTTGTGTTACTGTTCATGTCCCCTCTGTCATTTGAGTCGTGTTGGACCCTGTTTCCATTACATGATTTTTTTCTGTGGTTCTTAATGTTTGACATTTTTGCATGACTTTTCTTATGCTAAATATTGCAAATTTTCTATTGTAAGTACCTAATGCTGAAGATATTCATGCATTCTTGAGTTTCATTTCCAAATGTGACTTGCTTACTGCAACCATGTGCTCCTGGAATTTAGAAGGCAAGACCTTTTTTCCCTTCACTCAGCCCTGCCTGATGCCAGCACCTCACAGAACCATGGCCCACCTATCAAAAACAGGAAATTTGGAGCTTGGGAGCTAGCTCAGTCAGCAAAGTGCTTGCTTTAGAGTAATCTGAGTTCAATGCCCAGAGCCTATATTAAAAGGAAAGCCGGCCACTAACTTGGGCAGCACATATACTAAAATTGGAACAACTCAGAGATTAGCATATGGCCTCTTCACAAATTTATGAAGCAGTCCATATTAACTTATCATCCCTGAGCTGGGGAAGCAGAGGCAGACAGATCCCTGGAGCTCCCAGCCTAAAAGCCACCTCCGCTTGCGTACTCCAGGCCTGTAAGAGACCCTGTCTTCTCAAACAAACAAGGTTGACAGTACATGGGAGCAGCAGCTGAGGTTGTCCTCTGACCTTCTCAGGCAGGCCCACGAGCATGAGCACACACATACACACACCCTGATGCCACCCCTCAGTATCTCAATTTTGTAGTTCTCCATTTACATATAGTAAGATGCCGAGGAGTTCATCACAATGTCCTGACTTACCCCGCCTCGCCCCTGCCCCTGCTTATTTGTAACTTATCTACATTGTAGCTCACCTACCTGCCATTTATCTTTTCAACTCTGGCATAGTCTCAGAATGATTGACCCACACACCCCTGCGAGAAACAAACTCCCCTCGTCCCAGGGTACAGTGTGAGTTTATTATTCGCTTTGCCTCTCCAGAACCCAACTGAAACCCTCTTTTCCGAAGTCACTTGATCAGAGTTTCCCTCTCTCTGCCCTTCCAGTGAGGTTTTGGACACACTTTTGCAGTGTTTTCGTCTGTTGCAGGCCTGGCTTCCGGCGCCCAAGATCACTGCTATCCTGTTGTTAACTGCTTTTAACTTGCACCCAGTGAGAGCTCACTCCTGTGGCAATGGAGGCTTTGAAAAGCTGCACAGACTTGCAGGGGTGGGGCGTGGCTCAGTGGTTGGGATCCAGCCTTGCCCTCGCAGAGGACCTGAGCTCAGTAGACCCAGCACCTACCTTAGGCAGCTCCCAGCCACCTGTAACTGCAAGGGAATCTGACACCTCAGGCCTGCATTCATACACACATACCCACACACCAACAGAAAAAGTGCATAGAGGCTGGATCTGACCCCCTCCACCGCGGCACCATCTGGAGAAGACCCTTCAACCTGAAACCTTCCTCGTGAAGCCCCTTAAAGCTGGTTTCTCCTTCCCCAGCCGATAGCTACCGCTCTTCTGTCTTTCTATCCCTACAGCTCTGCATTTTCCAGAATGGACTCTTACAACGTGTAGCCTCTCCCCCTCCCTTCTTCCTCGCCCCTTTTCATTTGTTCATTTATCTGTTTTGGAGATAGGGTCTCAGTAGCTCAGACTATCCTGGTTAAACACTTACTTTATCCTCCGGCTTCCTCCTCCTGAGCACTAGAGCTACAGGCATTGTGCCAGGCTCAATATGCAGCCTTTTTAGCCTGGTTTCCTTCACTCGGTGAAACCCATTGAAGGATATTCGGCATTGTGGCATTCATCAATGGCTTTTCCTTTCTCCCAGTCACATTCCATCTTCTAGCTGCCTCTCGGCTTGTTTATCCATTCATCTCTCGAAGTGCGTATTGATTATTGCAGCTTGCCCTGTTATTCTCGTAATGATGTCTTTGGAACAATATAATTTTTCAGTTTTAGTATACTCAAACTTATGGAGGTCCCCCTATGCTTAGTGCTTTTGTATGTTGTTAAACAATCTCTGCCTCAGAGTTAAGGTTTTCGGGGTTTAAAGAAAATGTTTCTGAAGTTTGACTACTAGTCCTCTCTATTAGACCATGACTCCACCTGGGGCTGCTTTTGAGTTTTGTGTAAGGTGGGAATCAAGAGCCACCATCCCCTATGTCACTGTCCCCCAGCCCGGCGCCAGGACTTGCTGACCCCCCTATCTTGGATGCACTGTCGAGCCTTCTGCTCTGTAGACCATGCACGTCTGGTATTGGAGTCCCTATTCTGGCCCTGGTTCATTTGTTCTTACATCAGTCTCACAGTCTCAGTTCCCAGCGCTCTGGTCCAGGTCTTCATGCCTTTGCTGTTCTAAACTCTCTTTTGCATCTCCACATAGAGAATCAGCTTGGCAGTTTTCACAAAAGCAGCAGTTGGAAGACTTGCAGCAACATTATGGATCAACTTGGGAAGAATCAGTATTTTATCAGTGAGCCTTCAATCCACGACTATGATAAATATGAGGGGAAAAAACAGTAAAGACACCGGGATGAGGTTTAGCCTCATCCTTCTTCCAGGACTTGAAGGCTGTCCACTCAAACACATATAGCCTAGTAGGACCTTGTAAGTGGAGTCTTTCCAGGTAAATTGAGGCCTCTGTTAGAAACTGAGGGGTGCTGCTCTGTGCCCCTCCTATCAGTTACTCCAGCCACACCTTTCCTTAACAGATGCTCTTACATGTTTCAAATATTTAAAAATATATTATCTGGACCTGGGGGTGTAGGTGCATAATCACAGCACCTGAAGGCAGAAACAGGAGGATCATAAGTTACATGGGCTATAGTGAGTTCAAGGCCAAACTGGACCACTTTTTGAAACCATGTCTCAAAATAAAAGTAGAGAGCTGGGATATGCCCGCAGGGGTAAAGTACTTTCGAGGTACCCTGGGTTCAGCCTTTAATGTTATGACAAAAATATTTATATACATTAATAATACTTTTTGTTTTTAACATTTGATGCGTGTGTGTCTGTGTGTGCACACTCGCGTGAATGCGTGTGCAATGCACTTGCCACAGAAAATCTATGGATTTTAGAGGACAACTTCCTTCTACCACACAAATCCCAGGGACTGAGTCCACATCACCTGGGTCTTAGGACTGAGCTCAGGTGATCAGGCTTAGCTGCATCTTTACCTGCTGAACTGTTACGCAGCCCAATCATGTATCATTTAATAAGAGCTGACAACAGGCACTGTGATCAAAATAACGTAATATTCAAAACTTGGAGTAGGGAAGATGGCTCAGTTGCTAAAGCGCTTCCTGCAAAAGCGTGAGAACCTGAGCTTGGATCCCCAGGACCAGGTGAAAACAGGCAGTGTCAGGGCACACTGGTAACTCCAGCTAGGGTAGGCTGTACAGAGATAGGCAGATGCCTACAGCTCGCTGGCTCCCAATTACCCAGTCTACCCAATTAGTGAGCTCCAGGCTCAAGGAGAGACCCTGCCTCAAAAAATAAGGTGAAAGAGGCTGGAGATGGCCCCGCTAAGAGCACTGGCTGCTCTTGTAGAGGACCCAGGTTCAGTTCCCCGCATTCACATGTAGCTCACAACCACCTATAGCTTCAGTCCCCGGGGATCCGATGCCCTCGTAGGATATCCCCAGGCTTCTGCACGTCTGTGGTTCACATTGCCAACAGGGAAGCACATACACATTAAAAATAACCATTAATCTTCTAACAACTGGGTGGAAGGAAATGTCTGACGAGGGGCTGATGAGATGGTTCTGTGGTTCAGAGTGTGCTTGCTCCTGCAGAGAACCTGAGTTCCATTCCCAGTACCCACATTGGGCAGCTTGTAACTGCCTGTAACCCCAACTCTAGGGGGATTAGATATCACTGGACCCTGAATGCTCCTGTACTTGTGTACACACACTCTCTCTCTAAATCTCAAATGTATTTTTAAAAAGAGAAAATACTTAGCTGTGGGAGTCTGCCTCTGCTTCCATCAGCCACTGAATGAAGGTTCTGTTTTCCAGACTCTCTGGCCAACTGAGCTGAACTCAAGAAATCCAGTGACAGAGAGGGAGGACTGATGACCAAAGGGGTTAAGACTGGGCTGGTTTAACCCCCAGAAACAGCTGACCTGACAAGGGTTAGCTCTTGAATCCCAGACTGATGCCTGGGAATCCAACATGGGACTGATCAAGACCCCCTGAATGTGGGTGTCAGTGAGGAGGCCCAGATAATCTATTGAGCCTTGGGTAGTAGATCAGTATTTATCCCGGGTATACAAATGGACTTTGGGCTCCCATCCAACAATGAGAGATGCACTCTCACCCTGGACTCTTGGGGGAGGGTCTAGGCCCTGCCCTGAATGAAATGACAGACTATGGACACCCCCATAGGGGCCTCACCCTCCCTGGGGAAATGAGGGGATATGGAGGGGGTTGGTGGGAGGGCATGGGAGGAGGGGAGGGAAAGGGAGAGGGACCTGGAATTGACATGTGAAGCAACCTTGTTTCTAATTTAAATTCAAATTAAAAAAAGAGAAATATCCATTGTTGACCTCTGACCTCCACATGTATATATACCCACATGAACAAGTACATGCACCATACATACACAAAATAAAATAAAACAAAATTCAAGTGAAGAATATTTAAAGATAGCCACCAGAAATTAAGACTCAAATAGCAATGAGAAAATTTAAGTGAAATATTATTTGGGTTCTTTAAAAAAACAAAAACAAAAAACGAGGTCTTAAAAATTCAATTGTAAACTGGGAAGTTGGTGGCACACACCTTTAATCCCAGCACTCAGGAGGCAGAGGCAGATGGATCGCTGTGAGTTTGAGGCCAGCCTGGTCTACAGAGTGAGTTTCAGGACAGCCAGGGCTACACAGAGAAACCCTGTCTCAGGAAAAAAATCCAAGTGCATCCATGAAGTTATTACTGAGTCACTGACATATTTTTTATGAGCATTTTTTCTACCAACTGTAAAGGGCTCTTTTTGACCAGGCATTAGCTGGAGAAATGGCAAGGAGATATTTTTAAGCTAAGTCCAAATATTTTTCCCCCAGACTTTCACCTTCAAATCAAACCTCTCATTCAATAATTTTGAGAGGATCTTTTTAAAAAACAAAACAAAATAACAACTAAAAAGTTTAACTGGGGGGAGTCTGGACTGCAATCTTTTTTTATCAACAAACTGTAGTTTCTGTTTCAAAAAGAATCTGCCATTTTTCTTGGCATCTTTATTTCCATCTTTCTTGGTCTCATCATGCAAAAATGGAAATTTCACTACTGAGTTACCTGTATAAATTTCCAGGCTGACATGTTTATACTCCCCTTGTTCAGAACGCCTTCAAGCTCGGGTACATGTTATTCTTGAAATGGAAGCATTACTTTGTCAATTGTCACTTCCTTCCTCCCTTAGAGGATTGCGGATTTTTAAATGAGTGTGAAATTTAACGCAGATGATAACTCTCTGGACGCATCCCAAAATTTATGGGTACGGATTTCAGATTGTTAGCATTAATAGCATTAAGAAAAATAAAATCTGGAATGTGGTAAACTAAACAGGGTCTGGGATGGTGAAGTTGTGGGACCTGGGATGGTGGAGGAGCCCTTTGATAGTGCCTTCCTGACTGCTCTTGTCTGCCTCAGAGGACTTGGGCCGGAGGGTGCCCATCCTTCTGTCACTGAGCTCAAGGTAGAGGGCCAGCTGCATCCCCCAGGCACTTAGAAACCATTTCCACCAGACTCCATCTGGAGCTGTGCAGAGTCTAAGAGTTGGGCCGTCCCTCTGGGAAACAGAAAGGCAGAGAGGCTGGGAGGGAAGGTAGCTGCCTTTGGTTGGAATAGAAGCAGACATGGGACATTCTGCTGGTGGTACTGGAGTTGCTAGGGTCACAGCCTGGACCCTGGTAGCTTTAATGAGCTAGGCTCCACCACCTGTCCCCAGGAGGCCAGTTAAAGAGGCAAGCGACAGCAGAAATGGGATTCAATGTGGTCACGTTGAGAAGAGCAACAAAGACATCCACCACCCCAGCACTGATAATCTATCTTCTGGATCCTGACATGGGGTTCAGGCTCCTGGCAGGAAATATCTATGCCAAGCTAAGTAGTCTTAGCAAAGGTGTCTTTCTGCCCATCATTGATCATTTGTCTTGGCTCCAGTCTCTCCTTAAATGTGGTCTGACAAGTTGTTAGAACCAAAACATCTTAGCGTGGCTGGCACCCACCGCTGGCCTTTCCCTTCTCTTGGCATGAGATTCTTAGGGAAATTCCAATTTCATGGGGTCCATTGCATCAATAGTCTGATAGCCAAAAGGAGGGGCCCATGTGTCTCTTTGATATATCAGACTTCAAGGATGACTGGATTGGCATCCCCGACTCTTAGAGGCGTCTCTGATGACATAGCCCATCTTCGCTTTGGCTTAACATCTGCCTTGCTGTCCTCTGGAGCGCAGTTTCCCTTGCTCCTTGCATTGGCTCCTCCTCCTCCCCCAGGCTGACGGGCCTATCTCTGTCCTCTCCCACAGTTCCTTCTCTGCTGGCAGTCACCCTCACCTCCACAGACACAGTCACCCTCACCTCCACAGACACAGTCGTCACTGGGCCAGCCCCCAAGTGCTCGCAAGCTGCTCCATTTCGGTCTCGCGTCCTTGTTTGCTCTTTGTTGAGAAAACGATTTTATTAAAAGTAAGAGGTTTGGGGGCTGGAGAGATGACTCAGTAGTTAGAGCGCTTGCTGCTCTTGCAGAGGACCTGGGTTCGGTTCCCAGCACCCACATGGCAGCTCACAACAGTCCATAACTCCAGTTCTGGGTGACCCAGTGTCCTCTTCTGGCCTCTGAGGGCAATGCACTCATGTGACACACACACATACAGGCAGGACTCTCGCACACTAAATAGAATTTTAAAAGCATTTATTTATCCTGTGTGTGTGTGTGTGTGTGTGTGTGTGTGTGTGAGAGAGAGAGAGGGGGGGGTGTATGCACTGCAGCGTGCATGTGGAGATCAAAAGACAATTTGCAGTTTTCTCCTTCTACACGCAGGTCCTGGGAATCAAATCCAGGTCATGAGGCTGAGCAGCAAGCACCGTTATATACTGAGCTGCCTTACGCCACCTCCCCTCCCCCAGTTTATTCTTTAAAATCTTATTGTGATGTTTTGAAATAGAGCTGTGTAGAGAGCTGGGCCTAGTTTGGTTGTTTTTAATTGACACATAATGTGCATATTTGTGGGGTACAGCTAGTTTGTTTTATTTTTAATAGCTGTCATAACTGATTCAAAGAGGAGAAGTGTATCATGGGATGCATGTATTAAATCACAGCATTCGGTTTCCATCCCCATCTACCAATTAAAGGCTTTTTATTGAACTGAGCTAGGCATCATGCATCTTCCTTTATGTCAGTCAAGTGGTTTTACAAGCTAATTGGAACGCTTTACCTTTTTATATTTTTAAACAAGCAGACTCAATATCTACCTACATTATTTGGGCAAATTTCAAACAGGTTAGAGAGAAATCTGTTTCTAATATTTACAGGTATGGCCATGTAAACACTTTTTATAGGTGATACCACAGTTTTAGCGACAACAACAAAAGAAATGCCACGTCAAAACAGTCTCTCCAAAATACCAGTTACAATGGAAAACATTACTGTCACAATGAGTCACCTAATTTCTCTTGAGTAGTCAAACGAAGTTGCATTTCCTCTCAGTGAGCAATAGCTGCATATACGTTACAAGTAGTATAAAATGTGATTAGCAAAACAATAGGTGGAAAATGCCACCCACCACTTGTCGTCATAACAGGCCAGCAAGTATAAAACACTTGTCTGTGCAGGAAAAACATGTAACTCGTCTATGGGCGGACAGCCCCTTTGACAGCACTGTCCCAAGTGAGCAAGCCTCCCTGGGGTTGGAAAGAGGTCCAGCCTCTCTTCTCTGACCACAGATCCTTATTTGCCTGTTGCTATAAAACTCTGAAAAGAAAGCCTAACCAAATCAATGATTCCTGCCTCAGTTTCCGAATGTCTGGACTTACTGTCCTAGTCACAGTACCCTGAAGATCTCCAAGGGAATTTTCTTTTCTCCTCCCAGCATAGACAGACTTTCCATCAATGGTTACACTCAATTTCACCCATAAGTAGTGGTTCAGTGTGTGCAGGCGGCGGGGGTAATACGTGTGTACTTGTGTTTGTGTGTAGGTCAGAGGTCAATGTCAGCAGCCCTCCTCAATTCCTCTCCACTCGTTTTTTTTTTTTTTTTTGAAACCGGGTCTCATACTGAACTTAGAGCCCACCAATTTGGCTAGACTGGCTGGCTAGTGAGCTCCAGGGACCCTGTTGTACCTAGCTCCGAGATTACAAATGTGCCCCGCCACACCTGAATTCTTTGTTGTTGTTGTTGTCATTTTTTAAATTAATTTTTTACATTCCAATCCCAGTTCCCCCTCCCTCCTTTCCTCCACTTCCCAACCCTCCACTCCTCCATCCTCCCATCTGCTCCATAGAGAGGGTAAGGCCTCCCCTAGGAAGTCTACTAAGTCTGTCCCATCATCTCGTTGAGGCAGGGCCAAGGCACCTCGCCACCCCCACCACTGTGTGTAGGCTGGGCAAGGTATCTCTCCATATAGAATGGGCTCCACTAATTCAGTTTGTGCATTAGAGTTAGATCTTGGACCCACTGCCAGTGGCCTTATATTTTGTCCCAGGCACACCATGGTTAGTTTTGGATTTCTGCATCTGCTTCCATCTGTTTCTGGAAGAGGGTTCTAGCTTCTCTGGGGTTATGGATTGTAGATTGGATATCTTTTGCTTCATGTCTGGTATCCACTTATGATTTGAGTACGTACTACATTTGTCTTTCTGGTTTTGGGTTACCTCACTCAGGATGGTTCTTTCTAGTTCTGCCCATTTACCTGCGAATTTTAGGATGCTGTTGTTTCTTACCGATGAGTAGTATTCCATTGTGCAAATATACCACATTTTCTTTATCTGTTCTTCAGTTGAGGGGCATCTAGGTTGTTTCCAAGTTCTGGCTATTGCAAATAATGCTGCTATGAACATAGTTGAGCAAATGTCCTTGTGGTGTGAATGTGCCTCCTTTGGGTATATGCCCAAAAGTAGTGTTGCAGGATCTTGAGGTAGGCTGATCCCTAATTTTCTGAGAAATCGCCATACTGATTTCCACAGCAGCTGTACAAGTGTGCACTTTCACCAGCAGTGGAGGAGGGTTCCCTTTTCTCCACATTCTTTCCAACATAAGCTGTCACTGGTGTTTTTATTTTAGCCATTCTGATCAGTGTAAGATGAAATCTCAGTGGTTTTGATTTGCATTTCCTTGATGACTAAGGATGTTGAGCATTTCCTTAAGTGTCTTTCTGCCATTTGAGATTGTTCTGTTGAGAATTCTCTGTTTAGATTGGTACCCCATTTTTAATTGGATTGTGTGGTTGTTTGATTTCTAGTTTCTTGAGTTCTTTGTATGTTTTGGAGATCAGGCCTCTATCAGATATGGGATTGGTGAAGATCTTTTCCCATTCTGTAGGAAGCCATTTTGTCTTGTTGATCTTGTTCTTTGCTTTACAGAAGCTTCTCAGTTTCAGGAGGTCCCATTTTTTAGTTGTTGCTCTCAGTGTCTGTGCTACTGGTGTTCTATTTAGGAATTGGTCTCCTGTGCCTATGCGTTCAAATGTGCTTCCCACTTTCTCTTCTATGAGAATCAGTGTGGATGGATTTACATTGAGGTCTTTGATCCATTTGGACTTGAGTTGTGTGCATGGTGATAGATATGGATCTATCTGCAGACTTCTACATGTTGACAGCCAGTTATACCAGCACCATTTGTTGAATATGCTTTTTTTCCATTTTATATTTTTATCTTCTTTGTCAAAAATTATGTGTTTATAGGTATGTGGGTTGATATCGGGGTCTTCAATTCGATTCCATTTGTCCACCTCTCTTTATCTGTTTTTATGCCAACACCACACTATCATTACTATAGCTCTACAGCAGAGCTTGAAGTCAGGGATGCACGCCTGAGTCCTTATGTGGGATCTAGACTCATGTGCTTGGGACTGCGTGGCAAGCCCTTCTCTAACTAAGCCAGCTCCCCATCCCCATGCCCTTTGCTTTGTTCTGTTTTTGTTTCTTTTATAATTTATTTTAAATTTCATTTTACATTCCAACCACGGTTCTCTCTCCCGCCCCTCTTCTTACCCCTCCTCACCTTCCCACCAGCCCACCCCCAGCCCACCCCTCCTCAGCAGTAAGGGCTTCCATGAGGAGTCCACAAAGTCTGGCACAATAGGATGGGTCAGGGCCAAGCCCTCTCCCATGCATTAAGGCTGAGCAAGGCACCCGCCATAGGGGATGGGCTCCAACAAGCTAGCTCATGTCCCAGGGTTATACTGTGGTCCTCCTGCCACTGAGCATGTGCCTTTTGTTGTTGTTTGTTTGTTTTTTTGGGATGGGGCTTCCATGGATTTTTTTTTTAAGAATAGGTTTTGTTATATAGTCCAGGTCAGCCTTGAACTCATGGTCCTCCTGCCTCAACCTCTAAAGTGCTGGAATGACAGGCCTGTACCACCACATACAACTGGAAATGATGTTTTTATTATTCATTCTCTTTAGTGCATTGGAGACACATGGCTCTTCGTGTAGTTCATTATTAAACCAAAAGCTAAGAAATCCAAGTTAGAAACATCTGTACTTTTAACTACTTCACAAAGCCTTGGCAGCGTGAGACCCATTGCTCCTCTTCATCTTCAGAAATATTTTCTCTGCATTTTCCAAGGTTGTATTGTATATGCCATTTTTCTTGCTGTCATCAACTACCAACTTCTGGGTTTCCAGTCTAAGAGGGGAATGTATATTCCGAGAATTCTTTCTCTGGGAAGATATAAACATATGTACTCGCCTTATAAGGTCCCAAAGACAAAAAATCTAACCTAAGGAACCAATGAGTTTAGTGGGCTTACGGAATACGGGTGAGGGGTTGCTTATAGGGCCATGAGTAACCCTGCCATACCAGAAAGTCTTTACCTAGCATGGGTGGTGGTTTCCCTAACGTCACACATATGTGGGTCCCTTTCACTAACCTCCCTCAGTTTTATATTCTAACACCTCAAGACCCCTAGGTCATTTGCAATTAGAATAGAATTGTATCCAAAGGGCTGGTAAGAGTGACTGGAGTCTCAAAAGAGCTCATGCTCTCCCAAATTTCTTCTCCTTGAAAACTGGCACAGCTGGTCTAATGAAGATGGTAACTGACTTGCCTAGAGGATAGCATTCTGCAACCCTCTCCCCTGTGTGTGTGTGTGTGTGTGTGTGTGTGTGTGTGTGTGTGTGTGTGTGTGTAAGTGAGATGGGTCAAAGGGAGAGTGAATTGTTCTTCCGGTAACCACTCCCCCCCAACCCCCCCCACCATCACCACTTTCAACCCCCTCATTCTCAGCCAAGGCAGAGGAGGTCCCGGGGGAAGGAAGACATCATCTCCTTCCCTAGCTGGGAATGTGTGGTGGTGGAGAGCCTTCTGATCTGCCTCCTGCCTGACTGAGCACAGGCGCAGAGAACTGAAGCAAGGACATGTTGTTTTGTCTGCCTGGATTCTGGAGCTTTCTCTGTGTGGAGCAAAACTGCATCTCAAGTAGAAGACCTCAGCACTGGTGCTCCCCCTCTGTTCAGTTTTTATCTGCGTTACAAACATTGCCTTCGATTGTGGTTTCCTTGCAGGAATCTTGTTAAGAGCCATATATCCATTTGTGAGGAGAGTTGATGTAGTTAAATTTTGGTCACATAATTGATAAATCCACTTAGCTCGGTACTTGGGACACACCATAGGCATTCAAGCTGTCAGCATCAATTAGAGATAGGGAAACCAGGTATTTCTGGGCACGTGGAAGTAAAAGAATGGAAACTCTAGCCTGACGTGAGTTTTGTCTTTTTGAGAGTGTTAGTCTGGATTCCCTTGCATCGTGGCAACTTCTGGAACACGTATATGTGTATGTATTTCTCCATAACACATATGTATGTATAGACCTATGATGCACATTTATGTGTACGAAACAGACCTCTGTGACCTGAGGAGCTTACATTGCTTGGTATGTTCACTTACTAAGTACCACACACTCTGTGACTCACACAATAGAAATGTTGTGTCATAACTGCCAAGGCTAGAAGTCCAAGACTGGAGTATAGACAGGGTTGGTTCCCTCTGAAGATTGGGATGAAGGGTTAGTTCCAGGCTCTCTCTGCCTATGCGGGGTTGCTGGCAATCTTTGGCATTCTTTGACTTACAGACACTTCACCCTGACGTCTGCCTCCATCTCCACGTGGTGGTCTCTGAGAACACATATCCATGTCCAGTCCCCCTAATGTAAGGACAACATTGTATGTCATGAGGATCCCTCCTCTGTGTAATGTCACTTTAACCTAGGGAATTACACCTATAGCTCTTATTTCCAAATGAAGTCATATTCTGAGGTGTGGTGGTTTACTACGTTGACACAGGAATTTTAGAGGGGACACAATTCACCTATAATGCTGGCCTCCACTCTAGACCCCTGGACACAAGACCTCTGAGGGTGAAAGCTTGTGTGATATTTATGTAGTACATACCATATACATAATGTAATATGACAATTACACTCTTGACAATTTTAGAACATTGTTCTTTGTTTTGTTTTTGAGACAAGGTCTTGTTATATATCCCTGGCTGGCCTGGGACTCCCTATATAGCCAAGGATAGCATCTGACTCCCAAATTCTCCTCCCTCAGCTTCCCAAGTGCTGGGATTACAAGTGTGTACCACCGCCAGGCAGTGGTGGCTCACGCCTTTAGTCCCAGAACTCAGGAGGCAGAGGCAGGAGGATCTCAGACCAGCCTGGTCTACGAGAGCTAGTTCAGGACAGCCTCCAAAGTCACAGAGAAACCTTGTCTCAAAAAAACAAAAAATAAACAAAAAAACCCCAGTGTGTGCCACCATATTGGGCCTGAATTTTTAGAACACTTAGCTTGAGATCCACCCTCTTAGATATTCAAGTACACAGTACAAAACTGGGAGCTAAGAGCCTAATGGTGCATAGCTGAATCTCCATCTTGCATGGATGATGCTCTTACAACTGTCAAACATGAATTCATGTTTTTAAGAATGACCCCAAGCGACCTGTGTGCTGAGTAAAACTTGAGAACTGCCTAGTCACCCAAAGTGTCACACAATGTCTCATCTCAAACACAATGATGAACGAAATGAAACCACACATTTAAACGTATGGCTGAGTTCTAGGAGAATGAAAGAAAAAAATATCCCAAATGTCAAAACTGGAGAACAGAAGCGAGAGAGCTAAGGATTGGCTGATCCGAGTGGGGCAGCTCGAGACCGTGAGGCTGTATAGAGCAGTGGTTCTCAGCCTTCCTAGTGCTGGGACCCTTTAATACAGTTCCTCATGCTGTGGTGACCCCAACCATAAAATCATTTTGTCGATACTTTATAACTGTAATTTTGCTACTGTTATGAATGATAATGTAACATCTGTGTTTTCCGATGGTCTTAGGCAGTCAACTAAGGGGTCACGGCCCACAGGCTGAGAACCACTGGTATAAAGTCTTAGCAGCCAGCTGATGCCAGGGGATAGGTCATTGCACAGCTGAAGAAGAAAGGCTGAGCCAAACCCCCTCACATGAAACATGGGACTCGAAGAGACAGATGCCTTGCCATGGAAAAGGGAGCTAGCAAAACCCAGAGAGCCACTTCAGCTGATTAGAATTTTGGGAGCTGGGCTCTACCGTCCACATGCATCTGCTCCACGGGTTTACAGGGTCAGGCGGCTTAGTCAGGGAACATATAAGATCCAGGATTTGGGGGAGGCACTAGTTATTAGGGGTTGTTTTGAAGTACGAGAGAGAGCTGGAGTTTGATAAGGTCTGCTGGGCAGGGTCACGGAGCAACTGGGGAAAGGCATCCTGGGATGTGGGAATGGATCAGAGCCCCAGAGAGTGAGCAGAGGGCGTGTCATAACTGAACTTGCTGCTTTTAAAGACTGCCAGGCGCCCTTCTCTTCGGTCCCCACTGAGCTCTAGCTAATCAGCTGTCACTGGACTAGGACACCGGAGAAGAGCATGTTAGGAGGAGTTGCCATTTTGTAATTTCAGCCTTGGTCAGTTGTCCCTATTGCTTCAGGGACCTGTTGTGAGGCAACACATTATGCCAGGAGGGTGTAGAAGGAAGAGCTGGAGTCCCATGATCCTCTTTGAGGACACGGCTCAGCAATGTCCCACCACTGGGCCCTGCTTCCTGGGGATCACACCTATAGCACACAGGCTTTGGGGAGAGGAATAATCTGAATTATAATGAACTCTAATGAGCCCTGCCCCCAATCACATGGCCCTTGGAAATTTGGGACTCTAATTTGATCGTGTGTGTGTGTGTGTGTGTGTGTGTGTGTGTGTGTGTAGGGATGGGGTGGGGTGGGGATTGAATCCAGGGCATCACACATGCTAAGCAAATACTCTAATGCCAAACTCTGTCTCCAGCCTGGGCACCTCATTTGAAAACTGCTCTGTTGACTGTGCTGTCTGTGGTGGTTGAATAGCAACTACCGGCTTTCATTGGTTGATTCATCAGACACTGGGCACCACTTCTGCTTATTCCTACATGGTAGACATAATTATGATCTCTGTACTTTATAGACATCTTTAGCTCCGAGGGATAGTTGGTGAATGTATCCATATGACAATTGCTCCCTAACTAATGACACAGCATTAAACCTCGGTCTGCTGACCGCTACATCAATATGTTAATTGATTATAGATAACTCTTTTGCCTTATTCTTTAAAAAATCATTATGTATACAGCATTCTGCCTGCATGTATGCCTGCAGGCCAGAAGGAGGGCATCAGATCTCATTACAGATGGTTGTGAGCCTCCATGTGGTTGCTGGGAATTGAACTCAGGACCTCTGGAAGAGCAGCCAGTGCTCTTAACCGCTGATCCATCTTCTCCAGTCCTTTTTTATTCTTTATCCATTTTTAAATTTTCTAAGTTTTAAATGTAAAATGGAAGGAAATTTAGTAGCCCTAAAAAGCCTCAATAACCCAGCCAAACACACGCACACACACAAGTGTGCGCGCCATTGGCATGTGTGTGCAGGGGGAGGTATGAGTGAGCAGTGATGTCAAGCAGGTGGGCGAGGCATGGGGGAGGCAACACCCTGACCCCGATAGACCTTGTCTTCCTCACCCCCATCACAGGTCAACCCTTTCAGAGATCGCATCTGCAGGGTATTCTCCCACAACAACGTGTTCTCCTTTGAGGACGTGCTGGGCATGGCGTCGGTGTTCAGTGAGCAGGCCTGCCCCAGTCTGAAGATTGAATATGCCTTTCGCATCTATGGTAGGTACCTTGGTCAGGGTGTGGTGCCGAGTGGGGAGGGGGAAGGGGCCACAGAGAACCTGCCACATGTGAAATCCAGCGATGTTATCTCATTGCTGGGATGGTGTAACTGGGATTCATTAGGTCTTTATGGGTTTATGTCGGATCTCTTAAGTACCGTGAGATAACAAGCCCGGCTGAGAATCTCAGCTTTGATAGACAGAGGCCCTTCCCTCCATGTCATCTATGTAAGTGGCTTTTTTATTGCTGCTGTCACCAACATACTTGACAAGAAGCAGCTGAGGGGAAGGAGAATTTACTGGGGCACAGTTTGGAGGCATACAGTCTTGTCATGGCAGGGACGGCAGCATGGCAAGCCGCCACAGGAGTGGGAGTGTGTGGTTGAGACTCCACTTTGTTACATGTTGTCATGTGTTGATGACACAGGAGTCAGAGGTGACACAGGACGCTGGTGGTGCCGCCAAGAGCCTCCAGTTCTGCCCCTTAAGAAACCCATTCCCTCCCTGGCTAGGCTCCTCCTCCCAAAGGTCCCATGGTCTTCCAAAACAGTGTTAGAAGCTGGGAAATAAATGTTCAAGCACATGAACCTGGGAGGGCTAGTTCAGGTTAAAATCTGAGCACCATCCAAGGGCACTGGGGTCGCCGATGGCAGGCCAGAGAGAAAGAAGACACATGTGGGTTGGAAGACTCCGGCGGGAACTTGAGACTTGAGCACTGGAGCCAGCTCTGACTGTGGGGTCTTGAACAAGTCATTTCATCTCCCGAGAATCCGCTGTCTCATCTTGAAAGGGAAGGACTTGAGAGAGGTCATCTCTGATGTCTTTGGTATCTGCCGAGTGGGATACTCGACCTCTCAAAAGCAACTGAAGGGAAAGAACCAAAGAAATCCCAAGCACACATTCCTGCTCCTGTGGCTGCTGGTCACCTTGCTGTCCCTGCCGTAGCACAGTGGGGCACTCAGACCTCTCATAAGCAATCGAAAGGAAAGAAACAAAGAAATCTCAAGACACCTTCCAGCAGACCAGGATCATCTCTGAGTACATCATGGAAACCCCTCTGCTTGCACAGGCAGACGGGCATGGATGAGCAGTTTCTGTTTAAGTGGACCATCCAGTCCTCCTGTCCTCAAACATCTGTGAGCAGGCTCACACAGGCTGAGGAAAACGGAAACTTGCCAGGTGTGGTGGCATATACTGGTAATCTTAACACTCAGGAGGCTGGGGCAGAAGGACCACAAGTTTGCAGACAAACTGGCTGCACAGGGAGAACTTGTCTTAAGAAGCCAAGGGCTAATGTTACAGCTCGATGGCGGAATGCTTGCCTAGGATACACAAGGCTCCAGATTTGATTCTCAAACTAAGCAAACAACCCCCCCCCAACCCTCTCTAATCTGGAGAACCTGAAGGACAAGATTGCAGTCTGAATTAAACCAAAAATGTCAGTGCTGTTTTTGGAGAACTAGAACAGAGCTCAGCATCTTTATACCGAAACATTTACAATCCCCCAAATGAAATCTGAAAGTGACCTGATATGCAAGAAAATTCCTTTGAATCTTGCTGCCGTCTCCAGAAGGGAGACTGACTCTGACATGACCCAGATACTGATAAACAGTCTTAAAACAGCCACCGTCACTGTCGCCCGCTCTTCAGAGGAACAACGAGAAAGAGAAGGGGGAAGGAGGAAAGGATGCAGGAATGGAGAGGGGAGGCAGGAAGAGGAAGAGGGGCCTGTAGGGATTGACATCAATGACTCTGGTGACCAGCACCCCACCATCTCCTGTGAGTGGGGCATCCAGGAAACATGGTGACTTAATTCAGTCCAAGGGCACCAGAACCAAGGGCACCATTGACCAAGGACAGAGCAGAAGGAAAAGCTCCTCCGTCCTCTGTCTTGTGCTCTATGGAGCCTTTGCTGGACTGGATGATGCCCACCCACAAGCTGGCATATGGTCTTGTTTTTTACATTTTTATCTGTTTGTAATCTCTTTTTAAAAAGATTGTGTGGCTGCAGTGCCCAAGTAGGTCAGAAGAGGGAGTTGGATCCCCAGGAGTGAGTGAGTGTGTGAGTGTGTGAGTGTGTGTGTGTGTGTGTGTGTAGTACTCAAGTAGGCCAGAAGAGGGTGCCAGATCCCCCTGGATTAGATGGTATGAGCCTCCCACCATGGTTGCTGAGGACCAAACTGAGGTCCAAACAGATGACTTCATACCTGTGTGTAATGTATTTCAGTTATTTCATCCACTTCTACCTACTGTGCCCCTCCTTCCAGCAAGAGGCCCCGTTCACCTCTGTCTGTGTGTGTGCATGTGTGTGTGTCTGTCTGTGACATCCATTGTATTTAGCTGGGGTTGCTTACATGACCATGGCTGTAGGGTTATTTACTGAAGTGTGGGCACTTTGCCAGTGGCTATCCTACTGAAGAAAATCACTCTGCTCCCCGACACTGTCAGTAGCTCCTGACTCAGGAGTGAGGTCTCTGGAGGCGGCTCTCCCCCAGCCGTGAAGGGGCTGTCGCCTGCAGATTTGAATGTGACCTTCTTTATTCAGTTTACTGATTCAAATGCTAATCTCTTCCAGAAATTCTCTCACAGACACACCAGGAAATCATTTTTTTCTGCCTTTATCTGGGCACTCCTCAGCCAAGTCAAACTGACACGTAAGATTGACCATCACAACTACCATTTCCAATAAAGTGAATCTGCTCACACACACAAAAAGGAAAAGATATGAAAAATATATGAAAGCGCATCAGAAAAAATACCACTATGAGAAGGAGTTAAGCGGGCTGGGCCTAGTAGCATCAGCCTGTGGTTCCAGCTGCTTGGGAGACTGAGGCAGGAGGGTCACATGGTCAAAGTCTGCCTGGGCCACAGAGTACATTCAAGGCTAACCTGGGAAATTTAACAGGTACAGAAAAATAAAATTAGAGTGTTGGGGTGTAGCTCAGTGATGGAGTCCTGACCTAGCCTGCAGTAGCCTTTAGGTTCATACCCTGCTACCAAACAAAGCCGGACAAACACAGGAACCATCCAAAACCAAAACTCACCAGATGGGCTTAACAGGAGAATTGAGATAGCAGAGGAAAGGGTGAATCTGAAGACAGATGCAGAGAGAAAAATCTGAATAACAGAACAAATATTGAGGGAATTAAGGAACAGGGCCTCTGGGACTCAGAAAGGTCAAATATACAACCAGTTGATCCAATTGGAGTCTCAAAAGCAAAGGGTAGAAAAGGTATTTGAAGAACTAGCGGCCCTAAATGTCTTAAATTTGGTGCAAGACACAAATTCATAGTGAATCCCAATCCGAAATGAAATCACACACCCATATATTGTTAGCTCAGCAGTCCTGCCGGTGTGTGTGTGTGCGCATGCGCGCGCACACACACCGTTCCTACAGCTTCCTCCTTCCTTTACCCAGGCTGGCCCAAGCATCCCCAGGGAGTGTACTCTGGATCCCAGGAGTCCTCGCTAGCTGGTCACCACCACAGTTCTGTCAGATGTGGCAGCTGTGCTGACTGAAGTCCTTGTCACACTCTCTAGGACAAGACAAGCCTCTAGCAGAGCTCAGGCCACTCGCCTCAGACAATAGTGCACAGAAACTTAGCTCAGGAAGCGATAGATGAGGGACAGGGAATCTTAGTCTGCCTGGGTTGGGTAAAAAAAAAAAAAACCTCCCCAAGCTTCATTGGCTTCAGAGCCAAACTTTATGGTCTCAGGGGCCGCCAGTAAAGAATCCAAGCTTGGCCTAATTCAATCCTCCTTCCCTCTCCTCTCCCACCTCCCCCTGCTTCTGCTTCTGATTTTTTTTTTTTTTTGGCAGGGTCTCACTATATAGTCTGGCTGGCCTGGAACTCACAGAAATCTATCTGCTCCTCTCTCCTCAGTGCTGGAATGAAAATGTGTACTACCACTCCCAAGGATCCCTCTCTTAAGGTCTCATAAATCTCCAGTCAAAGTTCTGGCCAAGCTACTTTCCCATCTGGAGAATGGCTGGAGGGGGAAGGCCCTTAAAGCCACTGGCAGAATACAGTTCCTGTGTTCTGGACCTACCTTTGGCCTCTGGCCTCCTGCTAACTACCTGATGATCAGTTAGGATTGCATCCAGCTACACGTAGCAGTGCCCTGGTTATAGACAGACAGACAGATGATAGAAGTCTGGAATGATGCAGAGTCCTTCATGCTTCCTCAACTGTAAAGTCTTGGTATGAGACTGTTGTCCTATTGTCCTCGTCGTCACAAAGTGGCTTTTGTGCCCACAGACTTCTCATCTTTATTCTAGGCAGGGAAAGTGGTGCAGAGGGGGATGGGTGAAGGAATAAAGGTGAAATTTACATCCAAAGACACAAATAAGTCAGCCCTTCCCAAGCTCTCTTGGAACACCACCAAGACACTTCAGTTTATATTTCAGGGGCCAGAATGATGTCATACGGCCACCCATGGCTGCCGCGGAGATGGTAAAGCCATGCATTTTCATCTGAACCCAGGGTCATCTTGAACAGGAACTGTTTTGAGAATGGCTAAGGGCTAAGAATGCAGCAGGGCTAGAGGAACCTTGACTCCCGGGGCTCACTTCCTGGGTACCAGTTCCTGCCTTGAGGGGCACTCGGGCCTCCGTGTGATCAATGTCACATCTCTCCATACCTCCAGGAAGATCAATCGCTTTTGTCAGAAATCAACGTCTCAGCCACACCTTCCTGATCTAGCTGGTACCAGCTATGGCTCCTCAGCAGAAAGCAAGCAGTAGGGCTTCCTGAGGCCTGACCAGAGGTGCCAGTGGCTAGGTGAGGCCGTGGAGGAAGCCTAGGGAAGCTATGGGAAGCTTGCCCTTGGTCTGCTGGCAATGAGCTTCAGGCAGTGCTTCATGGGAAGCATGCTTTGGAAGGACTTGGAGGCTAAACCCTATTGGATGCAGTTCCTTAAGCTTCCAGCAGTGAGAACACATGAGAGCCCCCACACCCACCCAGGTGGTCGGTCGCAGGCTGTGAGTTCTAATCCCGCTGGGTCAGCATAGACGGGGACCCAGCCCTTTCCCAGAATGCTCCGCCCTTGCATCCTCAAAGGACAGGAACCACCCAGGACTACATTTACTCTAGCAAATTATTCTGTTTCCTGATGGCTTGGGACCAAAGCCATGTCATTTTCTGGAGTCTCTGCACTTGGGAGCTAAGCCAGCAGGATGCCTGGGGACACTGCAGGGGCTTGGGGAAAGGAGTTTCTTACCAGCAGTGCGGTGTCCCTGCGTCTGCTCGGTGCCTCCACCCCTTCAACCTGCTCCTCTGACTCACTTCCTGTGGGGCGCACGGGTTATGCAGGGAGAGAGAGCACCCAAAAGCAGCCCAGACTAGGGCTGCAGCCACAGGCTGAGAAATAGTCAGGCATGCCCCGTCCATATGCACACTGCCATGAAAGGACTCTGTGGCACCAGCAGACTCTGGGCCTCAGTTTCCCTAATAACCCACTAGGCTCTTACTGCCATTCTTCTAGATGGGATGTTACAGCCTCTTGGGTTTTCATCTTTAGTACTCAACAATAAGCACCTGATGGAAAACTAAGCCCTGGCTACAGCTAACAGGAGTCTTCTGTATTCCAGACTCATGCCAAGGGATGGTTATGTATGTCCTGTTTAACCTACACATTGTAGAGGTACAGCTATTGTCCCCATTTCACAGACAGGGAAACTGAGGCTCAAATAATGAACTGGGATTATGTATGTACATACATACATACATACGAGAAGCTGAAAATAGTTGTCCACAGTGGTTCTAAGGCTCTGTAACATTAGGGAGCCAGGCTCCTCCTACCCCTAGCTTTGCCTTCTATTTCCATGGTTACCTCATTATCTCAAAGACCTTCCCATAAGTCACTTGCCCTCTTCTACTAATATGTCGCTGGCAGAGCTCAGCCCTTTGGGCACCTCTTGCAGCAAGGGAGGCTGGGAAACAGTGTTCCGTCTGGATGACCCTCTGCCCAGCTACAAACTGGTGGCTTTCTGTAATGAAGACAGTCTCGGGTGGTACAGAGCACAGATTTCCTGTAACGTCTAAACGGCGGAGTTTAGTCATGTCCCCATCACTTACCAGATTGAAGTGGACGCTCTTTCATCCATTTATTCATGGAGGCTGCTTTGTGCTTGGCATCGTCAGAATTAGGATGCCAAGCCGGAGGGAGTGTCGCCCCAGCCTCTGACTGCTGGGGGAAACAGCTGAGATTCTTGAAACCACCCCATTAGTAGTACAAGCTGCACAAACCACTGCCCCATTTCCTTGAGAAGACAGGACGCGTGTCCAGGACACACAGGCAGCTACCACACAGGGGCAGAGGCCCAAGCCACTTCTCAACTCCTAAACCCTGCCTGGCTCCCGGCCACCAAACCACAATATGGCTTCCGAGTTCTGAAATGGACCTCGATGTGGGGCCAGGTCAGCCTAGGCGAGTTTGAACTTTGCCCTCCGGTTGCCTGGCCTTTCAAACAAGCTATATCACACCTGAACCTTGGTGTCCTCTTGACAAAAATAAGAATGAAAAGGTGGATGGTGAGGATTCAATGACTTAAAAATGGACACATCCGAACACACAGTAGGTTTACGGTCAATGCTTATAGCTGTTGCTGTTATTGTTACATTATTTAGTATTGTCTAATGCTGTACCCTCCCCCCCTCACACACACCATGTCCCAGATTCTAGACTTTCTTGGGGCAAGTGGATCCTAGTCGGCCTTCCAGAGACTGAGGGGAGTCAGTTCCATGAGCCAGGGACACTCAGCCTCCGTCTCCTCCCTCCAGATTTTAACGAGAATGGCTTCATTGATGAGGAAGACCTCCAGAAAATCGTGCTAAGACTGCTGAACAGTGATGACGTGTCTGAGGACCTGCTGATGGATGTCACCCACCACGTGTGTATCCAGAAGGGAAGGGTGGGGCCCGAGGGTCCAGGTGACTATCCAAAGCCCCCAGATATCAGGCAATCTTCTTGGGAAGAGATCCAGAGTTAAGCCTGGAGCAGGTGGTACATA
This sequence comes from Mesocricetus auratus, assembly GCF_017639785.1. Taxonomy (NCBI): domain Eukaryota; kingdom Metazoa; phylum Chordata; class Mammalia; order Rodentia; family Cricetidae; genus Mesocricetus; species Mesocricetus auratus. The sequence goes on along the minus strand of NW_024429205.1, from coordinate 19,844,765 downwards.
CGCCCCCGGCAGCTGCCGTGGGCCCCTGAGAAGTGGGCTCACACAGTGGAGAGAACTATGCCTCAACTGTCTGTCCTTCCAATAAGAACCTTCTCTCCCCCGCTCACCCAAAAGTCTCCCTCGTACATGGACCACTCAGGGCAGCTGGGCACAACAGCTTAGCATCATATGAATGCATCTCAACGTCACAACAGCTTAGCATCATATGAATGCATCTCAACGTCCCCTCCCGTGTTTTTCATCAGGACCGCAGTGCCCAAATGCAGTGACAAGACATGCCACATCCCTGGTAACATAAGATGGGGCCAGGCCAGGGTTGCACAGTGCCTCCTCCTGCCTGACTCAGGCTTCTTACAATGCGGGGCGCATACCCATGCCCGGCTGATGGGGTGAATGGGGTCCACCGTCCTCACTGTGACGTGGGTGCTGGGGGCCACTAAAGAGAATCCCTCCAAAAGAAGGCCAGCCGTGATGCCTCCTCCACCCCTACCTTAGGCCACACCCCTTCACCTCTGTGGGGGAGGGGCCCCGAGACACCCTGCCATATTGTAGTTCCTCTGCACCGTCTGTCTCCCTCTTGAGACCCATCTCCTGTCAGACCCTGGGCTCCTCTCAACTTCTTTCCTTCCACCAGGTCCTGAGCGAGTCAGATCTGGACAACGACAACATGCTGTCCTTCTCCGAGTTCGAACATGCAATGGCCAAATCTCCAGATTTCATGAAGTAAGGCATTCTTGAGGGGAGGGGCTATCCAGCAAGGCTGGAGGCAGGGAAGGCTCCCCCGGCCCCCAGTGTCCCCTGGACCAATGGCACATCTCAGTCTTGCCATGGAAGCCATGAGTGTCCCGGGCTCCACTGATTCTTCAGAAGTAGTAAAACTGAAGTGTCTGAGAAATCGGCTAACCTTGGGAACCAAGACAAGGATTTGACAGAATTCCAAGGTTTGCAGACCATGTGTGGGGTTGGCACAACCTCAGAGACATTACCCCTGATGGCCAGGATATCTGTGTACATCTCCCTGGCACCTGCCGGGCTTCACATCCAACCTGAGTGCTGCCCGCATCACCCAGGTCTACTGGGAGCTTGGGGAGAGGGTGGAGGGTAGAGAGGGTTTGTTAGCAGTGTAAGGATGCCATCGGAAGAGCTGACAAAAGAGAAGTCACAAGAGAAGCAATTAAGTCTACCCGAGAGCAGAAGGGCCTCAGTGATGCCTGCTCCAGACTCCATCCAGACGACGGCCCTCTGTTTCCGAGGCCGCATTTGCCAGTCTTCTGGTTCCTTCCAGTCCAGGGCAAACGCATCCTGTTGAGATGGTCTATGCCATGACTGAAGAGTCCTGTGAGAATAGCCTTCCTTGTGCGGAGTCAGCATTGCTGGCTGTCTTGCATGCTTGCCTCCAAGGCTTGCTGCCCCTTGATGTCACAGGCGAGATGATTTATGAGGAGCAAGGATGGTGCCTCTTGAGAATTTTACAAACCAACTCCAAAAAGGACAGGGCGGGGTTTAGCAAGAACCATGGCAGAGGCCCAGACAGCTGCTGCTCTCATCTTCCTCTCTCCCTTCCCCAACCCATCTCTCCCTCTATCAGCCCGCCTCTCTACTCACACTTTCCTTCCATTGCACACCTGCAACCTCTGCAGTGTCGGACTTAGGGGGCAGCGTGCGTCACGGCCTCCCAACAGTTCAGGATTCGTTTTGATTGAGCTCAACTCTGAATTCCCAAAGGAAACTCACCTCCCAACCACAAGGACGGGGATGATGGTTCCCGACTCCATCGTGGCTACTACTAGAGGGCTAAGGCTGGGCAGAACCTACATAGGTCTCACTTGGGACAGTCCTATCAGAGGAAATTCCTCGTCCTCCACAACAGCCCCTCGCAGCATTGGTGCTGGAATCCTATTTGCCTTGCACGAGTGCCTAAATGGCTCCCACTTTTCCCCCTGGGCTCTGGCGCCCCAAAATTTAGAAACCTTTCGTGTTCTGGTGATGCTAAAAAAAGCTGAAAGTTTGGGAACTGGAGAAATAGCTTAGTTGGCAAACCACTTGCTGCACCATCATGAGGACCCGAGTTTGATCCCTGGCATCCACAGTAGTGGTATACGCTTGCAATACGAAGGCTGGGGAGGCCGAGACAGGGTGGTCACTGGGTTTCCTGTCAAGCAAGAGCCTTTGTCTAAGAACAAAAAATAAGGCAGATGGCTCCCGAGGAACCACACTTGAAGTTGTTCTCTGGTTTCCCCACACATACATGTATGTGCACCCTCACTGACACTCATGTACACATGGTTTGAGTTGGCTGAAACAGGCCTGACGGGACACGGTGGGGACCTCAGATAGCCAAGCCTCTTTCCTTCAGCTCCTTTCGGATTCACTTCTGGGGATGTTGATGCGGAGGCAACCCTGTGGTCCAGCAGCCTGGAGAGAGACCACTGCACCCTGGCATGGTGGGATCTGATGTGAAGCATGGCTATCTCTGTCCCTCCTTCACCTCTGGAATACTGTTTACTAAATAAAGTAATGTTTTCCTAAGCCCATCTGTACCCACTGCTTTTTGAAAGCAGGGTCCGGTCCTACGCTGGGAGTTAGTGTTGAGAACGGCTCGTTCTATGGCTCAGGGTTGCCAAAAACTCCGGGCAAGCCACAGTGGCCATCTTTTTGAGGACGGAGTTCAAGCCTCAGCCGGTGTCAGAGGAGGGGACCGAGCCAAATGGAACGAAGTTCAGAAGGAAAATATTCAGCCCTCCCTCCCCTGGAACCTACCCGGGACCCATCGTCTTCCAGGGCAGTGTCAGGGCTGTGTGCGCATAGCTGTCATTCCAACTGGCGCCTGGCCTCTCTGTCTTCCTCCCACAGAGACGACATCTTGGCCCTGCTTGCCACCCTTGGGCTCTGGGGATGAGACCATGTGTGACCAGCATTTAGGGCCTATTTGCTTCGCTATTCAGCCAAGCCCCGCAATGAATTTGGCGACTCCGGGGACACTTTGGGGTCCAGCTGGCCAGAGACTCTGAGACATAAGAGAAACTCATCATGAGAGCTGTGGCAGCTGCCAGATGGCTACCTGCTGGGCACGTGGTTTTCCTCATCCTGGTCCCGAGGGAGGCAGAGAAACACTAATTACACAGGAAGGGTTATTTGGTTACAGTGTACACTTGAATCCTGTCTTTAGGTCTTGACTCACCTGTTCTGAGGCAATAGGCAACCCAGTGCTCACGGGAGTCCCCTTGATCAGGAGGGGAGGGGATGCTGGGGTAGCCCAATAGTGAGTACACTCCTGAGCTGAGATCTCAGAACCGCCTATGGGGCTGTTGTGTCCTGCCCTCTGCCCTGTCAAAGTCTCCCAGGAGGTCAGAAGCAATCACGCTGAGAGAGCAGACTTTGACCCTCAAAGGTCACCTAGGCTTGTGACCTTGGTACCACTCCCCGTGGCCAAGTTGTTAAGAGTAGTTTCGTCCCAGCTAACTCCTCCAGCTCTTCAACAAGTAAGTTCTCTCAGCAGTAGTGACACACACCTTTAGTCCCAGCACTTGGGAGGCAGAATCAAGTGGATCTTTGAGTTCAAGGCCAGCCTGGTCTACAGAGCAAGTTCCAGAACACCCAGGACTACCCTGTCTCCAAAAAAAAAAAAAAAAAAGAGAAAAAGACACAAGCTCAAGGGTAGATATGTACTTAACCAGCTCCGACCTGTCCATGCTGAGCACAAGGTGCACAGATGACTTTCAAGAGCTGCCAGGCCCCTTCTGTCTCCACATGGGTATGTGACAGAGAAGCCAGGACTGAGGGCCCCAAAAGACCAGGTTCAAATCTTGCCTGTGCCATTTCCTTACTGTGTGTGCTTGGGCAACTTTCTCAGCATCCTGGAAGTTCCAGGTCTTCAGTGAAGAGGGTGGGTGATGCCGTCCTCACACGTTATCAAAAGATCAATTAAATGACACCAAGGCTCCAGGGAGCATTCCTTACCATGTGTGAGGGTTATCTTGATTGCCAATTCGACTGGACTAAGAAACACCCAGGGAGTTAGTGACACACGCTTTTGAAAGCATCAGTGAGGTGTTTGCAGAGTCAATTAGCTGAGGGTGGAAATCCCACTCGGAATGTGAGCAGCCATCCCATGGACTGGCTCCCAGACTGAGTGAAGGGAAAAGGAAAAAGTCAGAGCTGAACACCGACACCCAGGACAATTGTTTGGGAGCCATGGTACCCGCTTACGGACACGGGCTGGTGTTCTCAGTTATACCAGTGAAAGCAGATCTGAGGTCTCCGTGCCTCAAGGACTGCCTGGGCAGCCTTGTGAGCCTGACCTTTGTCAGAGCCACTGACCCCCACCTACCTCAACTTGGGAGCAGCTGGAAGGCCCACGGCAGCTGACACGCATCTCAGTTTGATGCTTAGCTCTCCCCAGGTACTCAGGTTACCTTCATGCATGGTGACAGGATCCAAAGGAGGCACATGGGACGGTTGTGGCTGAAGGTTTTATTGCAAGCAAGCCAGACTGGTGAGGTCCAGGCTCCCTGGCATCAGCCTAGTTTCAGGCTCTGAACTCGAAGTATAGGTCCCTCCTTTGCCGCTCTTGTGAGGGGACCCTCTTTCCTGATGGGTAGGTCTGGTAGTTCTTCGGGTAGTCAGGGGACACTCTTAAAAGGTTCCATTTAGTCTTTGGGCTCAGAGGAGGCCTGGGGGGTAAGAACGGGGCCACTGTCAGACAGAATGCCTGGCGGGGAGGATCAAGCGTGTTCGCCATAGTCCCAGTACCCCCAGTAGCTTTGTCACCCCAGCCATTCAGCAGTGTGACATCTGCTAAGTCACATGACTTGGGTATGGATTCTGGTCCCATCTCCTGCTGGAAACAAACCCATGTAACAAGGAAGTGCTTGTTACTGTCACCTCGGTGTCTCTGTTCTAAAGGAGGCTCTGCATACAAAGCACTTAACATAATGCAAGGCGAAGAGTAGACACAACTGTTACAGAGATGGTGGCTGCTGCTGCTGCTGATCCGGTAAAGACGATGATGGTGATGGTAACGGGGGTGGGGATGGTGGTGATGGGGGTGCAGGTGATGGTGGTGATGGGGGTGATGGTGGTGATGGTGGTGATGGGGATGATGGGGGTGATGGTGGTGATGGGGGTGATGGGGGTGATGGTGGTGATGGGGGTGATGGTGGTGATGGGTGAAGTGATTGTCCAAAAAGGTAGACATGCTCCAGGTTACAGAACTGATCACTGATCTTCCCTAGCTGCTTAAGATGAACTCTCTGGGTCAGAAATGGCACTGCCAGAAGCACAGACTACCAGGTAATTTGGTGAAGAGAGAGATACAAGGATCTGAAGACTGAAGAACACATCTGGCAAGACCTCAGGAGACCTGTCCCCATGGACACACTGGCTCAGGACTGCCTCGTTAGAGAGATGGTCACACTCAAAGGCTAAATTGACTGCAGCAGACATGGGTCTCTTCCCAGACTGGGTCTCCAACTACCAGGCCCAACTCCCGAGGTCCTCACCAGACTCAACTTGCCTACTTATCAACAGACCCGCCTATGTCACAGAGACACAATGAGACAATGCCTGCAAAGTGTATCAAACTGTGTGGGAACAGTTGCTTTATCTACATCTGGATGCTGAAGCTGGGTTCTTGAGGTGAGCAGGGGTTAAGAAGGGTTAGAAACCTGCCCAATGACCTACTAAGAGCCCCTCCACAGACAGAGATGGGTTACAACAGTGGAGTCTCTAGCCCAGGGACAAGTCACCACCCTACCCCACCCATAGGTACCTAGTAACAAACGTGTGATCCCTCAGATGGCAGGAGGGAGTGACGTGGCTTGGCTCACCTTGCAGGGCCAAGTAGGTCTTCCCTGGAGGTGGGCCACGCCTCCCAGATAGCCCCCCGTGTGAGCGCTGGCTGCAACGTGCTTTCTTGCACTTTTAACTTGGCTAGTTAGACTTTTCAGGTATCATCAAGTCCTTGATGTGCGACTAGGTTCCCAGAATATCCCAGAATATTCCATAGGAGGGGGCTAGAAGGTGGGGGTAGCAAGTGGATGGCTTGGCTCTAGTCAATGTAGTGTCCTAGTCAACCACCAGAGGGCAGCAGCAGCTCCAGGTTTGGACTGGTGCAGCTTTGAGAGAGGGGGCCTTTGCAGAGGAAGCAGTGGGCAGGTTCGCACTAGCAAAGGTTGGGAAACATGCCTCTTGTCCAGAAAACACTTTCTGAGTCTGCCCATGCGTGTTCCTGGTATTCTTCCTCCACAAGTTGCTGGACCTGCGACCCTCTCTGCAATGCAACTGTCTCTAACGGCAGGCACCACAGGTTTGGTTGCTAATTGGTTCTGAGAGAGAGAGAGAGAGAGAGAGAGAGAGAGAGAGAGAGAGAGAGAGAGAGAGAGAGAGAGAGAGAGAGACAGAGAGAGAGAGACAGAGAGAGAGAGACAGAGACAGAGACAGAGGCAGAGAGACAGAGAGACAGAGAGACAGAGAGACAGAGAGACAGAGAGACAGAGAGACAGAGAGACAGAGACAGAGAGACAGACAGAGAGAGACAGACAGAGAGAGACAGACAGAGAGAGACAGACAGAGAGAGACAGACAGAGAGAGAGACAGAGAGAGAGACAGAGAGAGAGAGACAGAGAGAGAGAGAGAGAGAGAGAGAGAGGACACGTGTGCATGCACATTTGTTCACAGGAGAGGAAGACGGGGACACTCACAGGTCTGTGGGTAGGGGGTACCGGTCCCACTCCTTCACAGGCAACACGAAGTAGGGAACACGGGGCACCATGCCGGTCTTGTCCTGGTAGTACTTCCGCTGCTGCTGTGCTATCTACAGCTCAGTCAAAGAACACACAACAGGTCGTCACTGAATCACCTGTTCCCAGCTATACCCAGTCAGGAGTGAGAAGTCTCCCCGTACTCCTGGTACAGTCCACAGGGACCCAGCTCAACTGCTAACCAGCTGTTGTCCTCTATGCCTCAGTTTCTCCTCTGCCCATCAGGTATACTGACACCCACATAGCGGTTTTGCTACAGTGAGTCAAGGAGACCAAGCAACTAAGAAGTTCTGAAATCCCAGCTTAACGTGTGCATGCCTATCCACTGTCCACACACATGCTCTAAGCACACCTACCATGTCCACACATGCATACCCTAAGCACACCTACCATGTCTACACACACATGCTCTAAGCACACCACTGTCCACATGAGCTCTGCCTCTCCTTCACTCCTGGAGCAGGTGTGTCTGTGCAAGTCAAAATGGAGAAAAAGGTTGCCACTGAGACAGTCCCATGGCTTCTTGATGGCCGAGATCATCGGCTGAGCCTACCCCTAGAGAACTTTCCTCACTCAGACAAGTCCCTTGCTCTGGTATCAGGCAGAGTCTGTGTTCTTCCTACCAGGCTCCTCTCTCTCTCTTTCTCTCTCTCTCTGTCCCCCTCTCTCTCTGTCCCCCTCTCTCTGTCCCTCTCTCTCTGTCCCTCTCTCTCTGTCCCTCTCTCTCTGTCCCTCTCTCTCTGTCCTCTCTCTCTCTGTCCCTCTCTCTCTCTGTCCCTCTCTCTCTCTGTCCCTCTCTCTCTCTGTCCCTCTCTCTCTCTGTCCCTCTCTCTCTCTCTCTCTGTTCCTCTCTCTCTCTGTGTGTCCCCCCTGTCTCCCTCTCTCCCTGTCCCCCCCCTCTTAGAGCTAGCATAAACCAAACCCTCATTCCAACCAAGGGAACAGGCCTGTGTGCCTGGGTGCCTGTGTGCCTGTGTGCCTGGGTGCCTGTGTGCCTGTGTGCCTGTGTGCCTGGGTGCCTGGGTGCCTGGGTGCCTGGGTGCCTGGGTGCCTGTGCTGTACTGGGACACTTGATGAGCCAGAGAAACAAAAGTACCAGGTGTGGTTAGATCCCCTTCATCTTCATCTCCTCATTGGACAGTTTGGCCCGATCTGGGCTAAGGATGACCGGGGCACATTCTTAGAGAAATGGAGACTGTGGAGGCTTAGAGAGTACCAGGAAATTCCACTGGGGCCTCAGATTGTGTATGATTTTCCCTGGGGTTTGTTTTGGGCCTTCAGGTAAGAATTAAGCAAGTACCCTATGCTGGCTAGTTTTATGTCAGTGTGACACAAGCTAGAGTCACTTGGGAAAGGGAAAACCTCAATAGAGAAAATGCCTCCAACAGTTTGGCCTGTAGACAAACCTGTGGGACATTTTCTGGATTGATGATTGATGTGGGAGGGCTCAGCCCATTGTGGGCGGGGCTAACTCTGGCAGGAGGCTCTGAGCAGCCACCGGGAGCAAGCCAGCAAGCAGCATTTCCCCCAGGGCTTCTTGCTCCGGTTCCTGCCTCCAGGTTCCTGCCCTGACTTCCTCCCATAATGACTGTAATATGGAAGGGTAAACCAGATAAACCCTCTTCTCCCCAAGCTGCCTTTGTCATGGCGTTTTAGCACAGCAATAGAAACTAAGATAGAACCATGGAGTTGAAAGACTAGAGGGGGCAGGGGCATCCTTGAATGATTTCCCAACCGCACTGGCTGTAGACTGAGGGAGACAGAGCCGCAGAGACCCCTGGGGTATGGGAGACCTCCTCTGGCCCCGAAACTCTCTGGAGAAGACATTCCCCACCACACCCCCCCAGCCATCCAGGCCGTCCCAGGCTGTGACTGTGGCCAGCTTACCTCATAAAAGTTAGTGATCTCAGAGTTGCGCCTGCTGTCCAGGTTAAATCGGGAGTAGGTGGGCAGGTGCAGCCAGCGATCCCAGTTCCGCCCTTGGCTGGCCAGCACCACAGAGGGATTAGGGGAGAAGATGGTGGGAAAGCGTCCCCCGCTGAGGAGTGCGTAGCTCTTCTCCAAGGCTTTGTTACGGAGGTCCTGGAAGTACTTGAAGGTGGTGGTGCCGTAAGAGGAGCCAAAGGAGGCGGCCACACCGGGGACATGGCCTTTATACCTGCAGTGATAGTGGGGAGGGGACGTGGGGGGGGGGGGAGATGAAACCTCATGACATCCATAGCTAGTTCCCAGACAGGCTCTTGGCAATTGAAGGCTCCTGTGCCCCTCTGGTTGTGACAGGATTTTCTCTTTCTTTCTTTTTCTTTCTTTCTTTCTTTCTTTCTTTCTTTCTTTCTTTCTGTTGTTTTTTTGAGACAGAGTTCTTCTGTGTAGCTCTGTAGACCAGGCTGGCTCCAAACTCACAGAGATCTGCCTGCCTCTGCCTCTTGAGTGCTGGGATTAAAGGTGTGCACCACCACTGCCTGGCTTCCATGACAGGATTCTTAAAGCGCACTAGCTTGCTCGGGTCTTTGGGGGAGGTCACGTGAAAAGGCTTCTAGGCTGCTTCCTTGGCACAGAGGGTTTGACTGGGTGGTTGTCCTCTAGACCATAGGCCTCTGAACCTCTCAGGGAGCCTCCTGAGTACGGATCCCCCAGCTCTTCGGGGGCCAGGCAGAAGATTCTGGACTTTGTCTAGCCCTGGTCTTCCATAGTCATCTCATTAATCTCATCAGAGAGGAGAGAGAATAGGAGACATTGGCAGGGCTTGGCAGTGAAATGCTGTGGGTGTTTGGTTTTCTGCAGCACAAGCCTGACTGGGTCTCGTTCCTATGAATCCGAGTTCCCTAAAGGGAGTTGCACCTTCAACTAAACTTTTTTTCAAGGCTGGGTAGCTGATTCAAACTCCGTTTTAATCTCTAAGAAGTTGGAATCGGAGGGGTGGGGATGTTGCAGGTCCAGAGCCCAATCACATCCTATCTTGGGCTACCTGCAGCCCACTAAACAGCCATGCCTTGCCCGCCCTTGTGTCTGACCTCATATCCAGTGACTAACAGATAAAACCCTTTGGAGTGCATTAACTTAAAACTCTATTTTCTACCAACCAAAGGGCTAAGGAGGAATGCGGTCAGACGGCATGTTGGGACCATGACAGAGGGAACTGCTCCTAGTGTCTAATCAGAGGTCCCACCAATGCATTTTTAAAGTGACTTATGACTTCCTTTGTTCTGTTACTATAAAAGCTTCACTGAACCGTTACCACATCAGAACACAGAATTCAGAGTAATATAACCCTGAGTCCGGGCCCACAGACACCCATGTTTGGCGCTGGAATAAAACTCTTCTCCTTTGAGGTGAGAGTTGCGTTGTTGTTTTTAATTAAAAATCCCTTTTGAAAATGTCATACATGAGTGCTGGATTTCCATCTGTTCCATTCACCCCTTCCAACTCCTCAAGATAATTGTGGTTTTCAGGTTGACTTTCCCATGGCCTCACAAGATTTATTCAAGCGACCTGGGGGCCTTACCAAAGACCTGTGGTGCCAAACGGCCTTCAATAGCTCTTTCGATGCCCAGGAGGCCCAGGCAAGAGGGACAGAGGTATGAAAGCAAGGGCCCGGTGACTCTTCTGGGACAGGAGACCCGGGCTCCAGGCAGCTTTCAGAGGGAGGCTGCCCAGTGCATCAGACACAGCCCAAAGCTTTCCAGTCTGCATCGTCCCTATTTGCCCTCTGCTCCTCACCCCCAACATCCGATTCTCCTTCATACTGCTGTCGAAACTGCTGCTGCTGATTTCCCTACTGTTAGTGCAGAGGGCCTCTCCCTTCCAACCTGGAAATGCCACTTTTGATTGCCCTGTTCTCATTCTTTTGAGTCTCTTCATCCTTTTCCTCTCATGAGAGAGAGAGAGAGAGAGAGAGAGAGAGAGAGAGAGAGAGAGAGAGAGAGAGAGAGAGAGAGAGAGAAGGCATACTTGTGTGGAAATCAGAGGTCGATGTGGGGGTTCATCCTCCATTGCTCTCCACCTGACTTTTTGAGACAGGCTCTCCCGCTGAATCTGGAGCTTACCTGGCTGCACTGACTCTCTAGTGAGCACTGTGAAGCCTCCAGACTCCCAGTGCTCAAGTTATTGATGTGTTCTCCCATGCTTGGATTTTAAACTTCTATGTGGGTGGTAGGCAGCTGGATTCAGACCTTGTTCTATTGCTGAGAAGGGACACCATGAGCAAGGCATCTCTTATAAAAGAAAACATTTAGTTGGGAGCTTGCTTAGAGTGTCAGAGGTTTAGTCCATTACCACCATGACAGGGCACATAGCACTGGAGCAGTAACTGTGAGTTACAACCTGATCCACAGGCAGAGAGGAAGAGAGAAACACTGGGCGTGGTGTAGGCTTCTGAAACCTCAAAGCCCACCCCCTAGGGATGCACTTCCTTCAACAAGACCACACCTCCTAATCCTTCTAATCTTATCAAATAGTCCAACTATGTGCTATCTAAGCGTTCAAATATCTGAGCTTATGATGGTTATTCTCATCCAGTCCACATTTCACTATGGCCACTATAGACCTGTAGCTATACCGTACTGCAAAATGCATTTAATCCAACTTCAAATGTCCCTATAGACTTTCAGTCTCAACACAGTCTGAAAGTCCAAAGCTCAACTCTCTTCTGAGACTAAGTCAATGGCTTAACTGTAACCCACTGAAAAAAATCACAATCTAAAAGCAGGTCACATACTCCCAGCACATAATGGCACACAGAATATACATTACCATTCCAAAAGGGAAGAAAGGAAACACAGTGATCATATGCTGCATCAAAAAGCAAGACCTAAAACAAGCAGGGCACACACAAAACTGCATCTCCGCGTCGGATGTCAAGGTGCTCTCCAGATCTCCACCCCCTTTCAGCTTTGTTGACTGCAACGCAGCTTCTTTCTTTTCGGCTGGATCCACAAACAGCCAGCAGCCCTTCCTGGCAGACATCCTACATCTCTGACATCTCCAGCATCTTGAGGTCTCCAACAAAATCCAGGTTTTACCTTCGCAGCCTCACATGATGGCCTCTCTGGACCTCCATGCAGCCTCACATGATGGCCTCTCTGGACCTCCATGCAGCCTCACATGATGGCCTCTCTGGACCTCCATGCAGCCTCACATGATGGCCTCTCTGGACCTCCATGCAGCCTCACATGATGGCCTCTCTGGACCTCCATGCAGGGACACGGCTGATGCACATCTGGCCTCAGCAGCTTTGGGAGATCCCACAACCCCTTTCCTGTGCATTCCTTGGTAAAGGCCAGACAACATGGTCAAAGATGCCAAGTTCTTTTGCTTGTAGGGTACGGAACTTGGTCCCTTTGTTCAATTACACGTGTATCAGCTTTCTGTTGTTGATGGATTCCTTTACTGCTTAAACTTTCCTTTAATTCCCTTTCACAACCTCTTAATGGATGGGGTTCCTTCGGGGTCTGTTCTGACACACCAGCCATGGCCGTAACCATAATCTAGCCTAGGAGTCCTCTTCAAGCACAAAGCATGCTACACATCTTTCTTGGCTCTTTCCAAGGCGTGACTTCTCACTCCTACTTTGCCCAGCAGTCTGGCCTTAACTCCATACTGAGTTCTCCCTAGCTGTCCAGGTGAAAATGCAGACATCTCCCTCCATCACAGCCAATCAGACAGCGAGTCCCATCACTCCACCCATATCACTTAAGCTCAGTCATATCTCCTTCACTGAGACTGACTATAGCATCACTGGTCTCATAACTGTGCTCAAACGTCTGCTCCTAGAGTCCATCCCCACAGTCCAGACACTGCACTGCCCAACATCACACCCTTAGTGAAGTAGTTAAAGCCCTGCCCATCTGAATCTCAAGGTCACCTGACATCCCATGCCTAAGGGGCTCTGTGATTCTACAGGTGTCATATTCTGTCGCTCTCTGTGCCCTCTCTCCTCTTTGCCTCCTCCTTTTCCTGGGTTCTCATTCTGTCTCCCAAAATCAGGATGTCAACCTGCTCATTCCACTCCCTCCTGACCCTGTCCCTGATCATTGCCCTCCCCCACCCCTGCTTTTTTTTTTTTTTTTTTTGAGATAGTGTCTTCCTATGTAGGCTGATTGAACTAAGCTGGCCTCACACTCATATCTTCCTGCCTCTACTCCCTGAGTGTATTACCCAATACTAAATGGTCCCTTGAGACTGGTCAAATACCACGACTCAGAGCTTCTCCCTCTCCTAGGTCTGAATGGGTTCCCTTTGCACCCTAAAATTCCCTCCATCACCGGCATCTTTTTCTGTGCTATTCAGATCGCTACACCTCTTCATGCCCTCCACCAGATGGCGAGTTTCTCAGATGTGGGATGGGTTTGTGTTTTACATATCTGAGTGCCCCGGTTCTGGCACATGGTATGTGGGGAGAAAACAAACTGTTTATTAAACAGACAAAAATGATGAGCAGCTAGTGTCTACAGCAGTTGTGATGGACACAGTTGAACGCAGATTAATACTGGAAAGTCAGGGACTTCTAATACAAGACAACACCCACTCCTCCTGAGAACAAGGAACTACAGCCTGTCTGTTTCTACATACCAGACACTCATCCTGCCCCAAGGGCTCTGTGTCTCCAGAGCCCCGCTTGGGTCTCTGCCTCCTTAACAATAGGCGTAAGCCCAGGATTAGACAATAATACAGGATTTCCTTCCCTGCATCTTCAGAAAAAATAGCAAGAGAAATTGTAGAGTGACAGACAAAGACCTGCTGGTCACTTGCCATTGTGGTCAGAATATCTCAAGTCCCATCATTCCCACCAGTGGGCCTGCTTGGGGTCTGGTAGCAAGGGTTGTGCCTGGGTCAGAGCAGCACGTAAAGCAAGAGGTGGCCAGGCTAGGAGACCCCATGGCTGCTTCGCGGGCTCTCTCCGGCCCCTTCCCTCTAGTCGTTGACTTCATCCTACTCTTCCACCCTTCTCCAGAGCCCGCCCTTCTGCATCCTCCTGGACTTCCTCCCGACAGCCATGCCTCCTCTGACATAGAAACTGAGGGCTCAGGGGTCTTTGTTGCCTCCCTTGCGAGCCTGTGTGGCCATCTTGGTCACTTCCAGCAGACAGAGTGCTCCTCTCTACCATAGCTCGTCCCCTCCTGGGTCTGGGGTCTACCTTTCTTGCCTCGTTGTCAGGAGGTCTCTTCTGTTTCTCTCAGCCTCCGCCTTTCCTCCCTGGCACCGCTAATATCTCCTTTTTCTCCTCACTTCTGCCCGGTGCCTAAAGGTGTTCCCTAGTCTTTTCTACACCGTGAAGCTCTGTGGGAGACTTTGCTGCCACCCACATCCTACCCTTTCTCTTCCCTTGTCTCCATTTCTCCAAAGAATGACACAGAACTTCTGTCTTCTTTCTTCAACCCTGGCCTTTCCTGACCCCTCAGTCCCGCTTCTATCCACCACTGAACCATAAGCCTGTACCGGGTTAGTCAAGCCATGCAAGGCCATCCAATGTCTTTGGCTCACATTGCCCATCTGCTACATTTGTGCCAATGACGATCCCTGTTTGGAAGGAAGCAACTCTGAGAAGCAGAAGCAGAGCTCCTGAGATGTCTCATGCTGCAGAGGAAACCTCCTAAAATGGAGGTTCAAGAAGCTGCAAAATCAAAGACAATAGGTATTCGGGGAGCTATTGCTTCACCTCTCCTTAGTCCCAGTGAGACTGGAGCTCCTTGACTCTCTTGCTGCTGTGTTATGGGGGGAGGCATCTGAGGGATGAGCTGACCAGAATTTTGGGCTGCTTATAGCTCCTTTTCTTTGGAAGGAGAGATGCATGCTTTGCCTTGCCATGTCAGAAGCCTCAATGAAATGTTTTCTTTATAAGAACTGTCATAGTCATGGTGTCTCTCCACAGCAGTAGAAAGCCTAACTAAGACACCACACCAATAAAAAAAAAAGAAAGAAAGGAGTGGAGGGATGGGAGGAACGAGGGAGGGAAGAGTGTGAGTTGCAGAGAACTCCCTACAGGAAGTACAACCCGAGACGGCCACACCAGCCACGTGGCCATCCGTCCTTCCTTAGCATGAAGATGTGGAAAACAAAGTACTCACAGGCCGTCCCTAAAAGAAGTGTTCGGTGACAGACCCTGCCAAACAAGGGCTGACTCAAAGGAACAGCTCAGTTCAGTCAAGCAGAGGCTCTGTGAGCAGGAAGGCTGGTGATCTTCCAACCTATTCACAAACATGACTGGGAATAGCAGCCAGGTGAGCACTGCTTGCAGAACAGAAGCGAATGTTATAAAACCTGTCACGGTAAAAATAACTTGAGCAACCAAAATTGAGAGGTGGGTGGAGGGGAGATGGGGGCACGCTAAGAATGTCTCCGAACAGTCAACCCATGCCATCGACAATGGAGATGCCATCAAAAGCACACGACATAATGACTCTCTCAGCCTTTGTGGGCTTTTAGACACTCCCTCCCTGCCCACCCCCACCCCCACACACTCAAGGATCTTGGAGGGATTAATATCTTTTTCTGATGAGTTGGCATTTATCTCAAGTCTGCCTGGTCTTTCCTTTTATTTCAGTTTCCTTCTCTTACATCTCAGTGAGATTAAATTTCCCACTTTCATTTTGAGATAGCAAATAAGGTCTGTATTTTTTTACAAAATGACTTTTATGTGACTTCACATCTGTCCTGTTTTTTCAGACCTAAGGTAGGCTTCACCAAATGGTAACTTTGGTGTCGGACTTGGGAAGACTTACTGCTTTCTTCTTTGCCTGTGCATTTGAGAGAGACACAGGGTGAGAGAGAGACAGAGCAAGAACAGAGAGAAGTTAAAAGTCACCTTTCTGGGAACCTACTGTGTGGTGGCACAATACCAGGGCATGGGGACATAAGCTCCAACTCTCAGGCAGAAGTCATGGTGTCATGAAGTCATGTCCTGCCTGCTGGGCCATGTTGACATCCAGCAAGGACCAGCTCCAAACCAAGCTGGACCATGGTCAGGGTCCTCAAGAAAGGCCAGGAGGGAATGCCCACTTACATTTCCTTTGGGAGTTAGGAGAACCACAAAGCAAGGGATTGGAGAGGTCTGGTGGAGGGTCAGTGCTAGTCATGGGTCATCTTGGAATTGCCCAGGGTCCTCTTTTCAAAGATGGGTTCCTTTGGGGAAACACCACCTTGGAAGACTTCCATCTCCTGTGCACTGATGATGCCTGGCTCCATCTCCAGCCCTAGCTATTCTGCCCACAGATGTTCTTGCTCTGCTCACCACACAGGGAACCTGCCCGCTTCCCCTTCTGCCCAGGGTTACACAATGCTGCCCTTGTTAACACCACCCCATCCAGAAAACAGTGGTCTGCTGTTTCTTCTCCATTACCCTACACATAGGCCTCCCTCAATCATATTCATGCATTCACCAGCTCTCTCTCTCTCTCTCTCTGCCTTCCTCTCTCCCACAGCTGTGTTCAACTAAGACAATCTCAATTCTCCTAGAGTCACCCCTCAACCAAGTCCTGCCCCCCCATCCCATCCATTTCCCATCCATCTCCCTGCCACCGTCAGAGCAATCTCCCTCACCGCTGGCCACTTCCCTCTAGACACCCAGGTACACACAGAAGTACACACCGTGTGGTACCCTTAGTCTCTGGCCATCAGTAGCTCCTCCATCTGCAGGGCTGATCTTCTGCCCCCAGGGGACTTTTCTTCTTCTCACTTAGGAAGAGCCTGTACTGGTTGCCTCCCTGACTTCACCCTGTGCCTCAGGCGATGTTTGCAATAGGCATTACCATCCTTACACTCAGACTCAAGTCCACACATACCCTGGTTAGCATTTTGTTTTGTCAACTTGACACAGCTAGCCTCAGCTAGGGAGAGGGAACTTCAACTCAGAAAATGCCTCCATTGATCAGATGGCCTGTAAGCAAGTCTGTGAGTTTTTTTGTTTTGTTTTGTTTTGTTTTTAATGAGGGATTGATGTGGGAGGTTGCCACCTAGGACAGGTCATCCTGGGTCATATAAGAAAGCAGGCTGAGCAAGCCATAGGGAACAAGCCAGTAAGCAGCACCCTCCAAGGTCTCCCCTTCAGTCCCTGCCTTCATTCCCTCCCTGAGAGTTCCCACCTTGGCCTCCCTCAAGATGGGCAGTGGTGAGATCTGTAGGACAAGTAAACCCTTTTCTTCTCAAGCTGATTCCGGTCAGTGTCTTCTCAGAGCAACAGTAGGCAAACTAAGCCTCTGTGTTCTTCCCAAGCCCCAGCACTCAATACGTGCTCACAGGAGGATCGAGGAGCAGGAAGCCCTGATCTCTGGGGAGTGTCCCTGACCTGTTCTGAAGGGAGCTCAGATTTCCAGAGGCATGAAGCATCCTGCCCACAGGGCACTGGGCTCCTCAGAAGGAAGGAGCTGTGGAAATGAGACTTGCCCCTGGGATTCTTCTCTTTGCCACCCCCAAGCTCCCTGCCATGCTCCTCCTCTGCCCCTGCCTCCCACCTTCTCTGAATGCTAAGGCATTTGCATCCCAATAGAATAGAAGCCCCCTCCTCCGCAACTCAAGTTCTGCCTGCCTTCCCTTCTGAATCCACAGTGCTGCCAGGTGTATGCGTGTGCACACAACCTCAGTATTTAGCACTCAGAGGACACATCCAGAAGCTAGGCGCGTGTCCCTTCATCTGGATGTGCGGGCCTTCAGCAGACCCATAGGGCTCCATGGTAGAAGCTTCTGCTGCCCTTTCTGTTGGCCCAGTGACCGTGGGGAATGGCAGTGGCACAAGCTCATCTCCTACCCACCCCTTCTTCTGTCCTTTCCCACTCATCTGCCCGCCATGTTTCTCCATCTACCTGTACACACAGGCTGGGAGATGCTGAGCCAGGTCCCTGGGCCAAGACCACAAATGGATTCTAGGGCCCATTGCGGATCGCCGTGTGCAGGGAGCAATCCCAACCTTGCCTCTTAAGAGCACTGGCTGGCCCCAGAGCTGACATTAAAATTAATTACCATGAGCATCAGGGATCCCTTGAGCAGCCTTATTAACTAATTAACTTGCTGCATTCAGCGTGCTCCCATTCCGCGCACAGCCTCTTTTCTGCTGTACCTTCCACTGAGGATGGAGCGGATAGCATCCTCCCATCCCTTGGCAGGACCTGGGAGGGCTTCCCACTGCCTGTGGGATGAAGAAGAAAGCAGGCCAGCTTCAGGGGGTCCCTAGCTGTGGGCCCGTGTAAGGGATCTTGCCAACCTTGTTCTTAACGTTCCTGTTGAAGCTTGCTCACACTAGCCAAGCAGACTGCTGCTTTGAAAACACAGAACCTCCAGCCCTTGCTTTTGCTCACGTCCTTCCCTCCATCCAGAGGGCTCCTTCTCCTCCCCTCCCTCCCTCCCTCCCTCCCACCCTCCCTCCCTCTCACCCTCCCTCTTCTTCCCTATCTGCCCTTGCAGGTGATGTCCAGTATACCCATTCCTTAAACAGGGCTATGAATTGAACCTAGGGCCTCATGCATGCTTGGTAAGTGCTCTATCATTGAACTAAATTCCCAGTCCAAGTACCCAAGTATTCTCATTCCCAGGAAGCCTCTGCTGATTAACCCCCTAGGCCCTGCTCACCCCTGTTCCGAGTCGTCTGTTCTTTGATCTATTGTATTTGAACCTATCTGAACCCTAGGAATATTCTTTCTACTGCTCCTGTTTGCGTTCCTGCCATTCCCACCAGCGCATGCTCTGTGTTCGTTGGACTGAAGTGACAAATGGGGGCTCGCTGTGAAGAGCCCCTCTTTCTCTGGGAAAGGAGGAGACCCTCTGATAGGTAGCCTAGGCTTCCGAGGCCCTGTTCTCAGGAGCCCCTCAATGCCCCAGCTTGCATGAGAGGCGACAGTTACCTCAGAACCACCTCCAACTCAGCTTTGGGCTGAGATCTGAGGAGATGGCCTTGCTGAGAGAGGTGAGGGAACCTCCCTGGGAAGAAAGGTAAATAGCTTGCCAGAGGACCCCAGAAAATGAGGACAGGCTTCCACTGAGGAGGGGAGCACTGGGATGGGGCTTCCCGAAGGGCAGGGTCTAGAAGAGGAGAGTGGGGTTTCAGAGTCTGATGTCTGCTGAAGGCCCCCTGCAGCTGGGAGGAGACTCCTAGAAAGTAGTTGCCTGCTGGCCTGAGTCAGACCCTACGGCCTAAGGCCGAGCCTTCACAAGTACACCAGAAAGGTAGCACACTGGGAGAACCCTTTTAAAAGATGCTGACATTGGTGCCTGCCCCTTCTCAAAGGCCCTCCACACTGGGAACCCCCGGGAGGGCCGAAAAACCTCATCCTTGTGCTTAGCCAACCAACGGCATCAGAACCTCTATGTGTGGCCCAAGGAAGGAGCCAAAGGAAAGCTCTCAGATCTAACACTGATGCCCACATCCAGCTTAGGTAGCCTGTGTCTCCTACTCCACGATGGACTGACCCACCATGAGCAGCACTCATGGTGCTAGGCCTGCCCTGAGCACTGCCCAACCCCATCCCCTCTGTCACCTCCTCTTTCTCACCCAAGAAGCCATAGGCTTCAGGGAGCTGGCAGGTGAGGGGATAGTTTGCTGGTACTCCCTTCATCTGGCCTCAAAAGAGTGGTTGCTGAAATGTGGCCAGGGTTTAAAAGGCTAGTATTAAAGAAGGGATAAATAGCTAGGATAAAAACTGAGTTACTTAAAGTCGTAATTAAACAAATGAGATAAAAAGCTAAGATAGTAAGTGTGCAAACAATTATCACTAATGATCATAGTATCTGTGTTCTCTAGTTTTTAATCTCTTGGATTTTATAAGTGCAGACACACACAAGCCTCTTCTTCCAGGAGGATTTATTGGTCCAAAATTTTCCACATGTTCAACTCTCTACACTCATTTTCTTCCTATACATATGTACTTACGATAAAGTTTAACTTATAAATTGTATACAACTAGAGATTAGCAATAACTAATGGTATAACGGGACAATTACAGTAATGCATTAATAAGAATTATTTAAAGCTTATGAATTATTTGCATCTGGAAGTTTAGACTGAGGTTGACCTTGGGTAACTGAAATTGCAGAAAGCCAATACACTATGTAGTGATGTGTCACCACACACCTTCTTAGATTTAGAGCCTCTATGGTGACATCTTGACACTAGCTACCAGGTGAATGCTACGAATCCATGATTTCTCCTCTGGAGTAAGCTTAAGCAAGAAGCAGGCTGGGCATGAATGAACAGATGGAGAGCCTGGGAGTATGATTGGAGGTTGAGAGCCAGGGAAGGTATTACCCACACCTGGCCTGCAGGCAGAGGGCAGGCTCTCACGGCAGCCAGTCTTATCCCTCAAAAAGACTTCTGGCCCCAGGGCCTCTGACCCAAGCATCCTCTGCCCCGTACAGTGTGGCACCTAATACTAGAGATAGTATCTACAGTCTACAGGAGGTGCCTGGACAATGAACCACTGAGGAACGCAAGACAGGAAAGGCCATTTTGACAGTCTTCTGAACACTGTCATCATCACCGCCACCAGCACCGGTCACTAGCATCCTTTCTTATCTGGTGCTGCCCCCAGTGCAGTGATCTAACAGATATCAGCTACCAAGTGCAGGGCTTTGTGCATATCGGCTGATTCTCTTTTAACTCGCGTGCATTGTCTTCATTTAATAGATAAGCTACGCAGAGCAGAATGGGGATAAAGAGCTTCCCCAAGGTAGCAAAATGATGGGACCCCGGTTCAAACCCAGGCAGGCTGGCTGCAGCATCTATCTCTCCTTCTACTCTGTTCCCTCCCTGCCTACTGAATGGGACCTGTGATGGACTCCACGGAGGCTCAGGGTAGATACGGGGATAAAGCAGAGTATTAAAGCCACAAGGGCATGCGGCATAGCCCAGCCCGGGAAAGAAATTCATTCCTCCTCTTGGTTGCTATGGAGACATCTTATTTAATTTTGGAGTGCTGTACGTGCCATGACCGGTGTGCGAAGGTCAGAGGACAGCTGTCAGGAAGGGGTTCTCTTCTCCTTCCTCCATGTGGGACCCATGTATTGAACTTGGGTCATCAAGCCCCTTTACCTGCTGAGCCCTCACACTGGGCCTTAGAGACCTTTCGACAGAGGGCTTGTAAAGGACCTATCACAGTGTGAGCCTAGTACATACTTGGGGAGTTGTGGTGTCACTGGCAGGCACCAGAGACCTGGCCCCATCTCAGCTGCTACAGTCACCAGCAGGAGATCATGCACAGACTCCCGTGAACCCCACGCCCGTTTCTGAAGCAGCAAGGAAATGGGCTGTGAGAGCTGTGTGTCCTAGCCAACCCAAATACTCTCTGCCTGCAGATAAAAACTACCAAGGAGGCTATTTGAGTGCCAGGGGAGACAGGCTGTTCTTTAAAATCTGTGATTACTGTTTGAAAAAGAACAGAAAAAAATAATAATTATCCGAGAGGGGTAGGGAACCCTGAATTCTTTCATTGAGTTAGTGGAGTTGCCAGTGAGGTGTGGAAACACCAGCTGCCTTGCTTCATTCCCTGGTTCATAGCAACCTTTAAGGAAAGCATCTCTCACAGAAAGATCGTGACAGGACATCAGCAGACACGGGCTCCCCTGCTCAGCCTAGTCCAGGCTAGTGAAGCCCCCTTCATGGCCACCTGTCATCCTGTCATTACTGTTTCTAAAGGCATCATGGGATAGGAGGTAACACTCCAGGGAACTGTAGAAAAGTGGTATGCTTAAAGAGGCACTGTGGGGTTGCCCTGAAATTACAGCTCTGATAGCTTCTAGAGTGAGGGAATTATGGGACAGGGCTGCAGGCACACTGTAGGCAGCAAAGAGCTAAGGGGGTCTGCTAGCAGAGGCTCTTCTAATAAAAGCCTGTGGAGGCTTGAGAAAAATAAAATATCAATGTCTCAAGCCAACCCTCATGACAGACATCCAGAATATGGCGAAAACACTGCTAGCCATGGCCACAAAGATGGATTCGAATTAAATCTTAAGTATTTACACGAGAGCCAGGCCTGGTGCCACAGGCTTCTGACGCTAGCACTTGGGAGGCTGAGGCGGGAGCATCAAGGGTTCAAGGACAGCCTAGCCTACCGAAAGAGCGCACGGTCAGCCTAGATAACTTAGGGAGGCCCCGTCTCAAAATCTAAAGGAAAGAAAATCTAAATAGAAGGCTGGGACCCCCTCAAGGGCAACCTCTCTATTATTTGTCTCCCCCCAGGATCCTATAACACCTGGCACATGAACACTCAACGTCTTTTCCAAGTGAAGAAAGATTGAATAAGCGAGCCCCAAGGAAAGCTGATCCAACACTCCTGGCTTGCCTTTGGGAAACTAGGCTTTTGTAAAACCAGCTTTGTCTGGTGGCAACCAAAGCAGCTTTAGATCTGACTGCACACCAGAGAAAGGTCCCACACACACTGGATGGGTGGAAACTGGAGCCCCGGACTCCGGTTGCAGCCACTTCTGCGTGTATTGTTTCTGAAGATGACGGTAACACAACGGCCCCTCCGTGCCTTGCTGCCTCTGCTGGAAAACAACTCCAATTTTATGCAAAATATACTGTGTTCTGTTGAGGCTGGTGGTTTTCATCTGGCAGTCTGCTCAGTTTGCAGGAGAGAGTACGTGTAAAACTCAGGTGGATAATGTACTCTACCAGCTGTCAAATACTGCCAGAGTCTGCCAGCCATGCCCTCCCAGAGTCAGTCCCTCCTTCAGTCCA
This sequence comes from Mesocricetus auratus, assembly GCF_017639785.1. Lineage (NCBI taxonomy): Eukaryota > Metazoa > Chordata > Mammalia > Rodentia > Cricetidae > Mesocricetus > Mesocricetus auratus. Next base: position 19,822,343 of record NW_024429205.1, on the reverse strand, counting down.
TAAATACTCATATCCCTGGAAAATCCAGCACGCTCCATGTTCGTCCTCACACTATTTCTCTGTGAGCCAGGCTGCTGCTCCAAACGCGTTCGCTTTCCTCCGTCTCTCTGGCCCCTTCCATAGCAGATGCCATTATCCTGGGCTTAATTCTCAGACATCAACTTCTCTAGACCCATCACCCGCCGCTACCCGTTACAGCAGAGAGCTGTGGAAGCCAAGAAGGAAAACTGGCCAGGTGGGGTCCCTTGAGTCCCCCATATTGGGAGGGCGGAACCTCAGCGTCCCGGCAGGTATATACAGTAGGGAGGAGGAGGGCTCTGACCCACAAGTTCAGGTGTGCCAGGGTTCCTGACGACTTACCCGGGCATGAGGGCGGGTGGCACGAAGGTGGCATTGAATTCGGTCATTAACGTGCCCGCGCTACGGGAGGCCATGGTGGGATGCTGCGAGCCCCGGCGCTGTGGCTCGGCTCAACTCTGTGGTAAACAGCCAGCTGGTCACCCGGCAACCACATGCCTGGCAACCCGAGTTCGTTCTGGGACAGTGATTCCTCTTTGCTGTGTGCTAGTTCGCCTCTCTCGCAGGCCTGAGAAGATGACCGCCCCTCCCTCCACAGGTTTACTGTGTGGCTCGCCCAAGTCTCCCTGACATCCAGCCTAGGTGTTCACATCTACCGCGCTCACATAAGGTGCGGAAGTGAAAAGGCTAGATTGCTCCTGAAGAGATCCTCACTGATCCAGTTTGGACCGCTACGACGCCCAGGGCTCCCTCCATCTTTGCAGCTTCAGGAAGTGCTCCATGAAGGGCCACACTTGGTGCATGGTTTCCCAGCCCTGTCTTTTCAGTCATTCATTTTTCATTACACTCTCCCCTCTCCCTTTGGACTTCCTTTCCCCACGCTCCTCAGGAGGCGGGGCTGCATTTGATGATTTGTTCCTGTAATCCCATCTTCAGAGGCTGAGGCAGGAGGATTGCTAGTCCGAGCGCGTAGCCTGGGTAACTTAGTGAGACACTGCCAAGAGCGGAGGAAGGGCAGAAGGAGGGAGGGAGGGAGTTTGAGTTTAGACTATCCCCCACAAGCTACTTTGAGCCTAGAATCTTATAGGAGATGGTCCCTGTCTGGAGTGAGTGGGTTGCCTAGGGGCCACCCTTGGAAAGCTGTGCCTTGGCCCCTAGTTCTGGCCACACTCTGTTTTCTAATCACTGAGATATGAACCGAGCTGTTCTTCCGTGTCTCCCCCCTACGCTAGATTGAAACTGTTGTCTAAAATAAAGTCTGGCTCTGTTGAGCGGTTTTAACCCATTATTTTGTCAGGGTGATACGGAAGTAAAAAATGAAATGTGTGGTTTAGATTTGACTCAACTACCACAGTTGGTTCTGCGCAGGAATCTTCAGGGTTGGGTTTCCCTCCAGCCATCAAAACCCTAGAGTCCACACTTTGCTGTACATAAGCCATCTCCCTCGATGAGATTTTTCCATAGGCAAACCTAGGTCCCATCAAGTAGTCAGCGTTAACCATCCCAAAGTCATCTCCTTTATGGGACTGGGAGAAGTGTCACCTGCACAGCTGGACTCTGCAAATGGCAGCTGGTGAAGACACAAACACTAGTGAACTCACAGGATGCCACTGTAATCAGGATGCTCCCAAGATTCCCTCTAACAGATGCCAACACGTCTGGGAAGGTGGGGAGCCACATGCTCGCAAACGGCACACGCACAAAATAAAACCCAGAACAACTGAAACCTGGTGTGCAAAGAAACCACGAGTGGGGGTGGTTGCCAAATCAGCGGAGGAAATGCCAGCGGGTTATAGCTACAGTCTCCCATGAGGGGGGGCATGAGATGCACTAAGGAAAACATGAGGCAACGTTGGTTTTGTTTTTCTGTTTTTCGATTTGCAGGCCAGGTTGGCCTCAAACTCACAGAGATCCGCCTGCCTCTGCCTCCCAAGTGCTGGGATTAAAGGAGTGCGCCATGACTGCCCAGCCAGTTGCTTTTGAAAGGCCCCTGTATCTCTGATGTGACTTCCCGATGACCCCAGCTCTACAAGGTGACACACTCACGTCCTCCCCATCCATGCTTCCCAGTTGGCCCAGCTCATGGACACATCATCCTCCCACGCTGCTCTGGGTCAACAAGTCCTCTGTTCTTTTCTGCATGGACTCTGACTCTGTATCTGGGGCAGCTTTTGGAATGGTCAGCTGATGGAGACATGATATGCTCGCTGGAATTGCTGTCATCTTGCAGAAGGGAAAACTGAGGTTTGGTGGTGGTTCCTAGAGCTGCTTTGTAAGATTTTCCCTCAGCACACACAGGGCTGCAAAGGGCTCTGTAATATTCACCCTTTACAATCAAATACAACCAGGGGACCCTCCTCAGGAAAGGGGGTCTGCTAAGTACCACTGAGCCTTACAAACGAAGGTGAATCTGTGTAATTTTAAAGGGACATTAAAGTTGGTCTTTAGAATTTGTAGATATGGGCTTGCATTCAATATATGCATTTTCTAAGAATTTTCTAACTCCGTGTAATTAAACATGTGTGGAAAAGGTGAGCAGAAATTGGGAGGAAGGAAGAGGAAATAAACTCACAGAAAAATAAGGTCAGGAGCAATAACAATTAGAAGACAGGAAAGGCTCTTGGGCGTCTCCACTGAGGGATGGAGGGGTACCTTTGCTTCCGCACTTCTCTCCTTAAACTTCCAAACCCTTTTATTATGTTTATCATCTAGCATCTGTGTGGAGAGGGCACAAGGTCTCTGTGCATGTGTATGGGGTGTGTGTGCTGCAGTTCACAACCAGAAGCCGGAAGACCATTTGATCCTCCCCCACCATGTGGGTCCCAGGGATCAAACTCAGGTCATCAGGTGAGGCAGCAGAGCCCTCACCTGCCGAGCCGCTCCGCCAGCCCAAAACCTGTAGACTTTTTGACAGGCCCCTGGGCGTCCAAGCCCCGTTCGTATTAATTAGATATCTGACTATTGCAGGATACCCTGTGACCTTCTCAGGTACAACGATCTCTCTGGGGTCAGCAGGGGAGATGCCAGGGCAGCAAGAGACACCAGCAGAAGGAGTCACACAAAGGGGGCCCCAAGTCCCTCTGAGTGCAGGTGTGAGTTTGTCCTCCCTTCACTGGAAACCACCCATCAGCTGACCCGCCTCCAGGTCTTTGTCCCCAGCCTGGGATGGGGAGTCCTGTGTCCTGAGTTCCACACACTGCCCTACACAGAAGCCACCCCTGTGGCCTCCCAGGAGGGTATCTCCAGTGATGATCCTCATTTTCAGGACCAGCTGCCTAAAATTCAAACACATGATCCCAGGGCAGAGTACAAACAGTGCAGGGCCAGATGGTCAGTACATTGGTACTTCTAGTGCTTGCATTCATAGGGACCTGCCCTTGGGTGCATCCTCTAAGTTGCCTTAGAAGCTGCTTTCTAGTATCTAGTGTGTGTGTGTGTGTGTGTGTGTGTGTGTGTGCCCAGACTCTAGATAAGTGTGGTGTGAGTGTGTCCAGACTCTACGTGAGTGTGTGTGTGTGGTCTCTCCAGACTCTAGGTGAGAGTGTGTGTGTCTAGACTATAGGTATGTGTGTGTGTGTGTAGCACATATGCATCTGTGTACATATGCATGTGCTTGTGTTTATGTATGGAAGCCTGAGGTCAACCTCCACTGTCTTCCTTAGCCACGCTTTACCTTATTTACCTAAATATAGGTCTCTTTACTGAAGCTGGAGCCTATCCATTCACATAAGGCTGGGTGACCACTGAACTCCAGGTGTTCTCCTGTCACCACCCTTCCCTCTCCCCAGACCTGGGTTAGGAGCCCATGCCACTGCCCCTGTCTCTAAGACAATGCTAGAGCCCAAACTCAGGTCCTCGTGTTCTTGTGGCAGATACTCTGCCAACTGAGCATCTCCCTTGCCCCTGGTGAGGCTTTCTAAGAGACACAGCACGATCTGTCCAGAGCTGCCAGGCCTGTCCTGTCCCTGTTCCTCAAGCCTGCCATGCATCCACAACAGTCATGATTAGCTAGACAGAACAGGGCTACCATGGATAACCCCCAAGACACCAATGCTTCAGTCCCAGCTCAGATCATGAAGTTCCCGGTCCCTCTGAGGAGAGGTGACCTGACCCCACACCCACCCCATCCTCGTGACTACTGCAGTCTGTTGGCTCTGAGTGGCATAGAGCTTCCATCCTCCAAGCGGCAGGAACTTCTATTCAAGGAGCTGAGAGAAGACACCTGAAGCTGGACAGAGCTTTATCTAGGGGCTGGTGCTGCTGAATAATGAATTCAGCATGCATTCCCGAGCTACTGGCTGGGTGTGCAACACACAAACACACACACACACACACACACTACACACATGCTGGGCTGACAACTCAGAGGGGCGGGGCTGCCAGGGCTGCACGGTTCTGCGGAGCTGAAGGAGCAGCTCGCTTTGGTTGCCTTGGTCTCTGTGGGCAGCATCGGAAGGAGGCGGCAGCAGCCAGAGAAGAGGGAGGTGTGTGAGCCGCACTCAACCAGCCAGCTTCTTCCTGCTGCTCTGCCTGGCACTACCCAGGCTCTTCCCACCAGCATGGCCCTGATCGTCCACCTCAAGACCGTCTCGGAGCTGCGAGGCAGAAGTGACCGGATCGCCAAAGTAACTTTCCGAGGTAGGGAAGCACCTGTCTCAGGGGGACACCAGTTCTGCAAACTGACTCAACCCATATTTCTGTGAGCCGACAGAGACGGGAGAGGGTTAGGAGGAGGGACGGCAGAGTTCTAGCAGGCATAGTGGCTGTAAGGCTTTCTAAGAGTGTCCACATGCCCCTGGCCTGGCTAGCTTTGAGGTTTCCTGGAATTGCCCCAGGCCAGCACACACTGCCCTGGCGGAGTGCAGATTCTTGGCTGGATGAGGCAGAAGTGAGGGATCCATCCCCAGGACCACACAGATGCAGGGCAAGGGCTCCATCACAACCTTCCTGGGACCCCTTTCTTCCCTCCACCTGCAGACTGTTTCTGCCTGCTGACTAGGAGTCTATGCCCGAAAAGACCAGAGTGGCTGGTAGAAACTAGCCCGTGGTACTCTGCCCTCCGGTGGGATGACAGTACTTTGGCCTTTCGCAGACCTTTGGCATCCTTAGGCAGGGGCATTACTCCAGCCTCTCCTCTGTGTCTCCACTGTGGACTCCTCCCAGACTCTTGCAGCTCACGGATTATGGCCTCCTGTGCACCAAATCTGGGGTCTAAAAATGTGAAGCTGAGCATGAGGCTGGCCCAGGTCTAAAGAGTTAATCTGGTGGGCCATGGGAAACAGCAGCAGGCATGGCAAGTGTATGATGCAGACAGGTTGGGGACGAGAGTGCCATGACCAAGGCTGGGAGCTAGCAGTTGGGGAGGGCTTCCAGGAGGAGGCACTGCTCAAGGGCTGAGGGACGAGCAGAGGCAGCAGGCAAAGGGAATGAGAGGTAAAGGGGATAGTACGCCCCAAGACCGGGAGCAGAGCTGGAGAAGGACCAGACAGAGGCTCCGTGAGCCAGGGAGCTGAAGCTGGGCTTCATCTCAGGTATCTGGCAGCCCCCCCCCCAGGAGCCACGTGGAGAAGGACAGGGCCAGGCTTTCCCCACTAGCGTGGCCCTGATGGTGCCAAGCCACCTCTGCAAAATACAGTTCAACCTGCCTAGCCACAGTAAAAGCCTCCGGTCCAGGGGTGTCTCTGCAGCCTTTGGCCAAAGCCAATGTGCTCTCCAGGGTGGCATCTTCTCCCCCCGGGGGGGTCAAAGGGAGGAACTATGGCTCAGGATGCCGCCACCTCTACAGGTCTGCCAGGAAGGAGATGTGAGACATGGCGAGTCACTAGACGTGCCAGGAGGAGCTTCCAGACTCCTCCATCACCCACACAGGCCATGGGCTCTCCACCTGCAGCCTGCTGGTCACAGGCACCAGTTCCAGCTTTGTCTGCTGGCAGCAGGCAGGCAGAAGGGACCAGAGAGTGGGCTGGGCCACCTACTGCTTTGCAGGCCACCCTAGTGGCTGAGCTCTCCATGTGTCACCTGCTGGCTTATGCTGACTTTAGAAAAACAAATATATCCTTTAGTCTATGGGACCTGGCCTGTGCGCCACACAGAGTCCTGTGCTTGGCTTCTTAGTCCTAGGTGGCTTGGTGGCTACAGTTGTGACAGGCCAGTCTCCTTCGTGGAAAAAAAACAGGGTCTAGTGAGATGGTCAGGGGATAGGGACAGTGGTCCAATTGTGAGGTCTTCATCCTGTCTACTCAACTTTGTAATCTCTTACCTCTTCTGGGGCCCAAGGACTGGGCTTCCTGTCCATCAGAGACTTGTTGTTTTTTGTCCAGGGGACAGTGTTAGGGACCTGAACCCAGGGCTTCCTACATGCAACATATGCTCTCAACTGCTGAACCACACACCACCCTGTTTCCTATGAACTCGCTCTATAGCCCAGGCAGGCCTTGAACGTACACTTTGCTGCCTCAGCCGCCCCACCAGGCCTAGCTTCCACCTCTCCCTTTGAGCTGCAAGGTCAAACACCCCCAGGAATGAGGCTGCTTGTAGCCCAGGCCTCCCCATTTGCAGGCAGTCAGAGGTAGAGTTCCTGCAGCAAGGGGTGAGGGGTGGGTGGTAGGACCCTGGAAGAATACAGTCAGAGCTCAAGACAGTCGTGAGGTGCACAGCAGGTGGCAGCTACGGGCACCCAGAACACCAGCCTACACTGAGGGACTAGACCAGCCCATCCTCTCCTGACATTCAATGTCCAGGCACACTGTGTGTGAGTAGCCGCAGGGGCTTACTGACCCCCAACCTCCACAAACCTCTCAGATAAAGCGGGTGGCAGAAGGGAAGAGGGGCCAGCATGGGGCCTAAGGGTAAGGAGAGAAAGGCCCTGCCCTGAGGAGTGGCAGGGAAACAGGGGGGTATGGACTTCACCCTGCCTCTCCCACCATGGCTGCCCTGGGCCTCCCAGTAGCAAATAGGACACAGCAGCCCAGGCTGGGCTAAGAGGCCTCCAGCCTGCAGGAGCCATCTCCAGAGTAGGTCGGCCGGACGATGCTTGTCGGCTTCCTGTTTCTCTGCTCTTACTTCAGCTCGAGTAATCTCCAGAGCTATGGAAGGTAGGGTGGGAACTGTCTGTCTGTCTACTTTCTGCCTTGTGCTCAGCCCCTTCAATCCCCTGCCCCCCACTGCCAAGATCCCCATGGTAGGCCACCATCTCTAATCTACAGAGCCTTCTTGCCAAAACACAAGGTTGAGAATTTTCCCGACTTGCACATGCTCACCTGGACTGCTTGCTGGTATCGAGATTCCCACGGGGGTTCATCTTTACACCCCTCTCCACACCCCCAACTCCATCCTACTACATTGAATGCCCAGCTGGTCCCCAAAATGCCAAGGGCTTCACGCCTTCCTGCATGAGACTGCAACTTCTTTATTGTAGAATGACCCCCCATACCTTCCATCTTACAAATGTCCATCTCATACATACTTCAAGGCCAGGTTAACATGTCTCCTCTTCCAAGAAGTCCTCCCCTCCCTTCCACACCCTGTACACCCTCCTGTAGCTCTGCCACAGTTCTGTGGGCACAGGTCACACTCTGTGAGCTGTCCTGGGGACCCTCGAGTCTCCCCTGAATTATTAACATCCACCATAAGAAATGACTTCTTTCCTTGAAGACGTCACTAGTTTGTTTTTTGTGTGTTGCTGTTCTGAGACAGGCTGGCCTTGAACTCACTATCTGAACAGGACAGAATTGCACACATGCAGCACCACGTACCACACTTTTCACTGTTTAGTGGGTTTAAACTATTCACGGTGGCCCTGTCAGTGCCTGACTCTGCTGGGCTCTGAATGTCACCAGCATTTTATGCTACAGGGAACACCAGACTGAAAAGGAGTCTCGTGACCCAAGACCCCTGGCTCCCCTTCCTTCCATCGGCCTCTAGCTCAGAGAACACTCAGGGTTCCAGAGGAAGGCTGACTTCATCCTCCAGCAAATGTTGGGGGTGATCCAGCCCAGGAACCATGTCACTCAGATCCGCAGCAGTCAAGGAGTACTTCCTGTAAGGGGAGGCAAGGTTGGGTGGGAAAAGCAGCTCCTAGCTGGGTCTTGCATTGCATTTCTGTAAGAGCTGAGGATGGGCTGTTGGAGGCAAAGCCACTCTATATGGAGGGCTCGCTGCACCAGACAGCGGAGTGGACTCCCGGCCAGAACAAGAACTGGGAAGCCAGCCCTGTGACTAGAGGCAGGGGAACGGAGGAGGTGACTGTGCCCTGAGAACAAGATTGCCCCTCCACTCCCCCTCCACTTGTTTCTGGAAAATTCTCTGCCATTCCCAGTAAGGGAGGCAGACTATCCCATCCTCAGTATTTCCCCTGGATGGCTAGGCCATTCAGACACCTGTCCTCTTTCTGTGGGCAGCAGACAGAGGGGCTCCCCAGGGACAGCAGCTGAAGCCCAAGGCAGGTATGGGCACAAATCTGCACCTTGATATGGACACAGAATTGTGCCCACAGCACCCTGCCACTTTCCCAATGCACAAGGACTCCTTCCCCATAACGGAGGGGGGCTCCTCATTGTCAGGGTAGTGAGAGTTCCTCCCCTCTTTCTCTCCCTCCTCCTCCTCCCCTCTTCTTTCTCTTCCCCTGGGCAAGCCCAAGCAGACACAGCCCCATCAGGGGGCAGACACTGCACCCAGCACATTCCCTCAGCCTTCCTGCTTTGACAGGAGAAGGTATTTTCGTGCTATGAAAATGACTGTAAAATTGCCCTCTGCTGCAGAAGCGCTCAGTGGAAGCTGCTGGAAATGTGGGGAGAGAGGAGACTTGCAAATGATACCCCAGAGTGTGAAGGCTTGCTTATCAAGTCCATCTTTACTGTCTACAAAAAAAGCTACCTTTCTCCCGCCTATACCCATTCCTGGGCCAGAAAAGAAGGCATAATAAAAGCTTCAAATATGAAAAGGAGGGAGAATAATTCCAGCCAGTTTCAACACCCTTAGCTCATGGCCAATCTTGTTCATGATTTCCCCCTTGTAATTCCCTCGTGCCAATTATGCTGAAAAGCACATGTGCTATTTCATCTAGAAATATTCAAGTCATAGCTATGAGAGAGGAGGATTTAAAAAAAACCCACATATTTTACGGTTCCTTAAAAATGAACAGTTTGTAGTACTGCCAAGTACTCGGCCCATGTCCGTTTCCTTTGTCTCCTCGATGTTGTAAATTGTTTTCCAGCTCACTAAAAGCTTCATTTTAATGTGTCTTGTAAATCAAGTAGTTAATCATTCATTCACCCCTTCTTTCATTCATCCACAAATGGTATTTGGGAACCATCCATGTGCCGACACTGCTCTAGGCCCTGACAGGGCAGCAAGGAAGGGCAGCCCTGGCACCACCGCTGTGAGTGGACAGAGGATTGCAGAAGGGAGACACAGGGGCTAGGGCGGTGCATGGCCAGGGAAGGGTGCGGAACCTAGAGACCAGCAGCCCTGGCAAGGTAGGAGAGAGGCAAGAGGTGGGACAAACCAGCCTCTCTGTAGCCAATGAGAGACTCCAAAGTGGGTGGAGTCTGGGAGGGGTTTCAGTGCGGGGAGGGACTCCAGTGGCAGGGAGGGATTCTAGGGTGGGGTGGGGCATTCAGAGGAGGGGCAGCTCAGAGATGGAGCAATCGAGGGGGTAAGAAAAGATGCCTCCGGACAGAGGGCAGGTGTGGCTGGTGGACCCAGGGATTTGGATTTGGAGAAGCAGGGATCATTGGGCTCAGATAAGTCTTCCTATTTGATCTTTCCTTGGCTCTCTGTTGACCTGCCAGAATCCTGCTGTGGAATCCTGGCTGGGGATGGAGAAATAATGGGAGGTAAAATGATACTTGAAACAGATTTGCTAATATGAGTGGTCCTCCTCTGTTCTTTTGCCTAATCCTGGCAGTCACAGAAACATCAGGCCCAAACTCCTGGAGCTGTCAGCATCCATGCGGGCATCCCCAGGGCTAGAGTCCTGGCAGCTGGTCAGTGGCCAACAGGGGTCACTGTGTAGCTCGAGTGCAGGTAATGACCCCACCCCAAGAGAATATGATGCTTCCCCAATCCTTTAACTGTTTTCGGGGTGTCCCTACACTCCATTTGTCAAGAAGATACTCCGCTACCTACTACAGAGAGAAAGACAGATTCCCCTGAGGATGGTCCATTCTCAGCTCAGCCTCAGTTAAATGTTCAGTCACCCATCTCGGGAAGTAGCAACCATCACTATAGCAAGGAGGTGCACCATCCCACACTACAAGAGGGAAGACAGCTTTATTGCCCTCATGGGCATGAGGTTCTCACATGGATCTGTGTTTCGCAGTTCCAGAAAGTTCTCCTAAGACAAAATACCCTGTGATATTCTCAACCCATTAACTGCTTCCTGCCCGGACAGAGTCACCTCCCAGGGGCTTTAATTTTATTGATATTCTTAGTTTTCAGTCATTTACTTTTTATTAATTTTAGTTATCACTATTTTTTGTGTGTAAATCTGTGTACCATGTGTGTACATGGTACCCATCAAGGCCACAACAGTAGAGATACAGATGATTGTGAGCCTCCATGTGAGTATTGGGAATTGAACTCAGATCCTCTGGAAGAGCAGCAACTGGTGATTTTAACTACTCCAGCCCCTGCTTCTTTTTTTTAATCTGAAAGTTTAGGATAAAATCAGCATTGTGTTTGAAACAATAACTTCATTGCATTTGAGAATGTAAAAGTGGTGGACTCCCATCATGCCTCATTATATTCCCAGCATCTGCACAGAATGAGCTCTCTACACAGCTTGTGGTCCCTAGGGTCAAAGGCTCCTCCATCTGTCTCTGGATTGGGAGAACCAGCATCTGCTGGCCCTGTCCTGGGCTCTAAGCCAACACCTCCTCCTCCTCTGCCTCCATGATCCTGTCTGCAAAGTGGGAACCGGTGATGCCAGCCCCTGGGAGGATGGAGCTGAGTTAGAGAAATAGGGCTCAGTAAATTCACATACGGCTTAAGATCCCTGCCTCTCAGGTGAACCTTGTTGGGGGTCTGACTTTCTGGGTGTTAGCAGGTGAGGAAGGGGACAGGAATGGGTGATAAAATGATACCTGAGTAAGAGTAAAAGGAATAGTGACAGAGGGGGCCTTTGCTTAGTGGAGCGCTGGAGACCCAGGGAGTCTCCGGTCCCCTGGGCCTGTCTCTGTGAGCAGCTGCTTTTCAGAGAGGACATTATTTAAGGAGCTTGAGGAGGATGCTTCTGGGGGAGGGAACTTATTTTGAGTTGAGTTTCTTTGTCGTACCGTGCCATCACCTGTCAATAAGAAAGTGACGAACACGCCGTATGGGAAAATGATGGGTTGTTTCCAAAGAGAACTGCCAACAAGCAGACAAGAAAATCATTAGGGAGCGAAGGTCTGACGGACCCCTCCCCTGACGTCACTCTCGGCAGTGTTTTCTGAGACAGTGCGTCTCTGGGCTAAAGAATGCGTGTTTGTCTGAAGTATCTGTGGCGTGTTCATTGTGACAGGCAGTGTGCCGGGGAACTCAGGGTCACTACACCTCAAGAGACTGACTTCAAGGCCTGCGAGACCGCTCAGCAAGCTTGGCAACCTGGGTTCGATCCACAGAACCCACACGGAGGCGGAAGGAGGGAACCAACTCCATAATGTTGTCCTGTGACCTCCACATGTGGGTCATGGCATGTGTGACCACATACGCATACATTCTCACTAATGATTAAGGAAAAAAAAATAGAAAGACTGACATCCTGTAGACTCACAGGGGAGTCCAACCTTTTGACAGTGGGAGATGGTCATCTACAAATGCCTTGGGCTGTATCCATAACTACCGTGGAACACAGATAGCCCACAGGTCTCGGGTTAGACTCCACACAGAGTATACTCTTTGGTCATAATGAAATTAGTTAGATATCCTATTGCTATTGATTTTATTTTGAAGCCCCAGTTATTTGAGAATGGAATAGTGGCCTTCTTTCTAACCTGTGGGCAAGGAAGAGCACAAATGAGAAGTTAGGAGACATTGGTGGGTGGGACTGTAACTTGGGAGGAGCGCTTGCCTGGCATGCGGGTGGCTCTCTGCCTCCGCCCCACAGAGCTAGAGGCAGAGAGAAGTGATGAAGAAGTGACTGAGAGAATGCTACACAAGTGAGGACTGGAGTGCAGCACCCACAGAAAAGCCAGGCAGCCACGAGGAAGTTACCTGCCATCTCAGCACTCAGAAAGCAGACACAGGGAATCCCCAGGGGAAGGTAGCAGGGTAGCCAAATGGGAATCAGTCAGCTCAGGTTCAGAAATGGAGCCTGAATCCTTAAAGTGGAGAGTAACTGAGGAGGTCGCCGACCTCTGACCTCTGACCTGGTGTGTGTGTGTGTGTGTGTGTGTGCACGCGCGTGTGCAAGCGCACACGTGTGTGTCCGATGGCTCTCATAAGCACAGATATAAAATCTGTTAACAAAACATTAGTCAACAGAACAGTAATACAGAAGGACAGTGCATCGTGACAAATTAATTTTATCCTAGGAAAGCTAAGCTCTCTTTAAAACTATAAAATCAAAGCATTTCACCATGGTAAGTAGAATAACTAAGAAAAGCTGCCATGGTTCTATCCACCATTGCATGAAATCATGTGACAAAATTCAATGCCCACTCACGACAAGAACTCTCGGCAAAACAGGAACAGAGAATCTTCTTCAATCAGATAAAGGACCGCCCCAAGACTACCCAGCTAACACCACACTTACTCCATAAGCCCTGAACATTAAGGTCCCAGGCAAGGTGACGAGGTCATCCTTCACCATCCGTTCATTGCTAAGTGGTGATCTAGCCAGTGCAATAAGACAAGAAAAAAAATTCACATAGGTTGGGAAGGAAGATGTGAAATTGCCTTGTTGCACAGGAAATCTTACTGGCTTGTGTGGAAAATCCCAAGGAACACATGTGAAAACTACCACAATGAGTAGAAACTAGCAACCTTTCAGGGTATAGGATTGAGCACAAAGTGTTTCTATAGAAACAGCCAGCTGAAATGAAGAAATTAAAAAGCAACTTCATTTGCAATTGCATAAAATATAAAATTTTCACAAGTTTAATCAAAGACCTTGACATGAAAAATAAAACACAGAGAAATGAAAGAACACCAAATACAGAAAAAAAATATGTCTGTGGGAGGAAAGCTCGTAATGGCAAAGGCACCAGAGTTCTTTGTAAGTTGCTATATAGAGTGAGCAAAGTCCCAGCAAAAGCTACAACAGGCTGTTTTGTAGACGCTGGAAACTATTTTAAAAATGTGTGGGCATGTAGAGGATCTAGAATAGCCAAAACAACCTTGAAAACAGAATTTTGGAGTCTCATTATTTGAGTAAAAGCCAATAAGGTTATAGGACCAAGTCGGTGGCACCAGCCTAAGATAACAGACAATGGGGTAGAATACAGTGTCTGCAAGTGGATCTCAATCAATTGATTTGAATTCAGGGCATTAGGTACCTCAAAGACCTAGATCCCTACATATTGGTAAAAATAAACTTCAAGCTTCTACATCATTTCACCCACAAAGATGAATTTAAGATGGGTCACTAAAGCTAAATATTAAAAGGTACTAAAGATCTGGGTGTGGTGGTGCACACCTTAATCCCAGCACTCAGAGGAAAGAGGCAGGTGAATCTCTTGAGTTCAAGGCCAGCCTGGTCTATAGAGTGAGTTCTAACACAGCAAGGCTACCTGGGGAGACACTGTTTCAAAAAGAGAGGGTGTAGGTCAAGTGGAGGGATGGCTCCAAAGGCGAGTGCTTGTTGTGGAAACATGGAGACCAGAGTTCAGATCCCCACACCCGTGTGACAAGATGAGCGTGATCTCACAAGCACCTGTAAACCCAGGACAGGGCGGAACAGAAAACAGGAAAATTGTTTGAGCTTGCTGGCTGTCAATCTAGAGAAAAATGAACAAAAAGACTCTAGGTTCATTGAGAGACCCTGCTTCAAAGGAGTAACATGGTGATAGAGGGGCACTCTGCTCTCCTCTGGCCTTGGCATGCACACAGGCATGTGCATACACCACACACACACACACACACACACACACACACACACACAAATTGAAAATAAAGCTAAACAAAACAAAAACTTCTAGAAGAGATTTTAAATGTGTTTGCTATATTTTGAGTTACACAAAAATTTCTTAAAAGGAAATACAAAAACCCCACATTGTAAAATACAAACTTCTGAAAAATAATGAATCAAATTTGCTTTTTTTCAAGATAGGGTTTCTCTGTGTGGCCCTGGCTGTCCTGGAACTCATTCTATAGACCAGGCTGCCCCCCACCGAGCTTAAAGGAGTGTGCTACCACCACTAGACATGAATTAGATTTCCTAATAATTAAAAGTTCCTACTTATTACAAAATATATTTAAGAATATGAGACAGCAAGGCACACACAAGATGAAAATATTCACATTGACTCAAATCAATAAAAGACAAGTGAGCAAACTTTCTAAAGCAACCAAAGACTTGAGCAAATGTCTTATAGAATAAGGCCAAAAACCATAAATGTGACCAGCATCATTAACAATATGAACATCAAAGTTACAAGAGATACCATCACACAGGCACTACAATAACTAGAAAAGCAAAAGTCTCAGTCAGTAGATATTTATGGAATGTGAAACAGCTGCATGTTTTTTACATTGCTGATTAGTTTGTGAAATAGAGCCATCACTGTGGAAAACTCCTTGGCAGTTTCCAGTAACCTTACAAAGATATCTATCCATTGTGCCTACAACTCTGCTCTCACAAATCTCCACAAGAGAAATTACATGTCTACCACAAGTTTTTTAAAAAGTCACAGCAGATTTATTCATATTAACCGTCCCAGTTTGCTTTCTATCGCTGTGATAAAAAAACAAAACAAAACAAAAACCCTGGCCAGCAGCAGCATGCAGAGGGAAGGGCTTGTGTAGTTTACAGACTGCAGTCCATCACTAAGGAAGCCAAGGCAGGAACCTGCAGGAGGAAGCAGCTGAAGCAGATGCCACGGAGGACCGCCACTTACTGGCTTGCTCTTCATGGCTTGTTCAGCCTGCTTTCTGTTATACATCAGGGCCACCTGTCCCAGGGGTGACACCGTCCGCAGTGGGCAGCTGTACTAGGCTTTTTCTTTTGGGCCACCACCCAGCTCCCAAATCACGACACAGAGACTTACTATTAGTGTTGAATGCTCAGCCTAAACTTGGTTCTTTTCTTGCTAGGCTCTTATAACTTAACCTGTTTCTCTTCATCTACATTTTGCCTGGAGGCTTCTTACCTTTTTCTCTTTCTTCATATCTTACTTTCCTGCTGTCTCTGGCTGGCTGGCTGGCGGCTGCCTGCTTCTTGCTCCAGGCAAGTCCCTCATTCTCTTCTCTTGTTCTCTTGTTGAGCCTAGAGTCACCCTTCTATTTATTCTCTCTCCCTGCTAGTCCCGCCTAACCTTTCTCCTGCCTAGCTATTGGCTGGTCAGCTCTTCATTAGACCAATCAGATGCCTTAGGCAGGCAAGGTGTAACGCATCTTTACATAATTAAACAAATGCAGCACAAACAAATGTAACACATCTTTACACAGTTAGAGTAATATTCTGCAGCATAAACAAATGTAGCACAACTTTGCCCAGTTAAACTAATATTCCACAATAGGCAGGACTCTCGTGTAATGGTTGTTCATCAAGAATATGCTGCCCTACAGACATATTCCCAAAGACAAATTTGATGAAGGTAATTCTTCAACTGAGGTTCCCTTTTCCCATGTCACTTAAGTTGACAAAACAAACATGTCTAGCAAGAATGTCTAGCAAAATAAGACACTATCAGAGGTAACCTAAAGGTCTATGACCAGAAAAACCCGAACACGTTGAGTTATATCCATACAACGGCAATTGCTCGACAGTGAAAATGAATAGATACGCCCACCACATGGATGAGATCTATAAGTGAGGATTGACAATAATAAGGGAAAATGTATCTATAATGAACTTGTGATTTACTCTGGTCAGAATTTCCTAAGTAATACACTATAACTACTTATATTTACATTTATAAGCATTTACATTAGTGGGTATTATATGTAGTCTATCAATGGTTTGAAGTATATCAAAAGATGTGTGTGGAATAAATGCAAACACCACAAAATTTTATTTAAGGGACCCTAGCACCCCCAGGTTTAGATATCCATAGGGAATTGGTCCAGGCCCCTCAGACACTGAGAACAGCTATACTGATGTGTTCGACAATATGAATATCGGATCAGAAAAAAATTGACTAAGAGAAACTAGACACACAAAAAGCAATCTGGGGGGCTGGAGGAATAGCTCAGTTGGGTAAAGTGTTTGCTCTGTAAGCACAAGGGCCTGGGTCCAATTCCTAGAACTCACCAGGACTGTACTTATATTATTCTAGTGCTGGGGAGACAAAGACTCTTAGGCCAGTTAGCGGACCCGACTTATCACTTTCCAATAAGAGACCTTGTCTCAAAGAGACAGTGAATGACACTTAAGGAACAACTCCCAAGGATGCCTTCTGGCTTCTACATGTACACACGCATGCATGCACCTGCACATGCATGAACATGTAAGCACGTGAATAAATATAACACATCTTTGCTTAGTTGAAATAATATTCCACAACAAAGGTGGGAAAAACTGGGGCAGGAGAGACGGCTCAGTGGTTGAGAGCAGAACACTTGGGTTTGGTTCCTAGCACCCGCACGGTGGTTCACACCCATCTCTAACTCCAGTTCCACGGGCTATGGTGTTATCCTTTGACCCCCACGAGCATCAGGCATGTGTGCGGTACACATACATGCTGGCCAAACACTCACACATAAAATGAAATAAAGTAAACTTAGAAAGACAAAGACAACCTGGGATAGAAACTGGAGCAGTGGCTAGCTGCTGACAGTGGCGGGTAGACATGAACTGAGGCATACTTGAAGAACTGAAAATGTTCTATATCTTCACTGTGTGGTAATTAGACAAGTGCGTGCATTTATTAAGAGTCATTAAAATATACCCTTAAGATCTGTGAATGTAAATTCTATCTGGTTAAAAAAAAGAGTCGTAATCACACTTAAAATACCGAAAACTTGAATAATATTACAGGTGAGTGGAAAATTGTTTCTAATTATACGCTGCTAAAATTACACTATAAATGTGATTCATAGTAGAGGAGACAGCTTTTATATTTAACATGTAATTTAAAAGCCTAAAACAAAGACAGGACTGTTCTGTGGAATGGTGGCTGCATTCTGCATAGTAATAAAATGTGTGTGCACATGCTGTTCTAAACACCCCCTCCTCCCATTTCATGGATGAGGAGACGAAGTCAAACAGAAGCAATTTTGTGTGTGTGTGGGGGGTACAAGCTAGCAAGTGGTAGAGCCAGGCCAAGAGCCACAACACCTACCAAACTCAGGGCCAGGGAGATAGCGCTGCAGGCAAGGGTACTTCTGCTGCAAGCCTGGAGATGTGATCTGGGGTCCCAGAACTCTGGGAGGAGAGAACTGACTCCACAAGGTGTCTACTGACCTCCACATGTACTCACGGGGCGCACCCCCACATTCACCATGCTCTCACACATGGTGATCGTAAATAAACAATTTGAACTAGCTACACAATGGCCCTGTGCTCATGGAGACTTGACTTGGTGCTCAGACTTGCTTCAATCCAACCTGTAACTGTCCAAGACACCAAACTGATCCAGCATGATTATCCCCAGATGACAGGCGATGCTTCTGAGACCCCATGGCTAGGACCACCAGCTCCAGGGCTCTAAGCCTTGAGTGGCAGCCCCAGACCCTGGCCTGCGGAAGTCGGGCCTCTCCCTTGCATTCACAGCAGTTGTGTCCTGCTCCCTGGTGCTTGTGGGGGCAGCCGGCCTTCCGCAGCCGACCTTCTGAGGAAGCAGGCTGGCATGAAGCAGGGAGTCTGAGGACACAGTGAGGCCTGCTCAGAGAACTCCCATGGGGTGACAGAGGAAGTACATGGCATCAGGAGACCAGAGGGGGCCTGGAGGAATTCTGCTAGGCCTGTCTCAGGAAATACCCCATGATTTACTGGCTTTAAGTAAGACAAGGAAAGAATCATGGCACGATTGGGTGGCAAAGAGTGTCGTGCTCTGTCCCTCAGTTTGCAGGGAGCAACAGTAGCTGGAGAGCTAGATCCCAGCAAAACCAGGTTGTGACTGGAATTCATCTTGGTTCTGTCTTGCATTGTAGGTAGTTACCAACCCACCCAGGACTCTCAGCAACAAAGCTCCTTTCCTGGTGTTTTTGTTTTTCTTAATACAAGGTTGTATGTATTCCAGGCTGGCCTCAAACTCTATGTAACTATGTAACCCAGGCTGGCCTTAAACTCTCTATGCAACTGTGCCAGTTGGTTCTTGCCAATTGGATACAAACTAGAGTCACTCGGAAAGGGGACCCTCGACTGAGGAATACTGCCATCCGATTGGCCTGTGGACACTTCCATGGGCATTTTCTTGATTAATGATTGACGTGGGAAGGCTCAGCCCACTGTGGATGCTGCCACTCTGGGCAGGTAGTTCTAGGGTATGTAAGGAAGCAAGCGTCACAAGCCATGAAGAGCAAACCAGTGAATAGTGTTCCTCTGTGGCCCTTGCTACAGTTTCTGACTCAAAGTCCTGCCTTGGCTTCCCTCAGTGCAATCTGTAAACCAAACAAAACCCTTCCTCCCCATGTTACTTTTGGTCAATTTCTTTTTCACAACAACAGAGAACCCAACTAGAACAGTAGCTAAGGGTGACTTTGGACCCCTCATCCTCCTCTGGACCCCACTTAGGTCTCTGTCAATGGCTACTTTCTCAGGACACATCTTCCATTTCTCCCATCACCATCAGGACCCCTTTCTCAGCTCATAGAGTCTTTGAACATTTGCATACATTCTCTCCTGGAATTCCAAGCTCACTGCACAAGCCCTCTGGAGATCTGGAGGCTGTTATTCTCCTGATGTCTGCATTCATGCCTGGGTAACTCCTGGCCTGACCCACTAGGCAAAGACTCATTTCTTCCTCGTCTACGCTCTCACTTCATGCCAACAGCCTAATTCCATCTTATATAAAAGCCTCTCTGCGGCTGACACATCTCTCCCTGTGGCCTGTAATAAGCTCTTCAAGGCGGCATCTAGATTCTAATTATCTCAGTTCAACGTCCCTCCATGAGGGCTGAGTGGTAGGGCTGACACAGGCCGGCCAAGGGAAGACCCCTTGCTGCCTGTGGCAGTGAAGGAATTTTTGTGCCAAGCAGCCCGCCGTGCCTGCCTCCTCTCAGAGGTCTGTGTCTCTAGCAGGGTCACCTGGAAAAGAGAACTTGGCCTGTGCAGGTGGCACATTCTGTGCTATGTAATAATATCCCAAGAGAAGCTAGGACGTCAGTCACCCTGCACATAATTCAAGCGCACGGCTCACCTGCATATAGCAAGCTAGCTGCAGAGTGGGCATTTTAATGGCAAATGACATAAAGGTTCATTCTATTAAGATCCTGAGACCCCCCCCCCGAGTCGTGATGGGAATATCAGATGGTGGGGTTGGTACTCACAGCACTCTGAGCTCAGCTCTGCACTGACTGGCTGGGGAGGGGTTCTTTTCAAACGGAACAGAGCTCAGCCATCAGAGGGAGGGTGCTGTTCGATTTTCTATCTAACCTCCTTCTCACCCGACCCCTCTCCACACAAGGAGGAGGTGATTTTCTTTCAAGCTTTATCCTCAATCGTCCCTGTGGCGAGACAGGGGTTGGGTATTAGGATTCTTAATGGTTTTGTCCGAGGCCATCTGAAATGAAGCTGAAATGTCAGTATCTCAGGCGAGCGGTGGATGAAGTGCTTGGTAACTGGAAATGAACTTGAGCACGATGAGGCTCACGGTCCCCAGTGATAAGCTGGAATGGCAGAGGGACTCTGGCTCTCCCCGGAGAAGACAGGACTGCTCACAACCCTCCCAAAACATGGCTCTTCCAAAGTGTGTCAGTGTGTTTTGTTTCCGCAGCACATTGCTCTTTCCACTGTTTCTGCATGATTTGATTAAGCAAATATTTATTTACACGTGTATGAATACATCACATGCATACAGAAGGAGAGAGCATTCTGTTCCCCCTTTGGAGACTATCCCTCACAGCTTCATCTCCAAAGCCCAAGACGTTGCGGTTTTTAGTGCATCTCAGGTGGAGCTGAGCTGTGGCGTGCAGTCTACAGTGACTAATTTCACTGCGCTTTACATCCCATCCACAAGGCTGTGGGAAGCAACAGAGGTGTGCTTCATGCATTCCAAACCCGACAGACACCACCTCACAGGGCCTCACCTGCCCTCACACGGCTCAGGTCCCAGCTTTCCATTCCTGGAGACCCCTGAGCATAGCCATGTCCGAGGCTCATTAAGGCCTTCTAGGATGAAAAGGCCTTTGATTATTCAGAGCGGTGGGTCCTTGGGGAGGCCCAATGCACAACGGCACTCACCTGATTCTCGGAGTTATATTGTGTGTGCTGCCTGAGGGAGAAATTAGCAGAGGCACAAAGCTCAGGTGTCATCACTCACGCTTCCTCCTCCTCTGCCGGCTGCCTTCAAATGCATGGCGGAGCTTTTTCTTTTCAATTTGTTTCTTTTATTTTGTCCCTGGCTAGTGCTAAAGACTCTTTCCCATCTCATCTATTCCCATCTGTTTTCTGTGTATATGACTTCTGTACTTAATAGCATCATTGTTATCTCAGATGCAACCAGGCAACCATTTCTACGCTTACCTGCCACACACACACACACACACACACACACACACACACACACACACACACACACACACACTTATTTGTTTCTGTTAACCCAACAGCAAACCCCTCACTTCTTCCTGGTCAGGGGCCAGCCAGCTCTACCTCCTGTGTGATAATAAACCATTCAGGCCCCAGAAATCTCTTATTAAACAGAGTTGAATGGTTGAGCAGGGTGGCTCACATCTGGAGGACAGTTGAGAGTTCAAAACCAGTGGTGACACTGTTTCAAAAACAACAGACGAGGCCACTGAGTCCCAGAAAATATGAGTCCGTTCCTTAAGGAAACAAACCTGGTCACGCCTCTGTGCTCATTTTTCTCATCCCTGACTCAGGGAGGACTCAGAGGGGTTCATTCCATCCTTCCTTGGCTCAAGTGCTAGCCAAGCAGGGTCTTCAGATCTTCTTGGAGAAGAGCATGTTTCCCTAATACCAAATCACCTGACCACCCAACTGTGGTCACCAGTGACAGCCCACACTAACTCCCAGACAGGATTTCATTCAAGTTGGGAAAAGCCTTCCATGAGATAGACCGCTTATTTAAGTTGATAAGGATTTTGATTACAAGAGTAAAGTATGATCTGTAAGAAAAAAATCACACGTAGTCAAGGATACACATCAGAGAAAGAGTGTCTAGTATACACAAGGCCCTTGTCTGAACTGCGCACACACACACACACACACACACACACACACACACACAAAGCTAGAGGAGATGGCACAACCTGACATCCCAGTAGTTGGAAGGCTAAGTCATGTCTTGAGAGTTAAAGGTTAATGTGGGCTACATATCCAAACTGTCTCCAAGAAACAGAGCAAAACAAGCAAACAAGAAAAGCTAAACAATTTTAGAGCATATAAAATATACACAGCGTACAGTAAGAACGTGGAGTGTGTGTATGCTTGCGGTTTCTGCTCTTTGCCCCAGAGATGACCCCTTAGTGATTGTGGTCTTCCATGTGGATGTACAAAGTATGTGTATACAACTGGGAAGTAGTTTTTGCTGAAAAAAAAAGAGGATCCTATTATAACACTACCTTTTTTAAAGTATGGAATTGACAGAGCATAGTAGTTAATTGTAAATAAAAAATTTTAACTTCATCTACTTGGTTCTTCCTGATAGAAATTACAACCCTTCTCATGGATTCCAGCCCATTCTCGAACAGCGTGCACCTTCCCTTATCTGCATTATTTCTGCATCTCATGCATACGTGTACCTTGGGCATGTTTTGTATGGCACTGACTGAGATCTGTTACAACCCTGTTGCTTCCCCTTTTATGGTTCCCTGGGAATGGGATCCTATAGAAATTGTTCATTCTCTAGAATCCCCATGGCCCGTACATCAAGAATTCTAGTGAAAGTTTTTCAAAGTGGCTTGGACTAGTAGGTGCCTTCACCCATCCCCGTTAGCCTCCTCAGCTCTCTCCTGATTGACCCAGCAGCTTGACCCAGAATGGATAGGTCTGAAAGGTGACTTCACCCTTTCCACTCCACAATCACCATGTGAGGTGTGTAGATGTCGGGGTAGGATGCAGGGCGTGGCCTGAGGCGTGCATGTTCATCCAAACTCTCTATTACCTGAAAGGGGGCTGGTGCAGGGCACTGGGAAGAAGCCAGCTGAGCCCGTCTTCTCTGCAAGGCAGGGGGAGGCACAGAGATGGGAAGAGAGATGACAGGGAAAAGACAGACCATTGGTCGTGGGTCAGGAGAACCACCTTGCCGGGCTGTGGTGGTGCACTCGGGAGTCAGAGGCAGGCAGACCTCTGAGTTAAAGGCCAGCCTGGTCTGTCTACAGAGAGAGTTCCAGGACAGCCAAGGCTATACAGAGAAACTCTGTCTTGAAAACAAATGAAGAAGAGCTGCCTGGCAGCGTTACTAGTTGGTTGAAGGTTCTTTTGCTCAGTTCAGACAGAGCTCGTGAGCAAAGTGACAGATTCCCCTAGTGTCCACAGCTCTGTGCCTTCAGAACCAGCTGTCCCCGGCTCCCCGTGTCAGCCTCCCGACCTACCCACCCACCCCCATCACAGCTACCAGTCTTTGGGACCCTTCTACTTGCAGCTCCTAGAAGCTCTCTCCTTTGCTCTCCACTGTGCTGTGGCTCTCCAACTGCTTTGTCAACCCTCAGAATTACCAGCCCTGGCTAGTGGCCCCTGTCTTTAGGGCTACCAGGTAAGTGTAAGTCAACAAAAGAGCCCCGGGGTGCACTCTTCTACTCTGACTAGCCTGGGCCTTCTAGGTTTTAGTCTCCCATCTAGAAAATTGAGCTAATGACATTTGGCTTCTGGAAGGTCAGATAACAGGTTACATGTGGGGGCTCCCTTCACTCTGGAGAGAGTTGCATAGCCTCGGGGTCAAATGCTGTCCCATCACTCTCAAGGGAGGTGTGTCCCCAGCTCACTGTCTAGGCAAGTCTGACTTTAAGTTCTCCTCTGTCCACAGGGCAGTCCTTCTACTCCCGGGTCCTGGAGAACTGTGAAAATGTGGCCGACTTCGATGAGGTAGGATATCTGAGGCCCTGTCCCCTTGCCATCCCAACATCACTCCTCCCTGATCCCAGGGCACATGCTGGCCCTGAACCCTGGGTGGTTAGTTTGCAGCCTGCTTCTCTGAGTGGATTCCTGGGAGGAGGTGGTGGTGGTGGTTGTGGGGGCCTCTGCACAGTGAGTGACAGCTGAGCAACCAGATCCAACTCCAAAGCTGCTGCCAGATCTGGGCCCCTTCGCACCCTGTAGTGAAAATGCCCAGGAGAGCTCTAAACTCAGTTCAAGCCTCGCCAGGGTGTCAGAGGGGTTGCCATCAGGTCTTTCTTCAGTGTCTCATGGTATCCTTGGAGTGACCAGGCCACCAGGACTTCTACAACGCCCATCTCACACAGGATTCACCCTTTCTAAAAGCTTCCTGCTAGGGAACATCGAAAGACGTACACACAGGGGTTTCCCCAAAAGTTTGTCTTTGTCTTGAACTGTAGACTCAGGACCATTGAATGTATAATTCATTTGCTTCAATTTGTGGTGCATCCTGCCTCATTGACCCCTGTAAGGCCCTACTTATGTCTTGTGGTATGTATGTATACATGTGTTTTCTCCCTGAACCCTATTATTTTCCTCACACATCACCATTCTAATGTAGGCAATGAATGCCTTTTGGTGTCCTGTACCTTCTTGCAAAGATTTCGACTGCTGTAAGAATATGTTTGTTTACTTAAATGACAATGTGTTAAATATTTTCTTTTCTATTTTTTCACTGTGTACTGTTTCTAAGTTCCATCTGTGTTACATAGCACTGCTTGGGACACAGCCAACACAGGGTGACCAACCACCTCAGTCTGCCTGGGATGGAGAAGATTCCAGAGAAAATGACTTTCAGTGCTAAAATGGGGGAGGTCCTGGGAAAGCCAGGATGAGTTGGTCACTTGACCTCTCCACCAGGGAGGGTCCCTAGCTCATGGCACTAGAAATACAGAAACAGTCCCCATGCCTGTGCTATATCTGTGTGAGCATCTCTTCAAGATGAGCATCTGTGTGAGTGTCTCCCCAAGATGAGCGTCAGATACAGGAACCTGTGGTTTCCAGGGCTCCCTTCCATACACTTAATATGCCCCAATGCTGCCAGAGCCCATGCAGCAGAGAGTAACACTTCCTGTGCCCACATCCTCGTCTTCAGGTGGGGTTTCCCAGACCCCTGATTGTCACCAGTCCAACAGGGATCTCTTATCCACTCTGTAGATCCCTGATTACTAATGGATTTGAACATCTCTTGATCATGTCTTTTAGTTCCCTCTTTTGCAAATTGTCATATTCCTTGCCATTTTACCAGTTAGGATGTCTGGGTTTTTTTTCCTTGCTGATCTTCTTAGTATTCTGGGTATCAATCTCTGATGATTTTGGATGTTGGAAATGCCTGCTGGGGATGTAGCTCAATTGGCAGAGTATTTGCCGAGTTTGCACACAGCCCCGAGTCAATCCCCAGCACTGTATAAAGCAGACACGGTGGCACACGCCCGTGATGCGGCACCAAAGAGGCAGAAGCAGGAGGATCAAGAAGTTCAGATTTTCCTCAGCTACAACAAGTTCAAAGCCAACCTCAGCCAGATGAGATCCTGTCTAGAATGAAAAAAAAATAGTAGGGTGAGCCGGGCAGTGGTGGCGCACGACTTTAATCCCAGCACTCAGGAGGCAGAGGTAGGCAGATCTCTGTGAGTTTGAAACCAGCCTGGTCTACAGAGTGAGTTCCAGGACAGCCTCCAAAGCCACAGAGAAACCCTGTCTGGTAAAAACAAACAAACAAAAAAGATAGTAGGGGTGGGGGGTGGCGGTGGGTATCGTTTCTCAGTCTATCAACTTTCTATGAGCTAGGTCCAAGGTCAAACTGTTGACTTGTTTATTTCTCCCTGATGTTCTGTTACCTGTGGCTTACTGTATTTTGAAACTGTGTTTTTAGTTGCTATATGTTCATAATAGCTTTCTCTGCTTGTCCCTTTTCTCATTTATTAGCATAAGGTTTCCTCCTTCTTGCCCTCCCATGATGTTTTTGCATTGATGTCTACCTTATTGGATACTAAGGATGCTATCTAGGTATTTGTGGCACACGACTGTAATCTAGTATTTGAGAGACTAAGGCAGGAGGATTACAAGTTTGAAGCCAGTATGGATTGCCCCTCCCTTTCTCTCTCTCTCTCTCTCTCTCTCTCTCTCTCTCTCTCACTCACACACTGCAAATCTCTATTTTTCTAGACTATCTTTTCAATTTCTTATTTTCAATATGTCCATGTTTCAATGAATATTCTTAGGATAAGATTTTTAGATAGTTAGGGCTGAAAGAAGTAAGTTCAAGTCACCGCAGAAATGTGCAAACCCTCACTGGAGTCCGGGTTTCCTCTTGGAAACTCTGAGGAGAAACACCTGTTGGTTGTTTTTTGTTTTGTTTTGTTTTGTTTTGTTTTTACTCTTTGAGCTCTACTCTTTTGGCTCTAGGGTGGGAGTTGCCACACAGCCCCCTCCCAATAATCACACAGAGTCTCAGCTTATTCCTTTGGCTAGTTTTTCTTTTTTCCAGCTACCTTTTGCCTCTGAGCTTTTGTCCTTTTCTTACCTCTGTATACCTTACTTTCACTCTTACTCTGTGAACGGCTGGGTGGTTGGTCCCTAGTGTCCTCCTCTCCACCTTTTCTTGCTCCTTCTTCTTATAGATTTATCTCTTTGTAATTTTTTATTTAATTTTTTTTCATTTTACATACCAACCCAGTTCCCCCTTCCCATGCCTCATCTACTCCTCAGAGGGGGTAAGACCTTCCTTGGGAAGTCAACAAAGTCTGATATATCAAGTTGAGGCAGGACCAAGCCCCTCCTCCCTGTATCAAGACTGAATAAGGTACCCACCACAGGGAGTGGGCTCCCAAAAGCCACTTCATGTCCCTGGGATAGGTCCTGGTCCCACTTCCAGGGGCCACATAACTGTCACCCACATTTAGAGGGCCTAGTTTGGGCCCATGCAGGTTCCCCAGCTGTCAGTCCAGAGCCTGTGAGTTCCCACTAGCTCAGGTCAGCTGTCCCTGTGGTTTTCCCCATCATGCTTGTGACCTCCCTTGTTCATATGACCCCTCCTCCCTCTCTTCAGCTGAACACCGGGAGCTCAGCCCAGTGCTTGGCTGTGGGTCACTGCATCTGCTTCCATCAGTTACTGGGTGTAGGTTCTATGACGACAATTAGGGCAATTATTCATCTGATTAAAGAGGAAGGCTCCTTCAGGAACCCTCTCCACTACTGCTAGGAGTCTTAGCTGGAGTCATCCTTGTGGATCCCTGGGAATTTCTCTAGCACCAGATTTCTCTCTAACCCCCACAATGGCTCCCTCTATCAAGGTATCTCCTTCATTGCTCTCTCCCTCCATCCCTTCCCCAACTTGGCCTTCTCAATCCCTCATGTTCCCATCCACCCATGTCTAGCCCCCTCCCGATTTACCCAGGAAATCTCCCAACTGTACAGACTTCTTCTATTTTCCTCTTTGCCTGCCAGCCCCACCTATCCTTGCTCCTGCCTCGCTATTGGCTGTTCAGCTCTTTATTAGACCATCAGGTGTTTTAGACAAAGAATCACAGCTTCACAGAAGTAAATGCTGCATAAACAAAAGTAACACATCTTTGCATCATTATACAAATGTTCCACGGCATAAACAAAAGTGACACATCTTAAAATAATATTCTACGACAGAATCCTGGCTTCGCCAGAGTAGAGGTGAAAAGGACTCAGCAGGGGCCCAGAGGGCGGCTCATCGGGTCAGTTAACTCTGCGATTCAGCAAGAGACACAGGCTGCTGGCCTATCCACTGGTCACAGTTTTATCATAGATGCAGATGGCATCATGGCAATCTTTTCCTCAGCCTTAGGCCTCATTCTTGCCTGGCTCCTCCCCTCACTCTGCCCCACGCTGGCAGCCTCTAGCCTCAGGTAGCCACCGACCAGCTTAAACAGTCTGAGATATATTCAGGTGTCTGTGTCCTTTTGTCTGTCTGCTTGGATCCAATCCCCCCTCCTGCTACTGTAGTTTTTCCAGAGTTGACTTTGGAGGTAAGAAGCAACAGTCCTTTTTTTTTTTTTTTTTTTTTTTTTTTTGAGACAGGGTTTATCTGCATTGTTTTGGAGGCTGTCCTGGAACTCACAGAGATCCGCCTGCCTCTGCGTCCCAAGTGCTGGGATTAAAAGCATGTGCCACCAACACCCGGCAGAGAAGCAACAGTCTTATGTCACCATTTTGACCTAAACCAAAAGTTTAGTGTAACCCCGCCCCCCCAGATCCAACTGAACCATCAGGCTGAGGGGTCACCCAATCCAGTTATTTTTCCTCTTCCTGGGCCAAGGCTGTATGGCATAGCTGGGGGTTCAGACCCAGAGCTAGAGATAGAAGTCAACCCTCAAGTCCACTGCCTCCCTGCTCAGTGTGTCACTTTGTCCCTGGGACAGCTGGGCTCATCACCAATACTCTGCGTGCGTGTGTGCGTGTGGTGTGTGTGGTGTGTGTGTCTTTGTGTATGTATGAGAGTGTGTGTGTGTCTGTGTGTGGTCTGTGTGTGTGGTGTGTGTGTGTGTCTGTGTGTGAGAGTGTGTGTGTCTGTGTGTTTGAATGAGTGTGTCTGTGTGTGTCTGTGTGTGTGAGAGAGAGTGTGTGTCTGTGTGTGTCTCTGTGTGTGTGTCTGTGTGTGTATGTTTGAATGAGTGTGTCTGTGTGTTTGAATGAGTGTGTCTGTGTGTGTGTCTGTGTGTGTGTGAGAGAGTGTGTGTCTCTGTGTGTGTGTCTGTGTGTGTGAGAGTGTGCGTGTCTCTGTGTGTGTGCATCTGTGTGTGTCTGTGTGTGTGTGTATGTGTGTGTGTGAGAGAGAGTGTGTGTGTGTGTCTGTGTGTTTGAATGTGTGTGTCTCTGTGTGTGTGTCTGTGTGTATGTATGTGTGTGTGTGTGTGTGTGTGTGTGTGTGGCGGGGTTTAGTCTTGTTTTCTCTGTCTCCTTGCTGTGCAGCTTTCAACTTCAGTTCAGCCCTAGTTGCCACATCTGTCAAATCACGCTGGAGATGGATATGCAGCCTCTCTGGGAGACAACAAGCAAACTGGGGGTGCAATTGTGATAAAGAGACCCTGGTGCATGCAAAGCCACCACGAGGCTGCAGCCTAGCCCCACTGCTGGCTCCCTTTGCCACCTCCGTTCTTCAGGCAGGCCCTGGCTCACTCACCACAGGCCTGCCTTCTGTGCCTATGGCAAGCATCTAACTACCCCCTTCCAATACTCCTAGGGGCCCTACCAGCCCAGGTTCCAGGCAGCAAGCAACCTGATGCCCCTTCCAAGGACAATGCCACCCCTTTCCATGCACTGCACCCAGGACACCTGAGCCACAGATAATACACGACATTCAAAGTTAATCACCGTGTCCTTCCTCTTTCCAGAGGAGCCCAACAAGGATCGGGTAAAGGATGTCCTTGATGCCACTGGACAGCTACATGGGATATATTCTGAGTGTTGGAAGGGTACCTGAGCTAGTGGGAGGGACCAGGGTATTCCACACAGGAACTTAACATTAGGCTGCCTCTAGGACAGTGTTCAGTGACCACAGGGAAGAGACAGAAGCCAGACACCGATAGGATCCGAGAGCCACCACCAGATGGACAGAAGCTTGTCCATGTGCTACCTGGCCTTTGGGGGTAGGCGTAGTAACCAGAAAGTTCCTGGTTATCACATAATGGAGACCCACTGGTACCTGTGGGTGTGGGGACAGGGATGGCACAGGACTCTCTGAGCTGTCCTCTTCCATATCGTCCTCATAATAACCCATAGATGACGACACCCAGGCCCAGAGAGTGTCCCTTACTAAGCGACAGAACGGAGTGGTCAAGCCAGGACTCTAAGTGGATACCACCCTGACTAGACTCGAGGACCTTTCTGGGCGCAGCAACAAAAAGCTGGCCTGAAGCTTCAAGACTCTGGCTGGCTTGCCCAAGAGGCGCCAGGTTTTCCCCCTTCCTGTAAAAAGTAGCCCATTAGCCTGTCTGCTACAAGTGTGCATCCCACAAGGCGGGAGGGGGCAGCTCCTCAACTCCCAAAGAGATCATGGAGATACATTCCTAACCCAGGTAGACAAGCTTCACATTCCTCTGGCTGTCCCTGGTCGAACCAACCAGAGGTCCCAGAACAAGTCTTGGAAAGACACCCTTGGGAATTCTCCAAGGGTCTCTTCTGTCCTTAGATTCTGCCTAGGGCCTTCAGAAACTGGCATAGAGAGAGATACATAGCTTGGGGGTGGCCTGGGAGTCAGGAGACATGGGCTCTAAATCCCTCATGAGTTGATGTTTCTGGGTTTTGGACTCTCCTATAAACAAGGAGGGGGGTTCCCCCTGCATGCTACCTTGTAAGACTGTCCCAAGACTAATAAAATGAAACTAAGGCAAGCAGGTAAACGTGCTGCTTCCACTGCCAGGGTAAGAAGTCCAGGCAAGGGAGGGGCCCTGCTTGATTCAGACACAGGTAGATGAACTGCTTTGGACTGAGCAACCCGAGTGGGCAGGAGGTAGCCGGGAAGGAAAAACAATGCTCCTTCAACAGCAATGGAAAAAGAACCTGGAGGTGTCCCCTTTCCTAGGGGCTGGAACCTGAGATCCCTCATTGAACTGGTAACTCTGAAGAGGCTGAGGCAGGAGGCAATGTTGCAGGGAGCAGCAGGGGCAGGAGGTGGGGGGGGGGAGTCTCAACCCCAGCCTGGTTTGGCTTTAACAACCCGCACTGTGTGGGCCCTCCCACCCTCAAGTAACCACACTGCTTCAACAGTGCTTAGGGGAGAGGTTAGCTTGAGTGTTCTGCTCAGTGTAACTGGCTGAGAGGCCATCGTCCAGGTCATAAGAAGCCTTGCCACGATTTGAATGCTAGTCTGAGACAAGTGATTCAGTCCTGCCCTCGGGTACCCAGTACACACAAAGCTAGACCACATGTCTTCTGAGCTCAGGTAATTGAGCCATCGTCAGCCTGGGAATGGCTGGGCAACGGACTGTCTGCCCACTTATGTTTACACCTGGAAGCCATGGACTATGAGTTCTAAGGAATGTGACTGTGTCGTCATCATTGGTCTAACATATAACACTGAAAGCATTTTTTTTAAAAATGGACATCTGCTAGTCTGGCACCTGTTACTGCCTGTGTCCTGATCAGAAATGCTCAACAGGCCTTTAGGATAAGCAGTTGGCAAGTCACAGACTCAATTACTTAATGGCACCTTAGAGGTCAGATAATTGAGCCACAATATTTTACAGTGGAGTGGTAGGAGAGGGTCTATAGGAGGAAGGGGCTCCTCAAGACTTCTACAAGGGTAGAACTAGAACTCAGGTCTTTCAGTTCCCAGGACTGCTTGTATTATACCCCAAATATTTACAGAAAATCTCAACTTTCAACCCTGCCCCCCAAAGCATGGGGATGTGTCCTGAAGATGCTAGCCTGCTAGCACATTCCACACCCAGTCAGTGGGAAGCTAGGGATGATCCAGGTCATCCTTCAACACATATCAGGGAGCTCTGAGAAGTCCCACATCCCTGAGATTGATAAGATTCAGAACATTGCACCTGGTCACTACAAGCCAGGTTAGCCTCAGCCTGGAGATGGTGAATTGGGTCACAACTGGACACCCAAGAAGCTTCCAGACCGAGATCATCTTTCCTTCCTTCACTAGTACCCACCCCCAGCTCCTGTAAAGTCCCATTACACACTCTGTTTCAGGTCAGTTTGTCTTCAGAGCCTTCTAAGTATTCCCAGGACTAGGAAGTACTCCACATCCCTGCATCCCTGTATACCTGCATCCCTGCATCTCTTCATCCCTACATCTCTTCATCCCCGTATCCCTTCATCCCTGCACCCCTGCATCCCTGCATCCCTGCATCCCTGTATCCCTACATCCCTACATCTCTTCATCCCTGCTTCCCTGCACCCCTGCATCCCACATGGAGCCAGTTACTCACAGATCTAGTACAAGATGCTCAGCAAACTTGTGCCCCTGGGTGGGGTGTGGTGGCTCATGACATCTGAGGTAGCAATGTTTGGCTCAGTTGCTACCATAACAGGGCCAGGGTCCTGGGTTTGGGGTTTATTGGAGTAGGATGTTAGGTGGTAAGTTGGATTTCATTGGCCTAGTCTCCAGGCAACCATTTTTCTGGGCACTTCCAGAAATAAAAGCCACCACCCTCCGTTGCAGTGACCACAGGAAGAGTCATATACTAGTGCTGCACAGATTGGAGAAGTGCCCCATGTCCCCAGTAGCCTCTGCAGGCCTGAAATGTCAGTCATCAAGAAGCCAAGTCTTTCCCAGCTCCTGGAACAGCACCATAATAATACTTACAATAAATGGGTCCATTAACTGAACACTTCCTGGGTTCTGACTCCATGCCAAAAGCCTGGCCAGCCTCATAGTTACCACCAAAGAACGCATTCCTGCTATCACCTGATGGGCACCTGTGCTATAATCCCTTGTATTGTCTGGGAATTGCTTGCTGAGCATCTACTGTGCACCAGACCCTGTAAAGAGTGCAGGGAAGACCTGGCGAGCACCAGACAGACACCTATACCTCAGCTCTGCTCCTGCTCTGAACGCCCTGAGAATGGTCATCATGACATCCCGGGAGCCAATGGGGAGGAGAAGAGCAAGAGAACTGGTGTGTGTATGCGTGGAGCCCGAGGCAGGGGATGGATCCTAGCCCTGCTGCTGCTGAGAAGCCATCTTGATTCAGACCTGATAGGGAGGACCACAGGCAGCATGGGACAAATGTCACGGTTATCTACTGCCGTGTAACAAACCACCCAGGGACGGACAAAATCTGCACTTCACTGTGGCTTCTGATCCTGAGGCTGGCTATCTGCTGGGTGGCTGTGACAGTGTCACAGAACCCACCTGGGTCCTTTCTGTGTCCTCCTCTTGGCCTTACACCCTCCAGGGTCTCTCTCTTCCAGCATGATGGTCTGGACTTCTGTATGTATGCCTGATTTCTAAGACAATGAAGAAGCTTCCGGGTCTCAGTGCCACCCACACAGCATCACATCAGCCACCTTCTATTGGTGAAAGGCAGCCATAAGGTCAGCCTAGACTCAAGGAGAGGCAGCACAGACCCCATCTTGTGATGAGGGGAGAGTAAGTCACAGAGGAAAAGGAGAGAAGGGGACTGGGAGCCACAGGGGTAGCAGGCGCCCCCAGATAACAGTGGGGCCACGGCTTCCCCAGTGTTTGTCTCATGTCTGAGCCAAGGTTAGGTGGTATAACCCCCATTCTACAAATCAGAGAACTGGGAAGTGAGGTAACTCATCCAAGTTCTCGTAGTTGTTAAATATCAGCACCAGGGTTCGAACCCAGACAGTCCACCTCTTCATTAACAAGCAACATTGCTGATGATGCCGGACAAATCCGGAATCTCGGTCTCCTTGTCTGTGGAGTGGGGTAAGACTGTATACTAGATGGCAAGTGGTAGCCAGCACCTGACAGGTGGCCCACACTCACTCAACAAACGATTCTGCAGCTGACAACATAGACAGATATTCAGAATCACAGACCCCTCTGAGCTCCGTGGGTCAGGAGACAGCCCAGTCTTGAGCTAAGCTTGGAGGCTAGAGTTTCAGTCCTGCCTCAGCCACAAATCAGCCGTGTGCTCCTGGGCATGTCTCCCTCACCTTCTGCCGTACTGCCAGAGCCCCGCTCGTTGCTAGAGAGCAGCGCCCCGAGAGCTACTACTGCATAGAAACCTCCCCTCAGAGCCCTTGTCCCTTCTGTCAGACACTTCAGGAGGTAAGCAGCATTGTCTGGCCAGGGAAGGTATAGTGGTCAATGGCCCCTGGGAGCCCCTAAACTCTCCCACCTTACCTGGCTGTGTTCCCGGCACATGATGTGTGTATAGTTGCATCTGGTTAGGAAGGAAAGAAGGAAGGAAGGAAGGAAGGAAGGAAGGAAGAAAGAAAGAAAGAAAGAAAGAAAGAAAGAAAGAAAGAAAGAAAGAGAAAATGATGGCCAAAATGAGAAATCACGAAATCAGGGCGAGAACAAGAGAAAAATAGGCGGGAGACATGGAAAAACCGAGGCAAATGAAGAGGGGGGCAGAAGCAGGGCAGAGGCGGGCCGGGGAGACGTATTGGCTACAGCATGTACAGAGCCCTACAGGAGTAAAACAAGCCCGGGCGAGCAATGGCTTTCACTTGTGCAGTGCTGTCCCCCTCCATATAACACCCTGTCACTTGTGTGATTTCATTTGGGTCTTGCAGCAGCCCTGTGAGGTAGTTATCCGTCTTCCTCTGTCTTTTGTGTCTGTAACAAAATAGCTAAGGCTGGGGGGTCATTTCTAAAGCATAGAAGTTTATTTGGCTTGCTGAGCTGAAGGTTGGGAAATCCGAGAACAAGGCACCAACATCTGTTTGGCATCTGGCTAGGTCTCCTCACTGAATCACAGTGCATCGGAGGCCATCAGACGGCGAGGCAGAGCAAGCACCACAGCCCGGAGCCCACGCGGAGATTCTGGCTCCATCGGTGTCAAAGCGGGGGACCAGGGGCCTCCAAACGTTTCCAGAAATCAGGTTGAGTGAGAACCAATGAGGAAGAGAGGCAAAGAGAGAAACAGAGAGGCAAAAGCAGGGAAGGATAAAGAAAAGAAGACGGATGGAGAGTCAGAGACAAGGAAAGGCAAAAACAGAGAGAGGCAGAGACCAGGCAGACAGACGGACGGACGGACAGACAGACAGGGAAGCAGAGGCAGGGAGGCCGGCCTTTATGTCCTGGCAGCTCTTGTGACCTCCTGAACTACACCCCAGCAGGGGACAGCAGAAGCCAGCATTTTCTCTCTGTGGGTCCCTGGGCTCAGCTCATTGCTTCCTCCAAGTGACACTGCTGTTACCATTGCATCCACCTAAGACACGTCCTCTCTGAGGGCGCCACTTCCAGGGCCACCTCCTGTCTCTCCTTCCTGCTTAACAGTGCCAGGGATCACCACAGCCCGCAAGTGGAACCAGCGCGTTCTTTCTCCTGCATCCCGGGAAACCCAGGCTCTCCCCTAGGCCCGTGGCTAACGAGTCACTTCCCTGTAGTCTCCGTCTAAGCCACTTCATAAGAAAACTACACTCTGTGGAGCTGAGCTGAGCTGCTGCAGGCAGCAGGGAGCAGGAGCTGAAGCTGTGGTGAATCACGGCCTGTGGGCTGTCCGGAGCCCACCAACCTCTGGACCTTTCCCTCTCACGCTCACATCAGGGTTTCTGTCAGAGTTGCTTTGATGAGACATCATGGCCAAAGCAACTGGGGAGGAAGGAGTTATAAGGCTTGCACTTCCACATGGCTGTCCCTCAGTAGAGGAACTCGAGCAGGGCAGGAACCTGGAGAGGCAGGAGCTGATGCAGAGGCCATGGAGGGGCTTCCTCCTCGAGGCTTGCTCAACCTGCTGTCTTATAGAACCCAGGACCACCACCCACAATGGGCTGGGCTCTCCACCATCAATCACTGATTTAGAAAATGGCTTACAGGCTTCCCTATAGCCCCATCTTATGGAGGCATTTTCTTAATTGAGCCAGCACAGTTTCCCTGGAGCCTGCTAGTCCTAAGAAGAGATGACACAAGGGGGGTAATACTGAGCAGCCAGGATAAACCCAGTAAAGCCCCAACCCTTAAAGTCCCCAGTCTGAGAGAAGGAAGTCCAGCTGTGGAGTGGCGGCTTGCAGGACTAGCGCTCAGAAACCGCCATTCAGCGGTGCCCACTCAGCCATCAGAGAACTCTGCCTCACCCCACTTCTCAGAGCTGTAGCTCCCCTGTCCATGAAACATAGCAGACATCAGCTTCCTGGGATGTTGGAAAGAATAAGTGAATTAATATATAGAGAGAGACTTCAGCCTCCTGCATAATGGAAAGCTTTCTGAAAATGACAAAAATTATTACTATCATTGTTGTTATTTACTCCTGAACTTGTTGACTGGTCTGAAGTTGGTGGAGAACCTAGATGATATTTAGAACTAAAGTCACTACTTTCTATCTAGTCTGTCAAAATCCCCGGTATCATCTCTCTCTAGCTCTGAGCAGCCCCTGAAGCCTGCTGGTCACTTACTAACCCCAAGTGCAGCCTCACTGGAGGTGTGGCTCAGTAGGTAGCCGCTCACCTAACATGCATGACAGTGGGCTCCATCCCCAGCAGCAGATAAAACAGATGGGATGTTACAAGCCTATGACCCAGCACTTAGGAGGTGGAGGCGGGAGGATGTTCAAGTTCTGGGCCAACCTAGGTTACAAAGCAAACAACGTCAAGCCCAGGATACAGACTCCAGACACCGCCTGGACAGTCTGCCTCTTCCTCTGTCCTCAGGCTCGCCACACCAAGCCTGGGGTGGACATGGGTCCCCTCGGGTGCTCTTACCCCCCTCTACCAGGGCATAGGGGTGTGATCTCTACTGTGGATGTGACTTGTCCTTGAGGTCAGATGGCTTTTCTGACAAGTTCTGACCTGTTCTGGGTGCCACGGGCATGTGGTATCTACAAACATGGGCAGACATTGTGTAGTGGGGTCAATGAGGGACCCGAGTGGCCTGTGTCATGGTGTGTGTGTGCACCTTGAGTCCTGGCTCTAACTCACCCTGCCTCCTGTGACTGGGGCCTCAGCCTGACAACTTCCCCTGGCAGGCAGCCTTTGGAGGGCGTCCTCTTGTTGATCCTCTTGTTGGCTTTGCCCAGCTTGGCCCACAGAGGATAAGCTCTGTATTTACCAACAGAGACACGCCAGTTCTCCCCCTGCTCAGAAGGCCTCTGGGGGTCAGGGAGCAGAACAGGCCATCTACTCACAGCCAAGCAGGTGTCCCCAGGAACCTGCACACTCTTGAAGGTGATGGCTACAAGCTGTTTCTCTAGAGAGCACCACAAATGTTCACACGGGATGGAATTCTATCTCTCATCTTTCTTTCTTCCCCAGTTGTCTTTGTTGTCCCAAAAGGAAGACAGCTAGGTGAGGACAGGAATGACAGAGCCTAGGGAGGAACCTGACTCTGCCCACCGTTGGCTGTCCCTAGAGAATGGCTCTTTTTATGAGCTGCATTGGGTCCTAGATGCCACTCTTAGAGCACTTTTTAAAAAAAGGCAGACCCATTGAATCTCTAACTCACCCTTATTATTGATCTAGAGACGACTCCAGGGCTGTGAATGGAGAAACAGTAAGTTGGACACAGACTCTATGTAGGTCTAACTCTCATAACATGAAAGACTTGAAAATGGGTCCTTGTTGTTCACGCTGTCACAAATGGGAGGATGGCCAGGGCAGAGCCTGGACTGGTCCACAGGACTTAGGAGAGAGCTAGAGAGTCAGGACTCCAATCAGCTCATCCTGAACCCAGCTTCCATCCCACCGGCTGTGTTGGCCCTAAAGTCCACCCACATCCTGGCAGCTACACCATTCTCGGCTCTCACAGGAACTGGGAGGCAGTGGAAGCTTCGCACATTGGGGAATCAGAGGTCCTTCTTAGGCCTAACCAGCCCCCCTTAACCCCGTGACCTTGGCACCTGCCAAACTTCTCTGAGCACCATCTTTGAAAGAGGAGTGGGTGACAAACCCTCTGTACGAGGCAGCTACAGTAACTGCAGTGGAAGCTTCACACATTGGGGAATCAGAGGTCCTTCTTAGGCCTAACCAGCCCCCCCCCGTGACCTTGGCAGCCTGCCAAACTTCTCTGAGCACCATCTTTGAAAGAGGAGTGGGTGACAAAACCCCTGTACGAGGCAGCTATGGTAACTGAGTCGGAGTGTGGATGCTTTGTCCTTGGGGATCCTGGCCCATGTTGGGGGGGTCACCTGTTCTGCAGCTAGGAGGTCCCAACCTCATCACTCATCACCTCCATGCTATTTGCACCCAAGGCCACAGCTGTCCCTCTCTCCCCAGACGTTCCGGTGGCCGGTGGCCAGCAACATCGACAGAAATGAAATGTTGGAGATTCAAATTTTCAACTACAGCAAAGTCTTCAGCAACAAGTAAGTGTGGCCTGATTCTTAGACTCCTCTAGGCTTTCAATGGAACCCTGTACTCTGAAACCATCTTTAAAGGCCTAAGAGCTATCTATCTTACTCTTTTGTGGGACCCTCAAAGTACCCTGGCCCTTCCAACTACTGTCAACCAAGAGCAGCTCACCTCCTGTCCACGCTCAGTCCCTGCCCCTTTAAAGCTCCATGCCCCTCTCTCTGAGCTCTTCCTTATCCATTGGAGGGTGTAACCCATCAGAGAAGCTGGGAGGAAAAGGCTGCTACATCCTGTGACTTAAGGGTGAAGCCGTCTAACAGAGACTGTTCTGTGCTGTGGTTTAGGAAGCAAACATGATCTCAGATGCTTGGACCAGTGATTTAAGGTGTGGCCCTGAGCAGGCTAAGTAACCCCTCCAATGTCGCTGTACTTATGTGTGGAAAAGATAAGAATTCGTCTCAGTACAGCTGTGGGAATGAGATGAGATAGATCTGTCCATTCCTTCACTCAACAAGCATTTATAAAGTGCAAACCGTATGCCATGAACTGAACTAGATGCTAAAGAGAGAGGTGTCTGCCCTCATGGAAGTTCCATTCTGTGAATGAAATGGGCCTACCGCATGAGTGTTATCCTACAAGCTGACCGACTGGGGGAGCCCTATCCTTCCTGTGGGTGACACACAGGTTTTAGAAGGTGCTAGAATGGTGACTAAACGTAAGTAAAATGAGACAGTCTGCCCTGGAGTAAAAGATTCATTGCTCTTCTGTAACCTCCTGGAGACCATGGAGTCCCAACTGGTGTGACAGTGCTGGTTCAGTGAAGGTCTAAGTGACTCCGCAGTGGGAAGGGAGTGTGGACAAGGAAAGCTAACCTAATCCTGAGTCACATCACAAGCAACACAATCTCAAAAGTGCAGGCAAAGGGTCCACTCTTCTGGTATCTGTTGTAAAAACCGTTAATAGGTAACACCCATGGTTGTCTGGGGTGGGGACTCTAATTCTTTCCTTATGGCAAGTAGATGCAAGCCTCAAGAGGAAGTCCTAGGGTCATTTAACTACTCACCAACCTGTCTGTCCAGTCATCCATTTTTGCATCCATCCATTCATCCCATCGCATTCACGCGTCCTACCTTATCATGAATCCTACTTATCAATTCACCCATTCATCTGTTTCATCCATTCACCTACCCATCTACTCATCCACTGTGTTAGTCATGATGGTTGTGAAAATGGGGGATCAGGGCACAGACCCTGTCCTCATCACATGAAGAGGAGAGACACATAAGGACCCAGTTGTGTTCCTAGTGGAGCAAACATCTGGAAGAGCCAGAATCTCCAACATCCGTGCCATCTCAGGAAGTAGTGAGTGCCTACCACCGGGAGAGGTGATCTGAATAGACCCTAGAGGGGGTTCTGACCTGCTCACAGGACCACAGAAAATATGTTTAGGGCACAGAGGCCTCCTCTCTGCCTCCAGGGATCACATCACTCAGTCAGCTTCCTCTTGAACCACAATAAAAAACTTTTGGAAAAGCACCTCACTAGAGAACCCCAAGATACAGCATGACCTTATTATCTGGTATGAGACATCCCTGTGACTAATCAGGCTGGGAGAAGCAGGAACAAGGGATGGAGTGAATGAGGAGGAGAGGCAGAATCAGAAGCCAGGGAAAGTACCAAGGAACTCCACCCAGGGTCTCCCACAGCTGTCAGAGCCCCAGGAGCCTTGGAGCTCAGCAGGAAGGGAAACTGAGGCTCAGAGGCACATGGAGGTCATATGAGAAGACTCTGCATCTTCCACCTCCTCTTCTAAACCTCCGAAACTCCCAGCAGCAGGGTGCATGAATGTGATGGAGGAAACTGAGGAAGAGGTTGCTGAATCCCTTATAGTGGAGGCTTCCAGAGCAGACACCGAAGTTCGGAGAGCCCCCATCAGGACTCCTGCTATAGACAAATCATCAAAGTTCAGAGAGCCCCCATTAGGACTCCTGCTATAGACAAATCAAAGGGCTTATAAATTTTAGGGGCAAACAGATAACCACACAGTGAGTCTACCAAACATTAATGCTCATTTTAGGTGTTATTAAATACCAAAATATGGAATATGGAGGAAATGTGACCCTCCTCTCCTAACTGTGCCCTCCTCCTTCCCCCCACTGAAGAGAAGGCCGGAAAGTCACATGCCGCGCAGGTCTGGTGAAGGGGGCTTAGAGACTGTCCAGGCCACTGTGGACCAAGACCTAGGATGGGGAAAGAGATACAGGCCCATACTGATACAGGCCAACTTAGGAGGAAGGTGCCTGGAGTTGAATGGGCTTAGAGTTAGGGTCAAACAAGAGGCCTACCTGGTTCTAGCCAGCAGTGTTAGGGGCTGCCAGGAAATAGAGACATGGCAGAAAGGAAGAAATCTCCTGATCAGGGACCATAAAGTCCCAAAGTGTGCTTGGTCACCCATAACCAAGGCTTCCTCCAAGAAACCTGGGGCTTCCATGAAAACATGACATTAGGATGAGATTTTATGCATCCCACGTAGCCTCACCAGGAGTTTAAGGGGCAATGGCTCTTTATTCCTGAATAATTCAGAAGCCAGGAGCACAGTGGAAGCCAGACTGAGCCCAGGGCATCTGACACCATCTCCCAGGGGAAGACGATAAATTATTGACAGGGTTCTGGTGCCCTGTTGCCGCTCTGCTGTGGTCAGTCTGTGGACCCATCTGCACCTGAGGCCTCCTCCCTACTGTCTACCTACCTGAGAATCTTGGCTTCTCCCAGGCTCCTCTATGTGGCCCTCTTTCTAATGGGTGAGCTGTCCAGGCCACATAAGGAATGTGGAGTCAGCCTGGGAAACCGAGGCCCAGCAGTAGGTTCAGAACATTCTTTATTGCGATATCAATTGTCCATTTCAAAAGTTATTGTTCCTGTTTTATTTATGTATGTTTATTATTTGAGGAAAGGGGGGTTGTTACACACACACACACTACCACCATCACCATCACCACCACCACCACCACCTCCGCTTGAGAGTGCAAGCCCCTAGTGTTGTTCTGGCAGAGCTTTAAGGGTGGGAACAACCTGGAGCTGTTCCAAGGGCGCAGCTTACAGAGAGGACC
Organism: Mesocricetus auratus; assembly: GCF_017639785.1. Classification (NCBI taxonomy): domain Eukaryota; kingdom Metazoa; phylum Chordata; class Mammalia; order Rodentia; family Cricetidae; genus Mesocricetus; species Mesocricetus auratus. The sequence goes on along the minus strand of NW_024429205.1, from coordinate 19,781,948 downwards.
CACCCTGGCTGAACCCTCCAAAGGCAGGCCACTCACAATAGCAGGGAGAAGAGGCAGTGTTGCAGAGGGCTACAGCATTATGGAGCTGCATCTCCCAGCATCCGGGGAAGTGGGTGACATCGATGCCTTTGAGAGAGGGGAAAACCCCACAAGACTTACATAGGTTGAAGAACGAGACAGAATCACATAGCTGCCAGGGTGCTGGAATTCCCCTAAGGGACTGCTATGTGAAGTTTGCCTGACTCCAGAGCCGAGCTCTTCCACTGTCTACACCTCCTCCCTTGGGGAACGGCAGTGTGCATATCCATAGAGCTTTGCCAGGAGACCTGTTTGCTGTGTGTGGACTAACAGTGGCGACAGACTGCAGTATTAGGATTGATGTCACTGTCACCCTTGTGTCTGGAAGAGGCTTGAAAACCTGGTGGAGAAGTCGTTTCAGGGATTCGCACAGGTCAAGCTCTCCTCCCAAGCCCCTCCCAAGCCTAGGATCTCAGACTGTAAAGCAAAAGAAATCTAGAAGACACCAGAGGTTGTCTGAACAACTGCAGGGGAATGGCTCCCTCCTGCCCCCTGGGGGGTGTTTAATCTCATTGCAGCACCTTTATAGATCCTAGGAACCTTCTTTGACTATTCTTGGGCATCTAAGATTAGGAATAAATGTTTCCAAGTTCCGGTACTCAACAGTTGCCTGGAGGGGCTTAGTGGGGTTACAGTGGCTTGAAGAGTCTGACAGCAAAGGCTGGAAGTAGGACAGAGATGCTGTGTGCCTCGAGCAGTAGCGTCAGTGTCACTTGCATGCTTGGGAGTGTGCATGCTGAGGGTCCTCACACCTCCACCTCCAGCCAGCAGGTGCTCTAGGACTCAGTCCACTCCTCTAGACTCTACGCCATTCGCATATTGAAATTGAGTGGTCTATGAGTATTTGCCCTGTGGAAATGGGTAAATAATGCAAATTGGCAGTGACAGTGGGTCTGTGAGGCATTAGGGGCTCCCCACAAGATTCCATTTATGCCCCGATTGATTTAGAACCATCACAGTCGAGGCCTTCACAAAGCCAATGTGTTATTTCTTGCTCACGGCTGACTGGCGTGATGTCCCCAAGCTCAGTGCCCCACCCCTCCTCTTTATAAAGGTAGAACTGAAACTCCCCAGCAATGGCTTGAGGTCGATCTCTTGGGTCCCAGCCCAGCACTCTGGCCCTCCATGTGCATCTGCGAGCTGAGGAGAAGCCAAGATGGAACTAGGATCTTCTACAGAGCTTCTCTGGGGAGAATCTAAAAGCCCAGTTAAGCTTTAGCAGGGTGGACAGTTTGCCCTCAAAGATATGAAACACAATGAGGTTGTGCACTTAGGAGATGAGCCCTTCACATTCTTCCCTTACGGCTGAATCTATCATGCACTCAGGGCTGGGCGGTACATACATATTCCTGTGTATATGTGCACATGGGTATACAAATGTATGTCTTCTCTGTGTCTGTCTGTCTGTTTTTCACTAAATTTAGGGCTCACTGATTCCTCAGTCTGGCTGGCCAGTGATAAGCTCTGGGGACCCACCTATCTCCACTCTCTTCATTGCTGGAATTAGAGACAAGCACCAGAGTTCCTGGCTAATTCTTAAAAGACATAGATGCTAGGCATCTAACTCAATCTCATGCTTGTGAGGCAGACCTTTCATTCACTAAACCATTGCCCTAACCCCAGAGTTTAAAAGGCGTTCCCCCTCCATAAGCCCTTAGTATATTGCAGACAGCAGCCCTGCCTATGTCATAATTCATTTGCTGTCTCACTCGTATTTGTCATTAATTGGTTATGTCCCCGGCCCCTTTCTTGGCCCCACCTTCCTCCTCTACAAACTCCAACCAGCACGTGTCCCACAGATCCCTTCCAGGTTTCACACACTGTGTGTGCCTGGAAGCCTTGTTCACTTCTGTAGAAATGGAGTACACTTCTCCATGGGTCCAGATGGAAGTACCACATGAGGGTATCTTTCTGATGCCCTGCTCTCCCGCTGCAACAGCCTTCCAGTCTCAGGGTGGGATGGGATCCAAGTCATCCTTTAATAGACACCCACTACTGAGCTAACATTCATAAACGCAATCGTCAGGGGACTCTGGTGTACAAGAAACACCAAGAGGAGGCTAGACATGGCATGTGCAGGCTGCACATCAGAGATGGGACCATCCGGTGGGGTGAGTGTGTGTTGGGGATGAGCGTGCCATTCGTGAAGTTGACATCATTAGCTTAGCTTAGAAGAAAACCAGGAGAGAAAGCTTAAGCGAGTTTCCCAGGGCAGATATCACCCATGTAAGCAACAGAACTGCGTTTCTGATGCCAAAACTGTGCCTCTCTCCCAATTCTGTATGCTTGTCCCCAGTATGCAACTGAATTAAGGGAATTCCGAGGTCATAGGAGCCCCTCCCACCAGGAGCTTACCAGTTGCAACTGTGGGATGATGGAGGACTGGTGTTGATGAGACTAGAGGCCTCTACCCATCTACCCCAGTCAGGAAGTGGAGGGAAGGGGTGTTTATGTAGCTAATAGTCTGGGGGCTGTAACTCAGAGGTAAAGCACTTGCCCAGCATGATCCAGCGTTCTGTTTCTCCCCCCTCCACACTACTATCACAACCACCATCATCATCAGGAGCACCACCACCATCATCATCAGGAGCCTCAATGCCTCCCCCACCACCCTCCATTATGGCATCTAGAAGCTTCCATACTCTTCAGGGGACCAGCTACAGTCCCAACGCTAAATTCCCTGATCTGTGGATATCATTTAGAAATCTTTCTTCCAAGTTTTCCAGGGGGAGCAGACCATGTATATTCAACCACCCACACTAGTAAGGGGTCAGGTACCCTCACAGACACGCTGTCCTAGCCAGGCCAGCCATGGTGCCCAGACTACTCCAGTCCCAGGCTACGGTCTTCGCAATTGCCCGTCTCTTTGCTAGCCAGACGGTGACATCAGCCTTGCTCCTCACTCTGGCAGTGTCCCCTCTGTCATCCACAGACTCATTGGGACCTTCCGCATGGTGCTGCAGAAGGTGGTGGAGGAGAATCGTGTAGACGTGACTGACACACTGATCGATGACAACAATGCCATCATCAAGGTAGGTGTGCCAAGGAGTCCTTGGAGTCTCCCACCACCCAGTTACCTGAGGGCCTGCTGCGCATCCTGCAGAGGAAGCTGTAGAGCAGCGTTTTCCAGCCTTCCTAATGCCGAGACCCTTTAACATAGTTCCTCCTGCTGTGGTCACCCCCCCAATATAAAATTTTGTTGCTACTTCATAACTGTAATTTTGCTACTGTTACGAATCATAATGTAAATATCTGCGTTTTCCAATGGTCGTAGGCAACCCCTGTTGAAAGGGTTGTTAGACACCTCCCAAAGGGGTCACGGCCCCCAGATTGAGAAGCACTGGTTTAGAGATGTTCCATGATTGACAAGGGAAGCATCAGGAGGACATCAGGGAGACTCTGTCAGAGCCATTGGCTAGTGCTAGAGTCCCTGAGTGTGACTGGGTCCGTCCCATGTAGGGGAAAGCTCACATACCTAAGATACTGGTTGTACTAGGCTGAGGGAAAACCAGGACTGAGTCTTCTCTGAAAAGACACGCTCAACTAGTCTTGTCGCTTTGTCCCTTGTGTCTGTACATAGCCCAAGTCCTGGGGATGAAGGGGTGACCTATTTTAGGAGGACAACAGATGGTTCTATACTGAGGACCCAAAGACCTCACACTCAGGCTTAAGACTAGAGATCAAGGCCAGCCACCTGAGTTGGGGCTCCTGGGAAGAGGAGGGCCAAGTATAAGAGGGCCTCATGGACCAGTCTTACTCAGCATTTTTTCTCATTCGCACACTGAGGCAGGAAGGTCCTCGCTTGGTCTTCACAGGGAGTGAATGTGCCTCCCAGATGCCACAGGTACCAGCCAGCTGCTCACTGTCCCTCTCCTTCCAGACCAGCCTAAGCATGGAGGTCCGGTATCAGGCCGCAGACGGCACAGTGGGCTCCTGGGATGATGGAGACTTCCTGGGAGATGAAGCTCTTCAGGAGGAAGAGAAGGACAGCCAGGAGACTGATGGGCTGCTCCCTGGTTCGCGGCCCAGCACCAGAACACCCGGCGAGAAGAGCTTCCGCAGGTAAGAGGCTGGACCCCTCCTGGTTGCCCACTGCCCCCAGAAGACCTGGGAAGCAGTGCTCTGGAAGGGCCTCCAGGCCTGGCTGAGCTCAGAGGGTGGGGCTGAGTTGTTATAGACATCTTAAGGGTTGGGAAGATGTTGCCATCATCTCTCTCCAGGCTCCCACCCCAAGAGCATGAGGGAGGTTTCAGTCAGAATGAGGGGCCAGGCCTGCTCCAACCCTGAGGGAGATCAAATTCTAACATAAGGGGGAGGTTGGAACTCCTGCCTTCATCAGAGGAATGGGAAAGGAGACAAGGGAGGCCTTGGTTTCCATGATTTAAAACCCAGCAGTGCCCACCAAGCCCAGGCAGTCTGAGTTCTTCCTTGGCCTAGTGAAAAGATCCCTAAAAGAGAGTCGTTCTGTTGCCAGAGTGAGGCTACCAGTCCTGGTCAGGACCTGGCCACCCTCTGCTGAGAAAGATTTGTCCAGGCTTTTCTGTGTCTAAAGTTCATATCTCACAAATGTCCTGCCCCTTACAAATGACAGAGAGCTTTGACCAGGCCTCACCTCCCTACATGTAGTACATTTACCAGAGAGACAATGCTCAGGGGGCAAAGCTGAAGCTAGAGAAATATCCCAGGATGCTGACAGCACCACCTAAGATGCTTGAGACCCATGCCTAGAGGGCTGGGAGCTGTTTTGAGAACAAGGGTTCCCCGTGTCATTGCAAGCTTCTCCCTCCACATCACCCCCCTCCCAGGTGATGTTAGCTCAGCCTGTGATGGGAAACACACAGGTTCCTGTGAGTGGAATGGAATCGAAGTGCTTTTCTCCAGCCTCCTCCCAGCACCAGCTTTACCTCCCAAGTACAAGTTTAAATAAATACCCAGGACCACATGCTTCAGGTCAGCCATATCTCCCACCACACAAATAGCAGGTCCTTTAGCATAAATAAACCCAAGTCTGAGTGCCAGCAAGTCACGTAACTTCTCTCCCCCTATGTACACATCTGTAAAATGGGGGAGTTGGAGCCACAAGCCCTGCTCCAACCACAGTCCTGATGATGAACCATGGGAATATTAGATGTTATAGGTGAAGAACCAAGTATCACCCATGGAAGGGCCGATGACCAGGCCATTCACCCTGGACGGTGCCAAACGTCAGGAACAGGGTTAGAGATGTAAGAGGAAAATCAGACTGGACGGTACTGAGGGGATGTAGCACAAGGGCCACCGCCTGTCACCATCTGCGGATGAAGAAGAGCTCCGTGGGGCTGGTTCAGAGGGAGCTCTGAGAAGCAGGCCACCCACTGTAGAGAAAAGAATGGTGATCGGCGTCAGGAAAGCTAGTTCCATTAGGTTGACCCTGGCTCTGTCCTCATCATCTGAGTGACTCTGACATGTCACCAACCTTCTCTGGGTCACTAACAGAAATAAATGAGTTCATAAATAGACAAGCTGACTCCCCTCCCCTCTGGCCTCCAGCAGGGCTCAGGAGACTCAGGGACAGCCATGAAAACAGCTCCCCTAGGAATTCTTGGTGGCTGAGGGGCTGTCCTCATCAGCAGAGAGGCAGTAGGGGACGGACAGCATGGTGTGGCTCAGATAAAACAAGATGAAGAAGGTACTTCTCAAATCCACGGAGAGGTCTGGTCCAGGAAGGTGGAGTAAGAGGGCTCCCTGAAGCCTCACCATACAACACCCCGCTGTCCTCTCCTCTCCCCAAGTCTCTGGCCAGAAGTAGGGGAGGGGGAGGGGTCCATCTTAGGGACTGGGAATCTGGCAAGAATAACAGCACAGACAGAACCTCTAACTTTCAGTGGATGCTACCACCCTGGGTGAAGGAACGTCCAAGGGAACATTCTTTCCTAGGCGTGACATCACCTTCAAGATGATGTCACCACCTTCTCCTCTCCTCTGGACCTAGCCTCGTAGCCAGCAGGACTCTCTTTCTGCTCATGTCATTTAATGTCTCCTGAGCCCTGATCCATCATCTGCCCAGTTTCTCTGCCCACTCCTCTAGTTACTGCCTTCATCCAGGAACCTCTTGACTCTGCCCACTCCTTACAGAATAGCCCCCAAGTAGGCAAAATACCACCAAGAGACATACAGAAGGGAGTGTGGAGCCCAAGGGCCGCCTCTGCTGTGTGGGGGCACCTCCCCAGTGGTAGGATGGCTCACTCATGCCCACAAGAGAATTAGGAAGAAATGACGGGCTTACTACATGTGAGTGATGACCATGGCACATGGAAGGCAGGTTCTCAGCCAGTGTTGTCTCTCCAGACTCCATGTTACCCTGACCCCAACTGTTTCTCCTCTGAGCACTGCCTGACCTTCATCTGATTCCCACCCCACCCAATGCTATGGGCTTCCCCAGTGCTGCCCACTGGAGGTTCAGATATCATGAGCAAGGAAGGAAATAGCGCCCCCCACTGCGGCCCCGCCACACACCACTGTCCCTGTTGTAAGAAAGGAATGAATTACTAACTTCATGGGCATTTCCACTCTCAAGAACACAGACTCAATATTCCAAACTATGTCTCAGTCTCAGGACAGAATGAGATTTTGAAAACACACGTGTACACACATACACACACACAATTTGCATATATTTACATGCTCACAAATTCTCTACATGGCACCAGGCATTCCATGCTGCCGGATATCAGCCTCGGCTGCTGACACTGGAGTCACATCTTACAAAGGAGCAACCACGTCAATTGTGTGGCTAAACAACGTAGCCTTTTGCTTTCCCCAAGCTCCTTTGCACTCCGAGGCTGCCTCATCCTCTCTCCATCACTTAGCCTCACAAGCTTCCACACACATACACATCCCCACCTTCCGCTACCCAGGCCCCTCTGGTGTCCTGGGGATGTCTAGGTAATAACCACGTCACTCTTTTAGGGGTAGGTTGTGACCCATGCCATTCTTCTTACCCTGCCTATGGGCTTCCTTCCACTCCTATGGAAACCTGTAGAACCAGGAAGCCCCTTCCTGTGTCCAGAGCAGAGAGCAGCAGCTGGTCATGTGTGCACAGTAGGGGCTTTGAGAAAGAGCCGCATTGTGCACTAGGCATGTGTACACTAAGATGTGTGTCTAAGTGTGTATTCGTGGTGTGGTACACATTGTGTCATCCTCAGATGCTACATCATTGGTTCCCATGGACCCCAAAGAGCTAGGAAACCCTTCCCTACCTCCCTTCACCAGGCTGAGATTCAATGCTGCAGTGGCTGCCAAGGAACCGTGCTGAGATTTAGGAGTAAAGTGGTTCTCAGAATATTCCAGTCCTATCCAGACTACCTGAAGCTGGAGCTCCCACCCTCAGCCCAAGGCTGAGGAACCAAGCAAGGCCTAGTGCTGAGATGCGCCTGGGTCTCCACAGGCCTTAATGCTCCCAGGAGAGCACTACTGTTCCCCCTCCTGCCTGTGGATGCTTTTACTAGTTCGGGGAGCCATGGGGAGGGAGGTAAGGAAGAGGAATTGTTCAATGAGGCCAAAAGCAGCTCACAGAGAATGCCGGTTAAGGAGCAAGACTTGCACAAGTGGCAGAAAACACCAACAGTACAACGTGGGCACTAGGAAGAAATCCAGGCATATCCAGGGCTTCCTGGGAGGCTCTGTGGCCATGCAGGCAGAAGGTGAGGTTGCTGCTTGTGCTGGGCAGCTGAGTGACAGAGGGCCGCCTGAGCCTCCACAACTCTTCTCCGTAAGAAGCAGGCAATGGTGAGGATGATCACTCCACATGATGGAAGCTCAGTCACATTGGTGCCTGCTGAAGGGCTAAGCCCGGCTTCGCAGCTACTGTCTCTAAGTCACATCGGTGCCTGCTGAAGGGCTAAGCCCGGCTTCGCAGCTACTGTCTCTAAGTCACATTGGTGCCTGCTGAAGGGCTAAGCCCGGCTTCGCAGCTACTGCCTCTAAGGATGCTAGCAGCAGTCACAGTGGACGTAGTAAAATCACCATGGCTTTCTTTCCCTACTCTATTTCCACTCCCAGAGTGTGGGCCTGTGGTAGCCTTGAGGTCTGGAGTAGGGAAGGAGGGGAGAAAGCAGAAGTCTCCCTACGTCCTGGTAGATGGGACACCTCTCTGACTTCAGAACAAAGCTCAGAGAGAGAGAGAGAGAGAGAGAGAGAGAGAGAGAGAGAGAGAGAGAGAGAGAGAGAGAGAGAGAGAGAGAGAGAGAGAGCACCCCAATTCCCAATTCCTGGTTACTATTTAGTTCACCAATCCCATGTACCTGTAGATCCTTGCCAACCCTGGCCACACACCTCTCTTTTGCAGAGACTGACACATTTTCCAGGATCACAGAGTCTTTTAAAAACAAAATCAGAAACAAAACCCTTCCCCCAAAACCTGGATTGTCCAGTCAGAAAAAAGGGGGCATGCAGCTCTCCTCCGACAAACATGAGGATAGAGACCAGAAATCTTGAATGGAGGCCTAGTTCCCAAATAGCCCACAAGAACCCTTGCTCCTTGGGAGCGGGCCCCAGTAGCCCTTCATGTTCCTAACAGTGACCCTAAGATTAACTGAGCTGGGCTGGAGCAGGGCACCTGAGAGGGTCTCTCCTCCTCTCTCCTGCTTTCTGCTCAGTGGTCCTGGCTGATTTGGGTCTCTCTGAATTATAGACTAAATGCTTGCCTAACACTAAGGCTAGCCAGCTGAACCTGAACTTCAGCTCTGACTGTATACAAAGGCTTCCAGGCCTGCGCTATCAGGGTATGGCCTCGCCTGGACCAGGAGAGTGTGTGAGCGGGGGTGGGGGTGGGGGGTGGGGGGGACGTAACGGTTATTTGCTTTCTTGTCTTCATTCTCATTGTCTCAGCACTGGGGAAGCTTTGGGGAAGCTTTGAGAGAACATCCAGTTTCTGGAAACCTCTCCAAAGGAAGATGGGAATATATCTCTCCTGCTCTGAGCCCTGTAGCAGTGGCTTGGTTACAGCGCATCTTCCTTCTCAGTGGCTGAATGCCCCATCCTGTAGCAGTGCAGTCCCTCCTCTGAGATAGGCTCTGCCCACTGTGTCCCTGAAGGACCCCCCAGCACGGGCACTACACAGTCCTTACAGGGGACCAAGGGAGAAAATGAGGGGGGAAGAGATGTTGGGGACCCTACGACTCTGGAATCACCAGACCTCCTCCAGGGATAGAGGAGACTGGCTGAGCCTGGGGCCATGGCGTGGGGTAGGGAAGCTCCTGGGGAGGGGCATGGGGGCAGCAGGGCCAGGGACAAAGGCGATGCGTATCTCTGGTCCACACGCTCTCATGTGCATCCCCTGTCTCCTCATTTCTTCCCCTACTCAGCAAAGGCAGAGAGAAGACCAAGGGAGGCAGAGATGGCGAGCGCAAGTAGGTGTCCCAGGCCAGGGCAAAGCCACTGTGGGGCTCCAAGGGGGAGGGGGTGGGCTGAGAGGGCCCAGGAGGAGCTATCCTGGCAGAGCAGCAGGGGGAGAGAATGGGAGAGGGTGGTGAGAGCCGGGGAAGTGGCCAAACCTTTCCTTTCCACTCTGGACTCTTGGAGGTAATGCTCCCTCCTTTTAATTACCGTGTCCTCTCCTCTACTTCACCCATCAGCTCTCTGTTCCCGTAAGTCAGGCCCTTGAGCATCCCTGTGAGGGAGGATGTGGCTAGAGAGTGGGGAACACGAGAAGCCAGTGGGCAGCCTCTAGGAAGGACTGGACAGTTAAACACACTACAGCCTTGGAGGTCCAGGGAAGACAATCTCTAGACGCCGTAAGGTTGCAGGGTGTGGCCAAAACACAAACTCACAGACAGCCAAAGAGATTGTCCCTCTCTGTGACCCTCACAATCTCCATTCCCTAAAAGGCATTCCACAGTAAGAAGGCATAGAGCTGTCTGGTGGGCTGATCACAAGGGCCTAAGATTGGCGGCCTGAGGCGACAGGCTTGTAGGCTCCCCAAAGCCACACTGTCATCTAGAGACTCAAGTGTCACAGGAATTACAGTAGTTTAGGTCCCCAGGGCAGATCACAGTACAAGGACCCTCTGACCTTTGTGTATGGTGACAAGTGTCAGTTCCAGAGAACAAGGCTTGGGCAAAAGCAAGAGACCTAACTTCCTACCCAGTGGAACCAGGAAGTTGAAAGCAGCTGGCTGTACTCAAAGCCAGTTAAATTCTTCAAGCGCACCAGTGAGCCTGAAAACCCAGAGACATAGCCTTTCTTTCTTTCCCACATAGAGAAACTGAACTCTGAAGACAGCAAGAGATACGCTCAAAACTGTGGTCCCGATACTTAAGAACCAGTTTACCGTTGTGTGTAGCAGTGCGTGTCTGCATAGGTTAAGATCCTGGGGAACTTGGAGCCTCATCTGCTGTGTTGCCCAAATCATACTGAGTCCTAGTCATGCTTATAATGATTGCACAAGTGACAACCATGACCACAGGGCAACAGAAGCAACACGCTGTATGGGGAGAGTGCCAGCAGAGAGATGGAGCGTGTGTCGCAGGGCTGAGAGAGCGAGCCGGGGATCCAGATCCTTGCATGGGTAAAGGGTTATGGGGACATTGAGCTCAGTGGGAAGGCTCACTCATGGCTCTAGGTTCTCTGTGGCCACCTAAATGTTTCTCTGTGGCTTATCTAGGAGGCACAGCCACCTGTCTCCTCTCTCTCTCTCTCTCTCTCTCTCTCTCTCTCTCTCTCTCTCTCTCTCTCTCTCTCTCTCTCTCTCCCTCTCTCTCTCTCTCTCTGAGATCACCAGGCTCCAGGTCCCCTCCCTGTGACTACAGCTGGGGTAGACGGGCCTCAAGATGCAGACCCCTAGGACACGCCGCCTCCCCTGCCCAACTCCATCTCGGTTTCTTGCTGTCCTATTAGCAGATGAAATTAAGTAAGCCAGGCTGTGGTGTTATTTTAATGCGTTCGGGAATGGGAAAAGGGAACCTCTAAGATGCGATTAAGCACACGGAAACTGTATACCCTGAGAAAAGAACCTTGTGAGAAGAGCCAGCAGACCCTGACAGCTGTGCTGCCAGGACAGCAGCTTTATACTGGTTCTGGGGGGAGGTCCGAGGAAACAGATGTAAGACGTAAGGTTTGACCCGGGGAAGAACAGAGGTGCTCCCCGTGAGTACGCGGGACTGTGGCATGACTGCCATGGGGAGATGGGAAATCTACTCTCATGTACTGTTTGCTGGCACTTTGCAAAAGAATTGGCAACCAGAAAGAAAGGAGGAGCCAGATTCCCAGGCATCCCAGGGTCAGGAGGAGCACTGAGGGTCTCACGTTCCCTCGGGGTCAGTCTGGGCCAGGCATGTAACTCAGTAGTAGAGCCTTTGCCTAGCACGTGTGAGGTCCTGGGATTGATTCTCCGGCTCTGAAAAAAATAAGTTAGGGACTGGAGAAATAGACAGCTAAGGGATTAAGAGTGCTTGCTGCCCTTCCAGAGGACCTAGGTTCAGTCCCAACACCCACACGGCTGCTCACAACTGTAACTGAGTTCCCAAGGCTCCAACATTCTCACACAGACATACATGCGGGAAAACACAAATGCTGGTAAAATAAAAATAATTTTAAAAGAATAAGCAATAAATTAACAAATGCACACACACACACACACACAAATTTAAGTCAGCCTGTCTTCACCCATACAGGAAATTCAACACAGTTAAAATACACTTAAAATTATAAAATTACCTGTAACTTTGGGGACAGGTAGCATCTGTCCATATCTGAGTATTTGGGAGATGGAAGCAGGAAGATTAGGCGTTCAAGGCCAGCTTCATATTGAGTGAGAGGCTGTATAAGCAACAATGCAAAGAAAAAAGAGAGACCCTGCCTCTCACGGACGACAGTTCGTGTGTCCTGCCTCTCACGGACGACAGTTCGTGTGTCCTGCCTCTCACGGACAGTTCGTGTGTCCTGATTACCTGAAACATGAGTGGATGAGCCTCGGCATTTGCAGCTGAAGGTACTCGTGGAGTAGAAGTCCTGGCTGGACTGTGAGTGCCACAGTCTGTGGTTCATTTGTAGCCACACCCTCTAAGTCACAGCTTCCAGAAAGATCCACTGATTTCCCTCAGGGAATGCCCCCAGGTCATGATGAATATGCAGCTTCCACCCTTGGGTGGGTCACACAGCCATCGTGACAGGCTTCCAGATTGAGCCATGGAACGAGGTGAGGGAATTGCTTGATACATAAGAGAAGGGCTACACTGGACACACGGGTTTAAAAACATTTCTATAGAGAACTGTCAGGCTGGATATATCATTCTGAGCATGGTGAAGCCAGACACTGAAATAAATGTGGTTCTCTCTATCCTCACCTTCCCTACACTCCTAATTGTCAAGCTTTTCCGTTTGTTGTGTTTGTGTGTGTTACTTTTGTGTATGTGTGTTTTTGCTGTATTTGTTGTGTTTGTGTGTGTTATTTTTGTGTATGTGTGTTTTTGCTGTATTTGTGTATTTGTTGTATTTGTGTGTTACTTTTGTGTATGTGTGTTTTTGCTGTATTTGTGTATTTGTTGTATTTGTGTGTTTTTGCTGTATTTGTGTATTTGTTGTGTTTGTGTGTGTTATTTGTGTGTTTTTGCTGTATTTGTTGTGTTTGTGTGTGTTTGTGTGTTTTTGCTGTATTTGTGTATTTGTTGTGTTTGTGTGTGTTATTTGTGTGTTTTTGCTGTATTTGTGTATTTGTTGTGTTTGTGTGTGTTACTTTTGTGTATGTGTGTTTTTGCTGTATTTGTGTATTTGTTGTATTTGTGTGTGTTATTTGTGTGTTTTTGCTGTATTTGTTGTGTTTGTGTGTGTTATTTGTGTGTTTTTGCTGTATTTGTGTATTTGTTGTATTTGTGTGTGGTATTTGTGTGTATGTGTGTTTTTGCTGTATTTGTGTGTTTGTTGTGTTTGTGTGTGGTATTTGTGTGTTTTTGCTGTATTTGTGTATTTGTTGTGTTTGTGTGTGTTATTTTTGTGTATGTGTGTTTTTGCTGTATTTGTGTGTTTGTTGCTGATGTTCTGTTGTTTCATTACAATTATTTTTTATTTATTTTATTTAAATTAGAAACAAACCTACTTTACGTGTCAATCCCAGTTCCCTCTCCCTCCCCTTCTACCCCACCCCACCAGCCCCCCCAACCTAACCCCCCACCCAATCCCCACTCCAACTCTGCAGGGAGAGTGAGGCCCTTCATGGGGGATCGCCAGAGTCTGTCATATCATCGGGGCAGGCTGAGAGAGCATCCCTCCATGTGGAATGGGCTCCCAAAGTCCATTTGTATGCCAGGGATAAATACTGATCTACTACCCAAGGTCCCATAGATTGCTGAGGCCTCCTCACTGACAACCACATTCAGGAGGTCTGGATCAGTCCCATGCTGGCCTCTCAGCCATCAGTCTGGGGTCCATGAGCTCCCCCTTGTTCCGGTCAGCTGTTTCTTTGACCCCTTTGCTCATCACTCCTCCCTCTCTGCAACAAGGTTCCAGGAGTTCAGTTCAGTGTTTAGCTGTGGGTGTCTTATGGGTATATGTGCGCATGCCTTGACATGTGTGGAAGTCGGAGGACAACTTGTGGTCCTCACGTCTCTCCCTCCACCATGTGGGCCCCAGGGCTGAACTCGGGTCATCAGGCTTGGCGGAAAGGCCTTTTACCCAGCGTGCCGGTTCACCCGTCCTTCTTTGCTGTTGTTTGTTCATTTAGGTCTCATTGAGCCCAGGCAATGGCAGGAACTGATGTGGCCACGCGCCAGGGTCATTTGTTGAATGGCGTGTCATTTAGAAAGAGTCCCCTGGAAAAGGCGCTCATTCTCCTGCTTCTCAGGCATTCCGTGCCGGCGAATACAGACTTGCTTGGTTGCAGGTTTCCCTTCACAGAGCTAACTCCTGGCTTGTTCAGTGCTTCTCACTGAATCCAACCGTCTGTGGCTATGCAACCCCACTAGAAGATACACAGAGTTTTAATTCTTTAAAGAGAAACGTAAATCATAGGCTAAAAATCTGTCTCCAATATAACTTGATAATCTTTAAAAGGCCCTGATTGAACCAGCTTTATTTTTTAATTGTCATTCTTTGCCCTTTGCCTGGAGAAGCCACACACTGCTTTCCAGGGACTAGCACAGTAGAAAGGGCCTTTTCTATAGTGATTTCCTGATGTGTCATTTGAGAAATCACAAAGTATGGCAGTAGCAATGGCATCCTGCTCTGCTGCTTACATATAGACCAACTAAAGAACCGTGTAGAAGGGGCCAGAGGCCCAGAGCCTGGGCTAGGAACTATGGAGATGGTGTCTACCATTGCACACATCTGTGCTTTTCATCAAAAAACACCATTTTGAGACAACCCCATCGAGTCTGATTGCGTCAGTGGTCACATGATGCAGTCTTAGGAGGGGGATTCTTCTTTGAATTTTTCTAGGGTACAGTAGAGGTGGTTGGGTTTAAGTATGGTCATTAAAAGTCTCAATTTTTATTTCCCAAAATGCTCATTCTAAAGAATAAAGTGGCACTTTAATTAAAGGATTGTAACTGTCTAAGAGTACCCCAGGTCTTAGACTTAAGTGGCTAGCTGGACAAGGTTTAGAAAGCCATGGAGTCCTCCTGGGCTTCTGGCAGCCGCCCAGATCCCGGCCCAGATGCAGAGCAGCTGTCTTCTTTGAGAGGACCTCTTCTGACCCACATAGCACTTGGCTCTGCCATCTCAGAACCCTTCCCCCAGGGGTGGGGAGAGCAGGTTGCCATGGTGATGGCATCATGTAGGTCACACACATGTAAGACTAGGACTCTAGAAATAGCCACTTTGCCCTTTAAACCACTTGTTGGGGAGAAAGCCCCCAGGATGTTTCAGGCTATGCCAGGCAGGATGACCCCTTTCCCACCTCCAATTCTAATGAAGTCACTCATCTGCTTGATGTCTTGTCACCAGCGACTTAACCCTCATCACAGTCTCTTCCAAAACGTGTTGAGGACTGGGTCATTCTTGAAAGATGACATCCCATTCTGCAAGTGATGCTGTCACCTAAGCCACAGCTGCAGTGGCCCTGCTGCCTTTCCCCAGCATTGCTTTTGGCCACAATGGATTCGTGTTCAGAGAGGTCCGGATCACGGAGACAGTGCAGCCAGGACAGTGGCACTCCTGCAGGCCTGGGGGCATGCACTCCAGGTTTCAGCCTCTATTGCTCCACACACCGTGGGACTCTGAGATTTTTTTCTCATCAGTTCTTCACTAGCTGAATGAAGAGACATATGCATGCCCTTCACAATTGCCCAGAGGATACGAGTAAACATGAGGAAAGCCACCGCCCCACAAAAGATTTGTAACTTCTTTTGGCCATTTCAGTGTGTGTGTGTGTGTGTGTGTGTGTGTGTGTGTGATTTACTTCCCTTTAGTGTGGCTCAGTGGTAGAGTCTTGCAAGGCCCAGGTTTAATTCCTACCATTCCTACCAGTGTATATGCCTTTAATCCCAGCTTTGGAAGGCCGAGGCAGGAGGAGTTCAAGGCCAGCCTATGCTATACAGCAAGTTGCAAGCCAGCTTGTGTTATATGAGACCCTGTCTCAAAAAAAAGGTGGAGGTTTGGAGGTTTGTCTAAGGAGAAAAGAGAGCCTACCACCAGATCTGATGATCTCGGTTCCATCTCTAAGACCCACGTGGTAGAAGAGGAGAGTTAATACCTGCAAGTTGTCCTCTGACTTCCATCCATGAGCCACGGAGCATGCTTGACTCCACACACTCTCGCTAATTAATGAGTAAATAAACAAATGTAATTTTTAAAAATTGACTTCTAACAAAACCAAAATCTAAAAATTAAATAAAGTCCCAGACAGGCTAATCCTGTACCCCAGCAAATACCTTTTGAAATGAGGTCATCCTCATACTTGATGCTTAGAGTCAATAGTTAAAACCACAGAAACGGGGTGGAGGTTGAGGGGCTTGGGACTATAACTCAGTGGATAATATGCTTGTTGCTCGTGGCAACCCACCTGTAACCCCAGCGCTCCAGAGGAGGCGGCCATGGGGATCCACTGAGCAAGCTGGTGAATTAGACTAGCCTGGTCATTGAGCTCTAGACTCAGCAAGAGACCCTGACTTACTCAAGGAGAGGATAACTGAGAAAGCCAGCTAGTGTCAGCCTCTGGCCTCTGTATGTAGGTGACACCTGTGTACTCACACGGACGTGAACATGCACGCCACACACGACACAAACAGAGATTACTAGCTGAGAGACTAGGAAACAGAAGATACTTGAGCCAAATGATAATAACTCCAAAGACAGCAGCTGTCCTTTATAGGGACCCTTCCCTTCCTTCCTTTATTTTTAAACCCTTAATACCAGGGAAAACAGACAAACCAGGGCTGCCCACCTCTTTTAACTGTTTCTAGTGCATCAGTGAACATATCTGTGGCCTGACAACACCCACCCATGACAGGACTCAGGCATGGCTCACTCTGTATCTGGGTTAAGCAGAGTCGGGGGGGATGAGACTGATCCCCTAATCCCAGGTAGAGAGGTTCAAGGTGCCCAGGCCATCACAAGGACAGAAAGGTTTTCTACAACCTCACAACGTACACCCTGCAGAGCAAGGATCTGGGGGTCTTAGATACCATCCCAAGCCTCTGCAAGCCAAGGCTGACCCAATGTCAGTGGGCTTGGCTGGAAGCAGGTTAGGAATGCGACAGTACCTACCCCACAGGAGTCTTCAGTCACACCCAGGAGGAGGGGAATGGGAAATGCAGGGAGTCGGGTGTCCTTATACAATATGAATGGGGTAATGGAATACTGCACTTACCCCCCACGGATCCTACTCCTGGTCTTTCCTGGCTTGGGGGAACCTCAGGCTCGGCTGCTGGGACATCGCTGAAGGGCTGTGGGAAGCCCTGCCCCCTTCCCTCAACCCCACTGACTGCAAGGCCCTTTGCCTGGGTACAACACACGGCCATAAGACACCAGAGGAAGAGGTAGGAACTATGGGGTCTGCCATGCGTTCTAGGGACTAGGTAAGAGGTGGCGGTCTGGAGTAGGAAGGCATAGGCAGGAGGGCACCGGATAAGAGAAAGACCCTTTGCACTGGGAACTGAGGAGACTCTCCCGGCACAGAGAATAGAGAAGGCAAAGCAGGCTCTGTGTACCGCCGCCACCTGAGACCTGAAAAGCTGGCTTCCATGGCTCCCGTCTCATCTTCAGCCTCGGCCTGTCCCTCCGAGTCACCCAGACCTATGTACCTGTTCTGATGCTGTCTCTGGGCATCTGGCCTCTTTTCCGGTTAGCTCTAGTTGTGGGGAGGGAAGATGTATGGACAGGAAGACTGCTTAGGGGCCTTGCCGATCTCAGAGCTCTGAGAAGACTGGGCCAAGGTCAGGCTGGGAAGCTCAAGACCCAGCCACACTCCTGGCCGCTTCCCTGGTCAGCTGGGATCCCCACCTGCTCCTCATTAACCCGAAGGTGCCAGGGAGGAAGTGGCCTATGTCCTTCGGGGCTCATGGCCCCTAATTTGGAAGGTATCTTGGGAGAGGTCAATTAGGCCCGGGGCCTCCACCCCCTTTGCTCCGAGTTCCCCCGGGGACTGCCTCTTGTGTGTTTGTGCTTTCCTGCATGCGGCTAGCCCCCCTCTCACTCTGGGGGTTCCCACTTTTACAGAGCGGGAAGGAGTGTGTTCTCGGCCATGAAACTTGGCAAGACTCGGTCCCACAAAGAGGAGCCCCAAAGACAAGGTAGGCAACGTGGTCCTGCCCATCATTCATACAGATCCATCAACCACTTTGAACCAACCGTAACCATCCTTTAAACCCGCCCTAGACAGGTCTCAAAGGGCCCTCCTTCCCCACCTCCCATTGGCCACGCCCACAGCCGCTTGGGCAGGGCTTGGACTCCCATTGGCTGGCCTGGGAAAAGGCAGTCTAAGACCTCGAGCCTCTGTCAGGTGGATAGGTTTTCCCCTTCATTGAGTGTTTAACTTCACATGAGCCGAGAGACCTTTTTAATTAGAAGAGAGAATAGCAAGAAGGCCTGTTAGGCTGCACCTGGCAGCTGCGAGCAGGCTTGTCTCTAGAGAGAGGCCCCTGGGCCTGCGGGGCTGGAGTGACCTTCCATGCCTGGCCCCTCCTAAGAAAGGAGGCTGAAAGGGTATCTGACAGCTGTTTGAGAGGCAGCAAAGACAGGTGGAAGACTCGGGGGTCCGTGCGGTGGAGAGGGGAGCTATGTGTGGCCAGCATCGGGCTTTCCTATGTGGCCCACTGGCCCTAGAACTCTCTTCCCTGACCAGTTTTGGTTGCACCCTTCTCAGATAAAGGGTACAGCTTCCTGCCGAAACCCAAACATACCATGTCTGGGTGACTTTTCCAAATCATAACTTCGTTCCACTGGATTCACATATAGGCTTGCTGGCCTGACGCCTGGTCTCTCTGTTGACAGTAGCCATTGTCATGAGATGGACGTAGTAAGTTCAGGGCATTTCCTACTTTCTTCCACAAAGGATACTCGGAGCTTTAGAAAATGGACTTGAATAAAAGAATTACACCTGGATAAGATTACAGAAGAAAGGAAGACTAGACATAATGGCGATTAAGGCATTTTAAGGACTAATGTTAGAGCTGGGCATAGCCATGCACATCTTTAATTCCAAGACTCGGGAGGCAAAGGCATCTGGGTCTCTGTGAGTTTGAAATTAACCTGGTCTACACAAAAGCCCAAGCCAGCCTGGGCTACATAGTGAGACTCTGTTATGAATTAATCAATCAGTCAGCAAGAGATGTACGTGTGGCAGCATCCTAAGCAAGGGAAATTTGACTCTCCTTCCGAGGAGACTATCCCTGGCCCTGCATTCGCCCGCTTACCCTTCATCCCTTCTTCCCCAGATGAGCCAGCAGTGCTGGAGATGGAGGACCTGGATCACCTGGCCATCCGGCTGGGGGATGGGCTGGATCCTGACTCAGTGTCTCTAGCCTCCGTCACCGCTCTCACCAGCAATGTCTCTAACAAGCGGTGAGTGGCCTGCAGCCCACCTGCCGCAGCCTTGTTGGGTAGGGCCAACTGGCCGACTTGAGAGTTGGGGGCAGAGAAATCAGGGCCCATGAACAGCTTTCCCAAAGCCCTTTTCACTGTCCTTGGGTGGCCTCTCACCTGTCTCCCTATAGAGGCAGCGTCCTTGAGCCCCCATGGGTGCAGGGAAAGCACAGAGCTGACCAGGCCACATGTGACTCTGTTCAGCCAATGGCCACCTCTCTATTACTTCTGTCTGCTTAGTCCTCTCTGTTGGTGCTGCTGAGGACATCCACCCCTGCCCCAAATTCTCTTGGCACATTGAGTATCTGAAGACCACAGTTCTGTGGCTCTGGCTTCTCCGTCCCTCGCACAGTCCCTGACAGTACATTCTCCTCCTCAGGTCTAAGCCAGACATTAAGATGGAGCCAAGTGCTGGAAGACCCATGGATTACCAGGTAGGTGGGTACCCGGATGTCTGCATCTTACAGATCGGGCTAGAGTGCGGTGTTCCTGCCAGGTGAGACCCAGGGGGTCACAGAGGGCCAGAGGCTTGAATCTCGCGGTTGACTTCTGCCTGGCTTTCCTAGAAATACCAAGGCAGGTGCAAACCTAAGAAGAGTTTGAGATCTCTGTTCCGCTCATCGCTCCTGGAAGATTCTGTGTCCATTGTTGGAAATTCTAAGGAAAAGGGAACCTGGAAAACACACACACGCATACACACACACATACACACACACACACACACACACACAAACACACACACACACACAGACACACTCAGACAGTTCAGGGATGAGTTTTTGAAGAATGGTGAGTGTGTTTTTAAGTTGTTCCAGCTTCTTTTAATGCTGGAAGTAACATCAATCCTATTATCTCCAGACAGTATATATAGGAGTGATTTTCCCTTCTGTGTCTCTGTACTTTCTTAGATTAGTAGTTATTTGCTTCTGAAACTAAACTTTGAAAGGTCTGACTGGGGGGGGGTTGGGTGTAGCGCAGGCAGAACAGGGGCTGAGTGTCACTGCTGGGGGTGGGGGCAGGACAGGAGGCTGCTGTCATGGGCCTCAGTAGCAGGACAGGAGGCTGCTGACCCAGGCCTCAGTAGCAGGACAGGAGGCTGCTGTCACGGGCCTCAGTAGCAGGACAGGAGGCTGCTGACCCAGGCCTCAGTAGCAGGACAGGAGGCTGCTGTCACGGGCCTCAGTAGCAGGACAGGAGGCTGCTGACACGGGCCTCAGTAGCCTCCACTTTGCAGGTCCAGCCCCTCAGCTTGTCTTTTCTCCCAGCCTGAGGTACAGAGCTGGATAGAATGGCTCGCCTGCCAGACAGAATGGTGTATAAACCAGAAACACCTAGCCCTTACGTAGAAAGTGAGAAGAAAGACGAGAGAAAGCGCCTCTCAAGACAGGCCCAGGGGCCTGCCCTGGCTCCAGACTCTCCTCTGAGAGTTAACAGTACCCAGTCATAGGTCAGAAACAGATATGAGTGCAACTTTATGTTCGATGCCCATCTCCCAAGCCCTGTGCACATTATCCTTATGTATGGACAACCCACCTCACTTCCTCGGGTATGATATAAAGGGCTAGGTGGCACCGCCTACTTTGCAATGCCTGGTTATGTTTCCCAAGGATTCACCTGAACTCCTTTAATGCTTGCCTTGGCTTGTTTCCATCCAGTACCCATTTTCCCTGGTGTTTAAAAAGTAACCCCAAGTGGTGTCATGTGGTGCCACCCTCAAATTTTAGACAACCTCAAGCCTTTAGAGTCCCTTGGAGGTTTGGGAATGTTGCCCCCTGACCTATCAAAACCCAAACGCAATGTCCTAAGGCATTGGGGGATTTCTCTGGGAGACTGAAACCTGAGGGACTGCTTCTGTGTGCTGAGACCAGGGAACTCCCAGAGACCCCCATGCAGATACCATGCCACTGGCCTGCTGTGCAAAAGCATGTGAAATCATTGTGAATGCAATTTATTATTTTAAAGACTTATCAAACCAGGCACCATGCTAAGAGCTGAATATGCGTTTCCATTGAGATGATGTCATTCTTACAGCCCTGTGAATGTAATTGTTAGTGTATCGTTTACAGCAAGAACTGAAACCAAGAAAGTTAGGGGCCCCTGGGTCTCAGGCAAATCGAGGCCGGAGCCAGGTTGGGAGTCACAGCAGTCAAAGCCCTTGTTCTCTGCAGTGGAGGCTTCTGGAGAGTGTTTCTGGTCCCTCACAGCTCAACACTCACTTCTTCCTCCCAAACTGCTTCTTGCCAGGGACTTTGACATCCCAAGCCGGACAGTTTTCCCTCCCAAGTCTTTTACACTTGCTGAATTGAACCAGTTACCCCATTTCACCTGGCAGCACTGTGTCCCCCGACCGGTCCATCCACAGCTCACCTGCATGTGTTTATCACTGTGCGAGAGGGAGCGAGGAGAATTCAAATGCAAACTGTCCTTACTTCCGATAAATACCATGTACCAACCACATTAAAAAAAAATGGCGTCTCAGCCAGGCAGTGGTGGCACACGCCTTTAATCCCAGCACTCAGGAGGCAGAGGCAGGCAGATCTCTGTGAGTTCGAGGCCGGGCTGGACCAACAGCCTCCAAAACAATACAGAGAAACCCTGTCTTGTAAAAACAAAAAACAAAAACAAAAACAAAAAAACAAAAAAAAAAAAGATGTCTCTCCTTTGGGGAACTGGGCTGTAATCAATCAGAAAGGCCTCAAAGAGCCCATAGCACTAGACAGACCTGGCAGAACTCAGGTCCAGGTGGGATCCTGAGAGTCAGGACCATTGTGAAGGTCAGATACCAACGGAAGGAGGTCTGTGGGATGAGACTCCAGTGTGCTGTATACTGTGGACAATTTGGAACAGGTGGAATATTAAAATTCTTTCCTATTAGTGTCTGAAAGGGGACAAACCACTGCCACCTCCCTGGGAATATGCCCTTTGCAGAGCGGGCAGCTGTCCTTATAGCATAGATGCTCATGAGCATACAGTCTGTCCCCTGGTCTCTGGCCCTGGCACTGAGGCTTACCATGTCACCTCCAAACAGTTCTCCAGTTTCCAGCATCTCTCCATCTCCCAGGCCAGCCCCCAGCCCCTGCTGTACTCCGCAGCCCTTCCCCGGGGCCCCCATGTCTTATATTGCCCCATCCACTCCAGCCTCCCTGTCTCCACTAGAGTGATCTGCCTCTCTGGTCATGTCCTACCTCTGCTCTGGAGACATGGGGACACAAAGAATGCTGGGTGTGGGTAGGTGAGTGGGTGTCCCTGTCCCCTCCTCCTTCAGCTTGCCCTGACATTCTTGATGCCTGCGTGAACAGAGGTCCCCAAAGCAGGTCACAAGGCACCGCTACTCTTGGGGCCCTGCAGGACATTTGAGTAGACATTTTTTTAGCCAGTATTGCTCCCTGAGGTTGCTTTAGTGAGGGAATTCTAACCCTTACCTCGACAGGACGTGGAGGGATAGCCAAAGGTGCCAGCTGGTAACCTGGTCCCAGCAGCAGCTCCCTTTGCCCTCTGGTTTTTCCTTCTGGAAAAGCTGAGTGAAACAGAAGTTTCTTTGCTTCCCTGCAGTGTCTTCCCATTCTCATTGTGGTCGGGTTTTCTCAACCTTCTGATGACTGGGTGGCCTGTCCCTTCCTGACAAATACAGACGATGACCACATTGTTACTCTTAATTGCCAAATGTTCGACACACGATTGGAGCAGGGATTGGGGAGGCTATGGGAGTGGGTACCAGACTCCTCATCTCTATCTCACACTCCCAGGCTTCCCCTGGGACCACCCTCATCCAGGAATCTATTCACTCCTTTCAACCATCTGCTCTCCTCCCCACCTTACCCCCTCTCCCCCCCCCAGCCCCCCGCCATGTTGACTGTGACCTTCTGACCCAGGGACCACACAGAGGAGGGGACAAAAGATGGGATGCACACATGAAAACCAACCACTCTCCTGGCATGGGCCAGCTAATCTCAGCTTGTACATCTGACCAAAACGTCTGTTCCTAGCCCTGAGTTACAGAAAACCTGTTTTTCCAAGGGCTGGGGGGGGGGGCAGTGCTAGTTGTAGATTAATAGAATTTCTAAACCTTCTGCATAAAAAAGGTTTCTGGAAGCTGAAACTCTATGCACCGCTGTGCAAAGAATATTCCAGAAGGACTCCTAGTTTCGCTTCACCGTCAACTTCTTGGAGCTAAGTTAATTAGCCTTGTTTCCGTTTTGGTTCCCTGAAGAAATGTTGACTATTGCGACTCCTTCAAGCGTGGATCCTCAGCGTTCGAACCTCAGCCCCTCTGGCCTCTCAAGCCCCAGAATAGAAGCGGCCGCTCCTGCCTTTCTGTGCTTTCTTGGCAGTGGTCTTATTGCTGTTAGGGTTTCTATTTCCCTAGCATCACTTCTGATGTGTGGATTTTTCTTGGTCTTCGAGCTATTTATAAGACCTTGAAGAACACAGTGGCTGATAATTTTAGCAAGGATTCTTTTTATCTAAAAATGGAAAGCAGTTCTCCTGAGTAAAATCATATTTAGAAGTTGCATCAAAAGCATAACAAACTGAAGTGCCAGAGACCCAGATGAGCGACACAAACAGCCTCTCTTGCAGCCAAATTAGCTAGCGGGGAATGCTGACAGCAGACAGGAGGCTTTGGGTTAAAACGCAAGTTCAAGCCTCCTGTGGAGCAATCTGAAGCATCCGACTACCACGACCCACTCGAGAGAGGGCCGCTACTAGAGGGAGGCCACTCACTCCTGGGGCTCCCAGCTCTTGCAGTATTCAGTATTGTGTTGCTTTGGGGTACTCATCATCTCATTCAATCCTCGCCAGCGAGGGTCTCAGCTGAGAATATGCAGTTCAGTGAGCCCACGGGGTCCTCTGCATCTATTCCTGGCCGTATGTCAGGTTGAGACTGGGTGCCAAGACCAGCAACCTAAAATCTGTACCTGTTTGGATTTTGCCATGGCAACCCTAGTGGGGACTGACCACACCAAATCCAAGGCATGAGCTACTGGCTTGAAATGAAGACTCTGGAAAAAGAGCAGTTGCATCAAAAATCACATTCCTCCCTCTC
Organism: Mesocricetus auratus; assembly: GCF_017639785.1. Taxonomy (NCBI): domain Eukaryota; kingdom Metazoa; phylum Chordata; class Mammalia; order Rodentia; family Cricetidae; genus Mesocricetus; species Mesocricetus auratus. The sequence goes on along the minus strand of NW_024429205.1, from coordinate 19,757,833 downwards.
TCCCCCTTCTCCCCTTCCTTCTTCCCTTTCCTATCCTTCTCTCTTTCCCAATATATACATAAAATCATATTTTTCAGTTTTATATTACATATAAGTACATCTTTTCACATATATGTATCTTTATATACATCCTTTGGGTATGCTTATCTTTATATGTATGTGCATATAAAGATATAATGTATCTCTTATGATACTCTAAGCTAAAATATGTATGTGTTAGTTTAAAACCCATCAGCCAGTACTCCTTTATGGTAAGATCACTGAAGAGTAGGAGTTTATTCCAACCTCACTTTTGCCTGGTCCCAGAAGGTGTCCTCTAAATATTTATTGACAGAACAGACAACCAAAACAGTGTTTCAGAAGATCCCAGGGAGCTAGAGGCTGTGGAAGGGCACAGCAGAATGCATACAACATACTCTAACCAAGCCAGAAAGTGAGGCTCCAGCCAGTCAAGGAAATTCAACCAAGGGAGAGGGGACGGGACATTGGGAAGGACCCAGCTTTAGGAAGCCAAGGGTATGTCAGGGGCCTGCAGCATAAACAAGAAACCCTGGACAGCACCCAAAGCAAGTTCACGGAGACTTGAGCAGCTTGGCCTGTTTCTGAGGGTGAGGCAGGCTTGGTGGCCCTCCCCCAGCAGAGTCACAGAACTAGGGAGAACTTAGAGACCAGGAGTAGAACTTTCAGGAGGTACAACTTTTCAACACTGTGACACAATATTGTCAGCTCCTAAGTTTATAAAGAAACAATCAAGTTATAAAAGAGCTTATAATGTTTAAGTTTACTATTTACATTACCCCTTGTTCATGGCTGTCTGTGGTTGCCTGTGGTGGGCTGGGCATGCCTGACTGGCTTTAGGAAAACTGATGCTGGACCTTTCTTCCACCAATCAGGAGGCTGGCCTGGCACCAGGATTTGTGCAGTTCTGTAACACCGCTCTAGAGGCCACCAGCCTGGAAACCTCTCACAGTACAGACATCCTAGGATCACCCAGCAAATGAGGGGCCATAGTCAACACGGATCCTGGGGTCTGACTCCAAGCTGGACTGGCTCCTGAAATTCGTAGTCCTGCTGCCTGATCCACGCTCTGGGAAGACTAGACTCTAAGATGGCGACCATGCTTCATATAGCCCCCTCTCTCCTTCCCACAGGTCAGCATCACAGTGATCGAGGCTCGGCAGCTGGTGGGCTTGAACATGGACCCTGTGGTGTGTGTGGAGGTGGGCGATGACAAAAAATACACGTCTATGAAGGAGTCCACAAACTGCCCTTACTACAACGAGGTCAGTGTCCCCTGTGGCCTCAAGGCGGGAAAGGGTCCTACTGACACGGGAACAGGGGCAGCTGGGAGTTGGAAGCACAGAGCCACCAGCCCCAAGGTCTTAGCCCACACTCTTACAACCCAGCACACGGGCATGCAGTGCCACACCCTCTGTACCCTCCAGTGTGCACCCCTACAAGCCAACCATGCCTTCCTGAGGGTAGGGCAGCTCCACCACCCTAGCCTGGGTACCGCTGACACCATCAATGAGCCCTTCCAGGCACCAAGTCCCTCCTACATCCAGAGGTGTACCAATACCCATCATAGATAGATACTGTTACACATTCAGGGACATTGAGACTCCTGGGTCTCACTGGTCAGGTCAGGGGTACCTGCCCTTTCTACTAGGCTGCCTTCTTGGTCCCCTGTGCCCCTAAGAGGCCTCCCTCTAGGACACAGTCTCGACTTCGGCTGTTTCCTCCGCTTGAGACCACATGAGGTGGGGAGGTGGAGCTACCTCAGAGCCTTAACAGTCTGATGTCCCCATCTTACAGAGGAGATAACTGAGGCCTCAGGTCAGGAAGAGCCCTCCCACCTCCCCCAGGGAACTGTTGATGGGATAAGGCCCACTTGACTGCTGGACTCCAGAAGGGACCCCATCAAGATTGGATTTGGAGAAGCTGGACAGGCCTTCTTCCCCTGGTGCCTGAGCACATTTCAAGTGTCTAGAAGCCTGGGTGTCCCAGGTTCCCTGTCCTAGAGGGGACACTTGGTCTGTCTACCCCAGTGGCTTCAGATAGCAAGGCTAGCTCAATTGATGCAACTGCATCCTACGCCGTGCAGTGGGGGAGGGGGAAGCTGAGGGTGTCCTTGGGCAGCTGTGGGGCCTCTAGCTGTGCAGTGCAGGACCCAGCAACACTTCTGCATTTCAGCTCAAGCTTGACCAAACTCTTGTGTGACCACGGGTTGCAATGTTCCGAGCTGGTGTCCCACTGCCCTCCCAGGGCAGGGCGTCACTGCTCAAGGGCCCTCAAGCCCTGGGTGGAATCGGGATATCCAAGCTGGGCATCTCTGATCTCATACCAGGAGGCATTCCTGACTGGAAAGCCTCCACTCTCAATGAGAGTCCCCTTTCCTGTGGCGACTATGGAGACCAGTCCCAGTAATTCTCGGGTTATTTGACAGTGGTGGAGCCATGTTTGACTGACTTGGAAGTTCATCTTGCATCAGGCCCAGCTACCTCACGTTCAGAAGACTTGCTTACTCCTTCCGACATAGCTTCCCAGCTCTGTGGACCCCTAGCAAACTCCTATTGTCTCTGCAGGGACCCAGCTCAAGGGTCACTTGTCTCTTTTGTCTAAACTAGGGTTTCTTAAAACTCCAGACTTTTGGATACTTTGGAGTGGAAAATTCTGCATTGACCCGGGTACTAAGGCTACAAAGTGCCAATAGCAAGCCTCCTAGCTGTAGCAACTAAATAATCCCAGGTGTTGGCAAATGTCCCATGGGAATTAAACTCACCCCCAGCTAAGCCCACCACTCTACACTATGTTGCCTTAATTCTTTGCAGTCCCAAGAATGGTCTCTTTTCCTTCTTTTCTTCTTCAGTGAAAAATACTATCGTAGGTTTCTATTGCTGACCATGACCAAGACATATAGCACCTCTTATAAAGAAAACATTTCATTTGGGCTGGCTTAAGGTTCAGAGGCTCAGTCCATTATCATCTTGGCGGGAAGCATGGTGGCCTGCAGGCAGACATGGCGCTGGAGAAGGAGCTGAGAGTTCTGCATCTGGATCAACAGGCAGAAGGAAGAGAGGGTGACACTGGGCCTGGCTTGGGCTTCTGAAACCCCAAAGCCCACCCACAGTGACACATGCCTCCAACAAGGTCACACCCTACTCCAATAATGCCCTAATTCTTTCAAATAATGCCACTCCCTGTGAACCAATGGGGGCCATCCCATTCAAGTCACCACAAACACCCTTCTAGCTGTGGGGATGCATTGCTTCTGGAAGGTTCTCTAGGAAGCAGGAATCTTCCTTTGGGTCCACTCGAACAGTAGAGGCTGGTAGGAACCCTCAGCTGACTTAGCAGATCTCTAAGCAGTCCCAAGAAAGAATCAATGTTCAGGAAATACAAGGATTGTGACTCCAGCCAGCTCAGAGCACGTGGGGTCTGGCTCCAGCTTATCCAGCTCCTTCTATGGGCCTGGTGCGGTTCTTACAGCCTGGCCTGTAGCTCATCAGCACAGCTGTAAGCCTGCCTGGGAAGGGGAGGCTCCTGAGTCTTGTCCCCCCACAGCCTGGCCACACATAGACCAACACAAAGGCCCTTCTCTGTGCGCACATGTGGCCCACCTGGCCAGCCTGTGACCACTGCCCCTCCCCGCACCCAATCTCCACTTTCACCTTTGCCATCGACTGTCCTGTTTCTTCAACCAAAGGACCCAGCATTGTACGGAGACCCTGATCTGTCTTTGCCGTTCTCGTGGCTCTTCCCTTCTCCCTTGCCCGTGTGGCACTTTACAGCAGAATACCGTAAACACCCCCAGGACACCTCATGGATACCCAAGGACAGGAACCTGGAGTCTCTCACCCACCACCCAAACAAATGGCTCTTCTCCTCTTCCAGCCGGGTCTCCAGCCATCTCCAGCTAACTCCCACACTCACAGTAGATGTGTGAGCTGTGCCACCCTCTCACTTTTTGTCACATTCTTCATCTCGTTCCTCCTTCCCCGGAGCTCTCAGGACACTCTCCTGCTTCATGGTTCCTCCAGAACCTTCCTCCTAGCTTCCTAACTTGCATGGCTTTCTCATCCCACTAGTCTGCTGCTTCCTAGAGCCCCGAGCCCCGCCCCGAGACCCGCCCCGAGCCCCGCCCCGAGACCCGCCCCGAGCCCCGCCCCGAGCCCCGCCCCGAGCAGGCTTCTCCTCTTGGGCTTCTCTCGGGTGCCCCTCCATTCCCACAGCTCTGTCACCATCCTCACCGCTGCTGGTTCATTCCCAAACCCAGACTCCAGAGCTGCAGACCCCTCACCCCAGCCAGCACCCCAAGACTTACCAACCATACACACCAGTTTATTGTGTCCTTACCAAGTGCACAACCGAGTTCTGTCATTTTGACTTTACAACCACATCTCCCTGCTTCTGTTCAGTCATGCCCCTGGAGTACGATGGCATGGTGGCCTAACATCATTATCCCCATAGCATAAGGGTAAACTGAGACTCAGAAAAGGAAGTGACGGGATCCAATAATAATAACAGCTAAATGTCTCTGGCTTTATTGACCACATTTCTACTCACAATGATTAAGTGTTAGCTGTAAAATAGGGTGTGAACATCAATTACCTTGTCACAGAGTCAGCAGGCTGTTGACTAGGACTTTTGACGACAGCGAGAAATACCTGCTCTCGGGACATGTGCTCTATCCAAAGCCCTCTGGTAGCAGTGCCCTCTTTGCCCCGCCTACAAGTCCATCGAAGCAGTAGTCACTGTGCCCACTGCCTACACCCTAACCTCGTCCCAGTACACCCAGGACAAAGGATGGAGACTGAGCATAGAGGCTCACAGCAGAAGAGAACAGCTCACACAGCAGTATTTCTCTGTTGTGGCTAAGGAGGTGTCGTCTTAGCGCGAGTGTGTCATTCTGAAATCCCTGTGAACACTTCTTGACTTGGGGTGCATCTCCCAGGCAGCACTGAGGTTTTGTGGTTATCTATATGGTATCACGCCACGGTGTACAACATAGCCTGCTTGATTCTGTGACATGGTAGTCCATGTCCATACCCCTAATTTACAGCTCTCTGAGGACATGCCAAAGAACATGTGTATAAGTCTATACAGCTAGAAAAGGGCAAAATTGGCTGAGAGCCCAGGTTTCCTGGCTCCTTGGGCAGGACTCTTCTCAACTTTTTGACATTGCAGCATGATGTCATCTACAAATATGGTGGGCAGCCTGCAGCATGAGCGTGGGTAGTAAGTAGACTGTTCCACCCCGGGGGAGTAGAGGACCCAACCTAGGAGATGGGACCCTACTTCTCACCCACTCAGACTCTCAGAACCCAGTGGGTCAACGCTACTGCTCATGTGAGCTTTGAGAAGCTTGGGGAAGTGGCGGGTTATAGGCAGGTCCTGCTAGGAGGGAGGGACAGCAGTGACAATCACTCTGGGTCCTTCCCCCCTCCAGTATTTCGTCTTCGACTTCCATGTCTCTCCTGACGTCATGTTTGACAAGATCATCAAGATCTCGGTGAGTGGAGAGCAGCCGCCACCGGCAGGGCCTACGTTGGGATCTCCGCACAGCCCCGTAACATGCTGTTCATAGCACAACAGTCCTGTGCCTGGACGCAGACTGGGCAAAGGGCAGCAGCACAGAATGGACAGTGGCCCCCTCTTGCACCTTCACCCGGCTCTCTTTATAGAGTATAAAACCTACTCAGCCATATGTCACAGTGGTGGGGGAACACAGCGTAGGACGGGAGGGGCTGCTGCTGACCTTCAGCAAGCCAGCCCTGTCCCCGCCAAATACCTGACCACTTTGCTATGAAACCTGGGTCCTGAGAAAGACAGAGTTAGCGCTATCATCAGTGGGCCCCGCCCCTGTCCCCTTCCCCGCCCCCGGCCCCCCAGGCTCCCCCTGCCCTGCCTGACGGGCTGCTGGTGGTTCTGTCCCGAAGGTGATCCATTCTAAGAACCTGCTTCGAAGTGGCACCCTGGTGGGCTCCTTCAAAATGGACGTGGGGACCGTGTACTCCCAGCCCGGTGAGTAACCCATGAGAATGGACTGGTGCGTGCATTACCAGAAGCAACATACAGGGTGCATCCTGCTGTATTGGTTCCTAACTCATCCGTCAAGGAGCACAGACAGAATCCATCAGTGTGTGGCCATGGGGTTGGCAGTGAAGAGGATGTGCAGGCCACGGGCACCATGTCTGATAGGTGCTCGGTCACTATGGGAGCAAGGGATCTGGCCACAGTCGTGCAGAAAGGCAGCTTAAGAAGAACGTCACTTCTCCTGTGTTATATGAAAACAGTTACACCAAGGACAGTGAGAGGCCGGGGAGGGGCCATGCCCACCCCCTGCCCCTGGCTGGCACCTGCTGAGCAGAAAAGGAAACTGCCATCCTTACAAAATCCCTGTCATCCCCCCCCCCTTTCTGGCAGTTAAGAAGCCTGAGCCTGCTGGGTGTCGGTGGCGCACCCCTTTAATCTCAGCACTCGGGAGGCAGAGGCAGGCAGATCTCTCTGAGGCCAGTCTGGTCTACAGAACAAGTTCCAAGACAGCCAAGGCTACGTAGGGGAACTCTGTCTCAGAAACACAAACAAAGAAACAAAGAGGAGAGACCTGAGGCTCACAGATGTGCCAGGGTTTGGCCCAGCCACTCAGCTAGTTAGGGGGATACCAGAGCGTGTGTTTCAGAGCACCCCACGCTGTCCAATCTAAATGTGACCATTGATAGCAAGGGTTATACAGCAATTCTGGGGGCCTCTGGGCCCTTTTCATAAGGGATCCAGGCCCCCTAAGGAAGTCATGGTGGGAGGTGCTATATCTGATTAATTATTCCACAGGTACCTGATGGGAGATGCGACTGTATGTGACTATATGTTTCTCTTATCGGTTGATGAATAAAACTGTTTCAGCCAATGGCTTAGGCTTCTTACTGGCTAGCTTTCTCTTAATTATCAACCCATTTCTATTAATCTGTGTATCACCACATGGCCTAGACTTACTGATGGTGATGCCCTCAAATTTTTATTCCCTGGCAGCTACATGGCACCTCCTCAACTCTGCCTACTACCTCTCTCTATCCCTGTTCAGATTTCCCGCCTGGCTTTACTCTGTTAAGTCATTGGCTGAAGCAGCTTTACTCATCAGCCGATAAGAGAAACATATAGTCACAGCATACAGAAAGATATCCCCTCATCGGGTGCCAACGGCCAACACTGCATAGAGTTGCCAAGGGCACCTCAAGTGATGGTCTAGAAGGCTTGTCAATTTGGGGATATCCATGTCCCTGACATCAATAATCACCCTACTGGGCTCTTTGATGATGACAATACAATTTCCTTGTCACATTTGTCCCTCGCAAAGCAGTTAGACACACAGTAACATCCCTTCCCACTTTACAGAGGCACCAGTGGGGGAGGGACCTTGAAGGTGACACTAACATGTAGGTGAAACTGTCGGCGCTTTCTTGGGGCCTATAAACACTCAGCTGGCGCCCACTGTAGCATGGCTTGCATCAGGAATGTGAGTCTAGTGTCTAAGACTATTCACATGAACTCGCAGATCGAAACATTCCAGACATAGGAGGCCTTCAAGCATCTAGTCGGCTACCCATTAAGACAGGCAGACCGGTGGGCTGGGGTGTTAGTCAGTTAGTGGAGTCTGGCACACCCAAAGGGATGAGTTAAAGCCTCAGCACTGTGTAAACCCGCTGTGATGGTGTACAACTGTAGTCCCAGCCCTTGGGAGGTAAAGGCTGCAGAATCAGAAGTCCAAGGTCACCCTTAGCTATATAGCAAGTTGTCCAACTGGGGTTCGCAAAAGGGAAGATTGACAAACCCAAAGTGATGAGGGGACTTACCCTGCGTAAGAGGAATTGCTTGGTCTCCTGGTACCCAGGCCTCTCCACTGCCCTGCACAGGCTCGGGGCCTCCAGGATTCCTGCTATGTCCCTTCCCAGGATACATGCCCAGCCATGGTCTGTAGGTTTGAGTGCAGCCGCCGGCATCTCTGGAGAGGGCCTCCTCTCTAGACTAAGCGTCAGCAGGCCTTCAGCCAAGATAAAGGGGAGGGTGGGAAACTGGTGACTGAGTTCTGGCTGAGAAAATGCTCTTACAGAAGAGGTTGGTAGGGTCAGACACTAAGTCAGACACATTCCAGCAGGTCTAACTTCCCAATCCATGCAGACACTGTTGTTCCCATCTGACAATAAGGAAACAGAGACTCTCCAAGCTGGTCCAAAACTACTGGAGGATAGAACTTGAGCTCAGGCCTTCATGAGCCGTAAGCACCCTTCCCAGACTTACTGTGTGAACCTGGTCCCCTCTCAGAGGTTCGCTTGTCCTTTAAAGTTTCTCTTGACCGCGAGTGCAGGAAATTGCTCACTGCTGCCCTCTGCTGGAGACGGGTTGTAGTCACAGAGGCCAGAGTGGGGGGCCTTTCCATTGCCACACAGCTGGGGAGCACGAAGCCCTGGGGCGAACTAAGTCTCCTGTTCTTCTTTCATCTCCAGCTGGAGATTGCAATGTCAGTCTAGAAGAACCCCAGAGGACATAAATGCAGTGTGTACCCCACAGGGGTGCCCCTCCCTGATGGCCATGTAGCCAGAAGTAGGTTACTCACCACCTGTATTTTAGACAACTGTTTCGTGTGTGTCAGACCCAAATCTGTCATCTGTATTTCTTGTCACCTACAATCTTCAGCCATGTTTTCAGGTTTGTCTTCCAATCCCTTTTAGGTTTAAAGGTAAATTTTGTGTTAGCTGAATCCTGTTCTTTCCTTATTAAATCCCACCCCTACGCCCGTTTCATCCAACCTCGTACATGCCTGCCAATGTACCCATCCATACAAACATCCACTCCTTTGTCCACAGCATAACAGATCCTGCTATCCATTTATCCACGTACATCCTCCCAGACATCCCCCAGGCCAACAGGCACCCACCTACGCGGCGCTGCTCATCTCACCAGCCATCGGGTTACCCTTCCTACCTGTATCTGCTCAGAACCCTGAGGTTCTAGTGATATATGGCACCCTATTTCTGAGGCCACCAGCTCAGCAGGAGGACTCCAGTGGCTCCAAAAACCAAGGCTTCCTGGCCTCTCTCATCGCCCCTGAACCTCCCTTGACACTCAGGGCCTTAGCTCTCCACAGCTGGACCAGCTGACCCACACGCTCAGGCTGGACCCTGCTCCCTGCCCCAACCTCCCCTCAAGGTCCCCACCAGGGTCAGAACCTTGGAGGACACAAGAGAAAAAAAGAGGGATGTTCTGAGAGCCTGCAGGTTTCAATACCTGCAAGTAACTATTTTAAAGTTAACCCTGTGGGGCAGATCTTCCTAAAAGGCCTCCTTCGTTGGCATTTTTCTCCACGCTGTCCTGTGCCCTAGGGACACTGGGGAGGCACACTGCTAATCTGCTCCAGTCTAATCATGGAGCAGGCAGTGTAGAGATGAGCAGTGAGATAGGAGTCAGGTACATGGGTCCCCAGGGGCACCAAGAGGTCAGATCCCATCCCTCTGAAGTAGTCAGAGGAGGCTGCATGGAAGAGGAGACCCTTGGACAAAATGGGTAGCTTTCCAGCTAAACAAGGACAAGCGAGAAGATGAGGACATTTGGAGCAGACACAGTGGCCTAGAGTCCGTCTTAGTGCAAGCTCAAGAAGCAGTGGGCACTCTGCCTGGACATCCTGGGGTGGCGGAACCAAGCAGGGAAGAGAGTAGCCGGACTCCCTTGCCAAACCATTGGGCTTCCCCTCAAGACACAGGAGAACTCAGAGGGACTGACACGGGGTGGGGGACATGCTGGGGGAGCCTCTATTTTAGTACAACCTATCTGGCAGCTATGTGGGACCAACCGTGGCAGGGACCAGAGGAGAGACCTGCAGGCTGAGAAATGACTTGGAAGCAGTCTGGAGTCCTGGAATATGCTCCTGGGTGGGGCCCCGCCCAACCCTCTGGCTACAGTGGTCCTCTGTCTTCACCGGGTGGGTGCGAACAGAGCTGTGGCCCCAAGTCTCCTGGGCCGGTGCCCTTGAAGTTGCCAGGCCTAACAGGCGCTCAGCTCGGGTGTCCCACGGCCTGGTCTTGGATGGGGGTGGCAGGCCAACGCTCCTCCTTGTCACTGCAGAACACCAGTTCCATCACAAGTGGGCAATCCTGTCTGACCCCGACGACATCTCTGCCGGGCTGAAGGGCTATGTAAAGTGTGATGTCGCTGTGGTAGGCAAGGGAGACAACGTCAAGACACCCCACAAGACCAACGAGACAGATGAGGACGACATCGAGGGGTGAGGCCCCGTCTCCCCTGGAGATCCGCATACAGCTTCCTTCCTCCCCCAGAGGAAGCTCCTGAAGTGGCCTGAACCCAGAATTCTTGCCATCACCCCCTTACCTCCATGCTCCATCCTGCCAGTCTCCCCCAGGGCCCAGGGCAGTGTGTCCGTTGGGGTAAATAGAGGGCGATGTGTGGACGCCCAGACTTTCAGCTGAGAAAGCTGGTGGGAAGAGGAGATGCTGGTAGCCTTCTGATGCCATGATTAGCATCCTCCGTTATCATTTGTAAAGCACTCACTATGTGCTGCTTTTCTGACACGTGGCTATTAATATTATTGCCACCTTAATGCGGAAGAAACTGAATCTCGGTGAGAGGGGATCCTTTCCCAGAATCCCATGAATGAGTGTCTTTAACCCAAGTCTGGGTCCTCTAAAGCGGTCCTCCACAGATTATTCCAGACCCCATGAGGATGCAGCTGCTAACTGGTGTGTGTGTGTGTGTGTGTGTGTGTGTGTGTGTGTGCGCACACATGCAGGCCTGTGCGAGACAGACAACACACATGTACAAACGTTCCCTTGCTTTCTCCCATCTCCTCCCTGACCCCATCCTCTCCGCCTCTCCTCCCATCATGCTCCTTGCATGGCTCTCGGTCTAAGGACCTAAGAGGCAAAGAGGATTCTCTGAGCCTGATCCATGGTGGATGTGACATGCTGCCTGTGCTCACAGGAACTTGCTGCTCCCCGAAGGCGTGCCCCCAGAACGTCAGTGGGCCCGGTTCTACGTGAAAATTTACCGAGCGGAGGGACTGCCCCGGATGAACACAAGCCTCATGGCCAACGTGAAGAAGGCTTTCATTGGTGAGAACAAGGACCTCGTAGACCCCTACGTGCAAGTCTTCTTTGCTGGCCAGAAGGTACTGAAGACAGAAATGCTGAAGAATGGGATGATGGGCTTAGGGGACGGGTGGTGGGTGGGAGGAAGGGGCAAACCAGGAGAAATCTGGAATCTCAAGCTGGGAACCCACACACCACACACATGCACACACACACCCACACATACGCACACACACCACACACATGCACACACACACATGCACACACACACACACACACCACATACACACACACACACACATGCACACATACACCTCCCCACACACACACTAGCTGTGACTTCATCTCACCAGGGCAAAACGTCGGTGCAGAAGAGCAGTTATGAGCCACTGTGGAACGAGCAGGTCGTCTTCACAGACCTGTTCCCCCCACTCTGCAAACGCATGAAGGTGCAAATCCGAGACTCCGACAAGGTCAACGATGTCGCCATCGGCACCCACTTCATTGACCTGCGCAAGATTTCCAACGACGGAGACAAAGGTCAGCTGCATCACGTGCGTGCGTGCGTGCATGCGTCAGGGGTGAGAGCGGGGCATGGAGGGAAGAGTGAATGAGGCCCTTTCCCTTACACCACCTCGGACCTCAGCCAGACAGAGCTTTCAAGGGTCTACCTGTAGCCCCTGCCTCAAGGAAAGGGAGAAGGTAATAACACTCAAGACTGCTTGGACCTGACAGGGTCTAGCAATTAGCTGTGTTGCCTTTGCACCCGTTTTTGCCTTTGGCCAAATGAAATTAAGAACTGTCATATGTTACAGTGCACAAGCTCCATATATGTGATCTCCGGGTTTTCATTAGTAACGGATGAGAGCAATGACACCCATCTATGGGCCTGTGGGGACTGACCGGATCCCAGAGCCCAGGAAAAATGCTGGGCACAAGGATACAGTGACACAGGATGCCACTCCTAACCCTTCTCATGCCCCTGGGGAAATTAGAGAGACAGACATGATACCAATGACCAGGATAGCAGACAAAAAAGAAAGCCCACAATGCAGTTCTGCATCGAGGAGATACCAAGAGGAAGTGAATCCAGACACAGACAATTGACTGCTGCTTCAGGAACAAAGAGAGGGTGGCCAAGAGCACCTGCTCAGAGGGGTGGGGGGCTTCTTCAGGGCGGGTAGGAGTTTGACAGACCATGACGGTGGGTGCACAGCCTGCTGAACATACTCTAGCTACCCAAACACGCACTTTAAATGCCAGATTTTATTAGTGAATTATAATCTCAATTTTGATGCCATTTTTACAAAACAAACAAAAATGGTTCATGAGGGTCTAAGTTCAATCCCTAAAACCTATTGTAAAAAAAAAAAAAGAGAGCACGGCATGATGGCATGTGCTTGCAATCCCTGCACCAAGGTCTAAATCCCAGCCAGCCTAGTCAACCTGCCAAGTTCCAACTGAGAAACCCTGTCTCAAAAAAAAAGAAAAGAAAAAGAAAGAAAATAGAAAAAGAACAGAACTATCAGAGACTGGCCTCCTTGTGCAGATACTACACCCATACACACACATTATAGATGCATCCGCACGTGTGCATGCATACACATACACACACACACACACACACACACACACAGGTTTTGTTTTGTTTGTTTGTTCATTTGTCTTACCATGTAGACTGGGCCGGCCTTGAATTTACAAAGATCAAAGATCTGCCTGCTAGTATTAAAGGTGTGTGCCCATATTCAGATTCTGCCAAAAAAGAGAGAGATTGGGGGGGAGAAGAAAGAAAGGAAGGAACAAACGAAGGAAGAAGAAAGAAAATATATTAAAGAAGAATTAGATTCACATAAGGCAAGATTTACCCCCAATTCCTAAGCACGAGAGAAGTGACTGGTGACAGAGATGGAGAACGAGGCTGCTCTCCAGCCCCAGCTCCTGCTCAGCCCACCATGGCCACAGCCCCGGCTGCTGCTTCCTGAAGGAGCTGAGGGCCCAAGAGTAACCATGAGAACACAGAGAGGAGGGAAGGTCCCCTAAGCAGAAGTGGCAGGATAGATGTGCATCCTACATCCAGAAACCAAAGTGGAGGGTCCGGGCCGTGGGTGCGGGGAGCGGCTAAGTCCAAAGATCGCACCTATAGCAGTGGGAAACAAGTCTGGCTTTCTCTCCCACACACCTTGCCAAGGCCCCTGCAGAGACTAAGACGCCAGAAGGCAAGCTGTGTAGGCTCGGGTGACAAAGCTGCCCCATACACGCCTGGCGCCCAATAGTCCTGAGCTCAGCACTCAGGACACAGTCTTTCCACCTCTCCCCTCGCTACCGTAGGCTTCCTGCCCACGCTCGGCCCAGCCTGGGTGAACATGTACGGCTCCACACGTAACTACACGCTGCTGGACGAACACCAGGACCTGAACGAGGGTCTGGGGGAGGGTGTGTCCTTCCGCGCCCGCCTCATGCTGGGACTGGCTGTGGAGATCCTGGACACCTCCAACCCAGAGCTCACCAGCTCCACGGAAGTGCAGGTGGAGCAGGCCACGCCCGTCTCGGAGGTGAGGGCAAGGCTGTGCTGTGTCGGGGTCCTCACTGGGTCTCCTCAACGTGCCAGCTGGCTTCTGCTTTTTCCTTACTGTTGCCCTGTCTGCTCAGACGCCCTCATGTGGCCATGTGACACAGCCTCCGTCCTCATCTCCTGTTGACCTGTGCTCTTCGGCACAGAGATCCCGTTATAGCCACCAGCAACCATGATGGCGACCCTGCTCTGCTTCTCTTCTCAGCCGTGGTTATCCTTGGTCTACAGAACAAGGACAGCTAGGCTGGGGGCTTGAGCCCAGACTTCCTAGCCCCAAAGCTGAATAGGACCCACCCCAACTGTCAGCCGAGAGCCTGCCTATATCAGGAGCCTGACCCAGACCTGTTGCCCCACTAAAGCTGAATGCAGGTTTTAACTGCCTCCCCCACAGAGCTGCACAGGAAGAATGGAAGAATTTTTTCTATTTGGAGCCTTCCTGGAAGCTTCCATGATTGACCGGAAGAACGGGGACAAACCAATTACCTTTGAAGTGACCATAGGTGAGTTCTGCTGGGATCATGGGAGGGGGTTCGGGCTTCTGGGTTGCCACTGGTGGCCCCGTGCCCTAGGCTACAAAGACTGGGGTCTTAGTTAGGGTTTCTTTTGCTGTGACAAAATGCCGTGACCATAAAGCAAGCTGGGGAGGAAAGGGTTTATTTGGCTTACACTTCAGCAATGCTGTTCATCACTGAAGGAAGTCAGGACAGGACCTCAGACAGGGCAGGATCCTGGGGCCAGGAGCCAATGCAGAGGCCATGGACAGATGCTGCTTACTGGCTTGCTCAGCCTGCTTTCTTGCAGAACCCAGGGCCACCAGCCCAGGGATGACGTCACCCACAATGGACTGGGCTCTCTCCTGTTGATCACTAAATGAGAAAACGCCTTACAGCTAATGCTCATGGAGGCATTTCTTCCACTGAGGCTCCTTCCTCTCTGACGGCGCTAGCTTGTGTCAAGTTGACACAAAAAACCAGCCAGTACAGTGAGCAACACTAATGTGTTTCACTGTCCTCAAATGCCCTTGAAGCATTTTGAAATTGAAAAACATTCTTGAAAGTGTACTTGACTGTAAGAGAGGTCAACCATCACTCCACCAAAGGGCCAGACTGGGACTAGAACATTAGAAGGGGGGAGGAGGAGCCCCGCCCCCAGCAGTGGAGCAGACAGAGGAGAAATCCAGGCTACATTCTGAGTCGGGCATAGCCATCATCAGACCTCTCCCTTACGGGGGACATGGGATCTCTCCCTGGATGGTGTTGTCTGAGTCCTTTCCCTCTCCAAGAGAAATGCATGGGCTGGATTGAGGGTGGGGTGAGTGATGAAAAGGACTGTAGGCCTTTCACATACCACTCTTTGTCCAGGAAACTATGGCAACGAAGTTGATGGCATGTCACGACCCCAGCGGCCTCGGCCCCGGAAGGAGCCTGGGGATGAAGAGGAAGTAGACCTGATTCAGAACTCCAGTGATGATGAGGGTGATGAAGGCGGAGACCTAGCCTCAGTGTCTTCCACCCCCCCTATGCGGCCCCAGATCACAGACAGGTGGGCCCTGCCCCTCGCCCCTGCCTCCAGTGGCCTTGGCCCTCGCTGCCCAGGGCCCTAGACTTCAACATCCTTCACCCTCCCTCTGCATCCCTCCCCAGGAACTACTTTCACCTGCCCTACCTGGAGCGCAAGCCCTGCATCTACATTAAGAGCTGGTGGCCTGATCAGCGACGACGCCTCTACAATGCAAACATCATGGACCACATAGCTGATAAGCTGGTCAGGGCCAGGCAGGGGTGGTGGGATCTGGAATTATGGGCACGTGTGAGGGCCTCACCTGTAAAACAAGGGCCGTTTATCCAGAGGCATAAAGGCAGGGGACCCCAACAGGTCCCAGAGCTCTGGAGTAGAGTCTAAGGGTCTGCCCTCTAGGTCTGGGCCCTGGGAGGCAGCTGGGCAGGCTTCAGGTCTGCATAAGGGCTCTACCCAGCCCCGGGTCCTGCTCAGCCCACCATGGTCACAGCCCAGGGTGCTTCTGCCTGAAGGAGCTGGAGACCCAAGAGTAACCAAGAGTCACCACTGTCTACAATAGGCCCTGGGGACTTGGTGGCTCCTTCAGAATATATATAGGATAGCCCATGCTTCCTGGGGTGAACGGGAGGGACATCTGGGAGGAGGGCGGAGGCCCCAAGTGCACCTGAAACCCCGGTTCACAGGAAGAAGGTCTGAATGACGTGCAGGAGATGATCAAAACAGAGAAGTCCTACCCGGAGCGCCGCCTGCGGGGCGTGCTAGAGGAACTTAGCTGTGGCTGCCAGTGAGAGGACGGACAGGGAGGGCAGGGTGGGGACGGGGGACACCATAGCCAGGTCAGGGCAGAGCAGGCTAAGCCTCGGCTCTTCCCCGCCCCCCATCCCTCTGCAGCCGCTTCCTCTCCCTCTCGGACAAGGACCAGGGCCACGCGTCCCGCACCAAGCTGGATCGGGAGCGCCTCAAGTCCTGTATGAGGGAGCTGGTGAGGCCACAGCTGGACCCTGGGCTCAAGGAAGCCAACGGGCAGGGGCTCAAGCTGTCACTGAAAGCTGAATGCTCCTCCTACGCTCTTCCCAACAGGAGAGCATGGGGCAGCAGGCCAAGAGCCTGAGGGCTCAGGTGAAGCGACACACTGTGCGGGACAAGCTGAGGCTATGCCAGAACTTCCTACAGAAGCTACGCTTCCTGGCAGATGAGGTGGGTGGCCTAGAGGCTAGGGACAGCACGGAAAGGAGCTGGCCAGAAAGTCTGCCCCTGGGCGGGTCCTCTGTAAACAAGATTCAGTGGGAGAAAAAAGCCCAAGAATGAGGGTCTCTCCCTTCCAAGCCCCCAGCTCCCCCTCAGCCAGGCCCAGCCCCCAGGAGTGTGGTGCATCAAGCTCAGGGTCCCTTTATACTGAAGCTGCCCCCACCCCACCCCCGCACACCTGTGCTCTCCGCAGCCCCAGCACAGCATTCCAGACGTGTTCATTTGGATGATGAGCAACAACAAGCGTATCGCCTACGCCCGGGTGCCCTCCAAGGACCTGCTCTTCTCCATTGTGGAGGAGGAGATGGGCAAGGACTGCGCCAAAGTCAAGACCCTCTTCCTCAAGGTGCCGGGGGATGGGGCTCGGCGGGGGAGGTGTGTTCTTCTCCGCTGACTCTCGCTGGCCTGAGGGACGGAGCTGGGACCCTTAACTAGCAGGTGTTCAGAGGTCTGGAGCCCTCCTGGCCCTCCTGGCTCCATCTGCCCATCCCTCTTGAGTGAAGGGGTGGGCACGACTCTGCCTAAGGCTTCAACACCACCCTGGGCCTCCCTTACTCTGTGGGCCCTGGGAGCTGTCAGGCTCTTGGTGACCCTGAGCCTGTCCCTAGCTGCCAGGGAAGAGGGGCTTCGGCTCGGCAGGCTGGACAGTACAGGCCAAGCTGGAGCTCTACCTGTGGCTGGGCCTCAGTAAGCAGCGAAAGGACTTCCTGTGCGGCCTGCCCTGCGGCTTCGAGGAGGTCAAGGCAGCCCAAGGCCTGGGTCTGCACTCCTTTCCACCCATCAGCCTGGTCTACACCAGTGAGTGAGGACTCCTCACCCTGGGTGGCCCACTCTCCCGGCTTGTACCCCCAGGGGGCCACAGGGGCCATACGGCATAGCTCAGCCCACTCTTCCCCACAGAGAAGCAAGCCTTCCAGCTCCGAGCCCACATGTATCAGGCCCGAAGCCTCTTTGCTGCCGACAGCAGTGGGCTCTCTGATCCCTTCGCCCGTGTCTTCTTCATCAACCAAAGCCAGTGCACAGAGGTGAGGGCCTTGGGGGGGGGGGCTTGAGGAGAGGAGCTCTAGGGGGAGGGGCTCTGGCTTGGGAGCACTAGGAGGCAGTACAACTGATCTGCTAGTTCCCCAGATCCTCAGAGGGAAGTCCTTCAGGTAAATGGCTAGGCTGGCAAAAGCCACCAGCTTGAACTATGCCCACAAGGCAAGAAGACTTTGTCAGGGCACTGGGAACCAACTTCACAGGAGCCTTGACTTTCGGATTTCTGGGAAAGACGGGGAATCAAACACTCCTGCCTGCAGGGTTCCCTGCAGCCCGTGACTAGGAGTGGGGTCTGCCCCTTGTTCCCCATCCATCAACTCCATGGTGCAGGTTCTGAATGAGACGCTGTGTCCCACTTGGGACCAAATGCTCGTATTTGACAACCTGGAGCTGTATGGTGAAGCGCATGAATTACGAGACGATCCCCCCATCATTGTCATTGAAATTTACGACCAGGACACCATGGTAAGGGTGGGCACTGGCACCAGTGACCGCTAGCAGACCCTCCCCTTACAGATTCCCCACCCTCCCCCTGCAAATGATGCCCTATGTTGGCTGCCTCTGTTGGGAAGCCAGGTTGGTGACCAAGCCTCCTGCCCACCCACAACCTGGTCCTCTTCCAGTACAATGAGCGTCTCGGGGATTAGGAGCAAACCACAGTGTTTCCCACCTCCTGGATACACACACTGAGGCCAGTGTCTTCCAGAGATGTACCAGGGAGCCCTGTTGTCACAGCCCCACCCCCGCTCCGGGGCTCTGCTCCCTACCAATATTGTTCACAGTCTGTAGCAGGTTCTGGGGTGGCGAGGAAAGGTCGGGATAAAACCCCTTCCAAGAGGAGCTAACTCTGCCTATAACCGTTGGGGTGCCCAAGGGAACTCTAGAGTTGTGTTGTGTTAGGGCAAAGCTGACTTCATGGGCCGGACCTTCGCCAAGCCCCTGGTGAAGATGGCAGAGGAGGCATACTGCCCGCCTCGCTTCCCGCCCCAGCTCGAGTACTACCAGATCTACCGCGGCAATGCCACTGCCGGGGACCTCCTGGCTGCCTTCGAGCTGCTGCAGGTAGGTGGCAGCCAAGGGTGAGGGCTGGGAGTAAGATCTCGTGACACCAACACACTGGGAAAAGGGCCCTCTCCTTGGACCTGCCACTATGACTTACGACTTCATTTCTTCAGATTGGGCCATCCGGGAAGGCCGACCTGCCACCCATCAACGGCCCGGTGGACATGGACAGAGGACCCATCATGCCTGTGCCAGTGGGAATCCGGCCAGTGCTCAGCAAGTATCGAGTAGAGGTGTGTGTAGCAGGCTCTTTCTTTTGGACCACCAACCAACTCCCAAATCATGACAGAGACTTAGTATTAGTTACGAATGCTCGGTCTAGCTTACACTCATTTCTGGCCAGCGCTTTTAACTTAAATTAATCTGTTTCTCTAATCTACCTTTTGTCTCGGGTGCTTTGCTTTTCTTTCCTTCTGTGTATCTGACTTTCACGGCTTCTCCTGTCCAGCTGGTGACTGCCTGGCTTCTGGCCTGGGTGTGTCTCTTTCCTTCCTCTTCCATCTCCTTCTTCTCGAGCCCAGATTTCTCCTCCTATTTATTCTTTCTGCCCACCAGCCCTGCCTATCCCTCTCCCGTCTACCTTTTGGCCATTTGGCTTTTTACCAGACCAATCAGGTGCCATAGGCAGGCAAGGTGAAATGAATACAACACATCTTTACACAATCCAACACACGTCATTACATCGTTAAACAAACGAGGCACAAACAAAAGCAACACACCTCTACACAGTTAAAGTAACACTCTGCAGCAAAAACAAACGTAACACATCTTTGCCCAGTTAAAGTAATTTCCGCAACAGAGGTGCGTGAGGGCTCCATGCCCCTTCCTGCCCTGCCTGTGACCTTTGCCCGGCACCTTGAGGCTTTGCTCCCTGAAGCACCATGAGTTCCCAGTCTATGTGAGGCATCAAATTCCTAGTCCCCTAGCCACACCCCTCAGTTTCAGAAAAGCACAGCAAGGACCCAAGAGTGGAGGGGACTGGCCCAAGATCACTCCCCGGAGCCAGCAGCACTGACACAGGCCCCAGCCCAGGCTGCTGCCGGTCCTGCTCTGACAGAGTCACAGCCCTGTGCCCAGAGCCATTGTCGGCCCCTGCCTTCCACAGTGACCCTACCCGAGGCCTCCGAGGATGCTCGCCACACGCAGCCTCCCGGCGCTGCCCTGCCCTGACAATCTAGCCTCTCCTTACCTCCCACCCTGTCACTGATTTCTCGGGTGACCCTTCCCAGCCACCACTGGCTCCCTTCACAAAGCCACCCTCTCCCTGCTCCCAGGTGCTGTTCTGGGGCCTGAGGGACTTGAAGAGGGTGAACCTGGCCCAGGTGGACCGACCACGGGTGGACATCGAGTGTGCGGGGAAAGGGGTGCAGTCATCCCTGATCCACAACTATAAGAAGAGCCCCAACTTCAACACCCTGGTCAAGTGGTTTGAAGTGGTGAGTGAGGGAGCTGACAGATCAGGGCAGGGCTAGGAACGGCCCATGCGGCTTGCCTTAGCCAGCCCCCTCTGCCCCTTTCTCTGAGCTCTGAGGCATAGGCTGTAACACGTTACCATCATCTCCCAGGACCTCCCAGAGAATGAGCTCCTGCACCCACCCTTGAACATCCGAGTGGTGGACTGCCGGGCCTTTGGACGATACACCCTGGTGGGCTCCCATGCTGTCAGCTCCCTGCGACGCTTCATCTACAGACCCCCGGACCGCACAGCCCCCAACTGGAACACCACCGGTATGGCCACTAAAGCCTGGGCCTGGCTCTAGCCAGCTCCTAGAAGTTCGAGCATCCCTCAGGGTTTCCTCTATGGCGTATCTATGGGGCAGTGTGGCAGGGTAGTGGGATTGGGGGGGCAGTGGACATCCGTAGGGCCAGAGAAGGCTGCACAGGGCTGCCCTTCACTCTGAGGCCCACAGCCAGTACTGGGCAGGCCCTCAAAAAGGCTGAGAGCAGACGACCTCTTCTACCAGGTGATGGAGGACGCCCCGGGCCCTCTCCTGAGCACAGCCTTCAGGCTTCACCTCAGTTCTGCTGTCAGGACACACCAGCGATCCACCCTTCTCTCTAGATCATTTTCTTTCCTGGCACTCATCTTGTTCTTATATCTGCCCTGTCCCTCCTATGCCCTGAGAAAGTTCCAGAATCTGCTGTAAACCATTCTTCCTACCTTACTGCTGCTCACTGTGACTCTGTTCCTCCTCTGTCTGTCTGTCTGTCTGTCTGTCTGTCTGTCTGTCTCTCTGTCCAGTCAGGCTTCTCCGGGGCTGCCACGTGCTGTGCAATGGGGGCCCCTCTTCTCGCCCCACAGGGGAGGTGGTAGTGAGCATGGAGCCCGAGGTGCCTGTCAAGAAGCTGGAGACCATGGTGAAGCTGGATGCGGTAAGGGAGTGGCCGCCCCCCCCCCCCGGCCGGGGGCACACAATCACAGGTGGCAAGCCAGGCTGACCTGTCCTGAGAGCACAACACCCTGACTTAACTAAGTGTAGTTGTCAAGAGCCAACCTTGATTCAGGGCGTGTGGGAGCATTGCACACACGTGTACGCACATGTGTGCACGAGCAGATGACATGGATGTATAAGAAGGAGTAGTAACAGAGGCGATGATGACCTGAAGCGTTTCATACTCCAGAAATGACCCCCTAGGCAATGGACTGCTTATGACAGGTACGTCCTGCACAGGCCATTTTCCATGCCAAGTGATGCCCCAGGAGCCTGGGCTGGGGAAGAATCTCCACGGGGAGGTCCTGTTCCTCTGGCTTTAGGACCAGGGCTGTCTGCCTGGCAAAGGAAGGCCTGTAGGAAGGCAGGATGGGCCAGCCTGGAGCCAGCGTCCCTGAGGCCCCGTCTCTGCTCGGAGCCACACAGGGCTCCCTCCCAGCCTCAATTTCAGCCTCCTGTTCGCTACCACACTTGATTCACACAGCCTGGGGTATTTCCTAGCTTCTGAGGCCTGGTCTAAAGTGCTCTTCCCCTGACCTGGCCAGTGAGTAGAACCAGGGCTGCCAATGGTCTCTAGAAAGAACAGAAGGGGGGGGGAGGCTGCTGCTGTGGGTAGGCGGTGCCGCCTGGAAAGCTCGATGCCCAGGCACTCGGTTTTGAATACTCTGTGGCCCAGCTTCCCACCCCTTCCCCATACGGACTCATCATTAGCCATAAAGCCCCAGTGACTCTAAGGTACAGGCCGCCGGGGGAGTGGCAGAAGCAGCCTCGAGTAGGCCCTTAGTCACCTTAGCAGGCAGCCTGCCCTGTGAGTGTGAAGCTTGCCTTGCAGTCAAGAGCAAGGGGCTCTCAGCAAAGAGTAAGCATCGGTCACCGTGTGCATCCTCGTGGTTCCAGGCTTCTGGCTTCCTGGGCTGGCCCACTGCCTGCCCACTCGGTTCTTGGTGGCTAATCTCGTCCTGTCTTTCCCTCTGCAGACTTCTGATGCCGTGGTCAAGGTGGACGTGGTAAGTGTGGGAGCTGTGTGGGGCCCTGGGGCAAGAGACCCTTTTGCTGACACCAGCACCAGGCCAACTTCATGGACCTGGCCATGCCTCCCTGAGTGCCTGTCCTGCCTTGACCTGTGGCTCACAGTGGCAGGCTGTGCTTCCTGTGGGGCTGTAGCCTCCATGGCATCGGAGACCCCACAGCACTATGGGGGGGGGCTTTCTGTGATCAGATGGCCAGAGTGGGGAGGGACCATTCAGGGTCCCGGGAAAGGGTGGAAAGCGGGAGACCCTATGGGACAGTCGCGCTGGCCAATCCCCAGGCTGAGGAGGAGAAGGAAAGGAAGAAGAGGAAAAAGAAAGGAGCGTCAGACGAGGCAGAGGAAGAGGAGCCGGATGAGAGCATGCTGGACTGGTGGTCCAAGTACTTTGCCTCCATCGACACAATGAAGGAGGTGAGGCCCGGGCACGGGCTGGGTTCTAGAAAGGAGGAAGGGGAGGCAGGTGACCTCTCCAGCTCCTACCGTAACCCCCAGGAGCAGCTCTGAAATCTCCCTTCAGAACCCTCCCTCCTTGGGCTGGTAGACAGTTGCCTTTCCTGGCTTAGTCCCCTCTCGTCAGCCACGTGTCCCACAAAGATCTGTGGCATCTGCATGATGAGCACACATCATACCAGATGCTGTGGGAGGCAAAGATAGGGAACCACGAGTCTTGTGGAGGTGAAGGTGCCGTCAGCCATTGAGACATGGAGAGTCAGGGAAGCCCCTTCATGTTTTGGCAGCAACTTCGGCAACATGAGGCCTCTGGAATTGACTTAGAAGAGAAGGAAGAAATGGATACCACTGAGGGTGAGCCCTGGCCCCTGGCATCCAGACCCCTGGATTCCTGCATCTATGACAACATCTGCTGCTTCCCAGCCCTGGCTGGGGTGTGTGTATGTGTGCGTGCTGAGTGTGTGCATACTGTGAGTGCGTACACACTGTGTATGATGTTAGCATTGGTTATACAGGTGTGTGTGTGTGTGCGTGTGTGTGTATACTGTGTATGAACTTGAGTGTATACTGTGTGTATACTGTGTATGAACTTGAGTGCCCACATACCACAACACGCATGTGGAGCTCGGTGGATAACCTCATGTGTCTGTCACTCCGCACTTTCCACCTTGCTTGAAATAGGCTCTCAATGCCTCTGTGTACACCAGACTGGCTGGCCCGAGAGCCTCCAGGAATTCTCCAGTCTCTACCTTCCATTTCCCCATAGGAGCTCTGGGTCTACAGACACTTGTGCTATGCATCCAGCCTTTACATGAACTCCTGGGGTACAAACTTAGGTCCTCACACTTGAAATGCTCCCTCTGAGCCATCTCCCCAAGCACTGGTATTATCAATTTTTTTTTTTTTGCGACAGGGTTTCTCTGTGTAGCTTTGGAACCTGTCCTGGAACTCACTCTGTAGACCAGGCTGGCCACGAACTCACAGAGATCCGCCTGCCTCTGCCTCCCAAGTGCTGGGATTAAAAGCGTGTGCCACCAACGCCCAGCCGGTATTATCAATTTTTCAAAGAAAGACACTATACAAATGGTTTCCTCTTTTAGTCTAAGCATACCAGTGGCACATATGCCTGGAATCCCACTGGATCCAGCTTGGGAAATGCTAATAGGAAGCAACCTTGTTAATATAAACCTAGAAAACAAAGGGAGCAGACAGAGGACCACACAGACCCAGCGTCTTGCCCACTGACTCTGCCAAGAGAAAACAACTGTCTGTGTCCCTACCCCAGACATGGCCTCTGCATCTCCTCACGGAATGCACTGAGACTCTAAAGTTGTCAGGCATGGTGGCGCACGCCTTTAGTCCCAACACTCAGGAAGCAGAGGCAAGCGGATCTCTGTGAGTTCGAGGTCAGCCTGTTCTAGAGAGCAAGTTCCAAGACAGCCAGAGCTATGCAGAGAAACCATGTCTCAAAAAACAAGAGAGAGAGAGACTCCAAAGTTAAGTGGAGAAGCAGCGAGGCTGGGTCTCGAGCTCAGTTCTCTCCTCTCTGGCCCTCCCCACCTAAGATCTTCTAAGCTGACTAGGGCCGCCTTTTCTATTTTGGGCCAGGCCTGAAGGGGCCGATAAAGAACAAGGATAAATCCAGGGCTGCCAAGGAGGAGAAGAAGAAGAAAATCCCTGGTCCTGGCCAGGGACCAGAGGCTCCTGAGAAGAAGAAAGCCAAGATCGACGAGCTGAAGGTGAGGTCTGGGAGCAGATCCTGCCCGGGTGCAAGGTGGGAGGGAGGCAGCAGATGGGGCGGGGTGCTGGCATGAGGCTTGACGGCCTGGCCTGTCTAGGTGTACCCCAAAGAGCTGGAAACAGAGTTCGACAACTTTGAGGACTGGCTGCATACCTTCAACCTATTGCGGGGCAAGACGGGGGATGATGAAGATGGGTCCACAGAGGAAGAACGAATCGTGGGTCGGTTCAAGGTCGGGCAAGGAGCATGGCCCAACTGTTGTCCCCCCACCCCACCCCCGCAACCTTGTTTTTCTGTGTCTCTGTCACTGCCCTCTAGAACCCCTGTATCTTCCATGATCCGAGTGTTAAGGCCTTGCCACACTGTGAGCCTATACTGTTGGCCCTGTCCAGGGGAACCTGCAGCCTTACACCCCGCCCATGCCTTGATCCAGGGTTCCCTCTGTGTGTACAAAGTGCCACTCCCAGAGGATGTATCTCGAGAAGCTGGCTATGACCCCACCTATGGAATGTTCCAAGGCATCCCAAGCAATGACCCTATTAATGTGCTGGTTCGAATCTATGTGGTCCGGGTAAGACGCCCTTCACATCCCCCTCCCTGCAAGCCCCCCAGCCTCCGGCTGGAGAGATTAGGGTAGCTTGGAGACATCAGAGGGGTCCACTGGTCTAGTCCCCATCTTTCCAGAGAGGAAGTTCAGTCCCTGGGACTAGAAGCAGCAACTTCTTTCTAGAGTCACACAGTGAGACTTCTTTTTTTTGTTGTTGTTTTTTGGTTTTTTTTTTTTGTTGTTTTGTTTTGTTTTGGGTTTTTTTTTTTTGGTTTTTTGAGACAGGGTTTCTCTGTATTGTCTTAGAAGCTGTCCTGGAACTCGCTTTGTAGACCAGGCTGGCCTCGAACTCACAGAGATCCACCCGTCTCTGCCTCCCGAGTGCTGGGATTAAAGGCGTGCGCCACCAACGCCCTTTTTTTGGTTTTTTGAGACAGGGTTTCTCTCTATTGTTTTGGAGGCTGTCCTGGAACTACCTCTGTAGACCAGGCTGGCGTCGAACTCACAGAGATGCGCCCACAGTGAGACTTCTGTCTCTAACCCAATAACTCTGTCCCCACTTTTCAACACCATGGGACCCTCAGGAACAGGGCAGGGGTACCCAAGATTCTACTTAGGCAGCACTTACCCTGTCCAGGCCACAGACCTGCACCCGGCTGACATCAATGGCAAAGCTGACCCCTATATCGCCATCAAGCTAGGCAAGACTGACATCCGGGACAAGGAGAACTACATCTCCAAGCAGCTCAACCCCGTCTTTGGGAAGTAAGGCCTTGGGTGCCCTCTCTGCCCACCCCGACCCACAGTCCAGTCCCCACCCCTTGCCAGTCTCAACCTGCAACCCCCTCCTAACCCCCTGCCTGGCAGGTCCTTTGACATCGAGGCCTCCTTCCCAATGGAGTCCATGTTGACAGTGGCCGTGTATGACTGGGATCTGGTGGGCACTGATGACCTCATTGGAGAAACCAAGATCGACCTGGAAAACCGCTTCTACAGCAAGCACCGGGCTACCTGCGGCATTGCGCAGACCTACTCCATGTGCGAGGAGAGAGTGGGACCAGTCACTGGGAGGGCTGAGGACCAGTCTGAGGGCAGGAAATGGGGAAGGGGGTGGATGTCTGTTGCATCATAACACTAGGACAAGACTCGGGAGTAATACACATGCAAGAATTTCTGTTTTGGGTTATGCCTTCACCCTACATAAGTGCAGCTTCAGGGACTGGGCCTGAATATTCCAAGACAAGGTAGGGATGGGATTCCAAGACAAAGGAGACAATATGGAAAGCAGAAGGGGACAGGACAGTGGATACTATCTTCAGAGGATCTGGGAAAACCTCTGCTAATTACAGGCTGAGTGGCTTAGTCAAGACCCTTCCCTCTCTGGTTATCCGATGCCTCAAGAGAGCCCTTGAGGGATGATGGGGTGGTGGTTGGGCAGCACTGGATGTCGGAGCCAAAGACAAGACAGAAGGGTCAGTCTCCAGCTGCGCTGGTGTCTTGGGTGAACCTGGAGCTGCAGGAGGCCTATTGCTGATGTAGGCGATGGCCAGCTGTGGCGAACTGGCCAGAAACAGCTGCCACCTGGCATGGCCCAGCCTGAGCCGGTTCACGCCTGTGTGTCTCCTCCCACAGACACGGCTACAATATCTGGAGGGACCCTATGAAGCCCAGTCAGATCCTAACCCGTCTCTGCAAAGAAGGCAAAGTGGACGGCCCCCACTTTGGTCCCCATGGGAGAGTGAAGGTCGCCAACCGTGTCTTCACGGGGCCTTCAGAGATAGAGGACGAGAATGGTAAAGGGCCTTGAAGGCAGCTGACTGGCCCCACTCCAGGGGCTTCAGAGGCCACCAGGGAGCCACACTTCTCTATGGGGGACTAGTGCTCACGTCCTTAAACTGAGTCCTAGTGGCCTTCTGATCCATACTCCAGAGCCCCTCCCATTCTGCCTAGGGACCGCCCTGACGCCCTCTCCTGTACCACACTCACCCACACGCGACACCCCTCTCGCTTCCGTTCATCCCCACGGACCAGGAAAACACCCCATTCGACAAATGAGCCAACTGAGTCACAACAAGTTCCAGTCTGGTGACTTGCCCAAGGTCACGAATCTCTCCCGAGGCAGAGTAAGGGTGTGGACCTAGGTCTCTCTGGCTCAAAGCCCCACTCCTGCTCACCCCCACTCCTTACCCCAAGTCTGGTAAGCCAACTTCACAGGTCTTTCTGCCCCGTGGTGCAGCTGAAACCTTGGCCTTTCTCTGCGTCTGGTCCCTAGCAATAAAATAAAAGTAAGGCTAGGCAGACAGATCAAGACTCGCTCGGGGCTTTGTGCTCCTAAGCTCCTGGCCTCAGCACAGGTCCCCTGGTTCTGAAGAGACCGTGGGGATGCACCTGACCCACTGTCACCCACAGGTCAGAAGAAGCCTACAGATGAGCACGTGGCATTGTCTGCTCTGAGACACTGGGAGGACATCCCCCGGGTGGGCTGCCGCCTTGTACCAGAACACGTGGAGACCAGGCCGCTGCTCAACCCTGACAAGCCAGGCATCGAGCAGGTGATGCACAGCTGACTGGGCTCTGGGGTTGCAGACCCTCAACCTGGGGTCCCCTGTGTCCCACTGCACTCCCCATGCCTCCCCACAAGGCCAGCTTGAATGGCAGTGTGTGATCTAAGAATCACATCAGGGAGCTGGCTCCCCCAGAAGCTGTCACTGACTATTGGTGGTGATATTATAAAGCATCCTAGCAGCCAAGGCTAGCAATAGATGGCATGCAGCTTCGGAGAGGCCAGGAAGGTGGACCCCCTTGAGCAGAGGAAATAGGTCGCTCAGACATCCTCACCCCTCTCTTCCTCAGGGTCGCCTGGAGCTGTGGGTGGATATGTTCCCCATGGACATGCCAGCTCCTGGGACGCCTCTGGATATCTCCCCCAGGAAACCCAAGAAGTGAGTTGCCTGAGATGGGCACTATCCCCTTACCCAACCTCATCCGCTTCCCAGGACAGCCTAGGCTCTCGCACGGGTGGAAACTAGCCTCCACTGGTCACTCTCTCCAGGGACTCAGGTTTCGGGGCGTGCCCGGACCACAGATGACCCGTGCCCCAGAGCCCTCCTGCACCCCAGTGGCGTCCACTCTGCCTGTGCTCACACAGTTCCCTCCCACACGCACTGCTAGAGTGCCTTTTCTGGACCACACTCACATTTCACCACACTTTCTTCCGGAGCTAAGCCGCCGCCTCACGTGACTAGGTGGTCTTGGCCCTGGAGATCAGTGTCCCTGCAGCTTGAACATCATCAGCTCTTGGGCCTTGTGTAACTCTCTGGATACACAAAGCCCCCATGTTGCCGTCTTCATTTTCCTCTTGCAAGATTTCTTTATTCATTATGTATGCAAACCAGAAGAGGGCGCCAGATCTCACTACAGATGGTTGTGAGCCACCATGTGGTTGCTGGGAATTGAACTCAGGACCTCAGGTAGAGCAGCCAGTGCTCTTAACCTCTGAGCCATCTCTCCAGCCCCCCATCTTCAATTTCTTAATTGATTTTATTTTCTGGAAATACTGGGGATTGAAGCCAGGGCCTCTTTTTCTTTTTTTGGTTTTTCGAGACAGGATTTCTCTGTATTGTTTTGGAGTCTGTCCTGGAACTCACTCTGTAGACCAGGCTGGCCTCGAACTCACAGAGATCTGCCTGCCTCTGTCTCCTCCCGAGCGCTGGGATTAAAGGCAGGTGCCACCAACACCCGGCCCTAACCCAGGGCCTCTTGAACCCTAGGCAAATACTCTACCACTGAGCTATAGCCCTAGCCCCTACTTCTTGAAGATCTTTAACCAGGGTTGGGGCCTGGATTTCCATCTTGCTCTGGCCACAGCAAATGGAGCAGCCAGCTCCACCTGAACAACCTCCAAGCCTGCAGTTGTTAGCCTTGCTATTCCAGGCTTGACCACAAGGGGGTAACCCAAACCAACAGATTGATACTCTGTTCCAGAGAGCCATATTCCCACCCACGCTTTAGTGAGTGACTCAACCTCTCTCTTAATAGTTAAAATGTAACTACCTCACTTGTAACTACAACTAAAACTCAAAGAGCAAGTCCTCTTTGATGACAAGGACATAAAGGAACCCAGGGTCCGAGGACTTCAAGTGCAGGCCACTGGGCTTAACTAGGAATGTCTTAGAAATAGGGCAGAGCCATGATTCCCCACACACACACACACACACAGACCCATGGACAGCACGTGCTTGCCACCTGCTTCACTGCAGGTGCCCCCGGGAGCCGGCACACCTCTCCGCATTCCTAGCTCTACTGCCCAAGAGTGTGCTTGGGTGTCTGCCCAAATCTGACTGCTTCTCCCCTATCTCAGCCTGTGCTAGACTAAGATACAGCCCACCAGGGCCCTACTGAACAGAAACCTCCCTCTAGTCTCCCCCACCCCCACCCCGCTCTCCCAGCCTACTCACGTCCCCAGAGCTTCTCTTGCCAACACATCGAGAGACCCCTGCCCTGACCCAGCCCCAGGACCTGGGACAAGCCCTACCCCAGGTTGCTGATGGGCCTCCCTGCTCCTGTTCAGGTACGAGCTGCGGGTCATCGTGTGGAACACAGATGAGGTGGTCCTAGAAGATGACGATTTCTTCACAGGAGAGAAGTCCAGTGACATTTTTGTGCGGGGGTGGGTGATGGTCACCGCCCTGGGAGATGCTGAGTTGGGCATTCCCACTTTCCTGGGAGAATGGATAAGGGGGCCCTGGAGTGGGGCGAGGCCCCAGGGGTGTGGCCGCAGAGTTGGAGCAGGTGTCTCCCAGCAGGTGGCTGAAGGGCCAGCAGGAGGACAAACAGGACACAGACGTCCACTACCACTCCCTCACTGGTGAAGGCAACTTTAACTGGCGTTACCTGTTCCCCTTCGACTACCTGGCTGCCGAAGAGAGGATTGTTATGTCTAAGAAGGAGTCTATGTTCTCCTGGGATGAGACGGAGTACAAGATCCCTGCACGGCTCACCTTGCAGATCTGGGATGCTGACCACTTCTCTGCTGACGACTTCCTGGGTACAGAGTAGAGGGAGGCCTAGGGCCCAGAACGGAGGGGCAGGGGTGGGCAGGCTGAGTCTGTGGCAGGGGGGCTCCACCCAGTCCTCAGAGCCAGAGAAACCACATGGGGATCTTGCCTCTCCAAAAATCTGCCCAGTTACTTCTCAGGGTCATAACTGGGGCAACAAGGAGCTCTGGGCGCACTAGGAGGCAGGATCAAAGCTGATGAAACCAGCAAGGATCCCTGAGGAGGGCAGGTTTCCCTGGGTCTCAGTTGCACCAAACTCTATCTGCATCTGCAAGCCTGGGTTTGGTGCGGCATCCTCAGTAGATGAACAACAGCCAGGATGAAGGCGTCAAATGCCTAGAGACACTCTAAGCTAAGAAGGGGCCCCAGCAAAACAGAGTAGGGGTGGAGAGAAGGAGGCAGGACAGACCCCGCTCACCCGAAACTGACTCTGATGTTGTCACAGGGGCCATTGAGCTGGACCTGAACCGGTTTCCAAGGGGCGCTAAGACAGCCAAGCAGTGTACCATGGAGATGGTCACTGGGGAGGTGGACGTGCCCCTGGTTTCCATCTTTAAACAGAAGCGCGTCAAAGGCTGGTGGCCCCTCCTGGCCCGCAATGAGAATGATGAGTTTGAGCTCACGGTGGGTACCACTTCCTGCTCGAGTGGACTGACCTACATGGGCCAGTCTGAGCCAGTCTGAGCCAGTCTGGGATACCGAAGGTCTAGCACCATGGCCTAGACAGTGGAACTCTTCTGTCCTTTCCTTCAGGGCAAGGTGGAGGCAGAGCTACACTTATTAACAGCAGAGGAGGCAGAGAAGAATCCCGTGGGCCTGGCCCGCAATGAACCTGACCCTCTAGAAAAACCCAAGTGAGTGACCTGCCTGTCTAGACCCACAGACACACAACGTTATAGGGGACAGAAAAGAGAGCCCAGACCCTTCTAGTCTTCTTGCTCCAACTCCCAAAGGACCATCCCCAGGAGAACCCACGCCTTCCTGCCTTCCTTCAACCCTAAAGCCTACCTCCTCCCTCTGAACCAAAGGAAGAGCTAGCTACAAAAGAAAGCAGTTCCTTTCCCAGGAAGCCTCTCCCCAGCAACCCCCCCGCCACCGCCACCTCCAGTCCAGCAGCAACATGGGTTCTCCCTAGTTTTTCACAAGGGCAAGCATTCCAACGGAGGCCAGACTTGGTGACCCGACAGGTGTCAGAAATGATACTGCTTGGTGCTGGTGGGCTTCTTCGTCAGTGGAGGTCTCTTGCCAAGCCTGTTCCCGCCCCCCACGTCCCCACCCCCGTCCTTTCTCCATGCTCCTCTGCTCTACCCAATGCTCCAGTCGGCCCGACACGAGCTTCATCTGGTTCTTGAACCCTCTCAAGTCTGCCCGCTACTTCCTGTGGCACACCTACCGCTGGCTGCTCCTCAAACTCCTTCTGCTGCTCCTCCTGTTGCTGCTGCTCGCCCTGTTTCTCTACTCTCTGCCTGGCTACCTAGCCAAGAAGATCCTGGGGGCCTGAGCCCTGCAGCTTCCTGTGTCTGGTACCTCTTCCTTCCGCCTCTGGACAAGGGCTGGTCAACGTGTGGGACACACTCAGGACACACATAGACACACTTACATATGTATACATATGGAACATACATAGGGAAGCACACACATGCAAAAAAACAGACACAAGACGAACACAAGCACATGTGTACAGCCACATAAACATGCATTGCAACTGACAAACTTTCAAAACCTAGTCTTAGTCTCGGAACCAGGAATGGCTACTTTATATTTTTACATTTTTGGGCCCAAGAGGTGAAACAGCCAGACCAAGGTCACCTGGCTGGTAGCACTGGGTCTCCAGCCTAGGTGCCAAGCTGCCAGCCCAGTATCCACCATCTACAGCAGCACTGTCCCCTGACTCTGCTCCATGGGCAGGGCCATACAGGGGCGGGGTTTGGCTAGGGTCAGCCAGCTTGTTCTGAAACAGTCCCTCCCTCCTTGTGTGAGAGGCCTCCCTGGGGACAGCTGGTTCCTGCCCCCAGGACGGTTGTCCCACCAGGGAGAACATTCAAGCTGACATTAGCTGAACACCACGTCCCTGCAGACTCAGGTTCGCCAGCACTTCCCCACTTCGCTGGTTTCCTGAGTCCAGGAAGTGGGAATTCCTATTAAACCATCTCATTGTGAATGAAGAAACCAAGGCTCACCAGTCTGACTTGCCCACAATAGCTAGGACTAGAAATGTAGGCACCCTGGACACATATCTCCACCCTGTTGCCCCACCTACAATGGGGGATGGATGGCCCACATCCTTTGAGAGATGGGCCAGTTGTTTGAAAAAGTTTGTCCAGAGTCTATGGAGAAGACTCACTGGTTCAGTGCTTGCTATATACGCAGGAAGACCTGAGTTCAAATCCCCAGCACTCACATAAAAAGCTAGGGCATGGCTTGCCTGGGGGCAGACACTGGAGGGTTTCTGGGGCTTATTGGCTGCCAGAGTGACCCGCTATGTCCTCTTGTGGCCTCCATGTGTGTACACAGTTGTGCCCACTGGCGCACACGTATATCCAAACAATGATTTTATATTGTGACATTTCATGGCGCCTGCTGATCTTGTGGCACAAGTTGCAGACAGTAGAGGTTGACAAGGGGACCTTAGCAAGGAAGCTCTGTAGAAGGCAGGACATGCTAGCATGGTAAGCAAGCTGGGGGGGGGGTTAGGCACATTATCTGTGGGCTTGTCCGAAAGGGGAAGTTTGAGGGCTAGGGATGTAGGTAGCTCAGTTGCCCAACATGCACAAAGCCTTGGGTTCAACATCCATCGCTACATAAACCATGGGTAGTGATGCAGGTCTGTAATCCCAGCCTCAATGGGCAGAGGCAGGCAGGCAAGTCAGAAGTCATCCATGGTTACATAGTGAGCACAAGGTCAGCCTAGGATAGCTGGGACCTTGTCCCAAAGAAAGGAAGGAAAGGAGGGAGGGAGGGAGGAAGGAAGGGAGGGAGGGAGGGAGGGAGAGAGGGAAGGAGGGAGGGAGGGAGGGAGGGAGGGAGGGAGGGAGGGAGGGAGGGAGGGAGGGAGGGAGGGAGGGAGGAGAGCATTCTGATTTCCTAGGACTATGGGAAGACAGGCGCCTGCAGGACGGTGTGCTGAGTACAAGACCTCAAGAACAACATGCTCGGCTGCAGTGCCACGGCCTCTGATTCAGTTCATGGCTGCAGTGCCACGGCCTCTGATTCAGTTCATGGCTGCAGTGCCATCAGGTTGAGGCTGGGTGGCAGGGCTGGGGCAGCAGAGGCCTCACGGACAGGCCTTAGCTTAGAAGACAGCTGGCGGTCTGATACTAGATATGGGCTCCACCCTGACTCTAGCACTCATGACCTGCAGAAGAGCTGAGAAATAGGAAGGAGCCCTGTGTGGGTGGCTCCTGCCTGCTGACAGCCCATCCCATCTTCTTCCCACCCTAGCCGGCCTGACACAGCCTTCGTCTGGTTCCTGAACCCGCTCAAGTCGATCAAGTACCTCATCTGCACCCGATACAAGTGGCTGATCATCAAGATCGTGCTGGCGCTGCTGGGACTGCTCATGCTGGCCCTCTTCCTCTACAGCCTCCCAGGCTACATGGTCAAGAAGCTCCTAGGGGCATAAGTGTCCCCTGCCCCGCCCCGCCCCAGGTCTCCCGCCCCGCCCCGCCCCAGCATCCCTCCACGGGCTGCTGCTCTTGCCTTCCCTCACCTGGACTCTCTCCCAACCCCCTGAGGAGCCCTCCCACCCCTGCCAGCGTTGAACAAGACACCTGCTTGCTGGGCCGTCATCCCACACCCAAACTGCTGCTTGCCTGGTCTTGCCCCAGTCTTGCCTGGGGTTTGGAGCATAGTTGGAATCAGTGGCATCCGAAAATAGACACCCTCTTGCCCCACATTCTATGATGTCACGCTCCTCGGCCCAGCTCCCAAAGTGGCAGGGGCCCAAACTTCCCTTGGACATTTCAAATCCAACAAAATCAACGAAGGAACATGGATGGGGCAGTGGTCGAAGCTTTGATAAGTAGGAACAGGTGGAAAGCATCAGAGATGCCAGCAGAAGCAACACACCGGGGTAGCCCAAACAAGGTCACAGGAGCCAGCTGCTCCTTCCCATGCTTTCCTCTTGGCTCCTCCTCCTTCCCACAGCCCCCTGGGCAGCCGCTTAGCCTGAGGCTTCACATCTCTTCCACTGCCCAGGTCCGCGTGTGCCAGCCAGTACACCTGCTGCAACAGTGAACCCAGTGTCCTGGTTGTCCTGAAGGCAGCCCTATCAAGCTTGATGGCAGCCACAGCCAGGAGTCTACACTATGAGCGCTGCCCCTTCTGTCTCCGCGAATCTGCTGGTTGCTTTTCCTTTCTTGAGTGTGATTTTTCTCTTAATAAAATAAATCAAACCCTGAGACCGAAGTGGAACATGGGGAAGATGGGTTTGTGGGGCGGTGGTACAGTCTTGTAGAGCAGCATTTAAGATGGGCATCAGGCACAGGGCTGCCAGCCCGGGCAGCTGATGGAAGAGCCTACCTCCATAGCTCAGAAGGCACGCCCTGGTGGACCCAGAGGCCCCAAAGCATGGATACCTTCCTTAGGCTTGGGGATAATATGAAGGCACATGGCTCCAAAGCCCCAGCATCCACCCACAGAAACCAGCATTTCCCGAAGAGCAGGGGGAACCCGGTGCTATTATTCTCACCGAATTCCGAGCCTAGGGACAAAACTCCCTCCTGCCATTCAGGGAAGGGACACCTGTCCATCTAGACTGGCCCTCCTTAAAGGCACTCAGCCTAAGCTTTCAAAGACTTTATTAGAACTGTGGGGAATTGTCACTGCCTTATTTTGGCAGGCAAAACAGTTCTGGAAAACCCAGCGTGGGCCCAGGCTCTCGGTTCTCGGCTGATGGGTACCGACTCTGACACCAGGCCTTGCAGAAACATCTCTATTTTGTGGGCATCCGGAAGCTTTGGGTTGGAGGAATCTGCAGTTCAGAATTTACCTGGAAATTAGAGGGTAAAGGTCATTTTATTGCATTCTGGGAGGACTCAAGTTGCAGGTGTTGGGTCTCCCACAGTACCAACCCCTGCAAGCATTGCTCCTCCAAAGCAGAGGCCTTGGGTCCCGGAGGATGCCAGGGCTTCCGGTTTGGCTTCAGGGAGTGACTTCAAGTAGCATTCTTCATCTTCCCCCACCCACCTCCGTAAGTCCCTCCCCATGCCCTCTGTGTTGTTTCCTCTGTCCATTCTCGCCCCTAGCCCTCATCTCCATCCTCTTGTACGTGGAAACAGAAGTCATATGTGTGAGCCCTGCCATGGGCCAAGAAGCCATCGTGAAGCCAAGACTCACTCCATCTATCTCCCAGGTGTGGCCTGGGACCTGAGACAGGGTTGGAGCCATAGATTTCCCTGTATGGGGACAAGGGACTGGAGAGTATCATGATCCTCTTGGCCTGGGACTCAGTGAAAGCATCACATCACATCCACAGAGTGTGCAGTCAGTTCACAAGGACTTTCCCTTCCTCTGGCTAGTCCATGGGAGCAAGTTGCAGTTATCATGCAGGGGATACCCCTGACAGCACAGAATCTGCTACCCAACTCATGGGGACCCTAATTAGTCATAGCCTAGGAAGCTGGTCTGGCAGAGGGGGAGAAGCTCAATGCACTTCGGAGCCTCACCAAATCTCCCAACTTGCTTCTCCTTGTGAACCAGGGAGGAAAGTTTCTGCCTAGCTCCCTGGCAGGTTGTTAAGGCTGAGTAATTATGGCCAGACATGGTGGAACACACCTTTGATCCCTGCACTCGGAAGGCAGAGGTAGATGGATCTCGGTGAGTTGGAAGCCAGCCTGGACTACAGAGAGAGTTCCAGGCCAGCCAGGGTTGCACAGAGACATGATTCTGAGCCAGAAAAGGTGCTCCCAGCCAAGCCTGACTTCCTAGTCTTATCCCTGTGACCCACATGGTGGAAGGAGAAAACTGATACCCAAAAGCTGTCCTCTGATCTCCACATGTGTGCCATGGCATACACACACACACACACACACACACACACACACACACACACACACACACACACAGTAAAAATAATAAGATTGATTCTATTCATGGGAGGCTGAGATGGATCAATTGTCATGAACTCAAGGCAAGCCTGAAGAGAAGAGAGAAGAGAAGGGCAGAGTGTGGGGCGGGGGGAGCAGATATAGATCAGTTTGTAGGCCACCTGCCTAACATGCACCAAAGCCCCAGGTTTGACCCCCATCACCACATATGCAGGGTGTGGTGGCTAATGCCTGTCATCCCAATTCCACAAGGTGAAAACAGGGTATCTGAACTGCAGGATCATCCTTGGCTAGGCTACATACAGAGTTTGAGGCCAGCCTAGGCTACTTGGCACATTGCCTCAAAAATTAAAACAAAATTAAAGACAAAAAACAAAAAAGCCATCACATAGAATGATACCAAAGTCATGACATCATGGCATTAAAGGGACTAGACAGGACTGCAGGCAATACCCATGGCCTTGCCAGCAACTGTCCCTTCCGGGGATATGGTTTTTTTTATCTTACTCTGGCCCCATGTCCTGCCACCCACCTTGGCCTGGAGATACTGCTGAAGCAAGGACTGCATCTCGGCATTCTGCTGCTCCAAAGAGTCATTCTCCATCAGCAGCTTGGCCCTCTGGGTCAACACCAGGCTGGGGTGGGCAGAGGAAATAGCTTAGACTGAGGCCAGCTCAGTCTTCTAACCTCTACTGATTAGAAGCCAGGCCCCCAGTGTCTCTGCTCTGCCTGCCAGTAGAGGCAGAGCTGGGACGTTTCCCTTTCTCCCAGGCTGGCAGGGAGAGACAAGGAGGGTGGGACCAGAGGCCCAGCCATCCTCTACCACGTACACCACCCTACCACCTCCACTGCCAGCACAGGAAGCACAAATGACTCGGGGCAGGATTGTCCATATAGAACCCCCCCTCCCCGCCAGAATTGTCCATATAGAAACCCCCCGCCAGGAGTGTCCATATAGAACACCTACTCCCCGCCAGGATTGTCCATACAGAACGACCCCTGCCAGGATTGTCAATATAGAACCACCCCTGCCAGGATTGTCCATATAGAACCCCCGCTCCCCGCCAGGATTATCCATACGGCACCCCGCTCCCCGCCAAGATTGTCCATATAGAACCCCTCCCGTCAGGATTGTCCATATAGAACACCCGCTGCCCGTCAGGATTGTCCATATAGAACACCCGCTGCCCGCCAGGATTGTCCATATAGAACCCACCCGATCCCCGCCAGGATTGTCCATATAGAACCCCCCCCCGCTCCCCGCCTGATTGTCCATATAGAACCCCCCAGTTCCCGCCAGGATAGTCCATATAGAACACCTGCTCCCCCCCAGAATAGCCCATAAAGAACCCCCCCGCTCCACGCCAGGATTGTGATACAGAACCCACGCTCCCAGCCAGGATTGTCTATATAAAACCCCCCAGCTGCCCACCAGGATTGTCCATATAGAACCCCCCCTGCTCCCTGTCAGGATTGTCCATATAGAACCCCCCTCCCCGCCAGGCTTGTCCATTTAGAACCCCCCAGCTGCCCACCAGGATTGTCCATAGAGAACCCCCCTCTCCGCCTGGATTGTCTATATAGAACCCCCCCCCGGTCACGGCCAGAATTGTCCATATAGAACCCCTACCGCTCCCCGACAGAATTGTTCACAAAGAACCCCCCCCGCTCCCCACCAGGATTGTCCATATAGAACCCCCCCTGCTCCCCGCCAGGATTGTCCATTTAGAACCCCCCAGCTGCCCACCAGGATTGTCCATAGAGAACCCCCCCGCTCCCCTCTAGGATTGTCCATATAGAACACCCCCACTCCCCGCCAGGATTGTCCATATAGAACCCCTGCTCCCCGCCAGGATTGTCCATGCAGAACCCCCCAGCTCCCCGTCTGTATTGTCCATATAGAACGACCGCGCTCCCCGCCAGGATTATCCATATAGAACCCCGCTCCCTTTCACAATTGTCCAAAAAGTACCCCCCATGCTCCAAGCCAGGATTGTCCATATAGAACCCCCCAGCCGGGATTTTCCATATAGAACCCCCCCGCTCCCCGCCAGGATTGTCCATATAGAACCCACACCGCTCCCCGCCAGGATTGTCCATATAGAACCACCCCTGCTCCCTACCAGGATTGTCCATATAGAACCCCCCTGCTACCCTCTAGGATTGTCCATATAGAACACCCCCACTCCCCGCCAGGATTGTCCATATAGAACCCCCGGGCCCCCGCCAGGATTGTCCATATACAACCCCCCCGTCCCCACCAGGCTTGTCCATACAGAACGCCCCCCGCTCCCCGCCAGTATTGTCCCTAGAGAACCCACCCCCGCTCCCCGCCAGAATTGTTCACAAAGAACCCCCTGCATCCCCGCTGGGATTGTCCATATAGAACCCCGCTCCCCACCAGTATTATCCATATAGAACACCCCCCCCCCGCTCCTTGCCAGGATTGTCCACATAGTACCCCGCTCCCTGCCAGGGTTGTCCATGTAGAAACCCCCTGCTACCCGCCAGGATAGTCCATATAGAAACCCCCGCTCCCCGCCAGGATTGTCCATACAACCCCCCCGCTCCCCAAAAGGATTGTCCATACAACCCCCCCGCTCCCCGCCAGGATTGTCCATACAACCCCCACCGCTCCCCGCCAGAATTGTCCATACAACCCCCGCCCCCGCTCCTCACCAGGATTGTCCATTTAGAACCGCACAGCTCCACCCCAGGATTGTCCATATAGAACCCCTCCCACGCCCCGCCAGGATTGTCCATATAGAACCCCCCCGCTCCCCGCCAGGATTGTCCATATAAAACCCCACAGCTCCATCCCAGGATTGTCGATATAGAACCCCCCAGGCCCCGCCAGGATTGGCCATATAGAAACCCCCATCCCCACCAGGATTGTCCATATAGAACCCCCCAGCTGCCCACCAGGATTGTCCATATAGAACCCCCCTCCCCGCCAGGCTTGTCCATATAGAACCCCCCCGCCAGAATTGTCCATATAGAACCCCCACCGCTCCCCGCCAGAATTGTTCACAAAGAAGCCCCCCCGCTCCGTGCCAGGATTGTCCATATAGAACCCTCCCCCTGCTCCCCGCCAGGATTGTCCATATAGAAACCCCCAGCTGCCCACCAGGATTGTCCATTTAAAACCGCCCCACCGCTCCCCGCCAGGATTGTCCATATAGAACCCCCACCACTCCCCGCCAGTATTGTTCACAAAGAACACCCCCCGCTAACCGCCAGGATTGTCCATATAGAACCCCCCCCGCTCCCCTCCAGGATTATCCATATAGAACCCCCACGACCCCCATCAGGATTGTCCATATAGAATCCCCCTGTCCCCGCCAGTATTGTCCATATAGAACCCCCCGCTCCCCACCAGGATTTTCCATATAGAACCTCCCAGCTGCCCACCAGGATTGTCCATATAGAACCCCCCCGCTCCCCTCCAGGATTATCCATATAGAACCCCCACGACCCCCGCCAGTATTGTCCATATAGAACCTCCCCGCTCCCCGTCAGAATTGTTCACATGGAACCCACCCCCGCCCCCCACCAGGATTGTCCATATAGAACCCGGCTCCCCACCATGATTATCCATATACAACCCCCCCTCTCCCCGCCAGGATTGTCCACATAGTACCCTGCTCCCCGCCAGGGTTGTCCAAATAGAAACCCCCAGCTACCCACGAGGATAGTCCATATAGGAACCCCGCTCACCGCCAGGATTGTCCATATGAACCTCCCACCGCTCCCCATCAGGATTGGCCATATTGAACCCCCCCCGGGTCCCCGCCAGGATTGTGCATATAGAACCCCCCAGCTGCCACCCAGGATTGTCCATATAGAATCCCCGCCGCTCCCCGCCAGGATTGTCCATATAGATCCACCCCGCCCCGCCAGGATTGTCCAAACAACACCCACCGCTCCCCGCCAGGATTGTCCATACAGAACCCCCCTCCCCGCCTGGATTGTCCATATAGAACCCCCCTGTTCCCCGCCAGGATTGTCCATATAGAACCACCCTGCTCCCCGCCAGGATAGTCCATACAACCCCCCCCCCGCTCCTCGCCATGATTGTCCATTTAGAACCTCCCCACCGCTCGTGGCCTGCATTGTCCATATAGAACCCCCCTTCCCCGCTAGGATTGTCTATATAGAACCCCCCAACTGCCCACCAGGATTGTCCATATAGAACCACCCCGCACCCCGCCAGTATTGTCCATATAGAACCCCCCTCCCCACCAGGATTGTCCATATAGAACCCCCCCGCCCTGACAGGATTGTCCATATAGAACCCTGACGCCCCCCACCAGTATTGTCCATATAGAACCCCCCCTCCCCGCCAGGATTGTACATATGGAACCCCACCGCTCCCCGCCAGTATTGTCCATATAGAACACCCACCGCTGCCCGCCAAAATTGTTCACAAAGAACACCCCCGGCTCCCTGCCAGGATTGTCCATATAGAACCCCTGCTCCCCGACAGGATTTTCCATATAGAACCCCCGCTCCCCGCCTGGATTGTCCATATAGAACGCCCCCCCGCTCCTTGCCAGGATGTCAACATAGTACCCCGCTCCCCGCCAGGATTGTCCATACAACCCCCCCCCCGCTCCCCGCATGGATTGTCCATATAGAACCACCCCGCTTCCCGCCAGGATTGTCCATATAGAACCCCCGCTCCCTGAGAGGATTGTACATATAGAACCACCCCTGCCAGGATTCTCCATGTAGAAACCCACTGCTCCCCACCAGGATTGTCCATATAGAACCCCTCCCGCTACCCGCCAAGATTGTCCATATAGAACCCCTGGTCCCTGCTAGGATTGTCCATATAGAACCCCTGCACCCTGCCAGAATTGTCCATAAGGAACCCCCCCGCTCCCCACCAGGATTGTCCACAAAAAACCTCTCCCGCCAGGATTGTCCATATAGAACCCCCCGCTCCCTGCCAGGATTGTCCATATAGAACCCTCACGTTCCCAGCCAGGATTGTCTATATAGAACCCCCCAACTGCCCACCAGGATTGTCCATATAGAACCCCCCCGCACCCCGCCAGGATTGTCCATATAGAACCCCCCCGCACCCCGCCAGTATTGTCCATATAGAACCCCCCAACTGCCCACCAGGATTGTCCATATAGAACCCCCCCGCCCTGACAGGATTGTCCATATAGAACCCTCACGCCCCCCACCAGTATTGTCCATATAGAACCCCCCCTCCCCGCCAGGATTGTACATATGGAACCCCACCGCTCCCCGCCTGTATTGTCCATATAGAACACCCACCGCTGCCCGCCAAAATTGTTCACAAAGAACACCCCCGGCTCCCTGCCAGGATTGTCCATATAGAACCCCTGCTCCCCGACAGGATTTTCCATATAGAACCCCCGCTCCCCACCAGGATTGTCCATATAGATCCCCCCCGCACCCCGCTAGGATTGTCCATATAGAACAGCACTCCCCGCCAGGATTGTGCATATAGAACCCCCCCGCGCCCCGCTAGGATTTTCCATATAAAATCCCACCGCTCCCCTCCAGGATTGTCCATATAGAACCCCACCCACTTCCTGCCAGGATTGTCCATATAGAACCCACCCCCGCTCCCCGCCAGGATTGTCCATATAGAACCCCCCCGCTCCCCGCCAAGATTGTCCATATAGAACCCCCCAGCTGCACACCAGGATTGTCCATATAGAACCCCCCCTACTCCCCGCCAGGATTGTCCATATAGTACCCCCCCGCTCCCCGCCAGGATTTTACATATGGAACCCCCTAGCTGCCCACCAGGATTGTCCATATAGAACCCTCACGTTCCCCGCCAGGATTGTCCATGCAACTCCCCGCCCCGCTCCCCGCCAGGATTGTCCAAATAGAATCACCCTGCTCCCCGCCAGGATTGTCCATACAACCCCACCCGCACCCCGCCAGGATTTTCCATACAACCCCTCCCCGCTCCCCGCCAGGATTGTCCATATAGAATCACCCCGCTCCCCGCCAGGATTGTCCATACAACCCCACCCGCTCCCCGCCAGGATTTTCATTACAAACCCCCCCTCCCCGCCTGGATTGTCCATAGAGAACCCCCCGCTCCCCTCCAGGATTATCCATATAGAACCCCCACGACCCCCATCAGGATTGTCCATATAGAACCTCCCCGCTCCCCATCAGAATTGTTCACATAGAACCCACCCCCGCTCCCCACCAGGATTGTCCATATAGAACCCGGCTCCCCACCATGATTATCCATATAGAACCCCCCGCTCACCGCCAGGATTGTCCATATGAACCTCCCACCGCTCCCCATCAGGATTGGCCATATTGAACCCCCCCCGGGTCCCCGCCAGGATTGTCCATATAGAACCCCCCCTGCTCCCCGTCAGGATTGTCCATATAGAACCCCCCTCCCCGCCAGGCTTGTCCATATAGAACCCCCCCGCTCCCCACCAGGATTATCCATATAGAACACCCCCCAGCTCCTTGCCCGGATTGTCCATATACAACCCCCCCATCCCCGCCAGGCATGTCCATATAGAACCCCCCGCTCCCCGCCAGAATTGTTCACAAAGAACCCCCCCGCTCCCGGCCATGATTGTCCATATAGAACCCCCCCACTCCCCGCCAGGATTGTCCATATAGAATCCCCCCCACTCGCCACCAGGATTTTACATATGGAACCCCCTAGCTGCCCGCCAGGATTGTCCATATAGAACCCTCACGTTCCCAGCCAGGATTGTCCATACAACTCCCCCCGCTCCCCGCCAGGATTGTCCAAATAGAATCACCCTGCTCCCCGCCAGGATTGTCCATACAACCCCACCTGCACCCTGCCAGGATTTTCCATACAACCCCTCCCCGCTCCCCGCCAGGATTGTCCATATAGAACCACCCCGCTCCCCGCCAGGATTGTCCATACAACCCCACCCGCTCCCCGCCAGGATTTTCATTACAAACCCCCCCGCTCCCCGCCAGGATTGTACATATGGAACCCCTCCGATCCCCGCCAGAATTGTCCATATAGAACCCCCACCACTCCCTGCCAGAATTGTTCACAAAGAACCACCCCCGCTCCCCGCCAGGCTTGTCCATATAGAATCCCCCCCGCTCCCCGCCAGGATTGTCCATATAGAACCCCCCAGCTACCCACCAGGATTGTCCATATGGAACGTTCCCCATTCCCCGCCATGATTGTCCATATAGAACCCCCCCGCTTCCCGCCAGGCTTGTCCATATAGAATCCCCCCGCTCCCCGCCAGGATTGTCCATACAACCCCACCCGCTCCCCGCCAGGATTTTCAAAAAAAAAAACCCCTCTCCCCGCCAGGATTGTCCATATACAACCCCCCCGTCCCCGCCAGGCATGTCCATGTAGAACCCCCCGCTCCCCGCCAGAATTGTTCACAAAGAACCCCCCCGCTCCCGGCCATGATTGTCCATATAGAACCCACCCCCGCTCCCCGCCAGGATTGTCCATATAGAACCCCCCAGCTTCCCACCATGATTATCCATATAGAACCCGGCCCGCTCCCCGCCAGGTTTGTCCATATAGAACCCCCCCAGCTCCCCACCAGGATTCTCCATATGGAAACCCGCCGCTCCGCTCCAGGATTGTCCATATAGGACCCCGCTCCCCGCCATGATTGTCCATATAGAACCCCCCCGGCCCCGCCAGTATTGTCCATATAGAACTCCCCCTCCCTGCCAGAATTGTCCATATAGAACCCCCCAACTCCTCACCAGGATTCTCCATATGGAAACCCGCCGCTCCCCGTCAGGATTTTCCATATAGAACCCCCCCGCTCCCCGCCAGGATTGTACATATGGAAAGCCCCCGATCCCCGCCAGAATAGTCCATATAGAACCCCCACCACTCCCCGCCAGAATTGTTCACAAAGAACCACCCCCGCTCCCCTTCAGGATTGTCCATATAGAACCCCCCCAGCTGCACACCAGGATTGTCCATATAGAACCCCCCCACTCCCCGCCAGGATTGTCCATATACAACCCCCCCGCTCCCCGCCACGATTGTCCATATAGAACCCCCCAGCTGCCCACCAGGACTGTCCATAGAGAACCCCCCACGCCCCACCAGGATTGTC
Organism: Mesocricetus auratus; assembly: GCF_017639785.1. Classification (NCBI taxonomy): domain Eukaryota; kingdom Metazoa; phylum Chordata; class Mammalia; order Rodentia; family Cricetidae; genus Mesocricetus; species Mesocricetus auratus. The sequence goes on along the minus strand of NW_024429205.1, from coordinate 19,713,896 downwards.
CCTATAGAACCCCCCCGCTCCCCGCCAGAATTGTTCACAAAGAACCACCCCCGCTCCCCGCCAGGATTGTCCATATAGAACCCCGCTCCTCACCAGGATTATCCATATAGAACCCCCAGCTCCCGGCCAGGATTGTCCACATAGTAGCCCGCTCCCCACCAGGGTTGTCCATATAGAAACCCACAGCTACCCGCCAGGATAGTCCATATAGGACCCCTGCTCCCCACCAGCATTGTCCATTTAGAACCTCCCCCCGCTCCCCGCCAGGATTGTCCATATAGAAATCCCCAGCTGCCCGCCAGGATTCTCCATATAAAACCCCACCACTCCCAGCCAGGATTGTCTATATAAAACCCCCCAGCTGCCCGCCAGGATTGACCATATAGAACCCCCCGCTCCACGCCAGGATTGTCCATACAACCCCCACCCGCTCCCCACGAGGATTGTCCATATAGAACCACCCGGCTCCCACCCAGGATTATCCACATAGAAGCCCCAAGCTCCTTGCCAGGATTGTCCATACAGAAACCCCCCCTCCCCGCCAGGTTTGTCCATACAGAACCCCCCCGCTCCCCGCCAGTATTGTCCATATAGAACCCCCCTCCCCGCCAGGATTGTCCATATAGAACCCCCAACTGCCCACCAGGATTGTCCATATAGGACCCCCCCGCCCTGACAGGATTGTCCATATAGAACCCTCACGCCCCCACCAGTATTGTCCATATAGAACCCCCTCCCCGCCAGGATTGTACATATGGAACCCCACCGCTCCCCTCCAGGATTGTCCATATAGAACCCGCGCCACTCCCCGCCAGGATTGTCCATATAGAACCCGCGCCACTCCCCGCCAGGATTGTCCATATAGAACCCCCGCTCCCCTCCAGAATTGTCCTTAAAGAACCCCCCCGCTCCCCGCCAGGATTGTCCATATAGAACCCCCAGCTTCCCACCATGATTATCCATATAGAACCCGGCCCGCTCCCCGCCAGGTTTGTCCATATAGAACCCCCCAGCTCCCCACCAGGATTCTCCATATGGAAACCCGCCGCTCCGCTCCAGGATTGTCCATATAGGACCCCGCTCCCCGCCATGATTGTCCATATAGAACCCCCCTGGCCCCGCCAGTATTGTCCATATAGAACTCCCCCTCCCTGCCAGAATTGTCCATATAGAACCCCCCAGCTCCTCACCAGGATTCTCCATATGGAAACCCGCCGCTCCCCGTCAGGATTTTCCATATAGAACCCCACCACTCCCAGCCAGGATTGCCCATATAGAACCCCCCAGCTGCCCGCCAGGATTGACCATATAGAACCCCCCTGCTCCATGCCAGGATTGTCCAGAACACCCCCCCGCTCCACGCCAGGATTGTCCATACAACACCCACCCGCTCCCCACGAGGATTGTCTATATAGAACCACCCGGCTCCCACCCAGGATTGTCCACATAGAAGCCCCAAGCTCCCCGCCAGGATTGTCCATATAGAAACCCCCCCTCCCCGCCAGGTTTGTCCATAGAGAACCCCCCCGCTCCCCTCCAGGATTATCCATATAGAACCCCCACGACCCCCGTCAGGATTGTCCATATAGAACCTCCTTGCTCCCCGTCAGAATTGTTCACATAGAACCCACCCCCGCTCCCCACCAGGATTGTCCATATAGAACCCGGCTCCCCACCATGATTATCCATATAGAACCCCCCCACTCCCCGCCCGGATTGTCCACATAGTACCCCGCTCCCCGCCAGGGTTGTCCAAATAGAAACCCCCAGCTACCCACGAGGATAGTCCATATAGGACCCCCGCTCCCCGCCAGGATTGTCCATATGAACCTCCCACCGCTCCCCATCAGGATTGGCCATATTGAAACCCCCCCGGGTCCCCGCCAGGATTGTCCATATAGAAACCCCCAGCTGCCACCCAGGATTGTCTATATAGAACCCCCGCCGCTCCCCGCCAGGATTGTCCATATAGAACCATCCCGCTCCCTGCCAGGATTCTCCATACAACACCCACCGCTCCCCGCCAGGATTGTCCGTACAGAACCCCGCCCTGGCTCCCTGCCAGGATTGTCCATATAGAACCCCCGCTCCCCGCCAAGATTGTCCATACAGAACCACCCCTGCCAGGATTCTCCACGTAGAAACCCGCCACTCCCCGCCAGGATTGTCCATATAGAACCCCCCTTCCCCGCCAGGATTGTCCATAGAGAACGCCCCAGCTGCCCACCAGGATTGTCCATATAAAACTCCCCGCCCCCCGCCAGGATTGTCCATATAGAATCCCCTCTTACCCGCAAGGATTGTCCATATAGAACCCCCCCGCGCTCCCCACTAGGATTGTCCACATAAAACTTCTGCCAGGATTGTCCATATAGAACCCCCCCTTCCCTGCCAGGATTGTCCATATAGAACCCCCCAGCTCCCCACCAGGATTGTCCACGTAGAACACCCCCAGCCCCCCACCAGGATTGTCCATATAGAACCCCCCCTCCCCGCCAGGATTGTACATACAGTAACCCCACCCCACACCCCGCCAAGAATGTCCATCCAGAACCCCACCCCGCTCCCCGCCTGGATTGTCCATATAGAACCCCACCCACCTCCTGCCAGGATTTTCCATTTATAACCCACCGGTTCCCCGCCAGGATTGTCCATATAGAACCCCCCCACCGCTACTCACCAGGATTGTGCATATAGAACCCCCGCTCCCTGCCAGGATTGTCCATAAAGAACTCCCCGCACCCCACCAGGATTGTCCACATAAAACCTCTCCCACCAGGATTGTCCATATAGAACCCCCCACCGCTCCCCGCCAGGATTGTCCATATAGAACCCACCAGCTGCCCACCAGGATTGTCCATGTAGGACCCCCCCTCCCCGCCAGGATTGTACATGCAGTATCCCCCGCCCCACTCCCCGCCAGGAATGTCCATACAGAAACCCCCCCCGCTCCCCTACTGGATTGTCCATATAGAACCCTCCCACTCCCCGCCAGGATTGTCCATATAGAACCCCCCAGCTCCCCGTCATGATTGTCCATATAAAACCCCTTCTCCCCTCCAGGATTGTCCATATAGAACCACCTAGCTGCCCGCCAGGATTGTCCATATAGAACCCCCACTCCCCACCAGTATTGTCCTTATAGAACCCCCCCAAATACCTGCCAGGATTGTCCATATAGAACCCCCCCTCTCCACCTGGATTGTCTATATAGAACACCCTTGTCATGGCCAGGATTGTCCATATAGAACCCCTGCTCCCCGAGAGGATTGTACATATAGAACCACCCCTGCCAGGATTGTCCATATAGAACCCCCACTCCCCACCAGTATTGTCCTTATAGAACCCCCCCAAATACCTGCCAGGATTGTCCATATAGAACCCCCCAGCTACCTGCCAGGATTGTCCATATAGAACCCCCCCTCTCCACCTGGATTGTCTATATAGAACACCCTTGTCACGGCCAGGATTGTCCATATAGAACCCCCCTGCTACCCACTGGGATTGTCCGAATAGAACCCAACCCACCAGGATTGTCCATATAGAACCCCCGCTCCCCGAGAGGATTGTACATATAGAGCCACCCCTGCCAGGATTCTCCATGTAGAAACCCACTACTCCCCACCAGGATTGTCCATATAGAACCCCTCCCGCTACCTGCCAAGATTGTCCATATAGAACCCCCCAGCTGCACACCAGAATTGTCAATATAGAACCCGCCCAGCTCCCCGCCAGGATTGTCCATATAGAACCCCACCGCTCCCCGCCAGTATTGTCCATATAGAACACCCAACGCTGCCCGCCAAAATTGTTCACAAAGAACACCCCCAGCTCCCTGCCAGGATTGTCCATATAGAACCCCCGCTCCCCACCAGGATTGTCCATATAGAACCCTCCCACTCCCCGCCAGGATTGTCCATATAGAAACCCCCCGCTCCCCGCCAGGATTGTCCATATAGAACCTTCCCGGTCCCCGCCTGGATTATCCATATAGAACACCACCTCTCTGCCAAGATTGTCCATATAGAACCCCCTAGCTGCCCGCCAGGATTGTCCATATAGAACCCTCACGTTCCCCGCCAGAATTGTCCATACAACTCCCCCCCCTCCGCTCCCCACCAGGATTGTCCAAATAGAATCACCCTGCTCCCCGCCAGGATTGTCCATACAACCCCACCCGCACCCCGCCAGGATTTTCATTACAAACCCCCAGCTCCCCGCCAGGATTGTACATATGGAACCCCTCCGATCCCCGCCAGAATTGTCCATATAGAACACCCACCACTCCCCGCCAGAATTGTTCACAAAGAACCACCCCCGCTCCCCGCCAGGATTGTCCATAGAGAACCCCCCAGCTCCCCACCTGGATTCTCCATATGGAAACCCGCCGCTCCGCGCCAGGATTGTCCATATAGAACCCCGCTCCCCGCCAGGATTGTCCATTTAGAACCCCCCTCTCACCCCAAGGATTGTCCATATAGAACCGGCCCCGCTCTCCGCCAGGATTGTCCATATAAAACCCCACCGCTCCCTGCCAGGATTGTCTATATAGAATCTCCCCGCCCCCCGCCAGGATTCTCCATGTAGAAACCCACTGCTCCCCGCCAGGTTTGTCCATATAGAACCCACCCTTCCCCGCCAGGATTGTTCATATAGAACCCCCCACCGCTCCCCGCCAGGATTATCCATATAGAACCCATTCGTTCAACCCCAGGATTGTCCTTATAGAACCCCCGCTCCCCGACAGGATTGTCCATATAGAACCCCCCCAACTACCCACCAGGATTGTCCATACAGAACCCCGCCCTGACTCCCTGCCTGGATTGTCCATATAGAACCCCCCCCCCGCTCCCTGCCAGGTGTGTCCATATAGAACTCCACCGCTCTCCGCCAGGATTGTCCATTTAGAACCACCCCACTGCTCCCCGAAAGGATTGTCTATATACAACCCCCACTCTCTGCCAGGATTGTCCATACAGAACCCCCCCCGCTCCTTGCCAGGATTGTCCATATAGAACCCCCGCTCTCCGCCAGGATTGTCTATATAGAACCTCCCAGCTGCCCGCCAGGATTGTCCATATAGAACCCCCCCGCTCCCTGCCAGGATTGTCCATATAGAATCCCCGTTCCCCGCCAGGATTGTCCATATAGAACCCCCCCACTCCCCACCAGGATTGTCCATTGAGAACCTCCCTCCGCTCCCCGCCAGGATTGTCCATATAGAACCCCCCCGCTCCCCGCCAGGATTGTCCATATGGAACCCCCCGCTCCCCACCAGGATTGTCCATATAGAACCCCACCCCCCGCTCCTTGCCAGGATTGTCCATATAGAACCCTCCCGTTCCCCGCCCTTCCAAGCCCCGATACTGACTAGTATTTCTCCAAGGCCTTGTACAGCGCATCCCAGAGACTCTGCTTGGAGAGAGGGATAACCATAGCCAGGGATGTCCAATACTCGGTGTCCTTTGAGTTATCGCGAGTATCTTTCTTTATTCTCAGTACTGGCCGAATGTCCCTGAAAGTCAAAACCAGTTTTGCCACCATTGCCAGCCAACACCCCAAGCAATGCCAGTTATGGTGCCGAAGCCAGTCATATACTTGCTGATGTGTGAGTGTGAGTGTGAGTGTGCGTGTGCGTGTGTGTGCATGTGTGTGCGCGTGTGCATGTGTATGCGCGTGCGTGTGCATGCCTGCGCATGCGTGTGTGCGCGTGCATGCGCACACATTCATATATACGACCACTCTTCCACACTTGCCACTGTTTGCCTCCCAGCCTCCCGGCCCTGGGGCTCAGACAAGCCCTGCATCACCACCACACCACCGCATACTTGGGCTTCTTCAGCCCCATGACAAAGGCCTCCAGAATCTTGAGCACATCGTTGGGGTGGATGAGCCTGGGGGAGGACAGACCCTCCTCTCTCAACTCCTTGTCCACAAGGCTCTCGTTGCCTCCCTGCAGGGTCTCCTGATCCATGGACTCCACCTCTGATTTGGACGTCAGGCTCTTCCTGTCCACCTGGGACATCAAGCTTAGACGCTCCATCGTGGACATCAGGCTTGTGCGCGTCGTGTGGGTGGAGGTGCTGTACTGGAGAGAAGTGCCTGGGTGACTGTGGGCGGCTGACACCCCAACACGTGACAAGAAACAGGAGGAGGAGAAGTCAAGGCAAGCTTCCAGAAAACTTTCACATTTCCATAAAGACAGAAGGCAGGAGAGTAAGGGGGTGCGTGAGCCTGAAATGAGGGCTGTATTCTAGCTCTAAATCCAGTGACAGGAGTTCACTGCATTGATAATCACATGCTCCGATGCTATAAATACGCTTTGGCTCAGAATACAGAATCAACCCTGGTATAATTTTTAAATTTAAATAGCCTTTCTCCGACCCTCCCAATCCCAATCCATTGTTTCCCCCCACGGGCAAATTGACGTTAGCACACTTCTTATGTAGCAAGTCTGTCCACTCGGGGGAGGAGGGGATAAAAGCTATTTCTGAGACAAGATCTTGTTATAGAGCTCAGGCTGGCCTCAAACTTGTGATAACCCTGCCTCTGCTGGGATTCCAAATACACACCACTGCACTCACACACACACACACAAAAAAGGGTGTGTCTCTGATCAAACATGTACATACTTTGCCGCCCTGTTTTCAGTGACATCTATTGATTTGTAGGGAGGGGGCACGTGTGTAGAGAGCAGAGGGCAGCTTGTGGGAATCTGCTGTCTTCACTCAGCATTCGAGCTCGTCTCGGAGACCCGGTTCAGGCCGCGGCTTGGTGGCCTGTGCCTCTACCCGCCGAGTCACAGCTCTGGCTCCCTTGCTGTTCTTATGGAATCTTTGTACACAGTCTGTGCTTCCCTTCTTTCACAGCCCGGTTAACCCTATGGAGTTTTCATATTCGCACACAAAACTTCCCTGGTATTTGTTTTGTAGTTGAGGAGTGCCCCATTGTGTGAGTGCACCATGAATTATTAAATGCAGTCCTTAAGTATGGAAATCCTCTGTTTCAAACAATGCTACCATTAAAAAAAAACTATAATATAGGGACTGGAGAGATGGCTCAGTGGTTCAGAGCACTGGCTGTTCTTCCAGAGGACCCGGGTTCAATTCCCAGCACCCACATGGCAGCTCATGACTGACTGTAACTCCAGTTTCAGGGGATCTGTCACCTACACACAGACATACATACATACAAACACACAAACATACATGAAATAAATTATTTTTAAAAACTATAATATAAGCCGGGCGTTGGTGGCGCACGCCTTTAATCCCAGCACTCGGGAGGCAGAGGCAGGTGGATCTCTGTGAGTTCGAGGCCAGCCTGGTCTACAGAGCCGATTCCAGGACAGCCTCCAAAACAATACAGAGAAACCCTGTCTCGAAAAACCAAAAAAAACAAAGAACAAAACAAAACAAAAAACTATAATATACATATAATTTCAACTGTATTAAGCAGAATATCCAGGAGTGTGCCTTAATCTTACCACTTGAACGGTAGAGGCAGGAGAGTTAAAAGTTCAAGGTTGGCCGTGCATTGGTGGCCTTTAATCCCAGCACTCAGGAGGCAGAGGCAGGCGATCTCTGTGAGTTCGAGACCAGCCTGGTCTACAAGAGCTAGTTCCAGGACAGCCTCCAAAGCCACAGAGAAACCCTGTCTCGAAAAATCAAAGAAAAAAAGTTCAAGATCATCCTCCGATACACAGAATTTGAGACCAGCCTAGTCTACGTAAGACCCTGTCTTAAAAAAAATGAATAAAAAATTAAAGTCAACTGTATTAAGATCTATCTATAGATCAAAATCCAAGGAGAACTGTGAGGTATATATTGTGACTGATGCTGTCAAACTGTCCTCACGGAAGGTGACAGCCATTACACTGCCACCAGGTTTGCGTGTGTCAGCGCGGAGCATCAGCTGTGTGCTAGCAGCCGTCAAGCCAACCCGACAGACAGAAAGGAGCTGTGCAATCTCTCTTGTGCTGCTCCCTGCTTACGAGAGCCCGCCGTGTGTGAAAAGCTGCCTTCCTGGCCCAGGTGTAGTGACGCTCACTTGCCATCCCAGACTTAGGATGACTATGAGAGTCTGGGGACCACCTGAGCTACAGAGTGAGCCCGTCCCACTCTTTCTTGGAACTGTTGGTCTTTTTTCTAATTGGCTTTATACAGTAAGGAAACGAATTGAGACTACTCTTCCTCAGATGTCACGCGTGTTTGAGGGCCTTCCTGTCTCCTCCCCCACGTACTGAGAGTATAGCCTGCATCACTCCGTACTGTTCATGGGATGCTACGGCTCAAACCCAGGGCTTCATGAATGCTAGGCAAGTACCTTCCAATTAAACTACATTCCCCAGCCCTTGATACTCTCTTTCCAAAGGCTGTCAGGAAGCTCACCCTGGGGCTAACAACACTAAAAACATTTTTAAATTAAAATCTTGCAACCTTTAATGCAACTCTCCAGAGTAGTTGCTCTTTGAAGCTCATGCTGTAATTATTTACAATTTAATATTCACAGTGTTACAAAGGAGCCCTGCTTCATAGGAGGGCGTGTGATGGATCAAACATGTGGAGTGTGATGCATTCTGATTTCACAGTGGCTAAAGCCTGGTTTTGAAGAAAGCGCAGGAAAAGGGCCCTTGGGCCGCAGATCAGAGCAACATCCCATCCCCCCTGCATTCTGCCCTTTGCAAATAGAAAAAATAATAACTAAGCCAATGCTATTAGCCATGCCCAGCATAGATACCACCAATTCCCCTCAGACCCAGAGCTAGTGCTCACTCTACCACATTCCCCAAATGGCTACAGGAGAAGAAGACATGGATGGCGGAGGCATGTGTCGCGTTAGAGCACAGACAGGGGCAGAGTGAAAAGGCAGGAGAAATGGACACTCTCCCCAGCTGTACCCTGCCCCACCTGAGCAGATGATAAACGATGGGATCGGTATTGAAGGAAGAAGTTCACCAGCTTGTACAGGTCATCCTCACTTTCAATTCCCAGGGCCTGAGAAGAAAACAGCAGGCCATAAAGGTGGGGTGCCCACAGACTCTCAGCTCCTCTGACCCGGCATCCCTGGGGCCCAAATAGAGGGTCCCGGGCAAGAGCCAGGAAGATGCAGTGAACTGGAGCCATGGGAACACTGGAACACAGCCCAGAGTCAGGAGGGGACAACAATCATCGTGACACCAACAGGGGGAGGGGCTCCACACATCATGGCACCACAGCCAATCTGAAGTTGAAGGAAGACGGTGATAAGGAGCCCAGAAAGGCCTGGGAGACTCTGGTGTAGTCCCAGGGCTGAGGTAATGTTGAGAAAGCAGGTTCTGCCCTCCACCCCATGTCCTCTCCGCCCTGTGGGACTCACAGAGAAGATGGCGTCCAACCTCAGCAGATAGCATTCACTCTTCTCCAGGGGGAGGAGCAGGCTCAGCAGTTTGCTCTCTATGAGGAAACCCTGAGGAGAAAAGGAAGATGGCGTCCACAGTCAGAGCCAGGTTCTAGGAACAAGGCACAGGGCCTGCAGCCACCCACAGTGCGACTCTCCAGGGACAATGCCACAGAGCAGAACAGTGAGCCTTCGGGCAGTGGGGCCCTCAGGAAGGCTGCGCCTAAGCCAGTCAGAGCATCTTGACAAAGCCAGTTCCCATCTTGGGTTCAGACCGCCCTCCACCTCACCCACAAGCCACTGGGCAAACACCTGCGTCTCTACGGCACTTTAAACACAGCTACTCCTTGGTGCCTGTCTCTCCCATTTTCCCCCAAACCTACGGAACCCAGAAGCAAGCACTGAAAAGAGGAAGACGGTATGGAGGAGGAGAGCGCCATGAGGGAACACACTATGAGTGACACGGATGGGGGCGGGGTAAGGAGTGAGGAGGCCTTGCTATCCAGCTGCATATGACAGAGGGGAGGGACCTGTCAGCAGCAACGGCTTCAATAGCACTAAAGGAAACTACCCTGATTGCTCCAGGACCACTGAGGGGAAGCTACCACCTAGCTCCCGCTGGGCCAGCTCCAACAAGTCCTTACTCCAGGTCTAATCCTCCAATGTTTTAGACCTGATACAGCTGTAGAAAGGCCGCAGCTGGTACCGCCAGGGGAGCGGCCAACCTGGGAAAACGCTATTGTCAGCCAGCGTGGCTCTCGTGGGCCACGCCCCAGGCTGCTCGGAGGCCTTACCGACTCATCACACAGGAGCATCAGGATCTTCTTAGTAGTTTTTGCTGACACTTGCTTGGGCAAGTCCATGTAAGAATCGTCTTCAGAAGACTTGTCTATCCCTTCTTCCTCTGCAAGTGGGTCAGAGAAAGGAGGGCAGGGAGGATGGCTTCTTGGCTTGTGGATTTTGAGAAGCAATTGGGTGGCTTTCCCTGAGCAATGGGTCTCTTAACTGTTTCTCTGTGGCCAAACACATCTGAGTGATGAAAAAAAATCCTATAATGTGGGGGCCGGGCTTAGGGGTAGATCATGATTTCAAAAGCCACAGAGGTTAGAAGGGGCCAGTTAAAAGGACAAAATGACTGCCTCACAGAGGAACACTGTCAGCCATAATGGACAGCTAACAGCAGGAGCCAAAACTTCTCTTAAAGTTGGAAGAAAGGGCTGGAGAGACGCTCCAGAGGTGAAGAGCTCTGACTGCCCTTGTACAGAACCTGACTTCAGTTCCCAGACACCCACATCAGTCTACAACCACCGTAACTCCAGCCTGAAGAGATCCAGCAGCGCCTTCTGGCTTCCTAAAGCATATACATACAGCATACACTCATAATTTTTTTGTAATTAAAGGAGGAAAAAACACACCTGGGAAAAAAAACAGGAACTATGATCTAAAAAATAAAACATGCTTTACCCTACCTTTACCCTATTAATTCTTAATCAGAAAATAGGAGATAAAAACCGTGGTATAACGGCCTGCTCCGTGACGGCTCAGTGAGAAAAGGTGTTTGACACCAAGTCTGACAGCCTAAACTTGATGACTGGATGACTAGAATCTACATGGTGGACGAGAGAACCACTTCCTCCAAGTTGTCCTCTGACCCACATATGTGCTGTGGATCACACACACACACTCTCACACTCTCTCTCACACACACTCTCACACTCTCTCACACACACTCTCACACTCACACACACTCTCACACACACTCACACACACGCACACACACAAATTTTTTTTCAATATGGTGTCTGGCTGTCCTGGAACTTGCTTTGTAGACCACGCTGGCCTTGAACTCACAGAGATCTGCCTGCCTCTGCCTCCCAAGTCCTGGGATTAAAAGTGTGCGCCACCACACCTGGCTATAAATAAATATTTTTTTGAAAACCATGTATCACAGGACTGGAGAAATGGTTCAAAGGTTAAGAGCATTGGCTGTTTTTCCAGAGGACCTGAGTTCAAGTCCCAGCAACCACATGGTGGCTCATAACCACCTGTAATGAGATCTGGCACCCTCTTCTGGCCTGCGGGCATACAGACAGACACTGTATACATAATAAATAAATAAATCTAAAAAATGTTTATTAGAAAAAAGGAAAATCATGTATCAACCAAGACTCACTGGTTATTCAAAGAGTAAGATAACATCTATGACCTGGCACATGCTGTAATCCTAGAACTTGGAAAGAAGAGGCAGGAGTATCAGGAGTTCAAGGCCAGCTTTGGCTACATAGAGTTAGAGGCCAGCTTGGGCCACATGAGACCCTCTCAAAAAGAAAAACAAATGCATGACTCTGAGAGTCTCAGACAGCATAAATGTTGAGAATATGAAATGACAACATCTCTGTGTAGTGATTTCCAACAAGATAACAAAGGCATTTGCCCATTAACCCAGCAAACGTACTTGTAGGAATCTGTCCCAACAATTTTCTGACAAAGAAAATGAAAAGACAAATGAAATGAACAGGGCTATTCATTCAGCAGCACATGTAATACCCAAAGCAACCAGGCCTGTGATGATCAGAGGGCTGTTTGAGGGAATTCCGGCACAGAGTCAGTAGGGTACCATGTGGAGAGAGGAGTTTTTACTACAACCAGACAATCTCCAATGGCACTGGAAATAAAGTGAGGGCTATAGATATAACACAGCATGCCTAACGTGTGAGGTGCTGGGTAGCACAAACAAAACATGGAAGAAATTATGTGTTCTTATTTAGTGCGTGTGGGGGCACACATGTGTGGAGGTCAGAGGTCAGCTTGCCGGAGTCAGTTCTCGCCTTCTTCCATGTGGGTTCTAGGGTTTGAACTCATGGCATCAAGCTTGGCGGCAAGCACCTTTACCCACTGAGTCCTCTCACTAGCTCACTGCTGAGCATCTCTCTTGCTTTTCCCCAAAGACGGGTGCCCCTCAGTCTCAGTGACTGTTTCTAGTCACCTGTCTGCAGCAGCAGTTCTTCTAGTATTTGTGTGGCTGACTTCTGCTGCTGTATGGAAATTGGCCCCACATTCTTCAGGAACCAGAAATCAGGAATCTCCCAGGGCAGCCCCAGGTGCTGGGCATGGATGACCCTGTCCACATCAAAGGCTCTCTGTGCAAGCGCCTTCGCCTCTTCTTCGTTCATCAGCCAGATCTCCCGAAACTTCTCCGCATCAATAATGGCAAAGTGTCTGTGAAGGAAAGTCGCTCAGCACAGCCAGCTGGCCTCGGGGCCTGTGCCCCACCCCCACCCCCACTCCCAATCATCAATAGGATAAGAACGTGAGGAAGAATTTCAAATCCCCAACACCAGGGCCCTGCATGGGATAGAATGCAACTGTTCCAATGAGAAATAAAAACAGACACGTGACGCATCAGTCAAGGGACAGAGGAATGTACAGCATGAGGGAGTCTTCCAGAAGAGCTGGCGATGTCCAGTCTAATGAAATCCCTGCTACCGCTGCTACGCCCCTGCCAACTCCCCTCCTGCCATCACCCCCAACTCCAGGTCAGGTCCCCTCAAGACCTCATAGCTTTCTGTAGCTCCTTGAACTGCCCCACGAGGCGTTTGTAGTCCGAGGTCAGGTTCTGGTTCTCCTCTTGAAACTGCTTTATCTGCTTGGCGTATTTAGTTCTCAGGTTGTTAAGGATGTCATGCAAGCTGATTGAGAGAAGGCAAGGAGGCAAAGTGGGCAGCTAAGCAGGTGGGACACCAAGGCGGCCCTCCCCCTCACCTGCCTGACTCTACCCCATCCATCCCTGGGACAGCACAGAGGCCACACCCCGCCTCACCCCCAAAGCGAGCTGCTCTGCCACTAGCTAGCTAGCTCACCGGTTGAGCTTCCTCTTCTGCTGGGATTTGATTACGGTGCTCTCTTCATCCCTCTTCTTCAGCACTTGGAAGTTGTATTCTAGCTTCTCTTGGTTCAGCTGGTAAGTTGCTTTCATCTGCTGAAGCTGTTGCTCCAGAATCTGGTGTCATTTTTAACAGTAAATACGCACATGCATACCTAGCGGGCCCTGGTGTAACCTACTATCCCCAAGGACCTTGTTCAAGTCATGCTCTAGGGGGGCCTCAGGGACATGTGCCTCAACCTAAGTTAGAAGTTCTATCTGCCAACATAGGCTGGACTGAACATGGCTCAGGGTTAGGAGCACTTGTTGCCATTACTGAGGACTGGAGTTTGGGTTCCAGAACATATGTTGGGGAGAGAGAGGATCCAGTGCACTCTTCTGACCTCTGCAGGCACCTGTACACACAGGTGCACACACACACACAGACATATAAACACAAAAATAAAAACAAAATACATCTAGAAAAAAGGGAACGTGTCAACAGAGGTCAAATAAAGGACAGCTGGATAAAATACAGTGGGCCATCTGGCAGCTAAACCGGCAGACTCCAAGAGGGAAAGTTCGGTGACAATTTCCCAGGGCAACTAACCCGGCGCATTACTCAGACCCTTCAACGGGATGAAAAGCTGCTTTTAAAAATACCAGAAAATAATTACCACAAAAGTTTGAAATTTCAGCTGTGCAGTGGTGGCACACGCCCTTAGTCCCAGAACTTGGGAGGCAGAGGCAGGCGGATCTCAGTGAGTTCGAGGTCAGCCTATTCACCGCTGTTGAAAAGCCATCGTCCCCACCTTGGTCTAAGACAGTAAGCATACACCCACCCATGTTAAGAAATTCAAGCCAGGGGCGGGAGAGATGGTTCAGTGATTACAGCACTGACTGCTCTTCCAGAGTTCAATTTCCAGCACCCACATGGTGCTCACAACCATCTATAATGAGATCTGATACCTTCTTCTGGCATAAAGGCGTACATGCAGATAGAGTACTAATATATATAAAATAAATACATCTTGAACGAAAGAGAGAAAGAAAGAAATTAAAGTCATGTGGTGGCAGCTGCACTTGGGAAGCAGAGGCAGGTGGATCTCTGTGAGTTCAAGGTCAGCCTGGTCTGTTCCAGGACAGTCAGTTCCAGGACAGCCAGAATGGTTACACAAAGAAACCCTGTCTCCAAAAATAAATAAATAAATGAATGAATAAATAAGTATGAAGAGGGTCCTATGGGCACAGAGAGAGGAACACTTCCTTCTTCAATCAGAAGCCCTTGAGGGACCAGGAAACAGCCCTGAGGAGATGGCACCCTCATGTCTGCTGAGACCTGGATGACTAGGACTTGGTGAGGTGACACTGAGAACCGCAGGCTCTGGGGAGACACAGAAGCAAGGGCAGGAGGCGTCGGGAGAAACCGCAAGCACTTCAGGAAGCAAGGCAGGAGGCAGCAACAACGACCAGCGATGAAGCGGGCTGTGCAGCTGAGCCTCGCCAGGGGACATAACCCAGGAATCTGGATCAGAACCCAAGCCGTATGTGCTCAGGGGCTGGACAGGGACCAGTGCGGTGGCTCAATACAGCAGTCAGGGACAAAAGTTCCATGCTGGATGTGGACATGAACACACAGAGAACAAGAACTCTAGGGGCACTTAGAATTAGAGGCAGCAGGTGGCTCTTCCAGTCCCCCCTGGGAAGCATGGCATCTGCAGTGGTGGTCTCCAGGGCCCCCACCATGCTTCCCAGAGGACAGCACCCCCAAACCTCTCCAGCCACAGCAGTGTTTTTATATTCATACTATAACAAGCATGTGAGCTTTCGATGCAAACTCGGTGCAAATGTCATTCTGTGTGTGTGTGTGTGCTCACACACTGGTGTTTTGCCTGCATGTATATCTGTGTGAAGGTGTCAGATCTTGGAGTTACAGACAGTTGTGAGCTGCCATGTGGGTGCTGGGAATTGAACCCAGGTCCTCTGAAAGAGCAGCCAGTGCTCTCAACCACTGAGCCATCTCTCCAGTCCCGAAAATGTCATTCTTACAGGAAGATTATATCAGAAAAGTATATTTTCCTACATACATTTAAAAGTATTTTTGTCTTTCTTTTAAAAAAATGGTACTGGGGATCAAATGCAGGGCCTTGTACACTAGATGATCATTCTAGCACTAAGTCATACATTAAAATATACTTAAGAGTAAAGGGATAGTGCAAGACAGAAATAACTCCTGGAAGTCATTTCTGATCCTGCAAGTCCTCTAACCTCTAGGTCTATACCATGGTGTATGCACACACCACACCACACACACACACACACACACACACACATGCACGTGCACACACACATAGCCACCACACACACACATACAGACACACACACATCACCCCCCCCCACACACACACATGCACACACGCACACGCACACACACAGCCCACCACACACACATACAGATACACACACATCACACACCCCCACACACACAGCCACCACACACACACACACACACACACACACACACACACACAGGACATCTCAGTAGGATCTTTTGTTTATGTGTATGTGTGAGCACCTACATGTATGTATGTGTACCTCATACAGATCAGAGCCAGAACCTAAGTTCCAGGCAGTTGTGAGTCACTATGTGAGAGCTGGAAACCGAGTCCAGTCCTCTGCAGAGCAGCAAGTGCTTTTAACCACTGAGCCATCTCTGCAGCCCTGGGTACCTTGTGAACCGCTTCCAGTGTCTCATGTCACTGAATACAGCATAGAAACCTTGGAGCTGAAGGCCTTCAGTCAGTTTTTCCCTTTGCAATCTGGAAGAAACTAACTATGCTGCTTTTATAAGCAACACCCCAGAGCAACCAAACCCAGGCAACTCAGCCACAGCAACCCTCATCTGATGGTTTCGATTTGCATCTCTGTTTGCACATGTATTTGACTATTAGTTGGACATGTTTGCTTCCTCCATGGCAAACATTTGCTCCTCATTCTGCTGAGTGCCCAGTGCCAGCCCCAAGCCCTTTGGGTCCACCAGATCTCAGATGCAAGGGTCCCAAAGACAATGACACACAAGGGTTGTTAGCACTGTAGCCAAGGATCCCACATGACTCACAGAAGCCTGTATCACCCACAGTCCATCTCTGCAGGGCACGGTGACATGATTTATGCAGGGGTCACTAGTTTTCTCTTTATGCTTAACATAACTTCCATACCAAATGCCCTCTGTCAATCATCTCAGGTTTTAGTCTCAACACAGCCATCCTCGATCCCTATATATTAAGCACAGTTTATTGCTGCAGGTTTGCTGGATTTATTTAAAAGGGTCTCATGTGGACTAGGCTAGCCTCCAACTCACTCTGTAGCCGAAAAAGACCGGCTGACCCCTCTGCCCTCACATCGTAAATTCTGCAGTTACAGGCATACACCATCACGCCCCTGGCTCCATCCCCAGCCTACACTAACTGCCACTGTGCCTGGCGCATACTCAATGGTTAACATCCTGGTATGAAAAACAGCAGCTCTTAGTAAGAACTGAGCTTACAATTCTAAATGAACATGGACCAGTCGGGCCTGGTGGCATAGGCCTACAACCTCAGCCTAAGGCTGAGGCAGGTGTGACACAATTTCAAAGTCACCCTGGGCTACAGGATGACTTCATGGCTCCAGAGTTACAGAGAAACCCTGTCTCGAACAAACAAACAAACAAATAAACAGTTAAACTAGGGAGCTGGAAAGACATGGCCCTACTGGTTAGGAGTGCTGTGTGCTCTTGCAGAGGACCTGTGTGTCCTTTTCCTAACCCTCACCCAGTGGCTCACAACCCTCTGTAACTCCCAACACTTAGAAGATGGAAGCAGGAAGATCAGGAGTTCAAGGCCATCCTTGGTTCCACAGATTTCAAGACCAGCTGAGGCTACAGAAGACCCTATCCACCCTCCGCCAAAAAGAGAGAGAGAGGGGGGGGGGAGAGAGAGGGAGAGAGAGAGGGAGAGAGAGAGGGAGAGAGAGAGAGAGAGAGAGAGAGAGAGAGAGAGAGAGAGAGAGAGAGAGAGAGAGAGAGAGGAGAGAGAGGGAGAGAGAGAGAGAAAGAAGGAAAGAAAGACTAGACAGTGAGTGACTGCCTCTGAGACACTGAGTAGCAGCTGATGCGCGGCACTCAGGCGGTTGTCACCGGCCGCGGCCGCCTGGCCCTGAGGTGGGTGCCGTCCCTCACCTGCACGTCCCGCTCCAGCTTGATCTTGATCATGTTGTACTCTTCACAGTCCCAGGCCCGCTGCTTGTTGAGCTGCTTCTCGTAGTCCTCCACCTTCTTCATGCGGTTGATGAGGTACTCCAGCTAAGAGCGGGCGGACAGTCAGATTCCAGAGCCCCCCTCCCAGACCAACCCTCCAGAGAGCCCGACAGGCAGGGCACAGAGCAGGGCCTGGGAGTCTGCACGAGTATGTCTGCTGGCATTCAAAGGCCCAAGCTCAAGGCTTTGAGTTCCGGAGTCCTGGCTGGGCTCTGACTGTAGAAACTACAGAGAGGCAGGGGCTGGAGTGATGGCTCAGCTGTTAGGAGAGAGCAATGCTCCTGCCCGGGACCCGCGTTTGATTCCCAGCACCCGCGTGCCTGCATGCCTCTACATCACTGCAACTCCAATTCCAGGAGATCTAACAGCCTCTTCTGGCTCTGAGGGCTCCTACACACATCCACACATGCGCTCACATACCTACTTACCAAAAAAAAAGATCGCTTTTTAAAAATATTTTTTCAAGCCGAGCAGTGGTGGCGCACGCCTTTAATCCCAGCACTCGGGAGGCAGAGGCAGGCGGATCTCTGTGAGTTCGAGGCCAGGCCCAGCCTGGTCTACAGATGGAGTTCCAGGATAGGCTTCAAAACAACACAGAGAAACCCTGTCTCGAAAATCCAAAATATATATATATATATTATTTTTCAAGAGAATTTAAACACGCCCTGTAGCCTAGCAGCTCTTTACAGTGCAAAATCACAATAGGAAGGTGCCTTAGTCATGTCACGTCTTTATTCTTTGTACCTATGAAATAAAGTGGCACAATATTCCTAGGCTATCTTTTAAATGTGTCTTAAAATGGGATTGTACACACCTGCAATCCCAACAGTCAAGAGTCAGAGGAGTGTTCACAAGTTCAAGGTCAGCCTGTTCTACTTATGGAGTTCCGGTCAGACTCCATTATTAATTGTCTCAAGCAATTAATAATAATATTAAATAAAGTGCATCTTAACCATTTCCTGAGCTGGGGAGGTAGCTTAGTTCAAAGACTGCTTGCTTAGAATGCAAACAGAAAGCCCGGGTTGGACCCCCTAGTACTTCATAGACTGGACATAACATTGTATACCTACGATCCCAGCACTCAGGGCATGGAGGCAGAGGACCAAGGTCATCTCTGGCCGTATAGAAAGTTTGTGACCAACCTGAGCTACATGAGACCCCTCCCCCCCAAAAAAAAGGAAAAAGAAAAACACTTTCTTGGGCCACAAATACTGACACTGGAGTGGATTCTTTTGTTTTTGTTTTTGTTTTTTTGTTGTTGTTTGTTTGTTTTTCGAGACAGGGTTTCTCTGTGGCTTTGGAGGCTGTCCTGGAACTCGATCTGTAGACCAGGCTGGCCTCGAACTCACAGAGATCCGCCTGCCTCTGCCTCCCGAGTGCTGGGATTAAAGGCGTGCGTCACCAACGCCCGGCTTGGAGTGGATTCTTAAGGAGACAATGACAAGATGGTGGAGATACATCAGACACACTTAGCCTTCACAGCCACGCTGACTAATCATGAAACACAGGAAGGAGCATGAGCCACACATGTCCTACCCAAGGTACTTGAGGTTTGGGGCTGAACCATATCCAATACTGCCCACGGGCCCACGGGCCCCCCTGGAGACCCCACCCCTCCTCCACCCCCTTACCTCCTTGGCGTTGTGAGCCTGCAGCGCTCGCTCCCATTTCTTCTTATTATTGGACAGTAGCTCTTGTCGCTCTGACTCAAAGGCTTTCTACAACCAAGATACCAAGATGGGAAAAGGTCCTGGTGTCCACTTCCATGGGGAGTGGGGACACACCAGTACCAAAGAACTGTAGGTAACCGCACACGGGCCTAAGTTACATACAAATATGGACTTGTAAATTCCATGTGGCCAGATGGCTGCTGAGAGAGTTAGAATGGAAGTTAGCAAATGCACACTCCTCATAAATGCTGAGAGGACAGCTGCCCAGAGTCCCCTACTCTGGGTCTGGGGGCAACCACTGGGCAAACTTAGCAGGTACCACAAACTTGACTAGCATTGCCATGGCTACAAAGACAACATGTGGATTGGGAAGGCCTGCCGTTGCTGAGAGACAAGTCCTCTTGTCTCTCTTCCATTTTTGCAAGACCTAAAACCCGGTCTCAATCTTGAACATGGCATTCAAATTCAAGGTAATGATCTCTGATTCCTTCGTGTCACTCCCTGCCCCGTCGCGACCACACAGCGGCGAATAAATAGTCCATTTGACCATGGTTCCCGGGCACTGACGTCTCTCAACTTCCTCTCTGTGGTTCATCTCTGCTGCCAGCTTGAGCAGAGAGGCTCCTGGGAGACTGCTTCCAGCACACCTCTTGGACAGCCTGAGACCGACTAAGGAAAGAGCGTCCTGAAGACGGGTGGCCCATTAGAGTAGGACCCTGAATACACTAGGCTGGGGGTCCAGGTGGGGTAAAGGTAAACGAGGGCATTCTTTAGCCCAGGCATATCCCTGTCTGCTCCCTACCTTCACATGAACTGCTCACTGCCACGCCCCCTCCATCACGACTACCGGGATCCTCCGAACCACCAGCCAAAGCGAGGCCTTTCCCCTCAGGCTGTTTTGTTCAGGTTCTTGTCACGGTGACAGGAAACTGACCGCATATCCTCCGCCCCGTCTGCTCTTTCACAACGCTTATTAGCTAGCGCCAGGCAAATTATATGACTCGGAATCACGTGTTTAGTTCTAGCTGCCTCCTGTGAGAATACAGGCTCCAGTGAGCTCTGTTTTGTTCATGGCTGGCTCGCCTGCCCCTGGAGCAGTGCCTGCCACACGCTAAATGCTCGACTCCTACTTGTTGAATAAATGAATGAATGAACGAAACAAACCCTAAAATCGGAGACAGAAATCAGAGGCCGGAGTCACGGGAGCCCCACTTAGGCTGTCAGGGCGGGTGCAGCCATGCTCCCCGGGTCCCCACAGGCCTCACCTCGATGTGCATGAGCTCCTGCCTGAAGCTCTTCATCATACACTTCACCTGCTCCTCCATCCTCTCTAGAAGCAGGCTGATGTCGTCTGACTGCTTCTTCAAGTCCTTCACGTACTGGTCATCCTTTATTTTTAGCTCCTGGAGAGGGACACGGGCACAAGTAAGCACACCCGCCCAGCACCTCCCACCCAAATCTGTACACTAGGAACTAAGGCAGACATAATGGCATAGCCTAGAGACAAGAGGATTGTGAGTGTGAATCAGTCCTGGTTACTGGGTGAGTTCAAGGCCTCTCTAGGTTACATCGTGGGCTCAAGGCTGGCCTGGCCTAAATGGCAAGACTTGGTTAAAAAAAATCCAAGTGTGGTGGTGTGTTGTAGAATATTATTTTTACTAGGCAAAGATATGTTACATTTGTTTGTGCTGCATTCATTTAACAATCTATGGATGTGTGTTTAATTATGTTTCACCTTGCCTGCCTAAGGCACCTGATTGATCTAACAAAGACCTGAATGGCCAATAGCCAGGCAGGAAAAAGGATAGGTGGGTTGAAAGGCAGAGAGAATAAGTAGGAGGAGACATCTAGGTGAAAGGGAGAGAGAAGGGAGGGAGGGGGGCGTGAAGGACAGAACGAGAGAAGGATGAGGAGAGAACAAGGGTATGCCTGGGGCCAGCAGCCACCAGCCAGCAGACGCAAGAAGCAGTGAAAATGGAGGGCCGGGAAGATGGCTCAGAGGTTAAGAGTACTGGTTGTTCTTCAGAGGACCTGGGTTCAATTCCCAGTACCTACATGGACAACTCACAACCTTCTATAACCATAGTACCATGGAATCCAATGCACTCTTCTGGTGTGTAGACATAGAAGCAGACAAATCACTCATACACATAAAACAAATAAATTTTAAAAAAGATATACAGAAGGAAAGAAAAGTAACCCCCCTCCCCAAGGCAAAGGTAGATAAAGAGAAAGGTTAAAAGAGCTATACAGAAATGAGTCTGAGCTAGGCCAAGCATTCAAAACTAGCACTAAATCTCTGTGTCATGCTTTGGGATCCGGGTGGTGGCCCGAAGGAAAGGCCTGGTACAGTAGGGGTGCATCTGTAAGTCCCAGCACTTGGGAGGCAGAGGCAGGCAGGGCAGGGTAGAGCCTTGTGCTAGGCAAGCACCGTACCACTGAGCTACAGCCCAGCCTCAGCTCAAGCGTTTTCAGCACGTCCGCACTACGGGGAAAGTCCTCTCTATGTCATTGGAGCCAGAGTCACATCAACTGGTGGAGAGTTCATTTAGCATGCGGTCAGCCCCAGCGTGGTCCACGGTACCACCCAAGCCTAGGAGAGCGGCACATGCCTGTACCTCAGCACTTAGGAGGGAGAGGCGGGAGGGTTGCAAGGTCAAGGTCATTCTCAGTTACAGACTGATTTCAAAGCCAACCTGGACTATAGGACTGTGTCCAGAAACTGAATATGTTAAAAAAAACTTTTTTAAAGGAGGTGGAGGGTGTGGTGGTGCACACCTTTTGTCCCAGCACTTGGGAGGCAGAGGCAGGCAGATCTCAGTGAGTTCAAGGCCAGCCTGGTCTACAGAGTGAGTTCCAAAAGAGCCAGGACTGTTACACAGAGAAACCCTGTCTTGGGGAAAAAAATTTAAAAGGGGGGAGAGCACAATTAACATGTTCACATGTAAAATATAAGATAGTGCTCTCGCCTTATGTCATTAACTCCGATGTAATAAAACAATTTAAAAGCAAAGCCTAAAACAGCAAGTACCTGGAAAAAAATGGGAAAAGCCTTGGGATTTGTGGTGGGAACAAAATCAAAAATAAACCAATGGGACTATGCCAGACTCAAAACCTTCTGAGAGTTTAGAGAAACCATCAACAGAGTAAAACGGACCACGCAGATGAGTCAACTGAACTGTAAGAGCTGGTTCCATAATGCCCACGGATCTTCAACTGAGCATGAAATACAATCAAGTGGATTTCTTTCTATTTTTTCCAACATCATCTCATTGCTGTAGCCCATCTGGCCTTGGACTTGCTATCCTCCATCGGCCTCCCAAATGCTGAGATTACAGGTGTGTGTCACCATTACTGGCTTGAATTATGTCACAAGGCTAAATGACAAAGTAAGGCCGGAAAAACCAAGGAGCGGCAAGTCATGCCCCTCGGCCAGGATGGACGCCCACCCCTCCCCTGCTGAGGCTCCTCCCCTGCTGCAGCCCCTCGCCTGCTGCAGCCCCTCCCCTGCGGCAGCTCCTTGCCTGCTGCAGCTCGCTGATCAGCTTGTTCTTGTCTTCTATGAGGCCAGCACAGTGCACCTGCTGGGTGTTGAGCATCTCCCACAGCTCCTGGGGAATCCGCTTCTGTTTGCCTTCCTCCCACTTGGCCGTGATTTCGTCAAATTTGTCCTGGCTGGTCTTGACTTCATTCTCCAACTTCTCGAGTCTGCAAACAGAAGCATGCTGGGTGCCCTAGGTCCTGCCTCCCAGAGGAGCTGGCAGCTTCTCCTGAGAGCATGACCCAGGCTTCATGGTCCAGGCTCTTCCCTCAGATGTTCACCGAGCCAAACCAAACTCCGGGGGAAACTACTTCTAGCTTAATTTTGTACGGCACTTTATTTAGCATGTTTGTGTATGTGTGTGTACACACACGTGTGTGTGTGGGCGGACATGTGCCACAGCCCGGGTGTAGAGAACAGAGGACAACTTGAAGACGTCAGTTCTCAGCTTCCACCATGGGGACCCCAGAGATGAGCTCAGTTCTTGGGGCAAGCGCCTTTACCCACTGAGCTGTATCCACGCCCTTTCTTTTAGTTCACCCCGAGAAACTTACACCAAACACCTGCAAGACAGACTGAACAGCAGCAAGTGCATCTCTTGACAACCCATGCACTAACACACAGACTGCCACCCTTCCGCGTCTCTCCCCGCTCTCCTGTCCACGCTCCAATCCACACTGAAATCTGTGGTGGTCAGCATTGTTCGTCAGCCTGCTGGGGTTTAGAACTGTCACTGAAACAGACCTGGGGCGTGTCTGTGAGGGCATGTTGGCTAAGTCTACTGAGGGGGGCAGCACCAATGCATAGATCAGAGGCCTGAAGTCCGGGACCGAGTCAAACGGAGAGGCTGAATTTAGCACCTGCAGTCATCTCTCTCTGCCTTTTGGCTCGGACCGTAGTGTGACCAGCTTGCCTTGAGCTCCTGCAGACACGACATCCCTGCCGCGACACACTGTAACTCCAAAGTGAGCCAAAATAAGCCCTCCCCTGTCTAAGCTGATCTTGTCAGGTATTTTGTCCCAGCATCAAGACAAGTGACAGAGACAAAAACCTCTTCTTCATAAACGCCAACGCTGATTTAAAAACAAACCAATGTTAAAGCATGTCCGCGCAATCTCTTCATGCCAGATGGGCTGGGTGAGATGGTGACACACTTAGAATTATTACAAAACGGCTTAGATTCAAACCCCGACCTTACTGGGAGTGGACTCAAGTCACTTGACCTCCACAAGCCTCACGCTCCTCCCTCTGGGCAATGCAGACAATGAAACATCCACCTGGTTGACCTCTGTGTACCCGTTGCTGGGGTTAATAAAATGACACACTGTTTGGGGGCTCGGTACCTGGCAACTACATCACAAATGGTACCTAATTCTTTTTGTTGAGCATCTCGGCTGTAGTCCAGGCTGGCCTGGAACTCAATAGGTACCCTGAGTGCCTTCAAAATTGAGGTTACACTCTGCCTCAGCTCTCCAGGTGCTGAGATGAACGCAGGCATGACACCACGCCCAAGTCTTAAATCCTTCTATACGCTTTCATGAACAGCATAGCCTTGGGGGGCTGATCACTCCCCTTCCATCACCAGTAACAAAACCAGGAGAGCCTTTCAGAAATTCTAAAGAGGCCCCATGAAGGGGTACACTGAGAATTCGGTAGGGAAGCTGGTATCAGAGCTGAGGCGGGAACTAGTCTGGAAATGGTGGCTAGGACCACACCATGCCTATAACTCTCTATGTTACCAAAAAGAGCACATAACTTATTTAATGACATGAGCCACAACAAAAATACCCTATAATCACATCACATGCCTCCACTGTCCAAGCTAGGTCACCGTACCTATTACAATTTTTCTTTTCTAAAATATGTTGCTGCGTATATACATAACACTGAGCTACCTGTAGGTCTGGTCATTCAATTGATTTAAATACAGAGCTTCTTGGTTGATTTTTTTGCCCCCCCCCCTTCAAATCTTCACCATCATGCTGCCCTGAAACAGCGCCTCTAAATGCCAGCCACAGTAACGTCATCCTCCGGCATGACTTCAGGTAACGGTCCTGTATGCCACGCTGTTTTCCCTGGGTGTTTACTACGATCGGAGAAGCCCGGAAGAGGAAGAAAACCAGTAGACACTTGGTCTCAATGTGCTGTTTTATCTGTGCCTCATCTGAACCCTAGTCGCCTCTGCAGATGGAACACTAGAGGGCACTCGAAGCCCAGTTTCCATCAATTCTGCGGCAGCTTTAGAGCCATAGGAAAGGAAGTTTGTTGGCAGAGGCGGGTAATTGACTTCAGGTGAATGCAGGCCCCTGTAGTCATCGCCTGCTTTGTCAGCAACTCCTACTCAACAAGCTGCTTCTGCAAGAGCCACACCTGCCACTCCCGAGCACATTCTGAGATTGCATGCCTCTGCCTAAAAGGCCTGCTCAACAGCTGAAACCCTACTTGGCTTTTCCTAAAAGCCCGCTGATGTTCCCCCGACCTCTGCAGGGAAACCCCAAAGCTTCCTTGCGTGTCCTCCTGTGGCTCTCTACATTCATCTCAATTCTAGAATAAATTACGGTCGAGTATTCCGTGCTGAGCTGAGGCGAGGGACGAGTGTACTCCTTCCACGCCCACACGGTTTGGGACACTTAAGGAAGGGAGGGGGAAGACAGGGAGGCGGATTCGTGAGGAGCAGACAGGAGAATCCCTGAGACTAAGTCGGACTGATTGTCGCTCCGAGCACCGGAAACCTAAGAGCCGGCACACGTGGGCAGGATGCAAGCGCAGTCGATGCCTCACCGCTGGCGCTTAACCTCCTCTTCCTCCACTCTCCTGTGGATCTCTCTGATGTCTGTAGCCACCTGGATATTTGTCACCAACTCAGTACCACAGAGCAGGAGTTTAGTCAATTTCTGAAAAACAAGGAGAATCTGTTAAGCTAGAATATTGTGTAAAGAATTTACAGGGCTGGCAACACGGCTTACTGGGTAAAGGTTCTTGCGGCCTAAACCAGATAAAACCTACACTGTAGAATACACTCCCACAAACTGTCCTCTGACTGCCACATGTACCATGGCACATGTATAAATAAAATGTAATTAGATATTTAAAAAATTAAGACCGGGTGTGGCAGTGCATGCTTTTAATCCTGGACCTCAGGAGGCTGAGGCAGGTGGATCTTATTTTAAAGCCAAGCTGGTCTACACAGCAAGTTCCAAGCCTGCTTGCTTTGGGATCCCTGGTCTCTACTGCCCATGCACACTCAGCATTTACATGGGTCCTGGGGATCAGAACTCCAGCCCTTGTGCTTCGAACACAAGCACTTGAAACACTGAGCCTTCCCGTTTCTCGTTTGTTTGTTTTTGAGGCTGGCTCACACTGTATCCTAGGCCCGTCTTAAACACACAGCAATCCTCCTGCCCCAGGCTCCTGGATGCTGCTGCTGCAGACACATTTCCTGACAAGCGCCCACAATCTGAGAGCTCACTCCTAGGGAACCCCCAGGCGGACAGAGTCCAGATCAGCGCCGTCTAGAGAGAGGGGTGTAGCCCCTGCCTGCCGGCTGCCTGTGAGGGCGGGGCCGAGGGACTGGGCCGCCCGCCTGCAGCTCTCACCAGCCTGCTCTCCTCTTTCTGCTTGTAGCTCTTGCTTTGGTCTTCCTCACTCTCCTTCTTTCCGTCCAGATACTCGCCCAGGGCCTCCCTGTGGCAGACAAAGCAAAGCCGGGCGCCGCTGTCATCTCCAGGGGTTGTGTGCTCTGTCATTAGACGCGTCGTCTACCCAAACACGGCCCACCTGGATTTGTTGTCGTTCTTGTCGGACACAGGGTCTCACTATGTATCCCTAGCTGGCCCAGGCTGGCCTTGGACTTGAAGAGATCTACCTGTCTCTGATCCCAAGTGCTGGGATTGCAGACATGAGTCATTATACCAGACTTAGATAATAAAACTTTAACAACTAGAGACATAGCTCAGTGGTAAAAAGCCTGCCTAACATGAGCCAAGCCCTGGGTTCGATCCTCAGAACCACAGGGAAAAAAATCACCATATACACAATGATAATAAAAACTGGAAGAATTTACATAGTGAGTTCTAGGACAGCTGGGGGTATGTAGAGGTCATGTCTCAAAAAAAAAAAAAAAACACGCTGTGGTGGTGCCCGCCTTTAATCCCAAATTTAATCTAAATCTGAGGCCAGACTGGTCTACACAGTGAAACCCTGTCTCAAAAAGCAAAAACAACAACAAAAATCCCACACTAGAAGCAAATGTAGGTGAATGGAGAACCTTAGCACACCCAGCCCATCTTTGGATAAATCCAGTGGGGTGAAAAAGACTTGTGTGCTATCAATCGCCTTGATGGTTGGAGTTGTCAGTTTCCAGAACCTGGAACTGCCTGGGAGATGGGTATCTGAACCATATATGGAGTCTGTCTTGACATAGCTGAGATGGGAGAAACACCACCCACCATCCCTGGCTAGGACTGCTCCCTGCTGTGAGCTATGAGGAAAAATCTTCAAGATGGCGCCTTGGTAGCTGGAATCGCGTCTGTGCGCCATTTGTCTGCAAGATGATTGGCGGGTGTGGATGTCAGCTGATGCCGTCTTCCATCTTCCTGGCCTTCCTTTTCTCTCAGTCACTACCTTAGGCTTCGCCTGGGGCTCCAGGAGAGAACAGGTCTGAACAATACGGTCTTTGTTGAGAACTAAGACCAGCCATTTACTCTCCGGTGTAGCCTCATTAGGAGGAAATTCCTTTCCTCCCTTCATCATCATTCCTGTCAGGTGACCTCTCCAATGCATACCTGGGCCTGGACCTTTGGGACCCCTCAGCGTAAAACCCTAGGAAATAAATTTTTAAAAAAATCAAATTAGCAGGCAGTGGTGGCACATGCCTTTAATCCCAGTACTTCGGAGACAGAGGCAGGCAGATCTCTGTGAATTCAAGGCCAGCCTGGTCTACAGAGCGAGTCTCAGGATAGCCAGAGCTACACAGAGAAACCCTGTTTCGAAAAACAAAAATTTAAATTACGTTTCATTCATTGACAGCGAGGCATGCCACCGTGTGCATGTTAAGTCACAACTTGCAGGAGTCAGCTCTCTCCTTCCAGCATGGCGTCCTGGGGACTGAACTGAGAAGGTCAGGCCTGGTCGAAAGCACCTTTACCCACTGAGCCATCCCACCAGCCCGAGGATCTTCTGAAAAGTCAATCCAACTCATGGTAGTTCGTCTTGTCACTCCGCCCTGCTTGCTTTACCTGAGTAGGGCTCCCTAAAAGACAACTCTTGGTGCTAGGCTGACTCTGAGTCACAGAGCGGGGCTGTGTCCGCATTCCTGCTACTGCTGATGATGTGACAAATGGAAGAAAGCAGTGAAAGGGGATTCAGTTTCTCCTCCTCCTCCTCCTCCTCCTCCTCCCTCTTCCTCTTTACCTAGTTACTACATAAAGTTAACAAATGGCATAAAACAGACACTTAGGGCCTGGAGAGATGGCTCAGCTCTTGAGTGAGTACGGCAATTATTGCTCGCTTTTACAATGCCTTGCTCTAGACCTTCAAAAGACCCTGGAACATGCAGTGACCTTGAAGGGAGGGAGGAGGGAGGGAGATAGGAAGGGAGGGAGCGAGGGAGGGAGGGAGGGAGATAGGAAGGGAGGGAGGGAGATAGGAAGGGAGGGAGGGAGGAAGGGAGGGAGGGAGGGAGGGAGGGAGGGAGGGAGGGAGATAGGAAGGAAGGGAGGGAGGGAGATAGGAAGGGAGGGAGGGAGGGAGAGAGGGAGGGAGGGAGGGAGATAGGGAGGGAGGGAGGAAGGGAGGGAGGGAGGGAGAGAGGGAGGGAGGGAGATAGGAAGGGAGGGAGGGAGATAGGAAGGGAGGGAGGGAGGAAGGGAGGGAGGGAGGAAGGAAGGGAGGGAGGGAGGGAGGGAGGGAGGGAGGGAGGGAGGGAGATAGGATGGGAGGATCTGGAATTCTCTAAGGAGGCAGCAGGCAAATAGCTTGCCACCCCCAGGCTCCTTGCTACCAAGAGGCCTCCCTCACTCCCAGGGCACAGGCCGTTAGAAAGACCCTTGAGTGGCTTAGGAAGGAAGCTGTCAGGATTCCAGCATTCATTAGGAAACAAGGAGAACCCTTCACTGGCCTCAGCTCCACCCACTCTGTTCAAAGTCCACCGCTGCCCATTTTTGAGATAAGAGAGCTTAGAGTTCCCACTGGCATCTGAGTCTTACCCAAATCCTTCTTAATGGAGTCCTTCCACTCTGTTTCCTTATCTGAATTCACCCTTCGCTTTCTGGAAAAAAAACCACTAATCTTCCCTTCAGCTGGGACACTGCCAAGCTAATTTACCTGCATGCCCAAGCCCACCTCAAGTGTCCTACATTGGCTATCAGTCAATTAATTAATAACCAACTCTGTCTAAATACTCCCAGCTAATCTGGAACAAAGATCAGCAGTTCAGAAAGGAAAGTGACTGCTATAAACGCTCACCAAGTTTCTATTTCAACTCCTTTGCTGCTTTAATTCATCCGTGTTGACCTCCTGGTCACTATGCTGGTCAATATGGTGGTCACTGACCACATGCGACTAATCAGTCCTTGCAATGAGGTAAGACCAAACTAAAATGTGCTACGAGTTTAACACATCCGATACAGGGCTGGGGCATCTGCTCAGTGGCTTGTTTGTGTAGAGCCCAGCCATGGAAGCAATACCTGGTTCCAGGAAAGACTACAAACCAGAACCACCCAGGCACCACTCAGGAACAGACATGATGGGAAAATACCTAACGTTCCAACCACTGTAGGTAGATGTCCCTTGGTCCAGAACACACCCATCCCCTTTCACCAAGACACCTCTAGACAAACGTCAGACAATCAGGGGTCCTGAACCTTAGCGATCCCTCACCCCAACCTCTGCTATGGTAAAACCCCACCCCAGTTGAGCTCAAGGCTCTCTGATCATGCCAATGCATTGGGTACACAGAAGGTCCAAGTCCAAACTTGAATAAAGGCTCTTTGCTTTTACATATGGGATTCGGTCTCCTTGTTCGTTTTGGGAGGACTTCAAGATCTGGGCAAAACAGCTCTCGCAGAGGTCCTGGGTTCAGATCTCAGCACCCAACTGCCTTGAAACCAGCCACAACCCTAGTTCCAGGGATGGTATGGCCTCTGTTAATCTCCTCAGGCACAAGACATACACATGGTACACATGCATTCATGCAGGCAAAACCATCATATAACATAAAGTAAAACGAGTAAGTCTAAACCTAAAATCCACCCTCCAGGGGCTAGGAAAATAGAAACATTGAGAACCTCCAGCCTCCAGCACCCACAGGAGTGTGATCATACTCTGCTGTCCTGTTCTGTTGTTTGTTAGTTTCTTTGTGTCTGGCTCTCAGAATGACTGGGAACTCCTGATCCATCTGCTTCAGCTTTCTAAGTCCTGGAGTTACTGGCATGTACCACAGCCCCAGGCTCGTCTGCACTCTGGAAGCTTGTAGGTACTTCTCTACTTTGAATGGGCCAGCCCCTCCTTTTCTTTCCCTTCCCCTTCTCTCCCCTCCACTCCCTTTCTTCCCTTTGTGCTGGGAATGGACACATGATTGACCACTGAGCTACACACTCTCCTTACCTGGAGTAGGCCTATTCCCTCCATCGTGCTGAACAATTTCTTTATGATTATTATTTTATGTTAAATGGTGCTTTGCCTGTAGGTATGTCTGTGTACCTTGTGCCTGCCTAGTACCCATAGAAGCCAGAGGGTGGTGGATCCCCTGGAACCTGTGTTAGAGACAGTTGTGACCTGCCATGGGTGTTAGTCAAACCTAGGTCCTCTGGAAGAAGAGCGGCTGCCCTTGACTCCTGAGCGACTTCTCCAGGCCTCTGTAGTGTCTTGTTTTGACACAAGGTCTCACTATGTAGCCATGGCTGGCCTGGAAATCCCTATTTTGATAAAGCTGGCCCTAAACTTAGAGATACCTGCCTGCCTCTGCCTCCGGAGTGCTGGGATTGTAGGCATGTGCCACCACATCTGATGACAACTATTTCTTTTATTTTTGCTTGTTTTTTCTGCTTTTCCACACAGGGTTTCTCTGTGCAGCCCTAACTGTCCCAGAACTTGCTCTGTACACCAGGCTGGCCTCAAACTCACAGAGATTCACCTGCCTCTGCCTCCCTCCCAAGTGCTGGGATTGAAGGTGTGCGCCACCACTGCCTGACTGACAACTATCTTTTTAAAAATATTATTTATCTATTCGTGTGTGTGTGTGTGTGCGCGCGCGCGTGCACACACACACACACACACACCATGGCACACATATGGGGTCAGAGAATAACTTTCATAAACTGGACCTTGCCTTGTTGAGGCAAGGGGCAATAAAGCTAGAATCTCAGAAGGGAAAAGAACAGATAGGTTTTAGTTATACATACTTACAAGTGTGTGATTATCCAAATTCTCCCAATCCAGAGACAGTAAAGACCATTTAGAATTGTTTCACTTCAAATGCCTAATCACTTAGAAATTTGAAACATAGTGTTACCATAAAGTAGAAAAAAAGTCATTTTAATAGTATGACCAATATACTGAATGTGGTAGCACCCAGTGTCTCCAGTACTTGGGATGCTGAGACAGGAGAATTTCAGAGAGTTCAATCAAGGTCACCCTAGTCTATGCCAAGCGGTAGTGGCGCACACCTTTGATCCCAGCACCTGGAAGTCAGAGGCAGGCAGATCTCTGAGTTCGAGGCCACCCTGGTCTACAGAGTGAGTTCCAGGACAGGCAGGGCTACACAGAGAAACCCTGCCTCAAAAAAAGGGGGGAGAGAGATCACCCTGGTCTACATATTTACAGGCCAGATCCTCTCTCAACTCCCGCACCCCAAAGGTATTACAAATGCATTATGTTTACATCATATATACCTTAGCAGAGAGCCCTGACAGCACTGTGCAAGGACAGGACATGACTGTGACCTTTGCATGGTCTACGTGGGCTGCTTCTGAGGGCTAATTCTTGGGCTACTAAAGGTTAATAAAAGACAATTCTCTCAATCTGAGACCCCTTTCCAAATGCCTAAAGGTCGTCTCAATTTTAATATCTTTTAAAAATTATTTATTTATTTTTATTTTATGTGCATAGTTGTTTTGCCTGCATATTTGTCTGTGTAAGGATGCCAGATCCGCAGCAACTGGAGTGACAGACAGCTGTGAGCTGCCATGTGGGTGCTGGGAATTGAACTTGGGTCCTGTGGAAGAGCAGCCAGTGCTCTTAACCACTGAGCTATCTCTCCAGCCCTCAATTTTAATATCTTACAATGTCCAACTTTGCTTTACATGTTCAAAACTCAATTGTTAACATCCTTCCTCGCTGTCCCACCAGAGTCTCACCACCATCACCCCAGTCCCAGACCCCGCCGCCACCACCTGCTGCCCTCCTTCTGAGCGGCACTGCCTTCTGCTCAAACAGCCAATCAGGAGCG
Organism: Mesocricetus auratus; assembly: GCF_017639785.1. Taxonomy (NCBI): domain Eukaryota; kingdom Metazoa; phylum Chordata; class Mammalia; order Rodentia; family Cricetidae; genus Mesocricetus; species Mesocricetus auratus. The sequence continues at coordinate 19,681,700 of NW_024429205.1, read as the reverse complement.
CCCATCAGTTCCAACGGCTTCTCTCTAAAGCACCACAGCGTCCGGGCTGATCCCATGCCCCCCAGAGGCAGAGTACCCGTCTTCTTCCTGCCTAGTCTTCTGAGTTACGCCGCTGGCCCCTTCACACTGTCCCCAAGGAGAGGGCAGAGCGATTTGAAGGTCAAAGTGCCGCCCTTCCCACCGAGAAAGCAGCCTTTATTTCGTTGAGACATTATCATATACCCTTATCAGAGCCAATGAATGTCCCAGCGGGTCATTCTCGGGCTTCAGACCACCCTTTCTAGCTGCCTGTCATCAGGTCCCGCGACCCTTGTCCTCCTTTCCTCCTGACTGTCCTTGTCACAGCTCATGAGGTGCTACTTACTCTCTTGGTCCACTGCAATTTGTACTCTCTCCCTCATTAGAGTGTAAACTCCCTGAGGAAACTTGTGTCTCGTCACCAAGTCCCCAGTATCACTGCCAAGGCCAGAGTGACAGCCAAGAGCATGATCCCCAGACAGCTTTGTTCTTTTTTGTTTTGTTTTGTTTTTTGTTGTTTTTTGTTTTTTCAAGACAGGGTTTCTCTGTATTGTTTTGGAGGCTGTCCTTGATCTGTAAACCAGGCTGGGCCTGGCCTTGAACTCACAGAGATCCGCCTGCCTCTGTCTTCCGGGTGCTGGGATTAAAGGCATGTACCACCACCGCCCGGCTCCCAGACAGCTTTGGGGATGGCCAATTTGGCACGATTTGGAGCCAAACAGAAGGGCAGACAAGAGTCCAATTCATCTGTCCACCAAGGAAAGCAGCAACAGACACACCAAGGATGCCCCTGCCTGGCCCATTTCCTGAACCAATATCAGTCCTCACAACAGAACCTGTTAACTAAAGAGGTGGCAGCATTCCAGGAGGAAGAAGCAGGAACACACTGGCAAAGGTATACGTAAATGATGCATGTAGCCCCTCCCTGAAGGACTGATGGTGAAGAAAGGGGTACTCACTCAGTTTTAGTACTAATAAAACAAGATCTGAATTACCACTGATACCCAGAAATGCAAGCCATCACCTAGTTGGGTGAAACTAGGATGAAGACACATAGGCACGACATCATATTCTTCAGCGGGATCTGTACACTAGCTACACCTGCTAACGGTCATTTTTCTGCTCACCAAAATTAAAACTGGGATGAACTACTTACAAGTTGAAGAGCTGCCACATTAAGTCTGTGCGGGAGTCAAACAGATGTCCCTTCAGCTGTGTCTAAGCTAATAAAGGCTTGGTGGCCCCCATCACACCTCCTAACTCACCGGTCTGTCACTTGCAATACCTGGATGGATTCTAGAAAATGATTATCAATTCCTGCAAGCACAAACAAGTAGTCGTCCTGACCTTTGCTACAGAAGATGAGCATGACCAGGGGTCCAGTGAGTGTGATCACTAATTGAAATGAAAGCGTTTATTTTACTTTACTTTTATTTTATTTTATTTTGAGGAGACAGGGGCTTACTATGTAGACCAAGCTATCCTTGACCCCAAAGAGATCTATCTGCCTGCCTCTGCCTCTCTAGTACTGGGGGATTAAAGGCATGAGCCAACACGCCTAGCTATCCCAAAACTCATTGCTTAAATGTTCTGGAACAAAAAGTTTCCGGCTCACACTTAGAGCACACCCACCCATCACCGCAGAGCTCCGGCCCTGCCAGTCCCAGGTCCCGCCCTGTGGTTAGGATCCCTACCGCACCACCCCTTCACCCCTTCTCACCGCCTCCGGGCTTCCTGTCGGGCAGCGATGCGCAGGCGCCGGGCCTGGATGCGCTCCTGCGGATTATCCGAATACACCGAGGGCCCGTGAATCAGGGTGTGTTCTTCGCCATTGGGCTCTATGACCCCAATGTTTCCTGACGGATTCATGGCAGCAGCCTCCCGACCACCGGCAGCTCCGCCTGGACCCGCAGCCCGGTTGCTAGAAACAAGCCGTTGCCAGGGGAAGGCAGTCACCTGACCCACGTGCGCTGCGCGCGCTGCTTTTCAATCGCTCACCAAGATTAGTGTTTGTATCCCAACTGCAGACTTTATTCCCCTAGCCTGAAGTTAGTTTGTAAGGGCTGGCCTGTCCCCACGAAGGCAGCTGTAACAAGCGGCACCGCATCACTTTCTGACTCCAATGACCAATTCATCATCCACTGGTCAGAGGAATATTTCTAAAACGCACACTCCCCCAATGTAGCCGGGTACCTGCTACAAGAAAAGCATTGTGCTCTAACTGGAGATAGTGCCTTCCTTTCCTCAAGGAGAGTGTAGTGTACAGTGAGTGTAGAGCCCACGGCGGGTTTTTGTTTGTTTGTTCTTGTTTTTTGAAGCGTGAACCCAAGTACGAACGTCGTCGGCATCATCTGCTGCATCCATGAGCAGGAGAACGGTTTGGGGGAAGGAATCCAGGACACCACCGCTCTCTCAAAGCAAGTCTGCAGAACATTATTCCTTAGTCACAGCGTGTCCCTTGCCAACAAAAAATAATGTTCCCGGGGTCGGAGAGCTGTTTCAGCAGGTGATGTCTCTTGCCAAGGAGACTGACCACCTGAGTTCAATCCTTTGGATCCACACTGTGGAAAAAGCCAGTTCTGACAAAGTTGCCTCTGACCTCCACAACCCGCCGTGGCACTCGAGCACACGCAAACAAACATACGTGTTCACTTTTTTAAAAATGTTCTCATTAAGATAATTAATAAACAATCTCAAGGCAGTGGTGGTCCATGCCTTTAATCCCAGCACTCGGGAGGCAGAGGCAGGCAGGTCTACAAAGTAAGTTCCAGGACAGCCAGGGCTGTGACACAGAGGAACCCTGTCTCATGCCAAAAAAGAATTAAAACCATGTGTGTGGGTTTGTGATACGGCCCAGTGGTAAAGGGCTTGCCCATCCCAGTAAGTGGGGAGGTGGGTGGGAGCCCGGGGGACAGGACACATGAGACAAAATTTAAAAACCTGCCACCCCTGTAATCGTACTCAGACTACATAATGAGTTCCAGGTCATCCTTGGCTACAGAATGAGGCCCTGTCTCTAAATTAATTAAATAAAAACTGTAAAACCCTGTAAGAAGGGGAGGAGAAGAGAAAGAAGGGGAAGAGAAGAAGAGGAGGAGGAGGAGGAAGAAAGGATTAAAAATCCGTTTACCCAGACATGGTGGTTCACTTTCAGCCCTCTGGGAGTCTGAGGCAGGGGGATTGTAAAAGGCTCCAAGTCAGCCTGGGCTACGTTGCAAGACACTATCCCAAAAGCAAACCACCCAAGGGTGCTTTATTTTTATAGCACTGGAGATTGAAGCTTGGGGCGTGCACATGCTCCATGACAGCTTGTCACTGAACCGAGATTCCCAGTCCTTACAGCCCTTCAGGCTAAACTGTACCAGGATCATTGTGACTGGGCATCATCCCATCAGCCGGTGGACAGCTAAAAAAAGTTACTAGAACACAGCCACTAGCCCTGGATCTGTCCTGCCACTTTGGACAAATCACAATTCCTTGAAGACTGTTTCCTCAGCTGCCAAGAAAGCATTTAATATCATGTCTATGTGACCTAAAGGTCAGGTCAAGAAGATAAGCCCTTTGTGATCAAGCCCTGCCAAGACGCAAGCGGAGTCATTTTTTTTTCTGCTAGTGCATTTTGAATATGTTTTTCAAGCCCCGAAGTGGCAAGAGCAGGGGCAGCTGCTTCTATGATTTCGGACCTTCAACTAAAGTTCGCTCCTTTGTTATAACCGCATGCATTTAACTCTCCTAGGGGCAGAGGCTTTGTCAGGTTCTGGCTTGTGCTTCTAAGTGATGTGTCCGCGTGTGCTTGTGCATGTACTCACTCAGCGATGGCTGTGAGCAGGATGCCACGAGATAATCAATGGGAATGAGCCTGCTACACAAAGAGATAAGCAAGAACAAAGGTACCATAGAATTCCAAGAAACACATGGGAGACCAGTCAGAAGTTCACAGTCATCGGTGGCAACATAATGAGTAGGCGCCCAGCCTGGGCTACAAGAGACCCTGTCTCAAAAAAAAAAAAAAAAAAAAAAAAAAAAAAAAGAGCCAGTGTGGGGGTGCATATCTGTAATCCCAGCAGAGGATCTCAATAAATTCAAGGCCAGCCTGGTTTACATAGCAAGTTTCCGGCCATCAACAGCTACACAGTGGGGGAAAAAGGAAAAAAATCCTTGACATGTAAGCAGTAAGCACAGTAGGTGATGAACGGCCCCCACGCTGTACACAGATCAGGCTAGCTTCTTGTGTGGGAAGGCACTGACTCCATTTTTCTGTTGTTTCACCATTGGCTGCTCTCAGATCCCATTCCTTTTTGCCTCCACATCTGGGACAGCTGTCTTAGAAGGGAAGTTGGAGGTCATTTGGTGAAATTGTAATTACCTAGTATGTGTGAGGCTCTTGCTCACCCTCAGCAGGATGCAGGAGAGATGGCTCAGCTGTGGAGAGCACTTGCTGTTCTTTAGAGGACCTGGGTCAGTGCCCAGGACCCACGCCAGGTGGCTCCCAACTGCCTGTAACTCCAGCTCTGCGGGACCTGACACCTTCTAGTTTCCTCTGGTGTCCTCCCTCCTACACCTACAAACAAACACACACACACACACACACACACACACACACACACACACACACACACACACACAGATACATCTTCAAAACAAAAACAAGCAAAATTGCCAGCAAAATTCTTTGCTGGCAGGTGACTCCCATCTAGACCAACTCATAACCACAGTAAAGGCTAGGGGGCTTGTCGTTCCTGACTCAGCCCACTCCTTTATTTCACCTTGCAGTCCAGACTGGCCTGGAGCTCACTATGTGGCAACCTCCCACAGGCTAGGACTGCAGATTTAAGTCACAATGTCTGGGCTGTAATACGTTTTTCATTGGTGTGGGAAATAAATGCATGAATGACACTAGGAAAGTCCCTTACAGGACAGTCTGCCAGGGTTTATCAACATACACAGAGTACCAAGGTCATTCTACTTAAGATACCTATCCTAGGGAGTAAGGGGTCCTTGGAGGTAGATTGGCCAGTTTTATTTCACACTGGACACTATAGCACCCATCATGATACCTCGGCAAGTGTGCAACACACACACACAGATATGTTGGCTGAAAAAATGCAGATATATCTGTATGCTCATTCTGGTTACTTACAATTTAAAAGCTGGTACGGCACAAGATCCATCAAAAAACTGCCAAAGCTGGGGCTGGAGAGATGACTCAGTGGTTGAGAGCACTGGCTGCCCTTCTAGAGTTCAATTCTCAGTACCCACATGGCAGCTCACAACTGTCTATAACTCCAGTTCCAGGGAATTTCACACAAATGCACATAAAATCGAGTCAAATAAAATTTTTAAAAACTGCCAAAGAATTTGTGGAATGATGCAGAATTAAAAATTTTATATGACTTTAGAATGATGCTTAAGATCTATTAAAGAAAAAAAAGTGGCAGACAAGTCTCTCAGAGAAGTACACCACAGCCATGCTTTCAGGTGTCTTACTTTTCTGAGTGCTTTACTTTTTCTCTCAAACTCTAAGCTTACATACATACATACATACATACATACATACATACACATATAAAATTAAACCCCAACTCTACTTCATACAAAGAAGATACAGTTCATGGAAAGTATCATCCAATTTTACTTAAAATATACATAGAATAGACACAAAAAAAATCGGGAGAAAGTTTACAAAGTGAGTATCCTCTGGAGCCGGGCACATTCTTCAAAGACATCAGTGGACATCTTGCTACCTTATCGTGGTACAAGAGGCCCATGAACCTGCACGTGAGCCCAGTGCCTTAACACGGGTGGGACAGGGGCAGTTCAGCGGGCAGCTGGCTAACAGAAGAATCTGAACCCCCTAAGTCCATAGCGGCATACCCTACCACACAGAAAAGGGTAGGTTTTCAGTTTTGCTTGTTGGTACAGGCAGGCTCTTACAGTGTAGCTTGGTGCTCACTCACATTGTATGAGGGTGACTTTGAATTTCAGGCAACTTTCCTGTGTCAGTCCCCAGCTCTGGGATTCCAGGGATGCATCACACAACCAACTACTTAATTTTCTGGGACACACACACACACACACACACACACACACACCACATCACATTGATCTTATTTCACAAGTCAAGTCACAATTTTACATCTGTATATTCATACTATAAATTACCTTACCTGGAATGTGGGGATGTCAGAAAAGCCCATCACACCCTTTAGAATTGTCTTGGTTTATTTGTATATCTCAATTTGTGTAAATTTTAGCAGAAGGAAATCTTTATCCAATTTTAATATTTTTTAAAACTTTTTTAGTATTATCTTTAAAGTATGAAGGAAGGGACCAGGAAGATGGCTGGGAGGGGTAAGGTGCTTGCTTGCCACCAAGCCTGACCACTTGAGTTCCACTCATGGGACCCCCCATAGTGAAAAGAAACACATCCCAGATTGCCTTGACACCCACATGTGGGCAGTGGCATACCCCTACCACCAATATGTACATCTTTAGAAATGTGAGTATGAAGAAAGGAAGAGAGGCGGCAGAGAAGCCAGGAGCTGCATGAGATTGGATAATACCGAAAGGTTTTTAAAATGCAACCCAGAGGGTAGGAATGCAGATCAGTTGGTGGAAAGTTTGCCTAGCACGCATGAAATCCTGGGTTCAATCCCCAGTGCAGAATTAAACTGGCTATGGCGGCACATGCCCGCAACCTCAGCCCTCAGGAGGTAAGGCAAGAAGATCAAAAGTTCAAAATTATCTTCAGCTATACAGTATTTGAGGCCAGCCCGAGCTACATGAGCTAATAAAGACCATAAAATGATCAGTAAAAGCAAGTTTGTGTTTATACTTCCACACCATCCTGGGCGAATCAAGCAGAGCTGCTGCTGTCACTGTCTGTAGGGAAGCAAGTCAGACCCAGGATGGTTTTTGAAAGCTGGTCTTTTTATACCCCAAACAAGCAATAACCAGAGAGAGCAACAACTCCCTTTTCAGGGCTAGCAATGTAGTTCATCTAGTACGCCAGCACAAGAGGCCCAATGCACACACGCCTGCACCATGCGAGGCACACACGCCTGCAATCCCAGAAACGGCAAGTGGAGCAAGATCAGAGACCCAAGTTCATCTTGGGTACATCCTTGGCTACACATCAAGCGTGGGCAGTGAAGGCTAAGTAAGACTCATTTATTTACATAACACACACATACACACACATATAAAAGTGAAGGCTAAGTAAGGCTCATTTATTTACATAACACACACACACACACACACACACACACACACACACACACACACACACACAAAACCTTGACTATCGTGTTTTACACTGACCAATGGTTCTGGATCAAGCAGCTGGGACTGCTTCCCACTATCACAGAGCCTTCCCTTTTGTATCTACCAAGGAAGGACAAAAAAAAAAAAACTTGAAAACAATTAAAAGGATTTAAAAATTATTTATTTTTATTACAATAAATAGCAATAGAAGAATTAAACAATTGAAAACTAAAACCTACTGCTTTACTTTTGGAGTTCACAGCAGCAGACATGAACATAAATCCAGTTAAAAGGTCAAGGCTTCTAGAATCCGGTGACATGAAACAGGTCTTGATTATCTGGACCAGCAGCAGGGAACAGTAACACAAATAATGCAAAAGTCACATTCAAATGCCTTGGAGTACTCTACTATACATCAAACCACAAGACTTGGAACATTCTAGTAACGTTAAGCAAGCTGCAAAGCTCTGCTTTGGCAAAAGCAAGTATCTCCCCGATGGAGTCCACAGGCGCACTGCTCCCAAAGCTGCCTCCTAGTCAAAAAGGGCCCAGCAGACCCAGAAACCTAAACCCTGAGGATAGCAGCGGCATTCTTGGACCCAGTCTTTCTGGCTCACAAGTTCCCTGGTGAAAAGACATGGAAAGAGATATACTTAGGGGGTTTTCTCAAGGCCTGAGATGACCAGGGTGTTGGGGTGATGTTGGGGGTTTATGGCTCCAGGTGGGGAATTGGATTTAGATGTGGACCATAGACACACCAAGTCCACACAAAGCAACAGTCTAATGAGGGTTAGTTACCACCTGGCTGATAAGCAAGAATAAACTCCATGTAGATACCGTATCGTATATACACACAGAATAGGTGTACATATTAAACGTGTATATATACAGACAGAATAGGTAGGTGTACATAGTGAATATATACACACAGAATAGGTGTACATATTAAACGTGTACATACACAGAACACATAAAACCAGTAAACAAATGCTACATTATTTACTATTAACACAGCAAGGCCTATGCAGACCAGCTACAATAAAAAATACTTAAAAAGGACATAAAATCGTTCCTCTTTCATCTTTATCTCTTCATTCTTCACAGCAGACACGCCCCACCCACTCCAATGCTGGTTTCTGGGTGCCAGGCAAGGGATGGAATTTACTCTTGCTTCGGAAGACTACAGAAAACCTACTGGGAACAGCACCAAATTAAACTCCCCAGCCACAGCTCCTGCCATACATTCTTAGCGTAGAATGTGAAACTTACTTTCCTTCACCTGCCATCCATTTAATCCGCTGCTGGGTGGGAAATGAGATGTCCTCCCTTATACACTGGTCATTACTGGCTTCCACTTTGCCCAGAAAGGGGAAACAATTCTTTTCAAACTAGAATTGGGAGTTCAATACTGAATTCTGCTTTCTTGGGACATTTTGAAATGAACTAATCATTAGCCTGTTGATGAATAACAGTAATTCTAACAGATCATTGATATGGCCAGGTTAATACAGGCCACTTCTGTAACCTGCTTAGTTACCTCAAGTACAAAATGAACAAACTCCAGGTCATGAGTTTTCTTCTCTAGATATTAAAAAAGTGCTTACCAAGAAAATTGCAATTGAAAATTCATCAAGGATTATTTATGAAAAACCCAAATTCAATGCTTGTTTTGATTGGTACCCAAAGAAACTGCTTAAAAGATCTTATAGCCAACGTGATAGAAAACACCCCTGGTATTCAGTCACACCCTAGGTAGCCAATGCCATCTTTGATTTCAGTTTCAGAGCTGCTGAAGTGGACACTGGCATCTCTTTCTATTTTTAGACTCTCAATGGCCATGATCCAACTGCCATAAAAACTGCCCAACTGACTTAGGCCAGCTTTCTAAGAAGGAGTCTCTGAAAGGGAAGCCCAGAACCTTTCTGCTCCCCACAAAGGTGTTTTCCTAGAGACAAGCCCTTATCAAATAAAATCAGTCTGAGTGGCATTTTCAATCCTGGGAACCCAGCCTTCCTCACTGAATGAACAAAACCTTGTTCAGTCTGCCCCTGGGAGAGCTCCCCAATGGCAAAACTCCTGCCACCATAATGTGAGCTTGTCAAATGTCTATAAAAAGAACATATCCCTGCTTAAAAGCCAGGGACGAGAGCCAGCTGGTGTGTTGTCTCTTAAGAGCAAAGCTCACTACTAGCATGCAGGTTGGAGATAAGGGACATTTAGTTTGTGCTGTAACAACACTGGAAATAAACAAGACAGAAAACCCAGCTCCCATGGCTCTATTTGAGAAAGAAATAAACACATCAGCACTTTCTCTAGAAAAGTTAGACCACCATGATTCGCCATGTACCCCGAAGTCACTGTCTGTCATGCTGTCAGTCATTTATACGACTGCCACAGATTAAAAAACAAAACACAACAAAAAACAACCCCAAATATACAAATCGCATGTGTTACACAATCAATCACAGAAAAGCAGAAATTTATGATAGCTTTGAAAAATTCCCACAGCCTCACACATTCAAGTTTCACAGTGATTAATTTAATACCATTTTACCATTAGGAATGTCATTTAAATGCACGTCCAAGTGCTTCAATGCAGCACATTAGGTAACACTCCTTCCCTAGGCTGGAGTAGGGACAGCTAACTATAGTAAGATTACTCACCCACAGGATGTTCAAGATAGGACATGCTGCCTTAAAATGACAGAAAATTCTGGTCTGACACCACAGACTTCTGACAGTCAAGCCCAGGAGTGAGTCAACAGAAGGCCACTGTGAACATAGGCATCATCACAACCAATACAATTTCTCTCTCTGTTTCTGGCTTATTGGGAGACCCAAACTCAAGAGTTATGGTCCACAGGCTTTACTTTCTCTCTGGGGTTGTTCCTAGTCTTCAGCAGCCAAGTCAGGGCTCAGTGAACTGTTTGCCCTATGAGGTGGCTACACGCAGGTTTCAAGCTAAAATATAAAAGGAGAAAGTACACCGGATGGTGGTGGCACACGCCTTTAATCCCAGCACTCAGGAGGCAGAGGCAGGTGGGTCTCTGTGAATTCGAGGCCAGCCTGGTCTACAGAGCAAGTTCCATAATAGCCAGGGCTATTATGCAGAAAACCTTGTCTAGAAAACAAACAAACAAAAAACCAAAATAATAAATTTAAAAAATATCTTTTTATTCTTCATAGGTCATGGAGCTGAAGTCTGCTTGGGGAAGCAAGGTGCCATCCACACACCTTCTGACTACAACATTTTCCCTTAACATCCACTCCAAGTCATGAGCAACACTCTTGGCAAGTACTTAGCCTGTGCTAACCCAGACATACACCCCTCTTCCCAGTGCCTTGGGAGAGAACAAATGGCAGGATTAGCAGTGGTACTGTAATATTTTAAACCATGTTCAACATCTTTTCAAAATTGGAATTAAAAGTATGTCAACCATAACATTGAAATGCCAAGGAAGAATGGTTATATTTTTACTTCAAAGTTTCTCTAGTGCTCTAAAACCTATGAACTATTACTATTTTTCTAGACGGTGATTGTGGCAATTTCAAACACTGTGCTGAAATGAGATCATCAGTATCATTTACAGAACAGAGGTGGCAGCATCTATCTAAGTATTGTTATGTTTTCCTGACCCACATCCTCTCAGACACAGGGAGATTATTTTCTGACAAGCCTGACAAGGATTTTTCATAACATAACCTTCTAAAGGTAACAGGAGTTCAGCAGAATAACAATGCAAACCCCTAACCTGGCGAAGGCACTCACTCTATTCCACAAGTACAGACAGGATGAATGCAAGCCCCTGATCGCCATGCCGCTCCCCAAGAGGCAGCTCTGTGTCACCCTATTTACACTGGGGAGGTGTAGAGGAAGAGGTGTGACAGAGACGCACAGAGCTCCTGAGAACCAGGTCCCACGCCCGCTGCTGTACCGCTACAATGAATGGGTCTTTAAGATGCACCATCAAGACACAGGACACGAGCCGGCTAGGAGGGAGGGACTCGTGAGTCCACAGGGTTCTGAAACACTGGCTGCTCAGGTTCCCTTCTCCGTTAGCAGCCTCCTCTTCCACTCAGCAGCGTCAGCAAAACTATCTACAGTAGAATTCTTTACATGTTAAACACAAAACAAAAGGCACAAAACATTTTTCAAATTCACTTGATGGAACAAAAAGAGGACAAATACATTTGGGAAAAAAAGACCCCAAATTACAGGACATGATGCTTCAGTATACTGTACAAAGTGAAGAAAGCTTGTGGTCCAAATTCATCATCTTATAAATATTTTCGGTATTTTCCTTTATACAAATAAATGTTCTTGAGTACAAGGTCAAGAAAACAGTAAAATGATTAGCCAAAAACCTTATAACCAAGCTCTTTCCCAATTCTGGTTACCGAATTCACTTCTACAGAGCTCGAGTACACCAGACAGTTATCTTCATGTAAATGGCTTGTTTACTGACCTCCATGATGGCGATTTATTAATGAACACAGGAATTACTATCTACTTTCTACAACAATTTCTCATTGATTTTTTTTCTTTCAGTTTTAGTCTCAGAAAAAAAGTCCCCAAACACACAAAGCCTTACAAACAATTAAAACTGAGCACAGGACCATGGTTAGCTCCTAGACTCATTTTCAACAGCCTGGATGACAATGATTAGAATTTAAAAACATTCAGGTGGAGTATCACTTAGTTACTTTTTACAAAGCAGCAGACACAAATCCAACAAAGGAATGAGCTACAATACTTAAGGATGGTCATATTCATAGGTAAATAACAGTTACGAATTTAATTACATATCAACATAGTGGTGCCTATCTTATCCAAGTGCAACCTGCCCAAAAATAAAAAAAGGGGTTTAAGACACACTCTTCATTTAAGCACAAATCTTATTCAGTGGAAAATAAAATCAGCAAGTAAATTTCACCACCACCAAACTAAAGGCAAAGTCCAAAGAAAGAAAGCGTCCACATTCATAAGAAGGTGACATTATGAGATGGCCACAATACGGTGAAAGAAAGGGAGTTTTGTGTTGTCAGTAAACCTCAAAACTTACTGAGTCAACTAAGGCGGGAAATATGCTCAGCAAGGCAAACACATCAAAGGTTTTCTTTAAATGGGGAGGTGGGAGAGTCAGGGGAGAGAGACTATCTCTCTGCCTCATCCCTGGTGAGATTAAAAACCACGGCACCTGACCCCGAGGAGGAGAGAGAAATCGAGCAAGCGAAGACAGACAGGCAGCGCCAGGACGTTAACCGTGATCATCATGAAGCTCTGAGGTTCCTAACTCCAGCTTAAACTTCCTCTCACAAGGCACTTCACCCCACCCTCATGAGTACCCCAAGAATGGGACTGACAGCCTCCAGAATCACAGCTCATAGGCACCCACTCCTGACAGGAGCAAAATCACAGCTCACAGGCACCCACTCCTGACAGGAGAAACACCACGACTAACCCATGAACTGCGCCACAACAGTGAGCTGTAATTACAACCATTCAACACTAAGTAGCAACAGAACACTTCTCTCTAACAGAAAATTAACCCATTTATGGGCATTTAGCCACACAGTAAGAGCCAGGATACCAGACAACCTCTGGCAGTTCACGGGAGAGCAACCAGGATTTGGCAAACTGCACACGGTTCGGCAGTCACTGGTATCTCTGGTCAGAGAGACTTTTTTGACGCTTCTCTACATTAGATTTGGGCTGTCAACCATTTCCACAGCTGAAGGCCTTTTATAAAAGTACCAAATCTTAAGACATGCTGTGGCTATCTGAACGCCATTAGCGTTCCTGAATCAATCTGGGGACTTTAAACACAGGAGTAAAGCATCTTTAACTCTATGAGTCAAAACAGTATGAACTCATGAAGCTAGGAACATTTAGCTGGTTTAATGTACACTGTTTAACCAAATGTCTCATGGTTTCATAAAAAAATAAAGTTGGGAGTTAGAAAGTCCAAAGTTCCACAAGCTCAGATCACGTTCACTCTCGCCGTCCACGCGCGTACACTGCGACTGATCCCACAGTTGTCAAGCAGACCAGTTTAGTTCAATGGTGATGGATGAGATATTTACATGCATCTATTTACAGTACTTCCTGAAGATTACAGGCCGACATTCTTCTCTTCCATTCCTAGTCAATCTGAGTTTGGTTTCCTCAATGAAAACGGGTAAATCTGAAAATGGTTGCTCAGCTGCTTCACCTACAGAAAAGCAGAACACACGACAGTGACAAACAGGCCACTGATTCTTCTGCAAACGTACTCAGAACTCACCCTCTGCAGACAGTGGTTTACTGAGAGTAAAACTGCCAGGAACAAGAAAAGTTCTGCTAAACCAAATTCTAGTCTTTCCTCGAGCCTTCTAGAGCAGATAAATACATCCTCAAACCTACTGAGAAACTACAGGAAGACCTACCACAGCTCATAAAGAAAACAACTACCTTGATAAATTAGTATTTAGTTTCCTATAAAAAACTTTTAGGTACTGCTTCCTATCCTGGATAGAATAGAAAAAAATCAGATCTGTGACTCTGATGGCTATATTGGCTAGGGTATCCCTGGCAGGAGACAATTATTTGATAGTTTTCATTTATATGTAAGTCAAGGTTTTGTGTGGTTTCTGGTTAGAAGTAGTAAAGAACCAGGCATTGGTAGCACACACCTTTGATCCCAGCACTCGGGAAGCAGAGGCAGGAGGATCTCTGTGAGTTCGAGACCAGCCTGGTCTACAGAGTGAGTTCCAGGACAGCCTCCAAAGCCACAGAGAAACCCTGTCTCGAAAAACAAAACAAAGAGCACAAAGATGGACAAGAAGGACACTGTTTTTGTCAGCATGTTCATTTCCAGATTTCTTAAAATTGTAATTTATTTTTAGGTTTAATTATTTGTGTCTATGGGTATTGCTTGCATGTCTGCCTGTTCATCGTGTGTGTTCAGTGTCCAAGAAGTCTGGAAGGAGCATCTGGTCCCCTGGAACTGGAGTTACAGATGGCAGTGAGCCGTCTTGTGGGTGCTGGGAATGGAACCCAGGTCATCTGGTACTCTTAACCCCCGAGCCATCTTTCCTGCTCTCCATTTCCTTTTTAGATCTATTTGAGGAGAGGGTACACGTGCCACAGCACGCATGTGGAGGTCAGAGGACAAGTCTGTTGAGCCAGTTCTCTCCTCCCAACTTTACGTGGGTTCCAGGGATCATGTTCACGTCGCCAGGCTTGCGGGGCAACAGCCGTCACCTGCTGAACAATCTCATAGGCCCTACTGTCCAGGTTTTAACAAGGACTTTGGACTACGTTTATAATGTAAAAAAGACCGTGAAGCGGCAGTGGGGCTCACGAGTAAAGTGCTTACACAGCATGTGTAAGGCACTCGTTCAATCCAGCTACTGGGGCTCGAGAGACGGCGCAGTGGTTAAGAGCATGTATTGTGCGTGTAGAAGACTGCAGTTCAGTTCCCAGACCCACACTGGGCAGCTCCTAGCTGCTGGTAACTCCAGCCCCACAGATCCACAGGACCCGATTCCCTCCTCTGGCTTCCACAGGTACCACCCGCACATCACAAATCCACACGCACAAAAGAGATGTGTTCTGGTGGACACAGTTTCTAAAGAGGTGTGGTGACTCACCTTTACTCCCAGCTCTCAGGAGGCAGAGGCAGGTGAGACAACTGTGTGAGATAAAGGCCAGTCTGGTCTCCAGTCAGTTCCAGACCAACCAGGACCACACTACATAGTGAGAACTTGTTTTGAAACTACAGACACATGTCACACTCAGGATCAATGAAAAGCAAGATAATGCCCAAGAACACTGGCATAAAGCATATGATAACCCTTTATAAAAAAAAGACAAGCAATTATCTGACATTACAGTTCATCAGGTTTCTAACAACAATAATTCAAAAGAAAAAAATGTTTTGTTCATCAACTGACTCTCAGCAGGGCTCCTTCCAAAACAAACGCAGGGAGTAGACACTAGGGCTGCAGCGTGGACACCCAGTACACCAGCCTACCCCTGAAGGTACCCTCTCAAGACGACACAATCAGAGTGTTTCAATTTATTCATACAACACTGCAAAAATTAAATCACTGGGTAATAAAATAAACTGGTTAGGACTAGTAAACTGACTGACTGTTGGTGATCTCCATGGTGGAATACTATGCAGCAACGACTAAAGTATGTAAACTAACTAGAAAACTAGTTAGAGAGGGAGGGAGGGAGAGAAGGGCACATGGTTCTGACATTATTGTATCTGTCCGTTCATCCTGAAATGACTTCTTGTTTTGGAAGAGAGCATTGGGTGTACCGAGCACTTGTTTAATGGCTGTGGTTTCTTGAGACAGGGTCTTACCATGCAGCCCGAGGTAGCCTCGAGCTGTTTTCTTGCTTCTTCATCCTTAGTGATAAAATAACAGCAAGGCTCTGCCACACCTGGAAAAATACTATTTCCCTCTACATTTTTTCATTATTTGACGATAAAGGTAAAGGCTCGTGAGATAAAAACTGAAACAACACAAATGACTTCCTCAAGTCTAAAACTAATCTGCCTGTGCTGACCAGTTATTTCTCTTTTTTGAACTTGACAAGTTAGAGTTACCTGGGAAGATGGGCCTCAACTGAGAAACTGCCTCCATCAGACTGACCTGCGGACAAGCCTGTGGTTCATTTTCTTGACAGTGACTGATGTGGGAGGGTCCAGCCTACAGTGGGTGGTGCCACCCACGGACAGATAGGCAGTCACTGGTGCCACATGAAAGCAGACTAAGTAAGCCACTGGGGAGAAAACCAGTAAAAAGTGCTCTTCCAGGTCCTCTGCTTCAGTCCAGGTTCCTGCCTGACTTCCTTTGATGATGGACTGTGCTGTGAAACTATAGGCTGAAATAAACTCTTTCTTTCCTGAGTTGGTTACAGTGTTTATCACAGCTATCAAAACCCTAAGAAACTGACTGCCCTTCTCCGTCTCTCACACGATTAGAAATAGACACGGGTGTACTATACACCAATGTTACTTGTTTTCTCCAAACTAAATTCGTAAGCAATAAAAATGTCCTAGGACTAAAGAGGCGAGAAACAGAAACTAACAGGATTATTTGGTCTCACATAATGAAAAGCATTGCAGTGTTTTCTCAATGAGTAAATCACTTATATAACAACTTAAAATAAGAGCTAATTTCCCATAATCACTCACTTATAATCATTAGAAAAAAGCATCCGAAACGACACCCTTACTATCACCTAAAACAGTCATCTCCTCCACATGTCCAGTTGTTACCCTGGACAGCTCTCTCGTACAGTTTCCGCTGTGTCTCCTAGGTGCCTAGGCAGCAGAGGGAAGCCGTTCTGCTCCGCTCTAGATTACTCACCACTTGTACTCCGTAATGGATGTGAGCCAGAGTGAAGGCTGCTGTGAGAGCATAGAGGAGAAGACTCTCGAGGTGGGAGGCTGCTGCGCCCACGGTCACCGCGGCCACAACCAAGAAGAGAGGAAGCAGCAACCAGTTCAAAGTCGGGCACCGCGTGCTGCTCATTTGGCAAACAATTAGCTGACACTTGAGAGGAGCAAGAAGAGGGAGTATTAATTAGCAAAGCACTTTCAAAACCGGCCACATTTAAAAAGCTTTCAAGAATGTTGTCAATAGTTCTCAGTTGCTCAGGGCCCCATCGGCCCTGATCCCACCCTTGAATCTTGGGACCAGATCAGAAGAGACTAAGACAATGGAGAAAGGGTGTCGTGCTGGTGCTGGTTAATCTCCGGTCTCAGCTCGACTAGATTTATAATCATCTCGGAAACACACCTCTGGGCTTGTCTGTGGAGGGGTTAGCAGAGAGGGTTAAATGCAGAAAGGCGGCCCTCTGCATGTGGGCAGCACTACCCATGCACTGCTGTCCTGACTGAATAAAAAGAAAGAAGTGAGCCAGACTGGTCCCCTCACGGCCTCCTCTCTGCAGCTGCAGCGACCACCACTGTGACCTGACACCATGACTCCCCCACCCTGATGAGCCGCTTCCCTTCTTAAGGCAAAGCCAGAACAAACCCTTCCTTCAGTTGCCTGTCAGGCACTCCGCCACGAGACAAGAAAAGAACATCGGTCTACAGAAGGGGTTTTCTCAGTGTAGTACCCGCTGAGATAAAAGAAGTAGCTCCCAATTTTAAAACTTTATGCTATATGAACTACTCCAAAACAGCCTCCTAACCCTCAACATAACTAAACTTCTTCATGGTAATGAAGAGGAAGCTTGACCTCCGACCAGCAATGAACACCTTTCAAAGGTGCTTTGATTCTTTTTTTGTTTGTTATTTTGGTTTTGTGACACATGGTCTCATGTGGCCCAGGCTGGTCTTGGATTACAGGTATAAGCTAACACATCTGGCTTATATAATTTTTTTAAATAAAATGTCTTACTGTGATATTGGCAAAAGCTGTTCCAACCATGAAGTAGAATATTCTAGGGTGTAGTTCTAAAATATCTGAAGGAGATCGGAGGATCCACACTGTAGACAGAGTGAAGAGCAAACACGGAGAGAAGAAGGGGACCATAGCTTCATAAATGGAATTGTGTTTCAAGGTGTTGCTTTTATAACTTCTGAAAAATCAATACAGAACATCATTACACACAGGACACATGCCTAACACTCTCCATCTCCAGACTTCTTTAATACGCATGCTTATTTACAATCCTACGGCACAGAGAACCAACATCACTAACTCTACTTTAAAGCCAAGCTAAGTTAGGGTGAAATACTCTAAATTTATAATTGCTACCAAAGCCAGGATTACAACTAAGGTTCTGATTCCCGATCAATCCCCCCCTCCTCCTTCATTTCTGTATTTTCAGACAGAGTCTCATTATATAGCCCTGGCTGCCTGGAACTCCCTAATGCAGAATGCTGGCATTAAAGTGATGTACTATCATGCCTGGCCCCTTTCTTACTTTTAAACCAAATGGTCAACAGTTGTGCCAGGAATGGAATGATGGGGCTGGAGAGGTGGCTTAGAATAGTGATTCTCCACCTGTGGGTCACGACTCCTGGTGGGGGTGGGGGTTAAGCAACCCTTTCACAAAGGTCACATACCAGATATTTACATTATGATTCCTAAAAGTAGCAAAATTATAATTGTGGAGTAGCAACAAAATAATTTTATGATTGGGGTCACCATATGAGGAGCTGCATTAAAGTGTTGCAGCATTAGGAAGGCTGAAAACCACTGGCTTAGAGGTTAAAAATCCTCTGTTTTTCCAGGGGACCCAGGTTTGGTTCCTAGGACCTACATGGAAGCTCATCTATAACTCCAGTTCCAAGGGACCCAACACCCTTGGAACTGGACCTCTTCTGGTCTCCCTGGGCAACATGAATGCATGTGGTACAAGCAAAATACTCATCCACATAAAAATAAAAAAATTCATACAGATTTGGACCAGATATATTTCACACAAAAGACCCTGAAGAGAGATGGCCAGCACATTTTGGTGTCCCTAAATACATTGGGACTCATTTAAACAGAGCTCCAAATTCTACTCTTGGGGGCTGGAGAGTTGGCTCAGCGGTTAAGAGCACTGACTGTTCTTCCAAAGGTCCTGAGTTCAATTCCCAGCAACCACATGGTGGCTCGCAACCACCTTGAATGAGCTCTGCTGGCATGCAGAAGATTGTATACATAATAAATAAATATTTTTAAAAATTCTACTCTTGGTGTGCTTATTAATCATACTACCTTGGACAACCTGTGGTCCAATCAAAGCCTCATCTATAAGAAGAGGCTTGCAAATCTTTTTTTTTTTTTTTTTTTTTTTTTGGTTTTTCGAGACAGGGTTTCTCTGTGGCTCTGGAGGCTGTCCTGGAACTCGCTTGGTAGTCCAGGCTGGTCTCGAACTCGCAGAGGTCCGCCTGCCTCTGCCTCCCGAGTGCTGGGATTAAAGGCGTGCGCCACCAATGCCCGGCAAGGCTTGCAAATCTTAAATGCTATTACTTTTACTTACTTTCTTTCTTTCTTTTTAAGACAGGGCCTTACTATGTACTATTGGCAGACCAGGTACTCATGCAGCCCAGGCTGGCCGGCCTCAGCTTCTGAAGTGCTAGGATCATGAGTATGGCCCACATTTGGCTAAAAATGTATCACTTCTATAAATGACCATCATCACAATAGAAGCTATAGAGAGCTTGTCATGACTTGAGTAAGAGCCTGTAAGACAGATCTGAGTACTAAAGTAGGAAGAACAAGATAAAACAACCTAGCAGAGGACCAGGTAGCCCCAAATGACTGCGATGTGAAAGGGCCAAGTCAGGGCAGCCAGCAAAGACGGGGTGCGCGCAAGTCGGGAATGAAAGTTCACCTACAAACAACCTCAGAAGCTGTTCCCCAAGGCAGGAGAGTCTACACAACCTCGTATGTGAGAATGGCAGCACAGTCTGATCCTAACCCACACACATTAACCTCACTATAATCCTTCACAAAAGGAATGTGAACAGATCAATGTTTAACAAGAAAATACCCACTCCTTATGAGTCACTCACAAAAATGACAAACTTGAAGCCTGCTGAGCCCGAAACCTTAACAAAGTAACTAGCCGTTTTATAGTATAATTGAGTTGACTACACTAGACAACAGGAATAACCTCAGTCATCAAGTTCTCACTCTAGATCTGAAACAGAGATTTTTAAACCTTTTCAAAATGTCCAGATTATAAAAGCACACAGAGACAGGCAGATCTCTGTGAGTTCCAGAATAGCCAGGGCTACACAGAGAAATCCTGTCTCAAAAAACAAAAAATAAAATAAACAGTTCCTTAAATTCTATAATACAACTGTTATTAGAAAAGGTTGCCTTTTCTTTCTTTCCCCATGTCTTAAAAGAAAATACTTACCTAAAAAAGTTTAATAAACTCATTGGAAGAGTCACACATAACGCACAGCCTAAAAAGAAGAAAGAATATTTAAATTATTATGAATTTTAAGAGTGATTATTTTCGTAGTAACTACATCCATGAGAACATCCAATGTTTTTGGGCCAGTAGTCTTCAGGCTCAAGTTTATTACTACAGCAAACTACTCTCCTACACAGCAGTTGTAGATACAGAGACTGGCAGTGCAGTTTGTAAAGCCAGCAGAGTCTGAGGTCACCAGTCTAGACTTCAATTTCGGTTTGCCACCAACTGGTCACAGAACCATGACACTCTGAGCAACCTTTTAGTCAGTGCCTCATTTTGTTTTTGAAGCAGAAAAATAGTAGTACCAACTGCACAGAGCTTGAAAACTGCATGTATCCTTACATGCAAAGACACCAAAACAGCGCCCAAGCCAAGCAAACTGGAAAATTATGTAACTACTACAGAGTGGGGGGGGGGGGCAGACAACACTTGGGATTTGTTGCTTCCTGTTTATTTTTAATCTTCCTGGAATCTTCAGTTTCTCTCCTCCCCACCCTCTCTATACAATGTCTATTTCCCTTAAACCTAAACACGATGCACGGCCATTCTGAGAAAGCCCACCGATTCTGGGGCCGTATGGCATAGCTCACCCCGTCATCACATTCCATCGTTCGCTAAGTTCTAGAGCTTTCAGTTCTTAAAATTCATCTGCCCCTTTAAGGCTGCCTGGTCTACAGAGCAAGTTCCAGGACAGCCTCCAAAACAATACAGCAAAACCCTGTCTCAAAAAACAAAAAAACAAAACAAAACATTCATCTGCCCCAGGAACTAAACTCTTGAAATCTAAGCATAGGAAGCATGGAGACAGTCTGAGTTCTACGTAAGTTACCAAAGGAAAAGACTACCTTTATTTCTTCTCTAAGTGGAATTTATTCTATGTTCTGTAAAAGACTTATCTCTTAAACCCAAAACTTCAAGTATACAATGGAGATGGAACCCATATATGCACACCTGCTTTTCATATTGCCATAATTTAAGGCCAGACTTTAAAATACAGAAAATAGAATCACTACAGAAAAAAAAATTAGACAACTCATTTAAAAAAAGTGAAATGAGATTATACTCTGAGAGTACTGTGACCACAAAAAGCATCTTTCTTATTCCTCACAATTCTAATTTATTACATAGGAATTAAAAAAAAAACAAGATGGGGGACTGGAGAGAGTTGGCTCAGCTGTTGGGAGCACTGTCTACTCTTCCAGAGGACTCAAGTTCAATCCCCAGCACCCACATGGTAGCTAATAACCATTTGTAACTCTAGTTGCAGGAGATTTGATACAATCATCTGGCCTCTGTAGTGCACAGACATATATAAGTTCAAGCAAACACTCATACACATAGAATTAAAAATATATAAAACTAAGCCATCAACATGGGGCTGAAAGATATCTCAACAGTTAAAGAGAACTGTACCCTACTCTTGACTGGAATCCAGGATCAAGTTCCAGCACCCACGTGGTAGCTCACAACCGTCTGTAACCCCAGATTCAGAGGAGCCAATGCCCTCTTCTGGTCTCCATAGGCACATGGCATGCACATACACAGACATATATGTAAACAAAACATCCATACACATAAAATAAAACTAAAGACAAACACATACACACAAACGTCCACCAAGTCAAAAAGTATCTTAGAGAAGACAACAAGAGAACTGTAAGCAGTCAACTCAAAAGATTAATGCACACAAAACACAGGGGCCTAAAGGAAGTACTCAACAATTCTATTGGGAAAATAGGCTACAGTCTAAAAACACACAGAAAGACAAATATAAATGGTTATTAAGCTTAGCTAAGTT
Source organism: Mesocricetus auratus (assembly GCF_017639785.1). NCBI lineage: Eukaryota > Metazoa > Chordata > Mammalia > Rodentia > Cricetidae > Mesocricetus > Mesocricetus auratus. Next base: position 19,659,690 of record NW_024429205.1, on the reverse strand, counting down.
CACTCATGAGAAATGCAAATTGAAACTATACCAGTGTATCATTTCTTACCCATAGGTTAACAAACATGGCAATATACTGCAATGGTGAAACTATCAATAAACAAGCATTTTCACAACAGCTCATATGCATGTAAAATTACTATAATAATATGTGCAACAAGCCAGGTGTTGGTGGAGCACGCCTTTAATCCCAGCACTCGGGAGGCAGAGGCAGGCGGATCTCCGTGAGTTCGAGGCCAGCCTGGTCTACAGAGTGAGTTCCAGGACAGCCTCTAAAACAATACAGGGAACCCCTGTCTTGGAAAATAAAACAAAACAAAAAAATAATGTATGCAACAGCAAAAGCCTGGAGACAATCCAAATGCTGGCTGAAGCACTCTGGTACAATCTACACAATAAAGTCTCGGGAAGCTGGGAGAAGAGATGAGGAAAACCCTATACACTATCATGGATATACTAGCAAATGGAGGGGGCTACAAACAAGGTGATAAAATGATACGTGTATTTCTAAACCATAATTAAAAGCCAGCATAAGGTTGGAGAGATGGCTTAGTGGGTAAAGACACTTGTTGTCAAGCCCGACAACCAGAGTTCTACCACGGTGAAGGAGAGTTGCCCTCTGACCCCCCCCCCCACACACACACTCTCTCTCTCTGAATGAATAAATGACAAGCAAAAACTGAAATGGTTAAGGAAAAAGGAGAATAGGTAGAATAAAAGCTATACTTCTTTGAGTATATTCCCTTATAGATTCACTTTGTAATCATGAATGTTTTCTGCAACTATGAAGAATAAATTTCAAAAGAAAAATCAATGCTTATAAGTTGAAGTAAATGTTTTGTTTGTTTGTTTGTTTGTTTTTTTTGAGACAGGGTTTCTTTGTGTAGCTTTGTAGACCAGGCTGGCCTCCAACTCACAGAGATCTGCCTGTCTCTGCCTCCTAAGTGCTAGGATTAAAGGCGTGCACCACACCGGCTGGCTGTAAAATTTAAATGTATACTTCCAAAAATGGAGTCAGAACACAAAGTGGTACCTTTGCAGATTCCATTTGGAACCAACAGTTGAATTCATGTGGTATTTTTATCATAAACTGACTTTAGTCCCCTACCTGCCTGCTAAATTAAGACTAAACAAAGACCCTCAAAGTGTGAGTCCTTTTAGGTGCCGAGCATGCACGTTGGAACCAACATACAATACCTGAACCCTCTCACCACTATTTATAACAGAGGCAACTAGGCATTGTGTGCTCATATTAACTTTGGAGGTATCTGTAGGCAGCTGACTGTGTGCGGGACAACACTAGTAGTTTTGAAAGCAGGAAAAGGCAGACTCCAGGCTATTACTTTAGGGGTCCTAGAAAAAATACTGAAGACCTAAGAATAAAATGCATACATGCAGGACATGGATCTGTTGCTCCTACCTACTCCCGCTGGTGACCCTGGTAAAGGCTAGAAACTAGGTAAGGCTCAGAACTGTTGACTGCTGTATGGGCACAGACCTTCCTGCGGTCTGGGCCACATTTAGGAACCACTCTGTTTTACCAGCAGATGTTTATCTGGATAAAGTGGCTCTGTTTCATTTATTTATTTTTAAGCCTTGAAAAAGTTAATTTCCTTCTCATACCATTTAGTGAATCTCTCAGTCAAGCAGCTTATCCCATGGAAGTTTACTGCATTTCATATTTAAATGTAAAATTTCAAGACTAGGAACATTTACTGTATGAGGTATCTTTAAGCAGCAACCACATGCTTTCATGGACACTTAAGCCAGGCATGGTGACACCCATCTCTAATCCCAGCACTCAGGAAGTGGAGGCAATAGGATCAGGATTCAAGGGCAGCCTTGGTTACATAAAATCCTGCCTCAAAGAAACAGAAAGCAGGGGAAAAAATGGGGCTGAAGGGATGGGTGGACAAGAGCCCCAGAAAGGGGGTGATGGTATATGTTGGAGTAGGTGAGATGGCTTCTGTTAACCGTGCAGGTTACCTTCCTAGGGAGCGACAGGCAGGGCACAAAAATGACAACCACAACCAAAACCTCCAGTGCTCAGTGACACAGGAGGGAAGGTATCCAAGAGGAAGACAGGTTTAGTTTTTTTCAGCAGACAGAGTATAAAAGTCTCCACATTTCATCTACTCTTTCAAATTAACAATTTTCAACTTGAAACAGGTATGAAATGTCCACTAAATGTAGGTCCTCCAAGACAGTCTAGACTAAACCAGATAACCAGATAACAACTCTACAAAGCTTATGTGCTGATCTACTTTGGTATTTCTGTCCAATTAGAAAAAGCTTGGTGCTCAACAACAACAACAACAACAAAAAAACCCTTGTTTTCTTTAACATTCTGGTAGAAATCCTATAGGGTCGTAGGTTATTCTGCTTGCTGGAGAACAAAGAAAGAGTGTTATCACTTGCTATGGTCAAACACTGGCTTTTGATAACAAAGCGAGGGTTAAAACAGGCTTCGACATGGAGCTCCTTACCAATAATCATTGCAGTGAATAGGTCTCTATATAAGAAATTAAACAGGAAAGGTTCATACCAGGCCTCAACTCCCACCACTGCAGTCACTATGTAGACAAAAGAAATAGTCTGGAAGGAAAACAGACAGAACGAAGAGGCATCAACAGCTGACAATCCAGAGAGCCAACAGTGCTTTATGCATCATTAAGTCTAATCAGAGTGATTACTTAAAAAGTGCTTACATTTGTTATATGGCAAATCCCCTGGCCTATAAGAGACTTCCTCCTCCAATACTGCTATCAAATAGCTGCCGTGTAGGCAATGCAGGCAAGTGGTCACCATTTGGAGCCCTTCAAAGGCAGTTAAGTCATAGGATGATGGCTTGATGTGCCCACCTCACCAACCTCCTCCATCAGCAAACACACCCCAGCTTCCCATGTCTCTATTGGCTTCTTATGGCAACCCCAGAAGCTGAGACTCTACAGCAGAGAACACAGGTCTATCCAGAAGACAAAGCTCTCTACTCTCTGAAGTTGGCAAGGAACAGAAGGCCAACAATTCAGTCATATGTACATACCTTTCTCCAAAGATAAAGTAAAAATCAACATGTCAAACTAAATTAAATTTTAATACAACAGTGGCATTTTTTAAAAGCTTTTATCATTTAGAAATACATTACAAAATACTTAACCACATTTCCTGTAAAAGAAAACACAGACAGCATACAAGAAACTAGAGGCCATGTGTTGACAACTGCTAAAGCTAAGCACTAAGTACATTAAAGGTTCATTGTCAAGTTTTACTTTTGAAATTGTTTGAAATCAATGATGTGCGGCGGCGGCCCACACCTTTAACCCCAGCACGGGGAGGCAGAGGCAGACTGAGATGGAGGCCAGCCTGATTTACAGGGTGAGTTCCAGGACAGCCAGAGCTACACACAGAAACCCTGCCTGGAACCCCCCCCCAAATAAACCAATGATGCCGGGAAGCACAGAATCTATGGAATTTCACATGTTAGGTAAGCACTCTAGTACTTTATTGTATCTCCACCCCCAGGAAAAGAAAATATAAAAGCATCAATTCCTTTTTTAAAAAAATTTATTAAAAAATATATTTTTTATTTTGTGTGATTTGCCTGCATATGTGTCTACGCACCACAACTTTCGGGTGCCCAGAGGCCGAAAGAGGGCATCAGGTTCCCTAGAACTGGGTTATAGACAGTTGTAAATTGCAACATGGGTGCAGGGAATTGAACCTGGGGCCTCAGAAAAAGGGAGCCAGTGCTCTTAACTACTGAGTCACCTCTGTAGCCCCACACATCAGTTCTAACTTGCTAATGCCTAACAGCATTGAAGAAGGGAGTAAAAACTTTAAAACATGCAGACCATTTAATTAGGGCATAATGTATACTTACCACTTGGCTAATGTCATAGCCCCAGGGCAGGAAAAGAATGCCTGTGTTATACTTTTCCCAGTGAGACAGGATGAAAGAAAACAAAACTACCCATAGCAGGAGATAAAGAACAAAAACACTGACGCCAGTCGGTCCTCGTCCAAAGATGGAGTACACAGTCACGACAAAGTAAAGACATGACCAGCTGTCCAGGCCATGGTCAAACAGCTCCCCTAAAGGGGTGCTGGAATTGGTTCTGCGTGCTTGTTTTCCATCTACTCCATCTGCAACAAAACATATCACAGGAAAAAGGTCAGCCTCTGGCTGGCACGGAGAAAGTCAACTTCAGGAGAATAGTATAAGGAAGCAAAACAAGCCATACGAATGTTAAGTGCTGCTCCCGGCTAGTACTCTCAAGTCTAATCTTTAATTCCTACCATTCAAACATTGCAGAAATACAACATGTAATCTCTTTTCTTAAAGATTTGTTTATCTATTTATTTAGTCATTCAGTCATTGTGTGTGTGGGGTGTGTGTGTGTGTGTGTGTGTGTGTGTGTGTGTGTGTGTGTGTGTGTGTGTGTGTGTGCATTGCATCCCCAGGAGCTGGGATGACAGGCAGCTGTGAGCTACCTGCTATGGTTACTGGGACCAGGACTCTGGTTCTCTGGAAGGTCAACAGCACTCTTAACCACTAAGCCATCTCTCCTCTAGCCCTACAATTGCTTCAGGTGGAATCTAAAAGCTCACATCATTACACTGAATGGTGTCATTTTAGATCTAAGAAGGAAGCATTCTAGATGGACTCCAAACTCCTCCAAACGGGGCACAAGTTCCCACAGCATTCTCACAGTTGCTCCTCATAATTATCTAGATGAGCACTTCTTGCTCTAGGAACCCAAAGTACTTTAGTCATCACACCCATCACCTCCTCTGTGACCAGGGCCTTTCTCCACAGCTCTGCTCGTTCCCTCCTTTTAAGAGCTTTCAGATATGCATACAGTAAGGTGGTCAGCAAATATGACTGAATCTGTTGAACTTGTACAATGCACTCACTATTCTTGGTGCTATAAAAATGACAACAAGGGGCAGGAGAGACGGCTTAGCAGTTAGGAACACTGGCTGCTCTTCCAGCACCAAACCATGGGGTGATTCCCAACACCCAACCGCGTGGTCCACAAATGTCTGTAATTTTAATTCCAGGGGATCTGACAGCCTCTTTTGGCCTCTGCAGGCACCAGGCACAAACATGGTATACTGACATATACACAGGCAAAACATCCCAAATATGTAAAATTAAATAAAAAAATAAGAACCTTACAATTGAGTTTGCTCTTGGAGTGTTTATAACTGAGAAAGGGACAGAAGACAATCACTAAAGGCACCGTGTGTCACAAACCAGGAAAGGGGCCAAAAAAGGCAAGGGTTCCCTTCCGATAACCTAGACTGGCCTTTAGAACAGGATGAAATGTGAGTGGGGACATAAAGACTGAGTTGGATTTCAGCAGGTAAGAGATACAGGAGTATGCCATTTCAAGAGCAGAGAAGTGCCACCAGCAACGCATGCTGATGCAAACCACAGGGAACACTCAGAAGCCCGAGATGTCAGAGAGCACAATTGACGCTCAGAAAATGCAAGCAGTATAGCTTGATGTGTGTGAGGCAGTAAAGAAGGGTGGAGAAATGGTTCAGCAGTTGCTGCTCTTGCAGAGGACTCAGATTCGGTCCCTAGCATCCACACAGCAGCTCATGACCACCCCTGACTCTGTTCTAGATTGGATGCCTTCATCTGGCCATCTAGGACACATGGTGCACACATATACATGCAGGCAAAAAATTCATACATTAAAAAAAGATAAAGTAAACCGTGTACACGGTTCTCTATTAAAAACAAACAAAACAAACCAGGTGGTAGTGGCGCACGCTTGGGAGGCAGAGGCAGGAGGATCTCTGTGAGTTCGAGACCAGCCTGGTCTACAAGAGCTAGTACCAGGACAGCCTCCAAAGCCACAGAGAAACCGTGTCTCGAAAAACCAAAACCAATCAAACAAACAGAACAAAACAAAAACATCTAATAAGAGATTTGAGCCACTTCAACATTTTAGGGACTAGAGGAAGCTATTAAAAGAAGTATGAAAGAGTAAGAAACCATGAGACAAGAGAAAACATCATGTGTGCTAAAACAGTGTGACTGGCAGGCTGGAGGCAGACCCTTGTCAGTTAGCCTAGACAGAGACGGAGTACGCGGGATTGAAGAGTTGCGGAAACAATAACAAAGGGAACCGGCACCGGGAGTGGAGTGCAGACTCCCACTCAGGTGACAAGGAAGGAGGGTTGAGGTGAAGGCCAGGCTGAGCCACAAGAGAAACTCAAAGAAAACCAAGCAGGTAAAAGTGAGAGGATATACAATGATGAGAGCCAAGACCCAAGAAGGCAACAGTTTCAGCCTGATCCAGGAGAGCAGCAGGGTTCCTGCAAAGACGGAAGTAGGAGGCCAAGCAGACGGGCAGCAGTGTGGGAGACATGGGGTTGGGATCCTTTTCTGTTTCTATGTAGCTGAAATATCTAAAACAAGCAAACAAACAAACCAAAAAACCTTTCTCTTATTTGCTGGCTTAACAATTTTCTAATTTCTGTGCAAATCATATAGTTAAACAATCAGATACACAAATACATATTAAGTAGATTTTGTACATTTTTTCAGCTTCACTCCAGCTTCCTACGTTGGCTGGGTCTGAGTATGCTTCAGAACGTAATTTCTTCCTCAGAATGGTGATGATTTATAGGATATTCCATTATGAAAGACATGCTCAACCCTAACAAAACTACTACAGTGCCAAATAATTTATATAACATTCCTACAGTCACACTTAATAAAGATTATAAACTGCCTCATGTTAGTTCACGACTAGTTCTGCAACAAACTGCTTGTGTCAAGTCAGGATCTTTGCAGAAACTGTGGATCGGAAATAGCTGGAACATGAGGCTTATAAGGCCGTACGAAGCGCTGTGGATAGCAAGAGTTCACGGGTGGCCTCATCTCTCCCCGGTCCTCAGGGCGACCAACTCCACGAGCAGCATTTCAAACTGCGCTCACCTCCTCTAACAAGTGTATAAAGCCTCTATGCAAACAAGTAACCTTTAGCCCAGCTTCCTTGCCTGGCTCTTAGAGACCTCACTGGTCTCTTCACTCTTACAGCTCTTACCACCCACTATGTCAGCACTAACATACACGTTACACTGGTTCTGTGAGAACAAATGACTTTTATCTGAAAAGACTTAAACAACCTGAACTTCAGGTCTGCTATTTTACATGTATTTGAAAACCAAATATTGACCTGCTACTGTGTGCCAGGCCATGTTCTAGAAACTTAGGATGCAATAGTAAACAAGAATACTCAGTCTTAATATTTTGTCAGAAGTCCTTGCCAAACTTAAAGCAAAAATAATGTCTTACTCCAAGAGCTGGCAACCCTTGTGGTAAAGGCCAAGTAACGGATACTTTAGGCTTCGTGGGGCACACCCTTTGTGAGACTTTGCTGTAGCTTCTCAATGGGTCTTTACTGCAGGAAGGCAGCCACAGACACCACGTAAAGAAATGTGTCAAGGGAGAACCCGGTTTCTTCAGAGGTGTGGTCCTTGGTAGGCTGCCCGGCTCTAACCACACCCACACACACGGCAGCTCTAACTGGATTCAGTGGGTTAAAAAAGAAAAGAGGACATGAAGTTGGCAAGAGATGTGGAAGGGGCTCCGAAAAAAGTTGAGGAGGAAGGAGGGTGATACAACCTAAATTTATAATATATTATATATGCAGGAAATTACTAAAGAACTCTTTTTTTTGTTTTGTTTTTTTGTTTTTTTACGAGACAGGGTTTCTCTGTATTGTTTTGGAGGCTATCGGTCCATACTGAAGAACTCTTAAAGAGGTCTTGAACAACAAAAATAAAACGTACAACAAAAAAATCAACAAAAATCTTACTTCAAAAAATAAATATAGTTCTCCAGATGTGACTTGTAAGCAGTCACCTTCTAATTCCTACTTTATTCTGGATCCCTGGCAGTAAGTGACACTGCTTCTCATAGATCCAAAAATATAAATGATCAATTTGAACAAGACACTAACAGACCTTAGTGAAAATGAGTTAAGCATCGAAGAAAGTATTAATTTAGTGAGTGCTTAGTCTTGCAGGCATGCCTGCCAGCCAGAAACTAAATGGCACTTGCCAGTCTCTTACCTAGAGTGTAGGCGGCAAAGTTGAGGATGCCCACGACAATCCACACCCAATCAGGCACGTGCTTGTGACCTGGTGCTGCAAAGGAAAGCAACCGAGATTTTAATAGTCTAACTATAGCAGCTCTCACCAGCCCACACCTGCTGCCAGTGAGCAATGTTGCTGCTTGTTAATGAGAAGTTACTTCATAATGTATTCTGAATGCAGAACTGAAATATTAAAAGTTAGCAGGTCCCAACTCACAGTTTTAACAAGCTATGTCAAAAATACTTTTAGAAGCCAGGTGGTGGCTGCACACGCCTTTTACCCAGCACTTGGGAGGCAGAGGAACGAGTCTCTGTGACTTCGAGGCCAACCTGATCTACAAAGTGAGGCGAGTCCCAGCCAACATTTTTTTTTTTTTTTTGGTTTTTCAAAACAGGGTTTCTCTGTATTGCTTTGGAGGCTGTCCTGGAACTCATTCTACAGACCAGGCTGGCCTCGAACTCACAGAGATCTGCTTGTCTCTGCCTCCAGAGTGCTGGGATTAAAGGCGTGCGCCACCAACGCCCGGCTGACTGTCAGTACCTTTACACAGAGAAATTGTTTTGAAAATCCAAAAAGAAAAAAAGGATTTTAGAAAAGGTCAGCTGTAAGACTCAGGCCTGCATGCAGTTCCAGCTACTCAAAAGGTGAAGGTAGAAGTATTGAAAGTTGGAAGCCAGATCGGGCAATTTAATAAGACCCTACCTCAAATCTGAAAAAAAAAAAATCAGCTGGGTTTACAGCTTAGTGCCTAGCATGTGTAAGGCCCTGAGTTTAATCCCTAACATCAAAAAAATAAAAATAAAAAGACAACAACAGAAGGCTGGTAAGGGCCATTTCCAGAGGAGAGCAGGGGTCATCTACAGGGCGGAAATGAACAGAGGAAGGCGACACCGCATCCCTTAAGACGAGAGGCAGTTTTCCTCCTAGGACGGTTATTCCTCGCATTGTAGGCATGGCGGGCCCTACTTATAATGAATTCTCAGACAGTCTCATAACTCTAAAATTCTGCCTACATGTAGATCCTTCTTTTTTAAGTTTGTGAGCTTATGCTATACGGTAAGGCTGGTCCCAGAACCCTGACTCCCTTGCCCCCACATACACACAGCTTTTAATTATTCACTATTCACAAAGTCTTGCTGCTTTTTAGAAGGTATATTTAAATTTTGGTTTTTTGAGACAGGGTTTGTATATATGTGTAGCCCTGGCTGTCCTGGAACTCGCTCTATAGACCAGGATGGCCTCAAACTCAGAGATCACCTGCCTCTGCCTCCCAAGAACTGGAATTAAAGGTGTGCACCACCACTGCCCGGGACTATTATATTTCTAAAACTTAATGGAAATGTAGATAATATTATTAAAACACAACTTAGTTTTATATACAATCCCCCACAGCTTATATAACATTCTAATACCCGAAACTTTCAGAAACATAAGCATCTTAGATTCAGAAATTAACTACCCACACCTTATTTTTTGCTACCCAAGACAGTTAAAATTATGTATTAAGACAATAAAACTCTTACCAGAAGCATAAAAGTCAGGATCGAAGTATGTCAGAAGTAGAAAGTTGAATACAACCAGCAGAAATCCAGAAAAGGTTATAAGATTGGGAGCCAGCCAAGTAGGAAATACCTGTGTTTTTTTTTTCAAAATAGTTGCAAATAAGTAAAGAATGCTCTGTTCAATAACTATCACAACATACAAAATTAGGTCATCAAAGCTACTAGTTTGAAAGATCATACGTAGGTGTTCTGTGTATTAAAATGCAAACAATAACTCCAGCTGGTAGATGGGCCTTTCTTCCTCCTGTCCCTTATCTTTAAATGATTCTTTAATACACAAACCTTTATAATGATAGCATTCAGTTAATTTTAGGTTTCAAAGGCCTTTTATAAAAATGATCAGTCACAGTAGTGTACATACTTAGATTCTAACAGGGAGATGCCCCAAAGGGGAGAACTGACCGGGGATGGGTGAGAGGCGACACCTGCATTACAGCTTACTAAGAACACTGTTGGCTAGGCCTGCAAGCACAGCCTGTAACCTCAGCTAATCAGGACAGTGAGGCAGGAGGATTCCAAGTCCAAAGCAACTCAGTGAGTCTCTATTTTAAAAGTAAAAAGTGCTGGAGAGTGGCTTAGTAGTTAAGAGCACTTGTTCATCCAGAGGACCTGAGTTCAATTCCTAGCACCCCCATGGTGGCTCACAACCATCTCTAACTCCAGTTCCAAAGTATCTGATGCCCTCTTCTTATTAGACATGTACATGGTTCAGACATGCATGTAGGCAAAGCACTAATACACATAAAACAATAAATCTAAAAGCGAATTTTTCAAGAAGCCAAAAGCTGAGGATACAGTTGTGTGTGGACCCCTGTGGTAACATGTATGAGGCCTGAGGTTCAATAACTAGAACAACAAAGAATAAACTGGGAGCTGCAGCAATAAGACTCTAAGAGGAGTTAAAATACTCAAAACTCGTTTATACAAAAATGTACGCCATTATAATCTTACCTTCACTATAGTGTTCCAAAATGGATGCATGACATACAGAGAGAGTGGGTTGGTATCCAAAGCACTGTACTGTTGAGAAATGAAACATTTCAGAGTTAACCCTTAGTTACTAAAATCTACAGAACAACAGTGCAAAATAATCCTAGAGAGCACATCTATTCGTGTGCTTTCCCCCTCTGGATAACAAAACTAGAGCAGCAATATAAACAGGGCAAAACTGTACAGCAGTCAGGTATTACTTTACGGGAAGAGGGAAGGGTCATAGAGAAAGTAAACAGATCAGCCTAAAGCATGGCATTAACCCTAATGCGGTTGCTTCACTCATAAACACCAAGTCCAAACGGCCAGGATCATCACTAACTCATCCGCCCCCATCTCAATCAACTTTACAATGTTGTGGTGTTTCAATAAAGACATTTACACCATGGGTCAGGGATGAAGCTGAGTGGTACAGCCCTGAGTTTGGCCACCAGCACTGAGGGAACGCTTTTACAAGAAAAGAAAAGGTCATGTGTACACTTTCAGTTGTTATAGTTAGTTATTATGCAGGTTGGGAAATATGTATACTGTGCACATTAAACAGACCAGGCACGTTCTCAAGCTCCTTCAACCCTCTTCACCTACAGGTGTCTAGTTGTTCCCTCACACACACACCTGAGTGACCTTTCTGTCTTATTCACCTGTGAACTGAATCTGATAGCCCTTATCTCAGAGGTCTATCACAAGGATTTGGTAAGTTAATAATACATGCAAGACATCTAGAACATTATATAGTAAGTGCAATGTAAGAATTAGCTATTATTATTACAGGAACTGAGCAACCAAAGGAACGACAACCTTCCCAGTAAAAAAAGCAGACCATATAAACGAATGAGCAAACACAAAAGTTAGAGTTGTGTGGTAGTTGAGTTATATTACACCCCAATTACCAACTGAAACATTTAGTAAGAACAAGGGGGGGAGACATGCAAAGAAATTTTAGCAGACAAATTATATGTAAATATGTACAAGTTATACTAATAACTGCTCTCTCTCTCTCCATCTACTAGACAGTGGGAAGAAAAGATACAGAGATATAAAATCACAAAGAGCCAGACAGAGAGATGCGAGCTTTAATCCCATTACTGATACTGAAGCAGAATGACAAGTCCCAGGTCAGCCTGGGCTGCACACTGAGACCCTGCCTCAAAAGAACCCCAAACACCAACAACACGCGTGGCTCAGCAGGAAAGGGCATTTGCAGTTCATCCACAGGACCACGTGGCGGATGAAACTCTTAGAAACTGTCCCCCCACCTCCACACGTGCCACGTCAGGCACATGCACACACATAGACACACACACTGGCCTCAAACTCACAGAGATCCGCCTGCCTCTGCCTCCCTAGTGCTGGGATTAAAGGCATGCGCCGCCGCCACCACCTGTCAGTCAATATTTTCAATGCCTCAAGTATTGAATATGAACAAAATAGAAACTGGAAATGATTAATAGGGTTAGCACAGCCTCACTCAGTAACTCAACAACAGGCTCTCTGTGTGACGCTTCTCTAGCCCATTGCAACCAAAATGGGATAAAAGACCCGACACAGGCAGCAAGAAGACACAGGAGATGGAGACGTGGCTTGCATGTACCGGCCAGAGTCACGCTGGGGCTATTTTAGTCTTTCTGTGACTTAGCAAACTACTCTGTGTAAGGCTTTCACCACATGGGAAGCCCCACAGAAAGAAGACACCTGCACCGACAGCTCACCTGAAGCCAGACCTGGACATCTGGATTGTTACAGCACAAATGACTCACTCAGTGGGAGTGTCCTGGCCTCCACTTAACTAAGCGTACCCACACCGTGTGATGGAGCCAGGAGGCCAGAGAAACTGGAAAAGCACCCATTTCAGGCCCATCTGCTGGAAGAAGTTCAAGTCAGAAGGAACAGTTTAAGGCACAATGAGTAGCTAAAGGGCACAAAGTCCAAAACTCCATTTATTCAAAGACCCTCATTAATTAACTCTCCATAATCTGAATAGATCCAAAAGAAAGGTTTTTGTTTTAGTTTTTTTGAAACAGGGTTCCTCTATGTAACAGCCCTGGCTGTCCTGGAACTCACTCTGTAGACCAGGGTGGCCTCAAACTCAGAGATCCTGCCCCTGCCTCCTGAGTGCTGGAATTAAGGTATGCACTACCACTGCCGGTCCTAAGAAAATCTTTAATGGATATTTCAGTGTGAAAAACCTCTTTTTATAGATGGACACTTTAAGCCTCTACTCCAGAATAGGTTAAGAATAATGTAAAATAAATACCAAAGGGCCATTTTACCCTCTAGGATTCTAATTTGACATTCAACAGCAGTCAGTGAGCTCAAGTATACAAGATCAGTGTATGATTCCAAGGCAGCAAACAACAGCCCTAAACAACACTTGGTGCTCTCCACCTACACCCGTGCTTCTTAAGGCCACACACCATTTAAACAAACTGTAACAGTCCCATGCATGAGTCAAGAGGAGGAAGAATGAATGACAATACTTCCTCACAAGGGGAAAACCAATACAGACTATTAAAGGTGGTGACTAAACTGGACATAGGTGTTTGCTCATGTTTCTTAAATACACTTTGACTTTGCACTGGGATGTTTTGGTACGCCCCAGAGAATGTGAACTTAACAGTTCATCCAGGCAACGCTAGCTTGGTGTATTCTGGCTCCACAGACAACAGGGCATGTCTGACCCTCAGCTGAGCAGTCTGAATTACCTGGCTCTTAAAGTGCTTCTGGTTACCAAGGGCAGAATAAGACTCACCCCTTCCTGAAAGAAGACAGCTTTTCCATACACTAATAAAGCCTCAGCCCCAGTATCGCAATCCTGTGTTTCAATTTGCTCTACAGAGTTAAGCAGAGGAGAGCCTAAATAACAGGCTTTTAAGTAAATGGCAATAGCTTTCCCTGTCACAGCAACTCATCCCTTCATCTGGTCCATACATGCGTCTTGTGTGGCCCCTCTTTGGACACCTTCAGTCTTGCTTGCCTCCTAAGTGTGGTTCACTAGACCAAGAGTTGGAGAGCTTTAGTAAAAGTCTATTAAGTAATAAACACTTTAGGCTTTGGAGGACAATGGTCTCTGCAACAAGTATGCCACACTGCATTGACAGAAAAGCCATCACTGAACATATATAAGCAAATAAGCATGGCCTTGTTCTAATAAAGCTTTATTCGTAAAAGCAGGATCCACTACAGACAGCCCAATTTGCTGCTTGTTAATCCACAGTGGTTAACCAAGGGCAAAAGGAAACTGAGGTGGCATTGAAAGGGAAGGAAACATGGCAGAGGCCTCCAGTCCTCAACAGGGAGGCTCCTCAGACACTTACGTACTCTGGCAACGATCTCACACCACAGCCTTCAGATACCTTCTTCAGTCACTGGCCCCTCAGAACTGTCCCATAGGGACCACTGGGCCACCTCTCTATACCACCATGAGGCTAGCAGTCAAAAGTGAAGCATAAGACTACACTGGCCATTTTAACACTTCATCTTGCTACAGTTAACTCATTCTCTACACTTTCCAGATAGCTTTATTATTAAAATCCAGATTCGATTGCCCTGGAAAGTTAAGTGTGTCTCCAAAACTCTCAGCGCGTAAATTTAGTCATGCTAATAACACCACTCTTAGGTCTCATTAAAAAAAAAAAGTCAAGGGGGCTGGAGAGATGGCTCAGCGATTAAGAGCACTGACTGTTGTTCCAGGTTCTGAGTTCAATTCCCGGCAACCACATGGTGGCTCACAACCACCCTGAATGAGGTCTGGTGCCCTTCGCTGGCATGCAGGCAGAAGACCGTAGACACAATGAGTAAATAAAATATATAAAAAAAGAAAGTCAATAGCCGGGCGGTGGTGGCACAACACCTTTAATCCCAGCACTCAGGAGGCAGAGGCAGGCAGATCTCTGTGAGTTCGAGGCCGGGCTGGACCAACAGCCTCCAAAACAATACAGAGAAACCCTGTCTCATGAAACCAAAAAAAAAAAAAAAAAAAAGTCAAGTAAGGTAGAATTTCTAGGCCACGCCCTCAGGATGGCTATAGCATTACATCTCATCAGTTTTATTTGGATACAGAACCCTGTAATGTCATCTAAAGCAATTATGTCCTCTTTACAGTAAGAGACTTTCATAGTCTGGGTGAAATCCACAATTACTCTAAGCAATATTTGGTCAAACACAATATTTATGAACACCCGTGCTTCCCTACAGAGGCTGTGCACATCCCTGGCGGGAGAATAATAAAACCCGTGTTCCGCGTGCTCGTTCAGTCTGTATCTAATGCAAGACAAGTCCTGGGAAGAACAAGTACATCAAGAGGCAAGATAAGACAGACATGAGCAGCAGCAACCGTGCCGTGAGAGAGCAGGCAGCAGGCGGAAAGAAGGCACTACGGGGACAAGAGCCAAGCCTGGAAACGCTGCCACACACCAAGAAATACCAAGAGCCACCAGCCAGCAGCTGAGGCAGAGGGATTTTCCCTAGCATTCAGACATTGCAGCCCTGCAAGGACCTTGGTTTTCTAGCTTCTAGAACTGAGAAAATAAATTTATGTTGTTTAAGGCCACCTACTGCATAACAATTCCTATGGCATCTCTAGGAAACCAATGATGATGTGATCTAACCCCCATCATGTAGTCAGAGAGATCAGACCAATGGTGTCCTAAAAGGGGAGAAGGCAGTCAGCCAACGTACACAACACTGTATCAAGTAAAAGAAGCCAGACCTGAACGAGAACATGTTTCTACAATGTCCATAACATGTATGGAGCTCAAAAGAAAAGTCATGGGCTAGAGATGACTCAGTGGTTAACAGCATGTACTGCTCTTGCAGAGGATAAGAGTTTGGGTCCCAAACCCACTCCAGGTGCAGGTACTTGAGGGTATGTATGTACACATGATGCAGGTGCTTCAGTGTACATACACCACATGATGTAGGTGCTTCAATGTATGTGTGTATGTATGTATGTATGTATGTATGTACACATGGCGCAGGTACTTCAATGTATGTATGTATGTACGCATGGTACAGGTGCTTCAGTGTATGTAGGTATGTACACATGGTGCACGTGCTTCAGTGTACATATGTATGTATGTACATATGTACACATGGTACAGGTGCTTCAGTGTATGCATGTCACCACATGGTGCAGGTGCCAACAGAAGCAGAAGAGGGTGTTGGGTCCTTTAGAAGGGGAGTTATATATTATATGAGCCAACCAAGTGGGTGCTGGGAACTGAACCTGGGTCCTCTGCCCTTTCCATGGAGCCATTTTTCCAGCCCCCTCCACAGCAATGTTTCAACATCAGAATGGGAAGCTGCCCCTACTGGTTCCTATTAATACTGTACTATGTTTTCTGTCCAAAGGACAATTTACCAGTCACCTCACTTAATACTATAAAGCATATATGACAGTGTTAATTGCCATTTGACAGACTCTAGAATCACCTGGAAGAGGGGCCTCTGCACATGTGGGGGAGGGTATTAACTAAGGTGGGAAAAGTCATCATAATTGCGGACCATTCCCTGGGCAGCCACTGCCATCCCTCTTCTGGCCGCGAACCTGATGTGAGCAGCTGCTTCCAACCCTGCCATCAACTGTGAGGTAGAATAAATCCTGTCCTCTAAGTTGTTTTTGTCAAGAGTATTTTATCCTAGCAACAGGAAAGGAAACTAAGATGAGGACTATCTGTCCCCATCTTACAGATAAAAAGGCTATAAAACCAGATTAGCACAGCTGATAAATGGGACGGTCCATGTTATACACCCTGAGTCCAGTAAGAAACTGACTGCTGTGCTGTGTGAGCCAGACTATGCGGTCTTGACACAACCATAAACTCCTAGATCAGTGCTTCTCAACCTGTGAGTCACAATCTCTTTCACGGGGGTCACATATCAGACACCCTGAATATCAGATACTTACATTACAATTCATACAGTTATGACGTGGCAATGAAATAATTTTATGGTTGGGGGTCACCACATGAGGAACTGTATTAAAGGGTCACAGCCTTAGGGAGGTTGAGAACCATTATCCTAGATTCAATGCACTAAAATTACAAGCTCTCCCAATATAGACTTTTCTAGCCCAATGTGTGGTCCACACATCTCAAGGTGATTCCCAGAGAGTCGAACCTTTGATGGGTCCTTCTGCTTCCCTGAGGGCGGAACCTGTGCCTTGCTTCAACAGAACACAGCAAGGATAGCGGATGTCACTGTCTTTTCTGAAATGTGTTATAAGCAGTGTGAAAGTCAGAGGTCACCCTCGGGTGCTATGCCCCAGAAGCCATCCACTTTTTTGTTTTGAGACAGCCTCTTAGAGGAACCTGGCTCACTGCTTAGCTAAGATGGCTGGCTAGTGAGCCCCTGTCTCTGCCTCTTCAACACTGGGTTTAAAGCATGGACCGCCATGTAAGAACAGACATGCTCAAGCTGGTAGCATATTCTCAGTACTCAGGAGGAAGAGGCAGAAAGATCTCCAGTAAGAGACCGGTCTGGGCTGCACAGCAAGACTCTACCTCAAAACAAAACAACAAAACTAAAAAATAACAACAACAACAAAAAGACCTAGGGACACAGCTCAGCAGAAGAGCACGCACAGGCATGGACAAATCTCTGGACTTGACTTTCAGTGCCACAAAGGAAAAAAAAGAAAAGAAAAATCATATTATTTGATGTTTGAAAGCTAATGTATACATATTACAGTAAAGATAACTTCACGTCCATTTCTTGTAATATAATTGAATATTTCTTGGATGCAGGGTAGTTCTCAAAATGTGGGTCTCAAACTGGACAAATTATTGACCCCCAAGAGTGGGACCAGGCAATCTGCCCTTTTTGTTTGTTTACCCATGTTTTGAGAAAGGATTCCTCTGTGTATCCATAGCTACCCTGGAACTCTATAGATCAGGTTGGCTTCAACTCAAGAGGCCCATCAGCCTCTACCTCTGTAGTGCAGGGATTAAAGGTGTGGCTGCCACGCCAGTTCAGGACCTGCCCGTTAACAAACCCTTCTGAAGGGAAACTAAGTGCAGCCTGATTCCTGATGGGAAGGCCACTAACAAGAGCTTAATGGCTGATAAAGACACCTCCTGGGGTAATGCCAAATATCACATTGCAAGCAAAAGGCAAATGTAGTTTTAATAAACATCAAGCATCCATTAAAAGCCTACTAAAGGCAAGAGAGCACTGTGCCACAACCAAGAGATGAAAATACTAACTCTAAACTTCAGGTGCATTGCCTCCCCTCCATCCCCCCCCCCAGGTAATGAACCCTGAACAGAAACAAAGTTCCTTACAGTGTCTTTATGACTATGAAGCTCTAAGAACTACACCCACAGACAACATGACTCAAAGAGTAATGAGATCTCATCTTAGTGAGCATTGCCATTTTTATCTGCTAACAAGTCAGAGGAGCCTGGAGAATTACAGCCAGGAGACGAACAAGCCATGATGACAGTCAGTCCACCTCAGTAAGGGAACAGAAATATTTGTTGAGGAATCTGGATATCAAGCATATGACAAATATATAAGGCCACTGCATATTCTTACATAGGAGAGCTGTATTTAAGGAAAAATACTTATTCTGCCTAGTGTATTATGTGTATAAGAACAGGAAGAAATCTGAGAAAGACTGCAGAACCAGAGGAGGATTTGACACATGCCCATAATCCCAGCTCTTGGGAGATGGGCTGGGCCCTCTCACATCTATAATTAATCAAGAAAATGCCCCAGAGATTTTTGTCTATGGGCCATTCAGATGGAGCTATTTTCCCAACTGAGCCTCCCTCTCCCTAGATAACTCTAGTTTTGTGTCAAGTTAGAAAAAAAAAAAAAGACAAGGTTTGTGTGTCTTTTGGGACCTTGGGTTTTTGAGAAAACTATCATGTACCCCAAGCTGGGCTCTTACTGAGATCCTCTGAGAGTAAAGAAACATGCCTCATGCTTCAACCTATCTGTCCTGGAGTTGGGAAGACACTTCAGTTTACAAAGCACACAAAGACCTGAGTCAGATTCCCAGCACCCATGTAAAAAGCTACACATGGTAGAACACAAATTTAACTTGGTCCTCAGGAAGAGATGAGTGGGATGTGTTTGTATGTTACATGCTACTTAATGTTACAAGCAGGAAAACGTGAATGGTAGGTTCCAGCTTTCATATACCCAACACTGAACACTATATATACCAGGCACTTGGCAAATATTAACTCATTCAACTTTAAAAATGATCCTGTGAAATAAGAACTATCAAATTTCACAGATGAGAAAAGCTACAGAGATAGGGTTGCTTGTTAAGGATCACACACAATAGAATGAACGTACTTTTTACTTATATATTAGCCCCAGACTATTTAATAAAAAGCATTTTCATTCTCAGAGCTGTGAATGGAATGTCCCTTTTTATCAAGTTTCACCTTCTGTGTCTTCAGTCAACCATAGGAATTATTAAATGGAAAACTTCAGAAAGAAACAATTCGTAAGTTTTAAAACTTAGTGCTGTTCAGGGTATCAGTGAAATCTTGTTCCTGCCCAAGAATGTCCCTTTATTCAGCACACCCACGACATACAGACTACTACCCATTAATCATTCAGTAGGGGCCAAGGTTTAGGGATCAGGTATTGTGGGATCACATTTGGTTTATGTTCAAAACCACACCCCCCAATGCCTATGTCACTCACCTCAGCTCACCACTAAGTAGTATGTCATGTGACTGCAAGAAGGCTAGAGTATTTTGACAGAGATTAAGAGAAACCATGTTAATGGACCTTTTATTAGAGTACACTGTTACTGTTATTAACCTCTTGCTGTGCCTAAGTTACAAATTAAGCTTTACTATAGGTTTGTTTGTAGCAAAATTAAGTGATAAAGATAAAGTTTTTTGTTACCTCAGGTTTTTTTTTTTGGTATCCACTGAATGTCCTGGAATACATCCCCTGCAGGAAAGGGGGCTACAAGACTCAACTAAACACACAGCTAGCAATATAAGCCCACCTATGCCACTTTTGGTTTCCACTGTACATTTTCTCATCTGCAACCCAATTAAGCACATTATTGAAGGTTATTATTCCAATGTTACATATCTTGTACAAACACAGCCAGCACCAACCAGGAATAGCTTACACTTCATTCCTAGGTTTAAGAGGCAGCACAGCATGAAGAACAAACTCAAGATCTGACGGCCTGGCATCAAGTCTCAGTCCACTGCATTGTGAGGGAAAGGGCCTTGGGCGTTTCCTCCACACAGCACATGCAGGCTGGTAACTTTCTCCCTCTCCATTGACTCTCTCCCCTGAACTGGCAGAACTTCCCCAGCCACCTCCTTCTGTGCCTTCAGAAAGACTCCTTTCTCTTCTAGCTTCAGGATATAATTCTTCAAGAAACATTTGAAAGGGAAAAGAAGAGAGATGGGAGAGAGGAAGGAAGGGAAAAGGAAAGAGTGAATGGAAGACATTGTCTTGCTATGTTGCCTGGGTAGCTTTGAATTCCAGCTTCAGCCTCCTGGATGTTGGAATTACATGTATACATCATCACACCTGGCAACTGTCTATCTTTACCAACATCCCTAGAGTAGTTTCAAGGCTTATTAATGTACATACTAGGAATAATCTCATCAAGAGAGCTAATGTACCAATGATGATGGGTTATTCTTGAATAACAGTGACATCTAGGCATTGCCATATTTACATGTAAGATGACACTGCAGGCAGTTTGCAGTCACATAATCAAAACTCAAAAGATCAATAACTTCTCATATTATTCCTACCGAGGCTCAGGAAGCATCCTAGTCTTTGAAATTACAGAAACTGTCTCTAACAGAGGACAACTTATTCACAAACGACAGTTGGTGTTGTGTTTCCTTTTGTTCGTGTTGTGTTTCCTTTTGTTCTTTTGAGGCAAGGTCTTGCTGTGTAGCTTAGGCTGGCCTCACAATCTTGCTAATCCTTCCATTTCAGCCTCAGAGTGCTGAGTTACAAGCATGTGCTATGATGCCCAGCTTGAGAGTTCTTTAGAACAGTTAGCTCTGTTTTCTTTCTAAATCCACAAACTATACTTTCATGTATACCTATCCAAAAAAATGCCTTATCCCAAAAGTTACTATAAAGTCATAGGGCCTGTCATCACTTGGGAGGGACAGGGAGAAAGACCAGTTGTTCTAGGGCATTCTCAGTTATATAAGACTTTGATACCAGATTGGTCTACGAGAGACCCCATTACACACAAAAATAATAAAGGATTTTCTTTAAGGCATTACAATAGAGTGCTTCACAAAAGCCTGTCTCACGTGAGAGTTACCTCCTCTACTTAGTCCACCTACCTACCAGATCCCGAGTCACCCAGCTTCTCCTTACCCTTTATGTGCCCCTCCCCTACCCAGATACCACACCCAGCAACTCAGGCAGTTACCATGTTCTGTCACTCTTAAGTCGGGGTGGAGAAGGTCAAATGAACAAAGATGACCTATACGAGATACATGAACCAGCAGGGAAACGGCAAACTGGACAGTACATACTCTACTTACTTATTTATGATTTTTAGAGGTTTTTCCATTTTGTTCTTGTTGTTTGAGACTGTGTCTCACAGTAACCAGGATGGCCTGAAAATTGCTACGTTTCTGAAGCTGCCCTTGATCCCCTGTCACCTCCTCAAAAATGTCAGAGTCACAGAAGCATGTGCCTCCTCAACCGGCCATATATCCCTTCCCTTTTCTTAGACAGACTCTCGCTATGTATCCTTGGCTGGCCTGGAATTCACTCTGTAGACCAGGCTGGCCTCGAACTCACAGGATCCCACCTGGCTCTGCCTCTGCCTCACAGGTGTGAGCAATCGCACCCAGCCCTATACCGTTGTAAAAGAAGTTAAGCACTGAGCCTGAACTGGGAGAGGAAGTTCAAGCACAGAGTTGCCCAACAGTCTGATTTTTCAAGAGCATCTGGAAATCTGAACTTTTATGGGAAAGATTTGTTTTTAAGACAAAGAAAGGACCAAAGGAAATGTATTTATTGGATAAGTCCAGTCTGAGCTTTCTTTTTAGAAGCTCCTCACCCTCACCAGGTGTGGCTGCTCACGCCTGCAGCCCTAGAACTAGGCAGGCTGAGGCAGGAAGATCAGCTGGCTGGGCTCCAGATGGAGGCTGTCAAGGAGAAAGACAGGATAGAAGGAGGTCTCTGCTCCTTTGGGGGACACGGAGGTACAGGCCTGGATACCACAGCAAGTGATCACACTGGGACATAGACACGGACAATCTCTATTCCCTCTCCTCTGTCCCCACTGCCATAACATTCAGGCCGTCAACATTTCCTAGGATTTATACTGGCATCGGAATCACCATCCCCCACTCCAGGTGACTCTGATGCAAATAAATGTGGGCCACAAACACTAACCCACAGAACAAAATCACTCCCACACTGCTCCTCACAAGTGTCACCTGCCATGCCACCACTCTTCTCAAACACCTTATTTTGTGCTTCTCAGAAAACCTCTTGGGCTCATCTCATGGCTCCCTTCTGAGAAGATGCCTTTTCCTGTCTGCATTCTCTCTACTCAGGTCTCATCTGTCTATACTGGCCTGGCCTCATTCCCATCACCTCTGAAGTCATCCTCAGATCTAACATCCATTGTCACCCCATCGGTGTGTGCCACCTCCTGTCCTCTTCCACCGCACCTGGAACTAACGACCTGTCTCCGCTGTTTATAAAGGTTTGTCTACCCATCCCTATGCCACCCGACTGGGCTCTTTGAAGTCAGGAATTTCAACTTAGCCTCATTTTGCAACCCCAGTGCTGTGCCTGATGAGCAGATCTCCCATAAATGCTTGCCAAATACATAAAATTACATGGTGTGGCCCAGGAAGACCGAATGCCAGTTTGAATTCTGGTTCTCTGGCTTTGCTATCAAGATGCAAACACAGTTTCCCTTTACAACTTCTTAACTGTAATAGCAATAAATTCACAATAACACTGTTGTGGTGTTGCACGCCGATAAGATTTCCTGAAGGAGGCGGAGGCAGGAGGATCACAAGTTCAAGGCCAGCCTGGGCCACACATTTTTAGCCGTGTGTTGGTGGCACAAGCTTTTAAATCCCAGCACTCGGGAGGCAGAGGCAGGCAGATCTCTGTGAGTTCGAAGCCAGCCTGGTCTACAGAGCGAGTTCCAGGACAGACTCTAAAGCAATACGGAGAAACCCTGTCTCAAAAAACAAACAACAAAAAAAGGATAATAACTACAGTCCCTGTATCAAGTTGTTGTCATCAGTCATGTTAATTAACACCCCAACAGCAGAAATCTTTTCTTGAAATTCTACTCTTGAAACCAAGCAAGATATTTAGCTCATTCCCCTCTTAAAGCACAAAGACACAATGTGACACTAGCTGCAACACTATAAATTAAAACGGTGCCTTCCCCAGGTCTGACTAAGCAAACTACAACAGTTTAACCCATAAAAGTACAGAGTCCCTCAACAATAAGTGTCTGTGTAGTATAAACAAGAGGAAAGGGGAAAATAGCGAGTAGAGGAAAGGAATAATAACCCTCATGAAGGCAGAATGCTTTAACACAACTGTTAAGGCTGCTATTACGGCAACAGAGCAGAACAACTGCACTTCTAAATTGGCACCTTCACATTCAAAGTGAAAATTCAAAAGAAGCCTTCCAGGCCCCACATGCACAGCTACTTTTACCATACTTAAATACCTTCTATTCTTTCCATTTTCATTCCTCCAGTATTTACTGGGCATCTCTTTGGCTCAGGATGCTGTGGAGACATTGATCGTGTTGAACATGACCGCTATCAGCCCTGCCCACCTAGAGCTCCTGTCCTAACACAGAAGGCAGGCATTCAACTAGTTAAAAAACTAACTACTGAGTAGGACTGTGTTACACACTCCACCAGAAGACAGGAGTATTAAGGGAGTCTGTGGAACAGAGTCCACCCCAGGCTTTCTTCTGTACTGAAAATCACCCCTTTCTTGCTGCAGAAACCTAACGAGCTCTCTGCGTGCACCGCTCTCGGCAGCTGCTCTGTGAAAATGCCAGGTTCCCACAGGCAGCTCTCAGATGTACCTCTAGGGACGATAAAGAAATTCAACTGGCTCAAAAGCAATTTTCCCACCAGCTGTTCTAGGAGTTCACTTTTCCTCTATATCTTTGCTGGGTTACAGAAGGTCACAGCGGAGACTAAAAACCTCTTTAAGAGTGCTGATTGCACATCTGGGGGTGCTGTTTTAATCCATAATGCTGTAAAGACCACACAGTGAGAGGGCAACGAGAAAGAAAAGATCTCTGTGTGTAACTCCCACGCCAACAAGACTGACCACACATATTCTTTCCTTTGGACACCTCTGATTCATTCTTTTAAAAGGAACATGGTATGCTGTTACCTCCTTCTACTAGAAAAATGTTAAAGTAACAAATTTGTATTTGATTTTGGGTGTGTTCCCCACCCCCCCAAAAAAAGGCTCATTGTAACTACAATGACATCAACAAACTATTTTGGTGAACAAACGTTAGAGCACTTGCTAAATTGACCTTTGTTTTCCAGGATGCTAGGAAACATGTTGTCAGATACAGGAACTCAATCAGATAAGGGAGGAAAGGATCGACACAGAAAACCACGTTGAAATGTCTGATAAAGAAGGACTCCAGTCTAGCAGAAAATATAAACCTAGAGAAGGCTGTAAGGAAAACAAGCTCACTAAGTAAATGCTACTGCTATTTTATAAAAACTTGCTCTGGTAAGAAAATATTTTAGCTGTCACTCTTTATAGAGTGCAGAATAGATACTAAACTAAAAAGGGGGGAGCTGAAGACACAACAGGAGGTAGTAATAGCCTTGTGAAACACAAGTTACAGGGCCCTGACCCAAGTTAGGCTCTGGAACTTCTTCCCAGCTACAGTGTTAAGGCAAGTCACCACCTCAGTTCAGAATTGTGTGGTCCAACGCTGCTTCAAAGCAGCCCCTCGGAGTTTTTATATTTCAGTTAAACAAAATCAAGATTCCCACCACCACCACCAGATACTCATTCATTGCACAAATGTTTGGGTGCCAACTGTGCAGTGTAGCACCATGGTGTGGCCATGCCTCGTCGCTGGATGTTCTATTCTCTATTCAACAGGCACATTAATTTCATAAAGGAACAGACTGGCCTCAGGAAAGGCTTAGCAAAGATAAAACACTGAAGCCCATTATTTCAGGCTAAGGAGGCTAGATGGCAAGTGGTTCCCTGGTGGCAGTACTAAATCGGGGTGAAAAGCATCACTTTTTCCTGGGGGCTCATTACGTTCCAGACTGTCTTCAACCATTTACAATCGGCTAAGCATGACAGAAGCTCACAC
The DNA here is from genome assembly GCF_017639785.1 of Mesocricetus auratus. Taxonomy (NCBI): domain Eukaryota; kingdom Metazoa; phylum Chordata; class Mammalia; order Rodentia; family Cricetidae; genus Mesocricetus; species Mesocricetus auratus. The sequence goes on along the minus strand of NW_024429205.1, from coordinate 19,634,706 downwards.
TTGAGCTATCAACCCAAAAGAAAGGCTGAGTGGTCCAAAGCCAAACAGAAACTTGACTTTGGCATCGGGTTTCTGCGTACTCGAAAGCCTGCGCGCTCTTTGCACTACACGGTTCCTTCTAGTGCACAGTGCTCCAAGCAAGCGGCGCCAGCGCCACGAGCCACGGTGGAAGCCTCTTTCCAGGGGCAGGGTGGAGCGCATCTGCATCGAGGCCCGGAGAAGTCGCTTCCCCTCCCTTAGCATCCGCCACAGGACCATCCCGGTCTCTGAAGTTGGGGCACTGACAGGCGGGTGAGAAGTTCATTCAAACGAAGACCAGCAGAAGGACACTGAAGGGGACGGCACCCTCTCTAGAAGAGGCTGAGAAGGCACAGCAGTGACAAGTAATAAGGAAAAGGTGAGAGAGGAATTCTCTCTCTCTCCCCTCTCCCCGCCTGGTGCTCTCGGGGAAAGGCAGCCTCCCGCGGGGTGCGGAGACCCGGCGGCGGGCCTAGATGATCCCCCGCTCCCCGGCCGCGAGCCCCCCTAGGATCTCCGCAACAACGCCCGCCGGCGCGCCACGCGGCAGGCACAAGGTGACACGGACCGCGCCGGCCCCTCAGCCGCCAGGGCGCGGCCGGGGCGAGGGGGAGAGGGGTGGCCGCCCGCCCGCCCGCCCGCCCTCTCTACCTTGTACTTGTCAAAGCCGGCCAGCTGCTCCGGGCTCACGTATTCGTAGCCAGCCATGACGACCCGAAAGCCCGACGCCCACCCCGCAGCGGCAGCGACTCTCTGCGACCGGGCGATGAAAGGCGAGCAGCACACGGCACTCTGCAGGGATGGGGAAGGCTGGGCTGGTAAGGAAGGTAGAGGCGCGCTCCGCCCACCGCGCACGCGTAGCCGACCCAGCGCGCAAGCGCGGCCCCCCGCGGCTCCCGCCCACTCGGGTGGGGGACACCGCCCTTCGCACGGCCCGCCCCTAGCGCCACCTCCACCCAATCGGCATGGACTGGCCACCGCCAAGTCCCGCCCTCCCTCTGTCTTCGGCGATTCATTTGCTGGAGTCAAATAGGTGAGCGGGAGTAAGAAGAGAGGTGAAAGGTCAACTTTCCCAGCAGGCCTTGCTCTCGTCTCTGGTAATGGGACCCTCGGGGGTGACTGTGTGGGGTTTCCTTACAAACTTGAGGTCTGGGGGAGTGTGTGCGCGGCAGCTCGGGAGGAAGGGTGGGGCCGGGTGCCTGCCTCGGCGGGCTTCGAGTTCCTGGAGCCTCGGGAGCCCGAGTGGATGCTGATTGCGGGGCGAACGGGAGACTGGAAGCCATCGGAGCCCGCCCGCCTCTGAGCGGTGTCGGCGCGTGAACCTTGGACTGCCCCGTCGTATCCTACCGGTTCGATACGGTGCGAATTCCATAAAACAAACCATTGGTGTCTCAATCTCGACGGGGCCTTGGCTGTGTTTGCAAGGAGTGGTTTTTAACCCAGCTAGATCCCAGGGCTTTGCAGAAAGAACAGGTCCTCAGTGGTTACTATGTGTCTGATAATGGGAAATGTTTAATAATGATTGCTACTTTTTAGTTGAATGCACAACCTGCGGAGAACTTTGCATACATTATCGCCAACCCAGTGATAAGAGGTGTTTAGCACAAAGCCTGGAGTTGTCTATCTCCAGTACCAGAAAATAAAATTCAGATTACATTACCTCTCCAGAGACAATTTATTTGGTTGGAAATGATCAACCCAATTAGAAATACAGACCAATAAAATCACTACCTCGGTCTCCCTAGTTCCTGAAATAAGGGAAATTAATTTGAAATCTCCTTTTATGTTCCTTAGAGTCATTCACTTAACAGGTACTTATTATGACCTAAAATATGCTGAGTCCAGTTTTTAGCTGTATCTTCCCTTCTAAAGCCTAGCGGGTGTATATGAGTGGGGTTGTCGTTTTTGAGTCAGGGTCCCAGCTAGCCTGAAACTCACTATACAGCCCAGACTAACCTCAAATATTATCTCTGTCTCTGTGTTAAGATTGTAGGTGTGAGCCACCACACCCAATTCTAAAGTGTACAATTCTTAATGAGATGATGCGTATAAAGTATGTGTTAAACTAAGATAAAAATCTTTGTTGTGTATTTCTTCTCGTCAATATAAAAAGGAAGAGGATCTTGCCATCAAATGTTTTAATATAAGCCTTGTACTATTCCATCAGAAATACAAACGTCATACTTAACATATTTTAATTACTTGTGGAAAACCATTTAAAAGTAACATGATAGGGCTGGATAGATGGCTCAGTGTCTAAAAGCACTGGCTGTTTGTTCTTCCAGAGGACCTGAGTTCAAGTCCCATCAACCACATGGTGGCTCACAGCCATCTGTAGCTCCAGTTCCAGGAGATCTGATGCCCTCTGCTGGACTCCAGGTGCACTGCATGCACATGGTGCACAGACATGCATACAGGCAAACACACATACACACAAAATTAACTTTTAGCCAGGTAGTGATGGCACAGGCCTTTAATCCTAGCACTCAGGAGGCAGAGGTAGGCGGATCTCTGTGAGTTCAAGGCCAGCCTGGTCTACAGAATAAGTTCCAGGACAGGATCCAAAGCTACAGGGAAACCTTGTCCTGAAAAAAAAAAAAGAATTTTTTAAAAAGTGGCATAGTAGCTGGGTGGTAGTGGCTTATGCCTTTAATCCCAGCACAGGAGGCAGAGACAGGCGGATTTCTGTGAGCTCAAGACCAACCTGATCTACAGAGTTTTCTAGGACAGCCAAAGCTACACAGAGAAACCCTGTCTCACAAACAAAAACAAAAAGTGACATGGTGCAAGCTAAAAATAATATACAAACTACACTTGTTAAGACAGTGTGGCTTTTTTTCTTTTCTTTATTTTTTCTTTTTTCTTTTTGTTGTTTTTCCGAGACAGAGTTTCTGTGTGCAGCCCTGCTGTCCTGGTACTTGCTCTGTAGACCAGGCTGGCCTCGAACTCACAGAGATCCACCTGCCTTTCTTTCTTTTTTTTTTTTTTTCTCTCTTAACCCCCTCCCCCTGCAGAGTATGGTGATATACACTTGATGGGAAGCTGAAGCAGGTGGTCACTTTAGCCAAGGTTGACCTTACACTCATGACCCTCCTGCCTCAAAAGCAATTTAGTAAGTGTGCTTTAAAGAGCACTTTGCATTTTTAAAAGACTTTTGTTATCTTTATGTGTGTGGTATGGGTATGTGTGTATGGTTGGGGAAACCAACACAGAACTGCTGTAAGTTTGAGGCCAGCGTGAGTTACAATATGAGACCTTGTTTTTAAAAAAGAATTAATTTAAATAAATTGAAATAAAATTAGGGCCTGAGGTACAAGTCAGTGGTAGAGCATGAGCATTTCATATGCATGAAGCCCTGGGTTTAATATTAACTCCAGCACAAAAATAATACACTAATAAAAGGTAATGGCTCATAAGTTTTACGGTCCTTGGCTGGGTTACAGCACTTAACCTTAAATGCAAGAGGCTCTGGGTTCAGTTCCCATACCCCAACCCATACCACCACCAATTCTCAAAGCAAGTGGGCATCACTAGTTCACCCTAACAACTCTGAACCAGGGGCCAGAGGGTTGTTCCAACTGAACAGACTAGAACAAAAGAGAAGTCATATATATTTGCCTCCAAATTATTCAATTTGTAGTAAAACTTCCACTTTGAGTTGAATAATTTTTCCACTGGATCATACAAGTTACCGTGATAAGGTGTTAGAAAAAACAATATGTCTAGTTGTTTTCCAGTGATAGACATCAAACCTGGGGCCTCACACATTACTAATACTCTACCACTACTCACCATTGCCAAACCGTGTAAGCCAGCTGCTTCTAATCAAGGCGAAGGCACGCAGAGGAGGAGACTAGGAAAGAGTCAAACAGACATTCTTTATTGTTAAATGAAATTTGGTGATGCACACCTTTAATGCCAGCATTCAGAAAACAGGTAGGTGAATAGCTGAGTTGGAGGCCAGCCTCATCTACATAGCAAGTTCCAGGACAGCCAGGGCTACACAGAGAAACCCTGTTGGGGGAGAAAAAAAATTCCTTGACTGTGATAAAGCTCAAGTAGGATTTTGCCTACTTGTTTTTTCCCCCTTTTAGTTTTCAATAATCCTCCGATGTAAGAAGGTATAGGAAACTCTGAGGGGTTTATACCCCCCATTCCATAGTGCGTGGAGTACACTGAGAGATGACATTGGCTAGCACCTCCTATTGCTGTTCGTGATGGTGGAGAAGGACTGTAACGTGTCCACCGGCTTCCCAATGATGTTAGGGCCAGTTTTGTTTTCCCAGGCCCTGAACCAGAACTGTGAGCAATCATTCGATCCAAGGCAGGCATTGTGACAGTTCAGAGGGCGGCAGAGGCCCAGGTTGATGCCTTTAGCAATCACCTGGTTGAGGGCCCTTTACTCTCTACCCAGGTAGAAATTCCAGGCAGGTGAGAAGCATGCTCAGAGCTAGCACTTGGCGCCCTTCCTAACTCAGCGGCAGCGCGGCTGAAAGCAACAGCAGTGAAGGTGATTTCCTTTGTTACTGCTTTCATGCAGGGAACCTTAGGTACTGTGACCTTTTTTAGCCTTATGATGACAAATGTTGAGCTTTGGTGCAGGTCTAAAACGTTGGTGTTCCTACTCATTGATGGTGCATAATTGACAACTTTCAGGCTTAAGGCATTGAGATTCCCCAGCCCTGAAAAAGACTGGGCATCATAGCCTTTGGGACCCACAATATTTGAGACCTGTGGCCCTTATAATCTCTGATGGCTCTCTGGAACTTTCCAGTGGCCAGGGCCGTGCATGCGTGTGTTTGAGTGTTTAAGGTAGGGTCTACCATGTAGCTCAGGCTAGCCTGGCTCTTGTTGACGTGAGTCAAGCTCACAGTACCGCCTCAGCTCCTGAGTGCAAGCCTTGTAAGTGTGCACACAGGTCCAGCTAAGCTTCCCATCTTCCTCAGCTGTCTACTCTGGAAGCCTTTGTACTGCAGTGGTTGCCAGCTGTTTCTAACTGTCCCCCGGCGCTCTCCAGTCAGCTCCCTCTTGCAGCCATCACCTCTGTCACTGCTGCCACTGGCTCAGCTGCCATGGTTCAGCTTTCTTCACAGCCAGTCAAAGACCAAGATCAGAAGTGAGCCACAAAGACAGCTTGGGAGGAACCTGTTGCTGGGCCTCACCTTGGAACAACAGTGGGGCAGCACAGAATGACCACACTTCGGTTCCCGAATTGAACCGAACGGCTAGAAGAGTGGTATCTGTGATAGACCTTCCTGAGGACTGTGGTCACACTAACCATGGCATTGTCCTGGCACCAGTCACAGAAGTTTCTCTGCCATGCCACAAGGGGAGATGCCCCTCCTGTCCTGGGTGGTGCTTGCAGGATCATCTAGATTTCACCAAGACTTGAGAGGACAGAAAAATCCAACACAAACTGAAACAATTGTGCCTCGGTTCCATCTTCAGGAGGTAAAGCTGTATTTTACAGCAAGCAGCTGGGTTGCCGTGTGGCGTCCTCAAGTGCTAGTCTGAGGGCAATCAGTTAGCCGCCTGGTTGATTGTCCTTCCCTGAAGCATCGAGGGTACCAGGTAGGTATCTGATAGCTCTCAGTCAGGAGGTCAAACTACCCAGTCCTCTAAAATTCCAGCTTATTTACAGGAAAACTGACATCAGGAGCGTTTTTAAAAAGGAAATTTGTTTGTTTGGGGGTTTTTGTTTTTGTTGTTGTTGTTTTAAAACAGGGTTTCTCTGTATAGGTTTAGAGTCTGTCCTGGGACTCTGTAGACTAGGCTAGCCTTGAACTCACAGAGATCCCCCTGCCTCTGCTTCCCGAGTGCTGGGATTAAAGTCATGCCCCACCACCACCTGACTAGTAAGAGCATTTTAACATCAATAATGGTTCTTTACACATTATAAATGTCTTAACACCTGCCCAGAAACTCAGGGAGGGTGCTCCCCAAATCAGTCTCAGTATGAAAGCCACAGATACAAGAATTTACTTAGACCCACATACTTACCATTCATGTCTGAAAGGTGAGCAATTGTTTCTTACAAGCATTATTGGTGAGGACGGCTGTTAAATAAAAGAAGAGTTCAAACTGATGTCAGGCAGGCAGGTGGTCCAGCTGGCAAAAGCATTTACCATGCAAGCCTGGTGACCTGAACCACATGGTAGAAGGAGAGAATGAACTCCCAAAAGTTATCCTGAGAGCACACACACACACACCTTGCTCACCCTCACATATACACAAGAGTAAACGAATGGAATCTTAACAACTGATCTCAAAGTTGTATGCAGAACGATTCAGCCGTCAGCTTTTTGAAGTGCTGAGAGTGAGCAGCTGCATGCTATGAACAAAGAAGTAATTGATACCCACCGCCTCCCCACGTATTCCTCCCCATTTTAGCTGTACCCACGTGGAGTTCCAGCACAGACGTTTCATATGGGGAGCCGTGGTGCCTGCCATGCAGCCATCGGCCCTGGGGTGCCTTCCTTTACTTCTGATTCCAAGCCCTAATGCCATCTAGTACCAGCCCTGCCGGTAGAGCCACATGTAGCCACTGTCATTCCATTTTCTTTTCTGTGTTCATTTTTATCCTCATGAACCTTTGAGGTGGTTGGCTCCGTGGTCCTTTGGTTTGGGTGGAAGTCAGTGGCAAGAGTGAAGACAAAACCAAGTGAAGGAAGAGAGTGGGGGACTTTGCTACTTTCCACTAGGATTCCTGGAAAAGCAGGGGCAGTCATTGAAGCCACAAGATTGCCAGCACAAATAGCTACAAAGTAAAGCTCAGAGATGATCTTGCTGGCCCCGGGGCTATTTAGCTTGCTTAATCAGAATGCAAGTTTAGACTGCCTTTACACTCAGAAAATAAGAACAGGACTATGAAACAATGTGTAAAGGTAAGGATTGCCTAACTCCTTCATGTATCCTCAGATAGTAACCATGTGCTAGCTACAGATAGCGCAAAGACTGGAGAGACGGGAGTAAAGTAGCAGAGTAAAGTAGCGCATGGTCCCAGCAGTGGGTTACCACTGCATCCTGTGAAGAGCCGCCTCCATCCTGCACCAGTCTCCCCTCCATCCTTGCCCTCCCCTCCTCTCCCGGTGACAGGTGACAGTAAGATCCACCTTCTAACACAGAGAAGCACTTTCTAACACAGAGACGGGAATTGGGACCATAGTTGGAAAAGACTTCAAATTAATACTCTTGAGATCTTCCAAGTGTTAACTTTAGCATTTTGATGAATAATTAAAATATGGGATACAGAGATAACTATTTAAATTATGAATGAAGGCTAGAGAGATTGCCCAGTGATTAAGAGCATGTACTGCTCTTGCAGAGGACCTAAGTTCAATTACCAGCACCTACTTCAGATGGCCTACAACCTCCTGTAACCCTGGTTCCAAGAGATCTGATACATCTAACCTCTGCAGGTACCTACACTCATATACACACATACACACACAAGCACATATGCCTGCACACATGTGAGCACACGAATAAAAATCTTAAATTTTTTTATAAATTTATTAATGATCCTTAGCTCTTCATATTGCCACATCAGTAAATAAAAACTACAAGAAAATACACCATAATCCTGGTGTGGCAGTACATAAATATAATTCCAACAGTCAGTAGACAGAGGCAGCAGGATTAGAAATACAAGGTCAGCCAAGGCTACATAGAGAAACTGTCTCAGTAAAACAAAACATGGCATGCACACAAAACAAAAAGCCACCTCACTTTAAAAGATAAATGACAGCAGAGCATGTGGCTCATTGCTGCAGTAATAAAGCTACTGCAGGAGGATCACCATAAATTAAAGACCATACTGAGCTACACAGGGCTAAGCCAGGCCACATTATGAGACTAGGAAGGAAGGAAGAAGGGGTTTTCTAATAGTATAACAAAATCACTCAAAACGTAATAACCTAAAATTCATCCCTGGCACCTATTATATTTGCTTATAAGCCCATGGATCAGCCATTTGAGTTGGACTTAGTGGAACAGTTCCTCCAGTCTTATTTGATAAATCACAATCATTTCACATACCTTAGACAAACACGTTTTTTATCTGTTAGTCATACTTCAACAAAACTGGTCCTTTGAAAACGTCCTCTTAGAAGTTCCCCATGTCAGGGCCAGGCATTGTAGCTCAGCACCAAGCATCTCTGTAGTGAGTGTAAGGCCCTGGCTTGACTGCCCAGCACTGAAAGAGTTAATTTAAAAAAAAAGGACTATACATCATTGCTGAGTCATTCCTCAGGCAAAACAGACCACAAAGCCAGCCCTGGTGAGGAGGAAGAGATCCCATCCCCGCTTCCTTTGTAATCTTGGTTTGTTTATTTTTAAGGTTTACTTTCGTTATTTTTATTATGTGTCTGCAGAAGACAGATCTCCCTTGAGCTGTACTTACTCGAGGTTCTAAGCCTGCTCTTAGGAGTCTTTCCTTCAACACACACACATACACACCCAGGAACACGCTCCCAACACACAGACACACTCACATGCACACGCAGGAACACCCCAACACACACACACACACACACACACACACACACACACACACACACACACACACACAATCTCCCTGGAATACAGGACTATTCGCTAATCTCAGACAGCTCTGTGTGTACAATGCATTCATCTGTTTATGCCCAATTAACTCTGTCTGAGCCTTCAAACTTCAGGATCCATCTTGTCCATTTACCTCCCTCCCCAAAACTTTGTTTTTTTTTTTTCAAAGCTTTGCCTGTCCTGGAATTCTCTTTATTCTCTCTGTAAACAAAGCTGGTCTTGAACTCAGAGATACACCTGCCTCTGCCTCCTGAGTGATGGGATTAAAGGCGTGGGTCACCACATTTAGCCCAAACTTGAAAAAATAAAAAATAAAACCAACATGGTTTCACTAATTATCCCTACCTAACCTCAAACTCAAGCATCCTACCTCTGCTTCTCGGGAACTGCAGGGAAGCGTTTGTCTGAGTTCCCACCCTGCCCCACCTGGACCTGTCCGTCTGTACTCCCTCAGCCTCTCCTGCTTGTCTCGTTTGCCCTCTCGTCTGTGGAGAGCCACAGAGTACACCTGGGCCTTGCACAGTGTCTCATATTCAAGAGGCCTCGGTAAGCTTTCATAGAGGTGAGGTGACACCAGCATTAAAGCAGTGTTCATTCTCATTCATACTCTCGGTAGAATGGTACAATATTAGGAAATAACCCAAGAGGGAAAAAAACAACTTGTTTTTTGTTGCTTGTGACATTGTGAACTGTCTTTCTGATGTGCTGATGGAAAACTGGTAGCTGGGGAACCCCGGGTAGCATCAGGATAAGGGCTGGTCACTAGCAGGATGAAGATACAGTAAAGAGGCGGGGCTTTTAGCCTCTATCCTCAACCTTCAGGAAGGGTAAGCGGTACAGGCCCATCACTGATGGCCAGTGAGTCAATCAATCATGTCGACATAATGAAACGTCCTTTGAAACCCCAAAGGGCTGGGTCTGGGATGCTTGTAGATTGCTGAACATGTGGAGGTCCTGAAGTTGGTATATGCAAAGAGAAGAGGGGAGCTCCGAATACCTCCCACATCTCTTGCCTCCTGTGTCTCTTCATTGTACAAACGGCCAATACCCAGATAAAGAGAAGTTAAGTGCTTCTCTGACGTATGAGCATCTCCAGCAAATTAACTGAATCCAAGGCAGGTGTCATGGAAATCTTGGGTACTGGGTTGTCAAAAGCATGAGCAAAACAGCAGGGGCCTGAGATTGGCACCAAGAGTGGGCAGCAGCCTTGTAGGGTGAGCCCTGGGGGTCTGAAGGTATCTTCAGGCAGACAGGATCAGAAGTGAATGCATTTAGAAATGCAGAACCTGTTACAGAAATGAATGCCTGCTGATGTAGACAGAGAACATCCTGCCCACCTGATGTCAGAAGTGTTGATCGTTGAGAGGCTAGGAAAAAAATGTTTTTCCTATAGCAGGACGTGAGCCATTTTTATAGCCCCAGAAGACAGAAGCAATCAAATTCCCAGTTAAGTGGAAACCCAAACTATAGTCAATTAATGTAATAAAGTATATAATCCCTTTAAAAGGGTAAATAAGTTAGGTGCAGGGACAGATAATAAACAGTTTTGTGTATTACCGGGGTAAGTGTCTGCCTCCAAATTGGGTGATGCCAGCAACCCAAAGAATTGCGTATGCAAGTCTAGCATGATGAGAATTGCGTATGCAAGTCTAGCATGATGAGAATTGCGTATGCAAGTCTAGCATGATGAGAATTGCGTATGCAAGTCTAGCATGATGAGAAGAGTGTGTTTATTAAGTATTGCCTACAGAGTGACAGACACTACTCCTTTACCCAGAGTCCACACCTCCCACCCATCAAATTTCTATTTTTTGAGGCACTAAGACTGCAGCAAAATTAGTACAAACCTGAGTTTGAAGCGCCACCTAGTGTTAGAATAACAGACATTGACTGCGTGCTTAGATAAGCATAGAACAAAACTAGGCTCTGGGAAATGTATGTCTAGTCTGTCATTATTTATTGTTATCGTGTGTGTGTGTGTGTGTGTGTGTGTGTGTGTGTGTGTGTGTGTGTGTGTGTGTGTGTGTGTGTGTGTGTGTGTGTGTGTGTGTGTGTGTCCTGTTCTCAACAGGACAGGAATTTCCACATGACCCCTCCAGAAAGTGTCACAAAGCATCTCGCCTGGTGCCTTGCAATCTGAAGCACCTTGAGACCCCTCAGAATTCAGGTCCCTCCCATTTCCCCTTGTATTTCCCATCCCAGTGCTGACAGGGGCTTTATACAAAGCCCCCTACCTTCCTGAAATTCAGTCCCACCCAAGAAGAAGCAGTCACCACCAGACCTTCTATTAACTTGCATCAAAAAGAAGAAAGACTTGAAGTTTGCCGGCACACCTGGGCAACCCCAGGTCCAGCAATGTCCTCTGGTTTGCTCTCAGAATCATTTTCAAACCATTGTCCATTCTATAAAACAGACTTTTTCCCAAGCCAGCATATATTCTCCGAGACCTAAAATCATGTACTGTTCTGACATTCCTACCTCTCCCCTATAAAAAGACAGACGTGTAAACTTGTGAGCACTTGGACCCAGAAGACAAAACACACACCTGGAATATTTCTCATTTAGTAATTTTTTGCAGATTATAAATTAGTTTGTTTTATGTATGTGAGTGTTCTATTTGCATGTATGCCTGCATGACAGAAGAGGGCATTAGATAAGAAGGAATCATGTGATCCTCTATGTGGGTGCTCTTAACTCAGGACCTCTAGAAGAGCAGGCAGTGCTCTTAACCTCTGAGCCATCTCTCTAGTGCCTATTTTTGATACTGAGTCTCTCTACATAGCTCTGGCTGCCCTGGAACTTACCATGTAGGCCAGGCTGGCCTCTAACTTAGAGAGATCACCTGCCTTTGCCTCCCAAGTGCTGGGATAAAAGGGGGCGCACAACACAACCATACCCCAATAGGTCATAAATCTGAATGTTTTGTCTCCTGTGTAATCTTTGTCGGTTTATCCTGGGGAGCCTTCAGAAGGTAGAGGGAAGCCAGACATGGTGGTGCATCTCTGTAATCCCAGTATAGGGGATTACAATCACAAATTCAAGGTCAGCCTGGGTTTCAGAGTGAGCTCCTGTCTCAAAAAAAAAAAAAAAAAAAGAAAAGAAAAAAGAAAACAGAAAGCAAGCAAAGGAATCAACAACAACAAAAAAGCCATGGGAAAGTTAAGTCCAACCAAACACTGATTCAAAAAGCTGATTTCCTAACTCTTTATGCAGGCACAGCCCTTCAAAATGTGTGGCCTGTCAGTCAAGACATTTTCATTAGAAAATCAAGCCTGGGGGTATGTTAGAAATAATCTCTCTCTTTTTAAAGGAATTTGAAGTCAGTGCCTCATAGCCAGGTCTAGCTACCACCACTTCCCTGTCTCTGGGTCGCCTTTGGCCTAGAAAGAATTGCTTTCTGTGGCATATTGCACATGAGCATACACGCATGTGTGCATCACACACACACACACACTTCATTGGTATCTACCTAGTTTCTGTGCACGTAGCTCCTAAAGTGCTAGGAATCCCCATAGTGGAGCATGTCCTTTCATATGCTATTGAGATGACAGGTACAGCTCCTGGGGGTGACAAGAAAGGTACCAGGGGAACCAGCTCTGTAATTAGAAGCTTGGAAATGTCAACCCTGCTCCTGACCCAACAGAGAGCAGAGAAGAGTTGGGGATTTGGTGAATAATAGCCAATCCTGCCTGGCCAGAAGGTGGTGGTGGTGCACACCTTTAGTCCCAGCATTCAGGAGGCAGAGGCAGGCAGATCTTTGTGTTCAAGGCCAACGTGTGGTCTACAGAGTGAGTTCCAGGACTATACAGATAAACCCTCTCTCAAACAAAAACAGTCAGTCATGTATTTATGATGAAAATCCATACACATTTCAAAGCTGGTAAGTTCACAGTGCTTCTGGAACAATGTACCTGTGGAGGCAGAGGGAGTGTAACATGCCCAAAGAAGGCACTGAAACAGGCCCATTTTTCTGTATTTATTACTATTATTTTGGTTTTTCCAGACAGGGTTTCTCAGTAGCTATGGAGCTAGTCCTGGAACGCACTCTGTAGACGAAGCTGGCCTCAAACTCACAGGAGTCCGGCTGCCTGTGCCTCCCGAGCCCTGGGACTAAAGGCGTGCGCCACCACTGCCCACCACTGCCCCCTTTTGTATTATTTTCTAATCTTGGCTTTTGGATCAATGATCCAGCTTCTTGGAGGAATTCTAAAACAATCCAAGTTTCCTAGCTCCGTGGACCATGCATGAGCCTGGTTCTGTGACCCACTGTTTCTTGTGACTTGGCTTCTGTGTCCCCTTCTCCTTGAGTTCTTGGTCTAGAGCCCAGGGGAATCCAGGCACAGTCCTGTGGGGTCCAGGTGGCCCCAGTGACCTGGAAGCATATTTGACTGAATCACAGGCGGTGGCAATTGCTCTGTAAATTCAGCCTGGATCATTGTACCCTTTCTTTTCCTTCCTTCTGTGCCAGCCGTGCCAGCTCTGGGGGAGGAAATTTGCATCATGGGACAGCTGGAGGCTTTTAGGGACGGCTGCATCAAGCCATGGCCTCTCGAGCTCTCTCCCAACTGCTCCTAGCCATGATGCTTCCCCTGCTGAAACTGGAGTCGACATTTGTCCCCACAGTCCAGTCAGTAAGTACTGGGGTGAGGACCCTGGAGAGATCTGCAGAGACCACAGCCAAAGCCTCAGCTTGAGGGACCAGAAGGGGTGGGACAGGTGGAGGGGAGGAATCAGCTTGTAAGACCCCCCAAGAAGCCAGTCTTCCTGGCCTGGGTGAGGGGACACTTTTGTGTCTTTATCTGAGTCCCTACCAAGTCCTGTGGCGCCTGCTGCCCTGTAGATAAAGGTTTTCTGTTCATGCTGGCATTTTAAAATGAAAAGAAAATCTTCGCAGGTTGGAAACTCATTGGCAAAAAGGACGGGGCAAAGTCTGGGAGGAAGTGGTAGAGCCTAGGCTTGTATTATCTGCTTTCTCCCAGGAGGCTCACAATACTGTTATTTACTTATCCACATCTCCAAATCTATTGTGATCTGTAACTTCCTCTGAGTCTTATCTATACCTTATCCTTCTCTACATCCGTTTATGTTATATCTGTATCTGTGGCTCCACCAAATTTTATTTACTTTGTTTTTGTTTTATTTATAGACTGTTTTTTGCCTGGGCTGGTCTTGAACTCTTGAGCTTAATGTTGTCACCTCATTATTTTAAGAGCTAGGTTTACAGGCATGAACCACCATGCTTGGTTTTATCATTTATATTTTGGGGGTGATTGTTGTTGGTTTTCGACATAAAGGTTCACTCTGTAGCCCAGGCTGTTCTGGAACATACTATGTAACCTAGGCTGGCCTGGAACATACTATGTAGCCCAGGCTGGCCTGGAACTTCTGCACATCTCCCTGCTTCAGTATCCTGGGTTCTAGGATTGCAAATGTGCTATCATCTGGTTTTAGAGCCCCATGCCCATGAGAATTTGAGAGGAAAGAGTGGGTTAAACTACATGCCCCTCTTGCCTCCCTGCCGGTGCACTGGATCCAAGAACAGGGAAATTCAGGAAGGAGCTAGGCAAAGCATGTTGACTCTCAGGGTGTGCCTGGTTCCTGGTTTCAGATGGGGCTGCTGGCCCTGTCAGGGTCCCTGGAATTGTGTCTTTGTCCCTCTCCTTCTGAATGCCTTTTCTCCCTTCAGATCTTTACATCTGGCCGCTAGGCTAAAAAAGAGCTTCTATGAGACCAAGTCACGCCAGAGTCGCCAGGTTGTCCCTGGGGTGCCCTGGGAGGAACTTGGGACCAGCCTCTTCTCAGATCTCTCTCCTCTGTCTCTTTCCAGGAACTCAAACTGTCTGGAGGGAAACCTGGGCAGGAACTGAACCAAAACAAGAAAGTAGAGGGTGAGTGGGGGGGCAGGAAAGCGGAAAGGAAGACACAGGAGGGGGCACAGCAAGGTGGACAGAGAGAGGACAGGCTATGGGAGGGGAGACGTGCACCTTTGCAATGATGGCATGGAGCCATGGACCAGAATGCACCTCTGCTAGGGCAGGAGCAGTGGTCCTGCATCCTGTGTGTACCCAGGCAGGCTCTGGGAAATGACATCTGCTTGTGTCCCCAGAAATGGCCAGCTGAATATGTAAAGGCAAAAGGGGAGTCACGTGGGGCCTCACTGCCTCACCTCTGCTGTCCCCTTTGCCTCTGTAGAGTCTGTCCTGGTCTCCAGCTATGTACAGCTAGAATTTTCAAACAGGACCCGGCCACAGAAACTCCCTGAGAACCTCACTCTCCCTGCGGCCTCCACACCCCTTACCCCAAGGACGCTTACCGCCCTGGGTCTCACAACAGGTAGCAGCTGCATGGTAAAGGGGCTCAATGGGAACAGACACAGCTTCCCAACTCTCCAGCTAACCAGCTTGCCCAAGATGCAGCGAGCTCTCCCTGTCTCCCTCTCCCTGGCCCAGCGCCTTCCTCAAATCCTTACATGACAGCCCCGCCCCTGCCCCTTCCGGTTCACACCTCACTGTTCTAACTTGAGCAGAGGGTACAAGGGGCAGGCACAGCGTGGGGAACTTCGCCAGGTGTCCTTGTTCAGCACGGCCTGCTACTCTAAGTCCTGGCTGCAAAGGAAGTCCCCTTGGGTGGTGGCTGGGTGGCTGGGTGGGTAGGACTGATCTCCTGGGACTTCAAGATTAATGTCAGCCAGCCCTGAGACCTCTCAGGAATCAGCTGCTGGTCCCACAGCCTCACCTCCTTAGCCTGCCTACCTCTCTCTGTCACAGAGTGTCACGTCAACCCCAACGGGACTAGGTTCTGTACTTGCCACTCTGGCTACCTGTGGAACGCTACACTCTGCTCCCTGTATCCCACCTGCCACGGCCACACGTCAGAAACTGATTCCTGTATGTGTCGAAGCTTCCATGGTCCTGTGCCTGGCTACTGCCAGTTGCTGCCACCTGGTAAGGAGGGTGGGGGACTTGGAAACTAGTATCCCCAAGTGAAGAAAAAAAAAGAAACAAAACACTTTGTGGGGTTTTTATTTGTTTTTGTTTTTTTTTCTTTGGACCTGTGTTTCTGGTAGTTGGTCCAAGCCCAGCTACTCCTCTGGCTAGGCGCAAAAAAAAAAAAAAAAAAAAAAAAAGCCAGCTGTCACAGCAAGACACTAGACCTGAGCTTGGAACTTGAAAAATGAGACTAAAGAAAGTGGGTGGCCCTGAAGACACCTGGGCAGGGGGGACCCTTCCCAAAGCTGATGCAGCAACCCCAAGTCGCTGTCAAGTGGCAGTCGTGAGTCAGAGGGTCAGAAGGCTTGCCACTAGTTCTCTGTGGGAGGGTCAACAAGGCTGAGTGTAGCACTCACCTCCACACATCTTTGATGACCAGGAAGGAAGTCGTGCAGGGAGGGGTGCAGAGAGCCCGGCTTCAGGAGGTGAAGAGGGACTGCTGGCTAAGGCCCTTCAAAACCCGTCTCTTATTCCCTGCAGCTCCTGCAGACCTGATCCTGGACTCTCAGCTGCAAATGCCCAGGGACACCCTGAACCTCATTCTCTTGAAGAAAGAGGAGGCTACCAACCTGAGATGGTACTTGAAGCACCCGGAGAGCGACAAACTCACCTTCCTACGGCCAGGGACAAACGTCTCCCAGATGTCCAGTCAGGGCCAGACTGGCCTTAGTATCACTGGCTTATCCCGTCACTGGACAGGTAACCCTCAGCTGTCCCTTCCATCCCTTTCTCCCCTGGGTCTCACTCTGTAGCCCAGGCTGTCTCGGCCTCCTCAGTGCTGAGGTTACAGGTTTGCACCACCCACTTCTTCCTCTGCTTCCCCTCACCGCTCCCTCGCGAGTCTCCTTTCCTTTCTTCCTCTGCTTCCGGTTCACTTCTTCCCAACCTTTGCCATCTTTCTATTTGCTGGGGAAGCAAAGGCAGAGACCCCCATCCTAGGGCAGAAAACCCTTTCTCAGCTTCACAAAACCCAATCTTGTTCCGACATGTGAAGATATAAAACACAAACAGAAAAGGGGTGACGTGATGGTGATGTCACTTGCTTCTTTGTTGGGAATGGTGTGCTGCAGACACTACAGGAAGCATCTATTTTGTTGTTGTTTTTTTTTTTTAACTCTTTAAGGTCTGCCACGCAGCTACCAAATAAATACAGAGACTTATTCTTACTTATGAATGCCCAGCCTTAGCTTGGCTTGTTTCTAGCCAGCTTTTCTAACTTAAATTATCCAGTTTCTCTTTAACTACGATTTGCCTCTGGGCATTTTACCTTTCCTTATTCTATATCTTTCCTTCTTACTCTGTGGTTGGCCATATGGCTGTGTGGCTGACCCCTGGCATCCTCCTCTCCTCTTCCTTTTCTCACCCCTTTTCTCCTGAGCCTAGAGTTCTCCTTCAATTTATTCTCTCCGCCTGCCAGCCCTGCCTATTTCTCTCTCCTTCCTAGCTATTGACCATTCAGCTCTTTATTAGACCAATCAGGTGTTTTAGACAGGCAAAGTAACACAGCTTCACCGAGTTAAACAAATGCATCATAAGAGAATGCAACACAGTCGGGCATTGGTGGCTCATGCCTTTAATCCCAGCACTCGGGAGGCAGAGGTAGGGGCATCTCTGTGAGTTCAAGGCCAGCCTGGTCTACAGAGTGAGTTCCAGGACAGCCTCCAAAACAATACAGAGAAACCCTGTCTCAGAAAAAAAAAAAGAATGCAACACATCCTTGTATCATTAAGCAAATATTCCATAGCATAAGCAAATGTAATACATCTTAAACTAATATTCCACAACAGGAACAAATGCAGAGCAACAGACTTTTATACATTAAAATGACAGTGCGTAGGCTGCAGATATAGCTCTGGTGGGTAAAGTGTTTACTCAGCAGGCATGAGGCCATGGGTTCAATTCCCAACACCTCATAAATCCTGCATGGTGATGCACACCTATAATCTTAGTGCTCGGAAGGTGAAGGCAGGAAGGTGGGCTGTTCAAGATTCTCCCCTTTAGAACATAGTGGCTTTGAGGCCACATAAAACCTCATATCAACCAAAAAAAAAAAAAAAGAGCCCAGAGGACGTACTATCAAACAACAAGCAGAGCCTGCCTCAAATAAGATGGAAGTGCCCACACCTGAGATCGTCCTCTGACCGCCATATGTGCAGTGGCACATGCCCACCCACACAGCAAACATGCTTGCGCATGCATGTGCATGCACACACACATGTTGTTTGTTTTTGCTCTTTTGGCCTTTTTGAGGGATCTGCTACCCAGCTCCCAGGTAAATCACACACGGAGGCTTATTCTTAGTTCCGAATGCCCAGCCTTAGCTTGGCTTGTTGCTAGCCAGATTTTCTTAAGTTAAATGAACTCATCTACTTTTTCCTTCCAGGTTTTTATCTTTCTTACTTCTGTATATCTTATTTCCACTCTTACTCCATGGGTGGCTGGGCGGCTGGGCGGCTGGGCTGCTGGACGGCTACCCCTGATGTCCTTCTCTCCTTGCTCATTTCTCCTGTTTATCCTCTCTGCCCGCCAACCCCGCCCATCCTTGCTCCTGCCTCACGATTGGCCATTAAATGTTAATCTGATAGTTACTATTTTTCAGGAAAAAAAATTCCTGCTAAAAGTTCATAGTATGGGGGGATACTAAAAGCTGAGACCACTCAGTTCTGGTTGAGAAAAGAGCAGTGGTCCTCAACCTTCCTATTGCTGAGACCCTTTAATACAGTTCCTCATGTGGTGACCCCAAGCCATAAAATTGTTTTCGGTGCTACTTCGTAACTGTAATTGTGCTACTTGTATGAATTATAATGTAAATATCTGTGTTTTCTGATGGTATTAGGCAACCCCTGTGGAAAGGTCATTACTCCAAAAAGGGGTTATGACCCACAGGTTGAGAACCACTGGTCTAGATCCTAACTGAGGGTGGCATTGGAAGGGGTAGCACTGTGGGGAAGAGGCTCACCCTAGAGTTCATCAGCGCTGGCTAAGATGGACAGGTCAAGAGCCTCTTCTACAGATCTCTTTCTCCTTGGGTAGGGGATGTTCTCCAAATGGGCCATCCATCCTGGGACCTTCTGGCTGGGAGTAAGCTCCTGGTGCTGAGCAGAGGAGGAGAAGTTGGAGGGCCTGGGCTGTGACCCAGAAAGCAGTGGAGAGCTGTCTCGCAGGCAGACCTCGGCAAGCCACGAGGTAGAATGGGTCTGTCTCTGCAGGTTCGTACGTGAGCATCTTCGAAGCCCAGGGATTCAGGTGGAGGCTGAGTCAGGTGGTGCAGGTGCCCTTGGAGGAGAAAGAAGTGGTGCGGCTCCCAGATGAGTTGTCCATCTCCCGTGCTTCCTCCTCTGGCTTCCAGCTGAGCTGCTGCATCCCCCTCACTAACTTGACCTACACTGCTACCTGGAGTCCTGGGGAGGGCAGCCAAGGTAGGAGACGGTCAAAGATGACTGTGGCCGGCCCCTCCAGGCAGCACGGGCTGCGGTTCAGGATGGCTGTGGTTCAGGACCGGAGTTGGGTATCCATGTTCAGCGTTTTCACCCCACCAGCGCAATCCCTGTTCTGTTGATAGAACCCTTTCAGGACACACTCCCACTTGTAGTAAATCCCATGAGTTTAGTTTAATAATATCCTGTTTTTTAAAAAGAGGCACCTGGGGCACAGGAGAGATAGCTTGGTGTTAAGAGCACTTGACTGCTTTCCTGAGGTCCTGAGTTCAATTCCCAGCAACCACATGGTGGCTCACAACCATCTATAATGAGATCTGATGCCCTCTTCTGGTGTGCATGAAGACAGAGCCAAATGCATAAAATACAGGAATGAACAAATCTTTAAAAGGGAGGCCACTGCAGCTAGAGACACGGCTTAGCAATTAAAAGCACTTGCTGCTGCTCTTCCAGAGGACCCAAGACCAGTTCTTAGCTCCAGGGACTCTGAAGCCCTCTTCTGGACTCTGTGGGCACTGCGGTTCATGCATATATCTACACAAAGATACATACATACATAAATATACACACACATACATATATACATACATACATACATACACATATATACATACATACATACACACGTACTCTCTCTCTATTTAAACTAAAGTGAATCTTTTTAGCAAGAACAAATATTTTAAAATATATTGAAACAAAAGCCTGAGCTAGAGACCCAATAGTGTGCACTTCGGTGAAACCCAAATTCTGCACCCAGTGGTTGGATGCTGACATAGCATTCAGCTCTCCCTCACTGCTTCATCTTCAAAGACAGCTCTGAAGTGGCATTTGGGGACCTGCTTAGCTCTGGCCTGCTTCAGCCAGTGATGGCTCACCTTTCTCTTCTCTCCTACCCTCAGCCTCCTTGCATAACTTCTCGGATTCCCAATGCCTGGTGCTGACTGTTGAGCACTGCCCAGAAGCCGATACCACATATACGTGTACCCTACACAGTCAGAACCTGGCTCCTCTCGTGGCTCCTGTCTCCGTCACCATCATCCAGGGTATGTGGGCCTTGGGTCCCGTCAGCTGACCTCTAAGCGGCTTGTCCTTGGAACACAGGGTCTCCTCTTTGTTGTTCCTCTGCCTTGGGCCGCTGAGCCAGGTATCAAGGCCCAAATAGGTTTGGGTCAAAACAAAGGCTCTGGCAATATTGTGGCTGCTGAGGCCTCACTGATCCTTGTTCAGATGGAGACACTACCTGCCCCGAGGACTTCTCAGTGGTTGCCTGGAATGTCACCAAGGCTGGCTTCGTGGCACAGGCCCCGTGTCCTGTGAATAAGAGGGGCATGGTAAAGAGGCTCTGTGGGCCTGATGGCACCTGGGGGCCTGTCCAGAACAGCTGCACAGAGGCCGAGATCCTAGCCACGAGTATTAGAGCCAAGGTAAAGCTACTACCTCCATGACTTTCCCAACAAACAGCACCTGCCTGCCCACCTGCTTGTCTGCCCGCCTGCCTACATGCCTGCCCACCTGCTTGTCTGCCCGCCTGCCTACATGCCCACATGCCTACCTGCATTCCCGCCCTTCTTCCCTCCATTCCTCTCCTTCCCCTTCCCCCAGAATTCAGATTTAGGAATCTTTCCCGATGCCAGCTTACCTGTTATTCAGCCTCTCTCGTCTGGACCCCTAGCAGGCCTGGGAAGGAGGAGTGGGTCCTCCAGGGACAGGAGTGGGATGGGGTGGGGTGGATGTCTGACTCAAACCACAGCCCCATCAAGAGTGTCTGTCCTCTTAACATCAGAGTCCGTTCCTTCCACCTGCCCGTTGCTGGTCTTCCGAGGACTCTGGAGCAGAGGGACAAGCAGCTGAGCCGGGGAAGATGTGGTCCTTCCCCGGTAAGGATTTTCCACTGTCTTTTCTGTCAGCTACTGCTGGAAGGCCAGGGAAAGCCCGATGAGGAGGTACAATGCATCCTGAGTCGGCTTCCAGGGCAGGTAGACGTGGTCAGCACCCCCTCTGACTTACAAGAAACGCTGCACACTGTGACCTTGCTGGCCAACGTGGTAGCAGAGACAAGAACAGAGCTTACAGACAGTGCCCTGAAGGTAAGGTCTCAGAGCCACACTGTGGGTCAACTGGGGGCGGGCGGGAGGGCAGCGCTTTCATTATGAATGCGTCTGCCCTTCAGCACCCTGTGGGCAGCCCAACAGGGATCCTTCTGAGTCCAGATGTGGTCTCCAGCTTCCTCTGTTCCTACAATCCAGTCTCCAGTGCCACGGAGAGTAAAAAGGCCTGATGCTGGAAGGCAGGAAGGGGTAGGGAGATAGGGCTTCTGAGACGCAGCATGGGGATATCACATAGACACCCAACACCTGATAACCCAGGCCCACAGAGACACTCAGACACACTTGGGATTGCCAGGCAGCCAGGCAGTGGTGGCACACTCTTTTAATCCCAGCCAAGCAGATCTCTGTGAGTTCAAGGCAAACTCTACAGAGTTCCAGGCAGCCAGGGCTACCCAGAGAAACGCTGTCTCAAACAGCAACAAAAGGAAGGAAGGAAGGAAGGAAGGAAGGAAGGAAGGAAGGAAGGAAGGAAGGAAGGAAGGAAGGAAGATATTCAAATGGATAATAAGAGGCAATGACACCACACCCTCTTCCTGTCAGGCAGTGACAGCCATGCAGACCTCATGTCTTTCAACTTCAAAATAGTGTGCTCCCTGCCCCTGGCCACCGTTCCCAGCTGTGCAGAACTGGACAGGTTATGGAGTTGAAGAAGGACTTTTGTAGGACTCGGGAGGTCCCAAGGGATGCAAGTGGGAGACGAGGCATTAGGCAGAGGACCTGGGTGTGATTTGGAGACCATGAGCCCAAGCGGCCCCAGTACCTACTGACAGTGGCCCATCCCTCTGATCTAGACAGTCTCCTCCACGGACCTGTCCCCGTGTGACCTTTCTCTCCAGCCCCAGGTCCTGCCATGGAAGGAAGGGGTGGGGTCTTTGGGTCCTAGTGCCCCTGTAGACTCTGACAAGTCACATGCCTCCTTCTGCTGGCTGCTGCAGGATCTCCTGACAACCACAGACAAGATTCTAGAGGTGAAACTCAGCTCTCTGTGGACTCTGGCCCAGGCCCAGGCGCCCGCGCTGGCCTCGGATTTCCTGAAGGCTGTGGAGACCCTGGTCCACAGCTTGAGCTCACAGCAGCACCCTTTCTCCTTTACCTCGTCTAATGTACTACTGCAGAGCCAGCTCCTCAGACACACCTCTCCTCCTGGCCACCAAATGTCCTTCCCTGCCTGGCCCTTCCTACAGGCACTGATCCCGTGGTATTCACTGGCCCCACTGGTCCATAATGGAACTAATGTCAGTATTACTACCCTAGTACTGCAAAAACTGGACCACTATCTGACCTCAAGCTATGCACAAGGGATGTGGACCCCATATACCACTCCTGGGCTGGTCCTGGTGGTCTCCATTACAGCTGACGGCCAGGCCTTCACACAGGCAGAACTTATCATGGACTTTGAAGACGTGAATGTAACCGTGCTCTGTGTCTTCTGGGACTACAGTCTCTTCCAGGGTCACGGGGGTTGGTCAGATAAAGGGTGCCGGGTACATGCAGGCAACACCAGCGCCGTCACTAGGTGTGTTTGCCAGCATCTCACTGCCTTTTCCATCCTCATGTCCCAACACGCCATCCCAGAAAATCCTATCCTGAACTTGCTGAGCCAGGTGGGCGTTGGGGTTTCCATTCTGGCACTGCTCACGTGCCTGGTTATTTACAGGCTGGTGTGGGGAGTGGTGGTTCGGAACAAAGTCTCCTTCTTCCGCCATGCCGCCCTGTATAACATGGTGATCTGCTTGCTGGTGGCAGACGCATGCTTCCTGGGAGGCCCGTTCTTTCCTTCAGGGTACCACAGCCTGTTCTGCCTGGCCACTGCTTTCCTGTGTCACTTTTTCTACCTGGCCACGTTTTTCTGGATGCTGGCCCAGGCCCTGGTGCTGGCCCACCAGCTGCTTTTCGTCTTCCATCAGCTGTCCAAGTACTTGGTTCTCTCCCTGATGGTGACACTGGGCTACCTGTGCCCACTGGGGTTCGCAGGTGTCACCCTGGGCCTCTACTTGCCTCAAAGGAAATACCTGTGGGAGGGGAAATGTTTGCTGAATGAAGACGGAGTCATGCTGCATGCTTTCAGCGAGCCGGTGCTGGCCATCGTCTGTGTAAACGGGCTGGTCCTTGTCATTGTTGTGCTGAAGCTCCTAAGGCCTTCACTGTCAGAGGGGCCCCCAGTGGAGAAGCGCCAAGCTCTTGTGGGGGTGCTTAAAGCCCTGCTTATTCTCACGCCCATCTTTGGCCTCACCTGGGGACTGGGCGTGGCTGTTATATTTGATCAAGATTCCATGGTGTCTCACTACATCTTCACCATTCTCAACAGTCTCCAGGTAAGTGGCAAGGGTCACTGCCAATCACCAGGCTCAGGCATTTTAAGGGCACTGAATATAGATCCCAGTTCCTTCACTGCCTTGCTGGGTAAATTTGGGCAAATAACATAACCTCTCTGAGCTCTGGTTTTCTTATGATTGTGTTAAAGTCGAGAAATCTTAATGCAGTCTTAAGAAAGGCACTTGAAACCAGTGGCGATGCAAGCCTTTAGTCCCAGCACTCAGGAGGCAGATCTTTGTGAGTTCAAGGTCAGCCTGGTCTACAGAGTTAGTTCCAGGACAGCCAGAACTACACAGAGAAACCCTGTCTCAAAAAAAAAAAAAGGAAGGAAGGGAGGGAAAGAAAGAAAGAAAGGAAGGAAGGAAGGAAGGAAGGAAGGAAGGAAGGAAGGAAGGAAGGAAGGAAGGAAGGAAGATGGCTCAGTAGGTAAAAGCGCTTGCTGCCAAGCCTGACAACCCGAGTTTGATCCCTGGGCCGTGGCATGTACACAGGCACACACATGCACACGTGCACACACAATTCCAAATGGTGCTGATGGGTGTTGAAGCTGAGGCGGTGACTTGGGATATCCATTAGAAAAGGGTCTGAGAACAGAAGATGAGGAGAGGGAGGGAGAAATGAGCCCCCCACACTAACCTGCTCCCCCACCCGCCTCTCTTCAGGGTGTCTTCATCTTAGTGTTTGGCTGCCTCACAGACAAGAAGGTGAGTGCCCAGCTAGCTCCCCACACCTGACCCAGAGGCCTAAATGTGATTGACACAAGCGGGCGTTCACCTTCCCCTCAGGTACTAGAGGCCTTGCGCAAACGCTTCCGCTTCCGAGGCACTCAGTCCTCCAACTCTGCCGTCTCCCTGGTGAGTTGCCCTGCACCTCAGCTGTCTGCAAGATTTGGCCGGCCATTCTCCAGCCCTCCCTGGAAGAGATGGGCCCAGCTAGGAGAGGAGAGTCAGCAGTTCTTTTTACAGCAAGCAGCTTTCAGACTCAGTTTCTCCAGCCACAGGGGTGGGCAGATGAACGGACCAGCCCGCATAGTTAGAATGGGACTTTGGGGTTCCCAGTGACCACCCGGATGCCTGGTGACACTCCTCTCCACCGTACCCACATCTAATACTCTGCTCCACGTTAACATTTGGAGGGAAACGATAGAGTGGGGCCCCTAAGGACCTAGGTAGCAGGTACCAAAGTTCCCGGAAGGGCTGGCGGGAATGTTGGAATGGATACGTCCTCCTCACGGTGGCTGAGCTGTGATACAGATCACTCCAGCTGGGCCTCTCTACTTCTCCCAGGCCACAAACGAAAGCTGCACTTCGGAACACAGCAAAGAAAGAAGTGAACGTGCCAGGTGAGGGCAGCTTTCTCGGGAGCAGATCGATGACGGAGGTAAAAGAGGCTGGAGCGAGGGCCTCCAGGCCGAGTCTCCCCACTCTTCCCCAGTGTTGGAGGCTAGAGCCAGAACCCGGAGACCTAAGCCACATCCCCACACTCCAGATCTTAAGTTTTCACTTTCAGACAGGGTCTTGCTAAGTTACCAAGGCTGGCCTTGAACTCACTCTAATCAACAGGATGTGAACTTGTGATCTCCCTGTCTCAGCCTTACCCCTGAGTTCATTCTAGAGGTTCCCACTCCACAATACCAACTTTTAAATTATCTGGAAAAACCCTCACCTCAGCCAGGTGTGGTGTGTATGGTCGTAAGCAGGAGGAGCAAGAGTTCGAGCCCGCTCTAGGCTACATAGTGAGAGCCTATCCAAACAACAACAAAACTATATCTATACCTATATCTATATCATACGTAATGTGTGTGTGTGTGTGTGTTCAACCAACCAATGCTGCCTTAAATGACTTACCCTTGTCATTTACCCTTGTAGGGGTTAGTCATTTAAGGCTATCAGGAGAGGAGAGCTGTTTACACAGGTAAAGGCAAGGTATCCTGTCCCCCAGCCCCAAGCTTCAGGGTGACCTTTTCTAATAGGAAAGACAGACATTCCAGGATGAACCACCCATGCATGAGCTCATGTTCCTGGCGAGGGAGGTCAGAGTGTGTGCTGGAATCTGCCAGGTGAGTCCCAGGCTGTATTCTGACCACTCTGTCCTTACTCAGGACAGGCAGATTTTCATTTCCATCAGTCATAGGCATTCCTCGTGCAGCTCAACAGTCCAGAGCCCCTGAAGTATCCATGCAAGGTGCACTGCAAAAAAGTAGCTAAAGCTACCCGTGACCTGATGAAAAAGCCTGCCTTTGCTAAAAACTAAACAACAAAAGAAAAAGCACAGGAGTCAATGTTCCAAAGAACTACAAGAAAAACAGTTGTATTTTTGTTGTTGTTTTTCTCTGTGTAACAGCCCTGGCTGTCCTGGAACTCACTCTGTAGACCAGGCTGGCCTCGAACTCAGAGATCCTCCTGCCTCTACCTCCCGAGTGCTGGGATCAAAGGCGTGCACCACCACAGCTTGGCAAGAAAAACAGTTTTAATCAGCAGTGTATGTTACAGACACAAGGGAAATGTTTTCAATGTCACTGCTGAGTGGTTTCTTTGCTGTTTCTTTTTGACAGTTATGAAGAAAGGATGACTGATTGACAGGAACCTGTGATCTTCCGGACACTAAAGATGAAGGGCAGAATTCAGTTTCTTTGGGGACAATATTTAGTTACAAAACCCTTACTAATATAACTGCTTGTAAAATACACCAGCAGAGGCCATTTACTAATCTATGAAGTGGCACATACATGGCACAGAAAAACTTCAGAGTGACAGTGAATTCACCTGTTAAAGCAACAGTGAGACTTTTGACAGCACCCTCTTTAACATACACTTGTTCAGGCTGGCAAGGGAGGAACCTGACTATTTTGTATCACTAACTATAAAAAGTACTATTGAAAAAGGTAATGTCAGACATTGGGAAGTGCTTTACAACAAATTTCCAAGTTTACATTTACTTATAACCACAATAAAAAGGCTGACCACACGTGGGCCTGTGTTTCATAGTAGAGCAGTAAAACCGATGGCAGCTTTAGAACTATCTTGTAGAGAATATGAACAATCAGTTTCCTTGTGCTCCAAGATTTTCGAGTGGCCAAAATGTCTCTGAGGTAGCTGTAAGTTTTACCAATCTTTATATCTTACTTTTGCAACATATACAAAGTTCTGCAATGCCAGGTGTGGTGGTGTGAGTTTTTAATCCCAGTTCTTGAAAGGCAGAGCCAGGCAGATCTCTGAGTTCAAGGCCAGCCTGGTCTACAAAGTGAGTTCTAGCGTATCCAGGACTATATAGAGAAACTCTCAAAAAAACCAAGCAGTTCTGTCTTTATTTTTGTTGTTGTTTAATCTGTCACTAGTTTATTTGGGACTTTTCCTTTTTCTTTTCAACCCACACCTCCACAGGGTTACTCTATATGGAACTCACTCTATAGACCAGGCTGGCCTTGAACTCACAGAGATCCACCTGCCCACCTTTATTTGGTACTCTCTTTCTCTCTCTCTCCCTTTCATTTTTTGTTTTCAACATGGTTACCCTGTGTAGCCCTGGCTGTCCTAAAATTTGCTCTATAGACCAGACTAGTCTTGAACTCAGAGATCCACCTGCCTACCCCCACAAAATTGAATTTTTAATTAGATTTTGTGTGGGTGGATGGGTACATGCCATAGGGCACACATGAAAGTCAAAGAGCAGTAAGTGGGAGTTGGTTCTCAGTCCACAATGTGGTCCTAGGGATAGACTTCCAGGTCAGCTGGCTTAGTGATGATACATTTACCCAATGAGCTATCTGTGTAGACCAGGTTGGTCTTGGATTCAGAGATCCACCAGCCTCTGCCTCCTCGAGATCTGAGACTAAAGGTATGCCCCTCCCCTCAGCTAGGTTCTCTTTTCTTATTGACCAGAGACTAAGTGGTAAGGATTCTGTCAATTTTGCAAATGAATTTAAAACAACACCTCTTGGGGGGAAAGTTCTTAGAACACAAAATGTAACTGGGAAAATTTGTATCAGATATCTAAAAATAAAAGTTTGGATTCAGAAGAAACTTAAAAAACAAATATATATGGGCTGGGCCGAGTACTTGCCGAGTATTCATGAGGCCCTGACTAATTCCCATGGTCACACAAAATCCCATAGATACATCCATACATACATACACACTATGACTTAATTTACCAAGAAAACTCAAGTACTTTTCAGAGGTCAACACTTTGTTCCTTGCTCAAAAGCCCAGGGTGAGTCTGACAGAAATTCCTATACATTTGAGTAACAATCAAACAGACGTCCACAACTGAGCCTATGACTTTTTCAGGACAGCATAATTGTGGTTTGTGTGACACTGCTGTCAAGAATTTGAGAGGGTTTATAATAGTCAAAATACGTTTTGGTTTGGTTTGGTTTTGGTTTTTCGAGATAGGGTTTCTCTGTGGCTTTGGAGGCCTGGAACTAGCTCTTGTAGACCAGGCTGGTCACGAACTCACAGAGATCCACCTGCCTCTGCCTCCCGAGTGCTGGGATTAAAGGCGAGCGCGACCACTGCCTGGCCGAAAATATGTTTTTAACTGTGACATCAACCCTGAAAAACAGAAACGTCTGCAATGAAAGTCGATTTGCTTCAATTAAGCAATGGAGAAAGCATATTATTACAAGGTAGGATATTACTTACATTCTTGACAGTTTCAAAATTGACTGAAATAGTTATAAGTTCCAAATGAGTAACTAGAGGCAAAGCCACCCTAAGTCAAAAGAGCCACCTTCCCCCACTAATAAAGAGATCACAAACAGTCCTCTAATACATTTCTACTTTATTAAGGTCAATCAACATGCTATATATATATATATATAGTAAGCATTTCAGGTTTCAGAGATGTTTAGATTATTATTTTTTCCATAGTAAGTTACTTTAGGCACATTGGTTTGTATTTTAGAAAAAAATAATTATCTCTATGACACGGACAAGAACAAGGGAAATCTGCAAATGTTACAAAGATGACTTCAAACCTCAGCTAACATCTCTCCAAGCTGCTGCCAGCCATTAGTCTTTGTGACAAGAGATAACAAGAACTGTGTGCACATCTGTGATACTCTGGAACTTAGAGAACAGAGGCTGAGATTATCGGAAAGCTTGGAACACTGGCAAGGCTTGATCGCAAAGTATTAAGAGAAGGCCACAGATGTTGTTTTCCCAAGAAGAGCTAGGAACTACAGGTGTCACTTGGTGGTGCATTGAAATGGCATTGCCCAGTGTGATTGCTGCACACAGAAATCAGGCCACCTCCTCTAGAGCAATCATTTTGGATAAGCTTCCACAATCATAGCATGACCCTGTAAAGGGAAACAAAGTCAGTCAGAGTGTGGAAAGCAATGAATCCAGCCAGCATGGAGGAGTGAACAAGCAAACACCTCCCAACTACTGTGCGATCCCGGGAGAGGGGTCATACGAGCCCCCATTTCCTCTATAAAATGGAGCATGGTCCCTAGTTTAGAAAGACTTCATAAATGTTAAATCAGAGAGAACATATTGTATAGACACATGTATTGATATACATACAACTGGCTATACACATATACACATATGGTTACATACATGCACCAGACTCAGTCGTAGTAAATACAACAAATGGTTGCTTTATTTTTGTTTCTGTGGTTCTGGGGATTGATTCCAGGTGTGCTAGGCAAGTACTCTACCACTGGGCCACATCTTCAACCCAAGAAGGATTAAAGGGTTAAGCGACTCAGATCTGAAAACAGGTGTGAGGATCCTGAACCCTGACTCACACTTGACTACTCTGTGGTTAAGATGTACATAAGGGCAGGAAGAAAGAACAATGTCCCATCTCCAAAGCTCTGCACAGCTCTGGGTACTAGTTATAACTCAAGTTTACACCTTACATAGACATGAGGATTTCCTGTCTGATAAATACAGTCACTCTAATCGACTAACCCTGAACTGCCACCAAACCAGTAAACAGCCCAATGGAATGCCCAGCTCCCAAGTTCTATCCAATTCCCACAAACGTGCGTGAAGAAGCTATTATTTAAGCCAGGTGTGGTGGCGCACGCCTTTAATCTCAGCACTCAGGAGGCTGAGGCAGGTGGATCTTTATGAGTTCAAGGCCAGCCTGGTCTTCAGAGTTCCTGGACAGCCAAGACTGTTACACAGAGAAACCCTGTCTCAAAAAAAAAAAAAAAAAGAAAAAAAAAAAGACAGACAGACCTATTATTTATAAATTACCAAGTTCAATACTATGTAAGTTTAAAGTTCTGATACAAGATCTTCATCTGGAATTTAGCATATGCATTAGTTCAGAACCTTGACAATGCATAAGCAAACAACAACAAAAAGCAGAGATCAGAAGGCATAACTAACCTGGGAGTTATCCAAAGGACTCAGGAGGCAGAACACTCAGCTTTACTTATAATGCAATTTTCATGTTCCAACACGATCAGTGGTTATTAACTAGGATGAGTGCCTCCCTTCCCTCCGGAAGACTTTTGGCAATGAATGAAGGCATTTCTACTTGTTTCAACTATATGTTTATAAATGGGCCAGGACTGGCAACATCTCACAATACAAGCCCACAGAATTAACTAGCCCAAAACATTAACAATGCCACGGATGAAAAACACTGCTCTAGTGCTGGAGAGATGGCTTAATAGTTCTTGGCTCTTCCAGAGAACCCAGGGTCAATTCTCGGCACCCACATGGCAACAACTCACAGTTGTCTGTAACTCCATTTCCATGGTTTCTGATACCCTCACACAGACACACACACAGGGAAAACACCAATAAGCATAAAATAAAAATAATTTAAAAAGAAACAACCCCACTGTTTTAGACCCACAATAGGGGAGTTTGCTCTAATTTCCTAATCATGTTGGTGTCAATCTATTGGCTCAATGAAACAAGTTAGTGGCAAGAGTTTAAAACTTCTAGAAGAAAGACAGTGATCACTCTTCTTCAATCATTCACAACATCATCTAATGCTACTTACATTCTGTGTAATAGTGATAAAAATTGCACCTGAAAGGAAGAGAATCTGTGTGGACTACATGTGACACACTGTCTCTCCCTCAAGGGAGCAGAAAAGAGAGGTAAGAAGCAGGCTCTCACCTAAACATATGCAAGGTTTCAGTTAGGAGAAATAATTACCCAAACGGTAATCATTTTTGAGTTAGGGGACTATCCCCGGCAGAGCACTGTCTAATTATTAACATGTGGAGCCCTGGGTTTAAACCCACCGTCACCAAAAAAGTTGCAGGCAATGAAGCAACAATGTTACAACTTTGTCGTCACTTTGTCGTTGTTGTTTTGAGACAGGGTCTCGCTATGCAGCCTTGGCTGTCCTGGAACTCTCTCTGTAGACCAGGCTGGCCACTAACTGACAGAGATCCACCTGTCTCTCCCTTGGGAGTGTAGGATTAAAGGTGTGCCCTGCCACAACAGCCCCATCCATTCTTGAGGATGGTTTTGTTTTATGGTGGTGCTAGAGCTGAACCCAGGACTTCAAACCTTCCAGACAAGCACTTCACCACTGAGGTAACAGCCACGGAGACTGCTCCTCTTAGAGTTTACAGATAAGGTGTTGTGATTATTAGGTAAATGAATAAAAGTGTACTGTTAAAAAAGAAAATACATCGAGATGCTTCTAATGCTAGTGCCTGGCAAAGAAGTTATAAATGATTTTTTTCCTCTATTTTTATATTTTACATAGTTTCCATAATGACCATATATTCATGTTGTAAAAAAGAAAAGCAAACATTTTAAAATAGAAAAACAGCTTGGATTTGCAGAGCACCTTCCTTTCAATGAAGTATCAGAATTAAAATCATCTTCCAAAAGAAAACAGCTATGAGCTTCAAGAATGCTTCAAACAGACATTCTTGGGCTGTGAGAGAAAGTCCTAGTGGCACTGCAGTGACGTACCTGTCCTCCAGCTGCACAGGCAGCCACTAAAGCATACTGGCCTCCATCCTTCCTCAGCCTGTTGGCAGCTGCCATGACCAATCGACAGCCAGTGGCTCCAAAAGGGTGTCCCAGAGACAGTGATCCGCCCCAGATGTTAAACTTCTCCAGAGGAGGCGATCCGACCTGGCTCCCACAAAAACAAACACCAATGTAGAGGCAATTTTCCTTCAGACCAGCCAAGTCAGACTCTTCCTGAGAGGCAGCAAACAGCCAGACGGAAGTAATAAATGCTGACTACCTTACACATGAGTGCATGGCATGTGAGATGAACAGAAGACAACACACAGGCTTACTGTTTTCACGGGGAACTTCAAGCATGTTTCTTACTGGAATCTTACCTTGGTTTTCCTGCCCATGTAGTTCTGTGCAAACCAGTCGGAATCCATGGCTTTAAAGTTAGCCAAAATTTGGCCCTAAGAAGGAAAATAAGACTGTTATCAATGCTCTTCTGGGCTTACCCGAGACATAATTTAACACTTCCTAATGGGCTTTTAAGAAACAGCCTCCAAAGGTATATTTTCAATACCACAAGTGTGACCCAATTCCCTGACCTAGCCCTCCCCTCAAAGAAGTTCAGTCTGAAATATAAAGCCCCACTCCCTACAGGCCTGGGCTTCATTTTTAATGGTTATGCTCATTTCAGATGTGTCTTATAGACAACTTACTGAGAAGGCTTCATGAAATTCAAAAGCATCAATATCGTTCATGGTTAATCCTGCCTTTTCTAGAACTTTTGGAGTAGCATATGTTGGTCTGAAAAAGAAAACAAAACAAAAGGTAGTAGCCTAAAACTTTCCACTTTAACTTAAGCATTCCTTATTATACTCCAAATTGAGTTTTACACTTATTTATTGGTTCTATTTATTATAAAAATACTAATTAAGTGTTAAGGATACAAAAAATGCCTTTCATCTTCATTATATTGTAGAACTGGGAAAACAGATAATCAACAGGCAAACAGTAAAGCGTAATTTAAAACTAAAAAAAAAAAAAAAAGGAAGAAAATTCAAAGGGGAAAGGGCTTGGCTAGCCTCAAGGTTATAATAAAGCCAGCAGACAAGGGAGAGATAATCAGAAGCCTTTATGAAAGAGCCTGTGGGTAGGGATGAAGCTCAGTGTTGGGAGCCCTTGTCTACCGTGAGTGAGACCCATTCCTGTATCCTGCAACACACACACACACACACACACACACACACACACACACACACACACACACACACAGGGTAGAGGTGTTAGCTGATTATACAGCACAGTGGATAGTGATATGAAAACAAAATGCTTATTCTGCCAACTTCATATACTTTCAAACCTGTATAAAGATGTGAGCAATTGATCCCTGGGCCCCACATGGCAGGAGGAGAAAATCAACTACTGTAAATTATACTCCAACCCCCTCCATACACACTAGATTAACGTAATAAAAAATTCAAATACTTTAATTGAAACCCAGAGAGATATACACCACTACTTACCCAAGTAAAAGCTGATCTTTTGGATCCTGGGACACATACATAAAATCCCTAGACAAAAACAGAGAGGTTAGCTCCAGTAATAAAATAAAGAAGTCAAGGCAAGTCACCCGAGTATCTACTTTACCTCAGATACGCCTTTGGCTTATAGCCCATGGCCAGAGCTCTGTCCTCTGACATGATGAGCATCGCAGATGCGCCATCCGTCTGGAACGGTAACAGAGCAACCATGTTATCTGGACATCTCGGGTCGTCGCCACCTCTCAAGTCTGCTCCTGAGTGCACTGACAGATCTACACAGACTCCATCTAACAAACCCACCATTAAGTCACAATAAGCACACACCCTGAGCCACTTTGGGAGGACAATGGTAGCAGGAACTCTTTATAAGATACCATAATTTATCCAAATACTCTGGGAGGGGCAACTTTAGAAATAAGTTGTTTCTGGAACAGGAAATGAAGTTTTTATGAATTAAAACAATATTTTATTTACTTCAATTATTTATTTTTATATTTTCTGTGCTGTTTCTTAGTTGCTTCCTGCCCACAGCTTTGAGATTTTATTCTAGAGGCAAAATATTGAGAGAAGACACAGGTAGGCAAATGAGAGAGCATCAAAACCATGGTTTTAGAACACATTGAACACATCTTATATGTTTTTATCCCAAATAATAATCAAGAAGTTACAGGACAAAGAGATACTCTGGGGTTTTGTTTCTTGTTTTTAAAAAGCCCTTTACCATTACTTCAAAAAGGAAAGAATGGCCAGGTGGTGGTGGCCACACCTTTAATCCCAGCACTCAGGAGGCAGAGGCAGGTGGATCCTTGAGTTGAGTTCTAAGCCAGCCTGATTTACAGAGTTTCAGGACAGCCAGGGTTACACAGAGAAACCCTGTCTCAAACAAACAAACAAAACAAAAAAGAATGTCCTTCACAATTCCAAAGAAAATAAAACCACCCAATACAATATGCAAAAATCAAAACAAGGTGTCACAATTAATTATACACCTTTCTTAAAAACTCTGCAATCCTGAAAAGAGCATGTAGCCACCAGTAGGGTGGCCATAAATTCTGGGAACACAGGTGACTATACATAAAAAATGGTTTATGGATACTACATTAGTACTATGTTCACTGCAGGGTATGGTGGTAGAAATTGATTAGTTATATTGTCAGAGAAACACTGAGGACTGCAGAGACACTTGAGTGGATAAGAAAACTGGTTCTTCCAGAGGACCCAGGTTCAGTTCCCAGTACCCACATGGCAGCTAAGAAAAATCTGTCACTCCAGTCCCACAGGAGCCAATGTCTCTTCTGGCCACGATGGGCACTGGACATACAGGTATGTGCACAGACACATCACATTCACTCGCTACCTTTTATGAGAAGCCTGTCTGATACCGCAGTGGCTAACCTGCACTTGCTCTTCTCACTACACCACAACTGTCTTTTCCATGTTCAGGGCCTAGCATAAGCAATGCCAGGCTGATGAGTGGCCAAGTGCATGAGAAGAGCAGCTTCTGTGCCAGTGTACTGAGACTGAAGACCTCAGAACTGCTATGTTAAACTTGGTGTTTAAACATGGCGCATGCCTGTATTTCCAGCACTAGGGAGGCTGAGGCAGAAGGACTGTTAACTTTGAGGACAACCTAGGCTACATAAGGAAATCCTATCTCAAAGCAAAATTTTATTTGTTGTATTTTTGAGATATGGTCTTGCATACCTAGGCTGGCTGCAAACTCTTGATCCTCCAGCCTCTATATCCTGAATGCTGGGATTACAGGTATGTATCGTTACACCCAGTTTTGTGTTTGTTTTCTAAATGATTTTCCTTTAACATTTTCTTTATAGTGAATAGCTTTATTTTAAGACTCCAATCACACACAAGCAAACTTGTTGCAGGCTCTCCTATTGAGAACACAGAAAAGCCACTATTAAACACAAATAGCACTGATAATTACCAGGAAAGAAGAATTCGCAGCTGTCACTGTGCCATAGGGTTTGATGAATGCAGGCTTTAGTTTGGCCATTTGTTCTAGTGAGGAAGGACGGATCCCATTATCTTTGGTAACTGTGTCCTTTCCTGTAAGAACATGAATGTTTTAACTCTAAGAAACTGTTAGCATTATATACCTTCTCTATAGCAATATGCTTTAAAAATGATAAGAATGGGGGGGGCTGGAAAGATGGCCCAGTGGTTAACACTCACTGTTCTTTCTGAAGATCCAAATGCAGTACCTAGCACCCATGTTGGGCAACTCACAACTGCCTGTAACTCCAACTCCCAGGAACCAATGCCCTCTTCTGGCCTCTAAAGCATCCACATGTGTGTGCATATAGCCACACACGGACACATACAAATAATTAAAAACTTAAGAACAAATGGAATGTAAACATTATCTGTCAACTATGAAGAAAGCCTTTTTATTTTTCCAGTACTAGAGATCAACCCCCCAACACCACCACCACCAGGGTCTTGACTGCTCTGACCAAGCACTATACTACTGAGCTGTACATACCCTCATCTTTAAAAGAAAGCCTTTTATGTTTACCATAAGAGAGAGAGAGAGAGAGAGAGAGAGAGAGAGAGAGAGAGAGAGAGAGAGAGAGAGAGAGAGAGAGAGAGACCCCAGCAGTATCTGAAAGGAGGCACTTATAAAAACTTAAGAAAGTTGGACATGGTAACACATGCAAGCAATCCTACCACTTGGAGGTAGAGGCAGAGAGGATCAGGAATTCAAGGCCAGCCTCAGCAACAATGAGACCTTGGGTTTTTTTGTTTTTGTTTTTGTTTTTTCTAGACAGGGTTTCTCTGTATAACAACCCTAGCTGTCCTGAAATTCACTTTGTAGACCAGGCTGGCCTCAAACTCACAGAGATTCACTTGCCTCTGTCTCTCAGTGCTGGGAATAAAGGTGTGAACCACCACTGTCCGGCAAAAAAACAACAAAAACCTTCTTTAAGTTTACCTGTGTTACAGCATAAATCTAAAGTTGAGTCCAGGTTTAAGAATAAAAGCTGAGTATTTTGGAAATAATCATAATTATTAAAATGTAAGTTAATCATGGCACCAGGGAGGCAAAAGCAGGTCTCTTTGTGAGCTCAAGGCCAGTCAGGACCACACAGTAAGAGCCTTCTTTAAGAAATGATCTACTGATCAAGACTCCCTGAATGTGGGTGTCAGTGAGGAGGCCTAGGCAATCTATGGGATAGTAGATCAGTATTTATCCCTGGCATACAAATGGGCTTTGGGTGCCCATCCAACAATGACAGATGCACTCACACCCTGGACTCCCAGGGGAGGGTCTAGGCCCAGCCCTGGATGAAATGACAGATTATGGACACCTCCATGGATGGCCTCACCCTCCCTGGGGAAATGAGGGGCTATGGGGGGGGGGTTGGGGGAAGGGAGTGGGAGGAGGGGAGGGAAAGGGACCTGGGATTGACATGTGAAGCAACCTTGTTTCTAATTCAAATTTAAGAAAGAAAGAAAGAAAGAAAGAAAGAAAGAAAGAAAGAAAGAAAGGAAGGAAGGAAGGAAGGAAGGAAGGAAGGAAGGAAGGAAGGAAAAGAAAGAAAGAAAGAAGAAATTATCCCCTAAGCTGGGTGTTGGTGGTGCACACATTTAATTTCAACACTCCAGAGGCAGAAGCAGGCAGATCTCTGTGAGTTTGAAGCTAGCCTGGTCTACAAAGTGAATTCCATTACAGGCTCAAAAGCTACACAGAGAAACCCTGTTTCGAAAAACAAAAAAACAAAACAAAAGCAAAAGAAATTATCGCTTGAGGTTTTTAAGTTTAGGTTGAAGAGATGACTCAGTCATTACGAGCACTTGCTGCCCACGTGGAGGGCCCAGATCTGGTTCCAAGCACCCGCACCAGCTGGCTCACAGGTCCCTGCAACCTTGGCTCCAGGGGCACCAATGCCCTCTTATAGCCTGTGTGGACACCTGCATGCACATGAGGCATAAGCATACACTAAAGTATACACATAAAACATAAAATAAAAGTACACAGATCCTTTTAAAAGACAGAGTTTTTCCAGCAATTGAAACAGTTGAGAACACCTCAGTAAGTACCACCATTTACCTGGTACTTTGAAGGGTACAATATCTGAAAGATGTCCTTCATCCTGTGCCTTCTTGGCCAGACTATGAGACCGCAGAGCATATTCATCCTGTTCCATTCGAGAAACAGCAAAGGCAGCAGCCAGCCGGTCTGCGGAGTGGCCCATGGTCTCATTAGTGGAGAACTCAGCCACTGCAGGGAGCTAGCAAAGGGACATTGAGAACAGTTACATTCTTCAGGTGCTAAGAGGACCCACAGGACTGCTCAGTGCTATTTAGAAAAGTTGAAATCTATTCATTGGCTAGACCTAGGGACACAAGCCTCTAATCCTAGCAGTCAGGAGGTTGAGGCAGGGGGATTTTGAATTTTGAGGCCAGCTCAGCAAGACCCTAGTTCAAAAACAAAACAGCAATGAAGGAATAAAAGAAACCCAGAAATCTCTTTGTGAGTAAACATATTTCTAAAGAGAGCTAACAGATACATCTTTGGAGACGGTCTCAGCATGTAAATGAGGCTGGCCTTGAACTCATACAGATTCACTTGTCTCTGCTTCTGAAGTGCTAGAATTAAAGGTATATGCTACCATGCTCAGGTTACAAATTCAATTTTAATAACTACTCTCTACCCCCCATGCTGCCCTGTAATCATGAAAATATATAACTATTAGAATATGTGTCATATCTAACTGTAACCTAGCCTCAGGATGCTCTGGAAAGCCATCTTTATTTACATTAAATTCACAAGTCTTACCTCAGGTGATAGAAAATTCAATCTGAATTTGGAGAGTAAGGACAGACGCTGTCCCAGAGTCTTGGCTTTATTGAGATCAAGCATCATTTTCCTCATTTTTCTTGAATGACGAATAGGGACATCAGACATTAACTCAACACCACCAGCCACGACGACATCACACTGACCAGAAGCTATCAGACCAACAGCTGCAGAGTACAAAGTGTATGTGCGTGAACAACTTTGTAAGAATAACAACCACTGAAATGCGAGTTTCTTGATTAAAAATCTCTATAAAAGAGGGAAGTGGCCAGCTGGTGGTGGCCCACACCTTTAATCCCAGCCGATCTCTGTGAGTTCAAGACCAGCCTGGTCTACAAAAGCTAGTTACAGGACAGCCTCCAAAAACCAAAAAAAATAAAAATAAATAAAATTAAAAAATAAAAAACTAAAGGGAAGTGAGATGGCTCAACATGTAAAGGCACTTGCAGCCAAGCCTGAGGACCTAAACTCCATCCCTAGAGCCCATATGGCAGAAGGAGAGAACCAACTTCCACAAGATGTCCTTTGACCTCTACACATGCATCACAACATGCATGCATGCATGCAAAATAAACACATGGAAAAAATCTTTGTATCAGTTATCAGTTTTGTATAACAGTAATCAGTTTTCAACTTTTCTTTCCTTTTTGTCTCTCTCTTTTTCTTTTTTTCTGGATCTGAGATCTCACTTGTGTAGGCCTAGCTGTCCTGGAACTTGCACTCTGGCTGGCTTCAAACTCACAGAGATCCACATGCCTCTGCCTCCTTACTGCTGCCCTATGCCTAGCTGGTTTTAACTCTTCTTTCTTTCTGGTTTTTGTTTGGTTGGGTTTTTTGAGACAGGTTTCTCCATGTAGGTGTGTAGTCCTGGCTGTCCTAGAGTCCACTCTGTAGACCAGGATACCTTTAACCGCAGACTGAGATCTGACTGCCTCTACCTCCCGAGTGCTGGGATTACAGGTGTGCACCACCACCACCTGGCCTGACATTAACTTCTAATTATTGATATTCTTTTATTTATTTTATTCTGTATGTACACCACATTACTGCCTAATGCCCACAGAGGCCAAAAGGGCATTAGGTCTCCTGGAACTGGAGTTAATAGCTGTGAGCTGCCATGTGGGTGCAGGGATCATACCTGCATTCTCTATAAAAACCACCAGTGCTGAGCCATCTCTCCAGCCCAACTCAGACAATATTTTAAACCTAAACATCGTCCATATTTTATATGCTCCCAGCCTAAGTTTTCAGAAAGGTCTCTCCAGAGAACATTAATTTCCACTACATGGGGTATCTGACTCCCCAGATTCAGGTTTCCCTGCATGGCAACTGGCATGCAGAATTCTGTTGATTTAACTGGGAGTCAGTTACGTGCTGCTCAGCGGAGAAACCCCCGACCACTACCTCTGGCATCATTCCCCGCCATCCATGAATTGACCTGTCCAATCTGGTCTTGATATTATTATAATAACATTAAGTACTAAGTCTGTCAAGTTTCCTGTCTTTTCATTAAATAAAAGTAGCTATTTAAATGTCCTACAGTTTTACGAAAATTGTTAAAAGTTGAAATACCATATAGACTACACAAGGATGTGGGTACAAAGTGAAGAAAAAAATGAAAGCATTTTTGCATGTGTGAATGTATGCTCTCATCATGTGTTGGGGCACACACAGTGAGACATGTGTGTGTTTATGTGTCTGTGTGTGGTGTGTACATGTGTGTATAGGACAGAGGCTGGTATCTAATGTCTTCAATAGTGCCGTATCTTGTATATAGAGACAAATTCTCTGACTTGACCAGATCTCACCAATTTGAATTATCTAGCCAGCAGCCAGCCAGCCAGCCAGCCAGCCAGCTTGCTTTGGGGATCCTTCTAAATTCTGGGATTACAAGCAGGCTGTCACACCTACACATTTATGTAGGTGCTGGGTATCTATCCACTCTTGTCCTCATGCTTACTCAACAAGTGCTTACAGCTAAGCCATCTTCTTACCCCATGACTCAGACCATCTAGTGCAGATTGACAACTATGTTGATGCTTGAGGCTGAAGAACTCTGTCCTCATGGGAAAATGTTCAATCAGAATTACCTTAGCAGGATATACTATGCATCTCCTCCACTGATGATCCCAGTAACAGGCAGCCCAGGACTCAGGAAGAGTACAACCGTCCCTACAGGGCATGAGAACTACTCTGGCAATCCCCAAGTGTCATATACTTTATCTTCAACACAGAGCTCGTCATTTGTGCTTTTATAATCACTTACTTCTCTTAAGATTAACTAAAAGCAATAAGATCAGCAAGCACCTTGATTCTATTTGCACATACCTGTGGTCATAGCTTGGTTTGAAGAGATACAAGCCATGGTGACAGTGTGGGCGGGAGTCTTGTCAGAGAAGCCAGCACCAAGGGCAGCCTTCAGAGGATAAGGAAAGAAACACATGTGAGGGAGGCTCTGAGCCCTATTCTGCATGGTAAATTATGAAAAGGGTTTATTTTAATATTCTACAAAGCAATGTTTATAAGGGTAAGTCCATCACAAAATGGCTTATTTTTCTTCTAGACACTGAAGAAATTTCTGATTAAGAAATTTTTTTCTTTTAAAACTTTTATTACTTTTTTTTTCTTGAGACAGGGTTTCTCTGTAGCTTTGGAGCCTGTCCTGGAACTCACTGTGTAGACCAGGCTGGCCTCAAACTCACAGAGATCTGCCTGCCTCTGTCTCCTGAGTGCTGGGATTAAAGGCTGCATTGGCTTACTTTTATATCTATTTATGTGTATGTGTGTAGGCACATTTGTATCAGGGCATGCTTGTGAGGGACACTGTGGGAACTGGTTCTTTCCTTTCACCATGTGGGTTCAAGGGATCAAACTCAGGTCGTAGGGCTTGGCAGTATGTCCCTTGCTGGCTAAGTCATCTTTGTTTTATTTCTTTTCTTTTTGTAGCACTGGAGGTTAAACCTAAAGTCTTGCACATGCTCAAGAAACTCTCTCACCA
This sequence comes from Mesocricetus auratus, assembly GCF_017639785.1. Classification (NCBI taxonomy): domain Eukaryota; kingdom Metazoa; phylum Chordata; class Mammalia; order Rodentia; family Cricetidae; genus Mesocricetus; species Mesocricetus auratus. The sequence goes on along the minus strand of NW_024429205.1, from coordinate 19,594,023 downwards.
TGAAGATACATTCCTAACCCTTTTTACTTTTTACTTTGAAACAGGATTTCACAAGGTGGCAGGCAGGCCATGAACTTGTGTATTTCTCCTGCCTCAGCCTCCCCAGTATTCAGGTATGCAGTCTGGGGACCACCAAGTCAGTGGCCTGGTAGCATTTTCGAGTGTGGCATACAAGGCTACAATATTCTTCAGCCTCACCTAATTATTAACAATGCTTTGCTTCAAGCCTTCAAGGATATCATGTAATTTTAATGTTACTTAAAATTTAATATGCAAAAAAATTAACATACAATTTAAAAGTGATGAGGGCTGGAGAGATGGCTCAGAGGTTAAGAGCACTGGCTGCTGCTTTTCCAGAGGACCTGAGTTCAATTCCCAGAAACCACATGGTGGCTCACAACCATCTATAATGAGATCTGGTGCCCTCTTCTGGCATGCAAGCATACACGAAGGCAGAGAACACTATATATGTAATAAATAAATAAATCTTTTAAAAAAAACACTTGATGAAACTGCTTCCTGGAGTGGGATTTTCATGTATCCCTGAAGTTATGAAGCCTGGCAGCAGAGCAAAAGCATGGAATGTTTCTACAGAACTGACCACTAAAGCCACAACAAACCCTGACCACGTATAAAGAGCCCGCTGAGGCGCCTACATGTTTCACACTCAGCTCTCTCAGACCCACACACGATTGACCTAAAGGCAAAGTAAAACTGGAAAACTTGCCAAATATAGCGATGCTCAATTCAATAAAAGAAACTCGAGAGACCTAACTGCCCAACTCACAAGCAGAGCTCTGATGAACACGTTCAGGCTGGTTCACAACCACAACAGAAACTGTCCAGAGCAATGACAAAGAAAGTGACTACAATCAGTGTAGCTTTAGGGCCCCTGAGAAAATTTGAGGGCCTCCTAGTTAATCTAATGAAAAGAGGCCTCTAATTTCATGACCCAGTCAAAGTCAAACATAAAACAATGACATCTACAATTATTTTACATTGTATGCTAGGAAAATTTATGTTGCCAAACATTCTATTTTTGCTAATGTAAGGAATTTAGGTGCACTTAGAAAAATATTTTTAATACTGAAGTTTTTACTTTAATGAAAAAAAGTTCCCAACTCCCCCCACCCTTACTATGAAATGACAAGGAATTATTTTTAGTAGTCTTTATCATGAGACTACAAACTGTATTCTGATATGAATGTTGCAAATTCCAGATTAAACAGGTTCTGTGTCTCTCAGCTGACCTTTGCCTTTATACTTACACATGATTCATGCTACTTGCCATCTGTGGGAGCAGAAAGCTGCTACTTCTGTGTAATCAGTATGACCTTATTCTGCTGTCTCCCAGGAGGCCTGACACTAAGGACCTAAATGACTGTGCTAAAAACTACTTCCTGGCAACTGCAGGTCAACTTCTTAACCTAAACCAGTTGGAAAGGAAATCAGAAGCAGGTGTCAGGTCAAAAGACAACTCCACAGTGGGGCAAGGGTAAGAGCGCTCAGGCTGGAAAGGCTTGATCCTCACGAGGGCCACTGTAGCATGCTACCCTTGGCCCCAGCTGACCCAAAAGACTGACGGAGCTTTAAATAGAACTGGTAGCTGGTGACCCTTGTCTACACACTTCTATTTAAAGACTGACTCACTTTCAAGGCACCAAGGAGAAAGGAAGAAGTTAAAGTTGAAGGAGAAATGCATTGAGGTCCTTCAGCAAAGTCAGGTTTGATGGGACACAAGGCTTTTTAGGATTTCAAACTAAAATTAGCACAGGTCCTAACCACACTCTTTAGCTGGATTTAGTTGGATTTTAAGTTCTACTACTTATTTTCAAAACTGTCCCATCAACTCTTTCTTTCTCCTTAGCTACAAAAATAACCTGGAGAGTCAGGCATGGTAGCTCACAACTTCAATCCCAGCACTCTGAAGGCAGAGGCAGGAAGACCTCTGTAAGCTTGAAGCCAGCCTGGTCTACAGAGTGAGTTTCAGGCAGGTCAAGGCTTCCTAAATGAGACCCTATCTCAAAAAAAGAAATTATGTGGAGTACAACATGACCGATGCTAGTGTGAGGTTGAGAGAGAAACTTCCCATGTCAACAGTTGGAATGTGAATACACATGTAACACTTTCAGAAAAATTCATAGAAAAGCATCATGGTTTTGATTTGAGAAAAGAATAAAAGTACAGAGAAAAATGAAACAGATTTAATGTCTACTTTTTCAGTTTTATGAAAGCCACTCCATATTCATGATACAGAAGTTGAAAACATTTTGTGAGCAGCTTGACAGCTTTATGAGCCCATGAAACTCCTCTTTATTAACTTCATAACAGTTTTTAATGGACTAATAATACTACATCATTCTGTTGAACTATATTTTATTCAACCATTCTATAGTTGAACAAGATAAGTAGTTCTTCCCAGATTCACCCCTACATTTTACCCCATAACCCTCTTGTCATTTTAGTAACCCACTGGAACCCTTACGAGGTATGTAAAACGACGTGACGGTGCAGAGGAAAAGCAAACACTCCAGGAGAACAGAACCCTCTTCTGCCCTCCAACAGCAGCCAGCTGGTCACCTGGTGAGCATGCGCACTGTGGGGTTTTAGCTGCTTAACATTTGTAAAAGTGTGGCAAAAACAAATGCTTTTGGTCTGAGCGTTTGTCCTTCTATCTTGGCTGACAATGAAAGTTAATATCCTCACAGACAAGAAATAAGATAAACATACTTGCAAGCCAACTTTATCCAAATAATTGAAACAAGGCCCAGAAGACAGGTTTGAACTATTCACTGTCAAATGCCTGTGGGATACTCACACTAGTTCCAAGGCTGTCATTATCTCCATTGCTCAATAAACACTAGATGGGTGTGTGCCAACTAGGGTAAAGGTAATATTGTGTGAAATAACTACATAAAAAAAAACCTGCCTACGTGTCATCTAGTCAAAGGTAAATCATAGGCAAGGCTTCCTCTGACTATAAAACCAAGTTATGAAATTGGCTACAAGATGATAAAGTTTAATCAAAAGCCATGATGGCTAGTATTACAAAGTAACATCAGCCAGCCACTGCTATACTGTTTCTCTAACACAAGAGACAGATAAACTAGTATTTCCTAAACTCACTCAAATAATTTATCTGCCTTATAGCAAAATGTGGATATATAATAACAGTACACATCATGTGATCTTATTTAAATACATATTTAGTTGATGGATTTTAAGATAAGAATTTAATGACTATAAAATGGTAAATTCTAGGTTGGGGACATATCTCAGTGGTAGGTCACTTGCCTGGCAAGTGCAAAGCCTTGGGTCTGGTATCTAGACACACACACACACACACACACACACACACACACACACACACACACACACACACACACTCACACTGGGTGGGATGGGGAGGAGAGAGGGTCTCACTATGTAGCCCTGGATGACCTGAAACTCACAGATCTGCCTGCTTCTGCCTTCTGAGTGCTGATATGAAAGGCGTGTGCCACCAAGCCCAGCTTTGTTGCTATTGTTTTGGAGACAAGGTCCTACTGCAGCCAGACTGATCGAGAACTTGCTACATAGCCTAGTAGGCCTTGGACTCCATGGCAATTCTCCTGCCTCAGCATCCCAAATATAAATTACAAGCATCAGCCCCTATGCCCCGCTTTATCAGCCTCTTTAAACAATATAAATTTGCTTTACTTACCTCTCTAGCCACATTGCTTGTTTTTACTTCCTGAATGACTGTACCAAAGATGATATAATCAACAACATCCTTTGGAACACTGGACCGATGCAACAAACCCCTAAAAGCAGAATCCAAAGAAAAGAAACAGTTCATAAATGAAGGAAGTGCCAGGGAACATCACACACACAAAAAAAAACCTGCACGTTTTTAAACAGGCAAGCCATGAACTGGAGGGTCTAGGTCAGAGGGAGAGTGCTGACCTAGCACATACGAGGTCCAACGTTCAATCCTAATCACCACAAAAATCACAAACACAAGTCCTTTAAAAGGCCAGACACAAACATTTGGCAGTCTATCACAGAGGAAATGAGTGACAGATGATGTGAAGTCAATATGTGATGATGACTTGGTAATGAGACATTAGAAGGAACAATAAAAGTAACTTTGGGGGGAAGGTTTTGGAGTTAGCTCAGTGACAGAACACTTGCTTAGGAGGCACAAGACCCTGGGTTCAGTCCTCAGCTACGGTGGGGGTGGGAGTAGAGGTGGGATCATTTAGGAAGCTGGGTATGGTAATACATATTTTTAATCCAGAACTCAGGAGGCAGAAGAAGGCAGATCTCTGTGAGCCTAAGGCTATTGTGGTCTACAAATCAATTTATAGGTCTGCCAGAGATACATATCCAGGTCTGGCCTCAATAAACAAATAAGTAACTTGGGGCCAGAAAGAAGACTTAGGAGGTAAAGAACTTGGGGCACAAGCTAGATGACCCAAACTTCATAAAGGTAGAGAGAACTGACTGCTAAAAAGTTGTCCTCTGACCCCTACATGAACATTGTGGCACATGTCTGCCTTAGCAAACAAAAAACATATACAAATAATAAACTAAAAAAAAGATTTCTAATAACAATAATGTTTGCTACATCACCAGAAACCAGTACCACAAGAAGAAAGATCAAGTATGATTGTTGAAGCGCTAGATTTTAAATATTAATATAAAGCATACTTGAAACAATATACATATATTTTACCTCTGACCAGCACTCATGAGTTTTTTTTTTATCTTATGTGTATGAGTATTTGCCTTCATGTATGTAGATGAAGCAGGAGGACTGCCACGAGTTTGAAGCCAGCTAGGCCTACATGATGAGCTTCAGGCCAGCCTGAGAATACTATAATAAACACCATCCACTTCACCACCAGAAAAAGAGTCATGTGCTGAGCTTGCAAAATAAAGATGCCTTCAAATCAAAGCTGTTCAAATTTAACATATGAGGTTAAAATAAAATTTAATATTATCATGGCACACACCTCTAACCCCAGCAATTGAGAGGCAGAGAGGTAGGTGAATCCCTGAGTTCAAGGCCAGTCTGTTCTATAGTGAGTTTCAGTCAGAGTTACATGGCAAAACCCTGTCTTAAAAAACAACAACAACCTCTGTAAGTTCGAGACCAGCCTGGACTACCAAGCGAGTTCCAGGACAGCCTCCAAAGCCACAGAGAAACCCTGTCTCGAAAAAACCAAAGAAAAAAAAACAACAACAAAAACTTGTAAAAGCTAGTTAATATTGCTTCTTGCAGCCAGGCAGTAGTGATGCAAGCCTTTGGGAGGCAGAGACAGAAGTTTGAGGCCAGCCTGTTCTACAGAGCAAGTTCCAGGACAGCCAGGGCTGCACAGAGAAACCCTGTCTCAAAACAACAACAACAACAAAAAATGCTTTTTGCCATATGAAGTTTAATATATCCAAGATGTGAAAGTTCTACAGAACATGCTACTTTAAATGCAAATACCAGAAAACCATTTTAAATGAAAGGACAGGAAACTTTATTTACTTACGAAAGTGCAGCTCTAGCCAAGTCATGTGGCATTAAGTCTTTATAGCTGAGAAAAGAAAACAAATGATTTAAACCCAAAGCCTAGAGTTTCAATAAAATTTTAAATTATTTTTGAAATACATACAGATTATCTAAATATACTGCTGAAAATGCAATTAATTGTACTATCCAAATCAGTCCATCAGTTCAAAGGAAGAAATAGTGTAACTTCGCTATCTATCATTTTTAAAAACCTGACAAGCATTAAACGCCTACAGAACTCACTGAGCACCTGACAAAGAGATGTTCTACCTGCGCTTGCTGCTCAGGCCTATAGTTCCAGTCCCCGGAGGCCAAGAAGTAATCTGAGATTTACCAAAGAACAGAAAGGACAAAGAGCTCCTACACCCTCTGCCCAGATTCTTCTAGGCACTCCTCACCAAGCTACTGAATTTACGGCTCTCACCAGTTTTTATGAATGTCTTTTTCCTGCTCCAGGGTCTAACCCACAGTGCCACATGGCATCGAGTTGTTATGCTGGCTTAGCCGCCTCTGAACTGTGATAGTTTCCCACTGTCTCCTTGAGGTTGATGACTTTGACACTTTTGATGACGGAGGTTGGAGACAAGGTGTTCTTTGCATTGTTTCCTACTGAGACGTGTGGCATTAAAATGACTTATTACCGGTGGTGATGTTAACTTGAACATTTGGTTCAGATGGTACCTGTTTTCTCCACTTCAAGCTACTACTTCACCTTCCTGCAAAGTCTGTGAAGAGTCTCTGAGCCCCGCCCTCCTGCTCCTCCCCCCTCCTCCTCCTTCCACATTATATATGATGCTGTACACCTTGCTTAAGACTATTTTTTTAAGCATCTTGTGTGCTCATACATTTGGGAAATTATAGGACAACTTGTAGGAGTCAGTTCTCTTTCCCTGCTTTCCAGGGATTGTACTTGTGTCATCAGGTTTGGGAGCAAACCATCTCACTAGCTCCTTTATGCCTTGCATTTTTAAGATTTTATTTTTTATCTTATGTGCATTTGGTGTTTTGTCTGCACGTACATCTGTGTTGGATCCCTGGGAACTGGAGTTACAGACAGCTGGGAGCTGCCATGTGGGTGCTGGGAATTGAACCCAGGTCCCCTGGAAGAGCAGCCATGTTCTTCACTGCTTTGCCATCTCCCCAGTCCCTATGCCTTGCCTTTTAAATACATCACACCTTCCATGCGAATACATAAGATAGGCCTCATTGCTCTTAAACTGGAGCTTAATATTCCCCAGTAAGTTTTTAATGCTAGTGACTGCTGGTCCAAAATAGAAATATTAACAAACTAATACCTTGAATTTAGTTAGCAGAGTTCATTATCAGCTTTTGTATAGACTGAATCTCACTTAAGGGATAGAAAAGCTTAAGAAAAACAGTCATCTGAGCCTGAGAAATTATTAGGTTAGTCCAAAATACTTGGGGTTGAGCTGTGAGTGGCATTTGGACCAGCTGTGTCAACTCTTAAGTCTCAGCAGTGGGTTCTCAACAGTTCAGAATTTTCACAGGCCGTCCTTGGCATAAACTGTGCCTACAGAAACAACATTCCAGAAAAGAAAAGAACAGCCCTGTTGGAAAAGATGCTATCTGGATCTACACTGGACTTCCAATCAGGGCTATTTCAGGCTAATATCATGACAAGCTAGTTTATGAGAAGGGATAAAATATCTTACCATTATATACACCACACTGATTTGACTTGCTCTGTACTGGTTTATATAAGTATTCTGCATATGGTCTCTCACTAATGGTATTATTACCTACAAAGAGTACTTCAAACAGTACCTTAAAAGAGAAACAACTAATATGATCATTTCATACTTACGAAGTGCCAGACAGCAGAAATGGAATGCGGACACCTTCCACCACCACGATATTCTTTATATTGGGTTTTGCTAAGGTCTTCTTGGACTTGGTCTGGACAGCTTTAAGATAAAGTTCAAAGAGCTGTTAATTAAAATACATGAAATCAGGGATAGGGAGGTAGCTCACCTGGATCACTATGCTTGTGCTCTCTTGAGTCTCCTCTAAAAAGAGCTGTCCTGTTTATAGTCTCTGCCAATGGGGCAGTCACACACGGTCATAACTCTAAATCCAAGGCACAAACTGATCAGATTCACCCACCGACAAATCAATGACGTAGCTGACTAGTAGTGTGTATTAGCACCATTTTGCTTTTGGTTTTTTTGTTTTGTTTTGGCTACAACAAAATACTGGAAGCTGGACACTAAGGCATCTAAACTAACTACATGGTGCATGCTGAGGTCCTGGTGAAGGTCCACCTGTCTATGTTATAACAAAGCTAAACATAGCACAGCAAAGAAGCAGGAAGAAAAATGGCTATGTGCAGAAGGGGATGAGCGCATGGGGTGGTCTCATTTTAAACCAAACAGTCTCAGAGACTAATGCCTCATAACAATTACCAAATTACTTTCCTTTCCAGTTCTCCTTTTTTTTTTAAACAGAGGGTACTACTGCATATCAAATTCACAAAGTAGCTCATGTTGGCCTCAAACTCTCAACACTACTACTACTTAAACCTCCCTAGTGCTGGGACCACAGGCAGGCACCACCACATCCAGCTTAGGTACCATTTCTTAAAGGTTCTACCACCTCTGAGTATTACCACAAGGACCAGACTTCCAGCTCATGGCCTTTGGGTGTACACTCAGACTCTATAAGCCATAGTAATTAGTTATTCATTTAGTCTGCAAACAAGTGATAAACTGTGCCAGGCCAGATCCTCTTTGGTAGGAATCCAAGTAAAGAAACATGGTAAGAAATACCCATTAGCAGAGGCTGAAAAGATGCCAAAACGGGACTAGGGCACTGGCAAACTGAAGTCACCTGCAAGCTAGCTATGGGATAGCACAAATCCTGAGAGCAAAGAAAAGAACAAGAGAGTAAAAGCAGATGTACAGAGAGGAGATGACAGGCCAGGGAAAGGCACATCGTAGGGTGCATGAGAGAGGAGAAGCTGGCCAGGGGCAGCCTGTGAGCCTCCTGACACCTTCCCACCTTCCCACACACACCCTCTCAAACCTGACGACCCTTACCCACAGTAAAGACAGCTCTGTAACTCCTAAAGAGGGCAGTCAAGCACATAGACAGAAGTAAGCTTAGGAATCATTAGAAGAATCAAAGAATATGATGGGGCTGAAGGGTGGACACAGGCAATAGAGGCAATATAAGAAGACGCCTCCATGTTCAACGAAAACGAGAAATAAAAACAGTCCACCAAATCTGTAGCTTACTTGTGACTAATCTTAGAAAGAAAAAGGTATTTTGAAGAAAAGATAGATGGCACATTACTATGTTATGGTGCTTTTTAAAAATGAGCTTGTTTCCTTTATACAGCCCCCAAAAATTAAAATTCTTATTTCTCTAATTAATTTCTTACTCTACTTCAGTGGTTCTTAACTTTCCTAATGCTGCAACCCTTTAATATAGTTCCTCGTGTTGTGTTGATCCCCTACTTCATACTGTAATTTTGCTACTGTTATGAATCATAATATAAACATCTGTTTTCCAATGATCTTAGGTGACCCCTGTGAAAGGTCATTCAAACCCACAAAGAGGTTGTGACCCAGAAGTTGAGAACCATTGCTCTGCTTGGTTGTCCTAATATTATCTACTACTTTCTAAATGTACAAGTTGAGCAAGCCCCCAGTCCCTTGCTCAGCTCAACTGTCTCGTCTTTATTCAGGTACTCTCATTTGTATATCCCCATTTCATTCAATTCTTCCATGTGTCACATTCTTTTTTTTTAATCTATTTATTTATTTATTTTTCAATTTAAATTTAGATAAGAAACAAGGTTGCTTCACAAATCAGTTCCAGGTCCTCTCCGTTTCCCTCCCCTCCTCCCGTGCCCTCCCCCCAACCCCCCCATTATCCCCTCATTTCCCCAGGGAGGGTGAGGCCCTCCATGGGGGTGTCCATAGTCTGTCATTTCATATAGGGCAGGGCCTAGACCCTTCCCCAAGAGTTCAGGGTGAGAGTGCACCTCACATTGTTCTATGGGAGTCCAAAGTCTGTGTGTATACTTGGGATGGGTACTGATCTGCTGCCCAAGGCTCAATAGATTACCTAGGCCTCCTCACTGACACCCAGATTCAGGGGGGTCTTGATGAGTCCCATGCTGGATTCCCAGGCTGATGCCTGGGATTCAAGAGTTAACCTTTGTCAGGTCAGCTGTTTCTGGGGGTTAAACCAGCCCAGTCTTAATCCCTTTGGTCATCAGTCCTCCCTCTCTGTTACTGGCTTTCTTGAGTTCAGCTCACACATTCTTATGTCACATTCTATCCTAATAAAGCTTTCTCTAGTAATTAGTTACCTACAGTTCTGCCTTTCAACTTCTATAACAACCTCTAGGGAAAAAAATTGGCCATATCAAAAAATTTAATTAATTAAAAACCAACTAAACTAGCCGGGCGTTGGTGGCGCACGCCTTTAATCCCAGCACTTGGGAGGCAGAGGCAGGCGGATCTCTGTGAGTTCGAGGCCAACCTGGTCTACAGAGCGAGTGCCAGGACATGCTCCAAAGCTACAGAGAAACACTGTATCGAAAAACAAACAAACAAACAAAAAAACCCAACTAAACTAATTCTATAAATCATATTTCAAAAATAGTGCTATTATTATATTATGTAACAATGAACAGAAGAATTCCCGCTGTTTCATGTGCATGCTGATTATTTAAAATATGTGCGTGTGTGTGTGTGTGTGTGTGTGTGTGTGTGTGTGTGTGCAGCAATAGCAACGAACCCCAAGAATAAAAATACTATGACTTACATTCCTAGTCTGCAAAAATTTATTTGCAAATGTGCAAGCTGGACTACATAACTTTGAAAATCTAGGATTCAAATGTTACCCAATATATATTCTATACTCTATACACAATTAAAATCAAAGATTGAAAGATGTGTCATGCTTTACATAACTATGTGTGAGAAAGGCAGGAATATGGACAGAGAAATGAAAATACAATCATCAAATCAGGCACCAGGCACAGTTCATGAGATGACAGGACACCAATAAATCCTGTAATCATTTGCTCACATTTCTTCAAACAGCCCTGTCAAGCAGCAATACGCAAATGAGTTAAGAGGAATTATATGGTTACAACACTATTGCAACCTAGAACCTGCTTGGCACTGGCACATGGCCCTTCCCTACCCTAACACCAGCTGGTCACATTCCTTAGCTTATCAGGTGCCTTTTTTGCCATTATCATCATCAGCGATAACACAAACCACTTATAAGATAGTGTTTGACACTGGGGACACCAAACAGGCTTAAGTCTCATGACTTTCAGAGCTTACAATATAGTTAGAAAGAAAAAAAAACACACAAAAATTGGTTACTGACCAACAGAGAATAATAGTCTAAATGACTGAAAAACGCTTTCTCTGCTGCCATCACAATGACCTTCTACAGCTTGGCAAGGGTCAGGGCTTCGTGGGTGACTGTGCAAAGCGAAAGCCTGAGTGAACATTTAAATTAGGGGAAAGGTGACAAAAGTCAAAAAGGAATTATCCTTTATTATTCTTTGTAGAGACAACAGAAATTTATATTCTGATTAGAGTTTAGAGGCTTTCTCTAGTTGAGATTAGGCAACAGATGTCAGAGAATACTGTGGGAAAATAGTACCACCATGACCAAATTGACCTCAGTTTACAAGGTGGTGTTTTGGTTGTTTGCTGCTGCTGCTGTGGTGGTGGCGGGTTGAACGCAGTGTGCTAGGCAAGTGCTCCACCACTGACCTGGGTCTCCAGGCCCAAACTTGTGATTTTGCCCTTTTTCTCTACTACAGGGTGGGGACTGACCCAGGGCCTTGAACATGCTAGGTAGGAGCTCTGCCACTGAGCTATATTCCCAGTGCTTAAAGAACTTAGAGATATATATGCTCACACCTATGCAAGGCTGGCAATCATACTTGTCTTTTAGAGAAGGAAAGCAAAACATAGAGATGTCATTTCAAGGCCACACTGGCCAAAAGGCTCAAGCTGGAACAGAGTACACATCCTGACCCTAGATGGTACTTTTTCTATGAAACCACTGCACAAGTTATATATTAATATATAATAAATGTATACAATAAATCTATAATCATAAACAAGTCAATAGAAAGGCCAGACAAGAAGAAATAAATGTTGACTATCTGTCAGGGGATTTTTGCACCGGTCAGTGATTTGCAACAGTGAAGATGCCTAATTCATTGAGTTTCATTGACGATCTACATAACCCCATCAAATCAATGACTTTCCCTAGGCTTTCATCTCATGATAGCTCAACATCTTACCAGTTTCCCCATTCACCTCTATTTCAGAAACAGGTCCTCTTGTATATAAGATAATAAGATGTTTAATAGGGAGGCCTACCACTAACTACAAATTGCAAAAGTTAAAGTGAGGCTCCACAGTGGCTTCCAGACAGTGTGTATGTTAACCTTTCCAGGACTGACAGCCAAGGGCTACATAAACAGCAGAGTTTACGCGACCTTCTCCATAAGCAGAAAAGCACAGGACGCTGCCGTCTCTTATCATCTTAAGCCCACAGGAGTGTTATTGATTGGCTCTACACATTTTTTATTTTAAGGTAATAATGATACTCATGTTGATCATAAGAAGGGCAGAATTAACAAATTAGTTTGAGTTTTACTCAGAATTCACAAATCCAGAATTCTAACATTTAATGGAGAAATATTTGTTTTAAAATTACTGTACCTGGGGCAGATCGTAGCTGGGAAGAACAGCTCAGAGGTCTTACAGCTGGAAAAACAAGGTGTGTATCATTTAATAACTATGCACAACGTTTATAAATCTAAACTTTAAAAAGAAAAATGAACTTACAAAATCTGAGGGCCCATTTTGATGTAGTAGAAAGGTTTTTAAAAGTGGAAGTCAAGATGGTAGACATTCTGATTCAACGACTCCGGCTACTTTGGTGGGGATGCCCAGATGTCCGTTAGGTCCCCTTCTGGGTTAGAAATGCCGGTGAACCCTGGATCACCAAGCAGGTGGGAGGACTGCCTCGCCTCCTTCCACACCCAAGGCTGGCACTTAATGACGAGTTCTCAATCTCAACAGCCGCGGGACTGCCTAGACAGGTAAAGCAGGGGAAACGACAACGGTGGCACAGCCCGGCGGTTCGCGCACACGCAACCAGGTTCGTAAACCCGAAGCGAGACGTGGAGCCAGGCGACACCGCGGCTGCGAGCACCCCGCCGTCCGTGTGGAGTCGGTTGGCACTGGAGGGCTGGGCCCCGCAGCCTGTCCTGCTCCGGGGGAAGCGGCTGCGGGGACGGGAGACAGGAGTCGTCGGGGGGGAAAGGGGGACCTACCTGCGAGAAAGTCGGAAGAAAGCCGAATTGCGCGCCGTCGCACCCCAGAGACCCGAGAAAGACGCCACTCCCAGCAAGGTCAAGTCCAGAATGACAAGCGCCCGCCCTCGCCGATGGGCGGCTCTCGCTCCGCGAGGACCCCTCAACCCCGCCCGCGGCCCCCGAGGGACTTGCGGGCTGCCCGCTGAGCGCCTGACTAGAAAGTCAGACACTCCGCCCCTCCTCAGAGGTCCTCGGTCTTCCTTCAGAGAAATCATCCTCTCGGCCCGATTAGTCGGGAGCAGGAGGGCGGGAGACAAGGTCAGGCGGCAACTCAAGAGCCTGCGTTTTAGTAAGGCAGAACATCGGGCGCCCTGCCGCACAGGCTGAGAAAAGAAAAGTCCTCGGCTCTTCAGGGCCCCCCGCTAGAAGAGCTTTCTACTTTCGTCCTCCTCTGCTCAAGATGGTGGCGTCACGGGCAATTGGCAGTCTCAGTCGCTTCTCTGCCTTCAGGATCCTCCGCTCCAGAGGTGAGCCTGGCTGAGGGCTCGGGGGAGTCTCGGAGTGCCTGCAGGAACTGGGGCGGCGGGGAGCAGCGTTTGCCCCTCGCTGTCTGCCCACCACCCCTTTCCCGGAACCCCTGGGAACGGGGGTTACTGTCCGGGGACCCCATTTCCTGTGTCCTTGCGAAGGGGCTGTCACTCCCCCTTGCCCTACTCCGGCGGTGTCAGGCGCTCCCTGACTTTCCTGAGTGGTTTCCACTCGGTCTGGCACTTTGCGCCGCTGCCCTGCGCTCACGCCCCCCTGTCTTCGGTAGTGATAGTCTTGGCCCTGACCCTGCTAGATCGGGAGGACTGAGAGACCCCTTCTGTCGCATCTTTGAGGCTCTGCTGCACCTTGGTCACCTTAAGAGATCTGTCAAGCTTCTCGGTGGCACGGACTAGCCTTTCAGATCACTGCCACTCCCTGGTCTCTACCGTCAAAACCGTTTTTGCAGAGAGCTCCTCTCGCACTTCCAATATTCCTCCTGCGAATGTAATTGAAACCGGAGTTCTCAGCTTAGGGAAAGAAATATTTTTAAAATACGGGGGAAACTTGTTTTTAGGAACGAAATGTTAGATCCTTTTAAGAACTATTTCTAGCCGGGCCGTGCTGTTACATGACTTTAATCCCAGCAGTTGGGAGGCAGAGGCAGACGGATCTTTGTGAGTTGGAGGCCAGCCTGGTATACAGAGTGAGTTCCAGCCGATGCCCAGTCGGGCTCTATGAACTTGCATTCTTCCTCTTCAGACTGGTAGTGAAAGGGTTAAAGGGGTGGCCCTTTCCCTAGACACCCCAAATCTGTAAGGGCTAATGTAACTTTAATTTATTGCATATCATATTTGATACCGGTTACTTTGAGACTTTAATTTTCCTCACAAAAAGTGCACATGTATAATTTACCTTTTTCTTCCCTCCCAAGACATTTAATTAAGCGAATTAATTGAATCTTTTTCTAGTTTTTGTTTGTTTTGTTTTTTATTTTTGTTTTTCAAGAAAGGGTTTCTGGATCCTGGCTGCCCTGGAACTCACTTTGTAGACCAGCATGGCCTTGAACTCACTGATATCCGCCTGCCTCTTCTGTCCAAGTGCTGGGGTTAAATGCGTGCGCCACCACCATCCCGCTTTTTTTTTTTCCTAAATTGCCACTTATAGATTCTGTGTAAACAGCCAAAACTACCACCACATTACCAACACTGAAGTGGTAATCAGGTCATATGTTTTCTAGTCACTGGCTTGCTAAGTGACCTTGGCTAAGTGCTTTAATCTAAAAGGGCTTTCTCGTCTGTAAAATGAATAAGAGTGATTTTTTTTCCTGGCGGGAGAAGTAGTATGGTGACACAATTAAAGGCATTAAATATGGACTCGTCCTCTGGGTTGAATCTGTCTTTTACCTTCTGGTGACCTTGGGAATTAATTTCAATCTTTTTCTCATTGGTAAAATGGAGTCAATTACATGTTAAGTCTAAAGAAGTTACATTAGGTATAAAACAGCTTATCATGGGAATAAGTTCTCAATAAATGTTATTGACTTTTCAGCCCTTGGAAGTAATTATTGTGTATAGCTGAGAATTTTTAAAGTAATCTATCCATCTTACAAAGGTGATGAAGAGCTAACAGCCAGATTTTCCTATACTTCTACATAATTAGCTGCATGCCTGATTTGCCGTTTAGAGTCTAGACTCAGCAGGTCAGTCCTTGACCCTGAGAGTGTGTGCAGGCGTTCCCAAATGTCCAATGAACTATGACATTTCCTGGGAAAAGAGTAAGCCTTCTAATTATTGAAGTTTTAGAACATTCCTGCTGCAAATATAGTACTATCATTCTAGTATGACTATCAGATAAAACATTCACAAGCTGTCCTTCCTTTATGTTTAATTCCTACTTCTAATTCCCAAGTGTGTGAGAGAAGAATCTTACAGGAAATGGAAGGCAGTTAGTAGGTATGGTGGTATTTTTAAATCTGACTCACTTTGACCCATCTATCCCTTGTCCCAGGATGGGATTTTGAAAAAGCTATAAATTGCTATAAACTAAAGTAACATTTTCAAAGTTGTATCAGTATAATTCAACTTTTTCCACTGATTATAGTTTTATGTGATCTTGCAGGTATTTTCTTGAGTTACATCTGAAGATGATTAAAAAGTAGGGCAAAGGTTTCACTTTTGCTGGCACTGAAAATATAGGCTAAAGTTCACACAGCGGCTGTAGAGTAAACTTTGCTGTTAGGCTTCGGTGAGGCTAGATTCCAGAAGCAAGGTTACTGTGTACTTCGGCTTGATTAAATTGACTGTGGCCAGGAATCTTTTTCTACATGTTTGTGCATTTACTGTTCTTTCTCTTTGCTTTTTTGTCTCTGTTGATGGAGAAGAGGTTTGTGTCAGTGTGTGGGAGTGTGTTTACTCCAAAGAGAGGCTACTGGGCAAAAATAAAAATGGCTTAAACAATAGGTTAATGAGCACCAACTCTCTCTCTCTCTCTCTCTCTCTCTCTCTCTCTCTCTCTCTCTCTCTCTCTCTCTCTCTCTCTCTCCCTCTCTCTCCTCTCTCTCCTCTCCTCTCTCTCCTCTCTCTCCTCTCACTCTCTCCTCTCTCTCCTCTCTCTCTCCTCTCTCTCTCTCTCTCTCCTGGAACTCCTTGTGGTCTGCCTACCTCTACCGCCTGAGGTGTGCTACCACACCCAGCTTTCATCATCAACCTTAAAGCACAAACGCTTGGTTTTTTAACTCTGCCAGGAGTAGTGACAAGTACCTGTGATCCGGGCATTCCACTGAGGCAGGAGGATCACAAGTCCAAGCCAAGCTGCATTATCTAGCCGTAGCTCACCTCAAAATGAAGTTGCAACCAGGCTGCTTTTGTACGTTGTTTTTGTTTTTGAAGATTTGTTTGATTTGAGCCGGTTAGGTTTCTTTGTTTTGGGTTTGCTTCAGCATTTGTATTCTATCACTTGTGTATTTATTTTTCTTAGTTTTTGTCTGACTTTCTACCTCATACCTCCCTTCTTGTTATCCCAGCTAGTCCATTCTTATTCCAATATACTTAACTATTTCCTAGTAAGATTATCTATCCTATGCTTCTTTCACTCTAGACTTTCTACTTTACAATTTATTTTACAGAATCTGGTCTTGTTACCCCAGTATCCTAGAAAGATGCATGACATGCCAGGTTGCTGTAAAAACTTTTGCTAAATAATGGCTGAAATTGTTTGGAAGAGGTTAATTATAATTTTGTTTGCAAACGCAGGCAGGAGAGAGGAGGATCGCACAGTAGATATGTGAAGGTGAAGCCCTGTGGAGAAAGTTAGAGCCATGTACATTTTTTGGAGATCAGAACAATATTAAGGAATAACCAATAGTTCATATTACTTTAAGGAGATGGTTCTCAAGCTTCCTCATGTTGTGATGACCCCCAACCATAAAATTATTTTTGTTGCTACTTCATAACTGTAATTTTGCTGCTGTTATGAATCATAATGTAAATATCTGATATGCTGGATATCTGATATGTGACCCCCCAAAAGTGTGGGTGTTTATGCATGTAACACCTACTCAAGCAAGTGATAACTTGTTCTTGTTTTTTGAACTAGGGAAAGAGACAGCTTTCCTAGGATAGTTGGGCAAGTTTGGGATGATGTGGAGAAAGGAGTGAAGGATTAAAGAGCTGTGTAGACAAGATGGTTTGAACCCTGATGAAGGAGAAAAGGAAGGGCCCACACATTTAGGGATGTTGCCTCTGAGCTATTCTAGAACAACCTGCTTTGCCACCTAGAGCTTGCTTGGAGCAGGGTAGAATAGAGCCTTTCTAATGGAGGGGCCATAGAGCAGCGCCTCAAACAAATGTAGTGTTTGTCCAAAATTCCCCTTCTAGTCCTTGGCTTCTATCTAGAGTCTGGGCCTCTCTTGTGTGTTTGTACTCAAAAGATCCAATCATAATCATTGTTACAAAAAAAAATGTAGTCCTAGAGTATGAGAACCAGCGGTTACAGGCTGGAGGGGTCATGAGACCACAACAGTCAGGTCTAGAATTGCCCACAGTGCACGTTCATAGTGGACAGAAGAATCCTTAGCCCCAAGACATTGGACTTCCTACACGCTAAGGCAGGGGCATGGGAATCATGTACTAAGCTAGACAGAGTTGATCATAGCCAACCGGAACACAGCTAGCCTTCCTCAAAAACTGTTGAAGTCTCTAGTGTCAGTGAAGAGATAGTGTTGAAGACTAGAAGTAGCTCAGCTGAAGAGTATTTCTCTAGCATATGTCCCTGAGTTCAACAACCCTCAGCACTAAGCATAGTGAGGCACACCCTTCAAGGCTGGCAGATGAAGGATGTCTATGAGTTCAAGGCCAGCCAGGACTACTCTAGTGACAGCCTCTCTAGAGTCAGGTTATGGAATTCACCTATAACTTCAGTGCTTGGGATCAAGGATTCAAGGTCATACTGGGCTACATAGCAAATTCCAACCTAGCCTGGGCTACACAGTGAAACCTCATCTCAAATAAAATGAAAATAAAAGGGAAGAAAAAAAAAAACCAGGTTGGCCCTGGCCTTGAACTCATGATCTTCTAAGTTCTGGTGCGCCCAGATGCTACAGGTGTATAGTATACAGGTGTATAGTATCACAAGTGTATAATATACAGGTGTATAGTATCACGGGTGAAGACCACCACACCTCTTCTGCTGACCGCATCAATGGCTGTTTTTCCTGTAGGATTGGGCTGCTTGCCAAAGACATCCAGCGAGCAAAATGGTGATTAGAACCAAAATGGCTGGGGGATCACATAATTTGATCTCTTTGTGGTTATGCTGAGAACCTAAACAAGTTAGATGATAAGATTCAACTAGTAAGCAACAGTGGACCACGTCGGGATTTTGTTATCCAAAAATTGGGAATATTAGTGGTGGAGTGCAGTATAGAGATTTTTCAGTTAGGAATGCTTGAACCAGCAAAGTGTGACATGGAATGTTTCCTTTGTAGCAGCCAGTGGTTGTCCCTTGACTTTTTTTGACGTTTTGTTTAAGACAAGGTCTTATGTGTATCCCTGGCTGGCCTGGAATTTGCTATGTAGACCAAGCTAGCATCAAATTCAGAAATCCTCCTGCCTCTGCCTCCTGAGTGCTGGGATTGTATGTACCATCACACCCAGTGGCATTTTTTTGTTTCTTTGTTTTTTAGGTTTATTTTTATTTATGTGTTGATGTGCAGTTGTTTTTTGTTTGTTTCTGAGGCATGCTTTTACTAGCTGGCCTAGAAATCACAACGATCCATCTGCCTCTGTCTCCCCAGTGCCCAGTTATAGTGGTCAGAGGTCCTTAATGGGTCCTAGGCCAAGTGGTAAAGTGTTTGCCTAGCATACATAGGCCTGTATGGGAGCTAATAAAGAAACTACCAAAATAGGTGATTAGGCTCATGAAGGTATTGACAGGGCTCATTCTGTTCTTTCTGAAAACCCTGAGGAAAAGCCGTTGCCTTGCCTTTCCTAGTTTCTAGAGACAACCTGTGGTCTCTGCTTGTGCTCATATCCTTCCTTTAGCAACCTGAAGTCAGGTCATGGTCACGTCTCTGATTTTCTTTGTGATTATACTAAGCCCATTTAGATAATCCATGATGCTTTCTCTATATTAAGGTCGATCTTAATTCCATTTACAGTCTTAGCTCTTTGCCATGTAGCCTAAGACATTCATACAGTCTAGAGATGTGATGTGTCCTCCTTTTTTTTTCCCTGGGGGATGGGATCCTCTCCTTACCTTACTTATTATCTGGATAATCATTTGACATAATTAAAATTAGAAAGGTAATGGAGAAGTCACAGAGTGGCCTGTAATACATTGTTCTGACTTGGGTTTTATTGGTATATATTCTAGTTATGCTGACCTGACAGATATTACAAAATTCTGTTTCACAAAATGATTTGAAACACTCTTTCCTTGCAGGCTGTATTTGCCGAAGCTTTACAGTATCTTCTGCTTTGCTGAGTAAGTTGACTTTCTTGTTTATGCAACTAACATCGCTTTTTATACTTTCATTTTGAAATTATATGTTACGTCCTATCCCCCATTCACTTTCCTCCCTCCAACGTTTCCCAGAACCCCTCTTGCTCTCTCTCCCAAATTTCATGGCCTCTTTTTCATTATTGTTGTGTGTGTGTGTGTGTGTGTGTGTGTGTGTGTGTGTGTGTGTACATATACATACATATGTGTGTGTATATATGCAAATCACTATGTATATATGCATGTGTATCCCTGAATATATGTGTACATATGTGTGTAGTACATATAAGTACATAAAATATATCCCAATATTGTATGTATATATATCCCTAAATATATATGTGTGTACATATATCCCTAAATATATATATGTGCATATATATATAACAACAAAGAAAAAAGAGGCCATGAATTTGAGAGAGCAAGGGAAGCATATGGGAGAGGTTGGAGAGAGCAAAGTGAATGGTGTGTGTGTGTCTGTGTGTGTGTGTGTGTGTGTGTGTGTGTGTGTGTGTGTGTGTGTGTATCCTAAATACAACCTGCTCAGTACATATAGTGGTACTTGTATGTATATAATCTTAACTACTTTGTGGACCTATTTTACAATAAGCATGTTCAGAAACAAATTTGTCTTCTCTCTTTTAGCCAGAACCCATATTAATTATGGAGTCAAAGGGGATGTGGCGGTTATTCGGATTAACTCCCCCAATTCAAAGGTACCTAACGCTGTTGAGTTTCAGAGGGTTAGGGTATGTCTATGTTTTGTTTTTGTTTTCTTCCTTTTCTTCTTAAAATATATGTCTGCTACATAAGCATATTTGACAGTGACTGTATATGTGAAACTTCTAGTTTAAACCCTTAGATGTAGCTGTTTCTTTTGTAGGTAAATACATTGAATAAAGAAGTACAATCAGAGTTTGTAGAAGTTATGAATGAGATCTGGGCCAATGACCAAATCAGAAGTGCAGTCCTTATCTCATCAAAGCCTGGCTGCTTTGTTGCAGGCGCTGATATCAAGTAAGTTCATCTTGATTAATTACATATTTTTGTTTGTATTTTGGTTTTTCAAGACAGGGTTTCTCTGTGTAGCTTTTGAGCTTGTCCTAGCATTCGCTCTGTAGACCAGGCTGGCCTTGGACTCACAGAGATCCGCCTGCCCCTGCCTCCCAAGTGCTGGGAGTAAAGGCATGCGCCACCAACGCCCGGATTAATTACATATTTTTAAATAATACATTCTTTAAAAAATATAGACGTAAATTCTCCTAAAACTTGTCTTTTGAAGTTATGTTCTGTGGTGGGATAAAGTTGATGAAATAGAAGGACGTGTTGCTTCTGTTGTAGATGACTAAATACAGCCTTTTCTTAATTAGCCGAGCCCAGTTTTCATGTATCAGACCAGCAAACATGTAAAAATCTGGTGGAAATCCCAGTTGGTACGGCCGCTTTGGAGCACAGTTTGTCAGTATTTAGTAAAATCAAAAATCCAAGGCCTGGGGAGATGGCTCAGTGGGTAAAATATCTGCTGCTAAGACAAGAATCCCAGCATCACATAAAGGCTGGGGTAGTGAGTTTGATGGATCACCTTGTCCCGAAAAGTAAGACGTGAACAAGCCACTTGATGTTGGCCTCCACGTGTGCCTGCACAGGAGAGCAAACGTGCAGACACACACACGCGCACACACGCACACGCACACACGAACACACACGCACACACGCGCACACACACACACACGAGCATGTGCTGGGAGGTGGGGGACATGACAACACAGATGTTCCAGCCGCAAACCCTTGTCTAGGTGTATATACTAAAGAAATCTTACTCACTGCTCATAAGGATCTGGGTGGAATAGTAGTCAGACATGTGTAGGTAGAGATAATGGAGCCTTTAAAACAAGCTGCAAGTCAGTGGGAAACAGGTAGGCAAAGACTGCAAAGTTGCTTAAAGAGATTAACTAGATCCAGAGCATAATCTTAGAACTGTCTGATCTGACAGTGAAAATATTTACCAGGTGATGTTCTTGTTAGAGCTTTATGGTCAATGAGTTGTTATGGAAGCAAAATACATTGCGTAACATGTTCCAATTTATGTTTGAAGACTCATTGCCAAATATTGATATATGCTGAGACAAGATACAGTGGATGAAGTGTTACACAAATAGGCTACAGATTAATCTCTCCTTTTGTGTTCTTGTTTGTGACTACTACAGCATGCTAGCCTCTTGTACAACCCCCCAAGAAGCAACACGAATATCACAGGAAGGACAGAGAATGTTTGAGAAACTTGAAAAGTCCCCAAAGCCTGTGGTAGCCGCCATCAGTGGATCCTGCTTGGGAGGAGGACTTGAGGTATGGGTGTGTTCCAGAACTGTACAGACACTGTCCTGCTTACCTTAGGCTACTGTTTCTCATGCAGAAAAGTTTCCCAAGTAGAATCAGCTTTATTTCAGCTGTCAGACATCTGAACGGGTTTAATTCTTAATTCATGACAAGCCCCAAGTGCACCAAGGAGTGCTGATTCCATTCACAGTGAAATTTGAACTGCACCATGAAGTCTTTCTTATGTCTGAATGCCTGGCTCAGGCTCACAGGACAAAGATTCCCAAGTGTGACCTGTGTTCATGTTCTTCTGTTTTTCGAGACAGGGTCTCTGTCTAACTTTGGCTGTCTTGGAACTCATTCTTTATACCAGGTTGGCCTTGAACTCACAGAGATCCTCCTACCTTTGCCTTCCCAGTGCTGGGATTAAAGGCTTGCGCCACCACTGTCTGGCTATGTTCATGTCCTTAAGTCAGGTTAAGACCTTCAAAGTATAACACATGTGCAAGTCTGGTGGAAGAGAGTTTCTTCTGAATAGTAGAGATGATAAGATTGAAGAGAAGAGATTCTTTTTTGTTTTTGTTTTTTGAGACAGGATCTCCTTCTGTAGAAAGGGTGGCCTCAAACTCATAGAGATCCTCCTACCCCAGCCTCCAGAGTGCTAGGACCTTCAGAAGATTTTTAACCTGGAAAAGGGTAAATAAATTATGAAAATTGGTAGAAAAGGTAAGTGGTAGAGTGCCAAATGTCAGCCTAACGAATCATGGTTTACTTTATGGTATATTCCTGCTTTGTACCTGTCATCATGCTAGGTGCTAAAATGTTAGTTACATTTTCTAACATTCCAATTTTTTTTTTTATTTCTTTGAAGCTTGCCATAGCATGCCAATACAGAATAGCAACAAAAGACAGAAAAACAGTGTTAGGTGTCCCTGAAGTGTTGCTGGGAATCTTACCAGGAGCTGGAGGTACTCAGAGACTGCCCAAAATGGTGAGTTTAAGATCCCCCAACACCACAACCTTGAACTGTACATAAATACCCCTTTAGATTACTCTATCTTGTACAAAGTACGTAATATAGACACTCACTGTAGAATTCAGAAACCAAATAAGTTAGGAGTATAGAGGATCGTTGGGAGATTTTTTTTTTCCTAATCTTCATTTTTTAGTTCTACAGACTTACTGATAAATGGATAAAGATGATAAACCTTGCTTTTCCAGAACATTAATTTGTTCTTCTTCTTCTGGTATCTCTGTAATAGTTTTTCAAAGCCATGGGTCATACATAATTCATGAGAAGTATAAAATAGAGCTTTCCCGTCATTCTCTGAGTTAGACCATGTATTAAAAGGACTAAAAACAATGCAGCAAGATTTTGAATTTTAAGGAAAGGAGGAGAGTCAACCCTGGAGGCTGCAGAGAAATTTCATATCAAACCACAGATCAAGGCCTCCTAGTGTCCAGCACTATAGACTCCATAATGAAGAGGGCTCAGTCCATATAAGAGTGAGTGGGAAAAGGAAGGTTTTGTTTCATTTGGTTGGTTTTGATTTTGGTTTTACAAGTTTCATCCTATAGCCTAGACTGGCCTCAAACTCTTGGCCATCCCCCTACCTCACCCTCCTGCCTCGAGTGCTGGAATAACATATACCAAAATTAATAATATACATTTCTCTTTAAGAATTGTCTAGAGATGTCTTGACACAAAAATTCGTTGAATTTTATTTACTTATGTTGCCAAGAGCTCTTTCATTTTTGTTTTGATTGATTGTGTTTTGTTGGTGTTTTTAGTTTCTGCTTGTTTTTAAGCCAGGGTCTCTCTATGTAGTCCTGACTGTCCTGGAACTCCTATGTAGAGCAGAGAGGCTGGCCTAGATCTCACAGAGATCCTCTGGCCTCTACCTCCTGAGTGCTGGGGTTAAAGGCATGAACCTCCACACCTAGCTGGTTTTGGTTGGTTTGGTTTTGTGTTTTTTGTTGTTTTATTCTGAGTCAGGGTCTTCTCTGCAGCTCTGACAGGCTTTGAATCTACCATTCTCCTGTCTCAGCTTTCCAAGATCTGAGATTATAGAGCAAACATACACCTGGCTAAAAGTCAGTTTTCTAGAATACTGTAGCAGTTGAACTGCGCTATTAAACTCAAACTCCTTTCTAAAGCCTTTGTAAAAATATCAGGTTTCCCATCTCAGAGTCTAGACTCTGGTTATAGTATTGGAATTTGGGGGGCAGGGATGCTAAGAATTGAACCCATGGTCTTATGCATGCCAAGCAAACACTTTCACTAAGCTGCATCCTCAGCTCTAGAGTTTTAAATACTGTATAAATGATAGAAAACAAATTGAGAATGACAGTCGACAGTTTTAGTCCATGTAAAATGAATTCTCAACCTCATCAGTTCCTTATGCTATTAAATTTAATATAAGGCATTTTTTTCTTCAGTATATAAAATTTAATTTACTCATAAAAGAACATGAAACTGGTTTGACTTTGTTTATATTGGGTGTTCATGCACACATGTGCCATGGTGCACATGTGGAGGTCAGGTCGTCTTTCAGGAGTCCGTTCTCTCTTGCCATGACAGTCCCAGGAATGACACTGGTGTCAGCGTTTACAGCAAGCACCTTTACCTGCAGAGCCCCTCACCAGCCCCGCTTTTCTTCAACAGTTTGCTGATTTGTAAGCTAACTTCCACCCTCATTTGCCCCTGTACTCTGGCTTGCATGTTAGGTGGGGGTGCCTGCTGCATTTGACATGATGCTGACTGGCAGAAACATTCGTGCAGACAGAGCAAAGAAAATGGGATTGGTTGACCAGTTGGTGGAACCCCTGGGTAAGTGCTAGCATGACTCAGAATTGAGTCCTATAGAGTCGCTCATTTCCTGAAGGATTTGATCTCTTGAATATTAGGATGAAATTTAAAACTTTTTTTGAGAAAAAAATTTTAAGATTTAGTTATTTATTACATATACAGTGTTCTGCATATATGCCAGAAGACGACACTGGATTGAATTGTAGATGGTTGTGAGCCACCATGTGGTTGCTGGGAATTGAACTCAGGACCCCTGGAAGAGCAGTCAGTGCTGTTAACCTCTGAGCCATCTCTTAAGAAAGAAGTAACAGTCTTTGAGGAGGGACATTTTCTAAGAGCTAACACTAAATCATTTTCACCCCCACCCTGGTTTCTATTTATTTTACTGATTATTTGGCTACCAAGAATATAGAAATCAGTTCAGTTGTTAGTGTTTAATTATAAATTGCCTATATTACTATCCATGTGTGAGCCTCCTTCAGTCCCTGGTGGGAGGTTCTTTGTTTTATTTGTTGTTTCTATTTTTGTCTGGAATTAGGTGACCAAACCAGGGTCTTCTGCATGGGCCAGGACTCTGCTTCTGAGCTACATCCCCTCCCTGTGTTTTAATAATACAGCAAACACAGGAAACAGCCAACATCAGAATGTTAACATACGGGATCTGCTTATGTGCTACTTTCATGCAATTTCTGTTGGCCGTAGAAACCTCTGAAATGTACATTTGTCACCTCCTGGTTTTTCTTAAATATCAGCGTTAAGGTATTACTTAAGACTCAGTGTGGTGGTTCATGCCTATAATCCAGCATTTAGAAGATTGAGACAAATAAACCATGAGTTTGAACCACATAGAGTAGAAAGTTCTAAGCCAGAACTACCTAGTGAGACCCTACCTCAGAAAAATAAGCAGGAGCTAAAAATAAGCAGGGCACCTGGCACCAAGCCCAAAGACCTGAGTGACCTCTAGGATCCGTGTGATGGAAGAAAAGAACTGATTCCCACTAGCTATCCTGTGACCTCTTCACACTCACTGGGACACGCTTATGTCCCCAACACACACATACTCAAACAGAATGTAAGTGATGACAGAAAGGTTTGTACTTCCAAATTCAAGGTAGTATTTTACTCACTTTAAATTTACTTTTGGAGTTTTTCAGTTTTCAATAAACACTTTGCTTTAACATACATAGTTATGTAAATGCCACCATAGTTAAAACAGTTCTAATATGTAGCTTTTTGTTCTTTCTTTCATTTAGTATAATGCTTTTGAAATGCATTGTTGCTGTTGTGTAGGTCTATAAATAGCACGCCATCAGAGTCATCTCCCACAAATGATGCACTTAATTTCTCAGCACTGTTTTATGTTACTTTAACATTAGCCTTTATTCCTAGGTATTTTGTACTTTTAAGCCAATGCGCTTTACCTTTAATTAAATACTTGCTCATAAAAATTAATTGATTTAGGGGCATGGACTTTAGGTCTTGTGAGTTTAATATACTCATTAATGAAGTCGAGAGCCTTTTTTGTGGATTCTTAAGGCTTTTCTACTTAGATGACCATGTTCTCTATAGGGAATCAGCATGGCTTCTTCCTTTCCTATCTGAATGCCATTTGTTTCTTTTTCTGACTTACTGCTGTGGTTGAGATCTGTGCAGTGTTGGATGTAAATGGTGGAGCAGATATAAGTTCATCCCCCATCTCAGAGGGAAAGGATTTCTCAGGAAGTGCGAGCATAGATGTAACTTTGTCCTGGATGCTCAGTGCTAGCATAGCTGTGGGTTTCTCCTGAGTGCCCATTATCAAGTTGAAGATGTGCCCTTTTCCTCACAGTTTGATAAGAGCAAGTGTAATTTTGTTAAATGCCTTCTTGGTTTTTATTAAGGTATTTGTGTGATTTGTTTGTTTCCTTTTTTAGTCTTTTTGTAATGTCAGTCATACTGGATTTTTTTTTCTGTTGAGCTAGCCTTTACCCCTAGAATAAACTCCACTTAGGTATAATACATTATCCTTTTTACAAACTGCTGGTTTGAGCACCTAAACTTTTATAAGTGATTTTTATGCCTGGCAAAGTGAATTAATGGTCT
This sequence comes from Mesocricetus auratus, assembly GCF_017639785.1. Lineage (NCBI taxonomy): Eukaryota > Metazoa > Chordata > Mammalia > Rodentia > Cricetidae > Mesocricetus > Mesocricetus auratus. The sequence continues at coordinate 19,567,422 of NW_024429205.1, read as the reverse complement.
CATGGATAATTATGTTTTCTTACATTTGTATGGTGTTAGTATTAGAGCAATGCTGGCCTCATAAAATGAGTTGTAAAGTATTCCTTTCTCTTGTTTTCTAGAAATTTTTGTGTAGAATTTGTATTTCTTCTTACTTAAATATCTGATATACTTAACCACAAAGTCATGTATGAGTTGGAGGATTGTTGTCTTTTGTTTTGTTTTTTGTTCTGGCTAAGATGGTTTTAGTATTTGTTTTGGTTTTCTTTGTTGTTTGTTTAATTTTTTGTTATTTTAGACTTATTTATTTTATGAGTGTTTTGCTTGCATGTATTTCTATGTACATGTGTAACTGGTGCCCACAGTGGTCAGGAGAGAGCATTGAATCTCATGCAACTGGAGTTATAAACAGTTGTCAGCCCCATGTGGGTCCTCTGTGAAAAAACGACAAGTGCTCTTAACCACTGAGCCAACTCTTCAGCCCCTTGTTTTTATTTTTTAAGGTTTTATTATGTGTGTGTGTGTGTGTGTGTGTGTATCTGTATGAGTATGCCCATCATGTGTGTGCAGGTGCCTTTGGAGGCCAGAAGAGGGCATTGGCTCCCATGGAGCCTGGCAGAAAAGATGGCTTGGAAGTAGGGGAAAGTATCTTTAAGATTCTTTTTTTCTTAATACAGCTAATGCCCTGAGATAGAGACCTAGGACAGAAAGTACCTGGAGTAGGAATGGAAATGTGTGTGAGAACATAGCCAGCCCAGGAGACCTGTCTCCTTGTGGGTACCTCCCTCAAGGACTGTGGTGTATTGGCCACACTCCAAGTGTGGTATAAGGAAGGCAGTATTTTCCATGCCATATTCCCAGTGTCATATCCTTACCCTCAGGGAGTACCTCAGCTGGTCACTGTTCTTTGCCTAACAAGATGACCTTCATTGTTAAAAGGTGTGGGCCACCAGCAGTCCTGCGCTGGTGTTCTATAGTGATCTTTCCTGGCCTTAGTTAGATCTCTTTGTGGGTGTGCTGGACAGTGCTGGCCAAAGCTAAGGAGCCCTCTGGGTAGACCTGTTGTATGTCATGTGCTCAGCAGCATTCTGTGTACAGAGTCTGGTGGCCTTGGCTGCCCTGACAGATTGGAATGCTGTTGACCTTTCTGGATTCTCTGAGTTTTGGCCATTTTGAAGTTAAAGGTTTAGTTCTGGCTCTACCTTCTCCACTCGGGTTCAGACAGGACAGCTGTCTTCCTAGAGGAGTAGTTCTACATTTGTTTTTGGTTTTTTGTTTTGTTTTGTTTTGTTGGTTTTGTTTTTTTGGTTTTTTCGAGACAGGGTTTCTCTGTGGCTTTGGATGCTGTCCTGGAACTCACTCTGTAGACCAGGCTGGCCTCGAACTCACAGAGATCCGCCTGCCTCTGCCTCCCGAGTGCTGGGATTAAAGGCATGCGCCACCACCGCCCGGCTAGTTCTACATTTGTAGTAAGCACTTCCTCTTGAGATTTTGTTCCCTGAGTACTTCAGAAGTGTGGACTCCTTTTTCATGCAGACTTTCAGTAGAGAGCCTAAATGGTATCAGTTTTCATCGCCCTACAAATTCTGTTCTTTGATTTCTCAGCTTCTCCATTTCTTGTTTGTTTGCTTTTGGGGTGCTAAGGATGGAACCAAGTCTCATACATGCTGATCATACACTATTGAACTATGCACATAATTTAACTCCTGCTTCCAGCAGGCTCATAAGCTAACAGATGCCATAAATGGGAAGTCAGTTGCTGTCTTAGTTAGGGTCACTATTACTGTAACGAAACACCATGACCAAAAACATGAGGAGGAAAAGGTTTATTTCTTTCACGCTTCCATATCACAGTCCATCATCAGAAGCCATAAGGACAGGAACACGGGCAGGGCAGGATCCTGGAGGCAGAAGCTGTTGCAGAGGCCATGGAGGATGCTGCTTACTGACTTGCTCCCCATGGCTTGCTCAGTCTGCTTTCTTAGAGATCCCAGGACCACAAGCCCATGGATGGCCCCACCCATAATGGGCTGGACTCTTCCCCCATCAATCACTAATTAAGAAAATATCCTACAAGCTTCCTTACAGCCCCATCTTATGGAAGTATTTTCTTGAGGTTCCCTCTTCTCCGATGACTTTTGCTTGTGCCCAGTTGACATAAAATTGGCCAGCACAGTAGCATTGCTGCACGCCTCCTTCTGTAGACAAGTACTTTGTGGACCGGAGACCCCCCCCCACCTTTCTGGACCAGCCCTTTGAGCCCCTCACTGCTGTTCCTTTGGGGACACTGGCTTTGTTCCTCATCTGTTCTCTGAGACCCCAAAGGTCTGAAGTCCTCTTACTTTCCTCCTAGTAGCTTCCTTTGGCTCGAGCCAAGTCCAGTAGTCAGACTACGCCCCAGGATTATGACACACCAGAGAACAGAGTGACCAACCATGGCCTAAGATAAGATAGACTGTTCCCTCTCTAGAACTCTGGGTCTCAGGGTTCTGCTGCACCTTTACAGATAATTTGCAGCTTACTCCGGTTTGTTGTTGTTGGTTTTGTTTTTGTAGCTTTGCAGTGGTAACCTAGGCCACACAAGACCCACTCCATCTGCAGAAGTGGAAGACAGGGTGGCAGTGTTTGGGGCCTTTCTTCCTTTGTTCCCAGTTGTTCCCAGAGTTCCCACGGAGCTCACCCTCTAGTGTGAAAGGGAGGCTGGGTGGGAGGTGTCCTCGCCTAGGACTGGGCCAAGCTTGACTTACACTGAAGTCCTTGCAGTCACTTAGTTGTTGTTATTTTGTTTTTACAGGACCAGGAATAAAACCTCCAGAGGAAAGGACAATTGAATACCTAGAAGAAGTTGCAATTACTTTTGCCAAAGGCCTGGCGGATCGAAAGGTCTCTACCAAGTCAAGCAAAGGCCTGATGGACAGTAAGTGTCTGTTAGCAGCACACAGCAGGGCCTCTTCCTGCCCGAGCTTTACCTGGATTCAGAATGAAACTAACCAAGGCCGTGAGAGACTGTGCCTCAAAAAGAAAAGAGAGAGAGTAAACGTATTATCTGTGCTGTATGAAGTCAGCCTCAAAGAGCACAACTCTGCCTCGCGGTGAGATCCTCAACCTTATACTGACTGCTAACGCTGTTGTCTAAAGGCTTGTTATTCTGGAAACCTTTAAACATTAATACAAAAATAAATTATAATAGTGTGATAAAGCTGCAAGCCCCCAGAGCAGGTCTTAACCCAGATCAGGTAACTGAAGCATGTTAAGACAGCGCAGTGCAGAAGCTGGCAGTTACGTTGTGTTCCTTCACATGACTGACTGTGGAGTCTGCAGAACAAATGGACAAGGAAGCCCTGGCTTTTGTCAGTGAATATCTAACCACATTTTACCTTACAGAGCTGACGTCATATGCCATGACTATTCCGTTTGTCAGACAACAGATTTACAAAACAGTGGAAGAGAAGGTGAAAAAGCAGACCAAAGGCCTTTACCCGGCACCTCTGAAAATAATCGATGTGAGTCTGCCCTGTGCGCCCTTTCCATTCCTTCCTCTTACATGGAGCAGTGCTCTTTGTTGTGATTCTGAACAGTGTATGCCAGGACTTTTTGTCTGTATGTTTGTTTGTTTGTCTGTTTCATCTTATTTTGTTTTTTGAGACAGGGTTTTTCTGTGTAGGCCTGACTGTCCAGACTGGTCTTAAACTCAGAGATCCACCTACCTCTGCCTCCCGAGTGCTGGGATTAAAGGCGTGCGCCACTATGCTCAACTAATTGTTTTAAAAAGACATTCCTGGGGTTCGAGTGATCGCTCTGTGGTTAAGACCACTGGCTGCTCTTCCAGAGGTCCTGAGTCCCAGCAACTACATGGTGGCTCACAACCATCTATAGTGGGATCTGATGCCCTCTTCTGGCATAAAGTTGTACATATTTTATGTACTCATACATAAAATAAATAAGTCTTTTTAAAAAAAGAAAAATAGCTCTATGTTGTTAAATAAAAAAGGCATTCCCATTTCTGTAATCATTAAGAAGACCTAATGAGAGCTGGGCATTGGTCATTAGGTCTTTTTTTTTTTTTTTTTTTTTTTGGTTTTTGGTTTTTCGAGGCAGGGTTTCTCTGTATTGTTTTGGAGCCTGTCCTGGAACTCCCTTGGTAGTCCAGGCTGGTCTCGAACTTACAGAGATCCGCCTGCCTCTGCCTCCCGAGTGCTGGGATTAAAGGCGTGCGCCACCAACACCCAGCGAATTAGTCAATTTTACTTTGTTCTGTACTTAGTCATTTTCGTGGTAGTGGGTCAAAGAGGATTCGGAGGCAAAATAGAACTACTCATCAGCCTACTGTCTTTTTAAGTTAGATTAAGACTCTGAAGTACAATTAAGGAAACATAAAATGGCATAAGAAGCTTGCCAAAAAGAGGGGTGATGAGTTTAGATATGACAGAAAATTCAGGTTTAATGGATTTGGGGTTTTGTTTCAGGTCATATGTATAAATTATGGTGTGGGTTTGGGGTCATTTCTTTTTGTTGTTGTTTTTTGTTGTTTTTGTTTTGCAAAACGGAGTTTCTCTGTGTGGCCCTAGCTGTCCTAGAACTTGCTTTGTACACCTCAAACTCACAGAGATCCACCTGCCTCTGCCTCCTAAGTGCTGGGATTAAAAGCATGCACCACCATCACCTGGTCTGAGGAGGTCATTTCTTTATTACATGAGATAGTGCTTACCCCAGATGTAAAGAGTTCCAGGAAAGCACAGAGAGGCAAACGGAGAGTGCTGCCTTAAAAGAAGCTGGAGGAATAGCTTAAGGCTCCCTTTCCTCCCGGGTTCATCGGCAGCCTCAGAAACAGTTGGTCAGTCTAGAGCAGCCAGGCATTCAGGTCCTAGCAAAGCTGCATGTGTGGCCTACTCTCTGAAGCTGATCACACTGGCTATTTTATTCAGCACTTTACATTTAGCCATTCTGTTCCAACACTGAACAATCGCATTTGTGGTTTTCAGGCCGTGAAGGCTGGACTCGAGCAAGGAGATGATGCCGGTTATCTCGCTGAATCACAGGTAAAATTACCTCCAATTTAACTGTAGAAAACAAAATCTCCAAAGCTGATAATGTATATACATAAACTATACTATATGTGAAAACATACTGTATATGAAAGCTAGTACTATTTTTCTCACAGTAGTCATTCTTCTGATTAGCCTCTGTGGTTGAATAGATGTAAGAATGGATGGTGTCCACGGGTGCTTGGAAATGCTCAGTATTGAGGGCGTAATGAGAACAAGGAGAAGCCAGGCCCTGCAGAATCTATCACTTGAGTGACTTTAGTCTGTACCTGGGATGATTTTGTTGTGACAGAGTGCATACATTGAGGGCTGGCAATGTAGGTCAGTGTAGAGTGGTTGCCTTTAGCATGTGCAAGACCCTAGGTCCAACCCAAGTACCATAGAGAAGGAAAAAGCAAACACTCATTTACGCACGTATCTATTGCTTACTGAGTCTTAGAGTCGCAACATTTTTCATGAGTTAGAAAAGAAAAAGTAGGGGCTGGAGAAATGGCTCAGTAGTGTAGAGCACTGGCTGCTCTTCCAGAGGATCCGGGTTCAATTCCCAGCACCTACATGTGCATTCACAACTGTCTATAATTCCAATTCCAGGGAAGCCGACACCCATGGCAAAACACCAATGCACATAAAATAAAAGTAAATAAATAAAAGTTGTGAAAAAGAGAAGAAAAAGTGTCTTGCATTCAGAAACAAAGAAGCACATGTCAAGGAGCCTCATCCCTTTCACTTTTCACAGAAGTCAGTGGTTTGTCAGGGTTAAGGGAGTGATGGGTAATTTAAGTTTTATGCAATCATTAAAGAGTTTGATATCTGAAGAGCTCAGGGAAAACTCCAGAAAACCATTTCTCATGGATCGTTCATACATTCCTCATATTTTAAACAGCATGACCAGGTATACACACACACATGTGTATGTACAGAAAAATAGAAGCATATGCCCCAGGATTGAGTAACTGCCCTCACTGCTTACAGTTGACCCTCCCATGGCTACAGTCCTGCATCCAGCCACTGGACAAAAGTGTTCAGGAAGGAGAATGGTTGGGATCAAGAGAGTGTGGGAAGGGAAAAGAAAGGGCAATGGAATGGATATGTTCACAGTGTATAATATACATATAAAAATTTTAAATTACATTTGTACTGAATGTGTAGAGACTTTTGTTGTTAACAACTAAGTATATATAATATTTACCTTGTATTAGGTATTGTAGGCAATCTAGAGTCAACTTGAAATACAGAGGATGTACACATGTTGTATCATTTTATACAAAGAACTTGAGGATTTGTGGATTATGACTCTCCTAAGGTCCTGAAACTAGTGTTTGCATGGATTCCAAGGAGCAGCTGTACTTGACATCACATATATATATATATATATATATATATATATATATATGTAAACTTTTTATATAAAACCCCTTATCAATCCTATTGAATTCATGACCTGATGGATATTTACTCATAATTTGAATCCACTGGTTTACCAAATAGAACACACTGTATCAGGATTAAGGATAGCATTAATTCTGTGAACCATTATTTCATGTTGTTAAGGTGTGTAAGCAATATTATTAGAGAATTTCTTTCTTGGCTATTTGTAACCCTACAATTCTACCAGTGTGTGCTAGCATTGAGAGTCTCGTCATTTCACTAGTAGTCTCATTAGAGGCAGTCCTAGGAACTAGGCTTCCATTTTCCCATTTGAAGGGTGAAGAAAGCTTTCACAGTAGGGAATGTCAAGATCAGGGTGCAAGCCCTACGGCATCAGACCCTGATTCCAACTGTTATGCTGGAGCCACTGACTGGGAATGGTGCGGTGGGAGACCTGCAGTGGGTAGGAGTCCCCGTCAAGTTCTGCCTTGAGGCAGTGTGGCCTTAACATCTGGGCCTCTTCTCAGGCTTCCACTGTGGTGGACTATTGGGCAATGGTGAAGATCCATTGGAGCCTGAGACTCTAGACCAGCGGTTCTCAACCTGTGAGTTGTGCATATCAGATATTTACATTACAGCTCATAACAGTAACAAAACTGCAGTTATGAAGTACCAATGAAACTGATTTTATGTTTGGGGTCAGCACTACATGCAGAACTGTATTAAAGGGCCGCAGCATTACGAAGGTTGAGAACCATTGGCAAAGATACCATTCCTACTATAAAGAATCTGAGAGCTCAGTTGCATCAAAACCTCCTTCAAAGCTGGCACTTGGAAGGCAGAGGCAAGCAGATCTCTGTGAGCTCGAGGCCAGCATGGTCTACAGAGTGAGTTGCAGGACAGCCAGGGCTACACAGAGAATCCCTGTCTTGAAATATATATATGTGTGTGTGTGTGTGTGTGTAAATAAACAAGCAGAGCCAGAGCTGCACCTTTTCTTGTTCCCTTTGCCTTTCAGAAATTTGGAGAGCTGGCACTGACCAAAGAATCAAAGGCCCTGATGGGACTTTATAACGGCCAGGTCCTGTGCAAAAAAAATAAATTTGGAGCACCACAGAAGAATGTTCAGTAAGCTGTCCTGCCCAGAAAGCCTGTGAATTTGCTTTGCACCAAGTGTGTAGGGGCCTGAGCATCCACAGAACTAGATTTACCCTCAACCTCTCTGCTCAGTGGGAGCCTTTATTCCAAGTACACTCATGTTTTCAGATGCTCTGCATTCTCTAGGCCCTTCTAGCAGCTTTACAGTGCTTTCTTTTCCTTCTTTTTTTAATTGCATGTGCATTGGTGTTTTGCCTGCATGTATGTCTGTGTGAGGGTATTGGATCCCCTGGCAGTGTAGTTGCAGACAGTTGTGAGCTGCCCATGTAGGTGCTGGGAATTGAACCTGGGTCCTCTGGAAGAGCAGCTAGAGCTCTTAACCACTGAGCCATCTCTCCAGCCCCTTTAGAGCTTTCTTATCTCATATGATTCCCTAGCTGTCTGGTTTAGGTCTCACTTACCAGATCAAGGGTACTCTGCTGAGCTGGAACTCAATTCGGTTGGTAATTACTTGTGGGACATTCAGGAGTCCCGAGTTCAGTTCCCAGTGCCACATAAAGGAGATGTGGTGATGTGTGGCTGTTAGCCCTGTACTCAGGAGGTGAGGCAGGAGGATCAAAAGTTCAAGGTAATCCTCTGCATGGTGAGTTCAAGACCAGCCTAGGCTATGTAAGACCCTGTCTCAAAAAAAAAAATAAAAAACCTAAAAGCTACTAGTAAGGAGACTGAAGTACTCTGGCTAGGGAGACTTTGGGAGAAAGGAGAATGAGAGTGACAGAAAAGTTAACATCACTAAGAAGTTACCAAACAGATTAGTCTTCAAACAGACCTCTGCCAAGATTAGTCTTGGTTCCCATGAGCTTCGGGCACAGCTGAAAGTTGGTAGAGTGTTGCTGGTTGTTTTTCACTCTTTAGCTCTTAGCTCTTTGGGGGGGCCCACCACACATAGAGGCTTATTATTACTTAGGAGTACCTAGCCTTAGCTGGACTTGTTTCTTGCCAGCTTTTCTTAATTAACGTATCCTGTCTACCTTTTGCCTCTGGGCTTTTACCTTTCTCTATTTCTATATATCTTACTCTCACTCTTATTCCACGGGTGGCTCAGTGGCTGGCCCCTAGCATCCTCTTCCCAGTTTTCCCCTCCTCTTTTATTCTCTCCGCCTGCCAGCCCACCTGTTTCTCTCTCCTGCCTTGCTATTGGCCGTACAGCTCTTTATTAGACCATCAGGTGTTTTAGGCAGGCAAAGTAACACAGCTTCACAGAGTTAAACAAATGCAGCATAAAAGAATGCAGCACATCTTTGCATCATTGAAACAAACATAACACACCTAAGATAATCTTCCAGAATAGTAAAGTTCCGCCTTCACAGAAAGACCAATTTTTTACACTCGGTGAATTTTACATTTGTCTTTAAAAATCAAAACTTAATTGTTGATAAAAATTAGCAAAAACTGTTGTACTTGTGCCCGGTGTGGCTGGTTTATTGGATGACAGCAGCATGGCTAGTGTTTCCCAGCTACTAAAATCTGAGATACTCACCAAAGCCCTTTGATCGCATCCTTCCAGGCATCTAGCCATCCTCGGTGCAGGGCTGATGGGAGCTGGCATTGCCCAGGTCTCTGTGGATAAGGGACTGAAAACTCTACTGAAAGACACCACAGTGACTGGGCTGAGCCGAGGACAGCAACAAGTGTTCAAAGGGTAAGTTCGCTCTGTTTCTGCCAGAAGTTGAACTGTTTCTGGGGGCAGACGTGGTTGGTTTCTTGTTTTGTTTTGTTTTGTTTTGTTTTTCATCACAGATTCTTTTTTCCTGAACATAATGAGCACCACACTCTATAGTTTTACAAAGTTTCTTTTGTTGTTTAGAAATACTAATTGCTCTGTCACCTTTTTCTCTTGTAAATACAGCAGGCCTTTGAGTGGTTCATTTATCTTACCCTTTGGTATGAAACTAGCCATTCTCGGGTGTGTGGTTTGGCTGAGGTTTGCATGTAGGTGCCCCAGTGGAGTGGATTACAGAACCTGCTTGGCTCTTCTGAGAGGTCTTGGGGCGGGGTTGAGTGAATGTGTGCTGACTGCAGTAGGTGAGGGCAGGGCCGACATGAGGGCTTCAGCACTCCTTTCCTGACCAGAGTGACACGGCAGAGCCCTTGCCTCGTCAGCCTGTGATGTCTGCAGGCAAAGCACCCATATACATAAAGCACAAATCAAGACTAAACAAGTGCTTTAAATGAAGACAAAGGGTGACTGTCCTTCCACCCCACCAGTCCCTTCTCATATACATGCCACCAGTTTTGCTGGAACTGTCGTCAACTCAGTCACACTGAGGTTGGTCTCAGCCCAGTGTTCTGCATACACACTGTGAATGAGCTGGCTGCATTAGACCATCCTGCTTGGGACCTTGCTGAGTGAGGGCATTGTGCTTCCTAAGTGGATTGTGTAACTTAATTGTTGGCTGTGTAGAGACATTTTTGGGAGGAAGACTGTGTGCCTGGGGTCTAACTCATCTTTAAATGCCAATAACCTTCCTTTAATAACCTTCCTGGATAGCCATTTCACCCCCAGTACATCTGAGTATTGGACCCCCTCAGAACGGGAGTAATGATGTAAGCTCACAGTTGTGGGGCCACACAGCCTCCGTGTGGCCTTGGGCCCTGTTCTCCCTCGCTAAGAATGTGCTTTCTAGGTTGGATGACAAAGTGAAGAAGAGAGCACTAACGTCATTCGAAAGGGATTCCATCTTCAGCAACTTGATTGGGCAGCTTGATTACAAGGGTTTCGAGAAGGCAGACATGGTGATCGAAGCTGTTTTTGAGGACCTTGCTGTTAAGCACAAAGTGTTAAAGGAAGTAGAAGGCGTAAGTAACAACTCATTGTACTTGACTCTGGGAAGACACTGAGATGGGGGGCCTTAGTGTGAGGGGAGACACATGCCATAGAGCATGTGCGGAGGCCAGAGGGCAGCTCGCAGGAATTGTTTCTCTCCATCCACCATGCGGGTCTCAGGGATCAGTAAGTCTGTATGTGAGTGCATACACATAGTGTGTATCAGAGAGCTCAAGTCTAAATCCTAAGGGGAGAAAATTAGGTACCTATTCTTCTAAGCATAGGGCTTGTTAGCTCTAGGCAGGGGGTGGCAGGGGTGGGGGAGTTATCCAAATAGCCTCATGGAGTACAGCCAGGTTTCTTGGGTTTTTTAAAATTATATATTTATTTTGACTGAATCGTAATGAGATGTCTTCAGGTCTAGGTAGCAGAGAGAACTGAGGAAGCGTTCTCCAGACAGTTTTAGATGTGGTGGTGCTCCCTCAGTCCTACCCCCAGTGTCCTAATTAGCCCAATTTTTTTAACTTTTATTTATTCTTTCTATCTTTCATATCATGTATCTCACTCCCATTCATTTCCCTATTCCTTCATATCTGCCCTCTGTCCTTGCAACCTCCCCCAATATAAAGTGAAATTTAAGAGAAAAAAGAAAACAGGAAAAAAGTTAAAAATCTCGTCATGGAAGCTGTAGTGTGACACAGTGAGTCGTCACGCAGTAAACCCTTTTATCCATTTATCTTTACTTGTAAGTGTTCATTGCAGAGTCTGGTTTGAGGCCTCTGGTTTCTGCTACACTATGGATGCTGGGCCCTCACTGGGCCTCCTCTTGGATGTCCTGTTGTTGCCCTGTCTCATGGAGATCCTGCAGCTTTGGGTCTGCAGGACTGGCCCCTTCTGTGCTCCAGCAGATCGTAGTTGGGGTGGGCAACTCATAGCCCTGGTTCTGGCCTGGGTAGTTGCTGGATTGGTCAGCCCGCCAGCTCTCCTGTCTTCACCACCAGGGCGAGCGCTCCTGCATTGCCCTGGCTGGTTCACCTCTTGCAGCAGTGAGCAAGGGGCAGGGCCTGTTCTCCTTTCGTGCCCTCAGGGTCAGGTCTTCTGCACCTACAGTATTGTCATGGGCAGCTCTACTGTGTTACCCAGGCCAGCTGCAGGGGCCACTCTCCTGAGTGCTGCAGCTAGCGAGGGACAGGGACCGCTTGCCCACTCCTAAGACCTGAGGGCCAACTCTCCCACTTACCACAGGTGGCAAGGGGGGGTGGACCTAATAGTCCATTCTTAAGATGGGATGACATGAACAAAAATGTGTATTTGATGTGGATAATAGAAAGAAAAGTCTAGGAAAGGAGAAATGGCTGTAATCCAAGCATGAGAAAGACCACAGCTAGACTAGACTGGGAAGTGAATGGTATTGAGGGCAATGCTGGTGGCTGTGGCTGTGAGCTGTGGTGAAGCAGGCAGAATTACTAAGGTGATCTCGCCTGCATGGTGGCTGTAATAGGATCCAGTGCCCTCTTCTGGTGTGCAGGCGTATATGCAGACAGCACTCACATACATATAGAAGTCTTTAAAAGGAGAGTTCAAAACTTGAGGTGGCAGTGGAGAGATGGCTCAGAGGTTAAGAGCACTGGCTCTTAACTGGTTCATATACATACATATATGAACTCACTGTGTGGCGGAGGATGGCCTTGAGTTTCAGATCTCTCTGCCTCTGCTTCTCAAGTGCTAGGATATGGCATACAACACTGTGTCCAATTTATGTGGTGCTTATGACCCAGCCCAGGGCTTCATGCATATTAGATGAGCACTCTACCCCAAACAAACAAAAGAAAAGTCATAGGATCTTCATGACAGGCCAGGCTTTGTTCATCTAATTCCTTACAGCTCTTAGGATTTTTGTTTATTACCGTGATGATTCACCTTTACCTGTCATAATAACATTTTATATTCAGTGTGTTAAATGTGTCTTCAACCTTGATTTTCATCTAGTGTGCAACACACACACACACACACATACGGATTCTCTGTGTAGCCCTGGCTGTTCTGGAACTCACTCTGTACACCAGGCTGGCCTTGAACTCAGAGACCCACCTGCTTCTGCCTCCCAAGTGCTGGGATTAAAGTTGTGCACCACCACTGCCAGGCCTGCCTGTCTGCCATTTTACCCTCCCTCCTTCCTTCCTTCCTTCCCTCCCTCCCTCCCTCCTTCCTTCCTTCCCTCCCTCCCTCCTTCCTTCCTTCCTTTCTCTTTTTTTGTGCCAATTTAACAGAGATGCCTTCCATATTTTTCATCCAGTGTCAGAAAACTTGAGTAAGTTGAGATTATAGACAGAATGTCAAACATTCTGTGTTAGGGACAGTGCAGAGACAACCTGATAAATAAAGCTAACAGTGGATAGTATTTGTGTGCTGCAGGCATAACTACAGTGGACACTGCTCTTCAGTGACCTATAGAGTGAAGTATCATATGCTTTCTGGCTTATTGAAGGTGAGCAGGGCTAGGGAGTGTTGTAATCTTCCAGACTCATAAGCAGGGCTAGGGAGTGTTGTAATCTTCCAGACTGGAGAGCACATCCAAATGACAAGAGGAGTCAACACCCATGCCCCGCCTTTAATGAAGCGTAATTCAAGTCATCCTTTTGGCATTATCTAAAGCATCATGCGCTGGGGCAGGACAGGCCATCACTAGAGGACAACTCAATGAAGAGAACTAGGTCAACTCAAAAGCTTTTAGTGACTCATAATGTCTGGGCGAGTTGCTCCTGTGTGGTGAGCAAGTATGGGCTAGGGGAGGGGGAGTGAGTGAGTGTGTGTGTGTGTGTGTGAGAGAGAGAGAGAGAGAGAGGGAGAGAGGGAGAGAACTGGGCCCGAGTGTCATCCAGCTGTGCTGTGGACTCTGTCATCTCTAGGCCTGCCTGTGTGACAGGGTCTTAAGTGCTTTTCCCTCCCACAGGTGACTCCAGAGCACTGCATCTTTGCCAGCAATACATCTGCTCTCCCAATCAATCAGATTGCTTCAGTCAGCAAAAGACCGGAGAAGGTAACCTGGACAGAGGGCCCCCAGCCGTCTGACCCCTTCAGACTTACTGGGTAACGTTTCAGAATACAACCAGGGAAAGAACCAGTATAGAGGTGTGAGGGCGGTTCCCAAAAAAGTGAGCAACAAAAACTGAATGCCATGATGTACACATGTAGGACTTGGTGGGCTACAGCTGAATACACCTGGTGGCTGGTGTATATTCCCCATGGTGGCTATTTTTAAGCTTAAACTATTAAGCTTACTTAACTTAGAATTAAGAATTAAAGGATGGGCCCTGAACCAAGAAGCAGTGTGCAGTTCAGCTGCAGTGAGTGTGGTAACTGCTTAGGCCGGGTAAGGCTCCGGATCCAGGAATGGAGGATCAGGACTCGGGGTCCTACAGCCTTACCTTGGACCTCCCACCCAGGACTTGAAGATGCTGGATTTGGATGTACTTTCACTGAGTGTTTGGGATGCTACCTAGAAAATTATCGTTGCTCCAACAGGAAGCATGCAGTCAGTCATAGAGAAGTAAAAGACCTCACTTCTCTGGTGGGAGGTACCAGTGGCTTCAACTGACCAGCCAGAGAGAGACTGGAAATAGAAAGCAACCTGGAGTTGCTAGTCCTAAGTCAGTGTCTCTAACCACACAAGCCTGCTTCTTCCTCCTCATGCAGTGGGAATGAACAACCATCTACTGTGCTAGCACACAGCAGAGTCAAGGGGATCTGGTGGACCTGACAGAAGCGGCCTTGGGAATGACAGGAGAAGGTCAGGGAAAGGTAGTGATGATGAGACCACAGACCCTCAAGCCTTTGGACTAGATCATGGTGTTCCTGGCCACAGGCCTTTCTCTCCAGTGTCTCCTAGTGAACATGGCACAGTCGTTTCTCCCGGCAGCACTGTAATTTTGGTTGTGGCCCCTCGCCAGGTGATTGGCATGCACTACTTCTCTCCTGTGGACAAGATGCAGCTTCTGGAAATCATCACGACCGACAAAACCTCCAAGGACACCACAGCCTCTGCCGTGGCGGTGGGTCTCAAGCAGGGCAAAGTCATCATTGTGGTGAAGGTAAGGCCCAGGGGCAGGTGCAGATTTCCTGAGCCTGCAGAATTGTGTGTGACGATTCTTGAGGGAATACCAGCTTCTACAATGACCACTGGGTTGTCTCCGAAATGACCGTAGTATTGATTGTCCCGCTGAGATGGGGTAGTGTCTAGACTCTGGCTGGTTCTCTCCAGTGAGTCCAGACCTCAAAGGTTACATGAAGCCCACACTGTTCAGGATGGCTTCTTTTCCAGGGTAACACTGAGCATTCTGAGTGTTTTAAGTCAGCTGAAACCGTGAAATGAAATCTGGGAAAGGAAGACTGGGTGTGGACATGGGTAGTTCAACCAAAGCAGGACCGACCGGCCATTAGCTCTCTTCCTCTCCCTTGGCAGGATGGACCCGGCTTCTACACCACCAGGTGTCTTGCTCCCATGATGTCTGAAGTCATGCGAATCCTCCAGGTGTGTATGGACCTTGCCAGATTTTTTACTCTGTCCTCCAAGCTGAAGATGTCCAGATGAGGGGCAGGTTCCCCTAGAATACACCACTGATTTTCCCTGGAGGCCATTTTGTGCCTCCCTTGGGGCTGAGACTGCCCAATAGGCAGAATGTAAATTCCTCTCTGCTAGCTCCCTGAGCATTACAGAAACCAAAGGCCTTCCAGAATGCTCAGCCTTTATACTCCTGAGGTGAGGACCTTCAGACCAGAGCCTGCTTGGCCTGACTGCACTGTATCTGCTTCTGTTCTGCACACACATGTGCATGTTCACAGGCAGGCAGACACACACACACACACACACACACACACCTATCTCTACCTCCATCCAGATCATTCCATGGCACTTCCCTAGTAGTCCTGGTAGCCATGGTATCTCCTTAGTCCTAAGATTCAGAATCACAAGCAAGAGCTGAGTGATCTAGTTGACTCTAAGCTTTCTTAAAGGGTGTGGGAAAGCTTCGGGGTTTCTGCTTATACTTTCCTGGGTGAAGCGCTGGTTCTAGACCTGACCAGGTGATGTCCGAGAAAAAAGTGGTTTCGCACAGGCTATATCTGTGGGTTATTACAGGCAACCCTGGTGTTGTGAGGGGAAATGGCTGTGCTCTGAGCCCCTGCTTTACTTCCTGTTCAGGAAGGAGTTGACCCTAAGAAGCTGGACACCTTGACCACAAGCTTCGGCTTTCCTGTGGGGGCCGCCACCCTGGCGGATGAAGTGGGTGTGGACGTAGCGCAGCATGTAGCGGAAGACCTGGGCAAAGCCTTTGGGGAGCGGTTTGGGGGTGGCAACGTGGAACTGCTGAAGCAGATGGTCTCCAAGGGCTTCTTGGGTGAGTAGCACCAGCGTCAGGCGTAACACTGATACAGAGTTTGTGCACAGCTGGCTGAGAGCAGAGCGAGTGCAGGAGTGGGTTTCCTAAACACAGCCCTGGACAGAGAGTCTGTTAGGCTGGGTTGTAGAGTAGGGGGAAAGGCAGTCTGGGTTTACAGGGCTCTGCCATGTATGCCAGATAGATCACCGTGTTCCTCCTGCAAGTTCTGTATCCAGGTTTGACCCTGTGGTCTGGCCACCCAGGGAAGTTCAGCCTTTCTATTCAGAACGTAAAATTAAGACTGCAGTAAAATCACCTTTTGGGCCTAGGCCTCCTGTGTGGACACAAAAGTCTGGGGTGGGATGGGGGTGGATTTTCTCGTTCAGATTCCGATTTCCATGCCCCAGGTGCTTCGCACTTCAGCAGAATGATAGAAGCTCCCAGCAGACAGGAGTTCTCTGCTAGGTGAAGGGCAGTGACTAACATAGTCTCTTTCTTCTCAGGTCGCAAGTCTGGGAAGGGCTTTTACATCTATCAGGAGGGGTCGAAGAATAAGAGCTTGAACTCTGAGATGGATGGGATCCTGGCGAGCCTGAGGCTGGCTGCCAAACCTGAGGTGTAAGTTGACTGCTTGCACAAAAATGATTTCTCTGGGAGCTCAAAGCTCCGAGGCCCCTTTTCCATCCTCTTTTATGACCCAAAGCAGGCAAAACCCTGTACAACTAAAGCCCGGCTTGTGCTCTCGCACAGGTGTCCAGGTGAGAGCGGGCAGGCCTAGGGCAAGCCTTGCCTGCGTTCTTTGTTGTTTTGTTTTTCAAGACAGGGTTTCTCTATGTAGTCCTGGCTGTCCTGGAACTCGCTCTGTAGACCAGGCTGTCCTCAGACTCAGAGATCCACCTGCCCTGCCTCCCAAGTGCTGGGATTAAAGGCATGCCCCCCCACCCCTGCCCGGCTATAAGCCTTGCCTGTGAAGGTGGGAGATGGGTTTGCAGGCCCTGCACCCCCTTGCTCTTGGCTAGCTTTGGGAATGCACTGATGTTGCTGATCTGTCAGGAAATGATGGCACCTCTTCTGTGCCAGGCCATTTCGGGTGCTCAGTTTCACACCAGTTAGGGAAAGTCCCACTCTTTTTCCAGGAGATGGGTTGTGTTATCTTTCGGGGCGGTGTGGTTCCTCCTGGCCACTGGGCTCCCTAGGGCTCACCCACACCCCTCATGCTGCACCCCAGCTCCTCCGGTTGTTTCTCTGGCTAAATGTTCCTTCCTGTTCCTTCTCCTCCTCAGCTCCTCTGACGAGGACATCCAATACCGTGTGATAATGAGGTTCGTGAATGAAGCAGTCCTGTGCCTGCAGGAAGGGATCCTGGCCACACCTGCAGAGGGAGACATCGGAGCGGTGTTTGGGCTTGGCTTTCCGCCGTGTCTCGGAGGTCGGTGTGCAGCCTGGGAAGCTGGCCTCCTCTACGCTTGTGCTTGTTACTGTCCCTTTCACTGACGTCCTGTCTCTGCTCAGGGCCCTTCCGGTTTGTGGATCTGCACGGTGCTCAGAAGGTAGTGGACCGGCTCCGGAAGTACGAGTCTGCCTATGGAATACAATTCACCCCGTGCCAGCTGCTCCTCGACCACGCTAACAGCTCCAGCAAGAGGTTCTACCAGTGAGCAGGTCCTCCCGTCCTGCCCCGCCAATGCACTAACCCAGACCTGGCAGGGCCGCTGTCAAGATTTTCAGGAATCAGGAGGAAGATAGGTTTGCTCCTCCCTCACAGTGCCTTCAGCCCTGACCAGCTCTTCCTCCTGCTGAAAAGTCTGACTGTGAATTAAGAGTTTGGACGTCATGGTGGAGGGTGAGCCCCAAAGTGCTCCTTTTGCCAGCCCTGCCGGAGGCCCAGCGCAGCAGCTATGAGTAACCCAGAATGTCTGCTGCCTGTGCCCCCAGGCGGCCAGTGGGGACTGGCCGTGGGGAGGGCATTTCTGCACCCAGCCAAACACAGGGTGACAATAAACCCAGGCCGTCGGCCTGTGCCTGCCTGCCCTGTTTTCTTGTCTGCCTTCTTTAAGCACCCTCAGTAATAAAGCCTGCGCTGTGGCGCACAACTGTGCTGGGGGATGTTGAGGCAGCTGCTTGAGAGGGAGATTGTGACGCCAGAAACAGACTTTGTGTGCCCATGCCCGTCAGCCGGGCTGCCCACGGCGCAGTTGCAGCCCTGGCCCGCTAGAGCAGTGGGAACAGTAGGGGCATGGTGTACCAGGGTGCGAAAGACACTTCTTTCCCCAAACTCATTTCCTCACTGCGCCATTGTATGCAGTTTTCCCCTTGGCATGCCTCGTCCCTGGCTTCTCAGGACGTCTGCGGGAGAGAGCTATGCAGAGGATAACACTCGCCTGGTCCTTTGGAGTCCTGCAAAGCCGGGGAAGACGGATGCCTGCAGACCAGCCCCACCTCATGTGGCCTCAGTTCTTCCCACCTTGGTGGCAGAGTTCTCACACTCTAACTCTGCCAACAGGACCGGGCTGTATAAGCAGTGTAGGCTCCTGAGTTCCACTGAGTCACTGGGTTTGTGTAGAATGCTAATCAGGGCCCCTCACACTTGGCCTTCTAAACCCAGATGGTGCTGACGCCTGCCTCTGTCCTGCTTGTAAGGGGAGCGTATCTGGGGCTCCACTCGACAGTTGCAGTTCACTGCCAGAAAGAGCAGCTCTAAGGTTGAGTCATTGCAACTGGATTTTCAGGTGGCCAGAAGGTAACCTATGCACAAAGGCCAAGAGCAGGTGTCTACTGTGGGACTCAGGGTCCCCAGGCAGCTGGCGGTGCTAACACTTCCACTGGGACCATGAGTGGCACTGAGCTATGCCTTCTGGTCTTCCCTCTAAGCAGGAAGGTATAGATTCTGACACAAATTACTTAAGACTCAAGGTGGTGGCACACGCCTTTAATCCCAGCACCCTGAAGGCAGAGGCAGGTGGATCTCTGTGAGTTCAACACCAGAGCAAATTCCGGACCAGACATGGCTACACAGAGAAACTATGGGGGGAGGGGGGTAGGCTGAAGAGATGGTTCAGCGGTCAAGAGCACTGACTGCTCTTCTAGAGGACCCAGGTTCAAGTCCCAGCACCCACATGGAAGCTAACAACTGTCTGTAAATCCAAGATCTGACACCCTCACACAGACATACATGCAGGCAAAACACCAATACACATAGAAGAAAAAGATAAAAAATAAATTACTAGAGGTTAAAGATTCTTGTGGAAGGGTACAGTTTGATAGACTGGAGAGTGCTTCCGTGTGTATCTAGGAGTTTAAGAGTAGGCTACGCACACCATTCCAAAGTCCTTCCGTGCCCAGAGACGTACGTACATATTGTACCCTTGGTCTTCACAGCCTCAACAAAAAAGGAATCAGCCAACACCCAAGGCCCCACACTTTCACTAGTTTGTGGTCTAGCCTTTATTTCCCTAATCCTTGAGGATTCATTAGTTATGAGAAGACAAACAGCTTCCGTGTTCCCCTCTGACAGGCACAGGTGTGGGCAGGGCTTAACTACTGGGAAAGAAAATAAATACCTAAGTAGGTCAGGGAAGGCAGACAAGAAAACTGCCACCTTCTGCCCCCCCACGCCAGCGGTCATGAGGGGTGTGGTCCTTGTTAGAGTGCAGTGGGCCTGTGCATTAGCCAAGCCTCTGGCTGTCATACAGACCACACTTGAGACTGCAGGGCCCAGAGATCACCTGCGAACCATGTAAGCACAGGGCCGAGCTCTGGAACCAGCATATTTCCTTTACCAGTCACACTGTCCTGTCCCAGTGACAACAAGGAAGACCCCAGTGTCCATCAGAGCCAAACGCCGACAGTGGGAGACAGGCAGCTTGGGAGTATCTGACCGCTGCTTGTTTCTAGAATCAAAGGGCAGCTGGCCTGCATCTAGCCACTCTCCCAGGAACCGTCCTCAGACTGCCCCAGGGGAAACCACAGGTAGCTGTGATGACGACAGAGCGAAGCCCAAAGCAGAGGCTCGGGGCTGGGCATACACAGGCGTCACTGGTTCATCTGGGCCAAGTGCCTAATCATGGGGGCAGCCGGAAAGAGGGTACCTCACTGAAGTGACACCCCTAACTCTGGAGCAGGGGCAGACCAAACCCCCAGAGCTTGAAGGAGAGGGCGCTTTGGGGAAGCTACATCTTCCCTTGCTCTCTGGCCTGAACATAAAGGGCTGAGAAGTGTATGCTGTCTGAAAGGCTGCATTCTGCCTCCATGGAGCCGCCTGCTGACACACATGCCACCTTCCCTGATGTGGAATGGCAGCAAAGGACTCCCCAGGGCAGGTGCAGAACAGCACCTCCTCCCCAAGTTTTCTTCCCAAACGCAGGACATGCTCCTGCAGGGTCTGTCCCCGAGGACCACAGTTCCCAGTGTGTCTCCCCTGGGACACTCAGAACCTACAGAGCAGCCTCAGTCTTGGCCCAGATTTTCCCTGCGGGAAGGACCTGCCCCTGGGAGTGCTGGTTCTGGCCGACCCCATGGCCTCTGCTCCCAACATTCAGGCTGTGCAGCCGCCGCCGGCCGGATGTTTCAGATCTTGGGTCTCCAGCCTTTGATGAACTGCATGATCTTCTTGACCTGAAGCTTGGTGAGGTGGAAGTCATCAGCCAAGATGTCTTCACTGAGCTGCACGAAGATGCTTCCATCAATGCGTTCTCGGGCAAAGACGCTCACCACGTCCTCTGAGAGCCCAATGAAGCGCAGGCTGCGTGAGACCTCTTCCAGGGAGAGGGCGGACAAGTCTGCTGGTGGCTGCCAGGAGGTGGCATCCCGGACTCCAGCGGCTGTGACGCCCTCCCTGGGACTGCCAGGAGACCCTTCAAGGCCCCCTTGGGTGAGAAAGAGTAGGGTTCCTCCTGCCTCAGGCCCCTGCAAGGCAGCTGGTGACAATGCGGCGGGGACCTGCCTCAGCACCAAGCCCTCAGGCTCAAAGGCCTTGGGGGGGCCAAGTGGTGAAAGGCAGGGTGCAGACCCAGGTGCCCCCACAGCTCGGGGCTCCTGGCAGCGCCGCAGCTCCAGCTCGGGAGGACCAGCCTGCCCCAGCTCAAATGGGTCCAAGGGCTCCAGCGCCGGCTCCTGCCACTCGGAGGATGACAAGGAGGAGGAGTAACCTTGGCCCTGAGGGCCTGGGCCTGGTGAATGTGTGGGGCTGGAGGTTGCCAGGGCACCCGAGGTGGATGTGGGCCCAGAGGAAGAGGCTGCAGGAGTACCTGAAGGGTGGGCAGGCCCAGAGAAGGGGTTGAGCGCACCGAACGGAGCAAAGCGCTTCTGGGGATGGGAGGGCTTGAAGAGAGGTGGGCAGCCATGGTAGTTTTTAACCACTGGGGTGTCCGCCCCTACGAGGGAGGTGGTTCGAGCACTCGGGGGCTCTGCTAGGGCTCGTGAGACCTGGCTGGGCTGAGTGGTGGTAGAAGGCATGGGTCCCGGGGGCGGGCGACTAGAGGGTTCGCTGGCTTTGCAATCTCCCCAGGTGCAAGGGTAGCAATACAGGGAGTATGAGTCCGGTGACGGGGAGCCGCTACCACTGCGGGATCCTGCCCTACAAAAAGAGACAGGCACACAGGGTGTGCACATGAGGCAGAGATGGACACGACAGTCACAGGTTCCCCACAGCCCGCAGCAGGAGACTATCCCTCCACTCTCACCAGAGCTAGCCAGCCCGACAACCACAAAGTGTGGGACCCTCTTGAATCCCCAAAGTCCCCAGGTCATGTCAGAACATGCAGGAGAAATTATAACTGAGAAACCCCAAATTGAAAAACAGGTGATCTTAAGGCTGAAGATTGGACTCAGTGGTTAAGAGCACTTGTTGCTCTTGCTCAAGACCCAGGTTCAATTCCCGTCACCCACATGGTGGCACATAACCATCCATAACCCCAGTTTCAGGGGACCTGCTGCCCTCTTCTGCCCTCCATACATACATGCAGACAAAACACTCATACACATACAATCAATAAATCTAGAAGGAAGGAAAGAAAGAGGGAGGGAGAGGGAGGGAGGGAGACAGAGACAGAGACAGAGAGACAGAGAGAGAGAGACAGAGAGAGGGAGGGAGGGAGGGAGGGAGAGAGAGGGGGGGGAAGAGAGAGAGAGAGAGAGAGAGAGAGAGAGAGAGAGGGGGAGAGAGAGAGAGAGAGAGAGAGAGAGAGAGAGAGAGAGAGAGAGAGAGAGAGAGAGAGAGAGAGAGAGAGAGAGGGAACAAGGGTGCTTTCCTGCAGCAGAACCGCAGTGCAGGGATGACCACCCACCACCGCTCCACGGGTCTGAGCAAAGTCGGGGACCAAGGCAGTGAGTGAGTGACTCACCCATCCTGCAGGCCAGAGGAGTAATAGGAGAGGTTGGAGCTGGGCGAGTGGACAGGCTGCAGCTTGGGGAATCGGGGCGGCACTGGCGGGCTGCCTGTGAGCCTGCCACAACTGCTGCCACCCCGAGGAGGTACGGGAGGGGCATAAAGGAGGCGGCACTCTTCCTTTACCTGCAGACAGAAGGTGACGGCCTCACTAGGCAGCTGGCCTCCTCATCTCACTTCCCAGGGGGGACTGCCGATCTGAGCCTGACACCTTATCCCACCCAGCAGGGAGACTGCCCTGTCTAGGTGACCCAGCTGTCCACCTGGCCCATCTACAGCCTATTTGGCCCTCACACTCGATCCACCATAGTCCCCCATTCCACCATAAATTCACTGTAAATATTAGTAGATTGGGGGAGGGGCAAATAGAGATACTGGGGGGGTGCGGGGTTGGTGACAAGAAGGACAAATGGGAGGGACAGGATCTACCACCTGGATCCTTCCATATTAAGTTCCCCAAAGAGTGCGCTAATATAATAAATAGGTGTGACTATGAGGGAAATGTCCTGAAGATAATGGGGACCTGTTAAAAATCCTCCTCAGCGCAGAACTTCTCAGAACCTATTATGTGGTTCTAACGCCCAAGGAACCTAAGGGTTGCTGGAAATGATTTGCGACATTTAGGGCATGTCGGAACTTTCCCTTCGGGTGACTCTGTTTCCAGTTCATCCTTAGTTCTCCTTGCCTTGCGGCTTGCTCTGGTCTGTTCCCCTCTCCCTTCCCCTCTTAGCTCTGGCCATCCTGTCACAACCCAGGAGCCTGGGTGTCAATACCTTTGTGGCCCTCTAAAACCTGCCTAAGTTCCCTCCAGGACACAGCAGAGCCGACTCACCGCCTCGGATTTGGGGGGCACAGGAGGCGGTGGTGCCTCGGGCTCATGACATGGGGTCCCCACGGTCCCGAAGGAGATGAGGTCGGGCCCTGGCAGCGGCCGGACACGGGCATCCGCGAGGTTCTCGGGGGCCTGATGCACCCACAGCTCCTCGTAGGGGATCTCGGCGCACGCGGCCGCGGACTCGGGCGCGCCTGCCCAATCGGGGCTCACGTACTCTTGGTCGCCGTCGCCGGGCGCGGGCAGGGCCGGCCCGAGGCGACCCGGTGGTCCAGGTGCGCGGACCGGCCCGGGGGCGCGCGGTGCGGGCAGACAGAGGCGCGCCCGGCGCGGGCTGGCACAGTCGTCGGCGAGCTCTGCGGGCGCCTCCCGCACAGCCGTGGAGTACTCGTCCGGATCGAAGCGCTCGCGACAGTAGGAGGCGCTGTCGCGCACCAGGCGCTCGACGCGCGGGTCCCCGGCTAGCAAGCCCTGCGGCAGAGCGAAGCGCGGCGTGTCGGTGAGCAGCAGGAAGTGCAGCGGCGCCGGACCCTCCCGGCGCAGCGCCAGCCCCAGCACCACCGTCTTGGAGATGATGCTGACAAGCTTGTAGCAGTGGCCCTCCCGCACCGGGTGTAGGTCGTAGGGGTTGCGTGGCGGCCGGCTGGGCACCAGCACGTTCACCGGCAGCCGCACGCGCTCGATGATGGCGCGCACCGTGTGCTCGCCCTCCTGCATCTGCAGCTCCAGCGGGCTGCGCGTGCTGAAGCGGCCCTGGCACTGGAAAGGCAGACTCAGGCTTTCGTTGGTGCGGTGGTTCATGCAGATGAGGCACGGCATCTTGCCTTTGACGGGCCTGGCGGCCCCGCCACCACCCCCCGCGGTCCCTACGCTCCCCGGGCCACCCATTCCGGCCAGGGCCCCAGCGCGGCCCAGCTTGCGCAGGAGCGTGGTGAAGCGCGAGCGCTCCTTGGTGGTCTTGGCGCACAGAATCTCTGCCTGGCCCATGAGAGTGAGCTCGTCGCCCGCGTGCAGTGTGAAGTTGTACACCTCGCTGTCCTCGCTGAACTCGCCTGACACCACCTGGGGAATCCCAGAGACAAGGTGAGGCTCGAACCAGGGTCCCAAGGAAAGTCACACACCGCTGAGCTTCCAGCTCCGCAGAGTCTCTGGTCCTTTCCTGCAAGAGCACCGGACTGGGACTGGAGAAAAGCTGTGCGACTTTTAACGTTTTCCTTGGGTCCTTAGTTACTCATATGATGATACTCTTAGTATAGAGGTGTACTTTGAAAGTACTCAGACATGGCAGGTTTTATTACGTGACAACAATGCCTCACCACCCAAGACTACTCTAAAGAGAAAGGAATTAATGGACAAGAAGGCCACCCTGAATGTCCTCATCAGGTCGTGACGCTTCCACACACCACTCCTGCTTCACCGCCTTTCCTAGGAAGTCCTTCCGTCTGCAGAATGTTTTTCCGGCATGGCCTGACTGTACCAAAGGGTGCACTGAAGCCTCCCTCCCTCCCTCCCTCCCTCCCTCCTTCCCTCCCTCCCTCCCTCCCGGGGGAGGGGGGGAGTGAGCTTGGGAAAATCCTGCCCCGTGCCAGGACTGACCTTAACACTGAAGGTGATGGCTTCCATCACAAAGATTCGGTCAGGGAAAACGCTGGCCACCTCCTCCACACTGCTGAAGTATCTCACCGGCTCTCGGACATCTCGAGCCTGCTCCAGGAGCTTGAACTTGCCTGCGGGGGGAGGAGGGGGGGCACAGGCTGCTGGGGAAGGCCAGGCCTG
This sequence comes from Mesocricetus auratus, assembly GCF_017639785.1. NCBI lineage: Eukaryota > Metazoa > Chordata > Mammalia > Rodentia > Cricetidae > Mesocricetus > Mesocricetus auratus. The sequence goes on along the minus strand of NW_024429205.1, from coordinate 19,542,734 downwards.
CATCCTAGGAACACCAGGTCTCTGACAATTGCTGTCCTAAACTCATAGTCCCTCTGGGAATTCAGACAGGCAGAAGGCGGGTATACTGACATCCCATGTTAAGTGTCCGCTTTGCCTCACCAGCCACACCCATGTTTGTGCCTACCTACATGAGCTTAAAGGCAGGTTGAGAAGAACTCTAGCTTCACACGGAAAGGAAGAGGTCAGAACAGGAGAGGAACCAACAACGAGGGTGATGGAGGACAGTTCCCTAGTCTGCTGCATCCTCTCAGCAGAGTTCACGCTCACGACACACCCACGGTTGTGTCCGTCTCTCTGGCAGGCCCTTCAGAATGGACAGTTCTGTAAACAGCCTGCTCTCTCAAGAAATTCAGGCATAGTAGGTGGGACAGTAATACCCAGGGATGGCAGCTAGTGACAAGTCCTGAGGCACACCTGTGAGAAAAGAGCTCCAAAAGAGAGGCCTGCCCAGCCCAGTGAGTGGGGGTCCACCAAGCTGCACCTTCCAAAGGAGAGGGACTTTCCAGCACGGACATTTTATTCTGTAAGAAATGAAGGGGGCTGGGGACATGGCCCGCCCCCCTCAGGCTCCGATTCTCAGGGACACTTGTGCAAGCCTGAGAATGGGAGTTCAGATCCCAGCACCCACATGGGAAGCTAGGTGGGAATGGCCGACCATCTGCAATCCCAGCTGGAAGGAGGTGGAGATAGGAAATCTTCAGAGTAAGTCGGCAACCCAGACCAGCAGAAGGGAAGACGCTGCCGCAACGCACAGTGCAGAGCGACGAAAGAAGACACCTGATGCCAATCTTGGGCCTCGGCACTAGTATACATGCATACACATGTGCCCACACACATTGTGGCGTACAGACCTGCATGAACATCACATACACATGCATGTACACACACACACACACACACACACACACACACACACACACACACAATAAAACCAGGGAAAATGAATGAGGCCCCCTGGAGGAGTTTGAGCAAGGAAAACACAGCGATCCAAGATGAGCTCTGGCAAGACAGGCAAACAGCCCCGTAACAAGTCCTGGAGAAGAGCCAGGGAGCAGTGCACAGGGAGCAGATCTATGAGCTCCTCGGGAGGAAGACTCCTCGGAGGCCAGTGACACAAGGAGGGACGTGAAGGAAAGGAGTGAGGGTCATACACATGGCCGGCCCACTGTGGGGATGGCCAAGTCTTCCACGCCGGGAGCTAAGAGGAAGATGGTGGAGGCCTGAAGACCAAGAAGGGCCACTTGTATGTGTGGGGACACCGCTTAGAGCAGCAGACTGACACACCAGTGCAGCCATGTGGGGCAGGGGTGTCAGCAAGTGGGAAAGAGAGTCTTAAACCCTTGGGAACCCGTGACCCAGAAACATGCCCACAATGCTCCTAGTGAAAACACACATTGAAGAGGGAGACTAAGAGGCCCCTGGTGCCTGAAAGCTGCTGGCCAATGGCGGGACCGGAACCACCAACATCCAGCATGGAGCAAGAAAGAGAAAGGGGGACGGGGTGGTGCCCTGGAGCAAGCTGCAGTGAGGGTCCTGGTCCACCCTCAACCTCCCAGACACTAGAGGGAAGAGATGCAGCAGCCCAAGGCATCGGAGATAAAATGAGGAGGGGGCCAGTGTCAGGGCGCAGGAGTCTGACACTCTCTAACCAGCTGTCGTCTCCTCCTCTCCATAGCTACACACGAACCCCCATTCTTCAACCACACGCAGCAGGCATGGAGAATGCCTGCTGCCCCATGGCGAGATTTGGAGCCCGGTCTGGGTTGGATTATGGGAGGATGTGGCAGGGAAGATCGATGTAACCATGGTATCCAGCCCCCGCCCCCCTCAGCCCCGAAGCTGGGTCATTTCTGCAGGGAGGAAGGACGGGAGACCTCCCGGGAGTCATGCTTTGGCCTCTAGAAACCTTCTCTACCCTACAGCTTCCTCCCCTGCCTCCCACAACGGTGTCAGCGGCAAACAAGGCATACAGGATCCGGGGACCATAGCACTGCACTATACCGACCATCCTCTCCAGAAAGGAGCGCCCTACAGCTGCTCCCCAGACCTGACCCACTGCTAAAGAATGGCGGCAGCGACTCAGTTGCTCCTGCCTGGTCAGCACAAGTCCCGATTAGGTGCCTGGCCGCTGTTAGGTGGGAAGGGAGCACAGATTTCAGAGTCGCATGCCACTGAGTCTTGGCTGTGCCACCAATCGGCACGTGCAGTCACTTACTATCCGGACTTTGGTTTCTTATATGTAAAATGGATGCACACTCTTTGGCTCACGTTGGAGAGGAGGGGGCTCACCTGACTAGGGCTCTGCAGAGTCCAAGGCCAAGGCTCTGGAAATAGCCCCTGCTTGGGGAAGGTGTCTGGACAGGCAGCACTGGCCTGGATGTCTCTAGACACCAAGTCACCCTGACTCCCTGCAGCCTAGAGACAGAGGGCGGCCACAGTGGCAGCACCCCCAGCCCCGCCCCTCCCCCGCCGGCCACAGCCGGCCTGGACAGTGTCATTATTAATTCATTGGGAGGGCTCAGTGTGGAGCCTGTACTCTGAGCCTCTTTGGAGGCCCAGCCCCCTCTTTTTCACTCCCATGAAGTGAGTGAGGCGCCCAGCGGAAGAGGGAGCTGGGGCCCCGCAGGCCCTACAGGCCAGCTGTCACCCCTCTGTCCTGTCCCCACCTCCCATGCTCACTAAGGAGGCATCAAAATGGATGGGGCAGAGGCTTGGGGCCTTCCCTCCCTCCATTCAGGGTTTTCTGGGAGCTCTGTGACTTGGTTTCCCAGGATTTTAAAGACACCAGTGAAAGGGAAGGCTTTCCCAAAATGATGGGGGGTTTTAGCCCACGAAGGTAGGGCCAATGCCAAATTCTCGGCTAGGGGAATTTCTAGCTTGAACAGGCACTAAAAGCCTGAAGCCAGGATAGAACCCCAAGTCAGCCAGATCCTTGGTGCAGCTTCCTCCCTGGGGGGTTGGAAGGACAGAGGCCAGCCCTGAAAGTGTGCAGATCAAACCTGGGCCAAGGTTTAAGCCTTGTCCCACTGCCTCAAGGAAGGCCCAGGCCAGAGAGAGCAGTGGTTAGACCAAGGAGGGAATGGGAGCCTTCCTGGCTCCTAAGGCTGCAGCCCTTGTTGGGGGCAGGGACAGAAGAGCTGTACAGGAGAGAAAAGCCCAGACTTGGAGCCTCACTCTTCAGATAAAGGGAGCGAAATGTTGAGAACAAAACGATGATGTCCGTCCCCCAACCCAAGATCTGGAATGCACTAGCTGCAGCTGCCCTGGGCTTGCGTGGAGACATTCCTGGGATGGCGCTGGACTGGTACCTTGAGGACCACAGCTCTGTGTGCTGGCGTGGTACAGCAAGACGAGTCCAGTGGTTAGGATACATGGCTGAGTGGCCCCCGTCACTGCAAAATCGAAGTGCTACACTTCTTTTTTTTTTTTTTCTTGGTTTTTCGAGACAGGGTTTCCCTGTGGCTTTGGAGGCTGTCCTGGAACTCACTTGGTAGACCAGGCTGGTCTCAAACTCACAGTGATCCACCTGCCTCTGCCTCCCGAGTGCTGGGATTAAAGGCGTGCGCCACCAACGCCCGGCGTGCTACACTTCTTTTAGCAGTAGATTCTGTCTTCACACAAAACCTTTCGTAAAACGCCAAGAGCCAGGCCTGGTGGCGTGGTGCCGGCCTGTAACCCCAACCCACTCAGGAGTAGCACCAGTTCAAGACCTGCTTAGACGACAGAGCAAACCCAGGCAACTTACCAAGACCATGCCTCAAAATAAAAAGATAGCTGAGATGGTTCAGCAGTGACCACGCTTTACAGCCACACCTGAAGACCTGTGCCCCACACGGTAGAAGCCGGGAATGTGCAACCTGATCCCTGATGTCCGCATGTGCTGTCACACACATGTGCAAACACACACACACATAATGAATGAATAAAAAATCTAACAAAAGTTAAAAAGGTAGGATGAGGATGTACCTCAGAGGTAAAGCACTTTGCCTGGGATGCACGAGGTCTTAGTTTTAACCCCAGTACCTCAAACGAATAAAAAACAGATATGAAAGACATGAAAGTAGGTAGTTAGCGAATTCTTTAGAAAGCTAACACCTCAGCATTGTTTAAAGAGCCGGTCCAGGAAGACTGTAAGTTTAACACAACCCTGGGGGAGGCGGGGTGTCCAAGCTAACAGGCAGCCACAAGCTGGCCTCAGCAATCCTGGTAGAAGGTTCTAGTAGACATTCCCTTTGTTTGCACTTGAAAGCGTTAAGGGCAGCTTAGGGCACAGCCTTGACGCTCTCCAATTAGGGAAAAAGTTTGATTTGGAGTGGCTTAAATCTGTGGGTCCATTTTGACAGCTGTGGTCCCCAGCACTTGAGAGGCAGAGGCAGACAGAGTTCTGTGAAGTCAGGGTCAGTCTGATCTATAGAGTGGGACCCGGTCTTTGAAAAAAAAAAAGTTACAGAGAAACCCTGTCTGGAAAACAAAACAAAACAAAAGTATATCTTAACCATTACTTCAAAATATGTTTAAAAATATAAATAAAATGTGACCTGGCACAACGGCTCCAGAGGCTGAGGCAAGAGGCTAGACATGAGTTCAAAGACAGCCTGAGCTATATGGTAAAAAGCCTGTCTAAAACATAAAGTAAGAATCTAAAGTCAGCCGGGCGTTGGTGGCGCACGCCTTTAATCCCAGCACTCGGGAGGCAGAGGCAGGTGGATCTCTGTGAGTTCGAGGCCAGCCTGGTCTACAGAGCGAGTTCCAGGACAGCCTCCAAAGCCACAGAGAAACCCTGTCTCGAAAAAAAACCAAAAAAAAAAAAAAAAAAAAAGAATCTAAAGTCAGTAAACCTGAGTGCCACCTCTTCAGAAACAAGTCTCTCCAAACAGTATTGAGACTCCTAAGCCCTAACTCTAACCACGACCCCTGACCCCTAGCCATCACCCCACTAGCATGTCCTAGCTCATCCCTGAAGCTCCAAAGGAAGGTGATCTTCGATGGCTTCTGCTATACATCCCCCCCCTGCTCCTTGGTCCTAGTCTCTCCTGATTCCCCATGCTCCAAGATCCTGAGGCATCTGGCCCTAGCTGGACACACCTGGGTACTGCAGGGGAATGTCAATCTTGGGCCCAATGACGTAGTGGCCCTCCTCCAGGGTGTGGGCCGTCACTGTTGTCCACTGGCGGCAGGAATGGATCAGCAGGATGTCACGCTCACTGACGCCCTCAGCATACTCCCCTGGGTATGAGACAGGAAGAGGGCAAGAAGAGGAATGGTTAAGAGAGGAAGAAAAGACTGGGTGACCCCCCCTCCTCAGCAAGCCCCTGCCCGGGAATTGCGCCCCGTGACCCCTGCATTGCTCAGCCACACTGGGGGGTGGGCAGTAGTGGGCTGTCATGTTGTGGCCTCTGGTTGTGAGTCCAGCCTGAACCTCAGAGCCCTGACTCCCTGCGGGGCCTCCACAATGATAGCATCCACAGCATCTCATTCATCATCCTACTGCAATGTCTGCGGTCCCAGTCCAAGCCGGGGCTAGGGACTCCCAGTGGATGAGTCCTGGCCAGCCAGCTCCTGCCCTCCAGGCACGTTCAGGCCTCAGGAGGCAGGGAGGAAGCAAGTTTGAAGCACTGAGCTGAGGGCATGTAGGGACGTGGGGGAGGGGGGACGTCATCGGCCTGCGTGGAGTTAAGAGAGACTTTGCTCTTGAACCGGGCAAATTCACGCCAGTAGGATCCTGCCTAGGCAGTGCCCAGTCTAGGCACGGGCAGCGCTGAGACGGGACCTGTCCCTGTGGGTCCTGTCTAGGAGAGCTCACAAAGTCGCTGTCAGCTCACAGGAACTCAGTCTCACGGTCACGGGACCTCAAAGGACGGGGGAGTGAACCCTGGACACCCAAATCTCACCTTGAGAAACCACTCCTTAAAGCTGGGGCCGGACACGCAGGGGATTTAGGAAACACGAAGGGGAGGAGGGAAACCAGGCTTCACCAGGCAGCGCTGGGGCAGAGGTGCTGGAGTTGGGAGGGGCCTGGCCCCCGGAGGCTCCATCCCCAGCAACGGTTTCCAGGGGAGCAGGACTTGCAGCCCGGCTTCCAGGAGACTGATGGGGCGTATCCTGGATGCAGCTGGTGGGCACAGTGGGGGTGGGGATGTCTCCTTCCCAGCCCCCCCCAACACACACACACACCCATGGAAACGGTTTACTCTAACAGTGGGGGGTTCATAAAACATGTCCAAATGGCATGTATGAATGGGTGCGGTATCGGGGGCCTTCGGGGGCCTTCAAGGGAGGACGGTCCACTCTGTGGGCGAGAGCTCGCCAGGGGAGTTTGTCTGAGACTTCCTCCTCAGCTCCCTAGCTCCTGGAAGAGATGAAGGTCTGCAGTCTCCAACTCTACAAGCTCTTTCCAGGCCCCACCCACTCGTCCACAGGGACACAGGCCAAAACCACACAGGTATACACACCAGGGGTCGCCACCACCAACAGTTCAAATGCCTGTCACCTAAACAGCACAACTCAGTGTCAATATCCCACCAAGGGACGATTCCTGAATGCATACCCACGAGGGTGCCTCCAAGGCCACACCGTTTCAAGTATACATTCATACTGTAGTGGTGACCACAGTCATAACCACGCGGTCACAGGCACCATTGCTCATTCATTCATTCATGGCCCTCCCCCCAAACCCAGGAGGCCGGTGGCAGGCAGGAAACTGGCAACTATAATGGGATGCACAGGTGTCCGGGGAAGGCAGAGGAGGCCCAGCCTATACAGAAAAGGACTCAAAGAAAGGGGTGTCAAAGAGATGCGTGGGAAGTCAGCAGGAAGGACCTAGGGGAGAGTTCCCTATTCACGAGCAGACACAGCCCAGCTGCTCACACAGCCCTGGGGTCACACGCTGAGCGGAGAGTGAGGTCCCACCAGAGTTGGACTGCCGGGAATCCCTGCTAAGGGACCCGGACACCGAGGTCCCGCAGAGCGTGTTCCAGCCAGCCTGGTGCCCACTGTACCCAGTTCCTGCTGTTGCCGGTCGGAGGAGGGGCTGCCAGTCCAAGAAGACAGCGCAGGAGTCCCATTAGCATTCAGGGAAGCGAGTGTGCCAACGCGGGCCAAACCTCTATTCTTCTCACACACAAAACCCCCCGGCCTGGCTGCCAGCCCCGGCTCCCGCCCCTCCCCCAGCCAAGCAGCTCCCCTTTCCACCAACACTACAGTCCTCTCGCTCTGTGCAACCTTCAGGCTCTCCCAAACAAGGTCCCGGTCCCATCATCGCAACACCGGGGGACTGCTGGAGAAAGGGAACGAGAGGTGGGGGAGGGCCGAGGGTCCTGCGCTGGGGGGGCGCCTAGTGGGCCGGCTCACTCAGGCCTCTCCCTCCTGAGGGTAACCAGAGGACCTTAGGATGCCAAAGGACGGTTCAAGCAATGTCCCCCAAAAAGGGACTAGCGGGTGAGGGTAGGAGAAAGGCTTAGAGCGGTCCAAGGGATGCAGGAGGATGAAGGTGAGAGGCTGGAGACAAAGGGACCAAGGGGGTGCGGCCGGGGCAGAGGCGGACCAGCGCCTGGAGAGCGGGGTGCACCGACGGAGCGGCCCAGAGACTCAGCAACGCTCTCGGCTCCAGAGGGAACTGAAAACTTTGTCCCAGCCCTGCCGCCAGCTTCTAACCCTGTGCCCAGATGGGGCTCAGAAAGCGGTCCCCGGGCTCGGGGGGGGGGGGAGCTCCGGTTGTCCCGGGAGCCGCCCCAGGAGTCAGGCGAGGCTCCGACCGCCGGGCACCCGGAGGGCAGGGGCCCAAGTGCACACTGCGGTCCCTCCAGCCCCAGACGAGCGGGGCCCCGACTGTCCGCGCTCTTCCACGCCGTCCCCCCACCCCCGGACACCCCGTACCTGGCCCGAGGCAGGCGAGCGTGGGCAGGCGGCAGCGGCTGACGATGAGGTCGAGCGGGAAAGCGCCCATGCTCCAGCGCAGTCCGGCCAGCCCGGCCGCCAGCTTCTCCATGGCATCGGAGCTCTCCGGGGGCCGCCGTCTCGGGGCCCCGACGGCCAGTCCCGCGCGGCTCGGGCTCCGCGCCCGCCGCCACCACCCGGGGCCTTAGCAGCGCTCCCCTCCTGGCAGCCCGACCGGCCGGGCTGCGGGAGTCACGTGGCCGGCCTCCTCCCACGGGGCGCCGGCCCCCGCCCCCATCCCCGCCCCGCGCCCCGCCCGCCGGGCCCGCGACCCCCGGAGTGCCCAGGTGACGGCCGGCGACCCCGCGCTCGGGATGGGGAGTGGGGAGAAGAACCAGGTCGGTGGGGCTCTAGCCTGGTGTCCTAGGTGCCCCCTTGTGCCACTGCTGCGTGGAGTCCGGATCCATCCCTGCGGCAGTACCCACATCGGCTACGCCAAGCTGGAGGTTAGCAGGCAGCGGGGATGCTTAGGCTGGGGAGAAGCAGAGAGGATCTAATTTGTCTCCGAATCCGTGTAAGTGCACTTTCCAAGTCCACCCCCAGGCCAATCCACATTATAGATGGGAAACAGGTTCAGGCACCTGAGCGACTGGGGTCAGTGGTAAAACTCGGTTTGTTTGGGGGTTTTTGTTGTTTTTTCTTTTCTTTTTTTTCATCTTCTCTTTCTTTCCCCCATCAGCTTTCATCCCCTCCTGGCTGCAGCTCAGAGTTCCCTTAGGGGACAAGCCTTCCCAGAAGCTGTGCTGGCCCCCACCTCGCACCCAGCCTGAGCCACTCTTCACCTCAGTGTGCCTGCGGCGCCCTCTGCAGGTGCAGGCGGGTCGTAGCTGAGTGCCCTCCAAGAAGTGGCCCTTGGTCCTTGGGCTGGTCCTTAAAAGGCTCCATGCATGGACTCTGTGCCCTCAGGAAACTTGCACGCATGTATACACACGACCTTTTGCCTGATGCATGTGACATTTGGCCTTGAGCCCCAAAGGAAATGGCAACATATGACACCTTTTATTTGTTTTTGTTTTGTTTGTTCAAGACAAGGGAGTGTGTGTGTGTGTGTGTGTGAGTGTGTGTGTGTAGTCTAAGTTGACTCATCTTCCTGCCTTAATCTCCCTCGATGCAATGGGCATCGAAGCCCTGAGCCGCAGTGTCAAGAGCAGACCCCCTCCCCCTGCTTTTTCTTTTTATTTTTTTACACCCAGGGCCTGGCACATGCCAAACAAATGCTCTAGCACTGAGATACATCCCCAGCCCTTCTATCACTTTTGGTCTTTAGACGAGGCTCAGTAAATTTTAGAGGGCACGGGGCAGACAAAGGACGAAGGGATGAAAGTGGTCAGTGAGTCAAAGTTCACTTTTCCACCTGGTACAAGGTCTCTCTTACTAGTGTGACCATATGTTTAGTAACAAATTCCTCGAGAGTAAAACATTCCATCCCGCAGGAAGCTTCTTGAGCAAGGTAAACAACTCAAAAGAGCTTCAGGAAGTCCCTGAAACTGACCAGATTATTCACTAGGTCCCTCCCCAAAGCCAGTTGCAAAGAAGACTCAGACCAGACCCTCTGCTTGGAAGAAGCAAGAAACAGCAGAGGTTTAGAACAATTGAGGCACCTGGGAAGGACACTCTCCAGCCTGCTGGGCAGCCTGCAGGCCATGCAGTGTGCTCCAGGTTCCCAGCTAAGTGAGCTGTCACACATGCTGGGGTGGTTTTTCGTGATGCAGCTGTCTTTGAGTCGTTTCTGCACCTATAAGTAACTTCTCACCCACATTCCTGTAAGTAACCCCAACAAAACTCATGGTTTGCCAAGCCAAACTTTGGTAGTATCAGTACTTAGGTCTGTCCTGGGCTCCCTGAGGAGATGTGGATGTTGTGTCTGTTGGGAAAAGGGACCAGTCAAAGAAACACACCCTGAGCAGAGCCAAAGAAACACACTTTGGCCCTGCAACCAGAACCAAAGAAATGTACCCTGACCCTGAAACCAGTGCCAAAGAAACACACTTTGTCCCTGGAATCAGAGCCAGTGAAAGAAATGCACCCTGGCCCTAAAATTGGAGCCAAAAGGCTAAAAAGGACCAGAGAAAGAAACACACTTTGGCCCAGAAACCAGAGCCAAATCTGACCCCAATCCTGTGCAGAAAACTAACCAATCCTCGAGCAGAGCTCTAGCCAATCTGAGCTCAGCACTGAAATCGGACCAATCCCTACTCTGGAAAAACTTCCCCACCCCCAAGAATCCCTATATAAACCCTGTGTATGTTTAGCTTGGCTGGTCCAGCTGCCTTCCAATTCCCTTTGGATGAGCTTTGGGTGAAGATCTTCTTTTGCTGTGGCGATGGAGCAGAGGCGACCCTGGGCAGAGCAGAGCAGAGCGAGCAGGGCTGTAACACCTTCCCTGGAAACCTTCCCTTGGCAGAGCGGAGTTGTTACACTCCCACTCCGCTCCCCATCCTGGCTCTCGCTCTCCAGAAGCAGAGCTGAACTGTAGCAACTTCCCCTGAGAAACCTCCTGCGGAGCAAAACTGCTACACTAGGCGAACATCCCCAGATGGAAGACCCTGTCCTGCCGGAGTGGAGCTGATACACCAGAGAAGCCTTTCTCTGAGGCAAGGCTGTAAGCTGCTAAGCTTACTGCAACCTGTGGTGGTCCTTGGCTCCCGAGCTCCAGGATACCTTTCCACCTGAGTTGAGCTGTGTAACACTCAGTATTCTGTGACTCCCGAGTACCAGAATACCTGACCCACTCCTGTTCCATCCTGTCCCGATCCATCCTGAAACGCTTACAGTGTCTCCCCAGGAAAAGTTTTGTCACACACCATATGACAGTTTATAGTGTAAAGGCTAGGCCAACAGGTATAACCTAGACTCCAGACAGCAGGTATGAAGGGACATATGGTCGTGTGACTGCCAAACCCTGGATGTAGGCGTCACATCTGCGGTAGCATTTTCATGTGTTCCTCGCCGTGCGGAGTGTTCAGACCTTTCAAGTGCACATTATGTGTTCCAGCCCGAAGCCTGGCATCAGTCGTTTCTCCTGTGACGTCTGGGTATGAGCAAGTCTAATATATCTGGCGAAAGCCTGGAGATTGAACTGAAAGACAAGACATCTAGTCATTTGTACTAAGAGGTCTCTTCTTTATTACAGAGAGGGAGCAGCCTTATATTCAGGCTTACAGCATAGTGCAAAAACCCCAGGTGGAAGAGATCGTGTCTTCCTCATGCTATATGTGGATGTCAGTGGGGCAAGGCCGGGGCAGTAAGCCAGGACTAGAAAACAGGATGCACTTGTTGGCTGACAAGCAACTCACAGAGACCCTGTGCGGGCTGGGGCCCAACAGTCTGGTCCTTTTAAGTGGGAAGAGTCATTTTGAATTCACACTCTGGGTGCTGGGGTGCTCACGCGCGCACGCGCGCATGTCTGTCTGTGTGGAGTGTGTCTGTCTGTCTGTGTCTATCTTCTGTCTCTCTGTGTGTGTGTAGCTGTCTGTCTTCTGTCTGTGTGTAGTGTGTGTGTGTGTGTGTGTCTGTCTGTCTGTGTGTAGTGTGTGTGTCTGTCTTCTGTCTGTGTGTGTGTGTAGCTGTCTGTCTTCTGTCAGTGTGGAGTGTGTGTATGTGTGCCTGTCTGTCTGTCTGCCTGCCTGTCTGCCTGCCTGCCTGCCTGTCTGTCTGTCTGTCTGTCTGGAGTGTTTGTTATTTAAGTGTGTCTTTGTGTGTACAATGTATCTCTCTGTGTGTATATACGTTATTTGAATGCACGCCCTTCCCTGGCCTGATTCCGTCCTGCGTGTCTGTTCTGAGGAGCAGCAGGCAGTTTCCACCGTCCGACGTCTCTCACACTGAAGTGCATGCCCCCACCTCATGGAAGACTCGATGGACATGGACATGAGCTCTCTTAGGCCACAGAACTACCTTTTCGGTTGTGAACTAAAAGCTGACAAAGATTATCACTTTAAGGTGGATAATGATGAGAATGAACACCAGTTGTCACTAAGAACGGTTAGTTTAGGGGCAGAGGCAAAAGATGAATTACACATCGTAGAGGCAGAAGCAATGAACTATGAAGGCAGTCCAATTAAAGTAACACTGGCAACTTTGAAAATGTCTGTACAACCAAGTTTCCCTTGGGGGCTTTGAAACCACACCACCTGTGGTCTTCCGGTTGAGGTGTGGCTCAGGGCCTGTGCACATTGGTGGACAGCATTTTGTAGCTGTAGAGGAGGATGCCGAGTCAGAAGATGAAGATGAGGAGGATGTGAAACTCATGTCTGGCAAGTGATCTGCTACTGGAGGAGGTAGCAAGGTTCCACAGAAAAAAGTAAAAATCGATGAAGATGAGGAAGAGGATGATGAGGATAATGAAGATGATGAAGATGATGATTTTGATGATGAAGAAGCTGAAGAAAAAGTTCCAGTGAAGAAATCTGTACGAGATACCCAGCCAAAAATGCACAAAAATCAAACCAAAATGGAAAAGACTTAAAACCGTCAACACCAAGATCAAAAGGTCAAGAGTCCTTCAAAAAACAGGAAAAAACTCCTAAAACCCCAAAAGGACCTAGTTCTGTAGAAGACATTAAGGCAAAAATGCAAGCAAGTATAGAAAAAGGTGGTTCTCTTCCCAAAGTGGAAGCCAAGTTCATTAATTATGTGAAGAATTGCTTCCGGATGACTGACCAGGAGGCTATTCAAGATCTCTGGCAGTGGAGGAAGTAGTAAGCACCCCAAAAGCAAACAAACAAGAAATGGAGAAGCTGAGAAATCAAAGAACAGAATTTGTAGGGCGATGAAAACTGATACCATTTAGGCTCTCTACTGAAAGTCTGCATGAAAAAGGAGTCCACACTTCTGAAGTACTCAGGGAACAAAATCTCAAGAGGAAGTGCTTACTACAAATGTAGAACTAGCCGGGCGGTGGTGGCGCACGCCTTTAATCCCAGCACTCGGGAGGCAGAGGCAGGCGGATCTCTGTGAGTTCGAGGCCAGCCTGGTCTACAGAGCTAGTTCCAGGACAGCCTCCAAAGCCACAGAGAAACCCTGTCTCAAAAAACCAAAAAATAAATAATGGCTTAAACAGTTTGAAATATTCTGTCTTACTTAATTTCTGTAACAGTTGATATATCTGGCTGTCCTTTTAATAATGCAAAGTGAGAACTTTCCCTACTTTGTTTGATAAATGTTGTTCAGGTTCCATTGCCAAGAATGTGTTGTCTAAAATGCCTGTTTAGTTTTCAAGGATGGAACTCCACCCTTGGTTTTAAGTATGTATGGAATGTTATGATAGGACACAGTAATAGTGGTGGTCAGATGTGGAAATGTTAGGGAAACAAAAATATAGGTGTGAAATAAACTCAGTATTTTAATAAAGTAAAAAAAATGAATGCAGGCCCTTGCACATGTTAGATGACTGATATACAACTCAGCTATATCACTATGTAGCCCAGGCTGACCAGAAACTTGCTATGTAACTGAGGATTACTTTGACTTTCTGAGAAAGGGTGTTGCATAGCCCAGGATGTAGCAAGAATTGCCTTAAATCCCTGATCCCCCTACCTCCATTTCCTCAGTGCTAGGATTATAAGTACATAACACCACGCCCAGTTTTTTGTGGGCATTAGACCCAGGTATTTGCAGTTTCTAAGCAAACACTCTACTATCTAAACTCCATCCTCAGCCCAAATTCCAGGCTTCAAGACAGGAAATGTAGCACACACCTTTGATCCCAGCAGTTAGAAGACAAGGGTGATCAAATCTCTGTGAGTTTCTTGGCCTACATAGGAAAGCCAGAAAGGCCTTGTCTCGAGAAAAATAAAATAAAATAAAAGCTGGACAGTGGGGATGCATGCCTTCAGTCCCAGCATTTGGATCTCTGTGATTTCTAGGCCAACCTGGTCTACAGAGTGAGCTCCAGGACAGCCAGAGATATGTCATAAGACCATACTTGTCAATAAAGGTTATTTTAATGAAGTCCTGAAATTAAAGACAGTGTCTCCCTGTGTAGCTCACACTCAAAAGTGGCCACCCCACCTGTGCTGCCTCAGCCTACCGAAGGCTGGAACTACAAACACGCGTTACCATGCGTTACCATGCCCAGCTTTTCTTATTTGCACATGCCTGCATTCATGCATGCGTCTGTCTGTGTGTGCATGCATGCCGTAGGAGGTTGTTCTCTCTCCTTCCTCCATTGGTTTCAGGGTTGGCTTGAGGATGCACAAGAGAATGAGACCAGTAGAGTCACCCTGAGGCCGAAGATAAAGCTTGTATTTAAATGAGAAGCCGCTAGTCTCCAGAGAGCAGCAGCACCAAAGGGAAATTGGGATCTTATAGGATGATTTCCTTGGGCAGGAGAGTGGCAGGAGGGCATTAAGGAAGAAAGAACTGTCCCGGGCAACAGGGACGGTAGTAAGCAAAGGTTTGCAGGGGAGGGGATTCTGGCCCTTAGGATAGCAGGGGGCTGTGTTCCGCTGCCCTGCTGAAATGAGAGGTGAGCAGGCTTCCTTACAGCACAGGACCCTTCCCCTGAAGGAGCTGGGCCCCCACAGGTCGTTCATCTCAGTGTCATAGGTGACTCCATCTTAGGACAGCATACCAGACGGAAGCCATGCCATCAGGCTTATGTGTCAATGTGTCACCTGTGGAGACACTTGCCAGGTTCCTGAGACACCTGTAAACTGAGATGTCATCATCTTCTCGGGGCTTGCTTTTAAACTGAGTTGTCCTTTTCAAGAGTTTCATGATCTTAAAATTTTCTCAGATTACCCCCAATGAAATGCTTCATGTTATTGGGTCTTCCAGAACATCTCAGAAGGACACTTGCCTGAACAGACACTTCAGGTGGACTTGGAGTCATTTGGGCCTCCATGACAGCAAATGATGAGGCCAAATCACAGAGATTCTTGGTTATCTGATAAGAATCAAGCTGATGAATTGGCGAAGGATGCAACAGATGGTTGTTTGTTGACCTAGACAGACTCCCAGTAGGTGCACCAAGGTAACCAATCATTTTTTATTAAGATTTATTTATTTATTATGTGTACAATGTTCTGTCTGCATCTGCCTGCCTACACACCAGAAGAGGGCACCAAATCTCATTGCAGATGGTTGTGAGCCACCATGTGGTTGCTGGGAATTGAACTCAGGACCTTTGGAAGAGTAGGCAGTGCTCTTAACCACTGAGCCATCTCTCCAGCCACAAGGTAACCAATCTTTGACAAAGGATCAGAGGTAACTCAGTGGGGACAGGCTACAGCAAAAGGCGCTGAGACAAATGCCACCGAAGACGTGTATATGAAACCGAAATGTAGGTGTTGGTGGCGCACCTTTAATCCCAGCACTCGGGAGGCAGAGGCAGGCGGATCTCTGTGAGTTCGAGGCCAGCCTGGTCTACAGAGCGAGTTCCAGAGAAGCCAATACTGTTACACACAGAAACCCTGTCTCAAAACCAAAACAAACAAACAAAAACTGAACCTGGATGCAGAACTCAGGCCATGGAAGTTAATTCAAAATTGACCACATACCACAAGGTAAAATGTGAAGCCATCAAACAACTAGAAGAAAACATAAATGAGGATCTAAACAGGCTTGTGCTGGGTGATAACACGATGCCAAAAGCTTAATTCAGAAAGTAAAAAATTGTGGAGTTAGGGTGCTAAAGAGTTGGCTCGGTGGTTAAGAACATTGGATAGTTTTTCAGAGGACCTGGGTTCTGTTCCCAGCACCCACATGGCAGACTCACAGTTTCCTATAACTCCAGCTCCATGTGACCCAAAGCCCTCTTTTGGCCTTGAAGGCACTGGGCACACCTGTGGTGCATAGATATATGCAGGCAAAACCCCCATGCACTACACACACACACACACACACTCACACACACTCTCACTCACACACATGCACACTCTCTCACACACTCACACACACACTCACACACACACTTAAATTGCAGAGTTGTACTTTTTGTTTTGTTTTTGAGACATTCTCTGTGTAGCCCTGACTGTCTTGGATCTTACTCTGTAGACGAGGCTAGCCTTAAATTCAGAGATCCACCTGTCTCTGCCTCCTGAGTGTTGGGATTAAGGGCTTGTGTCACAGCCTCCTGGCAAGGATTAGATTGAAAACTGTCGTTATATTGGAGCTGGAGAGATAGCTCAGTGGCTAGGAGCACTGACTGCTCTTTCAGAGGACTCTGGATTGGTTCCCAATACTTACATTCCTGACTTGACATGGTAAAGACAGCAACAAACTCTAGGTGCTGACATCTGGTGAGTCATTTAAATTAGGAGAGGAAGTAGAAATGGGAAAATGGAATTGTTCTCACCCAAAAACTAACAAACAAACGAACAAAAAACCCCACAACACAGACAAATCAGACAAAAACAAAGTTGTCCTATCTGCCCGCTGTGCTGTTGCCACAGTGCCTACCACCACTAAGCAGGGGGCCTGGCAGCAAGAGCAGAAGACGGCAGCTAGCAGCCCTGAATGCCCTGCTCTAGTCTAGCCTAGAAGTTTCTAGACATAGAGGAGCCCTCCGTCACAGCCACCTGCCTACAGCTGAACACCTGGTGGGCTATCTTCATGTTACATTGGCCTGGCCTTTTATATCACAGTTCTAGCCCCACAAGCACACCGAAAACACAGCCCAGAACCACTGTGGAACTACTGCCTATTGCCTGACGTAAGCATATCCTTGCAAGCCAAGCGGGGTGGTGCATGCCTTTGATCCCAGAATATCTTTGTGTTTATCTTCCTGTTTAGGCAGGGTGTGGTGCTATAAACATGTAATGCCAGCAGTGGAGGCAGAGGCAGGGCAATCGAGAGCTCAAGGCTAGCCTGGGCTATACCGAGACCTTGTTTCAAACCAACAGAAAACAGCTGTAAATCTGGTCAAAAGCCCACAGCTATGGCTGGGGAGGTTATCGACCCCAGGGGAACCTACTACTGCAGTTTTTGCTAAATGAACATGTTGTCAAGCTGCCTTCTAAATGTTCACGTCTATACCCCAGTAGGCAACAGTGCAGACTCATGACAGGACAAAGTGCTGAGAACAAGTGACTGTTGAGTATTCAGACACAAATGGGACATCTTCACTAACCTCCCCGTCCTCTCAGGGGTCCTCGGGGACCATTACAAAGGGTGGGAACAGAATGGATGTGTGAGCCGGAGAATGCAAGGACAACTGTGAAATGCTGTCCTCTGGGCACCATGTGGCTGTTGTACTCGTGAACTCAAGCAGCTGCTGCCACAGGTGCTCTCTGGTGGAGTTGGAAGAGGTTCTCAGGAAGCTCCACTGAGAAGCTAATGGCAGCTGAAGGTTAGTAAGCATGGAGATATTAGATGACGCTCTTACAATAAGTAAATAGCAACTTCGATAATGGAGGCAGGGAAAGTCATGTGTTCCAGCTCTGCGGGGACGTGTGTGTAAATGTGGCTCCCCAGACTCATCAAGATGTGTGACTTATCTTCTATTCTAGCTTGCTTCCTGTTGCAGGGAGAAATCAGTGACCGAAAAACAGCCCGGAGAGGGAGGGGCTTATTTTAGTTTACAAGTTATAGTCCATTATTGAGGGGAGTCCAGGCAGGAACTGAAGGCAGGAACCTGGAGGTAGGAACTTGTTGTGATATTTGATTTGGGTTCTGACAAATAAAGCTTGCCTGGATATCAGAAGGTGAAGCTAGCCACTAGTTAACCATAGAGATCTGGAGGTCTGTACAGACAGACTGGAAGTGATGAGGCAGGGTGGTGGAGACAGGATCTTGACCCTTCCAGTCAGAGGATTTGGAGAGGTAAGAGTGACTGGCTGCTCCTTTGTTTCTCTGATTTTTGCCTCGATATCCGACTGCAAGGTTTTTTTTTAAATATTTTATTTATTTATTGTCTATACACTCTTCTGCCTGCATGTCAGCGGAGGGCACCAGATCTCATTCACGATGGTTGTGAGCCACCATGTGGTTGCTGGGAATTGAACTCAGGTCCTCTGGAAGAACAGTCAGTACTCTTAACCTCTGAGCCATCTCTCCACCCAACCCCTCGAAGTTTTGTTGAGACCAATTAGGATCATGCTTCAGGAGCTGAAGGCAGGAACCAGGAGGCAGAAACTGAACCAGAAATCATGAAGGATGCTGCTTACTGACTTGCTTTCCGTGGCTTGCTCAGTCTGTTTTCTTATAGAACCCAGGACCCATGCCCAGGGGTCCACCACACTACTGGGCCCTCCCGTGTTAATTATTAATCAAGAAAATGCCCAACAGGCCGATCTGACGGAAGCAATTCCTCACCTGAGGGTCTGTCTTTCCAGCTGACACTAGTTTGTGTCAAGTTGACAAAACTAGCCAGTACTCCTTCCTTCCTCCAGGGTTTTGTGTGTGTGCTGTGTGTATGTGCACAGTACACTCAGGTCTGCAAACAGAAGTCAACACTGTATCTTCTTTGATTGTGTTGTGCCCAAGTTGCAAAGTCCCCAGGGACCACCAGGAAGACAGACCCACTAAACTGCAAAAGCAAGGTTTAATGATAGTTCGTCCATCCATGGCAGGGACCCCATCTAGCAAACTAAGGAAGCAGCCTCCAGAGGGAGTGAAGCTCCCTGTCTACCGCTAGGTTTTAAAGACAAAAGTTACAGGATTCCATCAGCAGGTACCGGTTGGTTTCTGATTGGTTGACATTTGGGGAACAATCAAGAAAAATTTCAAAGTCATGTTTTTGGCGCATAATACCTGTGTATCCATTAGTCTCATTGGTCAGTGATGAGAGGGAACATTCTGTGGTTTCTATGGCATTGTCTTGTTACTTGCAGGTGGCCTGTTGTACATAGATACCAATAGTTTTCAGAACTATATCCTGGAGACTACAGGGGAGGTTTTGGTTCCCCCCCCCCCCCCGGAGTTTCTTTTGTGGCCAAACAGTTCCCAGGAACCCAGCATCTAAGAGGCTGGGGTAGTGGTCTGGAGTTT
Source organism: Mesocricetus auratus (assembly GCF_017639785.1). Taxonomy (NCBI): domain Eukaryota; kingdom Metazoa; phylum Chordata; class Mammalia; order Rodentia; family Cricetidae; genus Mesocricetus; species Mesocricetus auratus. The sequence goes on along the minus strand of NW_024429205.1, from coordinate 19,523,846 downwards.
CTTTGTGTTCAGTTTTGGCCCTAGGCTTCAGGAGGCCAGGGGATCTGGAGTTTCCTTGTGTCAGAGGCCTACGTGTCTTTTCTGTAGCCTGTCATGGCTGCTAAAGCAGGGGGCTGAGTGAGGGTCTGGTCCCTTTATTTTTAAACTATTAGAAGTGAAGCCCTTGTCGGGCGGTGGTGGCACATGCCTTTAATCCCAGCACTTGGGAGGCAGAGGCAGGCGGATCTCTGTGAGTTCGAAGCCAGCCTAGTCTACCGAGTGAGTTCCAGGACAGCCTCCAAAACAATACAGAGAAACCCTGTCTTGAAAAAAACCAAAAACCAAAAAAAAAAAAAAAAAAAAAAAAGAAGTGAAGCCCTTGAGTTTAGTTTACCCCCTTTCAGATTGCTCCCTGGAGGCCTTGTTTTTAATTTTTTATTTCAATTAATTAATACAAAATTTTTGAAGGGCTGGAGAGATGGCTCAGCAGTTCAGACCCCTGGCTGCTCTTCCAGAGGTCCTGAGTTCAATTCCCAGCAACCACATAGGGGCTCATAACCATCTATAGTGGGATCTGATGCCCTCCTCTGGCATAAAGTTGTATATGCAGATAGGGCACTCACATAAATAAATAAACCATAAACTTTTTTTTTGAGACTGGGGGTTGAATATAGGGTCACATTTGTGCTAGACAAATCCTTGGCTAACTCCCACCTTATTTTTTGGCAGGGCCTCTCACTGACCCTGACCCCTGGATGAGGCTTTTACTGCTGTGCTAGAGCCTGAATTGAGGCCACTGTGCTTAAATAGCAAGCACTTTGCTGACGGAGCCGGATTCCCAGCCCACTCCGACAGTCCTCTCCTGAGGCGAGCCCGCTGCAGCTCCTCCCTGCTTTCCAGATCTTCAGGCTTCATTCTTCCGGGCCCAGGTTCCATTCTGCTGGACCAGATTCCCAGAGGAAGCACAGGGAGAGGAAACTGTCCCTCTCCATATGTCGCGGTTTATATTTTCACATGGATGAGGTCACTTGAATGCGTACTGACCTTGAAGAAAACACAGTCGTTCCGATTCTTGTTCCCAGGTGCAGCTTGCGTTTCCCCCTTGGCTGGCATGTGTGCCCAGTGCTGGGGACTAAGTAAGTGAGGCACAGGCTCCCGCATGGAGCCCAAGACTGTAGACGTGGATGACAACAATGGGCATCAAGATGACTCAGAGGGTAGGGGCTTGCGGCAGAGCCTGACTAAGTCCCACCCCCGGAAGCACGTGGTGGAGGAGAGAACCCATTCCTCCAGCTTTTACTAGTGCCCACAGTGAAATGGGTACAAACTAAAGAAAATGCAAAAACACCCCAACACAACGACACAACCCTTTTCTTATAGTTCTCAAGTGCCGTAAAGGTAATTCTTGGCGGGTTGGAGAGATGGCTCAGAGGTTAAGAGCACTGGCTGCTCTTCCAGAGGTCCTGAGTTCAATTCCCAGCAACCATATGGTGGCTCACAACCATCTGTAATGAGATCTGGTACCCTCTTCTGGCGTGCAGGCAGAACATTGTATACATATTATTAATAAATAAATAAAATCTTTTAAAAAAAAGGTAGTTCTTGGCATATGTAATCTTCTAGGTTGGGGTGTGTGCTGTGTCTTTCTAATCTTAAGACGGATGTCCCTCAACTCTTTCTGTTTTAAGTTACTGTCACAGAACACCACAGACTGGGTAATTCTGTTCTATATAACAGAAATGCACGCTCACTTTCGGAGGCTGGGAACTCCAAGTTCAAGATGAAGCTGTCTAGCTGTTCCCTCGAGTGCTGGAAAGCAGAAGGGCAAGAGAGAGTTCCCTTTTGTAAGGCCGCAATCCACCTCTGAGGTCCAGCTCCCACAGCCCAATACCCTCTCTTAAAGGGCTCTAACCTCAGTCCATAGCACACTCTTTCCAGCTACTCGTTTGACTGTGTGTGTTCTGAGTCGAGGTTTCTCAGCGTAGTCTGGCTGGCCTGGAACTCGTTGTGTAGACCAGGCTGGCCTCGAACTCAGAGATCCACCTGCCTCTGCCTCCCCAGTGCTGGGATTAAAAGCGTGCTCCCCATGCCCGGCTCTAGTTACTCAAATTTTAACGTTTGAATTCATCTTTGCTTTCTGCTTTCCCCCTTAAAATTGCATTTATGTATCTATGGTATATCTACACGTGTGAACATGCACACCGTACCGCGTGTGGAGGGTCTCTTCTTTCACCATGAGTCCCAGCAATCCAATTCAGGTGGTCAGGCTCGGTGCAGACGTCTTTGCCCGCTTCACGGGTGTAGCAGCTCACTCGCTTTCCTTTGGTTTTCTCTGCTACCCTTGCCCTCGCTTCCTCCTGATGGTTTTCCTACTCCTTTGCATCAGCATGAAGAAAGGGTGTGTGTGTGTGTGCCTGTAACGCCAGCCTTCGGGGGGTGGGAGCGGGTGTGCTCAGCTGCTAGAGTGCATCTCTAACTTGATTCACATACCCTAAATCCTCAAAGTGGCTTTTAAAAGATGGTATCTAACTTTATTTTATGTGCACAAGGTGTCAGGTCCCCTGGAACTGGAGTTTTAGGTAGCTGTGGGTGCTGGGAATTGAACCCAGGTTCTCTGGAAGAGCAGCCAGTGCTCTTAACCACTGAGCAGTCTCTCCAGATCCCAACCGATCCCTAGCAACCTCCTCAGTGTGTTGAAGGCAGCAGTTCTCAACCTGGGGTCAAGCGACTCTTTCACAGAGATCACCTAAGACCATCAGAAAACACAGGTATCTATCTACATTATGATTCATGATAATAGCAAAATTACAGTTATGAAGTAGCAATGAAATAACTTTGTGGTTGGGGGTCACAGGGGAGGGAGGGAATAGGACTGTATAAAGCATTAGAAAGGCTGAGAACCACTGGTTAAGAGGAGTATTTCACTTGGAATTAGGCATTGGAAATGCAGCTCCCACAATGACCACCAGATGGCATAGTGGCTCTATAGTTAATTTTATAGTTCCCACCCTACAATGGCAAGCCCCTAAATCAGAAGAGTAGGTGTGTTATGGGTCTTGTGTGTCAAACAAGGCACTCTCAGAATTGAATACTACTTCTATTAGATTGAGTCTGGGGGGACTTTCTTTTTTTCTTTTTCTTTTTTTTTTTTTTGGTTTTACGAGACAGGGTTTCTCTGTATTGTTTTGGAGTCTGTTGGTCCAGCCTGGCCTCAAACTCACAGAGATCCACCTGCCTCTGCCTCCCGAGTGCTGGGATTAAAGGTGTGGGCTACCACCGCCCTGTGAGTCTGGGGGGGACTTTCTAACTCACATTTATCTTGAGCGTATGCATATATGAATGCATACAAATGCCTAATTCAGAGGACAAACTTCAGGAGTTATTTCCCTCTAGCTTGTGAGTCCCAGGGATGTAAGGCATGACAGCAAGTGTCCCTACCCACTGAGCTGCCTCACTGGCCCCTTTAGAGATAAGGAATTGAGGATCTATAGGAGTCAACTAATTTATCCAGCGGCTGGCAGTAGCTAGTTTGACCAGACTATGGCTTGGATTTTAAAGTTCCTTTGGAGTTAGAATTGAAGCTGCCATTAGAAAGAAAAACAGGGTGGGTGCAGTGACTCATGCTTACAGCCCCAAGCTATTTGGGAGGCTGAGGTGAAAGGATTGAGTTTAAGAGTCCAAGGCCAATCTGGGCAGCACAGCAATGCTTCATCTCAAAGAAAAAAAAATTAAAAAGCCAGACAAGGTGGTGCACACCTGTAATCTCACCATGCATGAGTTGGAGTAGGGATAATCAGGGATTCAAGGTTGCCCTTGGCTACAATGTTAGGTTGGTCTGAGGGCGGCGTTCCTGGGAGTTGTCTTGATTAGTGAGGGATACAGGTGGACAAAGCCCACTGTGGGTAAAACCATTCCCTAGGCAAAGCCTGTTGTGGGTGAAACCATTCCCTAGGCGAGGGATCCTGAACCGCATAAAACAGAGGAAAGCTAGCTGAGATTAAAAAGTAGCCATTGGGCAGCATGGATATACTTATTTCTCTTTGCCCTTGCCTGTGGACATATGTGACCAGCTGCTGGCATTTCTGCCCTGACTTCCCCTCAGTGAAGGACTGCAATCAGGAATGGTAAGGACACAAAGCTTTCGAAGGACAATTAACTCAGAGGAGGTATACAGGGTCTGCTTTCCTTAGTGGGAGGCAGAAGGGAGGGGCTGGAAGCCCTGCTCCCTGATGGTGGGGTGTGGGCTGCCATGGAGTTACAGAGGAGGCCAGCCCTTCCCAAACTGTAACACAGGCACACGAACTTGGGTGGTTGTTTGGTTCCAGCTGTGCTGAGACTGTATTTCACCACCCTTTCTTTTTAGTGGTGGTGGGGGGGGCACAACAACTAAAATCAAGCCTGGGACCTTCAAGGACTCCACGGTGTACCACACCCCTCGCCTAAGGTTGGTTTTCTTCTTTCCCTCTCTTCTTTCCTTTTGTGATGGAGATAGAAGAATCTGCATCATGGTAGAGCACCACTTTCAGGTGTGTGACTTTTGTTCATGCTGCATTTGTTTAACTCTGAAGCTGTGATTCTTTGCCGTCCGAATAAAGATCTGATCGGCCAATGGTGACGCAGGTGCAAGGAAAGGGGGGGCTGGCAGGCAGAGGATAAATAGGAGACCCAGGAAGAGGAGGAGCAACGGGAGAACAAAGAGAGGAGGACTTCAGGGCCAGCCACCCAGACAGCCCAGAGGCAAAAGGGAAAAAGCCCAGAGGCAAAAGGTAGGCAGGATAATTTAAGAAGAGCTGGCAAGAAACAACGCCAAGCTAAGGCTGGGTATTCCTAACTAAGAATAAGCCTCCATAAGTGAGTTATTTGGGAGCTGGGTGGTGGGCCCCCCAAAAAAGCCAAGAGTAAAATATGGAACAACACTGCTTTCTCCAGAATGGGGCAGGGCAGGGCAGAGACTCAAAAGCAAGGGCTCATTACTAACAAGCTCCCGGGAAATCCCGAGGCAAGGCACATTTAGCAGTGTGGAGGCCAGCCAGCTCATGAACTTGGTTGCTTAGGGGCTCACAAAAGAAGTTAAAACAATGAAAAACCAAGCTACTAGCACCTCTCAACTGTACAACGGTGGTGTGTGTGCATCTATCTCTGCCTGCTTTGTTGTTTGGCTGGTTTTGAGTCAGTGTCTCAGGGGGCCCAGCTGTCCTTGAACTGGCTCTGTAGCCGAGGATGATCTTGAGCCCAGATTACAGGCATTCACCGTCATATTTGGTTTATGGGACTCTGGGGAGTGAGTCTGGGGCCTTGTGCATGGTAGGCAGGCACTCTACCAAGCTGCATCACCAGTCAGGGGTAGGCATTAAGTTGATTGTAATTTAATTTACCAGTGAGTGTCTCAGTGACTTTTCTATTGCTGTACAAAAACACCATGGCCAAAACAACTTAGAAGACAAAGTGTTTAGCCTGGGACTTCCATTTCCAGACTGTCATATCATGAGGAGGAGAGTGGCAGCAGGCGTGGCCCTGGAGTAGCATCAGTTTCCATACTTGATCAGCTGGGCGGTGGTAGCACTCGCCTTTAGTCCCAGCACTCGGGAGGCAGAGGCAGGCGGATCTCGGTGAGTTCGAGGCCGGGCTGGGCCAACAGCCTCCAAAACAATACAGAGAAACCCTGTCTCATAAAACCAAAAAAAAAAAAAAAAAGAAGAGTTTCCATACTTGCTCCACAGGCATGAGGTAGAGAGCTGAGAATGCTGTGGGCTTTTACAATCTCAAGGGACCCCAAATAACACACCTCCTAGTCCTTCCCCCAAGGTTCTACCAACTGGGGACCAAATATTGAGCTACAGGAGCCTATAGAGCCATCGTCATTCCTGCCAAGTGAGTGTGGCAGTCAGAGCACAGCTTTCAGGAGACCGATCTCCTTCCAGCATGGCTTCAAAGAACCACACAAAAGTCAGCAGCCTTGTGCAAGCATCTCACCAGCCCCAGGTAGATTTTTAAAGACATTGTCTTGCTGACACGTTCCATTGCTTGGAAGTCAAGACACACCCTTTCTTTCCTGCTTCCCTGGCAGCTGGGCTTATAATTTGGGTTACATTAACCAATATAACCATGGGAGTCTGAACCAGAACCACAGCAAGAAAGAAACGTAGGCCACACTGCAGAGGGCTAGGCTCTGGTGGCAGCCACATAGCTCTCAGAGAGGCAGTAGCCATCCTTGAGGCTTGATATCTGTTGCTATCAAGAGTGACTATGGGCCAAAGCAGATCAGTTTCTGTTGTTAAAATGTTTAGGTTTATCCAGTAAGGAGACACAAACTGCGACTCAACGATCCCACGTGGAGTTTATTGGTGGACGGGGAGGGAAAGGGGGGGGTGAGAGGTAACCAACCCGTGCAGAGCAGAGAGAGAGAGAGAGAGAGAGAGAGAGACACAGAGAGAGACAGAGTAAGATGAGAGTAAGAGTGTAAGAGGGAAAGAGAGTAAGAGTAAGAGCAAGAGAGTAAGAGCAAGAGAGCATAAACGGGCAGGGGTCAGTCCTTTAAATGGGTCCTTTGCACCTGCCTGGTTCTCACGGAACTCTGGGCTGGCCAGGGTGTTGCCTGAGTGCATCCTGCCAGGTAACAGGGCAGGCCAGCGTAATGCCCGAACCTTTCAGTTTCTATGTTCCTAGAGATGGGAGTTTCTCGGGATTACTTTGGGCATTTTTTGTTTTGTTTGAAACAGGGTCTCTGCTGCCCTGGCTCAACAGGAACTCACTGTGCATCGGGTTGGCCTCCAACCTGTGTCCATAGCCCGACTCACAGACCACTATTCCTAGCTATGATTACATTTGTAACTCACATAAATCAAATGTGTAAACTACCTGTGGTGGCACATGTCTGTGATCCTAGCACTTGAGAATCTGAGCTAGCCTGGGATACATTTCAAGACCCTGTCTCCAAAAAAATAAAAATTATAGACAATAAATTGTTACAAGGCAAACACTCTTGGGGCGACATCCATGCCAGAAGACAGATTCTGGCTGTCCTGGGGACCCACACCCACCTGCCACTAATACCTCTCCCTCTTTGCTATCAGCTTCACCCTCACTTTTGGGGTAATCATTGCAAGAACTCTCTTTTCTACACAGCATTTCTATTTCTTTTGCTTACCTTTCTCTCCCCATCGCAATGCAATCGTTGGAGAGGCTCAGTCAAAAGTCCTTGACTTTCTTGCCAACCTGGGTTTGGATTGATGTGGTTTAATCTGCTCCTCTGTCCTCCTTTTTCCTGCAATGTGGCATTTGGAACCAGACTGCACATTTGATCTTCCTGGCTTGACCCCATAAGAAGTATCTAGTGGGCCAGTGAGGCGGCTCGCTGGGTAAAGGGGCTTTCCACCCAGCCTGATGACCTGAGTTGATCCCCAGGACCCACAAGGAGAGAACTGACTTCTGCAGGTTGTCCTCTGACCTCCATGTCATGCTGTGGCTCACTGGACTGTGCCTGCCCATGCGTGAGCACACGCACATGCAAATGTAATCAATTTTTCACAGAAGGTATTTATTGGCATGCACACACAAATAGATGACTTTTTTCTTTTAAGATTTATTTATCACATATACAGTGTTCTGCCTACAGGCCAGAAGAGGGCACCAGATTGAATGTAGATGGTTGTGAACCACCATGTGGTTGCTGGGAATTGAACTCAGGACCCCTGGAAGAGCAGCCAGGGCTCTTAACCTCTGAGCCATCTCTCCAGTCTGAAATGACATTTTTTTAAAAAAGAAGTATTTATTGTACTGCCCAAGAGGGGGAGGAAGGATTGTAGGAGCCAGAAGGGTCAAGGACACAAGAACACAGCCCACAGAATCAACTAGGCAGGGCTCATAGGGGCTCACAGAGACTGAAGCACCTAGAAGCCTGTATGGGCCTGACCTCGGTCCTCTGCGCTTGTTACTTTTGGTGTTCTTGTGGGACTCCCAGCAGCGGGAGTGGGGGCTGTCTGACTCTTTTGCCAGCTTTTGGGACCCTTTTCCTCCTGCTGGGTTGCCTCATCCAGCCTTAAAATGAGGGGGAGTGCCCAGTCTTACTGTAAATGACATGGCATTTGGTTGATATCCCTCGAAGGCCCTGCCCTTTTCTAAAGGAAAACAGTGGAGGATTGGATCTGGAGGAGAGGGGAGATGGAAGGGACTGGGAGAAGAGGAGGGAGAGGAAGTGGAGGTCAGGATGTAATACATGAGAGAAGAAAAAAATTTTTTTAAGTATTTACTGTAGGGACTGAGGATATAATTCAGTTGGTAAAGTGCTTGCCTATCTTGCATGAAATGGGTTTGTTCCCAGTACTGCATTATATGAACAAACAAAACAGGGAAGGGAGGGATGGTGTGGGAGCTAAGGCTGCTTGCTGCTCCTGCAGAGGACCCTAGTTCGGTTCCCGGCACACAAACAGTGGCTCACAGCCTCCTGTAACTGCAGCTCCAGATCTCATGCTCTCCTGTGGCTTCATCAGGCACCCACACGCATGTGCACACACAGCTCCACAGAAATTAGCAGAAGAAAAACAAAACAAAGGCTGTGGCTTTTGTGTATAATCTTTGGGTAGGTATAGAAGAAGGTGTCTGTTGCAGTTTCCTGCCCGTGTGGGGGTTCTCTGACAGCTGTCAATGCAATCCATGATGCAGCAGCAGCAGCAGCAGCGAAGGAGAAAGCAGCCCCTTCCCACCCTAACCCCCAACTTCTGCTACAGAACCTCACACTTTTTTTTTGGTTTTTCGAGATAGGGTTTCTCTGTATTGTTTTGGTGGCTGCCCTGAAACTCACTCTGTAGACCAGGCTGGCCTCGAACTCACAGAGATCCGCCTGCCTCTGCCTCCCGAGTGCTGGGATTAAAGGCGTGCGCCACCAACGCCCAGCTGAGAACCTGACAGCCAGCTGAAGTCTGGTTTGACAGTGTTTTCCCTGACCCCCACTAAGTCTCACCTTATTTGTGTATTCACATTCATCCAATCAGACGCCAGCTGGTCTGGATAAATTAGACCCTCTCCAGAGGCTTCCAGCAAAATGCAGTAAGATGAGAATGCCCAGGTTATGGGCAGGGACTCCTGGGAGGCAGATTTGGGCTCCCTCTGCTTAAGGTTTCTGCCCTGACAGGGAGCTATCTCCAGCAGCCCCTGCAACTGGAATCAGTAGCTGCAGGCAGGACTCACAGCTGCCTAAGCTATGTATGAGACGGAGACTCCAGTCCTCAAGACCCACAGAGAGTTCCTGAGTCTTGCACAACTTCCCTTCCTTAGTTAACTGCTCCTCCACTTTTTAAGTGACTACAACAGGCAGACATGGTCTCCTTTTGGATGTTGGCTAGAAACATCACCCCTGACATCCGTCCCCCAGCAAAGGACTCTCTGGCTTGCATCCCTTAATCCCTAGTCACACTGGACTACTAGATACAAATGCTTTTAGTCCACCCAAGAAGCTGGCTTGAGTCTCACCCCTTCACCTTCTCAGGCCACTTTCACCAGTGACTTAGGCACTACCAATTTTCTGTTGGTGGCTTTAAAAACCCATTAAAAGACTCCTGAAGGTCGTTATGGTGGCACACGCCTTTAATCCCAGCACTTGGGAGGCAGAGGCAGAGGAACCTCTGCTAGTCTGGACTACATAGTGAGTTCCAGGACAGCCAGAGCTTTACATGGAAACCCTGCCTTGAAAACCCACAGCTTTACTTTCTGTCACAAGATGACCTAGACAAAACAACAACCCCCCCAACTGGGGTAACAGGCACAGGTAACCATACCTAAGTAGGTTCACAACACGCTCTTCACTAATCCAGTACCCTCTGCCACCATTTCATTAAACTCTTTCTGACCTGTGCAATCCAAAGTACACAGATAGGTTTTTGTGAGTTTTTTTTTGTTTTTTGTTTTTTTTTGAGACAAGGTTTCTCTGTGTACTCCTGGTACTCCCATTTGTAGACCAGGCTGGCCTCACAGAGATCAGCCTGCTGGGATTAAAGGTGTATGACACCACTGCTCATTGAGGGATTGTTTCTTATATAGCCCAAGCTGGCCTCCAATTTACGATCTCCTGCCTCAGCATCACGGCTGCTGGGATTACACGTGAGTCACTATGCCAGGCTTAGACCCACTTTCCTCAAACACACTGCTCTGACCACTGTAATTCCCCATCTAGTTGGACTTCTGGTTTCTCATAAAAACCAATGCCATGTTCTTTCACAATGGCACCTCTGTCTACATGTATTAAGACTCAGTGTATATACTTCCTGGTAAAACTCTCACATGTAGGCTTGAAACTTCCTATGTAGAGCAGGCTGACCTCAAATTCTGAGACCCACCTGCATCTGCCTCACTAAGATTAAAGGTAGGAGTCAATATCAGCAATTACTTTTTTTAGGTTTGTCAAGACAGGGTTTCTCTTTGTGCAGCCCTAGCTGTCCTGGAACTTCCTCTGTAGATCAGGCTAGCCTTGAACTCACAGACATCTGCCTGATTCTGCCTCCCCAGTGCTAGGATCAAAGGTGTGTGCCCCTATGACCCAACAGCAATCACTTTTTCACAGTGGGTCTTGTATAGCCCAGGCTGCCCTAAACATGCTAATGAGGCTGGCCTTGAATTTCTCTTTTCTTACACCAACATGGGATTAAGCACTGCTTTTGTCATTACTTGGTAAGGCCAAGTTGTGGTTCATGGAAAAACTGTTTTAAAGTAAGAGGACAGCTACTGTGTCTAACAGGCCTCACCATCCTCAGGACTGAGAGCCTACGGGTGTCCTGCCTCACCAGTGGGTGCCACTTGGCCCCTGGCAGTCATCCTATTTTGAGGATGACTCTACTTAATGTCCTAGAGCTCCTTGTGGTCTTAAAAAAGTTTGCTACACAGTTCTTTCCATATGCTGACAAAATGGTTTCTCTTCTATCTTTACCACACTTAACAGGATGCCCTCCTGTGTTGTTTTCAGAAGTAACCCTCCAACTCCAAAAATAAATGAAAACCAAACCACACAGTTGGAAATCAAGTTTTGTTTTTATATGAACAGAAGTAGACCATCTAGAAATATTTCAGTTTATTTAAATTGTTAAGTAGAGTATGAAACCGAATTTGTAGCTAGTACCAGAGAATGGACTGAACTGTTGGTGTTTGATGAGAACAGCTTCTACACAGGATCCCAAGAGACTTACAGAAAGGGGACAGAGCCCTAATAGTAAGCAAATAAAACTCAGGTTTCAAACAGATTATACAAAAATTGATTTATACTCCATTTCCCTTTTTTTGATATTCAGAAAGTGCAGATTTAACAAAACGTAGCCATATCCTTTCTCTGTACAATGCCAGATTATAATTATGCAAATAGCAAAACTGTCAGTCTGTTAGCCGAAATCCCAGTGTGTAGCTCCAAACCTTAAGTCACTGAATTAAGAATTCAAGAGGGTTTAAAGTAAAGCGGCAACTGCCACATTCCAGATAAAGGGAAGCAACACAAACAGCAAGGACTAACGACAGCAGGTTTAACTACAACTTCAAAAGCTTAAACATTGCATTTTTCAGAGTGGAAAATCAGGGATTATTTGGCAATGCTGCTTTTACTAGTAAACAATGATAAAGTCAAGTGTGGGGGGAGGACTAAGAGCCACCAGTGAGGCATATAAAATTGTCTTTAGGGCACTATCTGAAAAAATTCATGGGTTCTCTTAGATATGTCGCTATGTTGTGTATGGGAGCCAAGAGGTCATTAAAATGCACATCACAGAAATCTTGTCAATGGAAGCTGCTGTCCTAAACTCAGCCTCTGCTCGAAATGAATCATGCTATTCACAATTATTTCCACAAAGGTATCATCTTAGGATGCTAGCAGCATAGGGAACTTAGCCTACCCTGTCCTAATGAGAAGCAACGAAGCCAAACTAGAAAGAGAAAGAGGCGAGGGTCAGAAAGCCAGAGATCTCAGCTTTACATGAGAAGCCTTTCGCTGTCCTTTGTATTCTTTAAAAATCCACGGTAATAGAAGTTTTCCAAGAGGAAGTAAAGATAGGACTTGAAATTAATAATATTATAATGTATTTCTAAATCTTACAGTAAAGACAACTTAACACTGAAGTGTTCTTCAGAGGCCAAATCTTAATACATTTGGCAAACGTTACTAAGATCCACTCCTCCTTCCTGCTCTTCAAGTTCATTTCAAAACCAGTCTTTCCTGGGCTACCGAACTGACTGCCGGAGGAGCTCCAGAGTGAAGACTACGCAAATTCAGGTTAAGAAGTTTATTCTAGGAAAGTGAATAGGATATATACCTAATTAGAAAGACAAACCACAACACCCTCCAAACACTAGTGCATGCAATTAACTCTTCCATTTCATAAACTCAATGGATAGACAGGAAGGGAAAGGGGAGGGAGAGGAACAGAAGCCAGACAGCGGGTGGGACAGGTTTTAGGAGAGAGAGTAAATGAGGGGCCAACACCGATTAACTGACATCTGATAGTAGGCAGTTAGAATTTATCTTTCCATTTACTTAGCAAGGTCAATCAGTGCTTTATGTTAAACTCGACAAACCTTTCATCTCTAGATGACTCATACCAGGAGTAGTGGGGGCAAACAAAGCAGCATGCAGGAAGATGAGACACAGGGACAGAGTGGCCGAGGGACCTGGTGGCAGGAATCGGTTTAAATATCAAGGCCACTGGAAACGAGACTGCAAATCAAGTATCACTTCTGCATTACCCTTTGTCCTCAGTTAACTACTGTGAAAGTTACAGCCGAGCAAACTGCGAGCATCTGAACGGGCTTATGTTGGGATGAAATGTCTCCTGCACATGCTTCCACCAAAACAAAACAAAAAGAAAAACCAAAGAAGTTCTTTTCCACATAAGGCACAGGACAAATTAACCCATGTACAGATTCAAGGCGAATGAGTGTTTTCCTGGCTTTGTTTCTTTGCTATCACATCTATAGATTATAGGGACTCAAGCACATTATTCATGACAGAAAATCCCACTGTTGTACAAAATAAAATTGTTAATTCTAACTTTTATTCTTATACAATTTTGCAGAATAGAGTTGAAATGATTGCTGCAGTTTAATGTTGGTAAGAATTGGACTATAATACAACTGAAGTGCAGTGGTGAGCTGAGCAAGTACGGCTGACAATGGAAGCCACAGACATGATTTCTCTACACATTTTCTTGTTTGAAGAAAACTCTAATAGTCCGCAAGCAGTCACAGATGAGAGAACAAATAAAATAGGTGGGCTGAATAGTAAGATGAGGAACAAAATATCTGTTTAGAGTTAAGAATGGACAGAGTGTTTTCTTTTGCAGCAAGAGGAGAAACGGTGGTGGATGGCAGCAGGTGGGCAGGAGCGCTCAGCAGCACTTGCTCTTCCAGCCCGTCACGCCTCCTCCACTGCTGATGTCTACGTTTTCACTGTTGGGCTCTTTTACAGGGGTCTGCAACAACACAAGGAAGCAATCCGTGAGCAAACACTGGCATGGCGAAAACACTCAACAGCAAGAATCACAGCAGTTCAGCTACAAAAGGCAGTCACCCTGCAGTCACCTTGCAAAAACCTGCAGTCACCTTGCAAACTGTTTCTAGTTACTGACGTAGGACAGACACTTCCTGCAACTCTTCTGAACAGGATTGTCATCTCTTAGCCCTCACCTCTGAGTACTTAGTACTTAGCCAGGTCTGGTGGCACATGCTCATAATCCCAGAACTCAGAAGACAGACAACGGATTCCAGTTCAACCTGAGCTATATAGCAAGATGTGTGTTTTGTTTGAAAGGCAGGTGAGGTAGTTCAGTGTGTAACTGCCTGTTGCCTTGGGATCGCACAACAGAATAGAGCCAACTCCTGTAGTTGTCACTGAGCTAAGCGTATTGTGGAACCTGGGCAAACCCTGCCCTCACCAAATAAAAAAGTACATCATTTATAACTCAAAAGAAACACTGTTACATCATGCCAAACCCTGCAGACACCAAGAGCCCTTCTCTGTTCAGTTACTTGCCTTTTTGGACGTGTTTGTAGTACTGTGCCAGTACTTTAAAAGAGCAATCTTCACAGGTGGTGGTGGTACGCACCTTTAATCTCAGCACTCAGGAGGCAGAGGTGGGCAGATCTCTGTGAGTTCGAGGCCAGCCTGATTTACAAAAAGAGGCCAGCCTGATTTATAAAACAAGTTGCAGGTCAGCCGCCAGGGCTACACAAAGAAACTTGTCTGAAAATACAAAACAGCAATCTCAATCATGAGTAAGAGGAAGAGGAGGGGAAAAAACGCAGTTACAAAATTTGGGTGGGCAGGGCTTAGAAAAAGCTCCAAGGACACACCAAAATGTTAACTGTTTAACTCTTGGCAGGGGAGCTTTCTCCTTTATATGAGTCTGCATTTATCCAACATTCTAAACATGATTTTTAGAATAACACAAATAGAACTTTAAAGACTAAGGTGTGCCTGAGAACTTAGCTTTCATAAGACAACTTAAAAGTTTAAATGTTCTCAAACCCAGGCAGCCTTCGAAAAGCCTAGTAAAACCTGAAGTGAGACTTCTGTTTGAGTTACTCCACTGCCTCAAGATGGACTCATTCCTATGCAGGGAAATAACTTGCCGAATAACAAGACTGGTCCCCAAACCCATGAGCACCCTGACGAATGTCTGTGCTTCTTCAACAGCTTTTAAGGAAAATATGCAGAAAGAAAGAGGCAGCTCAAACAGGCCCACACCAAGAAAACACAATTGCACAGGAGTTCACTTTCTCCAGGAACTTCGCTCCAGGGTAAGTGGGATTTGGTTTATCATGGCGTCTCGGTCTGGCTTTCTCTGAGATTCATGTAGATCTAGACAAAGGATCATCTCTCGGTAAAACACTGCAGAATCTCCATATGAATTCAGTTTATGAAGCAGACTTCATAAACTGGTTCTCAGCCAAGAAAGGGCTCTAACTCAATAGAAGAATTAACAAGGCACTCTTTAAATTTAGGGAGATTAGAGCTGGAGAGATACAAAATTGGGAAGATTACTATTATTGTTGTTGCTGTTGTTATTATTTATGTGTGTAGCCCAGACTGCCCTTTCACAGAGATCAACAGGCCTCTACCGCCCAAGTGCTGGGATTAAAAGCGTGCACCACTATGCCCAGCAGTTTTTTGTTTGTGTTTTTAAGGAAAGGATCTCACTGTGGTACTCAGGCTAGCCTTGAATGCACTACACAATTCTGCCTCAGTCACCAAATGCTGGTCAAAAGTGTAAGCCAATGCACTTGGCTTTAAAATATTCTTTTAAACATATTAGCCTACAAAGTAGATTTCCATGGCATTTTCATGTATAAAAGAGCTATACTTTTCTTTCTTTTCTGAGATAAGGTATCTTACTGCATATCCGTGGCTGGCCTGGAACTATGCAGACTGAGACAGCATACAGCCCAGAGTTTCAGCATGCCAAACAAGTGCTAGACACTGAGTTGCTCTCCCAGCCCAAACAGCTAATGCCTTTCTGTTTGGTATCGTATAATCTTTTTAAATGTGACAATTACCTTTTACTTTACCTTTTTTTTTTTTAATTTGAGACAGGGTCTCTGTCTTTATAACCCAGGCTGACCTCAACATATGAGTAACCTATTTTATCTTCCTAAGTGCTGGAATTACACATGAGCCATCATGCTGGACTCTAACCTGTTTTTTCATCGCTCAATACACTGCAAACAACCTTCATATATTTACCTACCCTAAACTTCCCTCATTCTCTGAATACCAGAGACTGAAGTTAGGGCCTCCCACATACTAAGCAATCAATCATTCCACAAATGATCTACACCAGTGGTTCTCAACCTTCCCAATGTTGTGACTCTTTAATACAGTTCCTCATTCTGTGGTGACCCCCAACCATAAAATTATTTTCACTGCTACTTCATAATGGTAACTTTACTACTGTTAGGAATCATAATGTAAATATTTTTGGAGACAGAGGTTTGCCAAAGGGGTGGTAACCCACAGGTTGAGAACCACTGATCGACACCTTCAGCCCCAATTTCACTTTTTGTAGGTTCCTTCACCAACATCACACACAGATACAAGGAGTTGCAGGAGGAGCAGAGACCAGACAGCTGCCACTGACTGCCTCCTTCAGATCGCAACATGTGTTCTAGACATCTAGCTCCAAGTTCCTTCATTCTGGAGGATCAGATATTGGTAATGGGTCATCTTTTCGGAACAATAGCACCAAAACTGAAACTCTCTGCGTGAATACACTATTAAGGGCTATCCCAGCCTCCAAAAGGCTAAGACAATAGTTACAGGCCAGCCTGAGGTACATGTAAGACCCTGTCACAAACAAAAGCAAAAAGTACCAGCCTACCACCACTGACAAAATAATTCAAAAGTGTCACTACATAATAAAGGAACTCACCTTTCGGAGGATGTCTTCAGCTAATGTGAGAAACGCCTTTTCGATGTTTATATTTGCTTTTGCACTAGTCTCAAAAAACCTAATACCATGCTCCCTTGCAATCTAAAATAAAAGCAAAATGATGTTATGCAGCTACCAAATATGGGCTTCCACCATGTTAACATGCTAGAGGAAACAATAATGTTACTCTGTAGTAGTGTCAACTAGGATATGTAACACAGACCATTTTAATGAGTCAAGACCTTAAAAAGAGAGGTAGGTAATAAAAACAACCCCCTGCACCTCAAGAGTTCATTTCAGATATTCTAAATCAGGTGTTATATCCTTATTACAAGTTCCTCATGATATATCTAATTTCTACTTGCCACAGTCTTTTAGTTGTCAAACTTCAGAATCTTAGTAAGTGACACATTTCATTAAATTCTAAGATTAAAACAACAGCAATTTCTGATACGTTTTTCTGTATAGCTCACACAGCTAACACAGCTAACACAGCTAACAAATATGAGGCACAGATGTAGTTAGTTACACAGTGGTAAGCATTCTCTCACAGAAGAAGCTGCTGCTTCCAACAAGCACTGTCTGTAGGAGTCGGCAGACCTGCTCAATGCACCGCACCAGCATTGCAGCCACAGCAGTAAGAGTTCTGTCACCACCACAGCTTGCTCTTACCTGCTCCCCTTTGCTTTTAGGTACAACTCTCTTATCATCCATGTCACACTTGTTTCCTAGTAACATTCTTTCCACATCTTCGTTGGCATGCTGAAACGGGATAAGATTTCACTTTTGTACAATGACATGATCATGACTTAATGTTTTCTAAACATGGTTGTTTCTTAAGCTCGTGACCCTTCCATGTATCTGCACATGTGTAAGCGCAGGGACAGGGAAGGGAAGGAAAAGGCCCCCACTGTGTGCCTGTGAGCTTTCAAGTGCTACAGACCAGAGCAACAGTGGCCATGTCCAGCGGGGACACACTGCTTATTAGTAAGCATGTATCTTCCTGTCCTGTGGGACCCCTCGCAGTTACAATCTTGCTCGGGTTTCCTTCCCAATTACCATCCTTTGATAAGATGTATCTATAGCAAAGCTAAGAAAAAGAAATGTACCTAACACCTGGTTCTCAGCAACCCCCCCCCCCAATATTTACAAGTAAGAAAACGGCATTAAAAATTCTTCATTCAGGCTGGAGAGATGCCTCAGAGGTTAAGACCGCTGGCCGGTCTTTCCAGAGGTCCTGAGTTCAAATTCCTAGCTATCACATGGTGGCTCACAACCAACTGTAAGGAGACCTGATACCCTCTTCTGGAGTGCAGGCACACAAGTAGGCAGAACACTATATATATAATAAGTAAAAAACAAAAATTCTTCACTCATTAAATTAAACTTAAACCAGGGTGGGAGAGCTGGCTCAGAAGTCAAGAACACTTGTTAGTCTGCAGATGAGCGGGGTTGATTCCCAGTATCCACATCTGCAATCTTTTTGTCCAGGGTATCTGAGGCCATCTTTTTTACTTCCACAGTACAATGCATGCAGATGGCACACATACAAATGTGTAGGCAAAACATTCATAGACATTTAAAAAAAGGACTGGTGGAGCATGCCTGTGATCCTAGCACTTGGGAGGTCGTGATGAGAGGATCATGGATTTAAGGTGATAGGGAGTTGAGGCTAGCCCAGGCTATGTGAGATTCCCGACTTAAAGACTCAAACAAAAACTTTTGTCCAACCACATGGTAGCATTAACAGAAGTGGGAGTTACAGAGACAGACAAAGCTTCCTGCTGTCTGAGCAGTTCTTTTCAGAGACTTCAACTAGGCTTAAGATGAAGCTTTAATTTCACTTCAGAAAAGAATTTAAGCATAACCTGGCAAAACAGCTTCTCTTCTTTGGGATGGAGAGATGGCTCAGCAGCTAACAGCACTCGCTGTTCTTCCAGAGGACAGACACAGACACAGACACAGACACAGACAGACAGACAGACAGACAGACAGACAGACAGACAGACAGACAGACAGACACACACACACACACACACACACACACACACACACACACACACTTTACTCACACAGGTACATTCCTATAAGTAAAAATCATTGTTAAAATGCCCCAGGACATGTCAGTGTGAAATAGCTGAAGTTTATTAAGAGATTTTTAACATACACCTAAACACAAGTTAATAGAAAATGGGGTACTTGGGGAAAGAACTGTGCACAGCGAACCATGGGCATGATTTCCAAGAGTCTCATTTACGATCTTAGCAACCATCATATAGATGACTTGTGGCTTTTTTTTTTTTAAAGACAAGGTCTCACTGTGTAGCTTTGGTAGCCTCAAACTCAGAGATCTGCCTGCTTCTGCCTCTCAAATGCTGGGATTAAAGGTGCATCACCATTGGGATTTTTGATGGTTTTTAAATTACTTTGTTCTAAGGGACCTTCCACCTGTTTCTACCCCCTTTTAATTACATTTAGTGAAATGTCAATGTTAGAGGGCGGTAACATGGCATGAATACAATTACAACAGCAAGCCGCAAAGCTGTAGCAATGAAATAGATACACTTTGATATATAACTTCATCTTACAAAAAAACGTTAACTTCACATGCACTTGGCCCTATTTCCTTTTGGTTAGATGTATTTGTCTTTATACCTAAACATTTCAAAATGTCTATAAACAACAAAACTTTTCTATAACTTAATAATTAAAAAAATCTGAACTAAACCATTCAATAAAGATTCAGTTAGAAACAATTAACTTAGAGAAAAGCATCATAAACAACACTGGTAGTTCTTATTATCTTGTATATAGAGAACTATTAAACAAAATTTTAAGATAAATCACTCAGATGGCTAAGGAGGGAAGGTTTATGCACCTTCTAGGTCTTACCTCATCTATGTTTCTAAGCCACTTGCTGATGTTTTCAAAACTTTTACCGTTGGTGATGTCATACACTAGCATGATGCCCATTGCTCCTCTGTAGTAGGAGGTTGTGATGGTGTGAAATCGTTCCTGGCCTGCTGTGTCCCTGAAATACACAGTCAATATTGTAGTAAGCATTTTAATATCACTATACTACAAATAAAGGACAAAATAGAATAGTAGCAAAAATATAGATTAAAATTCCTTATTAACCGTAAAGGAAAAACAAAAGCACTCATTTAACTCTTTTATTTGAGACAGACTGGCCTCGATCTTGCTAGGTAGTCAAAGGCTTGAACTCGTATCTCTTGCCTCAGCCTCCAAAATGCTGATGGCATCATAGGAATGTTCAGCTTCGCACTTCATAGTTGAAGGCAATTCATGACCTACCCTACTGAGCTGAGGGGAAAAAACAGTAGCAAGCGACAAAAAATGTTTTGAAATTATTTAGTAAATAGTCATAAGCCATATAAAAACTCCTGGATCCCTTGTATAACACAAAAGCATGTGAAATTCTTAGATCATTTAAAGGCAACTCTTTTACAAAAACTCTAAAGAAAACTGTTTACTAACTCCCTCTAGCCTCACTTAGGGTCTTTCACATGCTAGCCAAGTAATTACCACTGTGTTACATCACACCTCCCTTTTCCACCTCATTTTATGACTTTTTAAAAATTATTTTTGTCTGTGTGTGAGTGCTTTGCCTGCATGTATGTCTGTGTACTGCATGTGTGCCTGGTGCCCATGGAAGCCAGAAGAGGGCATCAGATCCCCTTGGCCTTGAGTTACAGATAGTTATGAACTGCCACAAGGATGCTAGGAATTGAACCTGGGTCCTCCAAAGTAAGAAGTCAGTGCTCTCAGTCACTGAGCCATTTCTCCAGGCCCCTCTCTTATCCCTCTTCGTGTATCTTTATTTTGCCTTATGTAAATGTGTAAGGGTTTTATTTGCATGAATGCAACATACCACATGTTTGCCTGATGCCTTTAGGGGACCAGAAGAGGGCATGAGATCCAGTGCCTACATTTTTTTTGTAAAATTTTAAAATTGTTTATTTTTATCTTATGTGTCTGAATATTTTGCTGGCATTCACGTGTGCATATGCCTGGTGCCTGTAGAAGCCAGAAGGGGGAACCCGACCCCCTGGTTAAGAACAGCTGTAAGCATGTGGGTGCGGAGAACTAGCCCTGGGCCCTCTGAAAGAGCAGCAAGTACTCTGTAGTAGCAGAGCTGTCTGCCGGCCCCTACCTCATGCCTCTTGCAACACGGCGTTACTACTGCCTGGCCCTTGCTAGAGAGACTAGTTTGGCCTCAAACTCAAGAGATTCTTCTGTCTCTGACTTCCAATTACTGGGATTAAAGGTGTGTACCACCATGCCTGGCCCTAAAAGTAATCCAAAGGTATCAACTGTAGTGTAGAAGCAAAACCAGAACTTGACATTAGTATTATCTAAGACAGAATTCAGATTTCACTCTTGCCTTTCACTTACTTGTATAAGTAAACGTTCTCTGCACGTTTACTACATGTCAGTGGCAATATGGGTCAGCAGTTAAGAGCACTTGTTGCTCTTGCAGAGGACCCAGGTTCTGTTCCAGCCCATATCACATGGCACACAACCACCTGTGACTCCAGTTCTAGGAGATCTGACACCCTCTTCTATCCTCTACAGGCACCTCTTCTATCCTCTACAGGCACCAGGCAAGCACATGGTATATACACACACACACAGGAAGCACCCCCCACAAATCTAAAAAAACCCTTATATTTACTTATTAGATGTATGTATGTATGTATGTATGTATGTATGTATGTATGTATGTATGTGAGCATGTATATACCAAGGCATATATGTAGAGGTCACAGAACAACTTTCAGGAGAGATACTTCCCTTTCACCTTGTGGGTCATGGGATCAAACTCAGTTGTAGCTTGATGGCAAGCACCTTTTTAATCACAGAACCAGCTTCCTGGCTCCCTGAATCCTGTCTTAATATTCTATGTGTCTATGCCTTCCTCTTTACCACACTGTTTTGCTTTACTGTTGCTAAATAAAATGCTTTAAAATCACTGGGCAAGTCAGATGTGGTAGCCACACCTTTAATCCCAGCACTAGGGAGGCAGAGGTAGGTGGATCTCTCTAAGTTTGAAGCCAGTCTGGTCTACAGAGTCCCAGGACAGCCAGGGCTGTTACAGAGAAACCCTGTATGTGAGTTGGGGGGCGGGTTTAAAATCATGTGACTGATTCTTCTTGGTGCACTCTGTCGAAACTATTTAGCTATACTAGTCTACATATTTTGAGAAGCTTGTCTATGTTTAAAACAAAACCAAACCTAGCAAACTTCTTTGTTTGCAGTGTTAAAAACTGAACTCATGGCTTTAAGTATGTGTAACAGGGGACCTACCATTGAGATACATTCCACCTACTCCTCCCCTCAGCAAACATCTAAAAAGACTATCTGTAGTTACTGTTTTCCATATACCTTTGTCAGTTAATTTATGGGAGGGGCAGGGGTATGTCTGCTGGGGGTTGACCTGGGCAGGATCTCCCACTTGGTTCAGCACATTCTCTCAGCACTGAGCTACATGATTCCATGTCCCTCGGCCAACTCTAGTCACATTCCTTTTATTAAATTCAGAGAGACTGTGTTTCACAAGAGACCTCCAGTAACTTTCTTGCCAATTCGAACATCATTCTTTTCTCTGGATCTTAATCACTAAGCAGAATTTCAAACAGCTGGCCATGTCATCTAGGATTGTAGAGAACTGGCTTTAAAGCTTAGGCTAGCCTCAAACCCACAATCCTATCTCAAGCTCCCACATGCTGCAATTATAGGTATGCCTTCTAAAAGTGATTTCCAAGGTCATGTTGCTCTGCTTCAATTTTCCAGTCACTTATATGTAGAGTAAGTTTTCAACATGTGTTGGAACTTTACATTCCCATGCAAAACAGCAAAACTGAATCCCTGACTCAAACAAAACTAAATTCAGCTCTACGAACTAACACTCCAACAAATCTTTAGACCGTCTGGAAACATTTAAGTTCAGAGGCAGAACACTTGCCCAATACGCATGAGGTCTGGGTTTAATTCCCAGCACTGAACATCACAACACAAGAAAACAAACAAACAATTCGTTAAGCCGGCACTCGGGAGGCAGAGGCAGGTGGATCTCTGTGAGTTCCAGGCCAGCCTGGTCTACAGAGCGAGTTCCAGGGCAACTTCCAAAGCCACAGAGAAACCTTGTCTTGGGGGGGGGGAATCTTGTTAATAAAAGAGAATATACCTTCTCTTAGCTCTGTTACCAAAGCATAAGCAACAAAATTTAAATAAATGAGACTTCATAAAAATGAAAACGTCACTTTTCCATTTTTGTTTTGTGGTGCTAGGGATCAAACTCTGCCCTTGTTTCCCTACCCCTCCATTTTTGTTGGAGATGGGTACTTGCTATGTAGCCCAGGCCGGCTCTGAACCAGCATCCTCCTAGTTCAGTCTTCTGAGTGTAGGGATCAAGTATGTACCATCATATCTGAGTTTATTGCCAATGGACACCATGAAGAAAAGACAACCGACATCACACATGATAGAAAAACGTGTTTACAAAGGGCTTTGTGCATGCTAAATAGTAAAAAAGAAAGGACAAACAAACAAACTTAAAAATAAGCAAAAAGAGATGAAGAGGCTCCATAGATGGTTTAGTGGTCAAGAGCATATGCTGCTCTTCCAGAGGTCCTGAGTTCAGTTCCCAGAACTCACATGGCAGCTCAGAATTGGCTATAATGTGACCTGATGTCCTCTTTTGGTATAACATGCTTGCAGACAAAGCACCCATATACATAAAACACATAAATAAATTCTAAAAATAAGCAAAAAGCCAGACATTGGTGGTACACACCTTTAATCCCAGCATGCAAAAGGCAGAGGCAGGTGGATCTCTGTGAGTTCGAGGTCAGCCTGGTCTACAGAGTGAGTTCCAGGACAGCCTTCAAAACAATACAGAGAAACCCTGTCTCAAAGGAAAAAAAAAAAAAAAAAGCAAAAGATATTAATGCATTTTTACAAAAATATATGCTTACATGGTCAATAAATACTTCAGAGGTTCAACATCATCATGAAGCAGAAATGAAATGTAAACCCCTTCAACTCCTCTAGGATGGCTATAATAGAAAGGCATGCTGGCAAGGACCTACAGAAACTAGAACCCTCACCTGTTACTGGTAGCAATGTAGAATTATTCAGACATTTTAGGTAAGTCTGGCCTTTGTTCCAAACATTAAACATGGGACTGGAGAAATTACTCAGCAGTGAAGAGTATTTGCTGCTCTTTCAAAGAACTCAAGTTCAGTTCCCAGCAACTATCAGGTGACTCACAAGTGATTGTCTATAACTCCATCTCCAGAGGATCCGATGCCGCCTTCTCACTTCCTTGGGCCAGACAGACAGACAGACAGACAGACAGACAGTCTCTCTCTCTCTCTCTCTCTCTCTCTCTCTCTCTCTCTCTCTCTCTCTCTCTCTCTCTCTCTCTCTCTCTCTCCCCCCCCCATAATAGCCCAGAAGAAGATGGTGGTTCATGTATACGTGTATAAAATAGATGAATTTTGATAGGTAGCTAAGAAAAACATCTAGTCACAAACTATCAGATATTACACAATCCTATATATAAGAAATGTCTAGACTAGAAAAAGCCAAGAGACAAACTGCAAACTAATAGTTTGGAAGAACAGGGTGTGAAAGTGCAGAGGTTCTTTATGGAGTGAGTATTCTAAAATTGTAATGATGACTATACAATCCTATGATCAAACTAAAATCCACTGAATTACACTTTAATTGGCAAAATGGCATGTGGATTATATCTTTTAAAATCCACTATAAAACAAACCAAAACCACAGGTATCAAAACAACTTTAAAGCAAGGCATGGTAGAAGCTACAGAAATGGCTCCGCAGGCAGTTAAGAGCGTGTACAGAACCTAAGGTCGGTTCCTGTTGTGCGGCTCAAAATCACCTGTGGGTCCAGGGGGCGGTGCCGCTTATCTCTGCTGGCACTGCACTCTCATGCACACACCCACACATAGACACACACACACATAATGTAAAATTTAAACCACATGGAATGCCAGAGAGACTGGGGCTCTTCCAAGGGAGGAGTCAGCAGCAGTGACTGGCTATCAAGGTCCTGGAGGAGATGGATCCCTCTTCAAGAAGTCTGTTCAGTTTTTTCCTGGGGAAACGGGGTATCTCTGGGAGGGGGGTGTTGTTTTTTTTTCTTTTCCTATTTTTGTGTGTCTGTGGTGTGAATGAATGTGTATGGAGGCCCAGGGCTAATGGCCGGCATCAGCCTTGACTGATCTTCCCCATGATTCATTGAGAAACAGTCACTGAAGCAAACCCAAGCTTGCCCATACGGCTTGTCTCCATAGCCAGCTTGCTCTGAGGACCTTTCCAGCCAGCTTCTCCACCTTTCCAGACTGGAGTTACAGGCCAATGCTGCCACCACCCAGATTCATGTGAATACTGGAGATCTTAATGCTGGTCCTCTTGCTTGTACAGCAAAATCTTAACCACTGAGCCAGCTCCTCAGCCCCTAGGGGTGCCAGTGCAGGAACAGACTCATGAGGGCAAACAGGCCAGGTTCAAGGCTTTTTTTCTTTTTTGGCCATGAGGAACTGCAACAATTATGTTCATCAGGGTGCTGAATGCTCATTTTGCCACTTTCAACCATAGAGTCACTGTCCTGGTCAACATTTCTATCTTCCTGAGGCACCTGGAGTCTTTTGAAAGGTATTTGGTCACTGCAACTCTGCACTGGCATGGCCTCATCTCAGCCTGTGTCCAAGAAATTCCTTCTAACAGTTTGTTTGTTTTTTAAATTATTTATTATGCATACAGAATTCTTCCTGCATGTGTGCCTGCCCACCAGAAGAGGGCAACCAGATGGTTGTGAGCCACCATGTGGTTGCTGGGAATTGAACTCAGGACCTCTGGGAGAGCAGCCAGTGCTCTTAACCGCTGAGCCATCTCTCCAGCCCCCTTCTAACAGTTTGTATCAAAGGCTATTTTGTAGGCCAGATGAACACAACACTGTCACCCAGCAACTTTGCCAAGGTCACTTGAGACACTATTTCTGAGACTCACAGCTACTTCACTGACAACCTCCACTCCTGTCCCAGGGGACCGACCAGAATTTCCTTCTTGAAACCCAACTGACCACTCTGTGGAAATTCACACCAAAGTCTCTAACAGAAGGCTGGGGCTGTAGCTATGCCAGAGTTTTTTTCTGTTCGGTTGGTTGGTTAGTTTTTCGAGACAGGGTTTCTCTGTGTAGCTTTGGCGTCTGTCCTAGCACTTAATCTGTAGACCAGGCTGGCCTCGAACTCTCAGAGATCCACCTGCCTCTGCCTCCCAAGTGCTAGGATTAAAGGCGTGTGCCACCAACGCCTGGACTCCCCAAAGTATTTTTATATAAGAAAAAACAAACTGCTCTGTTATGAGAGCTGGATTAGAAGCTGATAACAGATCAAGACAATAAGGTAAAAATTTAAATAATGGGGTGACTGATCACAGAGAGTTAGGGAAATAAGCCGTATCAATATACAGGAAACAGTGTTCCAAGAAGGGAAGAGGGTAGGAATTTGTGAACAAACAGGGCTAAATTATTGCCTCTCATTTCTGTTACAATAACCCAAGTTAATTATTCAAAATTTTTATGCCCTATTTTAATTTGTACATCTCATACATTTACACTTTTCAATATGACCGTACCTTACCAAAATGACCTGGCTTCCTTGTTTGTTTTTTAAAATATGGTAGCATATAACCAGGGATCTCCTGGAACCTGGTATGTAACCTTTTGTTCCTGATCATCTTGTCTCCACTTCTCCCAAACTGGGATTACAGAAACCACGCTGGGTTCAACCTGGGTTCCTCCACCTATGCTATCCTGAGTTCCACACATGGATTTTCATTACATTACCCAGCCTCCACCAACTGTTAAGGCAATAAGTGATGTGGTTTTTTATTTCATTTTTGCACGTGTGTGCGTGCTTGCGTGTGCACCTGCAGAGGCCGAAGGTATCACAATTCCCCAGAGCTAGAGTTACAGATGGCTTATGAGCTGCTTGATGTAGGTGCTGGGAATTGAACTTGGGTCCTCTACAGGAGTTCATGTTTTAACCACTGAGCCATCTAGCCAACAACTTACTTCAAACCAAGAGAAAAGGCTTCTTGCCTCACTACCTCTAGGCTAGAGCTGCCTATTTGCTGATGAAGTTACTTTAAGAACCTCTCACAGACACACAAGTCCAAGTCTAATCCAGTGCTGTAGGTTCAACCCAATATGCAAAACTGATGTTAAATATCTGAAAATTTATTTTCTTTATCGGTCTAATTACTATGATTGAGGTTCTAAGATTATGAGCCAGGAACAGAATTTTCCTGCATAAAATAGAAGATGCACAGAGGAGAGAATGTTATAAAATACCATTATTCCAACGACACACCATAGGAGTGCCACAAAGCCACTCCTTCCCTCTCAGCACCACGTGTGGGGCTGGCGGAGCTGTGCTCTGGGCACCACCTGGAATCATACAGTCTAGGCACAGACAGTGCATAGATTGTGATATCCATGGCAATGTTTTACTTCCTGAAAGTCACTGGTTACTTGTTTCAGCAAATGGCCAAGGGGAGTCTCATCGTAAACCTTAACCGACACCGACACATGAAGCAAGCTTGTCACTTACCATATCTGTAGCTTGATCTTCTTTCCTTGTAGTTCAACTGTTTTGATCTTAAAGTCTATTCCTGTAACACAGAAGGTAAATTGTAATTGCTGCTTTATACTTGACAACAATAAAATTTTCTGAAGTCAAATGCTTATACTTTTGAAACCTGCTTGTTTGTTATATACACTAAGAGTAAATCTCCACACATTAATACATGTGTCCACAACTTGAATTGAGCAATATTAGATCCAGTAATATTAGACTAGATAGGAAAAACAACTATACAGAAAGAGCTTCTGCAAGCTAGAAAATAAGAAAAAATTCAAATAATTAATACTTTAGTTTGAAATTTGAACACCTATTTATTTAAAAAAATCATTTTTTAATAATATAGACAGAAAAATCCCTACTCATCCACATCCCCACACACCTTCTTTTACATTTTGAGACAATAGTCTGACTATGTATCCCTGACTGGCCTAAACTCATCATACAGACCAGACTAGCCTTCAACTCATAGAGCTCTGCCTGCCTTTGCCTTCCAAGTACCAGGATTCCACAACTCTTACAGCACACAATGAAGAGATATCACAATAAAATATATTTACATGTATTGAATTCATACAATGTCTGTGTTCCGGTTCTATAAATTAAACTGAAAATCACTAACAAAAAGGCTCCTGGGAAAATTACAAAGCATTCAGAAATTCATGAGCCAAATTGGTCAAAGATAAAAACATCACCCTGGGGGCTGAAGAGACTGGATGCTCCTCCAGAGGACCTACTTCAATTCCAAGTGCCCACATGGTGGCTCACAACGGTCTAACTCAAGTTCCAGGGGATCTGGTGCCCTCTTCTGGCCTCCTCAAGCACTGCATAGATATGCCATATGGGGGGGGGAGTAAGGTAAAAAAAAAAAACCCATACACATAAATAAAAATAAATAAATTTTAAAAAGCTAAAAAGAAACACCATCCTAAACTGCTTGTATTTCTTTCAGGACCACATTTAGTCAACATCCACCACTAACTCTCTAAAACTTAAGAGACTCATCAGTACAGCATGAATAAAGTATGAATGTACAGAGATGGGGGGGGGCTTGTAAGTGCTTGCAGAGAACAACAACAACAAAAAAGTCACTTAAGGTGCAATTCTAAACATCAACGAAAGCCAGGAAGCTTGGTGAGTAAATGGCTTTCTGTGTTGGCCTTGGTTCATCTATGTTGCTGGACAAATCCCTGACAAAGAGCGGGAGGCTTACTTCAACTTCAGTTCACAATGCTAGGTGGTGCCGACCAGAAGAGAGTCCCAGTGGCAGGGGCTTAAAGCAGCTGTCACATCACATTCACAGTCTAAAGCAGAGAGACATGTCAGTGCATACCCTACTTACTCGAGTGTGCTTAGCTCCCTTTCTCCAGTTTTACACAACCCAGAGTCCTCTGCCTAGAGAACAGTGCTTCCCACAGGGCTGTCTTCCTGTGTCAATAAATGGAATGACATGTGCACAGGACAGTGCCCAATTCAGACTGTTCTTCCAGGTGACTCTAGGTTGTGTCAAACTGACAATTAAAGCTAAGCATCACAATGTGCAAGCATGAGGTCCTGAGTTCAGATTCCAGGACTCAAAATGCCAAGTGTGGCAGTTACATGTTTGCAGCCCCAGCAGTAGTGGGGTCAGGGACATGGGTGATGATAGGAGGAACTCAAGGTTAGTAGAAGAAAGAGGCTGCCCCCAAAAATCAGGTCTCTGGACACCACATGTACACAGATGAACACAGACACACCAACTATTTTCAATGCGTCTTACTAATACTAAATCAGAGCTATTCTCAGACATGAGAGATAGCAAACAATTCAGGTCCTCAGAGAACGACACCGCAACAGGATGAGCTGCATAAAGTCTGAGAATTGAGAACTCTTGAACCTTTTTCTAAAAGAAACTCAGCCTAGCCCCACCCACAGCCATGACAGCAAATAATCAGGAAGGCTGTTCAAGCACGGGTGGGAAGAACCATCAAGCTTCAGGTCTCCTGGCCTGAAGATGATCCACACCCAAGCATTTACCAGCAAGAGACAGCCTGCTTGGAATACAGCTGACTCTACGCTTTCTCTGACTGTCACCAACACCAGGCAGGAACCTTCTCAAAACTGAGTATCTCTACTCAAGACCAGCCTTTTATGGTAAAAATCATTTTCTAATCCTAAATTCCTGACAGCTACGTTCCTCTCCCTTTCTCCAAAGGACATTAAAGCTTCAATAATCTGACCCTTCTTTGAATTTCATATTTCTCTGTGGCTCTGGCATACATGTACACACCAATCTTTATACCCTTTCTCCGGTTATCTTTGTTTCCTTCTACTTAATTACACGCATTCTAAGGCAGTGTGAATTTCTATACACATGCATCCTGCAGAGACAGCTACAAAGAGATAGTTTTAACAAACAAAGAGAGAGATAGGAGTTACTATCAGTGATGAAAAGGACAGGTCAAACTGGCCTGGAGAACAATGAGAAGTAAATCACTTTCAAGAGGGTGCTCCACACTATCAACCCTGAACTCAGGAGGCAGCAGAGCCCCAGCTACATAGTAAGTTCAAGGTCAGTCAGAGCCACAAGAGATGTGTGTGTGTGTGTGTGTGTGTGTGTGTGTGTGTGTGTGTGTCTCCACTGGGCCTAGGGGTTGAAATTATGGAAGAGGAAATAGCAACACAATCTACC
This sequence comes from Mesocricetus auratus, assembly GCF_017639785.1. Taxonomy (NCBI): domain Eukaryota; kingdom Metazoa; phylum Chordata; class Mammalia; order Rodentia; family Cricetidae; genus Mesocricetus; species Mesocricetus auratus. Next base: position 19,494,109 of record NW_024429205.1, on the reverse strand, counting down.
AAAAAAAAAAAAAAAAAAACAAGGAGAGTACCTGAAAATCTAACTGACTGTAAGAAAGAAAGAAAAATGGAACTACAGTGCATTACTTGGTTAAGCACTTGACCAAAATATTTGTTTTCTGTTTGGTTTTTTTTTTTTTTTTGGCAGCCACCAAGCTTTGTTCTTTTTTTTTTTTCCAGTTTAAATTTAGATAAGAAACGAGGTTGCTTCAAAAGTCAGTTCCAGGTCCCTCTCCCATTCCCTCCCCTCCTCCCATGCCCTCCCCCCCTTCTGTTTGGTTTTTTAAGACAGGGTTTCTCTGTGGCTTTGGAGCCTGTCCTGGAACTTGCTCTATAGACCAGCCTGGCCTCAAACTCACAGAGATCCACCTGCCTCTGCCTCCTGAGGGCTGGGATTAAAGGTGTGTGTCACCACTCAGCATACATTTGCTATTATTTGACAAAGGAATAATGAGGTACCAGGAACATCTTGTGGTACTGAATACTTTGTTCCATAACAGTAAGAATGGGTTCCTGAATTTTTTGGTTTTTAGGTTAGAGAAATACAGTCTAGTAACAGAAAGAGCAAAAAATGTCTGAGAAAGGCAAAACAAGGTGAGCACAGGATAAGGATTTGTTGTTGTACCTGCTACATCAACAGAAATCAAAATTAGGTTAACCAAGGAGACACATTTGCAAGTATACCTTCTCCACCACATGTAAGATGTCAACTGGACCATCTCTGTGTACAAACAAAGACACTCAAGCTTGGCAGTGGTGGTGCGTGCTTTAGACAAAGATACTCATGTTTTGTAGCATGGCCACTCCAGTTTTCCTCCTGTAGTCACAACCTATTTTGTTTTGATATAGGGTCTGGCTATGTAAAGCTCACACTGGTCTCAAACTCTATCCTCTTGCAAGTGCAAGGATTATAGGCGTATGCCACCACGAACAGCTTTCAAAGACAACTTTATAGTTAGCTTTTTACTAAGTAACACTTTTGCCATACCAGCATGTAGTTTTTATATTCCTATATATGCCCAATATGTAGCTGAGTATGGAAAATTAAGCAGAAAAGCTTAGGATAAAATTGAGGGATCGCTGGGTGTTGGTAGTGCACACCTTTAATTCCTGCACTTGGGAGGCAGGGGCAGGCGGATCTCTGTGAGTTCAAGACCAGCCTGGTCTACAAGAGCTAGTTCCAGGACAGCCTCCAAAGCCACAGAGACCCTGTCTTAAAAAACGAAACAAAACAAAAAACAAAATTGAGGGATCAAGACTCAGAACTGGCTAGCAGTTAAGGGCACTTGTTCTTGCAGAAGGATGGGTGTTTGATTCGCAACAATTTACATGGCAATTCATGACAGTTTGTAACTCTAGTATCAGAGGACCCAATGTGTTCTTCTGACCTCTGTGAACACTAAGCACATATGAGATGACATATATGCCTGCAGGCAAAAACACACACGCATATAAAATAATAATCTTTTTTTTATTTAGGGAGCAGAGCAAAAATAAATAACTAGCTCAGATGCCTAGAGGAGACAGAAAAACATACCAATAACCCTCTAAGATTATGCCAAGAGGAATAACCACATTCTACTGCAATCCTGCTAAAACAAATACAGGATCTGAGCCGATGATCAATGCCCCTCCCCCAGGTTATGCTTATGTAAAAATACATTCACTGAATTTCTACTTTCTGTTCATTCCTGAGATTCAGTTTAAAGAGTACTTCAATATTCAGCTGCTCAAGAGAGAAACCACATCAGAAAACATGCCTGAGCTGCATATGGTGGCCCCTGCCCAAAGTAACATCACTAGGGACTGAGAGGCACGAGGACACTGCATATTCAAGGCCAGTCAGCTCTATCCGACTTCAGTGTCACACAAGCACCATCCAGTGGCAAGAAGACTAGGTGCACCATCCAGCCACTGTGCTGTGCAACGATCAGCACAGGCACCTGTGCAACAGCTCCAGTGAGCTGAAGTTTATCAGTTTACAGACTAATTGTCAACACTTACGGTTTTTATCAAGTAAAATCAACTGTCTCTGAGAGGGAATAAAAATCAAATACAGTCACCTTTGGATGTCTCCTGGTCTAGAATTTAAGAAACCAGATTCTAGTCTCAGTTCATTCACAAATTAGCACACTACTTCAAAAAGGCCACCTTCAAATATGGACATTCTTTTTTGTTTTTAACCTGTATGTGCATGCAAACAAGTGTCTTGGTAGTGTATCAAAGGATAGGGATCCTTTCATATAGTAACAATAGCTTAGTCAACATTTCACAGTGTGTTTAGCTCTGCTCCAAGAATCTCTTTGCCTGGATTACCACTGAATGCTCTAAACAACCCTGCTCTGCATTATTATTCCACACTGTAAACTAAGGAAATGAAAAGTTCAGTCAAGACTCTAGCAAGTTATACATTCTTGAAGAAAAAGAAAGGAAGTTTTCAATAATTTCAATAGGATGTGTATTGGTGCTCTTTTCTTTGTATTCATCCTACAATGGTCCACTAGCACCTATAGGCTTTTACTGTATTTGAAAATTCTTCAGCCATCATTTATCAAACAATTCTCCTGCAAACCACCTTTTTCCTGGATTCCTATGATATGTGTATTAGGCCAGGTGATATTGTACCAGACATCACTGCCTGATTTTTTTGTCTGTAGACCTGTAAATAGTTTCTATTAACTTTTCTTTCTTTTTCTTCAAGAATGTATAACTTGCTAGGGTCTTGACTGAACTTTTCATTTCAGGTCCCGAATATTTCAGTTTAGGAGCTCCACTGGGTCTTTTTTTCTTACCCCTTCCACAATGTCCTGATCAGGCTGTCCTTTAAGTATTTCACTGCAACCATCTTCTAAACCTACCATCTTTTTCATTTCGGGATCCATCAATTAACTTCTCTAGTCAAAGGCTATATTTTCACATTTCTTTATCTATTATGGGTTTGGAAAACTATTTTATATACTTTGTTAATGACCTTTAATTTTAGAAAAGCTCTCAACAATGCAGGCTGGCCTTGAACTTATTATGTAGAGAAGTTCATGTTAGCCTTAACCCTCAAGATTCTTGTCTCAGACTCTCACACAGCCAAAGCTGGCTTTGAATTCTTGGTCTTTCTGCACCTCCCAAATGCAGGCGTGCGCCATCACAACTGGTTATAATGGCTTACAGCCTGTCTTCAATGTTGGGTTTTTGCCCTTGTGGCAGATGATTGAGAACTGGCTTAATCCTTTTTGCATGGTATGCAAGTACTTTACCACTCAACTAGCCCTCAACCCTAGCTAGATCTTTTGAAGGCTTATTGGCCCCCTTCTCTTTTTTCTACCTTTCCCACTTCACCTTTAGGGTGGGGCTAAAACGGTCTTTTTTTGGGTTACTTTATCCTTAATGATAAGAATCTCCTTAGCATATTACAAATTAGACTGTCTCCCAACCTGTAGGAGTCAATAATGCCTACCAAGTTCTTCACAGTTGCTAACTCCACAGCCCATAAGCCTTACCCAAAGTCAGTCAGACAGAAGGCTCTTCTGGAAATTTCTAAAACTCATTCTTTATCTTTCATGGTAGTCAGCCCTACAAATTCCTGCCTTCCATCCAGCCTGTACTTTGTTTTTATTCCCTTGGCCTGAGAAGACTGCCTTTCTCTGCTTGAACTGTGCACTGGAATCCAGTTTCAGACAGAAACCTGAGGAGATTACAGGGCCTAAGTTATTTATTTTTTTCTTCCTTTTCACAGGGAGGAGTTGTTTCATAGGCTTTGTCCAGTTTCCTAGCTATTTATGGCTAGAACAATGGTTGTGTACTAGTTACTTTGTATTGATCAGAACTGGAAGTCCTCAAACCTTTTTGCTTTTAAAAGGTAAGCAGTTGGGTTAGTGAGATGGCTGGGTAAATAAGGAGGAGCTGAAGTTCAATTCCCTGCATCCACCCACACGGCAGCTCACAGCTCTGTAACTCCAGTCCCAGGAGAGTCAACGCCCCCTCTTCTGGCCTTCACAGGCAGTGCAAGCACATCGTGCACAGACAAAACACTCATGCACATAGAATAAATTTTAAAGTGAAAAGAAAACCAAAGCTACGCAGTCTTTTACCCTTTTGGGGAACACTTTCTCACTGAGAGCCCAATGAATGTCTTGTATCCTCTAGCATTGCTTCTTTGGTTCGAGTATGAAACTGTCAGTGTATAGCATATTTGAGGCCTGCCTGAGCTGTACTGTGAGAGCCTGTCTTACAGTAGTCATACATGTGAAAAATATGACCACTTGTAGAAGAAAACATAGAATACACCCATGAATAAAACCACCCTAAGCCTTGTCATTAATTCTATCTAATTCAGTACTTCTGAAAGCACAGTTCTCATCCTTTCTAGATTCTAAATTTTACAATCATCCGTTTTAATCCCAACTACACAATTTCACTAGAAATGAGAAGTTTTAAAACCTTCTGCGTCACCTCTGATTTGTTTTCAATCCCCACTCAGAATCCAAAGTCTTAACAACAACAACCCCAAACCACTCCTTAGAACAGTCTTTCCCGTCATCCCAGCATCCCATGCTCCGACTAACAGCCTCCAAAGCAGTCTCCTGGTGCCCTCTTGTTTCATGCCCCATCTCCCACCGTCTGGTCTTCTAATGCTGTAGGCTGTTCCTTCTCATTATATAATTCTTGCTCTTAAACTTCTACCAGATAAAGTCCAAATTCCACTGCCATTTTTCATAGCTCTCTCTCTCTTTTTTTTATCAATTTATGTTTTACATTCCAATCCCAGTTCCCCCTCCCCTCTCCTCCTGCTCCCTCACTTGCCCCCCACCTCCCATCTGCTCCTTGGAGAGGATAAGGCCTTCCTTCACTAGGAAGTCTACTAAATCTGTCCCATCACAGCTCTCTCTGCCAGAGAGATGGCTCAACAGAAAGAGGCCTGGAAACCAGTTATTCCTGAACTCAGGCAAAAATTGCCCTCCACCATACGCATGCACACTGTCATACAAGTGCCCTCTCACACCATCCAAACAAAAATAATAAACTGAATGTCTGAAGTGCAACATTACCTTCTCTTATAATCAATTCCCCTACTGCAACCTTATTTTGCTCATACGGCCCATTGCCTGAAAAGCTCTCTCCAACTCTATTAAGTCAAAGCTTGAGGCTCTGACCATAATCTACTACCATTTTTAGCTTCCTTCATAGTAGTCTAGAGCTCTAATCTGTCCCGTCAGCACATCCTCCTCCCTGCTTTTGCCAGGGAGACACAGCAACCAGGCTGGGATGGAGCTTGTTTTGTTGGCTCCAGCTCCTCACTCACCAGTATTTACTCCTGCTAAGAACACAGAATTACCCTGAGCAGCAGCGACGGAAGTTTCTGGAGGCATGTGCTGACTTGGTCACAGGAAAGAATATGAAAGTGAAAGGATCAGTTCCCATACCTGTCAAGATTTGCAAATCACTACAGCAAAAAATAAATAAATAAATAAATAAATAAATAAAGCCTCTGGTGAAGGTTCTAGACAGAGATCAGATGAGAATCCTCAAGTGATTGATTGTTAACATTACTTCTATCTATACTGAGTCAGGAGTAGAGCTTGAAGTCATCACTGAAGAAGCCTAGACAGCTATTTTAACAAACGGATTTAATTGGCTAGTTTTTGTAAGAACACTTCTTTGTGTTGTTTTTAATTATGGACAGGTATGTGTATCTACATGGGGTATGTGCATGTGTGAGTGCAGGAGTAGGAGGAAGCCCTAGAGTTACAAGACAGTTGTGAACCGTCTGACATGGGTTCTGGGAACACAAGTTAGTCAGGTCCTCTGGAAGAGCAACAAGTGCTCTTAACCACTAAGCCATTGCTTCAGCCCTTAATTGTTTAAAGAAAGAAAACAACAACTATGGAGTTTGGAAGAGGGAAGACGGGTAAATGGATAAAGCACTTGCTGTACAAGCATGTGGACCCAAGTCTGGATTCCCAATGTCCACATAAAAGCTGGCTGTAGCTGCATGTACTTATAAACCCTTCAATGAGTGGAGAGGATCAGGGAGAGCCCCAGAGATTACCCGCCAGCCAGTTTAGCTGAAAAAATGGCAAGTTCCAGGTCTAGTGAGAGACTCTGTCTCAAGGGAATAAGGCAGAGACAGAGTGATAGAGCTGGTAGGATATCTGACATCTTCCTCTGGCTTCCATGTATACTATACACACATGGGCATGTATACCTGAAAACATGTGTGCTTACACACACACCACAAATAAAGAAACAAAAAAACCTGAAAACCCACTTTACCTGCTAACTGTATGAAGCCTTTAGTATCATATCCACAGTACCAACTCTGAAAGTCTGGTTCTGAATAGCAGGAAATGAAACAAAAAGAAAAAAAAAAAAAGCAAGCATCTGATTCGGGGCCAAAACAGACCCAGTGGCTCTGCCTTTACTCACAGGCAACAGTAGTAGGCAGTCCAGCACAGGGCATTGGCTCAACAGTACATCAGTCACAGCAATGAAAAACTACGTCTCGGTTTTAAGATGAAGCCTTGTCAGGTTGGTCTTGAACTCACAAGCTCAGTCTACAGGTGAGCCTCCAAGTCTGTCTAGCTGAATAGAAGGCGTGCCTCCAACAGCTCCGCAGGAGGTCAATGAAGTGCATGCTTGAGAGCTGCAGCCACAGAAGGCAGAGGCTCCTCCACAGTAAATAGCCCTTCCTCTCACTTGCTCTTCCACCCCCGGCTCTCCTCCACTTTTAGCCCACATTAACTCCTCTCTTCTTTTTAGGGTTTTTGTTTTCTGGATTTTTTTTTTTTTTTGGTCTTTCTGTTGTTGTTTTGAGACAGGGTTTCTCTGTGTAGCTTTGGCTGTTCTTTTCAGTTTTTTGAGTCAGGATCTAGAGTCTGGCCAGTCTGAAACCCGCTGTGTACACCAAACTTGGAGCAGTCATCCTACTTCTACCTCCAGAGTGCTGGGACAGTAGGCCTGTGTTGCTACGCCACACCACACCCAACCTTCTTTCCTTTAAAATAAAAACTATCCTCTAAATTAAACCTAGAGTGGTGTTTGTTTTCTGATGGAACACAGACAACACAAAACTGTCTCTCAGGAACATTCCATGACCTCAAACTGTTTCTCATTAATTTTTGTTCTGTCCTTTACATCCTTAAATTATTGAGGACCCAGTTAAGCTTTTGCCATGTGGTTTATGCCAATTTGTATTTACCATACTGAAACTAAAACTAAGAAAACTTTAAGCACATGACTAGCATGCTTGGAAATAATAAACATACTGCATGTTAACATAAATGACATTTTTATTAAAAATAACATTATCCAAAAAAAAAAATAAACTGAGTGAGAAAGGCGGCATGATGTTAAGGTTCTGTGACTTTACCTGACATGACAAACAGCAGTGAGGGTTAGCTGCTTCTTTGTTCAGTTTGCTACAGTATGCTTGGCTGGAGCAAAAAGAATATAGTCACTGAAAAAAGTCTAGTTGTATACAGACATGTATCTAGAAAGGGGAGAGCTTTATATTTAGATAATTCTATTTTTCTTAGCTTTTCTAGGTTTCTAATTCCAGTGGTATAGCCCCAGGCTCCTGAGTACTGCACCACCACGTCCAGTGGTCATTTCTTTCTTTCATTCTTTCTTTTTTTTTTTTCCTGGTTTTTAGAGACAGGGTTTCTCTGTATAACAGCCCTGGCTGTCTGGGAACTCAATTTGTAGACCTGGCATCAAACTCAGAGATCCACCTACCTCTGCCTCCAAGGCACTGGGATTAAAGGTGCGTGCTGCCACCACCAAGCTCACTGGTCATTTCTTAAAGATAGCTAATCTGAAATCTGAAACCCTATTGCTGAACTTTTCACATATTACTATACTAAAATTCATTAGTCATGCCGTGAGGCAGAGGTAGGCGGATCTCTGTGAGTTCGAGGCCAGCCTGGTCTACAGAGTGAGTTCCAGGACAACCTCCAAAAAAATACAGAGAAATCCTGCCTGGAAAAACCACCAAAAATTTTTTTTCATTAGTCACTTCATACTTTCAATGGATCTTCTTGCCATGTATGATTTTCAACATCACGTACCGGTCATCTGGAATTACAAGTCTGAGTTACAAGTTCCTTAAAATGCTGACACATTTCATTACAGTATGGGGGAAAAGCCATGTTTATTATCACCGTGGAACTTACCAGATTTTTAATTTTTGTTTTGTTTTAGACACGTGTCTCATTCTGTAGTCTAAGGCAGCCTTTAACTCATAGCGGTTCTCCAGCCCCCTTCACCAAGTGTTAGATTACAGGCATGGGCCACCATGCATGGAAGGAGAAAATTCAAGTATTGGGGAAATGTGTCCCAGAGGACCACACAAGGTTCCCACAACTGTAAAGCATGAATTTGATTTGCAGCAGCAAGTACTATCACTTGATTCATTTGAGAATCAGCTAAGTCCTCAAGTCTGAATAACCAAGGTTATCACAAAAAAAAAAAAAAGGTTAATTCCAAGTGTCTCAAAGGTGCTTTTCGCTGGAAGAAGTTCTACACTCTCACAATGAAGCAGTTGTTTCATGATGACTCCCGTGTACTCACACAAACAAAGGCACACAAAGGTCAGGGCTTACCACAAACCCATTTTTTTTCTGGGGTTTGTTTTGAGGGACAGCCCATTTTGCTAAGTAGCACTGGCAGACCTAGTACTTGTTATGTAAGACAGGTTGGCTGGTGGTTGGCCTTGAACTCACAGTGGTCTCCTTGCTTCAGTCTCTAAAGTGCTGGAATTACAGGCATTTGCCACCAAGTCCATCTTACCGGCATTCTTTGGGGTGCAGAGCAGTACAGATAATGAAATTTAGGTGGAGCCAGACTCTAAATGTCTCTAGTCCCAAAGCTGTCTATCACCACAGTCAAGGCCTAACTATGGTACACTTGTCACATTATCAACACACGCTACAAGCCGCCTCTCGCACCTGTACAATGACAATGGCTCCATTTTGCCCTCTTCACTGCTTTGTGAAAGGAGCACAGAAGGAAAGAAAAAGCAATCCAAAAGTTTCTAAGTATTCCTAAACAAACAAAACCAAACTCAAAAAGAAACTGAGGCTCACATAATACAAACTAGTACATGATTATAAAAGTTTACATGTCTGTTTAAAAAGAGGACAAACCTAAATAAAACTAGATTTCTTCTTCATCTAGTACCTGATCCTTGTCCACCATTCTCTACTGAATTCAAAAACCTAGCATCCTGCAGCAAGCTCTCATTGTAGGATAGCAAAAGTGCATCTTCTGTGCATTGTTAAAAATCCAGGAGACCATGAAGGCTGGATCCTATGATAAATTTAAGGATGCATAGTTTCAAGTCCAAAGAGTTCCAAAATAAAAGTATACAGCTGTCCAGTTTAGCTCAATGTAATAGACAATGTAAAGAATCACATACAGCTTTCCCAAACCAAGACTACTATCAAAAATATCTGATCATGCTAAGTGTGGTGGCTCATGCCTATATTTTATAATCACAGTACTCATTGAGGAGGCTAAGACCTAAGCCACATATACGAGTTCCAGGCTAAAGAGACCTTGTCTCAAAACCCCAAAATAAAGTCAAGCATGGCGGTACTTGACTTTGATCCCAGCACTTGAGAGATGGAAGTAGAAGGATGATTTGAGGCCAGCCTGTGTTACATGAGACTATCTCAAAAGCTGAAAACAAGAATTGTTGTTGTTGGCAGACTGGAAAAGTGACCCCAGAGCCATATACATGCTAGACAAGTGCTCTGTCAGCTCTATCTCCAGCCTATTTTATTGCTTCCTTTTGAGACAGATCTCCCTGAGTTGCTCAAACAGGCATTGAAGTGATATATACCCCAGGCAGACCTTGGACTTGAGACCATCTAGTTCCAACTTTCCAAGTAGCTAGGATTAAAGGTATCTGCAACTATGACTGCATAGTTAAAATTTTTTGAATGCCTTGCTATTATTCCCTAGCTATGCTCAAAAGTCTTGAATTATTACAACTTTTTAATTCTGTAGGGGCTGGAGAGATGGCTCAGAGGTTAAGAGTAAATAATGTTCTTATAGAGAACTCAACTCCAGATCAGTTCCCAGCACCTACATCAGGCAGCTACACTGTGCAGTTCACAACCTTCTCCTCTAATTTCAGCACCAAAGTATCCAATGCCTCTGGCCTCCACAAGCACCTGTACATATTCATACACAGGCACACATGCACCCGACACACATATACAATTACAAATAAAATTAGCACTGGTGGCTCACACCTTTAATCCCAGCACTTGGGTGGCAGACGCAGTCGGATCTCCGAGGCCAGCCTGATCTACAGAGTGAGTTCCAAGACAACCTCCAAAACAATACAGAGAAACACTGTCTCGAAAAACAAAACAAGCAAACAAAAACCAACAACAAACAAGTAAAATTAGGGCTAAAGACATGGCTCAACCATTAGGTGATTGTACGGTTCTCGAAGAGGACCTGTGCAGTACAGTTCCCTACACTCATGTCAGGTGACTCAGAACTGCCTGTAAATTCAGCTCCAGAGGCTATGTACACATATTCACAGACACACGCACATAATTAAAACTAATAAATCTTATTAAAAAGAAAAACCTTGAATTAAAAAGGAAGAAATCAGCTTGGCATGGAGGTACATGCCTTTAATCCCAGAACTTGGAAAGCAGAAGCAGGTGGATTTCTCTGAATTTGAGGCTGGTATGGCCTACTATAGGGAGTTCTAGGTCATCCAGGGTTACACACACACACACACACACACACACACACACACACTCATCTCTCTCTCTCTCTCTCTCTCTCTCTCTCTCTCTCTCTCTCTCTCTCTCTCTCTCTCTCTCTCTCTCTCTCTCCCTCTGCTGCCTCTGCTCCCTCTGCTCCCTCTGCTCCCTCCCCCCCTCCAGATCTATATATGTAGCTCACAATCATCTACAACTCTAGTTCCAGGGATCTAATACCCTCTTCTGGCCTCCATGAGCATCAGGCATACACATGGGACACAAGCATACATGCAGGCAAATAATTCATACACATAAAATGATTTCTAAAAATACTGAAAGACAAAGAGTTGATGCAACTAGCTAAGGGCCTGATACTCAGATGGCTCAACTGCAGAAGTATGAAGACATTTGCAATCCTAGCACCAAGGAGGCTAGGCATGTAGACTGTATGTTACGGGTCAGCTGGACTATATATTAAGAGAGATTATTGAAAAACTGGGGGCAGAGGCACAAGAAATAAAACATACATGAAATAACACTTTTAGCCAGGTGTTGGTGGCCCACGCCTTTAATCCCAGCACTCGGGAGGCAGAGGCAGGCGGATCTCTGTGAGTTCGAGACCAGCGTGGACTACCAAGTGAGTTCCAGGACAGCCTCCAAAGCCACAGAGAAACCCTGTCTCGAAAAACCAAAAAAAAAAAAAAAAAAAAAAAAGAAATAACACTTTTACAGAAGAGGTATGGGGTATCGTTAAGTTTTCTTAACTGGTTTTAATTAAGCCTCGCCCACACAGTCTGAGAAAATGACTCAGCAAGACTCAGCCCATATGTGAACTAGAGTTAAGTGATTAACACAATTAAGTTAAACACATGTTTCTTAAATTTACAGATAAAGAAGCTCACAACTTAAAAGACTTGATCAAGTTTAAGAGTAAATTAACTACAAACAGAATCTGACCTCAGGTTCAGTATTTTGCTATATGTTCTTAGCACTTAGAGGGCATTTAAAAAAAATATAATTGCCACAATCCAATCACTGATATTACTGATAGTCATTTTCACATATATATAGTAGCCCATGTATCTTAGAGGTTAAGCCATTCACTGTATCTCTAGAAGTTTAAAGACATCTTTGCTAAGTCTCTAACCAGGAAATTCTATTGTAACCTATTCTGCACCTTATCTTACAGCTATTTCTTTTGTAAATTGAACCTAATCATTTCACACTCCTGTTAAAACCTTTGACATTTGACAGAATTAAAACCCTTACCATTACTACCAGGCTCTACATGAGTTAGGGCACACCACTGTCCTCAACATCTACTGACTCCAATTACTTTTTCCCAGTCAGGACTGCAGAGGACAAGGAAGGGTTCTCACTTGGACCTTTTACACGACTTTCACTACCCCCTTCCTCTGTCTAGAATGTCTTCTCTCCTCTGTGTTTTCTCTTACTTCTTAAAAAAACAAAGAATTAATATGTAATTTGTTTTGGAGATGAAAGAACTACATAGACTGGGTTGTAGAAACAAACAAAACTTAAGAGGAAAAGGTAGACAATTGCCAACAAGCCTGACAGCTGAGTGAAGAACTCCAGAGAGTTGTCCTCTGATTTCTATACACTCACCCACAGACAGACACACTATTAACTAAAACACTTTAGGCCAGGAAGATGACTGAGGGTAAAGGAGCTTGCCCACCTCCAAGTCTGAGGACCTGAGCTCAATTGCTAGAACCCACATGGTGAAAAGAGAATCTAGTCCCACAAGCTGTCCTTTGACCCCTATACCACACCATAATACACACACACAAATACATACAAAGGAAATAAATAAATGTAATTTTAAATTTTAATTTAAAAACTGGAAAAAATATATGCAAAAGGCTTATGTTCCACCAAATGAAACATCTTATTACTTAAATATACTGTAAAATGTGTTACTAGTTGCACAATCCTGGAAGCAGCTACTCTTCCTTGCACTCAATCTTGTTTCCAACATTTAATTACACTAAATCAAGTTTACCGCTTTATTATCCCAAATTCTCACCTTTCTAGCTCCAAAAGCAGCATTTTGCTAATTTTCCTCTCTTCCTCCATTAACTTTCAAGTTAACGGTTTGGTACATGAGTTTTCATGTTTTCTCTACAAGCATGATGGCACCAAAAACACATCTTTTATAAAGGGAGATAAAAAGTCATACATTAACTGAAATCCCAGCACTTGGGAGGCAAAGGTTCCAGGACCCTGCATCCCAGGCCAGTCTGGAATCACTGTTCCATCTACACCAAAATTCTAACTTCTTAGAAAACCCAGACTCCTTAGTAAGGCTTTCACAGCTGTCTACACTGGCCACCCCTTTCCCATGCCAGCCACCTCTTACTCCCTGCAATCTCCACACATATCCTAAGTCTACAGACACATTTCTCTATGTGAAGATGCCATCCAACCCCCAGAACCTTACCCATCATGCTTTAGGACTCAAATGAGACTTCTTCTACACCCAGAAAGAACTTACTAGTCTCTCCCTTGTGCTTCCCACATAATGTCCTGATTTAGGACTAGAGCAGCAAGGCAGTGTGACAGATTCGTTGTCACTCACTTTGCTGCTGAATTCTCATTTTACAGATGAAGAATCAGGCCCACATGAAACTACCACCACATGAGAGTATTCCTGAATAGCCTTGTAGTAATTAATTGCACTGAAGGTCCAAAATTTCTATCGGCATGTTAAGGATTTTTAAGATGCAAGGAAAAAGGGGACTTACAGGACATTCATACTACATCATTAGACTACGTTGGTACCAGAGGTGTTCAGAAAAGTTCTGATATAAGACATACAACTACTTGTAGCCCTTTCTCTGCATGCTAAGACAGATCCTAGGCTAGTACCTAGTCACATGTCTATCAGTCAAGATGTTATAGCCTGTATGTCAGTTGCATACAACGAGTTTCCAGAATCTTAAATAAAAATTTTTTCTGTGTCTATTAAAATAATAAGATAAAAAAGAAAACCCAAGGATGGTTGGCGGCTCTTGCTTGTAATTCCAGCACTCAGGAGGCTGAGTAACACAAAAAGAGTTTAAGGCCAACCTGTGTTAAACAGAGAGGGTGTGTCTAGTAGACAGTAAAGCATGCTAGCTCACCCAGTACTGGAAACACTAAGGCAAGCATATCATCATGGGTTTGAGGACAACTGGAGCTACTGAGACCCTATCTAAAAAAGGAGAGGGGGACAACCAAGAGAGGGATGTTTAAAATTAGCTGGGCTAGATGGCTCAAGAGGGAATCTGAGGATAATTTGCATTTCCCACACATCTACAAAATGCTGCAACACAGCATCTTGTTTTGTATTTGTTTTCTTGTTTGTTTTTTTTTGGGGTGGGGGGGTTCGAGACAGGGTTTTTCTGTGGCTTTGGAGGCTGTCCTGGTTCTAGCTTTTGTAGACCAGACTGGTCTCAAACTCACAGAGATCCGCCTGCCTCTGCCTCCTGAGATTAAAGGTATGTGCCGCTGCCGCCACCACCCCCACCCCCCACCCTCCACCCCGGCTGTATTTGCTTTTAAGATCCACTCCCATCAGTTCACTTTGAATTAAAAAAACAAAAACAAAAGCCACAGACTATTTTTTTCACACGCAATAATAAAGATTGGGGCTAGAGACTTAGCTCGATGGCAGAGTGCTTGTCTCTCATGTACAGCACCCTGAGTTTGATGGTGGTGGAGCATTATTATGAGAGGTGTAAAAACAGGCATGGTGCTACATGCTATAATCCCAGGTTTTGAGGTGGAGGCAGGACCATCAAGAATTTTAGACCAACAAGCTACATGAGATTGTTTCCCCGACACCCCCCCCAAAAAAAGACTAGATGGGTTGAGAAGGCCAAATGCTGCCTAAAAGCAAATCATCAACTACCCAGATCACAGCAAGCTGTGCAATAAAAATTAGTTGACAAAATTCAAGAATATGAGCCAACCTGTAATACTATTCCTGGGAGGATTTCAAATTCTACAAATACCACCAATCAGACAAACCACAACACTGCTTTCAAGAAAATATGTTTTCTAAAGAGTCAAAGCTCCAGCATCCATGCCTCCTTATAAAACATAGGACAAATTCACATTATTTTTATTGCTCACTCTTATAGTTAGCTTTAAATTATTTTTTTTCAAAGCCAGTGTCTCAAAGCTTAAACACTTTAGACTTTCTACTGTCCCTCTCCCCTAATGCCTATACTTACATCAGTGATTAAAAACTTTCTCGTACCGAGTATATGGCTCCAAACCTGTAATCCCAGCACTAAAGAGGTTGAAAAAGGATCACTGAGTTCAAAGGCTGTCAAGAGTTAAGACTTGATTGAGTTCATTCGGGGTATTGGTGGTGCACGCCTTTAATCCCAGCACTGGGGAGGCAGAGGCAGGTGGATCTCTGTGAGTTTGAGGCCAGCCTACTCTACAGAGCGAGTTCCAGACAGCTTCCAAAACAATACAGAGAAACCCTGTCTCCAAAACAAACAAACAACAACAACAACAACAAAAAAAAACGACTTGACGGGGGAGGAGGGGAGAGAGAGGGAGCTGGGAATGACATGTGAAACAAGATTGTTTCTAACCTAAATTTTAAAAAAATTAAAAATTTAAAAAGACTTGAGTTCATGGCCTTCTTGGGCTACACAGCAAGGCATTGTCTTAAACAAAACTAAACTCAGCTTGAAGGCCTCTGCCCAGAATCCAGATGGAGAGAGAATCTGGAGTTCAAGGTCATCCTAGGTTCCAAATCCAGTTCAAGAACAGATGGACCATATGAAACTCTCAGAAACAAATCAAAACCAAAAAATTAAAGACAGTGTCATGTCACACTCTAAAAGCTAGTAGAGTGGATTTGTCTGGTTAATATTAAAATTATTTTTATTCACTTAAGCACACACTATTCTTTAGCCACCAATAACTTGATAGCTCATATGTGCTTAATTTATAATTATCCATGTCATAAAATGTTCTTTTTAGTATTAGAATATTTTACTGTAAAAAACAAACAGACATGAATCTGCAAATACACATGATTCAAAATGCCCAGGTTATTCTCAAAGAAGACTGCTAAGGCAGAGTGTGGCTGACTCCCCAGACACTCATCTTAGAGGTTAGGGAGCAGTTGGTGTCTGCTAAGGTGCTCTTTATGTGTCACATGTCTGACATTACATGCCTGTGAAAACACTTTTTGAATCTACTTAATATAGAGAAGTCACTTCTTTGAATTTATTCAATATAATCCTTGTATTTATTCCCCAAACTGGTTCACTTACATTTCAAAAGGTAGCTCCAACAATCCTGAGTACTAGTAAGTATTAAGTTTCTTTTTTTAACCCCCCTTTGGTTTTTTGAGACAGGGTTTCTCTGTTGCTTTGGAGCCTGACCTGGTACTGGCTCTGTAGACCAGGTTGGCCTCAAACTCACAGAGATCCACCTGCTTCTGCCTCCCCAGTGCTGGGATTAAAGGTGTGCGCCACCACTGCTCAGTGTATTAAGTTTCTTTTATCCAGGCTCCTTCCTCTGTGCTTACATTACACTCACCCTCAGGCTTCACTTCTCTACTGACCATCCAGTACTCGGCCTTCTTTTAACATGGGCTAGTATTCAGGTATCTGTACTGGCCTGTCCTTGGGGTTCTGGCAGGATACACCCTCAGCTGAAGGAAGCCACATTCACTTCGGACACTTTGAAAAGGGCCCTGCCCACCTCCCATCTTTCTCCCTCTCTCTTTCTCTGCCTCTTTCTTTCTCTCGATGCTCCTGTCCTCAGAGGCTGGTCTCCCCTCTCCCTTTCCCCCCTTTTATGATCTCTTTCCCTAATTAAAAAAAAAAAAGACCCTCACTTGAACTATGTCATTTATTATCTTACAAATCACTTATGGTATATCTTATAGAAAAATTTACTCCACTTCAAACCCTCACTTACACTTAAAGCACCAAAAACTTATTCTCACTGCTTCCAAAGCACATCATTTTCTCTACAGAGATGACTAGAAATACATGAATTTTCTTCTCACTGACAATCACATCTTTTTTGGTTTGTTGGTTGGTTTTTGAGACAGGGTTTTTACTGTATAACCCTGGCTGTCCAAGTGCTGGACTTAAAGACATGCAACACCACTGCCCAGCCACATCATCTACTTTTATCTGCATGATACAGTACATAATTTCAATTTTTGCTTATAGATCTCCATATATTTCTTTTATTTTAGCATTTAAGAGCCAAAGCCTGCTCTTCTCAGCTGCTTAGAGCTTAATAAAATCAGGTAAAAGGTCAAACCCTGATGGCTCTAGAAACAGACCTATACTCCAGGGTGTCCCCTTTCTATTACTTCCATGCTACCAAAACATCTTATTCATAAATGCCAACTGTGCTTGAAAAAATAATTGGAGCCAATGAGATGACTCAACAGGTTAAGAGTATGTGCCACCAAGTCCAACAATCTGAGTTTGATCCCTAAAACCTACATGATAGACAGAATACACTCATGAAGTTTGTCTTCTGACCTCAAACACACAAACTGTGACATACATGCCCACACACAAATAAACAAAAACAAACAAACAGCTGACTAAATAAATAAATGTTTAAGTAAAAAAGTAAGGCCAGGCATGGCAGTCCCAGTACTGTGGAGACTAAGATGTGAATTCAAGGGCTATAAAGTGAGTTCCAAACCAACTTGGGCTACAGAGTCAAGTACAGTGGTCTGTGTCTATAGTCAAAGCACTCTGATAAGTGGTGAAAGATGAGAAGTTCAAGGTCATCCTCAACTACTCAACTGCATAGTGAATTCTGCCAGCCTAGACATATATGGGGGAGGGAAAAGGGAAAAATGGGGAGAAGGGCAGATAGAGACTACAGGATTTTCAAAACTCTACACCTAATGTCTCACTTAAGAGAAGTAAAATACTATTAATATTATGATTGTATAAAGGTAAATTAACTCAACACTTGCCTTTTGTAAGCAAGTATTTACTAAGTTTTGAATCAGCCAAATCAAGAATTAGTTGTCTTACCATTTAAAGCCAAGTGCTGTACGTGTAATCCTGACATTATGAAGTTCCTGGGCTATTTGTTGTTGGGTGTCTTATAAAAATATTGTATCAAAAGGGTTAGAGAGATGGCTCAGTGGTTAAGGGCACGATCTGCTTTTCCAGAGGACCCAGGCTCAATTCCCAGGACCCACATGGCAGCTCACAACTGTCTGTAACTCCAGTTCCCAGGGATCTGACACCTTCACACCAATGCACATAAAATAAAGTTAAAATGAAATTTAAAAAGTAATGTACCAAGAGCTCAAGACTGAACTTTAGACTATAGTCATACTCTGTTCAAAAAGCAAAAATATCCTCCAAGTACCAAATAACTAGGTTAAAAACTAGGCATTTAAATTAAATGTCACAGTTATAGACAGTTGTAGAAAACTTCTGATTCCCTACTACATTCATCTGATTATCCTGAGTAACATTATTATTATTATCTTGAGAGTAAAGTCCTGGCAGGGAGTGTGGGTTCAGATGGCAGAGTTCCTTTTTCTTTTCTTTTTTAAAAATGATTTATTTATTTATTTTTATCCCGTGGACATCAGTTTTGCTTACATATACGTCTGTGTGAGGGTGTCAGACCTCTAGAACTAGAGTTACAGACATTTAGAAGTGGCTATCTGGGTGTTGGGAACTGAACCTGGGTCCTCTGGAAGATCAACCAGTGCTCTTAACTGCTGAGCCATCCCTCCAGCCCCGGCAGAGTACTTCTTGCCTAACACGTAGGAAGCTCTGGGTCCAATACCCAATAATGCATAAACTGAGCACTGTTGTACACGTGAGGTGGAAGCAAGAATATTAGAAATTCATTCATAACAGTACAAGGCCAACCTGTCTCAAAAAAATAACATGAAATCTAAGACAATAGATACTGTAAGTTCAAACACATAGTGATGCATAGGCTGAAGAGATGGCTCATTACAGAAAGGGTTTACCTCAAAAGCATGAGGACCGGCGGGGGTTGGGGGTGGGGCGCACCCCTTTAATCCCAGCACTCAGGAGGCAGAGGCAGGTGAATCTCTGTGAGTTCGAGGCCAGCCTGGTCTACAACAGCTAGTTCTAGGATAGCCTCCAAAACAATACAGAGAAACCCTGTCTCGAACCCCCCCCCCAAAAAAAGCATGAGGACCTGGGTTTAGTCCCTAGAACCCACATAAAACTGTCAGGCATGGTGATACCGTAATTCCAGCACTGGGTGAAGAAACAAGATTCCTGGAACTTGCTGGCCCACCCATTTAGCCAAATTGGTGAGCTTCAGGCCAATGAGACTCTAAAAGCAGGCAATGTTTTTCTAAGGATGTCACTAGAAACTGCCCTCAGGTGTGTACATGTTCTCTCTCTCTCTCTCTCTCTCTCTCTCTCTCTCTCTCTCTCTCTCTCTCTCTCTCTCTCTCTCTCCCCCCAAAAAAAATAAAAGGAGTTATTTAGTTTAAAATTGTCTCAATTTATACAACACCTGATCCTACTCCCATAACTCCAAACACTAACAAGAATTATAAATTCCATCTTTATTTCAGTAACTAGACATTGTAGCTCTAAAAAGATCAGAGCCAAATGAAGATAGCAAGTAGGAACATACCAATTCCTAATTTAGAACCCTAGGTTTGCCGGGCGTTGGTGGCGCACGCCTTTAATCCCAGCACTGGGGAGGCAGAGGCAGGCGGATCTCTGTGAGTTCGAGGCCAGCTTGGTCTACAAAGTGAGTTCCGGGACAGCCTCCAAAGCCACAGAGAAACCCTGTCTCGAAAAACCAAAAAAAAAAAAAGAACCCTAGGTTTAACATCAGAATGGATCCCGGATACACAGTGGGGCTTGATTAAAGCTCTAACAAAGGCATGGTAGCAGCCTCCATTCTCATAGCCAGATGCCATCACTGCTCGAGATTCAGCAGGAATCTCAGTGACTGTTCACTAGGACAGCAAACACAAACACCATCAATTAGGACATCAAGTACAGTGGAATGTGGAGGTAAGACTAAAATCTCTTTCTATTTTAAATGTACTTTTTTTTAATTATGTGTGTGTGGGAGGAGAGGTATGTGCACATGATGGGAATGCTCAAGGAAGTCAGTCGGAGGCTTCAGATTCCTTCTGCACATGAGTTACAGGAAACTGTAAGCTGCCCTGTGAGGGTGCTGGAAACCAAACATGGGTCCTCTAGAAGTGTGATAAGCATGCTTGACCACTGAGTCATCTCTCCAGCTGACTTAAAAAAAGACTAAATATACTGAAATTTAAGTTAACCTTACACCTATTTACCCAACTGTCTTTAACTGCTCCATCAAGAACACAGCAATCAGACTTATACATACCTCTCCGTTTTCTCCCAACACAGACAGGTGATTTGAAGGTCATTCTCTGAAAAAATGCAACTGTTCCATAAACCAGACCTACAAAACTGGGGCATGGTGGCAGGCACACACCTGTAATCCTAGCATTTAGGAGTAACAGGCAGGAGGATCAACACCAATTCAAAACAAATATGCACTGCATAGTGAGACTCTGTTCAAAAACAAGCAAGCAAAAGAGAAAAAGAATGCCCTATAGGTTTAAGTACTAGATGCACACCCAGATTTTAAAATATGTTCACTGTTCATTGTCCTATGAAAGTCTCAGCATCATGATTAAAGATAAAAGGGACTGCAAATACCTTTTTAATTTTTGAAACACCCTCTCACTATGTCACCCAGGCTGGCTTTGAACTTACAGAGATTGACCTGCCTCCCAATCGTTGAAATTAAACATGTTCCCTATATGTTCCACGGACAAATATTTTTGCTGGGGGTAGAGGCTGGGGATGAAGGGAGGAAGTTAACTGGGAACTGAATCTGGTGCCGAAAATGCTAAGCAAGTTCTCCTATATCAAAAGACATGTCTACCACTAAGCTGCCTGAGATGGCCTTAAACTTGTCATCCTCTTGCTTCAACCACCTGAAGAACTGAGGTTACAAGCCTGAACCACCAGCTGCAAATTACCTTTTAAACAATACATTCTTTTTAAAAGTTAATTTTTAAACCTTACTATGTGCATATGCACACATGCCATCCATAGTGCATAAAAGAAATCAGAGAACAATCTGTGGCAATCACTTCTCTCCTTCCACAATGTGGGTCCCAGAGACCAACTTGGGACATCAGCTTTGGCAGCAAGTACCGACTGAGGTGGGATCCCCATCATTGGGAGGCAGACAGGACAATCAGTTCAAGGCCATCCCAGCCTTCACAAGACCCTGTTAAGGAAAGAAGGGAAGGAAGAAGGGAGAAGAAAGGAAACCAAAAGGGAAGGCCAGGACAAGAGTTACTAAAGTTGAAAATATAAGCTTGACATAATAGGACATGACTGTAAAGATACCATTTGACAGGACAGGCTCCAAAACAATACAGAGAAACCCTGTCTCGAAAAACCAAAAAAAAAAAAAAAAGATACCATTTGAGAGGTAGAAACAAGGAACAAGGTTGAGCATTCAAAACTTCCTTGGGCTTCATAGCCCGTTCAAGACCAGTTTGTACTAGAGAGAAAAGAAAAAAGGGAAATCAAGTGAGCAAGAGACAGAATGACAGACACAAATCCAGACCTGTTCAATAAAAAAGTTTAAGGATAGCCCAGTACAGTGGCACAAGTCTGTAATCTGGAGGCTTAAGGAAAGAGGGAAAGGAAGAAAAGAGAAGGGGGGATGACTACAATGAGGACAACGACAAGACTAAAAGACATGGTTGAGGAAATTGCCCAGGTGATAGAACAAATCAACAATATTGGAAAATAAAAACTGAGACAATCAATAAAGCCCAGTATTCAGTTAAAAAGACAGATTTCCAGTGAAGAACCTGAAAAGACACCCATGTGCCCAAAGCAATAGATTTTAAAAGAAACAGTGCCCACCAAACTAGAACTGAAACCTCTAACTAGGAACCTGAAGGATTCTTAAACCCTAGGAATTTCAAAAACAAGCTCTGCCACTAACAGAAGGTATCAGAAGTGCTGAAACCAAAGCTGAAAACACAAAACTGTTTTCAGCGTAGACTCCCAGCAGTACTCAAGAGAAGAACTAAGACAGTCATGGAATAGAGGTGTGCATGTCTCCATGGTGGAAACCTGCACAGCACATTAAAAAGGTCCTGGGTCTCATCGCCAGCAACACTTAAAAAAAAAAAAACTTGTCTACTATAAGATGTCTCAAAACGTCCCTTTTATGCAGCCTTCCTACAAGAAGTTACTAGAGGGTGACGGGCTTCAAGCTACAACATTCAGCAAAAACAAGACTGGCACACACAGGAGAAGGTCTAGGGAATCCCCAAGGCCACAGCTGTGTAGCCAGTCTAATTAATAAACAACCTGTGACAACAGGGAGGAGAAAAGGTCTAGACTAGATATAGCCAGGAAATCAATAGGAGCCAAAAGATTATGTCTCTGCTGGCTTGACTGCAAGGAAACATAGAAGCTACTGAGGATATAGGAAGCCTAGAAACAGATAAAAGGTAATTAGTCGAGTAAGGAGAATGTTTTTAACTAAGAAGAAAAATAAAGGTGAGGGTGCAAGATAGGCTCAGTGAATAAGCATGCTTGCTAGGCAAGCCTGACAACCTAAATTCAATCCCTGGAACCACCTAAAAGTCGGAGGAGAAAACTGGTTTCACAAAGTTGTCTTCTGGTCTCCATATGCACGTCCCCTCATCCCCCTGCCCCCCCACACACACCATGCATGTCCAAATAATAAAATTTACAAGAGAAAGGCAAAGAAGGGTGTAAAGATTTTAGGAATGAGAGGGAGCACATTTCTGTAGAGAGCAGTATTTCCCAGACACGATGGACATGACAGAACAGCTGCACAGATTCAAGTCAGACAAAAATTCCAGTTAGGAGAAAGGGAGTGAGGGTAGGTGGGCACTTAGAAGCTATTGGCAGGTGATAGCTGCTAGGGGGAGGGGACTAGGTTTTCTTCGGGGATGTTCCAGTAGATGGTCCTGCACCCATGCACATACAGACAGCACTTAATGAACTCAGTAGAAATAAAAAGAGACAATACATGAAGTTGAGAGGGAAAAGTTGGAAGGGGGATAAGGGAGGAACTGAAGGGAGGAATATGGGATGGATTTGACTCAAAAACATTATATGCATAGAATATTAAACTTTTAAAATAGAGCAGGGCAAAAATCCCAGAACTCGGGAGGCAGAGGCAGGCAGATCCCTGTGAGCTGGAGGCCAGCCTGGTCCAAAGAGCCAGTGCCAGGATTGGCTCCAAAGCCACAGAGAAACCCTGTCTCGAAAAACAAAACAAAAAAACAAAAACCCACCTTTTACAACAGAACTCACAGCTAAAGGAGCTGGAAAGACAGCTCAGCAGTTACAAGCACATGTTGCCTCTGAGTTCCCAGTGTCCACAGGGTGGATCACAAGACTACCTACCTATAACTCCAGTTCTCAAGGACCTGACACTCTCTTGGGTTTATGCAGGCACTAGGCACACATGTAGTACCCATACATACAGGGTACACATACTCATAAAATAAATAAATCCTTTTTTTTAATTAAAATTAAGCTATATGTGGTGGCACACACCAACAAGCGAATCTTTGTGAGTTCTTCAAGGCCAGCCTGGTCTACAAAGTGAATTCCAGAATTCCAGTGTTGTCTCAAACAAACAAACAAATAAAAAAGCAGAGCACAACACACAAATACACACACACACACACACACACACACACACACACACACACACACACACACACACGCTGGAGAGATGGCTGCTCTTCCAGAGGACAAGGTTTGATTCCCCACATGGCAGCTCACAGCTGTCTGTAACTCCAGTTCCAGGGGCCTGATACCCTCACACAGACATACATGATGGCAAAACACCAATGCACATAAAATAAAAATAAATCATTAAAAAAGACTAAATGGCTGGGTGTTGGTGGCGCATGCCTTTAATCCCAGCACTCGGGAGGCAGAGGCAGGTGGATCTCTGAGTTGGAGGCCAGTCTGGTTTACAGAGCCACACGAAGAAGCCCTGTCTGGGGCGGGGGGACAAAACAAAAAACTATATAATATATAAGCCTTGCTACTGATAGGAAACAAACAAATCAACAGTATCTTCTGTTCTGAGTCACTGTACCCACTGCACCTCTCCTACCTTCTAATGTTTTGCAGCCTTGGGGTGCTGTTTTTATATCATATGAGAAACACAGCACTCTATCACCAATAGCTCTTTTCATTAAAAACATAATTTTTCATCATTGGAAAGGAAAAACACCAATTACTCATGCTTGCAACCCAACTCTTAATTTCCCTTTAGGTTTTATTTTCTTTCAATGGGTCTTACACAGACCCTCCTGCTTCTACCTCCTAAGTGTTGGAACACATGCACTGCCATGCCCTTTATGCTGTGCTTTGGATCAAACCTAGGGCTTCCTGCATGTTAGACAAGCACACTATCTACCAAAGGAGCACAGTCATTTCCAACTCCACTTTCAACTTCATTACAAGACTTGTTCTTTTTCTTTTTTTGGGGGGGGGTTCTGAGACATGGTTTCTCTGTATTGTTTTCGAGGCTGTCCTGGAACTCGCTCAGTAGACCAGGCTGGTCTCGAAATCACAGATCTGCCTGCCTCTGCCTCCCCAGTGCTGGGATTAAAGGGGTGCGCCACCAACGCCCGGCACAAGACTTGTTCTTACTAGTTGTATAGGTTCAAACACAGTGCCCCAACTTCAGTGTCCTTTCTAACTCTTTAAACTCCTCCTTCATGACTTATCTTCATAAGCAGTTTCCTCAAGGACATCTACAGCTAATAACAAAATTTGTATTTTGTGCTCAATAAACAGTTTCACTTGTAAATCAAGACTCAGCAGCCTCCACCACAGCACTGCCTGGGTAACCTTGTACTGTTTCAAGTAAAAACAGATCTTCAGTATTTCTCCTCCCATTCTTTCCCTCCTCCGAGTCATAACAAAGTATCAGTAGCTTCATTACAAAACTTGACACAGCATTATACCCCATAATCCTCGAAGAGAATAGCTCTCTGACATTATCACCTCTGCTCTATCAAGCTCCAGACAACTCTATCAGGAAAAGGACAAATAACTCAAGTCAAAACACTGCCCCTCCCAAGTAACCCCACTCTTCAGATTGAAACTCATGAATAGAACTATCATACCCCACCAGTATGTTGGGGGACGGGGTACAACGTGACAATAAAATTCTCTGGAGGAGAAGCATAGCCTTGAACAGAGCCCTGAAAAGAATAGTGCTGGATTCTAAGTGAAACCCATTTACCAAAGGTTCCTGTTTCCTCACCAGCCACTGTTAGCACTAGCTGTCATCTGGAACAGAAGGGGCTTTCTATGGTCAGATGCTCTTTTACAGAAGGGGCTTTCTATGATCAAGTGCTCTTTTTAGACAGTCTTGTAGGTTGTTTGGTGGTGAGTGTCTCATGTCACAAAATTTACCATTTTTAGTCACGTTTAAAAACTGTACTTAGGCAGGGCGTTGATGGCGCACGCCTTTAATCCCAGCACTCAGGAGGCAGAGGCAGGCGGATCTCTGTGAGTTCGAGGCCAGCCTGGTCTACAGAGCGAGTTCCAGGACAGCCTCCAAAGCCAGAGAAACCCTGTCTCAAAAAACAAAACAAAACAAAAAAACCTGTACTTAGGCTGAGCTTGGTGTTGCAATCCTGTAATCTCAGCTGAAAGGGAGGCAGAGACTGGAGGATCAACAGTACCCCTATCACTTCCAGCACTTACTCAGCATCTCAAATGAAAAATTCTATTCCCATTAACCATTAACCCTGCATGTGTTTGCCACTGACGTCCTGGCAATCACTATTTTCTCTATAAGTCTGTCTGTTCTAAATACCTAATGTCCTCTTACATCTGACTTACTTTATGTCGCTTTGGGTTTTTTGTTTGTATGTTTTGTTTTGTTTTAAGGCAGTGTCTCTTGTCCACAGCCCTGACTGTCCTGGAACTCACTATGTAGGCCAGGAAGGCCTTAAACTCACAGAGTTCCACCTGCCTCTGCCTCTGCCTCTGCCTCTGCCTCTGCCTCTGCCTCTGCCTCTGCCTCTGGAGTGCTGGGATTAAAGATGTGAAACACCACACTGGCTATTTTTATGTCTGTAAGACCCATCTATGCTACAGCACTTAGCAGAATTTCATTATTTTTCAAGGATGAATAATAATTCATGGCATGCATACATATTTTACTTATTAATCATTCATCCATCAATGGGTTTTGAGCTATTTATACTTTTTGGATGTTGTAAAAAATGCTCCTGTGAACACTGGCATACAATCAACCATCTGTGAGTCCCTACTTCAAACTCTTTGAATAGGTCTTGCCTAGCATGCACAAGGTCTTGGGACTCAGTTCTAGCACAATTTTTTAAAATTACTTTTAACTGTTTTAGGTATAACACAGAAGATTTACTAGATAATATTCTTCTTGCTGCCCTTTAAAAAAATAAAAACAGAGTCAGGTAATGGTGGTGCACACCTTTAATCCCAGTACTCAGGAGGCAAATGAAGACGGACTTCTGTGAGTTTGAGGCCAGCCTGGTTACAAATCAAGTTCAAGAACAGTTAGGGCTACACAGAGAAACACTGTCTCGAAAAACAAAAATAAGTAAATAAATAAACAAACAAATAAATAAATAAGCAAATAAGATAAAATAATAAGAATAAAAACAGAGTCTATAGTACAGGCTAGTTTCCCTATGTAGCCAAGGATGTCCTTGAACTTCTGATCCCTTTGCCTCCTCCTCTTGAGCACTGGGATTACAGGTGTTCATCACCATACTCAGTTTATGAGATGCCAGGATTAAACACAGGGCCTCCTCTGTACTAGGGTAACGTTCTACCAACTGAGCCATGTATGCCAGCCCCCTTTTTTGCTGTATTCTTCAAAGAGAGTATCACTGTAGCCCAGGTTAGCATAGAATGCACTATGTAGCCCAGGCTGACCTTGAACACACAGCAATACTCCTGCTGCAGCCTCGTGAGTCTAGGTTCACAGTCATGAGCCATACAGCCAGGCTCAAATATTCAATTTTAGAAAAACTCCTTTGCTATTTCCAGAAGTAGGTGTACTATTTGAAGTCCCAACAACATGCCAGCGATCAAAATCCTCCACTTCATCAACACTTGCTTTTGTTTCTTTCTGTGGGGCACTGGTCATTCATGCTGAGCCTCACACAGGCTAAGCACCCTACATTCCCAGCCTTCCTTCTTTTCATTTTGAACACGTTCTCACTAACTTGCTCAGGATGCTCTTGCTCTGAGACTAGACAGGCCTTGAACTTGAAATCCTCCTGCCTCAGCCTCTTTAAAGGCCTGTGCCACCATGTTCTAATAGAGAATAGCCTTCTAGTGACTAAAATAACATCTCCCTGTTGCTTTGACTTGTATTTCTTTAATTATTGACACTGAACATCTTTTCATGTATTTATAAACCATTTGTACATTTGGGAGAGGGGAGTCAAATTACAGTTTCAATCTATCCTAAAACCACATGCTTCTATGAGAAGAATTCCTTAGGCATTCCAGCATTCCTTCAGCATGTGTCTGAGTATCTAACAGCACAGCTCTTACATGCTTTACATGACAAAGATTTAGCTCATTTCTTAAAAAAGCAGACACTATATAAAATGGAGCTTGTTGAATTTCACCAGCTTTTTTTTTC
Organism: Mesocricetus auratus; assembly: GCF_017639785.1. Taxonomy (NCBI): domain Eukaryota; kingdom Metazoa; phylum Chordata; class Mammalia; order Rodentia; family Cricetidae; genus Mesocricetus; species Mesocricetus auratus. Next base: position 19,466,652 of record NW_024429205.1, on the reverse strand, counting down.
TTTCTTTCTTTTTTTTTTTTTTTTTGTTTTTTGTTTTTTCAAGACATGGTTTCTCTGTATTGTTTTGGAGCCTGTCCTGGAACTCACTGCAGACCAGGCTGGCCTCAAACTCACAGAGATCCACCTGCCTCTGCCTCCCAAGTGCTGGGATTAAAAGAGTACATCATCATCGCTTGGCTGCTTGTTTTCCTTTTATTTAGGAAGACCGTGTCTTACATTGTAGCATGGGCTAGCCTGGAACATGCTACATAAACCAGGCTGGCTTCAATTTGCAGTAATTCTCTTGCCTCTGTTCTGAGCAATGGCATTACAGAACAGCCTGGAATCGTCCATGTAGATCAGGATGGCCTCAAATTTATAACATCCTCTGACTTCTGAGTGCTAGGATTACAGGCATATACTACACATCCAGTTAAATCAACTGATTCTTAGGACATAATAATTTATATTGATTGACTTGACTCTGTGTGTATGTGCGTATGTTCATGCACACACGTAAGCGTCGCGGCATACATGCAGAGGTGTCAGAGGAAGACTTGGAAATCTGAGCTCTCCTTCTAACAAATGGGCCCCAAGGATCAAACTCAGGTCCCCAGGCTTGGTTCAAGTACCCTAACTGCTGCATCCTCTTGCTTGTCCAATCAACAAGTCTTGATTTAATTTATTCTCCCAAAGCTTGGCTAATGCACTGACAGTAAAGCCACTCACTACACCTCTCTTGAGGCAAGCCGATTTAAGTTCTTACATAGGGGCCAGGGACTACATTATTCAGTGAAGGTACTGTCCTTAGATGAGGAAATATGTGTGAAGGGAGAATTAAGGACCAAGTGATAGTACATACAGTGAAAACAACACATTAAGAATGTGTGCTTTGCTGGGCGTTAGTGGCGCACACCTTTAATCCCAGCACTCACGAGGCAGAGGCAGGCGGACCTTTGTGAGTTCAAGGCCAGCTTGGTCTACAAGAACTAGTTCCAGGACAGCCTCCAAAGCCACAGAGAAACCCTGTCTCAAAAAAAAAAAAAAAAAAAGAATGTGTGCTTTGCCAGAAAATGAAGACACACACTTTTAATCTCAGTACTCAGGAGGCAGAAGCAGGCAGATCTCTTGAGTTCGAAGCCATCCTGGTCTATAGAGTGAGTTCCAGGACAGCCAAGGGCTACACAGAGAGACCCTGTGTTGAAAAACAAAAAACAAAACCAAACCAAAGGAATGTGTGCTTTAAGAACAAGTTCATGCAACTACACTATCATACAGTGGTACTTTGCAGAGCTCATACTGCCAAGATTATGTCAAATCAACTTCTGAAACTTGCACATGCAGACCAGTAGCTTTCTTATTTTCCATACACTCATGGAATTTCTAAGACCAGTTTTGCTCTAAAATGCTTAATGCACAAGCAGGACTTGCATACAGATTCCCAGCATCCAAGTAAAAAGCCAGCATGGCCCAGGGAATCCCAGTGCTGGGAAACAAGACAGAAGGATCTCTGGGGCTTTCTGGACAGCCATTCTAACCAACCGGCAAGCTCAGGCAGGGTTCGGTCAGAGAACCCATCTCAAAAGTACATCGAGAGCAACATCACACCTGACCTCATCCTCTGGGCTCCACCTTCACCACACACACACACACACACACACACACACACACACACACACACACACACACACACACACACACACCACCCTACACCTTAATTATCCAAACAGTATTTATTAAGTAAAATCTGATCCCAATTTATTTTGTAATACCCAAAAAGCAAATGAAAAGTATGTTCTGTATAAAGAGGATATCATTGCAATATCTTATCTGCCCCCCACACCTACGTTCATTGTTCATGGCCCACCTCTTTTAGGTGCTTAGCACTTACAGGAAAAAAAATGCAGACCCCACCTCTGTGTAACTTACTTTTCAAATGATCTTAGATTTCACTTTTTTGGTGGTGTTTGTGAATGAATGGTCTTGCTATTTGAACCTGTGGTCCAACCTGAGGCAGGAGCCTCAGTCACTCAAGTTTTGGAATTAAAGGCATGAGTCACCACACTCAGCTGTGACTTAGATTCACTCTGTAGTTGGTTAAATGTGAGACATACCAGTAATTATTTTTGCAACAGTATTCAATAAATCTAATCATAAAAACTTACATAATTTCTAATATGAATGTGTAAGAATTGCAAGCATACAGAAAAATAAGAACAGTAGCCCTCTCTGATGAGCACGCTAGCAACCTTTAACCTATAAAAAGCCTTCCTTCAGAGTCAGCCAGTAAGACGCTAAAATGATCCTACCTGGAATAAGAGTGGCTGCCTTACTTGTAGTCTGGTCCTTTGGAACACTTGCAAAGTGATACTTCTTCATAATTGCAGGTGTTAGGCTCAGCCTGCATCTCAGTGGTGGAACACCCACTCAGGAGGAGACAGGACTCTGGCCCACTGATAATACTTAATATTTTAAATATCCTAAAAGTGATAAAGTATCTCTCTAGCTACCTGTATATGAATTGGCAATTTTTCTGTTGTTTAGACATACGCTGTCAATATAGTAGCCAGTAGCCACATCTGACAACCACACAATTGAAATATGTCTATAGATTGAGATGAGTGGCCCATCCAACTCCAGCACTAGAGAAAAATGTAAAATATCTCTGTTTGAAACAGGCTGCATAAAAGTACATCTTTGATGAGTTAAAGTATATTATTAAATTTTTCCTTTGTGACTACCAAAGTTTAATTACATGGGTGGCTCACATTTCTTTCAGACAGCACTCTTTTAAGACAGTACAAGACTTCAAGATCTCTGCACAGAGCTAATACATGCACGTTTTTGAGCCGGACTCAGAACTGTCAGAATTGTGTTCTTTTTCTCAGACTACTTTATTCAACATCTCATATCAAAACAGCAAATGGTTTTATATCAAAATGTGTAAATGTCAGAGTTTACAATAAAATTATTTAGCAGAGCACCAACAAATATTTAAGTGGCCATTATGTACAGGACACATTCAATCCATAAAGCAACATATTCTGTCACACACCAGTAGCACAAAGGCCATAAATTCTGTACAAATCTACACGTGCTCCTACCTAGCACCATTGCTAAAGACTTTGCTCTCAACGACCTATAAAATCCTCACAAGCACCACACACAGTACTTTTACACAACTTAATACTATTTAAGACATTGTAGCCAAAGTTGCAGTTAGTAACCTGTGGAGCAAGGATTCCAACACAACAGGCTACATGTGAAACAACCCATTTCCCCAAGTGAAAAGACAACAAAGACTGTGGATTGAATCAGGACTAGGCTGTAGCACAGCAGCTTGACTACCAAACATGATGTTGGCTTGGATTCCCACTACCTGAGTACAGGCAGCTGGGGAGCTGAGAATCACCTTTCACCAAAAAACAAAACAACTTTGCTTCCTACTTTGCACTCCACCCTTCTCCATGGCAGGATTTCAAAAACTGACCACACATTAAATTCTCTCTTTCAGAAAGGCTGTCTCCCCTCTGGTACTTGTCTTTCAGGCTTCATTTTAAACTGTCCACGCAAAGCTACCCAGATTCCCCATAATTCAGACTAGTCCTTTCCTCCCTCCCCACTGCAGTGCTTTGCACACTGCTGTGACAGTCTTCTTCAGAATGGGCAAGGGGTCTACTGTATCCACCACTTATTCCCAATACCTTCCACAGTGCCTAGCATTAGGTGCTCAATAAATATTTGCTGATCTAAGCACCTGACTCACCCAGTTACACCTCAAAGCAAACTCGGAGCTGTAAGTGCTAACCCACAAAGCTGAGGGCAAGCTTGAGCTTCATGAAACTCTGACAATCCCTCCCACCAGTATGATAAAACAGCCTATTTCAACCAAAGTCTTGCTCACTTCAATTTCAGTAAGCTTGTTTTATACGAATGAGCTTAAGTTATTGATAAGTACGTCATAAGCCGATTTCAGGAAAACTCTAAATTGGTTAAAATCAGTTTGATTTTTACAATTCTTAAGAGCTGAAAAACCACTACATCTGCTTCTCTAAATAATCTCATCATGAAATTAGTTACATTTATCATAAGTTTTCCTGAACTGCCCTAATACTGAAGCTGATGTCCAAAAATGATAGACACAGGATACTTTTAAAAATTGGGAGGGAGAGTGGGGGGGAGATGTATCATGTACAGTTTTTGGGGTTTTTTGGACAAAATTAACGCTGGTGTCAGAGTCAAAACGACTTTCTTAGAACCTTCCCTTTTCATTTCCGAAACAGGAAACCCATTTAAAAGGTCAACCCGCACCCCCTCAGCTTTTACTTCCATACCAAATAATTCCGAAATATGTGGCAAAAGTACATCAGAAGTCCTTAGGGCCATGACCGGCGAAACATTTCCCTGCAAATTCTAGCGTCAAGTAAAACACGAGAACCTGACTTGACTCCATCGTGTGGAAGCCAGAAACCGAACATCTCCCTCAGACTATTGCTTCTGTTGAGGTCTTGTAAAGGCACAGTGAGCCAATCATGCCAGATTCCCACCCCGAGCACGAAGAGCCTCCGATTGTTTGACACATCAATGGTTTAGTCAAGACAGCCAACTCACTCTCCCCCCTCCCCGCCCCTCTCATTTTCCTTAATGATTCTGCAACTCTCAAGTTTACTCCAAGTTACAGTCAGACGGAATAGTCGCTGTGACCCCAAATATAAATTTGGGCCTTTACCACATAGTCAGTAATGCTTCGTTCTCAACCACTAAAATATGCCTAATTACAAATAACACATCAAGTAAGTTCAGTCGATTATGGAAAGGCCATTCAAGTCACTTAAAGAAACAGGATTCTAGAACGCTGCTAAATGCTGCATATTTTGTGCCAGAGAGGAGAAGGAGACTTGAAGGCAAAGACCGGATGGAAAGCATGGGAAGACCCCGCCCCAGTAAGCGCTATTCCGATTCCAACAGTAACTTAGGTCTGTCGTCTGGAATCGGAATCACTGGAACAAAGGCGTAAATTCCGGGAAGCAAGATGTCTGGAATAAAAGAAAAGGGCTCGCTGCTGCAGAGCCCTCCACACCAGCCTCCCACAGGTCTTACCTATGGTGGAAATAAAGGTGGTATTGAAGGCATCATCCGAAAAACGAAAAAGGACGCAGGTCTTGCCCACTCCCGAGTCCCCGATCAGGAGCAGCTTGAAAAGCAGGTCGTACGTCTTCTTCGCCATTGGGAGGAGCGGCTCGGGCGCTCGCCGCCGGTAGCCCCAAGGGATCGGTGCTGCTCACTACGGCCAACTCCTCACCCGGGCGTTCTGGGGCCGCAGCAGCGGGGAAGCGTATGCCAGGGAGAAAGCAGCTCTCGAGACGGAGCGGGAGAGCTTCCGAACGGCCTCGTCGAGGAAGCCCCGACGGTGGCGGCGCCCGTGCCTCCGAGGGGCGGCGCCCGCGGCTCCGCAGCCTCTCCCAGCCGCTCCGCCCGGTTCCGGGGAGTCGGTCGGGACAAAATGGCCTCCCCTTCCCCCTCAGCGCGGCTCGGCCGGGACGCTCCCACGGGCGAGCGAGCGAGCTCTACGTCGAGGGAGCGCGGCGGGCTTGAACACGGCCTCCGCCCGGAGCAAAAACTCCGCGCTACGACCCGGGAGAGGGCAGCGAAGGAGGTCTCGCGAGCCGACGAGCCCTGCTACATAACCCCAGGAAACCGAGCCGCCCCGGCCAGAGCCACCTTTTTCCCCGTGCCCTCTCACGCCGGCGTGCGCGCTGCCTGAGACGCACGCAAGGACGTACACCCGCCCTTCTCTCGCGCCCTCGCCTCTACCCCGCTTCTGCGCACGCGCGCGGGAGGGCATGCAGGGCACGCGGAGGTGGGACCAGAGAGGGCGAGGCCGCGGGCGCGCTCCCTGCGGCCTTCTGATTGGGTGGGCGGCTTGATGAACACGCCCCACCGGGGGCGCGGCCTAGGAGCTGCACAGGCGCACTACCATGCAGACCCCTGCTTTCCCCCCCCCTTGCCTTTTCCGGGGCGCCCTGCTGATTGCTGGGATCTTCTGCTCCCCCACAGTCTCCTGTTGTGGAGCGAAGGATGTTGGCTCAGCGACGGGCGTGGGTGGCCACGCGTCCCTGTGTGTGTGTAGTTCGTAGAAGAGAGAAAGGAGTGCCCTGGGCCATTCAAGAACCTCCTTACTAAAACCAGACGTCTCCAGAAGGGCCCTCGCTTGTGGGCCGGTCGTGACATCGCGGTCTTCAGGAGCTAAGAGTTCGAAGGAGCCGGAATTCCAAATTGAAAGATCGCAGCGCTCCTGGGATCGGAATGATGTCATCGGCCTGAGGAACTCTGTGTGCGGGGAGAACCTCCCTGCAAATGGAAGCTTCGCTGCTCCAGGCCTAAACAGCCCTTGGAATCCCCTGGAGTCGGAACGCTCTAGACTGAGAAGGCGAGCGGGGTCACTTTTGCCAAATTTGTACCACTAAGTCGAAAACCCGAAAGCCTGCCCCCATCCCAACCAATGCCTTCCTTGCTTTTTCACTTGTTTGTAGGTTGGTTATTTTGTTGCAAAGTCTGGCTAGGTACCCCATGCTGGTCTCCAGTTCATAAGCTTCCAGCCTCAGCCCCAGAGTGCTTCTGCCAAACCCGTGCCATGTCTTTTCCATCTGCCTTACCCCCTTCTTCCCTCTCTCCCTATCTGTCTTAGTTACGCTTCCCTTTCCTCGTCTTCCTTTCTGTAGCTGAAATTGCTGCATTCCTAGCCTGCCTTTCTCAGTAGGTTCCATCACTCCAGCACACGCGGGATGTGATGGTGCAATGGTTGAAACTGGTGAGCTGGTTAAACCTGGGACATCTAGAAACCAATGCAGATTATTTTAAGAAGAGAGGTTAAAACTACATTTTAACTCACATCTCACCATCACCAAAATCTGCATCCATGTGTAACCTAAACCTTTGAATCCTGTTCGTTTGTGATCACAGTTGGGATCATATTCTTAAAAAGATTTTTCTTGCTTCTGAACACCCCTAAAGCATTGGAGACGTTTGCGTTCTCTAAGCCATCTCCCTCCAGTTGGTTCGCTGTTCGGTCTTAGTTTTATCCTTAAGCCATAGCCTCCAAATCGTTCTTCCTCCCCTTGGGAATGTCTTAACCATAGCGGAAGTCAACAATTCTATGTAAATTGAAGGTAAACCCTGGCTTTTGGAATTTGTCATTCAGTCGTAGTCCTGAGCACCCCAGAAAAGCCTTCAAGGAGCTGGGGATGTAGCTCACTTTGTAGAGTGACTGCTTAGTGTAAATGAAGCTCCGGGTTCAACGTTCTGATTCCCCCTCTCAGATACTGAGTTTGCACCTGTGTGCTACCACACCTGCTTCAATGTTACTAGGTTTATTTTTATGGTAGCTGAATTTAGAAAGCAGTGCCATCACATAAATTTGGGAAGTAACAGACTGCTAAAAATAATTATTTTTTTTAAAGACTCATTCTATATCCCGGTTATTTTCAAAATCCATAGTCTGAAAAATTGCAAGTTATGTGGTTATGTTTATTAATGGTTGTTTTTATTCTTAAATAGGGATCATGGACTATTAGAGCTGTCCTGTCTTTCAGATCGTAATTTTATTAGGATGTAGTACAAACGCCTGTGATCCTAATGTTTAGAAGGCTGAGGCACAAGGATCAGCTGTTCAAAGCCAGACTCTCGAAATGACTGAGCTGTAGACCCCATCTCACCCCGTCCCACCCTGTCCTCACAAAACTAAAAAGGATGTGACTCTTTACCTGCGGGGAATGAACCCCTGTACATAGTAGAGAGGGCATCCAACCTCTCTACCTGATTTCTTGCTCTTTGGTCTAAGCTCCACCCCTCGGTCACTTTGTTCCTAAGAGTGGCATCTTTGCTTGAAAGGCCTTGCTGTGTCATCACCTAACTGTAAAACCTGCTTCTTCCGGTCTCTAGGACTTTGCCTGTTTACGACTGCCCATTTCCTGTGTTCACACCCACAGTCTCCTGCAGGGACTTCCTTGGCGAAGGTTTTCATGGACTGATCCTCTGCCAAGAGGCCACCACTGCTCTTATCGTCATTGGTCATTGCCTGCCTCCCAGTTGGCAGTTGGCATTGAAGAAACAGCAGGCCCAGTGAACTCCCCTAGCTCCTACACCTCTCTAGAAAGCAGGAAGAGTTTTCTCTCCCACAGTTATTATTGTATCTTCTGGATCTTAAGGTTAGTTTAATGTAGTTCTCTCCTTGTAAAAGGTACCTCAATCACTTGCTAGCCCTTCAACCTTGAGCTTAAATGTCCTCACCATAGCAACTCCTGCTGTGAGTAGCTTGTGTCTCCCCTAACTCTTTTAGTACTTCTCAATGGGGTGTGGTGGTATAGCCTATATAGCGCCAGCACTTCGGAGGCCTAGGAAGGTAGGAAGATCAAGGTAAATTCAAGTTCAAGATAGAGCCCAGCCAGGGCTGCATAGTCAGACCCTATTTCAAAGAACAAGGAGTAAGTTGTATTTTTTAATTTATTAATTGCACAATTAATAAATACTTATTTTAGAAACTTCATGCTGGCCCATGCCTGTAATGCCAGCAGCATTCAAGAGGTTAAAGGTGCCAGTTCTAGGTGAGCCAGGGCTATACACTGAGACCCTGCCCCCCACACACCCACCCCCAGAAAAAGTCACAAGAAGTTTTTGGGGCTGGGAGTTGGTGGTGCACAACTTTAATCCCAGTACTGGGGAGGGAGAGGCAGGTGGCTCTCTGTGAGTTCCAGGCCAGCCAGTGCCAGGACAGGCTCTAAAGCAACACGGAGAAACCCTGTCTCTGAAAACAAAACAAACAAAAAAAAGTTTTGTTTCTTGAGACACAGTTTCTCTGTGTAGTAGCTCTGGCTGTCCTGGAACTCTAGACCAGGCTGGCCTTAAACTCACAGAGAGCCACATGCCTGCCTCTACCTTCTGAATGCTGGGATCAAAAGTGTATGCCACCATAGCCTGGCTTATTTTCAGATTTTTTTTATAATAAAAGTTTTTAAGGAATTTAAGAGCAAGTAGAGAAATGGCACATTTGGAATAACGTTTCCATGCTTTAAAATATTAATTTTAGGTCATACATGAAGAAAAGGCTTTTGTATCCTGTGAATAAGATCAGTGTTGGTCGAATCAGGCAACTGTAATTCAGCAGAGTACACTGTGCCTGCAGCCAGACATGCATCTTCCAGAACTAGCTTGCAGTGGTGGGCTCTGTAGTAAGGGACCACTCAGTTAGACTCATTCAGCCTGTCCCACTCATGTACCAAAGGGCGTTGTACTCACAAGATGGATCCAAAATTAAATAAAATGATCCCTGCTGATATCCTTTGTATAGCCAGAAAAGTATGCAAAGGTGAGTTATTTCTGTTAGATTAAGACGAAATGAGTTATACCATAAGAAAAAATAGCAAAAACATTATACATTAGAAAACATAAATTACTGCCCAGTGTCGGTGGTGTCAGTGCAAGCCTTTAATCCCAGCACTCCAGAGGCAGAGGCAGATATATGTCCGTGAGTTCAAGACCAGCCTGGTCTATAGAGTAAGTTCCAGGACAGCCAGGGCTACATGAAGAAACCCTGTCTTGGAAAAAATAAGAAGAAAGATGGAGAGAAAGAAAGAAAAACATAAACCAGGTGGTGGCGCACGCCTTTAATCCCAGCACTGGGAAGGCAGAGGCAGGCGGATCTCTGAGTTCGAGGCCGGGCTGGACCGACAGCCTCCAAAACAATACAGAGAAACCCTGTCTCGTAAAACCGAAAAAAAAAAAAGAAAAGAAAAAAGAAAGAAAGAGGGAAAGAAAAACATAAATTATCAAAGCAACAAGCCATCCAGGAGGAAAAATCGTCACAGGAACTTGAACTAGAAATGTGGGCTGGGGGAGGGGAGGGGAGAGATGGCTCTGCAGTTGAGAGTGCTTCCTGCTCTTGCAGAAGACCAAAGATGGTTCCCAGCACCTACATCAGGGGGTCCACAACTGCCTGTAACTCAGCCCCAAGGAGATTCTGATGCTCTCTGACCTCTATGGGCCCCTGCATGTCCATGGTGCACATAAACTTATTTAGGCACACACCCAATCGCATAAATAAAAAAGTCATTTTTCCTAGTGTTTGTCATTGTGTGCCCCTTCTCTCTGCCCCAGGCTCCACTGGATGTGGAGGCTGCTGCAGCTTCGCCCACGAAAATGGCAGGGTTCCGACGTCCTCTCCTCAAATAAAGTGGCTAAACTTAAAAAAAAGTGATTTCAAGCCGGGCGTTGGTGGCACACGCCTTTAGTCCCAGCACTTGGGAGGCAGAGGCAGGCAGATTTCTGTGAGTTCCAGGACGGACTCCAAAACAATACAGAGAAACCCTGTCTCAAAAAACCAAAAAAAAAAAAAAAGTGATTTCTGTTTTGTTTCTGTTTGTTTGGTTTTGGTTTTTCCAGACAGGATTTTGAGATGGCCAGAAAAGGGAGAAATGAAATGTTAGGAGGACAGAGAGAATAGAGAAACTTAACTGACTTCGTTTGCAAAGATTTACTAATATTAAAAGGATTGATGAGACCAGAGGAAAGTCAGTGACTAAAGTCAGCAGCCTCCCAACCTCCAATAAAAATACCCACACGACAGGCTTCGGCTGCTGAGCACCAGCTCTCCTTGCTTATGCCAGGGTCTTGGGCCAGCCAGGTGGTTCATAGATAACTGCTCTACACAAACCTGATGACCTGAGTCCAGTCCTCAGAACTTGTATAAACAGATTCCACAAAGTTGCCTTCTGACTTCCACATGTGTGTGTCATGGTCACATGTATCATACACATGCAGGCTTTTGCCCACATAAAACAAAAACACACAAATAACATGGCCCTGAGTTTTCTAGACCTAAGATTCCATTTTTAGATCATTTTGTTGAAAGGAGACCTTGGGCGAGTAGCCCAACCTCTCTAATCCTTTTTCTCTATCTGCAAGTGAAACAATCCCAGGATTGTGTGGGGATTAAACGAGAAGCAGTGTTTTGCTCTGAGATGCTTTTATGTTGTTACTGTTCTTGTTTGGGTTTTTTGTTTGTTTGTTTTTGTTTTTGTTTTGGTCTGTTTCATGCTGAGGGTTAAACCCCCAGGCCACAGTAATGTTAGGCAAGAAGTCTACCACTGAGCTATATCCCAGCCCTCAAAAAACAAAAACAAAATAAAAAAACCCCCAAAGTTGTATTTTAGCATCGTTGGCTTAGAAAAATGTAACCTAGAAGGACACCGCTATTTGGAAGTTTGTTGCTATGGTCATCATTATCACTGTTTTTGAGACACAATCTAGTACAGCTCAAAATGATCTCAACTCATTTTGTAGCTGAGGGAGGCTAGCCTAGGCCTCCTGATCCACCTACCCTCATCTCCTGAGTACAGAGATAACAAGCATACCCCATTGTACCTAACCAGCTAATTATTAAAACAGTTATTGAGCTGGCAAGTTGGCACATCAGGCCCTTGCTACCATGTCTGATGACCTACGTTTGATCCCCAGAAACTAACCCCTGAAAGTTGTCCAGTAACTACTCTGTTTCTGTCACCCAGACAAGGAAAAGCACCAAGATACTTCAAAATGGTCTGCAACACAAAACTGTGCACAGTCGATGTATGAGGCTAATGCAACAGACCTATAAGGCGTGCCTCCTTGGTTCCAGAGAACCTGGCCAGTTTATGGTGACATTCATATCTTTTATGCCTAACAACTACATAGCCTAGCAAAAGTTATGCAAAACGTAAAATAGGACAGATTTGTTTGATCATGAGAGCCCACACTGCGTGGACCTGTATGTTCCTGAAGTGTGGTGTTTAGTGGACAGCTGACAGCTCTTGCCCCGCCCTGTCTGCTCTGGGCTCTTTGAAAGAAGCAGTGGGTTATTTGCAGCTGCTCCACCCCTTTCCTCGAGCCAGGGACAGAGGAGAATTAGAGAATAGCAAAAGTCCTCATGTTACATGCCAATAGGGCCTGGTGCTGCCAAGACAGTATCTGAAAACGGTCATCATTATTGTCCTAAATATCCCCAAATGAGCCCAGGCCAGTTCTTTTTTTTTTTTTTTAATATATTTCTATTTTATGTGCACTGGTGTTTTTGCCTGCATATATGTCTGTGTGAGGGTGTCAGAAACCTAGAACTGGAGTTACAGGCAGCTATAAGTTTCCATGTGGGTGATGGGAATTGAACCCCAGATCCTCTGGAAGAGCAGCCAGTGCTCTTAACTGTTGAGCCATCTCTCTAGTCCCCCAAGGTTAGTTCTTGATCATGTTTGTGCACTCAGGGTTCTACTGCCTTCTGCCAGTCTCTGGGTGCTGCTACCCACAAAGGGATAGTCAAAGAGAGATAATATTTCTTTTCTTTCTTTTTTTTTTTTTTTTTTTTTTTTGGTTTTTCGAGACAGGGTTTCTCTGTATTGTTTTGGAGGCTGTCCTGGAACTAGCTCTGTAGACCAGGCTGGCCTCGAACTCACAGAGATCCTGCCTGTCTCTGCCTCCTGAGTGCTGGGATTAAGGCGTTTGCCATTGGCGCCCAGCTGAGATAATATTTCTTTGCCACCAAAGTCATTCCCGACCTTTACCACGGCCATATTCCCCTCTGTGTGTGTGTGTGTGTGTGTGTGTGTGTCTGTGTGTGTGTGTGTCTGTGTGTCTGTGTGTCTGTGTGTCTGTGTGTGTGTGTTGGGAGGAGCCGTGCCACAGGGAACATGCAGAGATCATATGACAACTTTGTAAAGTCTGCTTTCTCCTTTCAGTTTTCTGTGAGTTCTGGGAATTGAACTTAGGCCATCAGGCTTGCACTGTGATTAGTCAACTGAGCCATCGTGCTGGCTCTCCAGACCAGTTTCAGAGTCAAGTCCTCTGGCTTTTCAATAAATCCAAGACCTTCCCGGTAATAGCCTGTCAATCAATGTATGAATTACTTCTAAATGTCAAAGTCCTCTTGTGTTGCAGTGAAGACTCCTGGCTGACTTGACTGACTCACTTGTTTGTAATAGAACTTTCAGTGGTGTTTGCATTGTGCTCACATTCTCCTTCACATGGTTTGCTGACCTTGCCACTGGGACCTGCTAAACCATCACTCGAACTTGACCCTTATCTACCAGCCCCTCCCCCAGGGCCAGCGTAACCTCTGCCCTCCTCCCTGCAGCTCATTGCTTTCTTTGACCCCAATCTGGGCTCAAGCATTTGTGTCCTCAGCCCATTCTGACATCTCAGCATCGTGCCCCAGGGGAGACTCTCTCCAGGGTCACTAAGAGGCAAGGGGCACAGAGAGGCAGGAAGTAGAAACTTCTTATTTTTACATTTAATAATGCAAGTTTATTACTTCGTTCCCACATTACACTGGCATTGTACAGGCATGAATCACAGTGATGCTTTGGGGCAGGGCTGGAGAGATGACTTGTGGGTTAAAAGTGCCAGCTGCTCTTCCCAGAAGACCTGGGCTCAGTCTCCAGGACCCATGTCACTCAGCTCACAATATCTGTGACTCTAGTGATAGGAAGTCTGTTACCCTCTCTGGCTTCCTGGGGTACCCACTCACACATGAAGTGTAAATAAAATTGTTTAAAATATTTTAAGATGGAGATAGTAATTTCTCCATTTTTAGATGAGGAAACAAGGGTTTTAAAGAAGTTAAGAAATTGATGCCTGAAATCTCCTTGAACGTAATTTGCTGGGGGTGAAAGATGCTTCAACAGGTCAAAGAGCTTCACAAAACCAATGACCTGAGTTCAGTCCCCAGAACTCAACTTAGCAGGAGAGAACCAATTCCCCGAAGTTGTCCTCTGTTCTCCACACTCCTGATATATCACACACAGACACACAATGCATGCATAGACACATATGTGTGTGTGTATATATATATATATTATACAATTGTATATATTATATAATATACACACTGATGTTTTTAAATATTTTTTTTGGTTTTTTTTTTCCGAGACCAGGTTTCTCTGTGGCTTTGGAGGCTGTCCTGGAACTTGCTCTGTAGACCAGGCTGGCCTCGAACTCACAGAGATCCACCTGCCTCTGCCTCCCGAGTGCTGGGATTAAAGGCGTGCGCCACCATCGCCCGGCTGTTTTTAAATATTTTAAAAACAATACATGGGTAAAAGGAAGGAATGCAGAGTACAGATGAAGCAGGATTAGCATGGGCTGATGATCTTTCCAGACACAAAATGGGTATATGGAAAGTCATTATGCTATATGAAATATTTTGTCCATATTTCAACTTTTCAATTATTAAAAATATTTTCAGGGCTGGGGATGTAGCTCAGTGGTAGAATGCTTTCCTAGCAAGCCTGAGACCATGGGCTAAATTCCCAGGAGCAGGAAAACAAAATTAATTAGCAAACAAAGCTAAGCTTTATAAAGCCAAATTAGTAATAAATCATATGAGGTCTCCATCTCAGGCTCCTAGCTTCAATGACTGCTCTCTCAATTTCTCCATGGGATTTTTCTGGCACGGTCCCTAAAACACCGAAGTAGAACTGGTAAATGATATTTAGAGAAATCACCGGAGATCTAAAACCTGTTAACTAATTTCTGCTCTTCTTTTCCACAGTCAACACAGGAAAAATCCACAATAAGTAGGGACTGAAGAGATGATGGCTCAGCAGTTAAGAGCCCCAAATGCTCTCGCAGAGGACCTCTGTTCTGTCCCCAGCACCCACATCCCAAGACTCACGATCGCCTGTAATTCCAACTCCAGGTGACTTGCATTAACATGTGCACAGACATAGAAACATAAACAAACAGAAAAGCCCAGTGGTGGTGGTGCATACCTTTAAGCCCAGCACTGGGAAGGCAGAGGCAGACAGATCTCTGTGTGTGTGTAAATTAGAGGCCAGCTCTGGTCTACAGAGTAATTCCATGACAGCTCTGGTCTACAGAGTGAGTGCCGGGGCAGCCAGGGCTACACAGGGAAACCCTGTCTCAAAAACCAAACAAAAAGGAGTCAAGTAGGTGGTGCACTCCTCAATCCCAGCACTCAGAAAGCAAAAGCAGGTAGACCTCTATTAGTCTGGAGCTAGACTTGTCTACATAGTGAGTTTCAGGCCAGCCAGGACTTCATAGTGAAATTCTGACTATAAATAAATGATCCAGAGCAGTGATAAAGAACACACTTTCGGTTTTTCTGCCTGCCTTGGAGGAGGTGCAGACACAGCCCAGCACAGTACTTGGCAGCCAAAGTTTTCTAAAAACACCCAAGCAACAGCTGTCCTTGCCTTGTCACCGGACCTGCCAAGGCCTGAGTCAGCACCACACCCCTTCCCAGCCTCCCCTGGGAGCCAGAGCTGACTTGCCCTTTCCTGGCTTGGTCGAACAAGTTGGGCCAGCCTGGCTCTGCCCAGTTCCAAGCATCCTCCTCAGTGGACAGAACCTGTGATTCTGACCTAATCCCATCCTTGTCCTCTTGTCATCCAGAGCCGTAATCTTGACCTTGGGTTTCAGCTCTAAAGAGGGTCTAAAACGGTGGTTCTCAATCTGTGGGTCTCCACCCTAACAGATCAGACACCCTGCATATCAGATATTTATATTACGTTTCATAACAGCTGCAAAATTGCAGTTATGAAGTAGCAATAAAATAATTTTATGGTTGGGGGTCATCAAACGGAAGGAACTCTATTAAAGGGTAGCAGCATTTGAAGGTTGAGAACCACTGAACTAAAAGATGACAAGTCAAAGCCAGGCATGGTGGTGTACAACTTTAATCCCAGCACTCAGAAGGCAGTGAAAGGTTCAAGACCAGCCTGGTCTACATGGTGAGTTCCAGGACAGCCAGGGCTACATGGAGAAGCCCTGTATCAGAAAGAAAAAGGAGGAAGAAGAGAGAAGGAGAGAAAAAGGAAAGAGAAGGAAGGAAGGAGAGAGGGAGAGAGAAAGAAAGAGGGAGGAAGGAAGAAAGAAGGAAGAAAAGGAAGGAAGGAAGGAAGTAGTGGTGCATGCCTTTAGTTCCAGCGCTCAGGAGGCAGAGGCAGGCAGATCTCTGAGTTCCAGGCCAGCCAGGTCTACAGAGCAAGTTCCAGGACAGTTGCCAAAGCTATAGAGAAACCCTGTTTTGAAAAACCAAAAGGAAAAGAAAAGAAAGAAGGAAGGAAGGAAGGAAGGAAGGAAGGAAGGAAGGAAGAAGAAAGCCGGATGGTGGTGGCGCACGCCTTTAATCCCAGCACTTGGGAGGCAGAGCAGAGGCAGGCAGATCTCTGTGAGTTCAAGACCAACCTGGTCTACAAGAGCTAGTTCCAGAACAGCCTTCAAAGCCACAGACAAACCCTATCTCAAAGAGAGAAAGGGAGAGAGAGAGAGAGAGGGAGGGAGGGAGGGAGGGAGGGAGGGAGGGAGGGAGGGGGAGAGAGAGAGAGAGAAAAGAAGATGACCATCCAAGTCTTTGGAGACACAGTTCCTGTATGGAAAGGATAACCAAGACACCTGCCATCTGCCAAGTTGTCCCTTCTCTGGATTGTCTGTGAAATTAATTGGCTTAGGAGAATACCAGATGTAAATGTAAAACACCCTTCAGGTGGGGAGATGGGTCAGTTGTGCAAGGCAAACAGGAGGACTTCAATGGATCTCCAGAGCACACATGTTTGAAAACCTCGAGTGGTGGCATACACAGTTGTAATTCCAACACCCGGAAAGCAAAGACAGGTGACCCCTGGGGTTTGAGGGTGAGTTAGCCCAACTCAGTCAGCACGTTCCAGGCCAGTGAGAAACCCTGTATCAAAAAACAAAGGAGTGGCCGGGCGTTGGTGGCGCACGCCTTTAATCCCAGCACTCGGGAGGCAGAGGCAGGCGGATCTCTGTGAGTTCGAGACCAGGCTGGACTACCAAGCGAGTTCCAGGACAGCCTCCAAAGCCACAGAGAAACCCTGTCTCGAAAAAACAAAAAAAACAAAAAAAACAAAAAAAACAAAAACAAACAAACAAAAAAAAACCAAAGGAGTGATAGCCTAGGTAGACCTCTGGCTTCTACACACATGTTCACACATGTGCACCCGCACACACTCTTACACATGCACACAGTAAGTAAACAAATATAAATTTACAAAGGAGAAAGAGAGTAGTCCTGTTTAACAAAGAAAGAGTCCACCTCTAGGTTCAATCCTAGAAGAGACCAAGATTGGAGCAATCTGAGAACCAAATTTTTTTTAAGTATAATCTTAAAAAGATTGCATTGGCATGTGTATTCGGGCACGCTTGCACGCACCACAGCTCTCGTGAGAGGACAATTTGCAGGGGTCAGTTCTCTCCTTCTGTCTTGTGGGTCCTGGGGACCCCACCCAGGTCATCAGGATCGGCAGCAAGTGGTTTCTACTCACTGAGCCACCTCTCCAGCCCCAGCACCAAATTCTTGTTGGGCTCCTTCTGTCCAAAGCCTCTCTGTCCCTTCATTGTTCTCTCGGTTTCTAGCAGAAGGCCATTGGCCCGCTTTCACCCCCCCCACACACCTCCAGGCCAGAGAGAACAGACCACTTCTACCCCACCCCATATGTTCCCACCCAGATGTAACTGTGACTGAGGAAGCTTACTAAAGCTTCATGGGAAAATGGAAAGGAGGATTACATCATATTCCACAGAGCAACACTTAATTAGATCCCTGCATGTGACAAGCTAGACCTGTTCTCCTTCCTAAGGTCCCCTCTCTTTATCTATTCCTCTTCTCAGGTCGAAAAGCAAATAAACAAAAAGCAGTTACTGATCAATGGGAAGATGGAATGTTTTCAACAAATTACACAACTGGATATCTGCATACAAATGGAATGAAGTTGGACACCCCCAACTTCTGAAATTCATGTTCATGTCAATTCAGTTGTGCTCTCAAATTATATATTACATTCAACAAAAGCCCAGTGCTTGCCTAAAAAACAACTGTCTGTTTTTCTTCAAATGTTACTTAGAAAAGAGGGGGGATACCTATATTCATCCCATAGTGACAGGGCCATATCCATAATGAATATTTCTTGGGCTGGGGATGCAACTCAGCTGGGAGAGTGCTTGCCTAGCAAACATGAAACCAACGCCTGGCTAGGCCTTGAACTCTTAATCCTTCTGCTTCCACATCCCAAATACAAATCACAGACAGGTGCAGCCACATCTATCTGGTCTTGTATCAAAAAAAAAAAAAAAAAAAGAGTGCTGGAGATATACATCAATACTTGCCTAGCATCCAAAAGGCCCGAGGTTCAGCCACACACACTGCAAAACTAATGAGTGAATCCTGAATGCTTGTTAAGAACAAAATACTGGGCTTGAGAGATGGTTCAGGGGTTAAGACAATTGGCTGCTCTTCCAGAGGATCCAGGTTCAATTCTCAGCATCCATTTGTTGACTCACAACCTTCTGTAACTTGAGTTCCAGGGGATCCAGTGTTTTCTTCTGACCTCTGACTGTACCAGGCATGCATATAGTGCACAGACTTATGTGCAAGAAATACACATAAAAAATTTAAAGAAGCCAGGCGTTGGTGGCGCACGCCTTTAATCCCAGCACTCGGGAGGCAGAGGCAGGCGGATCTCTGTGAGTTCGAGGCCAGCCTGGTCTACAGAGGGAGTTCCAGGACAGCCCCCAAAACAATACAGAGAAACCCTGCCTCGAAAAACCAAAAAAAAAAAAAAAAAAAAACAGAAAAACCAAAATAAACAAAAATTTAAAGAAAAGAACCAAGTATTTGTCTAGGTATCTGATAAAATGAGTTAATTTAATGTAGTTCATGCATGGTAAAGCTGTTATACAACTTTGTCAGGTCATACCTTGTCTGTTTTATTTTGGGGGATTTTTTTACTTAAATATTTTTTAGGTTTTTACGTTTTATTTTACATGTGTGAATGTTTTGCCTGCTCATATATATGTGTACTACATGTATGCCTGGTGTCTGTTGAGATCAGAATAAGGCATCAGGTCTCCTGGAAGTGGAGTTATGGGTAGTTGTGAGCCACCACGTAGGTTAGAAACCTTGTGTTCCACAAGAGCACCAAGGGATCTTGACTGCTGAGCATCTCTTCAGCATCTACTTTGGCTTTTGATGCTTTCAGGCCTTTAGACATTCTAAGAATGTCCTCTGCCAGTGAGCCACACCCCTATGTCTAAGTCGCAACTCCCAAGCCATTCCTGTTGTTGTCTTATTTATGTATTTAAGACAGGGGACTCACTGTGTAGCCCTGGCTGGCCTGGAACTTGCTGTGATCTCTCTGCCTCTGCCTCCCAATGCAATGCCACACCTTCTGGTCTGAACCATTCATATTTCTTTTCTTCAGGTTTTGTTATTTTCCTTCACCTCCTGGGATACAAGCAAAGGGTCTTTCCTTTTTATTTTATTTAGATTTATTTATTTTATGTCTGTGAGTGTTTTGCCAGCGTGTATGTATATGTACCACTCACACATGCCTGTGAAGATTAGCAGAGGCTTTCAGATTCCCTGGAACCAAACCCAGGTCCTCTGTAAAAGCAACAAGTCTCCCCCCCCCTCTCTTTCTCCCTCTCTTTCTCTCTCTCTTTTCTCTCTCTCCCTCTCTCTCTCCCCCTCTCTCTCTCTCTCTCTCTCTCTCTCTCTCTCTCTCTCTCTCTCCCCCTCTCTCTCTCCTCTCTCTCTCTTTAATTTTCTACAGATAGCAACGCTGAGGTACATGACCAAGAGGCTCTTCATCTCAGATAGTGGGAGGTCTTCATCAGCCGTCTAGGACGGTCGGTCTTTAGAATATGTGAAACTGACAGGAGGCCCCCTGAGAAGCTCCGGTGGGAAACTGTAACCATGAAGGACACCGTGTGGCCTTGGATACTGTCACTGAGGCCGAAAGGACTGAAGCTCTGTGCGCGATAAGGAGAACTGGACTCGAGAAACCAAACTGTCAATGTTTCTCCCACAGAGGCAGGGAAGAGACGCCAGCGCTGGGCAAGGCAGAACCCTGTTTGGCAAGGGACATCTGTCCTCATGCATGACTCATCCGGCTGCCACAGCATTGCACCACAATCTTTTAAGATATTTAGCCCAACTATGTATTTACCAAGGGACTGTTGGACCCACGTTAGGCTTCCGCAGTAACTTCCCAGGGTAAAGAATGTGTGGCCCAGCGTTTCTCTGGGCCAGTTGTCAATTACAGTTTCCAGAGTGAATGAATAATGCTGTGTCTGCTTTCTCTGAAAACAAATAGTTATTGAGTGCTAGCTACATGACAGGCATTGGTTGGAGCCCTTTTAACACAGTCAGACAGGACCCCTCATCGAGTGTGCATAGTGTGTGTGGGTGTGTGTATGTGACACATAACAAAAAAGTGAAAGGAAAATCAATAGCTCATTTCAAACTGTAATGGTCCCTACCTAAGTCTGCTGAATTCCTCAAAGCATGGTCTGCTGTATGGCTCTCTGGGAGACCCTCCTGTGTCCACCTTACGGGAAGAATGAAGAAGTAGCCTAGGGCTCTACAAGTATAAGGACCCAAATTCAAATGCCCAGCACACACACACAAAGTCAGGTGTAGCTGTTTGAAACTGTAACCCCAGAGTTGTGGGGGACAGAGGAAGAAACATCTATGGGGTTGCTGACTCTCCGGCTAGTTCTAGATTCAGTGAGAGACTCTTTCTCATAGAAATAGGTGGGGAGGGATACAGTAGGAAAACCAACATCCTCCTCAATTGTCTGCACATGAGACTACATACACATGAATATACTCTCACACATCAAAAAAATATTTTGTTAGCCAGGCGTTGGTAGCACACACCTTTAATCCCAACACTCGGGAGGCAGAGGCAGGTGGATCTCTGTGAGGTTGAGGCCAGCCTGGTCTACAAAGCAAGTTCCAGGACAGCCTCCAAAATACAGAGAAACCCTGTCTCGAAAAACCACAAAAAAAAGGTAGTGTCTTACTGTGAAACTCTAGTTGACTTGGAACTCACTATGTAGGCCAGGCTGGATTTGAAATCATAGAGACCCACTTGCTATATGACCTGCATATGACCTAAAGCAGGAGAATTGAAAAATTGAAACCAGTCTGGCCTACAAAGCAAGATTCTGTAAGAAAATTCCCTCTCCAGGGCTGTCAAGCTGGCTCAGCAGGTAAGGGCATTTGCTGGCAAAACCAATGACTTAAGTTCCATCCCCAGAACCCACAATGTAGAAGAAGATGCTAAAAAAAATATTCACTAACAAGGTCTCATTCTGTAGCTGAGACTAGGTTGGAATTTACCATGTGACCCAAACCGTCCTCAATTTTACAGCAATTCTACTGCCTCAGGCTACTGGGTGCTGGGATTGCAGGAATGAGTTACCACATGTGACAAATTGAGGTTTGCTGGTGTCTGTTCATTTGCCTGCTCACACAAGTGTAGAGGTTGAATTCACATCTTCCTCTTCCTCTCTCTCCATCTTAGTTTTTGTTTTTCAGAAGAAGGTTTCTCTGTCTAGTCCTGGCGTCCTGGAACTCACTCTGTAAACTAGGCTGGCCTTGAACTCAGGGATCCACCTCCCTCTACCTTCCAAGTACTGGGATTAAAGGCATGTGCCACAACTGCCTAGCTCCATCTTAGAGTTGTTTTGTTTTGTTTATTGGATTTTCGGGACAGGGTGCCTTTGTATAGCTTTGGAGCCTGTTCTGGACCTAACTCTTGTACACCAGCAGGCTGGCCTTGACTCTGCCTCCCGAGTGCTGGGATTAAAGTCATGCACCACCACTGACCCGCCCATCCTAGGTTTTTAAGACAGGGTTTGTCACTGAACCTGGAATTGGCCATTTCAGCTGGGTTAGCTAACTACCAAACCCCTGGTATCCTTTTGCCTCTGCCTGTCTCTCCCCTCGGGCAGATAAGCCACTATGCCTGTCTTTTTACATGAGTGTGGGCATCCAAACTCAGGTTCTCTTGCTTCCAGAGCAAGTGTTTTACTACCCACTAAGTCATATCCCAGGCCCTGATAATTGAGTTGTTTGGTTTGGGGTTTTTTGTTTTTATTTTTGTAATGTCTAAACAGGGCATGGTGACACACACCTACAGTCTTAATACTTGGGAGGTTATGGTAGGATGAATACAAGTTCATGAACTGGCTGGCTATAAGACTCTGACCCTGCCAGGCAGTGGTGGTGAATGCCTTTAATCCCAGCACTCGGGAGGCAGAGGCAGGTGGATCTCTGTGAGTTCAAGGCCAGCCCAGTCTACAAAGTGAGTTCCAGGACAGCCTCAAAGCTACACAGAGAAACCCTGTCTCATAAAAACCAAAAAAAAAAAAAAAAAAAAAAAAAAGACTCTGACCCCACCCCTCGAAACAAATAGGGGCCAGGGATGTAGCTCAGTTGGTAGAGGGTTTTCCTATCAGTACAGAGCCCTAATTCCTATCCCCAGAACCACATAACCTGCTCATGGTCTAGCCTACCTGTATTCCCACAACAGGGAGGCAGAAGAAGGAGGACTAAGAGTTGAAGTCATCCTCAGGTACATAGTGAGTTCAAGACCAGACTGAGCCAAATGAGACTGTTCAAAAGATTTCCATATTGTATTGTTCTTTTCCTTACAGAGATCACAAAGTTGAAACTTTGGCAGCTACAGAAAACAAAAGCCAAAGCTGACAGCAATTTAGGGGTGTGGCACTCACCAGTCTCCAGGCTGCTTCAGATTTACAGAACAAAAGCTGAACTTGAAGGTGGGGGAAGAAGCAGCAATTGTCTGAGGTTGTCTTTGGAAACCAAGCATAACAAAGGAAGCTAGACGTTTACATTTGGTTCACTCGCTAAAATGTCACTGATACGAGCCCATACATGTATATAGTAAGCGCCCAACACATTTTTGTTCATTGAATAGAAAAAAAAAGATCAAGGGCGTGGTGATCTGTGCTTATGACCTCAGCATTTGGGAGGTAAATGAAGGAAGATTCAAAATTCAAGGTCCTACTGGACTATATAGCAAGCTTAAGGTCATCCTGGGCTACAGAGTGAGCTCTATTATACTCCAGCTATGGTGTCTCAAAAGAAACAAACTAACAATAAGTAAATAAACGAACAAAGAATGGAAATGTAACTTAGTTGATAGAGTGCTTGCCTAGTATGCAATGAAAACCTGGGTTCGAGCCCCAGCAATGCATAAACTAAGAGTGGTGGCATTCCCCTCATCCCTGCGCTTGGAAGGTGGAGGCAGAAGATCAGAAGGTTAAGGCTATCTTCAACCTCTCAGTGAGTTTAAGGCCAGCCTGGGCTACAGGAAAGCTCGTCTTAAAAAACAAAACAAAGTCGGTGAGAAAGCTCAGTGAGTAAAGGAACTTGCAAGCAAGCCTGACTGAGTACCATCCCCAGGATTGACATATTTACATGATAGAAGGGAAAGAGTGAGCTCTGGAAAGTTGTCCTCTGACTTACACACACACACACACACACACACACACACTCTTACCTAAAAAGCAAAAAATATATATATAAAAGAAAAAAATTTTAAACCAAACAAACGCTGGCTGTGGTGGCACATGAGTTTAATCCCAGATATCAGGAGGCAGAGGCAGGTGGATCTCTGAGTTTAAGGCCAGCCTGGTCCACAGAATGACTACGAGGACTGCACAGAGAAGCCCTGTCTCCAAAAACAAACAACAAATCAAAACAACAACAAAAAATACTCAAACAAACAAACATCAAACCTAAGGAAACTACTGAGCTTTTTTCCTTCCTTCCTTCCTTCCTTCCTCCCTTCCTTCCTTCCTTCCCTCCTGCCCTCCTTCCTTACCTCTCTCTCCTTCCCTCCTTCCTTTCTTCTTTCCTTCTTTCTTTCCTTCTGTCCTTCCATTTTTAATTCTTTTCTTCCTTTCTTTTGCCAGGGTTATAAACACGGACCATAACACTAACCTTCACTCCGGCACCTGCAGCTGAGCCTTTAACTCTCTGATGCAGCATAGTTTTGACAGCACTTACCTCCTTCCTGTCTGCAGAGTGGGTATGTTTGTAAGCCCTTCCTAGTGTTTGATACTGTCAGAGGTGTTTTATATTCTTGTCAATGTGCTACACTAGCTGAGACTGGGATTAGTAAAATTTGCATGTTACAACTTACACTCTTGGAAGTGATATCAGTTACTTTTCTAAATGTTGTGACAATATACCTTTCACAAAGCAACTTGAGGGTGAGAGGGGTTTTTCTGGCTTACAGTTCAGGGGGATACAGTTCATCATGAAGAAGCCAACTTCTTTATTTATTTTGGTTTTTTCCAAGACAGGATTTCTTTGTGTAACAGTCTTGGCTGTCCTGGAACTCAATTTGTAGACCAGGCTGGCCTCAAACTCACTGAGATCCACCTGCCTCTGCCTCCAAAGTGCTGGGATTAAAGGCATGTGCCACCACTGCCTGGTTGTGTATGGATGTTTTACCTGCATGTCTGTGTATATATCATGTGTGTGCTCAGTTCCCTCAGGGGCCAGAAGATCCCTTGGAACTGGAGTTCCAGACAGTTCTGAGCTGCCATGTTAGTGAAAACTGAGTCCCGGTCCTCTGAAAGACCAGCAGGTGCTCTGAACCACTGGGCCAGCTCTCCAGCTCCCACTCCGCTTTTTATGAATGCAATATTCAAACATGATTTATTAAAGTGACAGGTAAAGTCAACCTGACACTTAAAAATAAAAGAAAAATGTTTCTCATCTTCCCAGTTGATGGTGTAATTGCCGTTGATGGTGTAACTGAGGCCACATTCCTGTCACAGAGCCAGCAGCTGCTACTATGTTTTTCCTGCCATGATGTCAGGGCTGTACCCCTCCAGGAACCAAAATGAAATCTTTCTTCCTTAAATTTCCTTGTCCCGTATTTGGTCACAGTGACAAGAAAAGTAACCAATACAATGGGAAAGTGTGTGTGTGTGTGTGTGTAATTTCTGTGTGTTTGGTGTGTGTATATGTATTGTGTGTGTGTGTATGTGGCATGTGTGTATGAGCATAGGGGTGTCTGATGTGTATGTGTATACGTATATGTGAGGTTTGTGTGTATAGGTTTGTATGAGGTGTGTATGTATGGTGTGTGTGTTTAGGTGTATGAGGTGTCTGGGTGTATGTACCTGTATGTGTGTGTGGTATATATGTATGTGAGGTGTGTGTATGTGTGGCCCAAAGTAATTGTACATATTTATATTCCCACTAGCAGAAAATGCATGCACATGCTCCACATCTCTGCGTCCCTCTCATTTCATTTCTATTTCATTATGTCACTCACAAATCCCAGTGGATTGTACTTATGATGACTTTTTAGAACACCCCAAGTCAGGGGAGAAGAGGAGGGGAGAGGAGGACATGAGAGAGCAAGAAAAGAGATACCATAATAGAGGGAGCCATTGTAGGTTTAAAGAAAAATTTGGCACTAGGGAAATGTCCAGAGATCTACAAGGATGACCCCAACTAAGAATCTGAGCAATAGCAGAGAGGCTGCCTTAAATGGCCTTCTCCAATAATGAGATTGATGACTACCTTATATGCCATCCTAGAGCCTTCAGCAGCAGCTGATGGAAGCAGAAGCAGACACCCACAGCTAAACACTGACCTGAACTCTGGAATCCAGTTGCAGAGAGGGAGGAGTGATGAACAAAGGGGTCGGGACCAGGCTGGAGAAACCCACAGAAACAGCTGACCTGAACAAGAGGGAGCTCTTGGACCTCAGACTAATGGCTGAGAGGCCAGCATAGGACTATTCCAAACCCCCCTGAACAAGGATGCCCATTTGGAGGTCTGGTTAATCTATGGGGCCTCTGGTAGTGGATCAGTATTTATCCCTAGTACACAAATGGACTTTGGGAGCCCACTACACATAGAAGGATACTCTCTCAGCCTAGACACATGGGAGAGGGCCTAGGCCCTGCTCCAAATGATACAACAGACTTTGAAGATCCCCCATGGAAGGCCTCACCCTCCCTGGGGAGCAGAAAGGGGATGGGATAGGGGGTTGGGGGGGCAGGAGAGGAGGGGAGGGAGAGGGAACTGGGATTGACATGTAAAACAAGCTTGTTTCTAATTTAAAATTTTAAAAAAGGAAAGAAAAAAAAAAGAACACCCCCCCCCAGCCATAATCAGATATCTAGGCTAACAACACTGCTACATGCACATTTCCAAAAATATTCAGTCACCATGTTTGTATTCACTGTTACTCAGTTGTCTGTTACAACGACATAACAACCAGAGATGGTGAGCTTACAAAGAGGAAATCTCACCATTCCAGGGGTTTTAGTCCGTGCACACTTGGGCCCCACGGCTTTGGGCCTATGGTAGCACAGTATATACATCGAGGCAGGAATATGGGGCACTGGAGACCTGGGGACCTCATAGTAGCCAGGAGATAGAGATGAAAAGACCATATTCCCAAGTCTGCAGTACATGGACCTTAGAGAATAGTTCATGGTCAACCTATAATATTCAAAGCAGAGTGGCGCACGCCTTTAATCCCAGCACTCGGGAGGCAGAGGCAGGCTGATCTCTGTGAGTTCGAGACCAGCTTGGACTACCAAGCGAGTTCCAGGACAGCCTCCAAAGCCACAGAGAAACCCTGTCTCGAAAAAACAAAAAACAAAAAACAAAAAAACAAAGCAGAGTGTTCAGCAGTGAACCAGGTACAAAGGTAGTGGGAAGGGAGGCAGGCAAGACGGACTGTGGCAGAGGAAGTCACAAAAGGGCTCCAGGTACAACCGAGCGTGATCTTAGGGCTGCTGGTCATTCCTTTGTCTTTGCAAGGCGTCTCCTAGAGTGTGCGCTCCACCTCCTATGAAGCCACACACGGTAGGCACGTCGTGGTCAAGGAGGGTAAGAACTCTGATGTGACGGGAAGTCAGGTCAGTAGGGCAAGGAGCGAGAGAAGCCTTGTGCAGGTGTGGGGCAATAGCATGGGTCAGCCTTTGTTAGAGGATCGTGAAGCTCCGCCCTGCTCCTAAGCCTGTCTTACCGTAAGAGGGATTACAAATGCGTCCTACTCCTGGATCCCTCAGCCTTCTCAGTCCACGACGGTGCCGCTGAACTGGGGTTGAAGGGAAAACCAAGCCAGAAAGCAGGAATGCTGGGCACGCTACAACTTGTCTTGCTTCACAGCTCTGGTCTCAACAAGCGGGGAAGCCAACGCCCTGCCCCTCTTCTCTCTTCACCTCCCTCTCTGGCCTCCACCAGCTGGGAAAACTGGGAAAACTGGGACGGCGAGATGCACCCCATGTAATTAATCCTCGGGCTCATCATCAAGGCTTCTGAGGGCACAAGAAAAATGAAACGAAAAATCCCAGCGCTCATAGGTGTCTTCACCACAGCCCACAGGCATGAGGGTATCCCCGTGGGAAAGTCCTGTGAGGGGGCGCCGTTGGCCTCCAAATCTTCAGGAAGTTTGTGGAGATCTGTCTTGTACTTCTGTGGAAGACATCCAATGAGCTGGGTATGGTGGCGCACACCTGTAATCTCAGCCAGACTGGGGGCTACATGGTAAATCTGTGTCTGACATACGTGAAACATCTTTATTAATTTTTTTTGTTTTGTTTTTTGAGGCACTATTTCTCTGTGTAGCCCTGACTGTCCTGGAACTCTCTCTGTAGATCAGGCTGGTCTTGAACTCACAGAGATCTGCCTGCCTCTGCATCCCAAGCAACGGGACTGAAGGTATTCACCACCACCACCTGGCTTACTTGTCATTATTTTTTAAAGATAGGGTTGAATAGCCTGGCAGTGGTGTTACATGACTTTAATCCCAGCACTTGGGAGGCAGAGGCAGGTGGATCTTTGTGAGTTCGAGGCCAGAGGCCAGACTGGTCTACAGAGTGAGTTCCAGGACATCCAGAGACCCCCCAAAAAAACCAATAATAATAATAATAATAATGATAATAATAATGAAGGAGAAGAAGAAGAAAGTGACCAATGGTTGAAGTAAGGTCTCCCTGTCAGCCGGCAGGAGCCTTCCAATGCCTGTCTGAGAAGGCATGGGCTCTTCTAGTCTTCAAAGTCTGCCTTTCCGGCTGCTCACAGGGGCCCGTGCCTGAGACCCCTGCCCTCAGGAGCCTGAGGAAAGAGGATCAGCAGCTAGAGGCCAGCCTGGGCTACAGAGCGAAAGCCTCTCCCCAAAAGAAAAGGAGAAAAAAGGGGGTGGGGGGATAGAAAAGGAAAAGGGGGAACTGGGGAGAAGAACACAGTTTCATTCCGTGAGGTAGAAGCCGTAGGAAAGGGTGAAGAGCTTCAGGGCGTGGCATGGCGTGACTCTCTCTTGGCTCTGGCTACTGAGGGGTTAGCTTTGAAGAAATGGATGGCACCTCCCAAGGAAGATGACACCTACACAGAAGCACACAGGCAACTAAATAAATAAATGTATTTTAAAAATCAAATAAAATCAACCAGCTGGATATGCTCTCTCCTTTATACACGACTCATGGTGATTGATGCTCTATAAGGAGACAGTAAACAAGGCTCAAGTTCTCTTAAAGAGGCTCCTAACTAGCATCAGGCATGGAGGCACACACCTTTAATCCTAGCACTTGGGAGCAGAAGCAAGCAGTTCTCTGAGTTCGAGGCCAGTCTGCTCTAAGAGTGACTTCCAGGACAGCCAGGGTTGCACAGAGAAACCCTATCTCAAACAAACAACAAATAAACATGGAGGCTACTAACTCATTAGAGATAGAACAACCCCCCTGAAGGTAGCAGTGGGGCCTAGTGATGTAGCTGTTGGTTTTGAGTCAAAATGAAAAGTGTAATCTCTTTCTGTCCTGCCAGCCATCTCCCAAGGTTTCTCTGTGACTTTGGAGGCTGTCCTGGAACTAGCTCTTGTAGACCAGGCTGGTCTCGAACTCACAGAGATATGCCTGCCTCTGTCTCCTGAATGCTGCCTGGCTGTTGGCTGTTCCACTTTTTATTATACGGATCACAGCCACACACCTTCACACAGGGTGCTAATATCCCACAACAGAAAATGAGCGTGAACTGCGAGAGCCAACTCCAGCCAAGCCTGGGGAGTCTGTTGAACATCCCAGGAGGAGAGGGCATGACAATGGCAGAAGGGGTTCACAGGTGCCCAGGAGCCCCCACGTGCTGGAAAAAGTCTTGTTCCTAGTGGATAGGGTAGGTACCATGGGGCGTGGCTTTGGAAGAGGGAAGGGAAGAACGAAGAGCCAACAGGGATGGCAAATGAGTCATCTCCACGATCACGTCCATGTCTGATGAGCTATAAACCCCAGCCCTGACCCAGCTTGCTCTTCCTAACAGTCTTCAGCGTTTGGCACCAGCAGTGCACACTAGCAGGAAAGGGAGAGTCGAGGGTATCTGCTGACTTTGTTTACCTCACATCCCTCCTCCCTCTTCTGCAAACAGGATCCTGGATTTCCTTGAGAAAAACTCTCTCCGGTCTCACACAACACCAGGAGTCTGGCACTACCTGACTCCACAACGGACCCACCACTGGTTACCACGGTCTAGGGATGGGTGTGTGATCCAGGTGGGCCAATGGGACTCACGTGTGGAGGACATTGTCAGAAATAATCGGGGTCAAGCCTGAAGCCAACAGAGGAAAGCAGAGCCAAGAGACCACTTCCTGGTACACCCAAAGCTAGACTCACCCAAAGGGGTTTTCACAAGTGAGCCAATGTATTTCTTTTCTTCTCTCTCTCTCTTTTGTTTTATCCTTTTTTGGTTTTTCGAGACAGGGTTTCTCTATATTGTTTTGGAGGCTGTCGGTCCAGCCCAGCCTTGAACTCACAGAGATCCACCTGCCTCTGCCTCGAATGTGCTGGGATTAAAGATGTGCACCACCACCAACCGGCTTTCTTTCTTTGTTTAAACTGGCTTGGATATGGTTTCTGTTGCATTCCGTCAAAAGAGTGCAACAAATTCAGGAAGTTCAATCTGGGTAGTAGTTGAGCAGGGAAGCGCTTGCCTGGCATGTCTGAGGCCCTGGGTTTAATCTTTTACAATGATGGGTAAAGGACTGGAGAACGGGCCTCGTACTTCTCTTCTTGTGCCATTAGATGAAGTGCAACCATAGAGGGGAGGCAATGCTAGAGAGGCAGTGTGGAGGACTGGGAGGCCCTCGAGAAAGAAGGGTGGGAACTAGGGAGTGCCAGCGAGTTCTTGAGCAATTTAAAAGAAGTATTTGAAAAGACAGGGTGGGGCAGGCTGGGGGTGTAAATCCCGCCTAGTGTGATGCTTTGGTAATTGTCATCTTGACAGACTCTGGAGTCCCCTGGAAAGGACCTCGAGGTATGCCTGTGGGGGGTTATCTTGATTGCTTTCTCTGGGGTGAGAAATGATAGCTGTGGGCAGTGTCATTCCCTGCCGGGATTCTGGACTGAGTAAGTGAGAAATGGAGTTTAGCAGCAGCACGTGTCCATCCTTCTCTGCTTTCAGATGGTGGAAGGACATAACCCGCTGCTTCAGGCTCCAGTTGCTTTGAACTTTTCACCACGATGGAACTGAGAGGCAGAATTAGCCCGCTTTCCTTAAACTGCTTCTGTCAGGATCCTCAGGGTATTATTCTAGCACAGTAACAGGTAAAGAAACCAAGGCATGAGACCTGCGACTCTTCTTTGTTAACATATTTTTAAAAATAGGACCAGTCAGGTGGAGGTGGCCAATGCCTTTAATCCCAGCACTCAGGAGGCAGAGGTAGGCAGATCTCTGTACGTTCAAGGCCAACCTGATCTACGGAGCTAGTTCCAGGACAGCCAGGGCTTCACAGAGAAACCCTGTCTCAAAAAACAAAACAAAAAGAGAGAGAGAAAGACAGAGAAAGAAAGAAGGAAAGAGAGAGAGAGAGGAAGGAAGGAAGAAAGGAAGGGAGGGAGGGACGGAGGGAGGAAGGGAGGGAGGGAGGGAGGAAAAAAAGAAGGAAGGAAGGAAGAAAGGGAGAGAGGAAGGAAGGAAGGGAGACAGGGAGGAAGGAAGGAAGAAAGGAAGGGAGGAAGGAAGGAAGAAAGGGAGGAAGGGAGGGAGGGAGAGAGGCAGGGAGGGAGAGGGGGAGGAAGGAAAGCACACAGTAGCTAGGGACATAGCTGGGCTGCTGGGATGCTTGCTTAACATGCATGAAGGCCTCTGCTCCACCCCCAGCACCACCTATCCTGGGCCAGAGCACAGTCCTCTCATTCTAGCTCCTCAGAGGTGGAGGTGAGGAAGATCAGAGTCTGTCACTGTCAGCTATGTAGAGAGTTCAAGGCCTGCCTGGGCTACAAGAGACCCTTTTTCAAAAAACAAGCAGAACTTTGCTGTTTTCTGAGATTCTGTGCTTTGCTTTCATAATAATAAGAAAGAAAGAAATATGTTATGTATGTCTAGAATTTTAATTTTTGGATAATTTAGCTGATGACTTTGAACAAAAACTATCTCAGTCGCCATGTTGAGTTGGCATTGTACAGAAGTTAACAGCCGTATTGTTGTTTTTTAAAATATTATTATTTTATTTATTTATTTTTGAGACAGGATTTCTCTGTGTAGCCCTAGCTATCCTAGAACTAGCTCTTGTAGACCAGGCTGGCCTCGAACTCACACAGATCCACCTGTTTCTGCCTCTCGAGTGCTGGGATTAAAATTGTTCATCACTACCTCCCAGCGTTAACATTTTTTTTCGTCTTATGTTACGTGTATGAGTATTTTGCCTTTGCGTATGCATGTGTACCATGTGCACGCCTGCTGCCTTTGGAGATCACAAGAGAACATCAAATTCTCTGGAACTGGAGTTACAGATGGTTGTGAGCTACCATGTAGGTGCTGGGAACTAAACCTGGATCCTCTGCAAGAGCAGCCAGTGCTCTTAACCACTGAGCCATCTCCCCAGCTTCAGCTACATTGTTCTAAAAACACTGAACTTAGTTTTCCCCATTTGTACAGGGATATGACACTGTATTAAATACATAAGGTCTTACCTTTACCTACATGGCTTTGATTGCAGGAACCAATACAGTATTCTCTGGACAACTAAAAAGCAAAAACACAGCATCTCTCGGTCACCCACCTTTAGCTACAAATGCTGATGTGCCACCAGGCCTATCTCTTCACTCTAAATTCTGCTCACATATCCCACGGGAGTCCCATCGGGGAGGGAAGCTGCTGAGCTGGGGGTGCCACCAGGACAGGATGCCACACATGCCCAGAAGTGATGAGCTGGGTGAATAGGACCTGGGTCACTACAGGTCACAACATGGATGAGCCATTGTCTCTGTGGTCAAAAGAAGCAAAAAACCTGAGAGATTAGTTTTAGTCTGGGAAGAGGAAGATCTGAGACTCTGGAGAATGCTGGCGAGGATGAGAATGTGAGACAGGCTGGCTGGCAGGGACAAGACTCCTCCTTCGCTCCCACAGCTACCCTGGGCCCCTCCGTTCCCCTTCTCTCCTCCTCTCCTCCACCATTGCCCCCTTTGCTTTCCTCCTAGCCTCTTAATGGCTGTCCCTGCTCTGGCTGACCTCCTACACACAGCCCTGGGACTGCTGGCCTGCAGGCCTCTGAAACACTCTAGAGATGACTCAGCAGCTAAGAGCGCTGGACCTAGGTTCTATTCCCAGTACCTACATAGTGCTCACAACCGTCCCTAACTCCAGTTCCAGGGCATCTGATGCCCTCTTCTGACTTCTATTGGCACGGTGCACAGCACAGACATATGTGTGACCAAATCACTCATACACATAAAATGACATTTTAAAAAATTGGAGGGGGTTGATTTTTTGAGACAAGGTTTTTCTGTGTAACAGTCCTGGCTGTCCTGGAACTCATTCTGTAGACCAGACTGACCTCAAACTCACAGGGATCCACCTGCCTCTACTTCTCAAGTGCTGGGATTAAAGGCATGTGCCAATACTGCCTGTTGACATTTAAAAATCTTTTTTTTTTTAATGTAGCCGGGCAGTGGAGGTGCACCCCTTTAATCCCAGCACTCAGGAGGCAGAGGCAGGTGGATCTCTGTGAGTTTAAGGCCAGCCTAGTCTACAGAGAAAGTTTCAGGAAAGGCTCCAAAGCTACACAAAAAAACTCTGTCTCCAAAAAACCAAAAAAAAAAAAAAAGTGTAGTCCTGTCATTGCTAAAATAGCTAAGAACCTGAAATTGTTAGGTCATGGGCCCTAGGAGAAAACCCACTGCTACTGTTCTGCTAAAGGAACAAAACAATCAAATGACTCCTAATAGCATGCTGTTATACCCATGAACCAGTGTCACCCAGCCCTCCTCAGGAAGCTTTTCCTTGTAGTAGATGGCATGTGTTATACCCATGAACCAGTGTCACCCAGCCCTCCTCAGGAAGCTTTTCCTTGTAGTAGATGGCATGTGTTATACCCATGAACCAGTGTCACCCAGCCCTCCTCAGGAAGCTTTTCCTTGTAGTAGATGGCATGTGTTATACCCATGAACCAGTGTCACCCAGCCCTCCTCAGGAAGCTTTTCCTTGTAGTAGATGGCAGTTGACACCGACACACACAACTGGACAGTATGCAGAGACAGAGAGACTTTGGAGCACTCTGCCCTAAATAGGATATCTTCATCAAATCAGCCCCTCAAGGCTCAAGATCGCAAGAGCCAGAGGAAGGGCTGATGCAGGTCTGAACTCACGGAGACCGTGAAGGCACACTGAGAGCCACAGAGGCCAAGCCAGATGAATCCCAGCCCTGAGAAGGGGAAGCGGACACCCTCCGCTAAGAAGCTATTTACATACAGAGAAACCCTGTCTCGAAAAAACAAAAAACAAAAAAAAAAAAGAAGAAGAAGAAGAAGCTATTTACGGTTGATACCTGCTGGGAAATGGGAAATTGGCTTTCTCCAATGGAATAAAGCTGTGTAGAACACCCACACTCACTCCAGGGCAAGCTGAAATTGACTCCATCTATGTGTGTGTGTGTTTTGGTTTGGTTTAGCATTTTTGTCTTGTTGGGTTTTTTTGTTTGTTTGCTTGCTTGTTTTAGTTTCCATTGTTTTTGTTTTTTTCTTGTTTTGAGAGACAGATCATGAAGTTATATGGGCAGGGAAGTGGAGAAGATCCGGAAAAAGTTGGGGAAGGGAAGGAATATGATCAAAATATATTGTATGAAAAAGTTTTAGATAGCTGGGCAGTGGTGGCACACACCTTTAATCCCAGCACTTGGGAGGCAGAGGTAGGCGGATCTCTGTAAGTTCAAGACCACCTTGGTCTCGAAAAAACAGTTTTTCGAGACAGGGTTTGTCTGTATTGTTTTGGAGGCTGTCCTGAAACTTGCTCTGTAGACCAGGCTGGCCTCCAACTCACAGAGATCCGCCTGCCTCTGCCTCCCAAGTGCTGGGATTAAAGGCATGCGCCACCAACACCCGGCTCCAAAAAATTTTTTCTTAGATAAAAAATTATTAAACAAGGTCTAGAAAGTTCTTAAAGAGCTTTCTTGTTGCCATAGTCAATGAGTGTTCTTCAGTTCTAATCTTGTTTCATTTGTTTTCCATTCATCTATTCATTCATGCTGATATGTATTGGTTAGAGCTGGGGATATACAGTGTTGAGCAAGACCTCCGCGCAGAGGTTCTCTACACAGGCAGCGTCCTGAGGGCAATGATACAGCTCCACTGGTAGAGCGCTTGCCTAGCGGGCACAAGGCTGGGGTCTGCTCCCCGGCACTCAGTAAATCACATGTGAGGGTGCGTACTTGTTATCCTGACACTTGGGAGGTGGAGGCTGCAGGGCCTGGAGTCTAAGGTCATCCTCACATGCTCGGTGAGTTTGAGACCAGCCTGAGCTACATGAGACCAGAGAGAGAGAGAGAGAGAGAGAGAGAGAGAGAGAGAGAGAGAGAGAGAGAGAGAGAGAGAGAGAGAGAGAGAGACTTCGTTCTTCCTTTTAAGACCCACACACTCATTTGTGCACACTCAACAAACATGTGCTCTCACTTTCTGTCTTCCCCAAAGCCTTGGGTAAGGAGTACTTTGTTGGTCAAGCATGTGTCTATGGGGAACACTGAAATGGGAAGGAAGTTGGTCTGGCTGCTGGAGGAAGCGGGGGGGGGGGGGGGGGGTAGCCTGCACGGGTCACTCAAGGGTGTGACCCTCTGCTCATGGGTTTAGGAGTGCAGAAGCCTGAATCTCTGAATTGCAAGACCCCAAAGGGAGAGCACACAGCCAGGATCTCAGGCTCTGGGCCACCCAGGTAGTGCTTGTGACCAGACCCTCCCGGAAGGATGAGTGGGGGCCTACAGGTTGACACTTTGTGGGGGCAATCCCGGGCACATGCCTGATGCCTGGTACTCCTTTACTGAACCCTGTCCTTCTCCTGGAGCATGTGGCTCCCACAGCTGAGGGACTCTCCATGGCCTTCTCCTGGAGCATGTGGTTCCCACAGCTGAGGGACTCTCCATGTCCTTCTCCTGGAGCATGTGGTTCCCACAGCTGAGGGACTCTCCATGTCCTTCTCCTGGAGCATGTGGTTCCCACAGCTGAGGGACTCTCCAGGCAGGTCCTGGCAGATTGCTGTTGTCTTCCTACAATGTGGGCAGTCAGACAACCAGGGCTCTGCTGGCTCAAAGTCTGTGTTCTGGTGAAGAAAGGCCAGAATTTCCCTTTCTTTCTCTTTCCTAGGGAATTAAACAACGTAGAACAAAAATAAAGAGGAGAAAAAATAATAAAGGGGTAGAAGAGAGAGTGGGAAAGGAAGAGTAGGTGGAGGGGACCTGAAGTTTTAAAAAGATTAGTTAGATATGTCCAGAATATTAGCTCGTGAGAGGCAGAACAGGATGATCTTGGATTCAGGTCAGCCCAGGCTACATAACAAAACCTGTCTTTAAAAAAATAAGAAGTTAGGGTCCCAGCAGTGGTGGCACACACCTTTAATCCCAGAAATGGGAAAGCAGAGGCAGAGGCGGAGCATGGTTGACAGAGTGAGTTCCAGGACAGGCTCCAAAGCTACAGATAAACCTTGCCTTGAAAAACCAAAAAAAGAAAAAATAGTTAGGCCTGACACAATAGCACAAACCTTTAGTCCCTGCACTCTGGAGGTAGAGACACAAAGAGATCTTTGTGAGTTTGAGGCCAGCCTGATCTGCTTGATCTACCAGATCTACCAGTTGAGTTTGAGGCCAATCAGGCCCTGTCTGAAAGAGCTAGAGTGAATTTAAGGCAAACCTAGGCAAATTAATGATATCCTGCAACAAAACAGAAACTTTTTTTTTTTTTGGTTTTATGAGACAGGGTTTCTCTGTATTGTTTTGGAGGCTGTCGGTCCAGCCTGGCCTCGAACTCACAGAGATCAGCCTGTCTCTGCCTCCTGAGTGCTGGGATTAAAGGTGTGTGCCACCACTGCCCGGCCAGAAGGGTTGACTGATAAACTGAGCCTGACCATCCAATTTGACCTGGAGACCACAGAGTGGAAGTCTCGCAAACTAATTTCCACAAGTTATCTGACCTCCACATGTGTGCTGTAGTGCGCGCGTGCACACACACACACACACACACACACACACACAAACAAACAAATAAATAAATAAATAAATAAATAAAATTAATGTAATTAAAAAAAGCCTGGAGCTACAGCTCAGTGTGGCAGAGCACTTGCCTTAGCTGAGTAAGGTCTCAGGTTCAATCTCCCGCACATACATAGGTACATACATACATAAACACACACATAAACACATATGTATGTACATACATACATACATACATACATACACACACATGTTTGTACATACATACAAACATACATACATACCTACAAGGTGGGTATGGTAGCCTTGGCAGGAGAAACATCTCAAGTTTGAGGCCAGCCCAGACTACCTAATGAATTCCAGGGCAACCTGGACTGTGGAAAACCTGCCCCCCAAAAAAGTTTTGTTTTTTTATTAAATTTAAGAAGAAAAAATATAGCCCTAATATTATGTCTCTGCTGAAAACCTCTGACAAGATCTATGGCTTAGTCAGTAGTCTCTTCCTCTTTACTCATCTCGTCCTCCTCTCCTCCTCCCAGTCATGTGGAGGGAGGTGTGTGGCAGGCTGAGGTGTTTCCACAGGTCTTCTGAGAAATTGCCTCATGGAGTTGCGAGACTGGAAAAGGCAGCAGCACCTCAGAGAGTCCATCCTAAGGAACACAGAGAGCCACAGAAGGAACAAGGCTGGCCCAGTTCTGTGACCGCAGGACCACGGAGGTTCAAGTCCGCTCTCTAAGCACCCTTTGTTTAAGTAACCCTGAAGAAGAATCAATCTCTTTGACGGAGTTAGAAGCCTGCCCTGACCCTCTCCTCTCCTCTGCTCCGCTCTGCTCTGCTCTCCATTCTTCCTTCCTTCCTTCCTCCCTCTCCCTCTCTCTCTCTTTCTTCCCTTTCTTATTTATTTATTTACTTACTTGTTTTCTTATTTATTTATTTGAGACAGGGTCTCTCTACATAGCTCTAGCTCTCCTGGAACTCTATAGGTTTGGCACTCCCTTTCTTCCTAAATAACCAATCATATCCTTATAGCACTTTAAACTTTTCAAAAAAATATATATATATATATTCCTGCGACACCATCTGTGAGTAGGTGGCTGAGCAGGGCTGCCCTTTGCTGGGCATATAAGGGCACCGTGAGGCCCAGCGTCGCGGGCACATTGTGGTCTCCAGCCCGGCTGGAGCTCAGGTTTCCTGACTGGAGCCTGAGGCCTGCTGCCAGCTCTCCCTCTGCCCCTCCCTGTACTCACCAGCTGTCCTCTTGAGATTCAAAACCTTCGGAGGTAAGACAGGATCTCCTGAGGGGATTAACTTCCCAAAGCTCTCAGCCTGGTCTTTGGGGTAGTAAAGCTCTCACAGAGAACGCCTGGGCAGTAAGGCAGGCTTGGATTTTAAAAGTTGACTCTATGTGGCTCATGGGAGTTTGTCCAGACTTCTGTGACTCCTTGTGACACAGCCAGCCAACAGTTGGCCTTAGACGTGCCTTTTGGAGCAGTTTTGACACTTTCTTTAAAAAAAAAAAAATTAAAGTAATTTCCTCCTTTTTTGAGGGGGCGGGTTTTGAGACAGGGTTTCTCTGTGGCTTTGGAGGCTGTCCTGGAACTAGCTCTTGTAGACCAGACTGGTCTCAAACTCACAAGAGATCCACCTGCCTCTGCTTCCCTGGTGTTGGTATTAAAGGCGTGCGCCATCACCCTCTGGCTCTTTTTTTTTTTTCTTTTGGTTTCTGTTGTTTTAGACAGGGTCAAATGTAGCCCAGGCTGACCTCAAACTTGATATGTAACTGAGGATGACCTTACATCCAAATTTCTGAGATTATAGACGTGGGCCATCATGCCTGACTCCAGGTATGATTCTTTTTAACTAATTCATTTAGTCAGTCAATCAGTTAGGGTTTTTTGTTTTTTGTTTTTGAGAAAGGAGTTCACATAATAGTCCAGGTTGTAGCTGAAGATTGCCTTCACTCCGGACCCTCATGCCTCCATCTCCCAAGAGCTGGGGTTACGGGCTCTAGAAGAAAGAGCTGGGGTTACAGGCTCTAGAAGAGCTGGGGTTACGGGCTCTAGAAGAGCTGGGGTACAGGCTCTAGAAGTAAGAGCTGGGGTTACAGGCTCTAGAAGAAAGAGCTGGGGTTATGGGCTCTAGAAGAAAGAGCTGGGGTTACAGGCTCTAGAAGAAAGAGCTGGGGTTACAGGCTCTAGAAGAAAGAGCTGAGGTTCCGGGCTCTAGAAGAAAGAGCTGGGGTTACAGGCTCTAGAAGAAAGAGCTGGGGTTACAGGCTCTAGAAGAAAGAGCTGAGGTTCCGGGCTCTAGAAGAAAGAGCTGGGGTTACAGGCTCTAGAAGAAAGAGCTGGGGTTACAGGCTCTAGAAGAGCTGGGGTTCCAGGCTCTAGAAGAAAGAGCTGGGGTTCCAGGCTCTAGAAGAAAGAGCTGGGGTTACGGGCTCTAGAAGAGCTGGGGTTCCAGGCTCTAGAAGAAAGAGCTGGGGTTCCAGGCTCTAGAAGAAAGAGCTGGGGTTCCAGGCTCTAGAAGAAAGATCTGGGGTTACGGGCTCTAGAAGAGCTGGGGTTCCAGGCTCTAGAAGAAAGAGCTGGGGTTCCAGGCTCTAGAAGACAGCAGACTGAGCGAGCCATGGAGCACGTTAGGAAGCAGCACGCCTCTGCAGCTTCTGCTTCCGGTCCTGGTGTGAGGTTCCTGCCCTCCTGAATTCCTGCTCTGACTTCCTCAGACGATGGTCTGCGGTGGAAGTGCAAGCCGAATAACTCCTTTCCTCCTCAAGTTGCTTATGGTCCCAGGGCTTCTTCACAGCAGTGAAATCTAAGGCAGGCAGTCAGGACTGACCACATTCGGAGAGACTGCGTCCATCGGCAGAGCTGGAGATGCTGGGTGGAGGGCTGGCCTGGTGCGACGAAGCCTTGGGTTCCATTTCCAGCATGGTTTGTTTGTTTGTTTGTTTGTTTTCTTTTTCTTTTTCTTTCTCTCTCTTTTTTCCCGAGACAGGGTTTTTCTGTTTTGGAGGTTCTCCTGGAACTGGATACCTAGAATCCTAACACTGGGGAGGTGGAGGAAGGAAGATGAGAACTTCAAGATCATGCTTGGGCCAGCCTGGGATACACGAAGCCTGTCTCAGAAAGGAGAGAGAGAGAGAGAGAGAGAGAGAGAGAGAGAGAGAGAGAGAGAGAGAGAGAGAGAGAGAGAGAGAGAGAGACTGAAGGAGAGAGGGAAAGAGGAAGGGAGGAAGGAGAAGAAAGAGAGCAAGCCGCATCTCCCATGAGAATAATAACAAAGACAGTAATGTGACCCTAGTTATAAGACCCCCGTGAGACCTCCGGAGCAGGAGGCTCTGAGGAAGCTTGCTAACTGTGGGTACCCTCAGCTTCTTAACTGCTTCTCGGTTTCTCAGGGTCAGACTGCTGCAGTTTATGAATCACACGTGGAAACTGCCCCAGCAACATTCCGGGACAAAAGAGACAGGCCCTTGTTTCTGATTGCTGATTGATAGTGAGTCAGGGAAAAGGGCACCAGACGGACAGTCTGGGGAGGCAGCCCCTGTTTTGCACAGGAGCCTAATGAAGCAGGGAGATCTTGGTACTTTTCCTGTCTGGTACAAGTGTCTGGGAGACCAGAGTTTGGCCCCAATGTTGGCCTCCTGAGTTTCTACCATAGCTGCCTCCTCTCGGGTTAGAAATGATGGCTGGCACTTCCTACTACCTGGGTGTTGGTACCTCTACACTTCTCCATAACTCATATGTTGAAATCCTAGCTCCCCAGGTTACAGCA
Source organism: Mesocricetus auratus (assembly GCF_017639785.1). Taxonomy (NCBI): domain Eukaryota; kingdom Metazoa; phylum Chordata; class Mammalia; order Rodentia; family Cricetidae; genus Mesocricetus; species Mesocricetus auratus. Next base: position 19,426,585 of record NW_024429205.1, on the reverse strand, counting down.
TCGGGGTCATAGGTCAGGATGGGCACTATGGTGCGCACCTGTAGTCCCAGCTACTCCGAAAGCTGAGGTATAAAGGTTGCTTGGAGCTATATGAGTGAGAAGACAGCTTGGAAAACAGTCAGACATGGAGGGGCATGCCTATAAGCCCAGCTCTCGGGAACCCGAGGCAGCAGCATTGCCTTTGGCAAGTTTGAGGCTGCAGGCACACAGGGGTGGGGGAGGAGGGATAGATCAGGCCGTAAGAAGTGATAGGTCCTAAACTAATTGCTGCATTCACTATGTTTTGTTTTGTTTTGTTTACTTTTGTTTAAGCCCTGGCTTGCATAGAACTCCCTGTGTTGACCAGACTAGTCTTGAACTGACAGAAATCTACCTGTCTATGCCCCTTAAATTCTAGGATTATGCACTACCCCACCAGGCTCAGTAGGTTAGTATTATTTATTTATTTATTTATTTATTTATTTTAAATTTTTTTGGTTTTTTTCGAGACAGGGTTTCTCTGTAGCTTTGGAGGCTGTCCTGGAACTCACTTTGTAGACCAGGCTGGCCTCAAACTCACAGAGATCCGCCTGCCTCTGCCTCCCGAGTGCTGGGATTAAAGGCGTGCGCCACCAACGCCCGGCCGGTTAGTATTTTTTAAATGTGTGTACTGTGCATGTGAACATAGAGAACAACATCTTCCCTTCGGAACTATCTACACTTGTTTTTTTTTGAGATTGGCTCTCTCATTGGCTTGGAACTCACCAAGCAGACTAGGCTGGCTCTCCATTGAGCTCAGGGATCTACCTGTCTCTGCCTCCCTAGCACTGGGATTACAAATGCACATCACCATACTTGATGTTTTGACATGGGTTCTGGGGCTTGAACTTAGGTCCTTGAACTTGCAAGCAAGCACTTTACCAACAGCTGAGCTGTCTCCCTGGCTCTATTCATAAAAAATGTCAAAGGTTCTTGTCTGTTCTTTCTGTCATGGGAGAATATATTGAGAAGGGGTACAGTCTGTGAAGAAAGTAGGTCCTCTCCAGACACAGAATCTATATATAGCACCTTGACCTTGGGCATCCTAGACTCTAGAGCTATAAGCAGCAAATGTTTGTTTAAGAGCCACCTAGGTATGGGATTTTGTCTAACAACTGAATCAACTGAAAAACACAAATGTGTTCTGTGTGTGCTATAAATATACATCACGTTCCTTTCTGGACATACGTTTTATTCAAGCCAATTCCTGGAGATTGCCAATATCCAATCAAGTCACAATCGCAATCTAAACCCCAAATTGTTTCATAACAAAAGTAATATAATTCACATCATTTGAACAGCCACTCAAAATGACCGCTATGAAGGCTATTAATAGTTGTTTTCTCCACTTACTCATTGTTCATTCACCATTCATTTGTGGGAGCTCGTTATGAACCAGACTTTATCTCTAAGCCCAGGATGTAGAATGAAATTCTCTCGTGTCTTTTGCAGACTAGTGGGAAGATGACCCACAGATACAGAGGCAGCCAGGGTGGGTGTGGCAATGCATGTGTGTGGTTCCAGCACTGGGAAGGGGGGTAGAGGTAGGAGGATCAGGAGTTTTCGGGGTCATGCTTAGGTGCCTAGTGAGTTGGAGACCGACCTTGGCTACATGAGACCCCGTTCAAAAGAAAAAAATGGAGGAAGAGGAGGAAAAGGAGGAGGGGGAGGGGAGGAGGAGCAATAGCAGTGATATATTGTATCTGTAAGCTCAGTGAGGGGAAATGCTGAGGAAAGGATGCTAAGTAAGGGGAGGGCTATTTTAGGAAGCACCACCCCCTAGCTTCATTAGGAAGCTGACATTCCATTTATGAAATTTGAAAGACACTGTCACAGACACATGTGGAGGGAGGAGAAGCTCACAGGGAGAGGAGAAGTCCATGGACCCCACGACAGGAATATACTAGGTAGGACTGAGAACAAGGAGGCCTGTGTTGTCAGAACACAGGGAGGGAAAACAGCGTGAAGACAAGAGGGACTTGATCTTGTGCAGCCTGTGGGTCCTATCGAGGACCTTGGACTTTCTGCAAGTGATGAGCTTTGCTGTGGAAAAGGTAAACTTGAACTATGTAAAGATGTGTTACATTTGTTGCTGCTGCATTTGTTTAACGATGTAAAGATGTGTTGCTTTGCCTGCCTAAGGCACCCGATTGGTTTAATAAAAAGCTCACTAGCCAATAGTTAGGCAGTAGAGAGATGCACAGGGCTGGTGGGCAGAGAGAATAAGTGGGAGGAGGAATCTAGGCTCCAGAGAAGAGAACAGGAGGGAAAGAAAGGGAGATACCTTGGGTCAGCCAGGCAGCCACCAGGCCAGGCAGCTGCCAGACATCCAGACCTGGAGTAGGATGTACAGAATGAAAGAAAGGTAAAGAGGCAAAATGTAGATGAAGAGGAACCGTTTACAATAAGTCGTAAGAGCGAATGGATAAGCATAAGATAAGGCCAAACATTCATAATTAATAATTTGGGGGCCAGTTGGTGGCCCAAGAGAAAGCCTGCCTCCAGAGCTTTCCCTTAGAGGAGACAGTGAGACCATCTGATTTACGGTATCCAAGGGAGGCTGGACCAGGTCTGAGGCCAGTTTAAGAGAGGGAGTAAGGGCAAGCAGAGATACCTGGGAACCCTTCCGCAGGGCTCTAGTGAGAAGATGACCATGGTGCTGACCCAGTATGAGGTGAAGAGGTGGCATGGAGTGTTAGATCAAGAACTATAGCCGGGCGGTGGTGGCGCACACCTCTAATTCCAGAACTCAGGACGCAGAGGCAGACTGATCTCTGTGAGTTCAAGAACAACCTGGTCTACAGAGTGAGTTCCAGGACAGCCAGGGCTGCACAGAGAAACCTGTCTTGAAAAACAAACGACAACAACAAAGAAGAACAATAGATTTTATTGGCAGAACTTACATGGATTTGTTGATGGATGGCAGACAGGCCAAGGAGAAGCGTCAATACATTTATAATGTAACAGAAACAACAAAAAAGAAGCAATTCTGTATGCAGTGTGGCCAAACTATTTTAAAACTCAGCAGATAAAAGTGTTTACTGGCTGGGCAGTAGTGGCGCCTTCCTTTAATCCCAGCACTCAGGAGGCAGAGGCAGGCAGATCTCTGTGAGTTCGAGACCAGCCTGGTCTACAAGTGCTAGTTCCAGGACAGACTCCAAAGCCACAGAGAAACCCTGTCTCGAAAAACCAAAAAAAAAAAAAAAAAAGTGTTTACTGTGCAAGCATGATGGCCAGGACTGTGGAGAGAGACCCAGTCTCAAAAACAAAACAAAACAAAAAACCCTACCCCTCTTTTTAAAAAAAAAGGTTCTTTTCCCTGTGTAACCCTGGCTGTCCCGGAACTCCCTCTGTAGACCAGGCTGGCCTCACACTCAGAGAGATCCACCTGCTTCTCCTCCTGAGTGCTGGGATTAAAGGCATTTGCCACCAATGCCCAGCTCAAAAAAAGTTGTTAAATTGTTTTACTAACAAGGAAGTTAATTGTGCAAAGCAGAATAAAAAAAAAAAAGAATTGTTAAGGACAGAACACATTTACAGATTGATATTTAGCAATTTTTTTTTAAGTTTTAAAGGAAGGGGCTGGACAGAAGGCTCAGCCATGGCTCACTGGGTGTCACTGCTGCCTGTAGCTCGGGCTTCAGGAGATCCGACACCTTCTTCTGGCCTCAGGCACCAGCACTCACGTGTACACACCCACCCTGCAGACACACATACGCGCACATAATTAAAAACAAATACATCTTTTTTAAAAGCTCATGGTAATTACACTCAGCACAAGTGGCCCATGCGGAAGATAAGGAAAACAAGAGGCCCAGAGGCCAAGAGGAGACTGGCAAGTCTCTGCTGAGGCTGGAACAGGGGTGTGGGGTGACGCAGGGACAAGTTACTTCAGATAGTGTGAGAGGGAGAGATTAGGCAAAAGTGCCCCTGGCCAGCCCAGCTGATGTGAGGACCGGCTAAGGCCTCCATGACTCTGATATTCAATGCAGCTGCTATGAACTGCTCCTTTTTTTGTTTGTTTTTCAAGACAGGGTTTCTCTGTGGTTTAGGAGGCTGTGCTGGAACTCTCTCTGTAGACCATGCTGGCCTCGAACTCACAGAGATCCGCCTGCCTCTGCCTCCCCAGCGCTGGGATTAAAAGCGTGCACCAGCACCACCCTGCTGAACCTCTCCTTTTCAATATCCATGGTGTGTGTGTGTGTGTGTGTGTGTGTGTGTGTGTGTGTGTACGTGAAACTGGTTCTCTGTTATCTGAGCACTGAGATCACAGGCCTGTACTCTCCGCCAGGCTGTCTTCAGGGTTCCACTCAGATCCTCACTTGTGTACAACAAATGCTTTTCCCACTCTACCATCCGCCCAGCTCCTAATTTTTAAAAATATTTTACTTATCTTCTGCAGGCCAGCAGAGGGCACCAGATATCATTCAAGGTGGTTGTGAGCCACCATGTGGTTGCTGGGAACTGAACTCAGGACCTCTGGAAGAAGTCAGTGCTCGAGGCCGGGTGTTGGTGTCGCACACCTTTAATCCCAGCACTCGGGAGGCAGAGGCAGGCGGATCTCTGTGAGTTTGAGGCCAGCCTGGTCTACAGAGCGAGTTCCAGGACAGCCTCCAAAGCCACAGAGAAACCCTGTCTCGAAAAACAAAAACAAAAAAAATGTAATAAAAATAAATATTAAAAAAAGAAATCTAGGCTTAAGGGTTGAGGATTTGGCTAAATGATGGAGTATTTGCTTCTTATATGTGTGGGATTAATCTAAATAACCTGAAAAAAATAAAAATTAAATCTAAGCTCAGTTACATTGAGGAACTAAAATTAGATAACCTTGGAGTAATTGACAGTCAAGAGTCTTCCAGCCAACACAGTAATTTTGTTACATAGCCATGTCTCCCTCTGCTGGCCAGACCTGGTTTTGCACAGTAAATCCAAGTCCTGGGTTATTTTGAATGTCCCTGAGGCCCCTGCTGAGTGATGAGTGTATTCTGTCTTCTTGGTATAGTTTTTTGGCTGTAGCCTGACTGTCACTGGGTCTTCTCTGGAAGAAGCAGCTGATGTGGTAATCCCTTGGGGAAAAAGAACTTTCCGTATTGGACTGTGTGTTGTGGTTCCCACTTGTCATGTCAGCACCCCAGAGGCCGAAACAGGAAGATTTGAGGCTAGCAGCTTGGCAGTGATGGCGCCTGCCTTTAATCCCAGCACTCAGGAGGCAGAGGCAGGCGGATCTCTGTGAGTTCGAGGCCGGGCTGGACCGATAGCCTCCAAAACAATACAGAGAAACCCTGTCTCGTAAAAACCAAAAAAAAAAAAAAAAAAAAAAAAAAAAAGAATTTGAGGCTAACCTTGGCTACATAATGAGCAAGCACTTTCATTACCAAGGATGGCTCTATGAACAGCTGTTTTGGTAACTCAGCTCACCGCTGCATAAGGGAAAGATCACAGGGCTGCAGGTTTGAGTGTTCTCATTGGCTTTATTTATTTTATTTTATTACTTTAACTTATTTTCTATTACTTTGGTTTCTTCCCCCTAGACACTTCATCAGCCTGGCTGGGCCCTCTTTGCAAAACAAGGATATTGCTGGACATAGCGGCATACACCTTTTTAACACCAGCCCTCAGTAGGCAGCAGAGGCTGTCCATAACTTTGAGGCCAGCCTGGTCTACATGGAGAGTTCCAGGACAGTCAGGGCTACACAGGGAAGCCCTGTCTCCAAGTTAATTAATTAATTAAAAATTAGATCAGAAATCTATCCTGCTGGTTTGTTGCCATAACAGATAGAAGGATGAAATTTACATAAAATATAGCATGGGCCTAGCATTCCAGTTCCTGTGTGGGTAACTTAGTTTCAAGTCAAGCACAGTGGCCCACGTTTGTAATCCTAGCTACTCTGGAGGCCAGGGCAAAAGGATTGCAAATTCAAGGCTTGCCTGGGCAATTTAGAAAGATCATGTCTCAAAATAAAATAAGGGCAGCCAGGCAATGGTGGCACACACGTTTGATCCCAGCACTCGGGAGCGGAGGCAGGCGGATCTCTGTGAGTTCGAGGCCAGCCTGGTCTACAAAGTGAGTTCCAGGACAGCCTCCAAAGCTACAGAGAAACCCTGTCTCAAAAAACCAAAAAACAAAAAACAAAAAAACAAAAAACAAAAACAAACAAACAAAAAAAACCAAGACAGCCAGGGCTACACAGAGAACCCCTGTCTTGGGGAAAAAAAAACAATAGCAGAGTGTTGGTAGCACACACCTTTGATTCCAGCACTCAGAAGGCAGAGGCAGGTGGATCTCTGTGAGTTCGAGAGCAGCCTGATCTACAGAGCGAGTTCCAGGACAGCCTCCAAAACAATACAGAGAAACCCTGCTTTGGGGAAAAAAAGAAAAGAAAAGAAAAAAAAAAAAAACAGAGTAAGGGCCCTGGCTAGATGGGTAGACAGCGGGTCAACTTGCTTGCCACACAAGTATGATGACCTGAGTTGCCTGTGCTCTGTCTCTCTCTTTCTCTGTATCTCTTCAACAGTAAACAAAGTTCTAAATTCTGGGTGTGGGTTTGCTTTTTGTTTTTTTTTTGTTTTGTTTTTTTTTTTCCTGAGACAGGGTTTCTCTGTGTAGCGCTGGCTGTCCCGGAACTCACTCTGTAGACCCGGATGGCCTGGAACTCACAGAGATCTGCCTGCCTGCCTCTGCCTCCAGAGTGCTGGGATTAAAAGTGTGCACTTCCACTGCCTGACTCCGGATGTGTTTTTCAGGGCATCTCAGAGCAGCTTATTGACAGAGAAAGTAGGGTTGGTTAGAGAAGGGTCTCTGAATGGTGTGAGCAGGAGTCATATGAGGTTGAATAGTAGAAAACGAGGCCATGAAGACGGGAATAAAGGAAAAAGGGCATCTTGAGCCACGAGCACCGGGACACACACAGAAACAGTGGGGGGTCTGGGGGGACCTTAAGCAAGTCAGAGCAGCTGGAGAACAGGGCAGGGAAGAATGGTGGAGACAAATCTGAAAGGAAAACACAAAATGCAAACTGCTTTGAGTGTGGAGGAGGGGCGAGGAAGGAACTTATTTAGACAGGGTCTCTTGTAGCCAGGGCTGACCTCAAACTCACTTTATAGCCAAGACCACCTTGAGCTTCTGAGCCTCCTGTCTCAATTTCCCCAGTATTGGGGTTATAGGCTTCAGATTTTCAGAGGCTGAGGGTCAAACCTAGGTTTTCATGTCTGCTAGGCAAGCTGTCTACTGACAAAGCCGGATCCCCAGGCTGTGTCCCTCTTCCTTGTATCCTTTTATGGCCTAAGAGAGCAGGCATATATCATTTGACTTAATCTTTGTGTAAATCCTGCGAGGAAAGGTAAACACTCCTACCCTTCTGTGAAAATAGCTGTTCAGAGGACTTCAGTCATTTAGAGGGACTTGCATCTTGGAAGCAATGGTTACTTTTCACCCTCAGCTCCCATACAAGAAGGACCTGGGCCAGTGGTGACAACATGGAAGGAGCAGGGTACCCAGGAGTGGCGGATGAGTTAGCCAAAGCAGAGAGGGATGTGCAGAAGCCAAGCCAAGCACAGGGAAATAGTTCAGGAATCAAACAGTATCCAGAAGTCAGGTTGTCAGAGCCAAGGAAGGTAAAAGTTTACACAGCCAAGACTTCACCAGTAATTGCTGCAAAGGCCAAGTTCCTCATTGCAGCTGGGCCAGCAGAGTGGGGAGGAAGGCCAGGGAACTTCAGAAGTGGGCAAGCTACCAGCTAAGCCTCAAGCTGCTGACCTAGCTGACATTCAAATTCTAGGAATTTGGGGATACCGATGACACAAAGAGCCAAGCTTTGTTGTTTGTTTTGAGATGGGGGGGTGTCTCTTGCTGCCCAGGTTGACCTTGAACTTGCTCTGTAGCTGAAGACAACTTTAAACTCTCCATCTTCCTGTTTCCATCTTCTGAGTGTGGATGACACCATGCCTAGCTTTATCTCCTTTTTCTTTTAATTTTTATAAACTTTATTTTAAAAGACTTGTGAATAAAATAAGCATCACATATCAAATCCATTTTTTAAATAATTATTCTTATTTTATGTAACTTTTTGTTTTGTGTTTTCTTTTCTTTCTTTTGTTTGTTTTTTTTTGTTTTTTGTTTTTTTGTTTTTTTGTTTTTTTTGCTTTTCGAGACAGGGTTTTTCTGTGGCTTTGGAGGCTGTCCTGGAACTAGCTCTTGTAGACCAGGCTGGCCTCGAGCTCACAGAGATCCACCTGCCTCTGCCTCGAGAGTGCTGGGATTAAAGGTGTGCTCCAGGACCGTTGGCTAATTTTATGTATTTGAGTGTTTGCCTGCACTATTTTATGTGTTTGTGTGTTAGTCTGAATATATGTGTGTGTACGACATGTATTCCTGGTACCGGTAGAAGGAAGGATGCTGGAGGCATGGATGGTTGTGAGTCACCGCATCAAACCACCTGGGGACCAAACCCAGGTCTTCTGCAAAAGCAGCGATATCCTTAACTGCCAAGCCATCTCTCTAGTCCCTGAATCCATTTGTAAGCACAGGAGGAAGAGAAGGTTGGAGTAGAGTAGTTTGCTGGGTGGAGATCGGAACCGGAACTCTGTGGTCTGGGAAGGTAATGCAGCTGGAAGGAAGTGTGTGTCGCTCAGGCACAAGGAACTGAACTGTGATCCCCAGGAGCCCCTGCACTGGGGAGGTCAATCCTTAGAGCTTACTGGCCAGACAGTCTACCCAATCAGTGGGTTCCAAAACAGGAAGTCCTGGGTCTTCTGAAGAGATGGCTCAGCGACGAAAATATTTGTTGCTTTTTCAGGGGACATGGGTTCTGTTCCCATTTCCCACATGGCAGCTCACAACTATCTACAACTCTAACTCCAGGGGATCCAACACCCACTTCTGACCTTTGTGGCACCAGGAACACACTGGAAATACAAACATACACATACACAGGCAAAACACATAAAATAAAATTTAAAAACAAGCCAAAAAACAACAGTGTTTCTCTGCATAGCCCTGGCTGTCCTGGAGCTTGCTTTGTGGACCAGGCTGGCCTTGAACTCAGACATCTACCTGTTTATGCCCCCTGAATGCTGGAATTAAAGACATCCATCACCACGACTGGCTAATTTTTAAATTAATTTTTATGTGCATTGACATTTTTGCCTGCATGTATGTTTGTGCAAGAGTGCCAGATCACAGGGTGTTGCGAGCTGCCAAGTGGGTGCTGGGAATTGAACCTGGGACCTCTGAAAGAGCAGCTGGTGCTGTTAACCACCAGGCCCCTACTTTTTTTTAATGAGGTTACTCTCTGGCCTGGAGAGGCACTACATGGACCTGCACCCATATACACATGTGTACACGCCCCCACAAACATGTACATGTACCATCACACAGGAACTAGGACGCTAGGCCCAAGCTTTTTTATCTTATGCAAATTCCAGCCTTTCTGCTATGGAAAGAAACCAGTTAAAGAAGCCTTCTGATTTAATTTGCTTCTCTGTTGCTGTGATAAAACACTGCCAAGAGCAACTTGGAGAGGAGAGGGTTTGTCTGGCTTACAGGTTCCAGTCCATCATCAAGGTAGGACTTCAAGGCAGGAGCTTGAAGTAGTAATGGTGGAGGAACACTACCTGCTGTACCTTTCTCATATACTCCAGGACTACCTGCCGGGGTGACACCTCCCACAGTGGACTGGCCCCTCCTCCATCAATTAGCAATTCAGAATATGCCCCCACAGCCCAACCTGATGGAGGCAATTCCTCAGCTGAGCTTCCCTCTTTTCAGGAGTCTCTAGTTGGTGTTGACAAAAATTAACCAGCGCACAACATGGCGGAATGAGCCCTATCACAGTATATGACCCCTTTACGAGAGGGTCATAGAGTAGTCCTGGGGCTCAGCGGGAGCTAGAAAAGTGTGACGGCATTGTCATCATGAGTACACACTGATCAGAGTACTGGAGGTAAGGTCGTAGGTCAGAAGATGGAGAAGCCTTCATGGGATGTGGAAGATTATGGAGAAGTGGTTGGAGTTAGAGCCCGGTGCAGGCACGAGGCATGGAATCACTGTGCTTCCGAAGCAGAGTGTTAAAGGGAAGGCCAGGCAGAGTAAACCAGGATAGGGAGTAAACCATGTTTAGGAGTTAAGCTCCAGGAGGCCTGGGGACACCCTGAAGAGTGGGGGACTGTGACATGTCCCCATCTGAAAGCAAAATGGAAGGAGCAGTGCGAAATCGGGAACGGCAGTTGCAGAGAGAACACGCGTGGGTGGTGCAGCCTCAGCAGACACACTCGGGGAGGGGGGTTTGCATGCTGGAGGAGGGGCTCCCAGACTTGAGGACTGGAGAAAGCATTAGCAACCTGACAGAACCCAGTTAACAAAGGAGGGACTACATCTCCCAGCATGCTCGGGTTCGGTGGGGTGACGACGGGCGGTGGCTGCGCCGCATCCGACTGGTGGGCGCGGGACCTGGGTGGGCACCCGAGCCTGTCATCCCTGAGGGGGTCGGCGGGGTGCGGGTGGCGATGCACCGCTGTCCCTCGCGCAAGGGCCGCGCCAGGCTCTTGTTCCCCGCCCCGCGGCCCCGCCCCTTGCCCCACCCCAGCCGGGAGACCTAGCCCCGGCCGCAGCGCAGCGGCCGCAGCAACATCAGTCTCGCCGCCGCTGCTCCGCCCCAACCCCTTCTGTTTTTCTCCCATTCTCCGGTGGTGGCGGCGGCGGGGAAGGCGCAGGAGAGGCAGCAGCAGCCAGCTGTGTCTGCAATGAATGATCCTCCAGCCGGAGGGGAGGACTCCAGGTGAGCCTCTGCCCTCGGGGGGACCGGGATTCCCTGACCGCCCAGGTCCCGCATCCCCCGCCATGGCTCCCTAGGGGAAAAGAAAAAGGAGGAGGAAAAGACAGCTCTGCCGCCCACCCCCATCACATTTTCCTCTTCCTTTATCTCATTGTTGCCGAAGCTGTTTACCGTAGCGCTCCCTCTTGCCCCAGTATGGGGCGGGTTCCAGGCACTGCCCTTCGGCAGGAGCTGCTGGCGCGGTTGCCTGGGGATTCTGCCTAATTCTACCTCTCCAGTCCGTGCACTGAAAGCCGTGGAGAGCTGTGGAGGCCTGGACTGCAGCAGCCTCTGGGCCAACTCCCTGCATCCGCACCCTGGGAGGCTGCATGCGGATTGAAGAGCGGTGTCTGGGGGCTGGGCCAGCCTGGCTGATCCGGACCTAGGAGCAGGACAGGAGGACCTCCCAGGCTTCAGAGCGGCCCATCTGGAAGGACAGAGCCGCAAGATGGCCAGTAAGACCAAGGCCAGCGAGGCCCTGAAGGTGGTGGCCCGGTGCCGCCCCCTCAGTAGGAAGGAGGAGGCAGCAGGCCATGAGCAGATTCTGACCATGGACGTGAAACTGGGCCAGGTGACTCTGCGAAACCCCCGCGCGGCACCCGGGGAACTGCCCAAGACCTTCACCTTTGATGCTGTGTATGATGCTAGCTCCAAGCAGGCCGATCTGTATGATGAAACCGTGAGGCCCCTGATAGACTCAGTGCTTCAGGGTTTCAATGGCACCGTGTTTGCCTATGGCCAGACGGGCACCGGCAAGACCTACACTATGCAGGGGACCTGGGTGGAGCCAGAGCTCCGCGGGGTTATCCCCAATGCTTTTGAGCACATCTTCACCCACATCTCCCGCTCCCAGAACCAGCAGTACCTGGTTCGTGCCTCCTACTTGGAGATCTACCAGGAGGAGATCCGAGACCTGCTATCCAAAGAGCCAGGCAAGAGGCTAGAGTTGAAGGAGAATCCCGAGACAGGGGTCTATATCAAGGACCTCTCCTCATTTGTCACCAAGAATGTCAAGGAGATTGAGCACGTGATGAACCTGGGGAACCAGACTCGGGCCGTGGGCAGCACCCACATGAATGAGGTCAGCTCCAGGTCCCATGCCATATTTGTCATCACGGTGGAGTGCAGTGAGCGTGGGTCCGATGGCCAAGACCATATCCGAGTAGGCAAGCTTAACCTGGTAGACCTGGCTGGCAGTGAGAGGCAGAACAAGGCAGGTCCTACCACAACTGGAGGGCCAGCCGCACAGCCGGCAGCTGGTGGTGGCGGCGGAGGTGGCGGTGGTAGTGGTGGAGGCAGCAGCGGAGAGAGGCCTAAGGAAGCCTCTAAGATCAATCTGTCTCTGTCTGCTCTGGGCAATGTGATTGCTGCTCTGGCCGGCAACAGGAGCACCCACATCCCCTACCGGGACTCCAAACTGACCCGGCTGCTCCAGGACTCACTGGGGGGCAACGCCAAGACCATCATGGTGGCCACACTGGGTCCAGCTTCTCACAGCTACGACGAGAGCCTCTCCACCCTGCGCTTCGCAAACCGAGCCAAGAACATCAAGAACAAACCCCGGGTGAATGAGGACCCCAAGGACACGCTGCTGAGGGAATTCCAGGAAGAGATCGCCCGCTTGAAGGCCCAGCTGGAGAAGAAGGGGATGCTGGGTAAGCGACCTCGGAGGAAGAGCAGCCGCAGAAAGAAGGCTGTGTCCGCCCCAGCGGGTTACCCGGAGGGGCCAGTGATTGAGGCCTGGGTGGCCGAAGAAGAAGATGCCAACAACAACAATCGCCACCCACCCCAGCCCGTTCTGGAGTCCGGGTTGGAGAAGAACATGGAGAATTACCTGCAGGAACAGAAGGAGCGGCTGGAGGAGGAGAAGGCCGCCATCCAGGACGACCGCAGCCTCGTGAGTGAGGAGAAACAGAAGCTTCTAGAAGAGAAGGAGAAGATGCTGGAGGATCTGCGGAGGGAGCAGCAGGCCACAGAGTTGCTTGCAGCCAAGTACAAGGTAAGGACCCCAGAGGATGAGAGGTCCCCACGAGGATTTTTGATGGGTAGATTTTCTTTCCTTTGACGGTCTGTGTGTTGGCCTGAAGTGGGGTACCCCATCTTAGGACCACTGATAACTGTCCCAGGGCAGCCAAGCAAAGCACGGTGATAGTAGGTAGGCAAGCACACTTACATGCATGCACACACACCAAGCAGAGTGGGCAGGGTCTTGAACCAGTGGACTTGAGATGGTCTGACCTGCTGCTGCCCATCTCTCCAAATGGCCCCAGGATTGGTCAGGTCTACGAGAATCCCATGCAAGACTCCCCTCCTGTGAGTGTGGCTTCCCATTCCTTATAGCCTCCTCCCCTGATACTCGTTCCCCCTCCCCCCCAGTTGTCTTCAGACCTCACATCATATTAATAGTAGCTGGTGTTCAGATAGCACGTCACAGTTTACAAAATACCCAAGTTTCGCCTCACCTTGTCTCATCTTCACAGGAGCCTTTAACGCAGTGGCTTCTAATCCCCATCTTAGGGATGAGGAATTAAGGCTCAGGCTCCGACAGTGGCAGGGCCGAGGTTCCCTTCTTTGGAGCTGCAGAGCTGAGCTGCATACCTTTAGTTTTCAGTAGCAAGGCCAGACCATGAGGGTGAGAGAACCCTGCTTCCTATGGAAATGACCCATTGGATGACACAGTGCCAGGCCTGCCCCTGGTGACGTTAGGAAGGAGACTCAGAGTGCCGTGTAGGAAGTAGGATGGAGACAGAACTGGGCTCTGTCCCAGAGACTGAGGGTCTACGCCTCTTAGGCAACAGCTCATTGAGTGACTGGCTGTGCTTTTCTCTTTTCTTCTTATCTCCATTTCCCTTTGTATAAAGTAGGATACTAGCCTGGGGGATCACTGAGTTTCTTCCAATCTGATAATTCTACGGCCCATATTAATCTGAGAAAAAAGAACATAGCATTTGTTCAGCCCTCGTGTCAGTCATGTCCAATTCCCCCATTGTCCTGAGAATTGTCAGGGCTTCAACATCCTTCCTGAGCTGACCACTTCCGAGAGAACCTCTGACCTGTTAAATTTCTTCCTACTCCTTTTTTCTTCTTCTTTGTAAATAGAATCTCATGTAGTCTAGGCTGGCCTAGAACTGTGTATCTGAGGGTGACCTTGAACTAATTATCTTCCTGCCTCCATCTCCTGATTGCTGGGATTACAAGCAAGTCCCATCACCGTGCATGGTTTTGTGCACAGTCGGAGATCAACCCCAGAGTTTAGTGCATGCTAGATAAACATCTACCAACTGCACTGCATCCCCAGCTGCTTGTTAAATTTCTGTGCTGTAGATGTCACAACCCAGTGTTCCAGGCATTTCCGGATCCCTGGAGCCGTCAACACTGGGGTTGGAGGAAAAATATGGAGAATCATGAACTTGCTTGGAAGATCAAACACTCGTTTCTTATTTCTTCTTAGGAGTGTGGGCTAGGAATGAGGAGGCCCAGCCCACAGCCAGTGGAAGGGTGACGACTGAGCTGTGTGCATTGTCTGTGTACTAGGATATGCTGCTGCACCAGGGGCTGTGGCCTTGCGTGTTTAATATTTAATTCACTCCTGGAGAAGCTCAACCAGGGCTATACTGAGCTGCTTCCTCAAGGGAAGGATCAGGGTCTGGTACCTGGGAGATGCAGGCTATTAAAGGCAAGGCTGCTAGTCCAGCCTTGTCTATCAGGGAGAGAATCTAACATGCAGGGTGGTGTTATTGAGTGGAAAATTCTATCTGGCCCATCAGTCATTGATTTCTCTTCCAAGGTATCCCTTACCCTGCTAAGTGGGGAGAAAGTGAAGATGGGTATTTCAAATGTTCTTGTTGGGAACTGACTGGTATCTTTCCATAAGATTTTTGTGTCTAAGGCAGTGTAAGAACACAGGTAATGGGATAGTCAGGAAATCAGGGTGGAGTTGTGCATAGTGGCAGGCAGCTGGAGTCCCAATGTCTTGTAAGACTGAGGCAGAATAGTTCAAGCCCAGGAGTCGAGGCCAATCTGGGCAACATGATGAGAACCTGTTTTGAAAATAAACACACAAGCGGCTCAGTCGATGGACTGATCAATTCAAAGACCTGGGTGGCCAGAACTGGAATTCCTGTCCTAGGAACCCAATGCAACGTTATAATCTTATTGTTGGCAGGGGCCTTGGGATAACAGTGTATGACTGCTTCAGGGTCACACAGGTGGCCTGAGCAGAGCCCAGCCTGTTCATGCTCAGTCTAGCCTCTTTCCATTGTTGTTTGCATTCCTGGTGAAATAATTTGGCTTTTCTCTTTCCTTATTAGTATATATTCGTTATATACAATTTTTCATTAGGACACTTTTATACATGTGTACAATGTATTTTGATTATTTTCACCCCTTACACCCTCTCTTGTTCCCCTCCTACTTCCAGTGATCCCCTTACTCTTTCTAATCAATACCTCTTCTGCTTTTCATGTGTGTATGTGTGTGTGTGTGTGTGTGTGTGTGTGTGTGTGTGTCTGTCTGTCTGTCTGTCTGTCTGTCTGTCTGTGTCTGTCCCAGTGAGTTTCATGAAGGTTGCTTACAAGACCATGGGCACCTTACCAGTATCTAGACCACTGTATGGGAGGAGGGTGTCTTCCTCCTTGAGTAACCATTAAATATATGAAAGTAATTTTTTTTTGTTTTTTGTTTTTTATGAGACAGGGTTTCTCTGTATTGTTTTGGAGGCTGTCGGTCCAGCCCGGCCTCGAACTCACAGAGATCTGCCTGTCTCTGCCTCCAGAGTGCTGGGATTAAAGGCGTGCGCCACCACCGCCCGGCAAAGGTAATTTTTAAAGGGATATTTATTACGTGTACATGTGTGCCTGAGTGATGTGCACCATATCAAAAGAGAGCATTGGATCCCCTGGAACTTGGGATGCAGGAAGTTGTGAGGCATCGTGTGGGTACTGAGAACCGAACCTGAGCACTCTAGATGAGCAGTAAGCACTCTTAACCACGAGACCGTTACCCCTGCTCAGGCAATTTGGTTTTATGTAACACTATAACAGTATGATCTTACTCCTTCAACTATCCATAGTCATGGACACTGTTTCTATTTGGCAGCTCCGCAAACCCAGGCTGGGGAGATGTTGGCTGGTCTATGAATCTGGTTAAGTGGCAGACCCAGTACCAGAATTCAGGTCTTCTGATGTCCCCAGCTCTGTGTTCTTTTCATGTCACCCAAGATTTCTCCATGCTTGCTCCCTGTTCAACGCTGGGCAAAGGCTTTTTCTTCTCTGAGTCTTGGGTCCCTGTCAGTTAATGAGAAACAGAAGCTTGACATAGATCCCGGAGGAGTGGGTGAGGTGGCCATTAGGCACTGGTTATCAGATGTAAACTGAGCAGCCTGGGAAGTTCCAGGAGAGGAATGAATACATATGCTGTGATTTCTGAAACATCCTGCCCAGGATAATCAGCAGGGACCAAGGCCAGAATGGAACCCAGGCAGAGGACCCAACCTTCCTGTGCTGCCCCTAGGGGATAGCCAGGTTCAGCAGGCAGGGTTGTTGGAAACATTTTGACAGCTCCTTAGGGAGCCATAGGATAGTTATAACATCCAGACCCACCTCTTTCCCAGGGTTGCACTGACGATGAAATGAGATCATTATTGCATGGGGGCATTTGAAATAGGTTGAAAACATTGAAATGAATGGAGGGCATTAGCAGCCACAGGGTGCCTTGTGTCTGCCAAGCAGGGGTCCAAGACTGACATCTTTGTTGTTAGTTTAACTCTTTCCTTACCCTGCTTTCCTGTGTGCATTGTCACCTTAAGAGCCTGGGAGCTTTCCTGTCTCCATCTGCAGCTAACTCTTCCCCACTTTCTGAGTTAGCCGTCTTCTGCACTTCTCCCTCTCTGCCCCCTGCCATTCCTCTGCTTCAGTTCCTGCCACCCCACCCCGGCCAGCTCAGTGCAGCTGCGTCGACCCAGTGCCCTCATTCGGTGTCTGACTCATCTTCTTCCAGTCTGTGTTGTCTGCTTTCCCTGCCTGCCACCCTCAAGGCTCCTGATTCTCTTTGTTCTCTGGATGTGCGCAGATGCCATTCCTGTCTTCTCTGAATCTCTCTCTTTAAAAAAAAATCTCTCCTTTGACTTTTACCACATTTACTTTGGGCCTCAGAACGTTGAGAGTACAGATGGCGTGAGTTTGTGATGTGACCGGCGCCCTGTGTACCATTAATCATTAGCAAGCCACATACTTAGGTCATATCTCCAGGGGCCAGGGGACTTGACAGCAATCTCATCCCATGAAGTAGGAGGAATAAATAATATTACAGACTCACAGTGCAAAGGCTCAGCTCTCTGTAACCCCACATACACTGGTGAGTACGTGTAGAGGAAGCCCGCTCCGGTCAAATTTAACCGTGCAAGAAAATTTGCAAGTGATTGCTTTATTTATTTATTTTTTGGTTTTTTTCGAGACAGGGTTTCTCTGTGGCTTTGGAGGCTGTCCTGGAACTCGCTCGGTAGACCAGGCTGGTCTCGAACTCACAGAGATCCGCCTGCCTCTGCCTCCCGAGTGCTGGGATTAAAGGCGTGCGCCACCAACGCCCGGCTGTGATTGCTTTATTTTAAAGCTAACTTTTTTTTTTGAGAGGTTGGTATTGATTTCACAAACTTTGAAAGGAAGCTGTTTGAGGTAGACAGGACACAAAACCCAGGCTGAAATGGAAGAGAGGCATCTGTAACATTGAGGTGATTCTGCAGGAAGCAGGTCTACAGAGTGAGGAGCAGGGACTCTGGCTGGAGCCCAGCTCTCTCTGTCTGTGGTGGGTTCAGAAAAGAAACCCTCAGAAACAGCCACCAAAGCCAGAGGGATGAGATCACCACACGGAGGACAAATCTAACTGAATATTCATTGTCCCCTTTGCGGGTTCCTCTTCTGCCTCCTATGTGGGAGAATGAGCCTTATTCACATATCTGGTTAGCAGACAGGAAGTTTCAACCAAAGCATTAACACTCTCAGCAATAATAATGAGGTTTATTAAGATCTGCTTTATGCTAACTATATGCAAATATGCAAATAGGCTCCTCCCAGGAAATGTATTGTCATTGCTCCCATTTTAGCTTACTTCTTTGTTGATTGAGCCCAGGGCTTTGGAGATACTAGGCAATCATTAAACTGCTGAGCTACATTCTAAACCTATTTTATTTTTAGTTAGATTTTTTTTTCCTGAACTGTAAATTGAACCTAGCACCTTCCTTGTTTATGCAAGGAAAGCAGTCTGCCACTGAGCAATATCCCTCACATAATACAAGTAACTTTTTTTTTCGAGACAGGGTTTCTCTGAAGTTTTGGAGGTTGTCTTGGAACTCGCTCTGTAGACCAGGCTGGCCTCAAATTCACAGAGATCCACCTGCCTCTGCTTTCCTAATGCTGGGATTAAAGGTGTGCGCCACCAACGCCTGGCTACAAATAACTTTTTAAAATTATTATTATCTTGTTTGTTTTTGAGAGGTTCTGCTGTGTGGTGCTGACTGATCAGGAACTTGATAAGTAGAGCAGATTGGCCTTGAGCTCAAAGAGATCAGCCTGCCTGTATCTCTCAAGTCCTGGAAATAAAATTGTGCACCACCATGCCCAGCAAAACTATTATTGCGTTTTTTTGTTTTTGTTTTTGTTTTTTTTCATGTGCATTCATGTTTTGCCTGCATGTGTTTCTGTGAAAGTGTCAGATCCCCTGAAAACAGACAGCTGTGAACTTCCATGTGGTTGCTGGGAATTGAACTCTGGTCCTCTGGATGAGCAGGCTCTCAATCACTGAGCCATCTCCCCACCCCCTGCTTTTTTTTAATTTAATTTAATTTTACTATTTTGTGTGTGTATGGCTGTGTACCACAGGCTTTCAGTGCACTGGAGGCCAGAAGCTGTTGAATCCTCTGGAACTGGATTTATGGAGAGTTGTGAGCCACCATATGGGTGCTGGCACTCAAATCTGGGTCCTCTGCTGCACCATCTCTCCACCCCCCAAACTACTATTGCTAGTACGCTTGTATTAGTAATACCCTTGCTATGTCGCTCAGGCTAGCCTCCAACTTCCAAGCGTCTTGTTTCGATGTCCTGAATTCTGGAAATGTAATCGTGAATCACTATGCCTGCTTTCAAGAACCGCTTGACAGAATCCACGTGTCTTAAGTATCAGTTTGGTGGCCGGGCGGTGGCAGAGTATCCCTTTAATCCTAGCACTCTGGAAGCAGAGACTAGTGGATCTCTATGAGTTCCAGGTCAGCCTGGTCATCAGAGTGAGTTCTAGGACTACACAGTGAAACACTGTCTCAAAAAACAAAACAAAACAAAACAAAATAGTGAGTGTGGGTTTCAGATTTAGCTTAGTTGATAGAGTACTTACTTAGCATGCCTGAAACCAGGGATACAATCCCCTGCACTACCAGCCTTGGCAGCACAAGCCTGTAATCCTAGCACTCAAGAGGTAGAAGCAGGAAGATCAAGTGTTCAAGGTCATCCTATGCTACATAGCAAGTTGCTAGCCAGCCTGTGCTATGTGAGCCCCACCCCCTTATAAAACAAGCAACTTACTGGGTGGCCTTAGTGGTGATGGTCTTATGGGTGAGTACTAGTCCCCAAACTAAATTGATCTGAATGTCAAACATATGCACCACTATTATGTGTTAATTGCTCCTTGATACAGAAATAAGCTCTATCTGGAAATGGAGCCCAATGGTAGAATAGTTGCTGAATTTGTCACCGTCCAAACAGGACTGGACACCACCCCAGAAACTCCCCTAATAACCTGGAGAGTGTCTTCTTTCCCAAAGCTGATCCGGTTTCAAACACGTGTTCTCAAGGACATCAGGCCCATGCAGACACTGGAGGATTACAGGCTTAGTTGACAGAGCTGTGTGCTCTGTCCTGGAACTCACTCTGTAGGCCAGGCTAGTCTTGAACTCAGAGGCCCTCCTGCCTCTGCCTCCTGAGTACTGGGGGTCAGGGCATGCACCGTCACCACCCAGCTTGTCCAGAGCATTCTGTAATGTAAAAGTCTGACCAGTGGGAAGCCAGCACTTGGGAGGTAGAGGCAGGACACTGCCTATGACCCTTCATCAGAACATGAGGGCATGTGGTTCAGTGGCAGAGCTTTGCCGGTCTTGTCCCAGGTCCTGAGTTTGATCTAAAGATGTGAAAAAGAGGATATTTTTTGAGAATGGGTCATAAATAGCCCAGACTCTCAGGGAGCTTGCTCTGAAGTCAAGGATGACCATGAATTTCTGATCCTCCTGCCTCTACTTAGCACTGGGCTCTCAGACTTGCACTTTCATACCCAATTTATCTGGTGCTGGGGATTGGACCCAGGACTTAATTAATGCTGCATAAGCACTCTACGAATTCAGCTACATCCATAGTCCCTGTCTGGTTTGTTTGTTTTGTTATTTTTTTCAGACTGGCCTTGAATAACTGATCTTCCTGCCTTTATATCCCAGTGATGGATTTAAAGGTGTGTACCTTTAAATGGCTGACAATAATTAAAAAATTTTTTTAATTTTAAAAATGACTTGACCAGTGGGAAATATATGCAAGGTTAATTCATTTCCATCTGCAATTTGGGCTTCAGGCTCTGATGAAGCTCTGGAGGCCCTTTGGTTAGTTCAGGTTTCTCAGCTCTGTGCTGGCTGGAGGGTGTGCTACTAGCATCGATGCCTTTGGGCCTTCCAGCCCCAGAAACATGGAATTAGATGAAGTGGCTGTGATAATGTTCTCATTGTGTTCTGAGGACCCAGAGCAAAGGGCTGGAATTCAGATCAAGAAGAGCACTTTGCTCTTGACTCTGCCCTGCCAGCCATTGTGTCCTCCCTGGGGCAATTCGTTTGTAGCTGCAGAGCCGCGTGCCAAGTGTGTGTGGACAGGAGAATGGCCTGTCTCTCCTTAGTAAACTGCTGTGTGGGTGGAAAAGACCAACCTCCACCCTCAAGGCTTGTACGACACTTGCACTTATGGTTTGGATCTAAAATTTTTGCTTATTTATTCACCTTTTGTTTGTTTGTTTGTTTGTTTTTCTAGACAGGGTTTTTCTGTGTAGCCTTGGCTACCCTGGAACTCATAGAGATCCGCCTGCCTCTGCCTCCTGAGTGCTGGGATTAAAGACGGGTGCCACCATACCCCACTATTATTATTCACCTTTTGATGCTGGAAAATGAAGCCAAGTCCTCACACATGCTAAACTATGCTCTATCTCTAAACTCCTGCAATGTTTTAAAATTATTTACTTCTACCTTTTTTAATTTTATGTGCATTGGTGTTTTTGCCTGCATGTATGTAAGGGTATTGGATTCCTTGGAACTGGAGTTACAGACAGTTGTAAGCTGGGAATTGAACCTGGGTCCTCTGGAAGACCAGTCAGTGGCCTTAACCTCTGAGCCATCTCTCCAGCTCCTGGAACTTTTAATATCCCAAGAAAGGTCTGGACAGTAAATGCCTGCCAGTCAGAATAAACAGATACTGTCCAGTTGTCTTTTTCTTGCCAGATTTCATTCATTCATTCACTTGTTTGTTTGGTCTTTTGAGGCTGGGTGTTGAGTATCTGTTTGTGGCTGAGGATGACCCTGAACTTCCCATCCCTTTGCCCCCACATCTAAAGTACGGGGGTTATATACATGCACCATGGTGTCTGCTTACTTCTGACTTTGTTTAAGACAGGGTCTCATGTTTTCTAACCTAGGTAGCCTGGAACTCACTATGCATTTGAGGCTAGCTTTGAACTCCTGATCCTCCTGCCTCCATCTTCAGAATACGAGCTCCTACATATTCCAAACAAAAACTACAGGGCCTGGCTTGAGCTGTTTCTGTTGCACTAGGTAATTGTCAGATGTGCTTTTTCTTTCCTTCCTTCCTTCCTTCCTTCCTTCCTTCCTTCCTTCCTTCCTTCCTTCCTTCCTTTCTTTCTGTCTTATCTTTTTGTTTTTTTCTTTTGAGACAGGGTTTCGCTGTGTAACTTTGGAGCCTATCCTGACACTGGCTCTGAAGACCAGGCTGGCCTCGAACTTACAGAGATCCACCTGCCTCTGCCTCCTGAGTGCTGGGATCAAAGGCGTGCACCACGAACGCCTGACCTTCTTTCCTTTTTTCTTTTTAAAGATTTATTTATTTATTACATATACAGTGTTCTGTCTACACACCAGAAGAGGGCACCAGATTGAATTGTAGATGGTTGTGAGCCACCATGTGGTTGCTGGGAATTGACCTCAAGACCTCTGGAAGAGCAGTCAGTGCTCTTAACCTCTGAGTCATCTCTCCAGCCCCTCTTTTTTTTTTTTAAGACTTATTTCATGTGCATTGGTTTTTTTTTTTTTTTTTTTTTGCCTGCATGTATGTTTGTGTGAGGGTGTCAGATCTCCTAGAACTGGAGTTACAGACAGTTGTGAGTTGCCATGTGGGTGCTGGGAATTGAACCTGGGTCTTCTGGAAGAGCAGCCAATGCCCTTAACCACTGGGACATCTCTCTAGCCATTTATTTATGTATTTATTTATTTGTCTATCTTTTTTTTTCAGGACAGGGTTTCTTTGTGTAACAGTTCTGGCTGTCCTGGAATTCACTTTGTAGACCAGGTTGGTCTCAAACTCTCAGAGATCCTCCTGCCTCTGTCTCCCAAGTGCTGGGACTAAAGGCATGCACCACCAATGTGTCCTCCCTGGGCAAATTCTTACTTTTTCCTTTCTTTTTTTTTTTTTTTTTTTTTTTGGTTTTTATGAGACAGGGTTTCTCTGTATTATTTTGGAGGCTGTCGGTCCAGCCCGGCCTCGAACTCACAGAGATCTGCCTGCCTCTACCTCCCGAGTGCTGGGATTAAAGGCATGCGCCACCACCGCCCGGCCACTTTTCCTTTCTTTATCTGGCTCACAGGAAGATGCTGACGGCAATAGCAGTAATAAAGCAGCCGCCCTTTTTCCTTGTGTGCTTAGTGCAAACACTGATACATTCTTCACATGCATTGTTTTGTTCCGGTCTCACAGCAGCACCATGAAGCAGTGCTGGTCCAATTCCCATGTGACAAGTAAGGACACTGAACTTATCACATGCCTCGGACATAGTAGTTCCAGAATTATGAGGCTGTGACTAACTGGCACCATAGTATGTGACCTTCCCCTCTACACTGCAGCACATCTGGTCAAGTTAATGCCAGATCCCTCACTAACAGGTCCCTGAGGGAGCTCCCGTCTCCTGGGATGCTTAATCATCTCGGTCCTTCCATATGATGCAAACCTGTACTTGTAACCAACTCATCACCACCAATTCATATAATCAGATCTTTAAAAAAATAGTTTTTAAGCCAGGCGGGGGTGGCGCACGCCTTTGATCCCAGCACTCAGGAGGCAGAGGCAGGCAGGTCTCCGTGAGTTCAAGACCAGCCTGGTCTACAAAAGCTAGTTCCAGGACAGCCTCCAAAGCCACAGAGAAACCTTGTCTCAAAAAAAAGGAAATAGTTTTTATACATAGCCAGGCAATGGTGGCTCATGCCCTTAATTCCAGCACTTAGGAGTTAGAAGCAAGCAGATCTTAGTGAGTTCGAGGCCAACCTGGTCTACAGAGTGAGTTCCAGGACAGCCAGGGCTGTTTCACAGAGAAACCCTGTCACAAAAAACAAACAAGCAAACAAACAAAAAAGGATGACAGAAAAAGAATAGATTTTAGCCAATCTCATTGCCAAAACTGTCCTAAAACTTGCTCTGTAGCCCAGGCTGGCCTTGATCTTGAGCCCTCCCACCTCAACCTCCAAGCCTTGCTACTTTTTACCTTTTTTAAAAAACAGAAATGACAATATTTTGTTTAGTAAGTTATTTAGTCTTTCTCTTTTGGGACAATAGTGGGGATTGAACCTAAGGTCTCGTCCATATGAGACAAATGTTGTATCACTAAACTGCAACTGTAGCCCTTACATTTCATTTGAAACAGGGTCTTGCTAAATAATCTAGGTTGAGATGAGCAGTGGTGACGCAGGCCTTTAGTCCCAGCACTTGGGAGGGAGAGGCAGGCAGATCTCTGTGAGTTTGAGGCCAGCTTGGTCTACAAAGCTACACAGAGAAACCCTGTCTTAAAAGAAAAAAATCTAGGTTGGCCTGTAACTCACTGTATAGCCCAGGCTGGACCGTGTGATACTCTTGCTTCCCTCTTCCACAATGAGACTATAGGTGTGTGGCACCACACTCAGCTTATTCATTGCTTTTGTTTGCTTTGTTTTGCCGTGCTGGGCATTGAGTGCAGGACCATGTTCACTACAGTGCTGGGCAGACAATTTATATCTCAGCTTAGACTCCACACAGAAAGAAAGGGAGCCAGATATGGTGGCTCACACCTGTAAGCCCAGTATTTGAAATGCAAATGCAGTAGGAACAGGAGTTCAAGGGCAGCCATGGCTACATAGGCAGTTTGGGGCCAGGTTGGGCTACATGAGACCCTATCTTTAAAAATAAAGTGTTAGCCGGTGGCACACGCCTTTAATCCCAGCACTCGGGAGGCAGAGGCAGGCGGATCTCTGTGAGTTCAAGGCCAGCCTGGTCTACAGAGCGAGTTCCAGGACAGCCTCCAAAGCCACAGAGAAACCCTGTCTCGAAAAACCAAAATATAAATAAATAAATAAATAAAAATAAAGTGTTAACCCATCCTGATAACAAAGGCTGTAATCCCAGCTACTCAAGAGATGGCTCGAGGTTAAGAGTGCTCACCGCTTCTGCTCAGTTCCCAGCACCCACACGGCGGCTCACAACCATCTGAAACTCCGGTTCTAGGGGTTCAGTGCCCTCTTCTGGCCTCTTCAGGCTCTTGCATGGACTTTCAGGTTACACACACACACACAAACAATTAAAAACGAAAACACTGAAACAAAGAACTAAAATTCAAAGCTCACCCGGGTACAGAGTGAGTTCAAAGTCAACCTGGACAACTTGTGAAACTGTCCCAACATAAAAAGGGAAAAAGACTAGGGTTACAGCTGAGTTATAATAAAGTGATTGCCTAGGAAGAATGAAGGTTCAAACCCAGTACCACCCCCCAAAAGTGTGTGTGTGTGTGTGTCTGTGTGAGAGAGAGTGTTTGTGTGTGTCTGTGTGAGTGTGTCTGTGTGTGTGAGACAGAGAGTGTGTGTATCTCTGTGAGTGTGTGTGTCTATGTGTGTCTACGTGTGTGAAAGTGTGTGTGAGTGTGTGTGTGAGAGTGTGTGTCTGTGTGAGTGTGTGTGAGAGAGTGTGTGTGTCTGTGTGAGTGTGTGTGTCTATGTATGAGAGAGTGTGTGAGTGTGTGTCTATGTGTGTGTGAGTGTGTGTCTATGTGTGTGTGTGTGAGTGTGTGTCTATGTGTGTGTGTGAGTGTGTGTGTCCTGGTAGGATGATTCACTTAAAAGTAGTAAATACTTTAGAGAAATCAGGGGTTGCAGTAATATTCAATGGATTTAGTTACTGATAATCCTGTGACTTGTACACATCTCTTTGTCTCCTAAGGAATGTAAGAAACAGTCTAATCAGTAGTGTGCATCACTTGCTGATGAGCCTTGTCAACAGAGAGTCAGGGTCAGGGTCAGACAGCCTGGTGAGCAGAGAGTGATAGAGGAGTGTGACTGAGCCTGGGCTGGGAGCCTGGAGTGTCTGTCACCTGGAATGACCCACCCTTCTGAGCTCTGCACATCCTCTGTCAAAGGCAGGTTAGTCAGTCAGTGCACATCCTTAGATTTCTTCCATCCTGAGGAGCTGGTGTTCTGTCTCCTGGATTTGCGTCCTAGGTGTTGGAGGGAACCTTCTAGAAAGCTACAAATACAGGAGGTAAACAGTGGAGGCAGTGGGATGGTCCAGCCAGTGTGTGACCTGAGTTCTATCTCCAGGTCCCATGGGGTAGAAGGAGAGAACCAACTCCCACAAGGTGTCCTCCAAGTCCTCCAAAAGCACACAGGCACACGCACACACACACACGCACACACACACACACACACGATAAATAAGTATAGTTTTTTTTTTTTTGAGACAAGGTCTTTCTATGTTATCCCTGGCTGCCTTGGAACTGTTTTGTGGATCAGGCTGGCCTCAACCTTGAAAAACTCATCTGCCAGCCGGGCGTTGGTGTCGCACACCTTTAATCCCAGCACTCGGGAGGCAGAGGCAGGCGGATCTCTGTGAGTTCGAGACCAGCCTGGACTACCGAGTGAGTTCCAGGACAGCCTCCAAAGCCACAGAGAAACCCTGTCTCGAAAAAACCAAAAAAGAAAAAAGAAAAACTCATCTGCCTCTGTCCCCTGAGTGCTGAGATTAAAGGCAGACACTACCATGCCCTGAATAACTTTTTTTTTTTTTGGAGAGGAAAATAGTGGAGAAAGATTGAGGTGCAGATTAGCCAGGATGCTGGTGCTCTGCCCACTGAAGGCAACAGGCCCACCTCTTTCTTAGTGCTCTTCTCTCCTGGAAGGAGCACTTCCATGCACACCCAGCTCGATACACTCCCTGGCCGATGTTTTTCCCAATCTCTAATTTCTCTTTTTGCTAATTTGAGTATTCCTGGCACTTGAAACATCAGTCATTTGCGTTGCATTTTGAGCCATTCGCAGAACAGACTGAGAGGTAATGTCCTGGTTTCTGTCCCCAGGGCAGAGGACCACTGAAAATAGCACTATTCATCTAAAAATAGATCTATTCACTCCCTCCCCTTCATCTCTCCTTTCTTCTTCCCTTATTGCTGACTCCTCAAGACCTACAATCAGGGAGCCTGAAAAGATGAAATAGGTCTGTGACGGTAGGAATGGCGATCTGTATTAGGAATTGGAAGCAGGGCTGTTGAGCTGGGTTTTTGGTTTGATCCTTTGCAGTGAGATTGCATCCCAGTGGCATAGTCAGTCAGTGAGTTACCATAATGTTTCATCATGTTTGATTTTATTTATTTATTTATTTTGTGCTTCGAAGGCTTTGTTAGACAATTGCGCTACCAAATGGACTACACTCCTACATAGTCATTTATGAAACACTTCTCAATCTGTTGCCCAACTGCTCTCTTTTTTATTTATTTATTTATTTATTTGAGACAGGGTTTCTCTGTGTAATAACCCTAGCTGTCCTGGAACTAGCTCTGTAGACCAAGCTGGCCTCAAACTCACGGAGATTCTCCTGCCTCTGCCTCTGCTTCCCTAGTGCTGGGATTAAAGGTTAAAGGTGTTTGCCACCACTGCCTGGTTTCCAATTGCTCTTCTTCTTCTTTTTTTTTTTTTTTTTCTTTTTGGTTTTTCGAGACAGGGTTTCTCTGTTTTGTTTTTTGGACCATGTCCTGGAATCAATTGCTCTTCTTTAACCAGAGCCTGCAAGAAAGTGAGTGTTCTGGCTCCGACTTTACCGTTAGAACCTCTGAAGGACAGAGGTCTGACACCGCAGATGTCGTAACAGGTGGCAGAGCGTACGAGGAAACAAACTCGTGTGCCCAGCACTCTTCATTTTCCTAGTACAGATCCTGGAAATGAACCCCTCCCCTTGAGCATTCCAGGGTTCAGCCTCTTCAGGACTGGCTGTTCAGGGGTTGAAGGACCCTTTCACAGGGATCACGTAAGACTACTGGAAAACATAGATATTTACATTACAATTCATAACAGTAGCAAAATACAGTTATGAGATAGCAACTATAATCATTTTATGGTTGGGGGTCACTATAACATGAGGGACTGTATTAAAGGGTCGCAGCGTTAGGGACGCTGAGAGCCACTGCTCTAGTACTCTAATGATAGAGAACCTTCCAGAGCATGTGGATAAGAGCTCTCTAACCAGCCCTCATTCCAGAGGCCCCAGAAGAGCTCCACACAGGCAAAAGCTATCACGGCTTGGAGAGAACTCAATGGTGCCCCGAGCTTTCCTGATGGCTCTGGAGTCAGCAAAGATACAAATATCGAATGTGGCTTCTTTCCACACACTGCTGACCTGAAGCCAGTGGGTAGCCAAGGAACAGAGATAAGAGCACTGCACTTGGAGTCAGGTTAGTGTCCAGATAGTATCCTTCTGTCTGCCTCTACAATCATGGATAAGTCTGAGCCTTAGTTTTCTTATGTGTCAAGTGGAGACCACAAGCTTAATATCAGCTCATAGGGCTCTTGTGATGATTGTATAGGATGATTAAGTTGAAAAAGACCTGGTCCCAGGGACAGTGAGATAGATTAGTGGGTGAAATGCCACTCCTGATTCTCCAGGGCCCACATGGTGGCAAAGAAAACTGACTCCTTTACATGCGAGTTGTCATTCCCTGCCCACTAATAAATACACGTAGGTTTTTAAGAGAGACCCAGTCTAGCCGCAGACATAGGGCAAGATGCCGCTGAGACTCTAGTCTTCTGCAGACTGCCATAGAGTAGCTGGCAGTAACAGGCCAAAGCTGGTTTGCCTTTTCTATTCTTGGATTTTCTGTTCTTGGAAAATCGCACTTAATGGTATCCTCCCCACAGATTGATTGATTGGTCAGACCTGACTATCTCACCCCTAGCAGCACTGGGGGCTCCTATCTATTTCCTCTGGTCGGTTGATATCTGTCTATCATCTATCTACCTATCTATCTATCTATCTATCTATCTATCTATCTATCATCTATCTCTATCTATCATCTCTCTATCTATCATCTATCATCTATCTGTCTATCTCAGAATGTCTATAGTAATGTGTCACCATGCCTGGTTTATGCGATGCTGGGGATAAAACTCAAGGCCTCTTGTATGCTAGGCAAGCACTCTACCAATGGATGGAAATCCCCCAGCCTCCCTCTCTCCTTACTCCCCTCCCTTCCTTCCAGTGAAATCTCACTATGCAGCACAGACTGGCCTTGAACTATGGTCTTCCTGCCTGAACCTTCCAAACACTAGGATCACAGCTGTGTGCCTCCGGGTCTAGTTCAACCTCTAGTTTTATATTCTGGTTGTTCCCAGAAGTGACCTCTGAGAATTCCTTGTGTCTACAAGCTGACATAGTCCTGTGGAGATCCTGACTGTTATTAGTTGTACAGCTGCTGGCCTGCTTCTCATACCCCAAGCCGAAGACTTAATCAAATTGGGAAATGACTTGAAGAGTTCAGAGTTCTGTGCATTAACAGGAGTTATGCACATAGATTCCTTCCTTAGGAGACACCAGACTTGGATGGCTCCATTCCTGGGCCTCTATGTCCTGTCTCTAAAGCATGGAGGTCTGTGGCAATGGCTCCCAAGGTCTACTTGGTCACCGCTCCCCTCTCTCAGGAATCAGACCATGGCACCCTGGAGCTTCCAACCAGATCTGCTCCACCCCCAGGGCCTTTTGTTGGCCTTTTACTCGAACTGGGACATATTTAACTTCCCCATAGCAGCAAACAGTCCTGTCCCAGGCCCCACCCACCGACACTCTTGCTCAGAAAGATCACAAAGGAAGCATTGACCAGAGCAGCTGAGATCTCCAGGGAACTTTTCCTTGGGACCAGGACCCCGTATTACGGGCCCTCTGCCCTCAACACCCAGCTTGAATTGGTCCTTCCACTTTCGACAGATGAGGGCTAAGGACGGATTTCTAAGGCAAAGGAAGACATGAGTCAGCTGTCCTCAGAAGGGACAGAAAAGAAAAAAGACAAGAACAAGGAGCTGGTGTGTGACCCGGTTCAGAGTGTGGGAGTAAAATAGCTCGGGCTAAGATGGGGAGGAGGGGGGTCGAGGACCTTGCACCTGGACCCCATCTGATTTCACGCCAGAACCAGCCCCTCTCCTAACACAAGGCTGGGCTTGTCTGCCAGGCGTGGTAAACACTGAGGGTTTGGGTAAGTGTGCAAGACTTACTTATCAAGGAAATGATAATGCGGATTCAGTTGTCACTCAGCTTGGGCAGAACCAGCTGAGCAGAGGGGCACAGATGGAATGGAATGGGGTGGAAATGGGAAGTTAGTCACCATTCAGGATATCTTTTCCAGTCAGCAGGAGGGGTCTTGAAGCAATTTTGGTCCAAGAAGGAATCCTAAGAGGAAGCAGGCTGGGACTCATGCCATGGTGATTGCAGGAGGATGGCTGGGGTTTGAGGGACTCCGTCTTGGTGGATGCTTTAGATGCCAGGCTTGACTACCAGCTCAGATTCTGTTTGACAATGTACAGACGGGATAAAGTCCTAGATATAGGAAGATGGAAGCTGGGTAAACCATTATGTTATATATCAAAAGTCTGTGTGTTCAAGCCAGGTGGTGGTGGTGCCCGCCTTTAATCCCAGCACTCAGGAGGCAGAGGCAGGTGGATCTCTGTGAGTTCAAGGCCAGCCCAGTCTACAAAGTGAGTTCCAGGACAGGCTCAAAGCTACACAGAGAAACCCTGTCTAGAAAAACAAAACAAAACAAAAAATAAAAGTAACAAAAAGCAAACAACAAAAAGTCCATGTGTTCACCTAACAGTCACCCTCAGCTGAGCATCATAAAACATGCCTGAATGGCAGAAGGACCATAAAAGTTCCAGTACAGCCTAGTCTATATAGTAAGTTCCAGGTCAGTCTTGGATACATAGCAAGACCTTGCCTCAAAAACAAAACAAGCCAGGTGATGGTGGCGCACACCTTTAATCCCAGCACTGGGGAGGCAGAGGGAGGAGGATCTCTATGAGTTTGAGGCAGGGCTGGACCATCAGCCTCCAAAACAATACAGAGAAACCCTGTCTCGTAAAATAAAAAACAAAAAAAGTATCCCCAAGCAGCATGAAAAAGTAGTTGAGAAAGGAGAGGTTGGGCCTTGATTGATATCACCAGGATGTCATGGAGAATATAAAAGGGAACCTAAACATGGAGGTGCTTGCCTGTAATCCAAGCACATGGAAAATAAGCAGAAAAACGGGACATTTAGAGCCATTCTCAACTATATATCAAGTTGGATGCCTACTTGGGCTACATTCAATCCTAATCCTGCTTGAGAAAAAAAACACGTGATTATTTAATTAAATGAGGAGGCTCACTTTTTTTCTTTTTCCAAAACAGGGTTCCTCTATATAGCCCTGGCTGTCCTGGAACTCACTCTGGAGACCAGGCTGGCCTCCAACTCACAGATATCCTCCTGCCTCTGCTTCCTGAGTGCTGGAATTAAAAGTGTGCACCACCACCACCCAACTTCATTTGTTTGTTTTTGTGGCTGGGTCTCATTTAGCCCAAGATGACTTTAACCTTGAACTATGTTCCACAAAGCTGGTCTTGAACTCCCCATCTTCCTTCTCCCATCTCCCAAGTGCTGGCGTTGATAGGCATGCCACATTGCCCAGGCAGTCCTCCCTTCAGGTGCCATAAAAGCTGCTGCTTTTGAAATCTCACGGGTGTACCTGGATTGGATGGGAAAGTCGGAGAGCTCCCTTCTCACATCCGTTTTATATTATATCCTGTCTGGGCCTGTCCTCTTAATCTTCCTTTGTCTTCGAAGCCCAAGGATGGATCCCATTTTTCCATCTCTTAAGTAGCCCTGAGACGGCCTTTGCTGCCCTTCTCTGGCTCTCCTGTCTCCTTTGAGTCTCCGGAGATTCAGATTGGAACTGTACACCGTACTCCAGATTCACCTGCAACGTGGTTCTCTGCAAGGGGATAATTCGTTTCCTTTTGTTTCCGAAAAGCCTTCCCGAAGGTCCTTGGCCCACTGCTATTGAACTTTTTAGCGGTGGCAGGATATTAAGCCAGTGTCTTTTGGGAACAGTAGAGAATTTCTCCCTTCGCTGTCCTGTCTTATTCTGGTTCATAATGCCTTGCCCACAGCTATCATCTCATGAGCAGAGTGAGGATCACATTCCTCTCAAATGGAAAACTTGTAACAGAAGCTCACCTACCCGACTCTTATTAAGTTTAAGGGTTTTTTTTCCCCTGCCCGCTCACATTGTTCCTTATTAACCTAGAATGATTTGGGGTGTCTGTGAAATTGAACATTTAGTCAGTACATGCTTCCTCATACAATTTTTGTTGTCGTTTATTTCTTTTTTGTTTTTTTGAGACAGGGTTTCTCTGTGTAATAGGCCCGGCTGTCCTGGAACTCGTTCTGTAGACCAAGCTGGCCTCCAACTCACAGAGATCTGCCTGCCTCTGCCTTCTGAGTGCTGAGATTAAAGGGGTACGCCACCAACGCTCGGCTTCCTTGAACAGTTTTTAAGAGAGATCAGTCCTGCCATCGCACACTTAGGCATTTTTCCACTCAGAGAAATGCCTGTTTCCTTCCCTGTGAGTGAGCACTTTGCCTTTCTTCATCCCAACCCATGCAATGCTGAATAACCTCTGATGTACAACCTCGGGGAGGGGCAGGGGCACATTTTAATATCTTAAGTCCTGGCCACTGACTTCCCTAATGCTGCAGTAATTTTGTCCCACTTTGGAAGAACTCCCAGAGGCTAGTCAGTCACGATCTTCTGTTGCTGAAAACATGTTATTTTTCCTGTAGCTGGTCCCATTTCCTAGTCTTCACCACAGGGACACATAAGTCGACTGGGGACCTAGGGAAATACAGACTCGTGTGTGTGTGTGTGTGTGTGTGTGTGTGTGTGTGTGTGTGTGTGTGTGAGAGAGAGAGAGAGAGAGAGAGAGAGAGAGAGAGAGAGAGAGAGAGAGAGAGAGAGCTCATGTACACACATGCTTACACAAAATATGCAAGCTTGTGTGAGCCTATGGAAGCCAGAGGTTGACATTGGCATCTTCCTCTATCTTTTTTTTTTTTTTTTCTCAAACAAGCTCTTAGTGAGCCTGGAGCTTGGTGAATCTAGCTTGGCTGGCCAGCAAGTCCCAGGACCTTCCTGTCTCCATCACCCCTCTCAGCACTGTTGATCTAAACTCAGATTACTTACACTTACACAGCAAACCCCTTACCCTCCAAACCACATCCCCAGACCCAGAAAATGCAGATTCTGAGTCACTGTGTCAAGGTGGTTTGCTATGTTCCCAGGTGATTCCAGTGGGCAGCAAAATTTGAGAAGTGTTGCCTTTTTGTTCAGTGGCAAAGAGTAAAGGATGCTAGAATTACATAAAATGCTGAGGGAAATCTAAAGACTCAGGCTGGAATGGACAATGTGCCAGATGTGGAGACTGGACCAAATGCTAGGCCTTTGAGGATGGGCCACCCAGATGTTAGAGTCCTCAGGGTTATGTGTTTGTCTGCATGTATGTCTATGTAAGAGTGCCAGTTCCCCTGGACAAGGAGTTACACACAGTTGCAAGCGCCATGTGGGTGCTGGGAATCAAACCTGGGTCCTCTGGAAGAGCAGTCAGTGCTCTTGACCTCTGAGCCATCTCTCCAGCCCTAGAGGGAATATTTCTAATATGGGGGAACTGTAGGAATGCACCCTGGTTATGGCGGCGGTCTGAACAAGCAGCTTCGGAGGAATCAATGACAATTTCCTAAGCTGTTCCTGCGGGGTCTTGCAGGATGAGTAGCAGTTTTCCAGGTAGCTGTGGGGTGGGGAGAAGAGAATGTGGTACTCCCCACTGTGGGGAGTAGAGGCCCATTGGATAATTGAGCAGGGAAGTGGTTTAGACTTGTGGTTTTGGAGGATGAATGATGGAAGAGGAAACTAAGGCTGCAGGAGCCTATGGGTGTCTGGGCAAGTCTTAGGGATTTCAGTGAGGTCAGTAGGCATCAGTAAGGTCAAAAAGGGGACAGTGGTGTAAATTGCAATAAGAAGCATTTAATGGCTGGACAGTAGTGGTGCACGCCTTTATTCCCAGCACGAGGGAGGCAGAGGCAGGCGGATCTCTGTGAGTTCGAGGCCTGGCTGGACGGACAGCCTCCAAAACAATACAGAGAAACCCTGTCTCGTAAAACCAAAAAAAAAAAAAAAGAAGCATTTGATGATGATATTTGATGGCTGGCCATTTATCTGGGTGAGTGAGGTAAAAGGCTGTGCTGAGCAAGCTGCCAAGGGCACCAGATTTCAGGGTTGCATTAGTTATAACCTTGAACGGAGAGGAGTCGAGTGAAGTATGTGACATAGTGGTGGCATACATGGTAAGGCAATTATCCAGGGGTGCGAGGGCTCCGGTGTGGCATCAAGGCTAGCCAGTCCCCCCATAGCTCCCTCCTTTGTCTTTGTGACTGCATGGGGCTTATGTGAGGTTCCTGCCTCTCCAGCCGGCCTGGCTTTGCTCAGTGTCCACTGCGGTATTGCACAAGCCAACCTCTGACCTCCCCACAACGCCCTTTAACCCCTGTCCTGCTCTGATCCCAACGATGTGACGCTCACAGGCAGCTGCCCACTCCCCCAGCCTGGCAGCACCCTCAGCCCTGAGAGCCCTCAGATGTGACAGCTGGTTCCACTAGGAAAAATTCCAGTGGGGAGACAGCCAATTTCTTCCAGTGGCTCAAGGTGATGTCAGCCTTCAGGAGGCCAGCGGTGAAATCAGAGTAGTTGTCTGCCCTGGAAGAGTGCCCTCTTATTGGCAATAATGACAATGCATTTTATGGAGTCTGGCTTTGTACAACTCCATTATCGTGTTCCAGAAGCCCCACTGAAGGCATTGATGGTGTGGGGGCCTTCACATAGCATGGAGCTCTCAGTGAGGCTAGGGGTATGGTATTTGGATCTCTCCTCTGTTATTTTCTAACTTGATGGTCCAAGAATAGAGGCAGGGGATTGGCTTTTTCCTTCAGCTTAGTGAGCCGAGCAGGTTGTGTCTAAAGCTCATGCAGCCTCTGGGGCCTCATTTTGTCCCCTGTTGCTGGGAAATCTCTTCCCTTGGGTTGTTCTGATTTCCTCAGCAGCCCAAGATTAGACCAAGGTTTCCTGCTACCCCAGTGATGAGCTGTCTTCCTGAGTCAGGAACCACACAGTACAAGGGCTGGGCTGCCCAGTGAGTGCCGTCTCTCCTCCTGCTGCTGCCATCTGGGGCTTGGTTGCCAGGAATAGATTGCCACCCACCTTCCTCACAGGCATGGTGACCCAGCCGTTCCTTCGTTTCCATGGCAAAGAGATCAGGTGCCTTATATCCCCAAAGGGGTTCCCTCTTTTTCATCCTTAAGGATCCTTCCTGTCCACAATGGTAGCTTTGTGCTATGGCTCCAGGGGCTGGAGGGGGAAACTCAGTTCCCACCGACAAGGCTACGTCCATTATGTCCATTCCTAGAAGGATCGCAGGGAAGGGCAGCAGAGTGTCTGCTCTGTGGTCATTGGAGTGGACTTGTGGAGCTCAGGAGTTCAAGGTTACCCTTGGCTATGTTTCAAGAAGGAAAGGGAAGGAGGAGGGGGGAAGAGGGACAGAGAGAGGATCTCTTAAGTTGTCAACTGACATGATGACACATACCTGCAATCCCAACACTCAGGTGGTAGAAACAGGACTGCCACAAGTTCTATCCTAGCCTGATCTACATACAGGCTAACCTGATCTACATAATAAGTTCTGGCTAGCCAACACTGCACAGTGAGATCCTTTCTCAAAAAAAACAAACAAACAAACAAACAAAAAACAATCAAACCAATAAAGCTATGTGTGGTGAATCACACTTATAATCCAGCATTGGTCACCGTCTACTGCATAGAAGGTTTGAGGCTAGTCTGGACTACATGCGACACTGTGACCAGCAAACAAACAAACAAAAATCCCAAGTTGGGATGTCAGTCCCTTCTCTGAACCCCATTGTGTCCTCAGGCCATGGAAAGCAAGCTGCTGATCGGGGGAAGGAACATCATGGATCACACCAATGAGCAACAGAAGATGCTAGAACTGAAGCGGCAGGAGATTGCTGAGCAGGTAAGGACGCTAGGCTTCAGGTTCCCTGAGGCATGTCACCTTGAGGTCATGTGTGGGGCAGGCTGAACTGAGAATCCTGGAATTAGAATTAGCTGAGAACCCAAGCTAAGTCACTTGGACTCCATGGGTCTCCCAGCTCAGTGTCTTCTCTTTGGATGAGAGGAAGAGGTGGCTCTCCGTGCTGTTAGCCTCCACGAGACCCCTGGTATTAACTCCCAGGCCCTCCATTGCTGATTGTATGGCAATTTCCTAAGTCCTCAAGTTAGTTACCAATCAGCTGTGATGCTGTGGGCGATGTTCCCAGAGAATGCTAGTTCTTAGGACTGGGGTCACCATGCACACAGGGTCACACCTGACACAGTATGTTCACAGGAGCTACGAAGTCCAGTGTTCCACTTAGAATTGTGAGGAACAGTGAATGTGAGCCTTGGGGTGCCCCTGACTGGTAGCCAGGACCATGGTAGAGCCAGGTCCTATGACAGGCAAAGCCAGCCGGCCCCTGTACTCTTTAGCCTCCTCCAGTGTACCTTGCTTGTCTGTTGTGACCCCCTCGCCGCGCCTTGCCCTAGAAACGCCGTGAGCGGGAGATGCAGCAGGAGATGCTCCTCCGAGACGAGGAGACCATGGAGCTGCGTGGTACCTACTCATCCCTGCAGCAGGAGGTGGAGGTCAAAACCAAGAAACTCAAGAAGGTAAGATGAGGGCTGGAGAGATGGCTCAGTGGTCAAGAGCACTGGCTACTCTTCCAGAGGACCTGGGTTCAATTCCCAGCACTCACATGGCAGCTCACACCTGAATGTAACTTCAAGATCTGACACCCTCACACGGACATACATGCAGGCAAAATGCCAATGTACATAAAATAGGAATTAAAAAAAAAAAAGATAAGATGAGCAGCAGGGTAAACAAATCACTTTTCTTTTCTTTTTTTTTTTTTGGTTTTTTCCAGACAGGGTTTTGTTTTTGTTTTCTAAGACAGGGTCTCTCTGTAGCTTTGGAGCCTGTCTTGGAACTCGCTCTGTAGACCAGGCTGACCTCAAATGTGGAGATCCGCCTGCCTCTGCCTCCCAAGTGCTGGGATTAAAGGCGTGCACCACCACTGCCTGGCTTGTCTCCACTCTTCTGTGGATCAATTATGACCTTTTATTCAGTCTATGTAAAGAGGATGTTAGGTCAAAATTTCCTCAGTTCTCTTTCAGTTTGAATACTCTGTGATACTGAGAGAGAGAGACAAAGAGACAGAGACACAGAAACAGAGACAGAGACAGAGACAGAGACAGAGCAGTGGGTAGGCGGGACCGAACCGCAGGGAAGACAAAGAGCCCTTGAAATAGTGCATCCTGATTCATAGGGATGGGCAGCATTCTGAGTTGGGACCAGCAACCCCATCCTCATCCTGGGCTGAGCCTGCAGTGGGTGAGGCCCAGGCTGGGCGGTTGGGGCCTGATGAGCAGCCTCTGAGCCACACTGTGCATGTCCAGCTCTATGCCAAGCTCCAGGCGGTGAAGGCTGAGATCCAGGACCAACACGAGGAGTACATCCGCGTGCGGCAGGACCTGGAAGAGGCGCAGAACGAGCAGACCCGGGAACTCAAGCTCAAGTAGGGCTGGCTCCTCTCCTGGTTCCGTTCCGGGTCCCCATGTCGCCCCACATTCCTCAGGGCCTCTCTGAGAGGTTTTTTCTTTATTTGAGTTTCTGTGGTAGCTCATGCTGTCCTGTAACTTTCAGCTATCCTCCTGCCTCAGCCTCCCAGTTGCTGGGTTACTAGGTATAGACCACTCTGCCCAGCTTGTATGACTTGGGTATTTTGGGCCTGAGAGTGCGCATATGTGTATGTATGTATGTATGTATGTATATGTATATGCATTGCATATGTATATGTGTGTACACCTATGATTAGTGTGTGGTGGCCAGGGGATGACATTGGGGAGTTTTTCTCTATCACCTGCCACCTTTTTTTTTTCTAAGACTGGGTCTCTCCCTGAACCTGGAGCCCTTCAGGTTGTTCCATTTTCTCAGTCTGGTTTGATGGTTCTGCCTCCCTCTGCCAAAGTGCAGGCTGAGCACTGGTCAGAAACCACCCGAAAGGCCCCAGACCCACAATCTCTGCATTAGAAACCGTGGTCGCCGTCTCTGTTGCCTTTGTGGCGGGGTCTTCCCGCTTCCCATTTCTGTCTCGTTCCTTCCCCGAGGTACCTCATCATTGAGAACTTCATCCCCCCTGAGGAGAAGAACAAGATCATGAACAGGCTCTTCCTGGACTGTGACGAGGAGCAGTGGAAGTTCCAGCCACTGGTGCCCGCTGGAGTGTGAGTCGTCCGTCCCCCGTCGTCGTTCCCCGCCCCCCCCCCGTTCCCCCCATTTGTCTGTACCTAGGATTTTGCATGCCTCTCCTAGGGTTGAGACCCTGTCTGCAGAAAGACAGATGTTTGGGGCTTTGAGGAGTGGGTAAAGGGGTGCACACGGAGGATGGAGTTCCAGGAAGTGTTTCTCTGATCTGGGACGGGGGAGCCTGTAAGAGGAGGGGCAAGTGGAGAGAAGCATCTCGGTTTCCATAGTGCTGGCTACTTCTGGTGGATACACATTTGCAGAAATAATAGCAACAATTGTTAACCTTTGCCCAGCTCTGCTGTGTGTCCGTCAGGTCTGTGTAAGAATACAGGCAGAAGGTAAGTCAGACATGGTCTGAGCTTATGGTCAGGAGGGAAAGACTAGCAAGTGCCAGATCCGGACACCAAAGAGGCCTGATCCATTCTTTCTAGCTTCTCAGCCGGGTGATTCAGCAATTCCACCTGTTTCCCTACCCGAGAGCAGAGCCCTTGAGTGCAGCTGCAGTTGCGTCAGTTAGCTGGGTGTGCAGCTCCCTCTGCTGGTAGCCGCATAGAACGAGGTTGAATATTCAAACTCAACAATGCTTCCACCCAGCTGGACCAAGTCTGTATACAGTGATGGAGAGACACTACTTCTCTGGGGATTCTTTACTCTCTGTATCCTAGGGATGCTACTACGACGCAGAGCAGGAGCCCCCCCCAAGGCTGGGGTGGAAGCTACTACAAGGTTTGTAGCACCTACGTGCCTTACATGGCTGTTTAATCTATCTGATTTCTGAAACTGTGACCCTATCCACCTGGATGTGTTACTAGTTGGAAATAACAAATTTACTAGTAATGGTTTTCCAGTGGTGGCATTTTGTGCTTGTAATCCGCTTTTTGGACCAGGTATGGTAGCACACAACTTTTAACCCCAGCACTGGGGAAGCAGAGACAAAAATCTGTGAGTTTGTGAGTTTGAGTCTAGCCTGGTCTACCTAGCAAATGAAGAACCAAAACAAAACATTGTTTTCCATCTCCACAGTACCACGATCACTTTTAGGAGGTTTCATACTAAGAGAATTCTATTATAGGTTATATTTAATTTTTTCTCCAGTTTCCCAATTATGTAATTTTTTTGATGTTTCTCTCCTTCCCTCCCAGAGATCATTATTACATTTAATTACCTGTTTAGTGTTCTTCAGTTTGGAATTGAAAAGGACTACTCATTCTCTTTCTTTCTTTTTTCTTTTTTTTTTTTCAACAAGAGTCATAGAATGTAGCCAAGGCTGACCTGAAACTTACTATGTAGCTCAGGATGGCTTTGAACTCCTGAGTTCAGTCCTCCTACCTCCTGAGGGTTGATAACTTGTATGTGTGGCACTATACCCTGTTTAACTGAGGGAAGAAAACACATGAGAACATACATGACACATATGTATGACAATGTCATAACAAAACCCCTTCCTTTGTATTCTGACTTAATTTTATTTAAAAAATACTTATTTTATTTTTTATTTTTATTTTTATTTTTTATTTTATTTTTTAAATTCCAGCTAGTCCCTTTGCTTTGTAAAATTCTTTCAAATTTTTCATTAACATTTGATAAAATTTTTTATTACATTTGGTGTTACGTTTGTGTTGGGGGATAGGTACACATGCCACAGCATTCGTTTGGGTGGGAGAGGACAAGTACTTGAGGTTGATTTTCTCTTTCTACCATGTGGGTCCCAGGGATTGAACTCAGGTTTCCAGACCAAGACACACGTGCCCCTACCTGCTGAGCCATCTCACCAGCCCCCGTCTATGTATTACTATTGCGTCTGGATGAGTGTGTGCACGATTTGCTTGTGGTCACACATGTGTCATAGTATACACCTGGAAGTGACAGGGTAATTCTGTGGAGTTGGTTCTTTTTTGCTTTTTGGTGTGGTTTTTTGTTTTGTTTTGTTTTTTTGAGACAGGGTTTCTCTGTGGCTTTGGATGCTGTCCTGGAACTCACTCTGTAGACCAGGATGGTCTCGAACTCACAGAGTTCAGCTGGACTTGGTTCTTTTCTTTTCTTTTCTTTTCTTTTTTTTTTTTTTTTGGTTCATTTTGTTTTTTGAGACAGGGCTTCTCTGTGTAGTCCTTACTGTCCTGGAATAGGCTGGTCTTGAACTCAGAGATCCATCTGCCTCGTGTCTCCCAAGTGCTAGGATTAAAGGCTTACACACTGAGTTCGAGGACAGCCTGGTCTATCTAGCAAGTTCCAGGACAACCTGGGCTGTTATACAGAGAAATCCTGTCTGGAAAAACAAAACAAAAACAAAGGTGTGCACCACCACTGTCTGGCCTGTGGAGTTGGTTTTTTAATGGGTTCTAGAGGTCTGACTTAGTCTCAAGGCTTTCATGGCAAGTGCCTTTACCACTGAGCCATCTCACTGGCCCTAGAAAAGCCACTTTAAGTGATATTTAGGGGGTAGCAAAAAGGCTCAGTGGATAAGGTTGCCTGCAGCTAAGCCTGACAACCTGAGTTCATTCCCTGGTATCAGATGGCAGAGGGCCAGAATAGACTCACAAGTTGTTTGCATGTCTATCAGGCAAGCTCTTTAGCAATTGAACTATTTATCCAGGTCTCCATTACCCTTGTTAAGCCAAGAAAGTCCCAGAAGGATAGAGTTCTCTTTGGTGTTGAACAACCTGAAAGCTGGTCATTCCTCCAAAACTTCCAGCTGTTTAGTTCGCCTTTATGTACTGTTCTTTGCAGAGGCACGGATAATAATACACAGGACTAGGTTCAAATATAGGTTAAGTATAATTTATTTGGGGGAGAAGTCACTTACATAAGAAGCAGATGGCCGAAGCAGTTCCTGCTCTGTGGATCCACACAGGCTGCTCTCTGTGATCCAACCAGATGCAAGAGAGAGCCACCTGCCCTGGCCCCAGACTTAAACTCACTCCCCATCATGTCCTCATCTGTGACCATGCCCAAACAGGAATGGTCAGCGCTACAGGTATGGGCGAAAGTGGATATCTCCCTACAGATCTTTTTTTTTTTAAACAGATTTATTCATGATGTATAGTGTTCTGGCTATATGTAAGCATGCGGACCAGAAGAGGACACCAGATCTCATCATTGCAGATGATTGTGAGCCACCATGTGGGTGCTGGGAATTGAACTCAGGACCTCTAGAAGAGCAGCCAGTGCTCTAAACTTTGAGCCATCTCTCCAGCCCCCCTCCCTACAGTTCTTTGTTGTGATTGTTTTGGGTTTTTTGTTTGTTTGTTTTGTTTCGATTTTTTTGAGGCAGGATTTTTCTGTATAGCCCTGGCTGTCCTGGAACTCACTGTGTAGACCAGGCAGGCCTCAAACTTACAGATTCTCCTGCCTCTGCCTCCAAAGTTGAAAAGTTGCTTTATTCCATAAGCCTCTCCACCAATGCAGCAATACAAATCAGACCAAATAAAACCGAATTAGAAAAAGCCCATGTCTTAATCCCAGCATTTGGGAGGCAGAGGCAGGCAGATCTCTGTGAGTTTGAGGTCAGCCTGGTTGAGTTCCAGGACAGCCTCCAAAACAATACAGAGAAACCCTGTCTCGGAAAAAGAAAGAAAGAAAGAAAGAAAGAAAGAAAGAAAGGCAGCCCATGTTTGATGAATACAATGCTCCTGGATGGCTTTCCAGGCCCCCAGAGAGGAGAGGGGAAAGAGAGACCTGAAAACCACACATCTATTACTGGGGGGCAGTTTAAATACCCTGGGGGAGTGGTCTTGAGCATCCCTGGGGGAGGGGTCATCATTTGTTGGGCTTTCTGAGATGCAGCAGGGTTTGGAGAGAAATAGGGGAGGGGAGCTTGGGTAGAACTTCCACCATAACAAAAGTGTTTTTTGTTTTTGTTTTTACGTTGAGCTGGGATTTCATGCGGGCAGGCTGTATCCCCAGCCCTTCTTTTTTCCTTTTCTTGTAGTTTACGATGACCTTGATCCTCCAGCCCCAAATCTGGGGTTATAGGTATGGGCCACCATACTTAGATGATTCTGTTTTTGAGACAAGGTCTCACCAGGTAGCCCAGGCTAGTCTTGATCCTTCTGGCCTTCTCAGTGCTGGGATTGCAGAAGTCTGCAACCACATCCAATTCTGACAATTTAAAAATACATATATTTTTTCTTTCTTTAACTTATTTTATGTGTATGAATGTTTTGCCTGTCTGTATGCCTGTGCACCATGTGCTTCCTTGGTGCCCACAAAGGCCAGAAGAACATACAGAATCCCCTCTGATCCTGTGTGGCTGCTAGGGCTCAAATCTGGGTCCTCTGGAGGAGCCGCAGCCAGTATTCTTAACTAAACTGTCTTTCCAGACCACTTTCTTTGTTCTTTTTCTTTTTAATTTTGAAAGCAGTGGTGTTTAGAATAGAGAAAAAACCAGACAGTTAATCATCAAAGTCCCAGTTGTGACTGTGTCTCCACAGAGAACCCCAAGGGTGGGCTGATGGCGGGAGTGGTAGCTACCTCCCGTGCCCCAGACTCCCATCTGCCCCACAGTTCTGCTTTCACAGCTGGAGGCTGGGGGCAGGGAAGGCCTTGAACGTGGTTTTCCTCTCACCGGGATGCTCTGGAATCTGAGGCTATGGAAGGAACCCCCCTCCTTTCCTTCCCAGGCAGTTCCCACAACTCACAAAACATGACTCAAGCGGGGCTGCAAACACAAAGGCCCTGTCTCTCCCGGAGTGTACGTCAAAGCATTGTTCCCTTGCTCAGCTCAAGTGTGGGCTGTTTAGCTTTGCTGAGGCCTGTGGTATTCTGGGATGGGAACACTGAAGACTACACAGACTGGAAAGACATTGTTTGAAAAGAATTACCTAAGGTCACACTGTCCCTTCGGAAAGCTTTTGTTAGAAGCAGCCTCCCTCATTTGACCACAGCCGCCTGGAGAATCACCCCCACCCAGGCCCCTCTCCAAAGCAAGGAGTCATTGTTAACATGGGACAATGTTTAGACATGCCTATGTCTGCTTATTTGGGAAGCCTATGTCCTTGTCCATTTTCTCCTTTCTGTCTCTTTCACTATGATAATTTTGGTTAAAGTTGCCTTGAAAGCAAAATTTTGCATATCATGGCAGTTTATAAGCACACAGTTTAATTTCTCATAAGTTTTCTTTTTAGGGCTGGAGGTATAACTCAGTGGTAGGGCATTTACCTAGTATGTCTGAGGGCCTGGCTTTAATCCTACTACAAAAAAAAACCCTTAAGTTTCATTGAACTTACAGAAAAAGCATCTCCTAAGGGTTGTATAACTGTGTAAGTGTGGGTGATGGCCCATGGCTCCTAGCTTATAGTCCACAAAGTGTTATTGTGACTTGAGCACTTTGGCCTCTGCAAGCCCAGCTATGATAGATGCTTTGCAATTCATCAAATGCAGTTGAAGGGCACTGGAGTTGGATTGAAAACAGTCTGAATTTGGGGTCTGCTGAGATGGTTCAGCAGGCAAAGGCACTTGCTGCTGTATCCAAGAATATGAGTTCGGTCCCTGGGACCCACATGGTGGAAAGAGAAAACCAACTCCCACAAATTCTCCTCTGACCACAACATGAATGTCATGGCTCGTATGCATTACATGCGCACACATGCTCGTGCACACACTCATAAATAAAATTTATTTATTTTCTTTTTTTTTATCTCTGAGTTTTGGTCCTTACTTTGTCACAGGAGAAAGGGGTTTGGTTTGATTTGGCTTTAAAGACCAGTCTTTCTATATTTCTCAGGTTGGCCCTGAGCTCCTAGCATCAAATGATCTTCTCCCTTACTCCTCAAGTGACTGGCACTACCGGTACATGCTACAGTGCTCAACTTTGAGACACTTCTGTTGTTTGTTTATTCTTTTTATTTTGTTTTATTTTTTGGTTTTTAGAGACAGGGTTTCTCTGTATTGTTTTGGAGGCTGTCCTGGAACTTACTCTGTAGACCAGGCTGGCCTCGAACTCAGAGATCCTCGTGCCTCTGCCTCCCGAGTGCTGGAATTAAAGGCTGTTTTGGTTTTTTGAGACAGGGTTTCTCCATAGCTTTGGAGCCTGGGGTGGGTCAAACATATTAACTGTCCTTCTAGGTCTGTTGGAGTTGTGGATAACTACAGAGCTGGGTCCCAGATCTGGACTATTGGCCTCAACCTGTTTATGGCATAGGAATCAGTCCTGGAAGTAGGCCTGGGGAAGAAGAGGGGGTGGATGGAAAATGGGTGTCCCAGTTATAGACTCCTTTCCCCCAGCCCCTTCTTCCCCCAGCACGCTGCCCAGAGTAACCCGGCAGCTTCATTGGGTCAGGCTTCCCTTTCCACTGAGCAGCTGCTCTGCTCGCTTAGCTCTCCTCCTCTGTCCTATTCCCAGAGCCTGCGTTCTCAAAGGGTCTCTCTGACTCGGCATGTCCCCACATGCACCCTTAAGAGACAGTACACAGTGACAAAAAGGGTTGCTAATTGTGTGACCTTACCTACAAAGGGTACTTGGCCTCTCTAAGCCTGTCTCCTTGTTTCATCCATTCCATAGGCGCATGTTAGAAAATTCTAACATGAGATGTGGAGCAAACCTTGTCACTGATAAACTCCCCCTCTCTTCTCTGTGGAGTGGTGATACTTTTCCATTAGCGGGCTGTGCCAGACTGTCATTAAAGCTGCTTCTGGGCCTTCTATAGCCTCTGGGGACAAAA
Source organism: Mesocricetus auratus (assembly GCF_017639785.1). Lineage (NCBI taxonomy): Eukaryota > Metazoa > Chordata > Mammalia > Rodentia > Cricetidae > Mesocricetus > Mesocricetus auratus. The sequence goes on along the minus strand of NW_024429205.1, from coordinate 19,382,077 downwards.
TGAAATGGAGCTTTTACAGCTTTCTTGTTCCTTGTTTTCATTTGGAAGAGGCCCAACTGGGACCACTAAGTGGGGTTCGGTGCTTTTTAATATGTCTGGTAAACTGGATTTCAAGACTAACTTCTCAGGGTTGGAGAGATGGCTGTCTCAGGAGCAACCATGCAGACCTGAGTTCAGATCCCCAACACCCATGTGAAAAACCAGGCATGGTAGTGTATGCTTGTAATCCCAGCACTGGAGAGGCAGAAATAGGCTCCTGAGGGCTTGCTGGGCAGCAAGGCTAGCCTAATTGGCAAGTTCTAGGTTTAGAAGCTACCTCAAGAAATAAGATGGAGGATTTCTATTTCTTCGATGAAACACTATGACCAAAGGCAAGTTAGGAAACGGTTTACTTCAGCTTATACTTCCAGGGAACAGTGTGGGCATCAGAGCAGGAACCCAAACGGGTGGAGGGTAGAGGCAGGGGTCGTGGGGATGCTGCGTATTGGCATGCTCAGCCTGTTTTCGTATAGACCCCAGCACCACCTGCCCAGGGGTGGCTCCACCCACAAATGAGCTAACACCCCACCCGCCCCCACCTCCATCAAGTCAATGACTAACTAAGAAAATGACCTATAGTCCCATCTTATGGAGGCATTTTCCGAGTTGAGGTTGCCTGTTCTCTAGTGACTCTAGCTTGCATCAAGTTGACAAAGCTAGCCAGCACAGGGAGTAACTGAGAAAGACACTCAGTATTCACCTCTGGTCACCACACATGTGCACACACATGCAGTGTACAAAAATGCACTTGCACCCCACACATGCACACACATGTGTGAGATCTCTCTCTCTCTCTCACACACACACACACACACACTGACAGCACTAAGTCTGTAACTTCTCATCCCTTGGCTGCAGAATGCAAATCAGCCTTGGGGTTTCTGTACAGCTAGTTTTATGCAGGGACAGAATGTCCTGCCTGGGAGTAACTGTGGCTCCCTCCTGTCTTCTCCCTTCCAGTGTCACCTATTGGATTTTTCATTGCTCATTTTGTTTGGGTCATTACTTGAATGAGCAGACGGAGCTAATTCACAGCCTTGTGTTAGCCCTTGCAATGCACTGTGCTAAGTGTCTGGTTGAATCCCAGCAGTTCTGGGGGGGAGGGGTGTAGTGACATGTTGGAGGCCAGGAATAGTAAGCTTCTTCCCAGAGTGACCCAGATGTAAGGGGACAAGACAATGTTCAAACCCAATCCTGGCGTCACTTCCAAACCTGTGCCCTTTGTTCTTTAACTGGACACCGATTTCTTGTTTCTTCTGTTTGCTCTCATTCGTTTGGAGTGAATACAATATTATACTATATTCATCAAGTTGCCAAGGGGGAAAGCTCCGCTGTTACGGACATGTTAGCTCACGCCTGTGATCTAGGCACAGTGGAAACTGAGGCAGGATGAGCAAGATTACAGGGTTATGAAGAGTTTGCAGCCAGTCTGAGCTACATAGCAAGACACTGTATCACAAAAACAAACCAGGCTGAGTGTGGTCGCCCCTGTCTGTAATCCTAGAATTTAGGAGGTAGAATCAGGAAGATGAAGAGCTGAAGGCCAGCCATGGTGATATAGGACTGTCTCAAAAAAAAAAAAAAAAAAAAAAGGTAAGGACATAGCTCAGTTGGTAGACTGCTGCCTGTCATATATGGGGCCCTGGATTAACCTCAGCATTCAGAAGGTGGAAGCAAGAGAATCCAGAGTCAAATCCATCATCTGCTACCCAGTGAGTTTCAGGTCACCCTGCACTAGATGAGATTTAGTCTCAGAACAATACAAGGATGGGTCAAGTGGCCCACTTACAAAAAAATAATATTTTTTCTTTTGGTTTTCCCAGACAGAGTTTCTCTGTATAGTCTTGGCTGTCCTGGAACTCGAACTGAAGGCCAGACTGGCCTCAAACTCACAGAGATCCACCTGCCCCTGTCTCCCAAGTACTGGCATTAAAGGCATGTGCCACCGCTGCCCAGCTGAAACTAGGGTCTTTCTAATGAAATCACTTTCAAATAGCGCCAGTCCTGGTGACCAGACATTCAAATCTATGTTATTCTCATTCAAACCACTGCACACAGGCTCTGGGGGTTGCACTTGGGTCCTCATTCTTGCACACAGTCAGCTCTTTTTACTATGAGAGAAACTGACTGTGGTGGTACTAACCAGGATCTTGACTTTTGAACTTCAGCCGTGGAAGGTCTCTCCAGAAAGCCGTCCAACCTCATGGGCCTCCCGCTACTGGCTAGCAGCCCCTCACAATGCCATTTGTTCATTGTCTTTCTAGCGTGGTGAGGTATGACTGTAATCCTAGCACTTGGTAGTGGAGGCAGGAGGATGTGTAGCTCAAGGTCACCCTCAGCTATGAGTTCAAGGCCAACCGGGGTTTCACAAGACCCTGTCCCAAAAAACTCTAAAAACCCACTAAACCAATGATAAATTCATTCTAATGTTCCATTTTCCCTACAGGAATAACAGTCAAATGAAGAAGCGGCCAACTTCTGCAGTGGGCTACAAGAGACCTATCAGCCAGTATGCTCGGGTTGCCATGGCAATGGGGTCCCATCCCAGATACAGGGTAAGAAGCTGGGAAGCAGAAGTCGGAAAGGGAGAGAAACCCAAGGAGAAGGGATGCTTACAGCATGTGCTTTCTCTAAGTGCCCCATCATCCTTGTGATACCAAGATCCAGTGCCTGGAAGATACGCCACTGCTCACATCTGCTGTGTCATTTTACCACAGGCTGAAAATATAATGTTTTTGGAATTGGATGTTTCTCCACCGGCTATCTTTGAGATGGAATTTTCTCATGACCAAGAACAAGATCCACGGGTACTACACATGGAGAGGCTCATGAGGTTGGACAGCTTTCTGGAGAGACCTTCCACATCTAAAGTGCGAAAGTCAAGATCCTGGTTAGTACTGCCATGGTCAAAGTGCGCCCTGGGCTTTGGGAAGCCGTGGGATTGCATGGGTTGGTCAAGGCTGAAAAGGGTTTTAGTGGCAACCAAAGGGTGTGTGGGGAGGGAAAGGAAGACCTGTGCTTCCATCTACAATGGTGGCCTGTCTGCATGACACGCTGTTGCAATAGTGTGGCACAGCAACTTGGCAGTGGGGATGCATGCCTTTGATCCCAGCACAGGAGGCAGAGGCAGGTGGAACTCTGTGAGTTCAAGACAAGCCTGGTCTACAGAGTGAGTTCCAGGACAGCCAGGGCTACACAGAGAAACCCTGTCTCAGAAACAAAAACAACAGCAACAAAAATGAAAGAAAGAGAGAGAAAGGAAGGAAGGAAGGAAGGAAAGAAGGAAGGAGGAAGGAAGGGAGGAAGAAAGAAAAGGGAAGGAAAAACCTCAGACTTCTGTACCCTGGTCTCCCTAATCTCTCCTTTGGTTTGTCTCATGCGTCTCTCTACAGGTGCCAGAGTCCTCAGCGGCCTCCACCCTCCACCACTCATGCCTCCGCGGCCTCTGCTCCTCTGCACCCTGCACCAGTGGTAGACCATGACTGACAGCCTTCAGTCAGGCTGCCCGTCATACAGACTCCTAGGATAGGGCAGTCAACCCTGGTTCATCGCATCTGATGCTTGGAGCGTGTGTATGTGTATGGTATGTATGTATGCATGCGTGTGTGTGTGTGTGTGTGTGTGTGTGTGTGTGTGTGCGTGTGTGTGTGTGTGTGTGTGTACTAGTGTGTGTGAAGGGGTGAGAAAAGGGCAGACGGCGCTCTGCCTGTTCTCTGTGTTTCTTTTATTTAATTCATGTTATTTATTCATGGTTAGTGAGGAGAGATCCCCTCGCCTGAGCTGCCTGGGCCTGCCGTGGTCACTGCATAGCCTCCTTTTCTTATGGCTAGGTGGACACCTCAGTCAGGCCCCACGCCCCTCCTCATGTCCGCTGCCTCCAGAAGGGAAGATGGTAGTGCCTGAGAAGACAGCACTCCCTTGACCTGTCCATTCCATAGTCTCCATCTTCTTGTCCGATGGTGAGCAGCCCCTGACGCTTTCTGGGGCTGGGAAGCTGCTGGTGTCCATTGAGGGCAGGAGGCACCCTAATGTCGTTGGGCCTGCACCCCAGGGGACTGAGCCCGCTGTGCTCTTTCCCAAGGACTTTCAGTAGCCTCACTGAGACTCATGCTAAGCTCTCCAGCCTTGCCAGGAACTCATGGTTTCCCCAGCACCGCTTCATTGCCGGCCTCCCCCACCCTTGTCCTGGGAATTGGGAACCAACAGTTGTTCCACCGTGAAAACTGCGGGAAACGGAACGGTGTGGAAACAACATGGACTGTCATCAAGGGAAGTCCCCCCTCAGGTCCCTTTGTCTCCTTTGGGACAAACCACCTGTCCTCGTGTGAGGTGTGGCTTCTCCCTGCTTTGATGACTGTTCCCTGATGCTTCCGGCCTCAGTCCATAGTGGAAGGAATCAGTGTCTTTCTGCCCTTTATGAAATGCAGATAGCAAAATCCTTTACTTTTCCCCTCTGGCTAGTCTAAGAAACAAACCAGGCACAGTCTTTGCCAGATTTACCTATTCCCCCTATTTCTGAGTCACATCTTGGGGGTTACTATTTTGTTGAAAATTGATCCATTCTTTACTACCTGTGTGAACTGGCCCTTCCCCGCCCTCCTTTGTGACAGGTATTGCAAGTGATAAGTAAATTTCTATTTTAAAAAGTTAATTTTCATTGACCTTTATTTTTTACATGCAAGATAAAGCTTATTTTTTAAAGATTTATTTTTTATTATTTTTAAAATATGTTGTCTGTATACATGAATTCAGAGGCCAGAGGCGTGGACCCCCTTGGAGCTGGAGTTACAGATGGTTGTGAGCCACCTGACATGAGTGCTGGGAATTGAACTCGGGTCTTCTGGAAGAGCAATGTGTGCTCTTAACCGCTGAGCCATCTTTAGAGTTCCCAACCCCACCCCCAGATAGGGCCTTTTTGTGTAGCCCTGGCCTACTACTAGTATCCACTTGCTATGAGCCCCACCCTTGACTCAAATTTGAAACACTCCTGTCTCAGCTTTCCAGATGCTGGGATTATAGATGTGGGCTAAGATACCCAGTTTTTATTTTTAAAAGGCTTTTGTATATATGCAACCCCACAAAATTGCTTATAGTCACTCGGGTTGAGGTAGAATTGTCAATGAGGATAGCCCATTCTGTATAAGGAAACCTTATTTCATAAAAACAATGCTCCACGCTGGAGAGATGGTTCCATGATTAACAGCACTTGCTGCTCTTCTAGAGGGACCCAAGTAGAGTTCCCAACATCCACATCAGGCAACTCCAGGGAGCCTGGCACCCTCTTCTGGCCTCTGCAGTGACCTACACACACATGCACATACCCACCTACAGACACACACATACACATAACTAAAGATTAAATCATTTTCTTACATTTGGCTTTAAACTGAGCATGGTGGTACAGGCACACCTTTAATCCCAGCACCTGGGAGATGAAAGTAGGCAGATCAGAAGTTCAAGATCTTCCTTGACTCTGTAGCAAAATAAATAGGTAAAAATTTAAATTTTTAAATTTGTTAAAATCATCCAGTTTTATTTATCCTACAACAAACTTGGACTCCTTTCCTCATTGCTTTACTGATACGTCTCTAGGGAACGTCCACGATCATTTATTTCTGTTGTTTTGTTTTGCTATTTTTCATTTTGAGACAGAGTCTCTTTATGTAGCCCTGGCTGGTCTGGAACTCAAGGTGTAGACCAGGCTGGCATGGAACTTGCAGCCATTTTCCTACCTCTACCTCCAGAGTGCTGGGATTACAGGCATGTATCACCATCCCTAGCCCTATGTCTCATCTTTTTCAAGCCTTGGATCTACTCAAAGGATGTTGATGAATATACAGTTTATTGAATTTAGAATTGTAATTTCTGCTGTCAACATTTAACAGCTTACTCCTTAGTTTTTATTTGAAAAATTAAGAAATGCTCTTTATGCTATTAATATTACTTAAGTATTAATACTCTGAATATTAATACTTAATACTGCCAAATAAGTTGATTTATTTTCAAGATGTATATTTTGGTGGGTGGTAAGGGGTCTTTTTCAATGATACAAACCAATAGGAAGTTAGAGTTTCAGGTGCCCTTATGTTGGGAGTCCTGTTCCCTGGCTTCTGAGCAGGTCTGTAATCTAAGTAAGGCACGAAGCTGATACATCTGCCAGAAGTCTTGTGTCTGGCGAAGGGCAGTGGGCCGTTCTTGTCCCCAGGAAATAAGCCCTCTGTACCATTCACATTCTCCTCTGAGAGTCACTTGCTTCAACTCCACTGCTGTGTTTTCTGCTGTTCCGTTGGACGGGACGTTTGAGCCTCTAGGCTGACTGTCTCTCAAGGAAATCTTAGTTATCCATCAGAGCCCTGTGATTGTTTGATACTCAGGGTTCAGATCAGAGATTTGGCTATATCTGGGACAGTTGTGTGTAGGAATCTCCCCATGTGACCTGGGCATTGAGGGACCTCCCCCTAACCACTTGGTCATTTGTAGATGAAGCTGCATGTGTCACCCCATTCATCACTTAGACACATCGACTCCACATTGTCTGGGTCACTTGTCCCTCATAGTTTTATAGCACAATATACCACACTTCAGCACCCCAGCCTGAGGCCTAGTCCCAAGGTGTGGTCAGAGGAGGAACCCCTGCCTATGGGATTGTATATGTGTGTTTATGTGTGTGTTTACCTGTGCAGGGGGCACTACACTCAATGTAAGATACACTAGGGACAGAGCCACCAGAGGTGGCTGGATCTCAGTCTGTCTCTCTCTCCATTTTCTTTTGATGTATCAGACATTTGATTGACAAAGTAAGGGCCTTAATTAGGACCAAATTTCCATGTCTGTTGCTATGGTCTTTAATTAAAGTTACACAGTGGCCCATTCTTGTCACTCTATACAGATGACTATCTGGGACATATGTAATATATAAATATATAAATATATATATATATAAAACATTAACCTCTGTCCCCTTGGTTTAGGATGGAGGCCTTTCTGTTAAGTGGAAATGCACCTGAGTCTGGCGCTGCCAGCAGCCTGCAGGCCCTGCCTGCTGAGATTAACACAGCTGACAATAAAGGAATGAGCATCATTGCGGAGTTGGTTGCCTGCCTCTCTTCCCTTTGTCTCTTCCTTCTTGTGTTCACTTTTGCATTTCCACTTCCTCTACAGCTTTTTCAACAAGGGCTTAAAAGTATCTGGAGGCAAAAAAAAAAAAAAAAAGCCGGGCGGTGGTGGTGCACGCCTTTAATCCCAGCACTCGGGAGGTAGAGGCAGGCGGATCTCTGTGAGTTCGAGGCTGGGCTGGACCAATAGCCTCCAAAACAATACAGAGAAACCCTGTCTCGAAAAACCAAAAAAAAAAAAAAAAAAAAAGTATCTGGAGGCCATCCGCATTGATGGGAGCATCTGAGAAGAAATAACTGCTCAGTGAAAGGGTATCTGCTGTGACTGGTGGATTAGTTTGGCTGTCAGAGTGCTTGTGTAGCATGTTCAAGGCACTCAGTTCCATCCCTGGCAGGAAGGAAATAAAAAAGATCATAATAGACTAGGGTGGGCAAGATAGCTCAGTGGGTAAAGGTGGCTGGTGCCAAAGCTGACAGCCTGCTTGTATCCCCAAGGGCCCACACGTAGTGTGGGGACAGAACTGATGCCTGTGAGTTGTCCTCAGACCTCTACGTCTATGCTACGGCAAGGCCATGCACACCCACATATGCCACTATAAGATAAGATTCAAGTCAGGCGTTGGTGGCGCACGCCTTTAATCCCAGCACTCGGGAAGCAGAGGCAGGCAGATCTCTGTGAGTTCGAGGCCAGCCTGGTCTACAGAGCGAGTTCCAGGACAGCCTCCAAAGCCACAGGGAAACCCTGTCTCGAAAAACCAAAAAAAAAAAAAAAAAAAAAAAAAAAAGATAAGATTCAAATAGAGACTGTTTGAATTGACAGAGGATACTGGGAGATGGCTTAGTCAGTAAGGTCATGAGAACTTGAGTTTCGGGCCACATAAACTTGAGTTTAGGACCACATGAAAAGTTAGATATGTCAGAGAAAGCCTGTGATCCCAATACTGGGGAAATGGCAAGAAGGGGATCTCTGAGGCTTCCTAGTGAGTCTAATGGAATATGTGTGCTCCAGGCTTAGTGAGAAACTCTCTCTCTTTTAAATTGCACATGTATGTGTCATCTACCTCTTAGTTTACTTATTTTGCTGGGTGTCAAGGCATGCATTTGGAGATCAGAGGACAGCTGTGTGAGCTCTCTCCTTCTACCATGTGAGGCTCAGGGATTGAACTCGTGTCCTCAATCTTGTTGGCAAGCATCTTCACTCAGTGAGTGATTACACCAGCCTGAGATTCATCCTTAAAAAGAAAAAGGAGCCGGGCGGTGGTGGAGCACGCATTTAATTGCAGCACTCAGGAGGCAGAGGCAGGCGGATCTCCATGAATTTGAGACCAGCCTGGTTTACAAGAGCTACTTCCAGGACAGCCTCCAAAGCCACAGAGAAATCCTGTCTCGAAAAACCAAAAAAAGAAAAAGATAAAAGAGAAAGAGAAGCCTGGTCTACAGAGTGAGTTCCAGGACAGCCTCCAAAACAATACAGAGAAACCCTGTCTCGAAAAACCCAAAAAAAAAAAAAAAAAAAAAAAAAAAGAGAGAGAGAGAGAGAGAAAGAGAAAAAGAAAAAGGAAAGAACGAAAAGAAAGAAAACAGTGATTTAGTAAGACACTTTGGCTTCTACACACATGCACATATCACCCCCACCACAAGATGAAGGAGAGAGAGAATATGAATATATGAATTTATCTGCTCAGGGTCTGTGCCAGGGCTGTGGGAGCAGCTGCCCATGTTCTAGGATTGCAGCCTCCAACTAGTTAGTGGCTCACCTCAGAACTGGTAGGGAATACTCAGATAGCTGTCAGGGATTGGACAGACATAAATTTATAGAAAGCATATGCCTGGGGGGCTGGAAAGATGGCTCAGCAGTTAAGAACACTGGCTGTTCTTCCAGAGGACCTGGGTTCAATTCCCAGCACCCACAAGGCAGGTAACACTGGTCTGTAACTCCAAGATCAGACAAACATGCAGGTAAAACATGCATTGGTGCACATAAAATAAAAATAAATTAATTAAAAAATACCCTGGTTGGGGGGAAAAAAAAAGTGAATGCCTGTGTCTGACACAGGGAGTGCTGACTTCCAGTACAAAACCAGTTTCTGAACTGGGCGGAGATCCCCGAGAGAACACACAGGCGGGATGCCTGAGGCCCTGTGTTCCACTTACAGCTCACAAAACAAACACAAAAGGCCCAAGTCCCTCTGGAGTCTATCTTGAAGGGAATGAAAAGTAGTGACCCAAAACCTCATGGCCTGGCTCACAAGGTAGGAACACTAGTGACCAGTTTGGGCGCTGAGGTTTTCTCAAGGGAGTTTCTTACCCCTGGGCTTTCAGCCCTCCCAGGCTTCAAATTGAGTGTCACTTTGAGGCTGGAGACAGCTGCCAGGGGTTGCACTGGGTACTTTGAGTGAAAATAAATAAATAAATAGAAGGAAGGACATGACTGTTCCTAGGTACAGTGAAGGCAAAGGTTTATTGCAGGTATAAAGGAAAATATAGGCAGAGACAGAGACATCTGGGAGAGTCCAGAGTAAACATGGCCCTGAGGAGGGAGGAGAGAGAAACCACAGACCAAGAGGGGTGCCTGGGTCAAGAGACTGGCATTGTCAAAATGGCTGACTTATATAGGGGCCAGAGGAATGAGGGGAGGGAGCTACAGAGTTTAGGGGGTGGTGCATGCCATCCAGGAGGGCCCTGTAACAGGTAGAGGCTGAGGGATGCTGGAAGAATTTAGCAGCCAGAGTCCACTTTGATATGGTTTTTTTTTGTTTGTTTGTTTGTTTGTTTGTTTTGGTTTCTCGGGACAGGGTTTCTCTGTGGCTTTGGAGGCTGTTCTGGAAGTAGCTCTTGTAGACCAGGCTGGTCTTGAACTCACAGAGATCCACCTACCTGTGCCTCCCGAGTGCTGGGATTAAAGGCACGTGCCACAACCGCCTGGCTACTTTGATATGTTGATGGATGGACTAGGCGGTGGTGGTGCAGGTGATGGCACACTCCTTTAATCCCAGTATTTTCAGAAGAATATGACAGGGCTGGAGAGATGGTTCAGCGGTTAAGAACACAGACTGCTCTTCCAGAGGACCCGAGTTCAATTCCCATCACCCACATGGCAGCTCACAACTCTTTGTAACTCCTGTTCCAGGAGATCTAATATCCTCATACATATGTGTGGGCAAAACACCCATGTACATAAAATACAAATAATAATAAAAACAGAAGATGAGCCGGGCGGTGGTGGTGCATGCCTTTAATCTCAGTTGTAGCATGTACAAGACCCTGGGTTTGACCCTCAGCACTGAAAATAAACATGCAAACAAACAAATGGAAAAGACGATGGTGGGAGTGGAGACGGTGGAAGAGGCTCTGGACAGCCAGCACAACGGATGGCTGTTTATAATTTTACTGTGTGTGTGTGTGTGGGTGTGTGTGTATGTGTGTGTCAGAAGACAACTTGAAGCTAGGCATTGGTGGCGCACGCCTTTGATCCCAGCACTCGGGAGGCAGAGGCAGGCGGATCTCTGTGAGTTCAAGGCCACCCTGGTCTACAGAGCGAGTTCCAGGATAGCCTCCAAAGCCACCAAGAAACCCTGTCTCGAAACCCCCCCCCCAAAAAAAATCAGTGTGGGTCTGGAGAGACTGTTCCTGCAAAGGATGTAAGTTTGGTTCCCAGCACCCACATTAAGTGGCTCACAATTTACAATTCCAACTCCAGGAGATTTGACATTTTTCTTCTGTATTCCCAGTGTTCCTGCCACTCACCTACATACAGAGAAACACATACCCATAAACGTGATTAAAAATTTATAAAAATAAATATGAGAAAAGGAAGACCAACCAACCCAACATCCCCTTCTCCTAAAGAAAGAAAGAAGGAGTAAGGAAGGTCTCTAGGGCTGGGAGATGCTTCAGGAGGTAAAGTGCTTGGACAAGCATGAGGACCAGAGTTCGAGTCCTAGCACCCACATTAAAAACCAGGCATGGTCAGGTGTTGGTGATGCATGCCTTTAATCCCAGCACTCGGGAGGCAGAGGCAGGTGAATCTCTGTGAGTTTGAGACCAGCCTGGTCTACAAGAGCTAGTTCCAGGACAGGCTCCAAAGCCACAGAGAAACCCTGTCTCGAAAAACGAAAACAAACAAACAAAAAGCTGGGCATTGGTGGCGCAAGCCTTTAATCCCAACACTCAGGATGCAGAGGCAGGCGGATCTCTGTGAGTTCAAGGCCAGCCTGGTCTACAAGAGCAAGTTTCAGGACAACCTCCAAAGCCACAGAGAAACCCTGTCTCAGAAACAACAACAACAACAACAAAAACAGAAAAACAAAACCAAAAAATACAGGCATGGCAACGTGCACCTGTGATCCTAGAACTGGGACTGGAGAAAGAAGGCCCCCAGGGGACTTCCTGACCAGTCCTAGACTGTCAGTCAGCTCCAGGTTCAGGGGGACTGAATCTCAAACAAAAAAGGTAGAGAGTGATGGAATGAGGCACCCAGCATCCACCTCTAGCCCCCATGGGTGCACACCCACATCTGCATACACATACCCCCGACACACAAGAAGGCTATCTAGGCTGGGCAGTGATGGTGCACGCCTTTAATACCAGCACTTGGGAGTCAGAGGCATGCAGATCTCTGTAAGTTCAAGGCCAGCCTGGTCTACAAAGTGAATTCCAGGACAGCCAGGGCTGTTATACAGAGAGAGAAAAAAAAAAAACTATCTAGGAAGTCACAGGGAAAATGCATCATTGAGAAAGGACAGTGCACAGAGGAGAGTGAAGTGGCCTTGGAGCAAGAAGACTCAGCAGGAGGTAGTTGGTGTCCCCACTCCAGGCCTCATAGACCTGGCAGCAAAGTGAGTTAAAATTGGCCTCAAAATTCTCTTGGCTGGTGCAGGAATTCCAATGTCATCTCTAGAAGGAAAGAAAGAAAGAACACTG